>NW_028225180.1:54279302-55479302 GCF_052327205.1 Somniosus microcephalus | reverse complement strand
GAAACCATCCCGTAAACACTCTAGGAATTCCTCCTCCACAGTATTGTTACTAATTTGGTTGGCCCAATCAATATGTAGATTAAAGTCACCTATGATGACTGCTGTGCCCTTATTGCACGCTTCTTTAATTTCCCTTTTAATGCCATTCCCAACCTCCGCCTTATTGTTTGGAGGCCTATATACCACCCCCACGAACGTTTATTTCCCCTTAGTATTTTGCAATTCTACCCTTACAGATTCCACATAATCAGAGCTAATATCCTTCATGACAATTGTGTTAATCCCTTCTTTAACAAGTAATGCTACCCCACCTCCCTTTCCTTTTTGCCTATCTTTCCTGAATATTGAATACCCCTGGATGTTGAGTTCCCAGTCTTGGCCATCCGTGAGCCACGTTTCTGTAATCCCAACCAAATCATATTCATTTACCTCTATTTGCGCAGCCAATTCATCCACCTTATTACAAATGCTCCTTGCATTAAGCCACAAAGCCTTCAGGCTTGTTTTTTTAATGCTCTTAGACCTATTAGAATTATTATTTACTGTGACCACGTTTGATTTAAACCGTTGATTTCTCTGACTGCCACTTTTTTTTCCCTCCTTCGTATCTTATGCGTTTATCTTTGTTTCCCTTTCCTCTGTTTCCCTGCTCAGGTTCCCAACCCCCTGCAATTTTAGTTTAAACCCTCCCCCACAGCACTAGCAAACACTCCCCTAGGACATCGGTTCCAGCCCTGCCCAGGTGCAAACCATCCGGTTTGAACTGGTCCCACCTCCCCCAGAACTGGTTCCAATGTCCCAGGAACTTGAATCCCTCCCCCTGGCACCATTCCTCTAGCCACGTATACATCTGAAGTATCCCTCTATTTCTACTCTGACTACCAAGAGGCACTGGTAGCAACCCTGAGATTACTACCTTTGAGGTCCTGTTTTTTAATTTATCTCCTAACTCCCTATATTCAACTTTGAAACCTTATCCCGCTTTTTACCTATATCGTTGGTGCCTATATGCACCACGACAATTGGCTGTTCACCCTCCCCTTCCAAGATGTTCTGCAGCCGGTCGGAGACATCCTTGACCCTTGCACCAGGGAGGCAACACACCATCCTGGAGTCTCGTTTGCGGCCTCAGAAACTCCTATCTATTCCCCTTAAAATAGAATCCGCTATTACTATAGCTCTACCCCTCTTTATCCTCCCATTCTGTGCAGCAGAGCCACCCTTGGTGCCAGGAAGTTGGCTACTGCTGCCTTCCTCTGATAAGCCTTCCCCCCAACAGTGCTCAAAGTGGTGTGTCTGTTGGAGAGGGGGATGGCCACAGGGGACCCCTGCACTACTTGCCTGCGCCTAGTACACGGCCTGTTGGTCACACGTTCCCTCCCTTTCTGTCCAACCTTTACTTGTGGTGTGTCCAACTCCCTAACCGTGCTATGTCCTGAGCATCGTGAACGCTCCAGTATGTATACAATCGCAGCTCCAGTGCCGCAATGCGGTCTGTCAGTAGCTGCAGCTGCATGCACTTCCTCCACATGTAGTTGTCAGGGACACAGTAAGTGTCCCTGATTTCCCACCTATCGCAGGAGGAGCATATCATGGGGCCGGGCAGTCCTACCATGACTTACCCTTTAATTAATTGAATTTAAATTAAATCAATCAATCCCACTAATTACACTACAGTTAATTGGTTTAACAACAGTCCTCGCTACACCAGAGAGACCTTAGCAACTATAAACCAGTGTTAAAGTTTAAAAAAAGAGAGAAATACTCACAAACCAATCACACCTGCTTCCTGGTGACGTCACACTTTGATTACTTTTTACCTCACTCCTCACTCGCTGCTGTTGAATTTGTAAGCCTCGCTGCCGGTTTTAAGCTCCGCCGCTGCTCAGTGTTCCCACACAGGTCCAATGCTCTGGTCAGGCCTCGCTGCCGGTTTTAAGCTCCGCCGCTGCTCATTGTTCCCACACAGTGGAGTTCATGTAGAAGATCAGCCATGACCTTATTGAATCGCGGAGCAGGCTGGAAAGTGCAATAGGCTTGTTCCTGCTCCG
The DNA here is from genome assembly GCF_052327205.1 of Somniosus microcephalus. Lineage (NCBI taxonomy): Eukaryota > Metazoa > Chordata > Chondrichthyes > Squaliformes > Somniosidae > Somniosus > Somniosus microcephalus. Next base: position 55,477,251 of record NW_028225180.1, on the reverse strand, counting down.
ATTTTTTCCGTGTGAATTACTTGATTCTGCTCTAACATAATCGGTGGTGACTTGAATTTAGCGTCACTGGTGGTGACTCTAATCCAAAATTGCTGATGGTGACCCTATTCTAACATTACTGGTGATGACTCCACACTAAATTTACTAGTGGGGAATCTACTCTAACATTAGTGGTGCTTACCCTACTCTAACATTAGTGATGGTGACGCTGCTCTAACATTACTTGTGTTGACTGTACTTTAATATACTGATCGTGATCCATCTCTAACATTACTGAATGTGCCTCTAATTAAACATTACTGATGGTGACTTTACTCTAACATTACTCGTGGTGACCCTACTCTAACATTACTGATAGTGACCCTAATTTGACATTGCTGGTATTGACCAGACTCAAGAATTAATGGTGGTCAGCCCACTCTAACATTACTGGGGATGTGATCGAACTCTAACATTACTGGAGGTGACCCTACTCTAACATTACTGGTGGTGATTTTGCGTTAACATTACTGATGGTGACCCAACTCTAACATTACTGGTCGTTATTCTGCAGTAACTTTAATTATGGTGAACTTGATCTAGCATTACTGGTGGTGACCCTATTGTGACATTAATGGTGGTGATTCTAATCTAAAATTACTGATCGTGAGCATAGGCTAACCGTGGATAACAGGGGAAATTAGAGACAGCATAAAATCCAAAGATAGGGCGTATAAAATAGCCAAAAAAAGCGCCAGAGCGGAAGATTGGGAACAGTTTAAGATAGAGCAAAGGAGGGCAAAGGGCATGATCAAGAGGGGCAAAATAGCTTACGAAAACAAGCTGGCGGAAAATATAAAAACTAACTCCAAAAGCTTTTATAAATATATCAAAAGGAAAAGACTGGTGAAAACCAAAGTTGGTCCATTGCAGTCAGATACGGGGGAATATATAATGGGAAATAAGGAAATGGCAGATCAACTAAATGCATACTTTGGGTCAGTCTTTACGAAGGAAGACACAAAAAACCTCCCTGGGATATCGGGAAAAATAGGGACATTGGCAAAGGAGGAACTGACGCAAATCAATATCTCTAAGGATATGGTGTTAAGGAAGCTAAAGGGATTGAAGGTGGACAAATCCCCAGGGCCTGATAACATGCATCCTAGGGTACTGAAGGAGGTGGCCCTAGAGATAGCGGATGCACTAAGGATGATTTTTCAGAATTCATTAGACTCGGGAACAGTGCCGATGGATTGGAGGGTAGCTAACGTTACCCCACTATTCAAAAAGGGGGGTAGGGAAAAAGCAGGTAATTACAGACCTGTAAGCCTTACATCAGTTGTGGGCAAAATGCTGGAGTCCATCATTAAGGATGAAATAGCGGAGCACTTAGCAAATGGGGACAGGATAGGACAGAGTCAACATGGATTTACAAAGGGTAAATCGTGCTTGACTAATCTATTGGAATTTTTTGAGGGAGTAACTGGTAGAATAGATGGGGGAGAGCCAGTAGATGTGGTGTACCTGGACTTCCAAAAGGCCTTCGATAAGGTCCCACATAAAAGATTAGCATGGAAAATTGAGGCTCATGGGATAAAGGGGAAAGTTTTGGCGTGGATAGGGAACTGGCTGTCAGATAGAAAACAGAGAGTTGGAATAAACGGCTCATTTTCTGAATGGCAGGCAGTAACAAGTGGGGTACCACAGGGATCTGTCCTGGGCCCCCAGCTGTTCACAATTTACATTAATGACCTGGATCAGGGAGTCGGATGCAGCATTTCCAAATTTGCAGACGACACTAAACTAGGAGGTGGGGTGGGCTCAGAGGAAGAGACCAGGAAGCTCCAGAGCGATTTGGACAGACTGGGCGATTGGGCGGATAAATGGCAGATGCACTATAATGTGGACAAGTGCGAAGTTATCCACCTTGGGTGCAGGAACGGGAGGGCAAATTATTATTTAAATGGCAATAGATTGGGAGAGGGGGAAGTACAGAGAGACCTGGGTGTTCTTGTACACCAGTCACTGAAGGCGAGCATGCAGGTGCAACAGGCGGTCAAGAAGGCAAACGGTATGCTGGCCTTCATAGCAAAAGGGTTAGAATACAGGAACAGGGATACCTTGCTGCAGCTGTACAGGGCACTGGTGAGACCACACCTCGAGTACTGTGTACAGTTTTGGTCGCCTCATCTGAGGAAGGATGTTCTTGCCATGGAGGGGGTGCAGCGGCGATTCACCAGGCTGATACCAGGAATGGCGGGAATGACCTATGAGGAGAGACTATGTAGTTTAGGGATGTACACACTGGAGTTTAGAAGATTGAGAGGGGACCTCATAGAAGTGTATAAAATTCTGACAGGTCTAGACAGACTGGATGCAGAAGGAATGTTTCCCTTGGCGGGTGAGAACAGAACTAGAGGACATAATTTAAGGATAAGGGCTAAACCATTTAGGACAGAGATGAGGGGGAATTTCTTCACTCAGAGAGTGGTGAACCTGTGGAACTCATTGCCACAGAGGGCAGTGTACGCCAGCTCATTAAATATATTTAAGAGGGAATTAGATATATTTCTACGGGCAAAAGGGGTTAAGGGTTACGGAGAGAAGGCGGGGACGGGATACTGAATTAAAGGATCAGCCATGATCTCATTAAATGGCGGAGCAGGCACGAAGGGCCGAATGGCCTACTCCTGCTCCTATCTTCTATGTATCTATGTATCTATTACTGGTGGTGACCCTACTTTAACATAATGATGGTGACCTAACTCTAACATTACTGGCGATGACCCTAATTTATCATTACTGGTGGTGACTCTACACTAACATTACTGATGGTGACCCTGCTCTAATATTACTGGTAGTGACTCTACTCTAATATTATTGGTAATGACTTTACATTAACATTGCCTTTGGTGATCCTACTCTAATTTTACTGGTGGAGACCATACTCCTCTTACTGGTGAGGACACTGCAGTAACGTCACTAGCCTTATTGGCTGTGACTCTACTCTAATATTACTGGTTGTGACTCTACTCTAAAGTTACTGATGGTCACCCTACTCTAACGATACTGGAGGTGACCCTCCACTGACGTTATTGTTGTGACACTACTCTAACAATTATTCATTCTTGGGATGTGGGCATCGCTGTCAAACCACCGTTTATTGCCCATCCCTAATTCCCATTGAAAATGTGGTGGTGAGCCGCCTGCTTGAACCGCTGCAGTCTGCTGAAGCTACTCGCATAGTACTGTTCGGAAGGGATTTCCAAGTGTTTGGCCCAGCGACTATGAAGGAACGGTGATATATTTCGAAGTCAGAATGGTATGTTACTTGGAGAGGCATTTGCAGGTGTTGGTGTTAACATGCACCTGTTGCCCTTGTCTTTCTACGTGGTAGAGGTCGCGGGTTTGGGAGGTGCTGCAGAAGAAGCCTTGGCGAGATGCTGCAGTGCAACTTGTAGAAGGTGCACACTGCTGCCATGGTGCGCCAGTGGGGGAGGGAGCGATCTTTTAAGGTGGTGGTTGGGTGCCAATCAAGGGGCTGTTTGTCCTGGATTATCTCCAGCTTTTTGTGTGTTGTTCTAGCTGCTCTCATCCAGGCAATTGGAGATTGCTCCACCAGTCTCCAGAATAGTGGCTAGTAGATGGTAGAAAGGCCTTGGGGAGTCAGGAGGTCAGTCACTCGCCGCCGAATACCCAGCCTCTGACCTGCTCTTGAAGCCACTTTATTTATGTGGCTCCTCCAGTTAAATCTCTGGTCAATGGTGGCCGCTGTGATGTAGATGTTGGGAGATTCGATGATGATATTGCCGGTGAATATCATGGGGAAGTGTTTAGACTCACTCTTTTTGGAGATTGTCATTGCCTGGCTCATGTCGGTCAGGAATGGTTCTTGCCATTTATCAGCCCAAAGCTGCAAGATGTCCTGGTCTCGCTGCATGTGGGCTTCATTATCTTCGGAACTGCGAATGAAACTATACAAAATAGGCCGTGCTTTCTGATCGCAGGCTTCCCGCGTGCGGTGGCCTCTGACCTGGAAAAAATCTACGGAATTACCTGAGGGCTGCCGAGGTCCGGACACTTCCGCCCCGGGTCTCTCCAACTCAAAATGTGCAGGGCCCACGTATCCCAGGGGTGCATGTAGTTCGCAGGATTTTGACCCAGCGATGATGAATAATCGGCGATATATTTCAAGTCGGGATGGTGCTGAACTTGGAAGTGGTGGTTTTCCCATGCACCTGCTGCCCTTGTCCTTCTAGGTGGAAGAGGTCGCGGGTTTGGTAAGAGCTGCCGAAGAACCCTTGGTGAGTTGCTGTAGTGCGTCTTGTAGATGGTACACACTGCAGCCATGGTACGTTGGTGGTGGAGGGATTGAATGCTAAGGTGGTGGATTGGGTGCCAATCAAGCAGGCTGCTTTGTCCTGGGTGGTGTCAAACTTCCCCATTTCCCATTGTGTCTTCTCCGTGTTCATTTTGTCCATGAGCCCCACCTCGTGCTCTCCCGATACTATTCCCAATAAACTGCTGATCACCCAACTTCCGTTCCTAGATCTCATGGCTGATGCTATGTAGTGCCCCCTCAGCTCTGGCACTGTTCCCACCCTTTCAAATCTGCCATCATCGCAACCACCTAACAAATCCACAATTGACCCTCTGTCTTTTCAAACATTAGCCCCACTTCCAACCTCCTATTCCTCTCCTTGAACCCATAGTCGTCTCCCAGATTTTTCTGGCAACTCCATGTTTGAAGTTTTCCACCCAAATTTCTGCCCTTGTCACTGCACCCAAACCGTTATTATTGAAGTCACAAATGACATTCTTATGGGACTGTCACCATGACGCATTTTCCATTCTCATTCCTCCCGGCTTTGACACAGTCTATGACACCATCCTTCTCCAACGCCACGCCTACATTTCCCAGCTGAGTGAACTGCCATCACCTAGTTCCACTCCTCCCAATGCATTCAAAGCCAAAGAATATCCTGCAATGCCTTATATTCGAGATTTCGCACCTTTACCTCAGGTGTCCCCGAAGGGTATAGCCTTTCGCCCATCTATCTATATTCTACCCCTTAGCGACATCATCCATATATACACTGACAACAAATCTCTCTAACTCAGTAACAGCTTTCTCCACACCTCCACTGATTCTGTGATATCAAGTTATTCACTGACATGCAGTCCTGGATGAGTCAACATTTCTTTCAATTAAACATTGGGCAGACTGACTACATTGTCGTTGGTCCCAGTGTCAAACTCCGTTTTCTAGCCATAGGTTCCATCTCCCTCCCTGGCCAATGTCTCAGGCTCAAACAGAATGTTCAAATTCTCGGCCTCCCATTTCACGCTGAGCTGAGCTTAGCTTCTGACCCCAGATCGTTTCCATCACAAAGATGGTGTAACATCACCCAGCTCTGCCCCTTCTGCCGCTAAAACCATCCAAGCTTTGCCAACTCCAGACCTGGTTTGTTGAATGCTATCCTGTCCTGATTACCATCTTCCACCCTCCATAAACTGGGAAGCTCACCCAAAACTCTGCTGCCCATAACCGAACTCACAACAAGTCCCATTCACACATCACCCTCTGTTCGTTGACCTACATTGGATCCTGTTCCAGCAAGGTCTCGATTTTAAAATTCTCATTCTCCTGTTCAAATCCCTCCATGACCTCGCCACTCACAATTATAGATCTGTTCATTGCTCATTCTCTGGTCTCTGGTGTATCCTCCACTTCCTTCTCTAAATCATTGGCGGCCGTGCCTTTAGCTGCCTTGGCACAAAACTCTGGAATTCACTTCCTAAGAGCCGTAATTTCTCTCCTTTAGGACTCTCCTTTGAACCTACCTCTGATCCCGCTTATAGTCACCTGAACACGTGGCTCCTTTTTTCGTTCCCTATCACATTTTGTCTGATTATGCTCATGTAACGTGCCTTGGGTTATTTTAGTAAGTTAAATGGGCTACATAAATGAACGTTGTTGTTGTTGTAATGAACAGTCCATCCTGGCAGTTCCCTCACCCACACATATCTAATTTTTTCGATCCATTTACAGTGATCAGTGGGGTTGGGCTGTGATGATGTTTATCCTGTCATAACCAGTCTATCCTGGCCAATCCCGTCACTCACATGTATCTAGGTGGTTCGGTCCATTTACAATGATCCGTGGGGTTGGGTTGTACTGATTCCATCAGTGGTATTGAACGACTGATCATCGCAATCTCCTGGTTCAGCACAGGAAAGGAATCTGACCACGATTCCCAATGCGTTCATCTGCAATCAGCACTGGGGCAGAGAGTGTCACAGATTAGTGACTGTTCTCAACTAATGGGCCCTGAACAGCTCCCTACAGATTTCACCATTTCAAGTTGTACTCAATCTGCCATGAACGGATGATGGAAAGTATTGGCTCCGAAAAGGTTTGCTGTAATGGTTAATATGGGAGGGAGGAATGCGACGCCTCACTTTAATATCCCACTGTCCAGATTATCAATTAGCTGAGGGAGAATTAACCCGTGATTGATCACCGAAGCAACGTTATCCCTGACCATTAACAGAGCATGATGGGAAGGATCCAGATGTGGAACCAGATGTGGTGCCAGCTCCAGCTCGCGGCTTTATGCTAAATATCTGACTGTTCTGTCTGAAAAGCGCACGCCCTTCCCTTGCCAGATGGAAATAATGAGTATACACTAAAACCCCGTCTGGGGGTTAGAAAACCGAGAGCCCCCGTTTACTGGTCAATCAGATATAGTAATCAAACGGGCCCAATTCAGTCACTAGAAACCAGTCCACTGCCACTGGATCCATAGCACTCAGGGTAAAGCATCGTTAGTTTTACGGCAATCCAAACAATCAAATTAAATGGGCGTTGAGAGGGCGGCCATCAGGCTGGGAGGGTGTGGTGAGGAGACCAAAGAAAAGCCCTCAACTACTAATCTTACAATACAATTGCTACTGAAAGTCAGGCGATGATCAGTGAACTCTCTGGAGCAGCCAAGGTAACATGAGTCAGTGCCCCATGTAACAGTGTGCTATAATAACCATGTTAACCTTTGCGAAGCCCCGGGCCTCATTTCATTAATCACCAGACAGTTGGATAGCAATGTTCCTGAGTTTCCTCAATAACGTTCAGCCCAAACCATCCTTTCCCAACAGGCCTTCCTTCAATAAGACCGACAGGTCGGAAATCAGTGGAAGAATCACATGACGCTTATTATCTGCTTTCTGCCCCTGTTATCAACCACATTATGGACCGCTTTCTGGCCCCTGGGTTACATTCCAGATACAGACAAATGGAGCGGCTTCACTCTCTGCACTTTCTTCTTTAAGGGATAACAACCCAACACCAAATCTAAGGAAGTGCCGCCTCAGCCCCTCAAGAAACATGCTGGACAGCATCAGTCAATAATTTCACAACCGCCTGTTGTGAAAGGCCCACTGAGGAGAGGGGAGAGTCTGGCATGAAAGAGCCCATAAATGTAGGAATCGGCAGCGGCCCCGGGAGTTATCAGAAGAGGAAAGCACACACATTGGTTTCGTTTCATTTTTAGCACTATTTGGATAAGGGGAAATAATTTGGGCAAGGTGGAGTGTCACAGCGAGATAGACGTATTACTAAAAGGATAGATAGTCACTGGAAACGTTTCAACAAATATTTAAAAGAGTTATACCAGAACTGAGAGGTTTAACTATCGGAAACCTTGAACAGGCTGGGGCTTTGTTCTCAAGGAAAGAGAAAGCTCATGGGTGACCTGATTGATGTTTTTAAACTAATGAAGCGCTTTGATGGGGAGATGTAGAGAAGATGTTTCCACTTGCTGGAGTATCCTAAACTATGGAGCACTTTTATATTTCCCTAATAAATCCAATACGGAATTCAGGAGAAACTTATTTACTCAGAAAGCTGTGAGCTTAGATGTATTTAAGGGAAACCTACTTTAATACATGCGGGAGAAAGGAAAAAAATGATATGTCTATAGGTTTACATAATGTAGGGTGGGAGGAGTCTCGTGTGGAGCATAAACACCGACCTGGATCAGTGGGGCCGAATGGCCGGTTTCTGTGCTGTAGATTCTATGTAATTGATTGTTAAAATTGAATCAGGATGTTTTCCGATGGGAGGCTTTGTAGTTGTGGGGGAGAGCTCCGTGATAGCGGGACTGGTTTATTTTTCATATGTCTCTGATCTTATTCCTGTACTGGGGCCACCTCTGACCTGCGATCACAGGTATCTGACAGGTATCTGACAGCAGCACTGGGCTCCTCTGTGCAACTGTATCGAGTCTTCAGCTGGCTGCTTGTCCCGCTACTCCTCATCATTTCCCTCTCCTTGCTCTCCATAGACATGGGTACACGGGAAAGCCAACATATCCCTCAGCATCGGTGGTGATGGAGAAACCTTTTGCGAGCTGTAGATAGTAAAAGGCCAAAAACATGGACTCCTCAGAAGGTAAGTTTCCCCAAGTAAACAATCCTAATAAAGTGGCTCCAATAGGAATCGCTCCTGACAACCGCCACTGAGGGACAAGCAGCATCTCTTTTGTGGGCGTTTGTGAGTCGGAATACGGACGGTAGAGGAGGAAATTCCAATAACTTTATCACCCATTTTCATCCAGCGGGCAGAGCGGGGCTGGAAATTTTGGACGTCGGAAAATCAGTGCAAGACATTTCCACCACATGTTCTGCACGGGTCAACTCTTGTGTAAGTGTCGTGTATCACCAGTAGTGGAGGAACATGGTCACACTTGGTGGAAGTACATTGGTTGCACCAGTGCTGGAGGAGCACGATCACCTCTAGTGTAAAATGTACTGCTGTGAGTAATACCTGAGGAGCACAGTCATATCTCATGTAAGTGGAGGTGCCATGAGTACAGGAGGAGAACGCTCACACATGGTGTAAGTGTAGGGTACCAATAGCACAGGAGGAGAATGCTCACATCTAGTGTAAGTGAATCTGCCACTATTACAGGAGGAGAATGCTCACATCTGGTGTAAGTGTAGCTGCCACGAGTACAGAAGCAGAACGCTCACATCCAGTGTAAGTGACATGTACCACCAGTACCAGAGCAGCCAGGTCAACTCTAATGGATGTAAAGGTGCCACTTGTAGTGTATGTACCTTTAAGGGGAGAAGTACTTTTTACAGCTCCTGTATACTGTAGTACCGGCAGTGACCACACCTGTATATAACCCTGAGTAGGGATCTGTACTGCTTAGTTTTAGAGCAACCCTCATCCAGTAAACACCTGTTGATTGTTCTCTGCAGCCTCTGTCGATTATTTGAAGGACACACTACCTAAAGATATCCAGATTTAACATTGGCGACGAGTCGTTTCGAACCTACCTGCAACTCTGAAGAAGAAGGCCGATTCCACCAGTGCGGGCGTCGACCATCCAGGGAGAACTTGAGCATCGCAGAGGAGGCTGTACAGAGCTGGGCTTGGTTCTCCAGCCGCGACAATCCAGCGCAGTGGGCTGGCAGCAGGTACGGTGCAGTCCCTTCCCAGACAGCGGCGGCGGGAGCCGACCGACGGCACAGAAAAAGGCCGAGCAGCATCGATGGGTAAGAGAGAGGGTAAAGCGCACAGGGCGCAGCCAGGGTTGGAGACCGAGCGGCATCAACGAGAGAGGCGTGCAGGAAAACGCGCAGTGCCCGGCCGGTGTTCAAGGGCTGAGCAGTGTCCACGGGGGAAGAAAAGAAGGGAGAGCGCGGGAAGACGCCATTTTTGAGCCGCAGTGGAGAAGAACGGAGAACGCGGGAAACGCCATTTTGAGCCAGTGGAGAAGAAGGGAGAGCGTGGGAAGAAAGGAAAGCATGGGAGACGCCATTTTTAGCCAGTCTAACCACACCCAGGGATGCTGAAGAGTGGCAGTGTCACAGCGTTCGACAATGAAGTCGAAGATTGGGCAACATATATAGAATGCATAGAAGTGTACTGCAAGGCGAATGAAGTGCCAGATGCCAGGAAAGCACTGGTATTGTTGAATTCCATGGGTGCAAAAACGTACGGCTTACAGCAAAATCTAGTAACCCCAGAGAAGCCAGTGGAAAAGGATTTTGAAAGCATAGTGGCAATCCTACAGGACCACTTAAACCCCACATCGCTGCTCATAACAGAAAGATTTAAGTTCCACAAAAGGAACCAGCATAAAGACGAAAGTAATGCTGAGTATTTAACGGAACTGCGCAAGCTATCGAAACACTGCCAGTTTGGAACGGGACTCGCAGATACTTTAAGGGACAAGTTTGTGTGTGGGCTTCAAAGTGAAGGAATTCAGAAGTGGCTTCTATCAGAAAAGGATCTTACGCTGGACAAAGCTGTCAGCATGGCAGTATCACACGAAGCAACCGCACGGGGCACTGCAGAGATACAACGAAGACCACAAGAATATGGCACAAATGAAATGTCATATGGAGCAGGGAAGTGTTATCGCTGTGGCAGAACAACACAGGACCATAAAGATTGTTGGTTTAAGGACCAAGTGTGCAGACAGTGTGGAGAAGTAGGACGGGAAAGAAAACCAGCAGCAAGAAATCTCCACAGGAGAAGTACAAAAAGGTACATAAGGTGACGGAGAGTAGTTCAGACGAACAGAAAAGTGATACAGACTCCGGAAGCAAGGAGCTGGGTTGTCTGAAACTACATAATGTAATCAAAATGGAGGATCACCAAACTCGCTGGGTCACGCTCAAGATAGACGGAGTCCAACTGAAAATGGAATTGCACACAGGATCAGCCCTAACAGTCATAAACTGAAGGGACTACAAGCGGCTATTCTCACATATACCATTGAGAGATACAGAGATTGTATTGAAGATGTACACGGGGCAAAAAGTCTACCCCAAAGGAAAAATAAGGGTGAACGTGATATACAACGGCAAGGAAACACCAAAAATGGACCTATATGTTTTGCCAGATGGAGGACCACCACTACTAGGACGTGAATGAATCTGGAAGATATAGTTAGATTGGCATGCCATAAAAGCACTGACGGTAGATGCCAAAAAGGATGATGACGTCACACCTGGACGACTGACAAAAATGCTAACCGACGCACAAGAAGTGTTCCAGGAGGGACTCGGAACACTGAAAGGCATAACAGCGACGATCAAAATAGAGGAAATTGCAAGCCCAAAGTTTTTTAAGGCCGGACCAGTGCCTTATGCGATCCGCCCAGCCGTCGAAGCAGAGCTGGAAGGTTTGGAACATTCTGGTGTACTGTCCAAAGTGGACTGGAGCGAGTGGGCTACACCCATCGTTCCTGTAATGAAGAGGTCGTTAAGTAATACGCCTGGGGAACCATAGAAGGTTTGCATCTGTGGGGAATTTAAGGTGACAGTGAACCTAGCCCTTCACACGGAACAATATCCGCTTCCGCAGATTGAAGATATTTTTGCCTCACTATCTGGAGGGAAATGCTTCACTAAGATTGATCTGGCTCAGGCGTACCTGCAAATGGAGGTAGAAGAAGCCTCGAAAGAGTACCTCATGATCAACTCTCATAAAGGTCTCTACCAATACAACCGGCTGGTGTTCGGGGTAGCATCAGCTCCGGCTATTTGGCAAAGGGCAATGGATCAAGTCCTGCAAGGGATTCCAGGGACCCAGTGTTATTTGGACGACATCCTGGTCACGGGCGAACATGACAGTGATCACCTCGCCAACCTGGAGCAGGTGCTCACTAGATTGAAGGAATATGGTCTCCGAGCTAATCGCCACAAATGCGAGTTTTTCCAGAAGCAGATCTCGTATTGTGGCCACGTTATTCATGAAGAGGGGTTACATAAGTCCCCTGAAAAGATTGAGGCAGTAGTCAAGGCTCCAGCACCGGAAAATGTGTTGCAACTGAGGTCGTTCCTCGGGCTGGTGAACTACTACCATAAGTTCTTGCCGAATTTGTCTACAGTACTTCACCCACTGAACACCCTACTGCAAACGGGGGTACCATGGAAGTGGAATGACGAATGTAAACGAGCTTTCCAGAAGTGCAAAGAATTGATCACATCAAAAGAGTTGTTGGCTCATTTCAACCCAGCACTATCAATTCAGTTGGCGTGTGATGCATCACCCTATTGTATTGGAGCGGTGCTCTCGCACAAATTCCAGGACGGCTCGGAGAGGCCAGTAGCATTTGCGTCTCGGTCACTAACCTCAGCCGAGCGTTACTATGCCCAGATTGACAGGGAGGCTCTCCGCCTAGTGTGGAGAGTGAAAAAGTTCAACCACTATCTGCACGGGCAGAAGTTCACCTTGCTGACTGACCACCAACCACTTGTCTCCATCTTTAATCCAAAGAAGGGCGTTCCGGTGATGACTGCACAACGGCTACAAAGATGGTCACTTTTTCTAGGGGCGAACCAATATGAAATCGAGTATAATGGCACGAAACAGCATGGAAATGCTGATGGGTTATCACGCCTGCCACTGCCTACTGCAGAGGAAGAACCAGCTGTGGACCCTGTCGAAATATTTTATTCGACTATAATTGAATGCTTGCCAGTAACTAACGCAGATATAGAGAAGGAGACCCGAAATGACCCGACATTGTCTCGGGTATATGACTTGACGGTGAAGGGATGGCCAACACATGGCGACTCACTGTTGCCAGCATTCTCATCCAGAAGGGAACAGCTGTCAGTATGCCAGCAGACCTAGAAGTGTGGATCCCGAGTGGTAATTCCACCCAAGTAAAGGGAGAGAATGCTCAATGAGCTTCACGAAGGCCATGTGGGAGTGGTGAAAATGAAAAACCTTGCTAGGGCTTATGTGTGGTGGCCAGGGATCAATCAGCAAATCGAGGACCTGACAAAGAGCTGCTCAGGATGCCAGAAGATCCAAAATGCACCACCACATGCCCCTCTACACTCTTTGGAGTGGCCCTCCTCTCCATGGCAATGGGTTCATATTGATTTTGCTGGTCCTTTCATGGACTCAATGTTCTTAATAGCCGTGGATGCGCACTCGAAATGGCCTGAGGTGATCAAAATGTCCTCCACCACCATGGAGAAAACGATTGCAGTCCTACGGACCATATTTGTCAGGAACGGCTTGCCAGAGCAGATTTGTTCTGATAACAGACCACAGTTTGTGTCCGAAGAGTTTCGGAAATTTACGAAAAGGAATGGGGTAAGGCATTACACATCTGGCCCGTATCATCCAGCCATAAATGGATTGGCTGAGAGGTTCGTACAAACCTTTAAAATGCCGTAAGGGCCATGTGCGATGATGACATTCCACTGCAGCATAAGGTGGACAATTTCCTGTTAGCCTACAGAAATGCGACACATGCAGTTACCAACCAGACCCCGGCCATGATGTTCTTTAATCGAAGGTATGTACTTTAACCGAAGGTTGAGATCTCATCTGGATTTGCTCAGACCAAATGTACGAAGAAATGTTGAGAATAAGCAATTCCAGCACATCAATGAGAAGCCAACGAGGAGCTTCAATGTAGGGCAACCAGTCTTGGCCCACGACTACCGAACAGAGAAATGGCAACCAGGAACGATATGCACACGGCAGGGGCCACTAATGTACACAGTGAATGTTGGGAAGAACATTGTGAGACGCCATGTCGACCAGATCCTAGCATCACAGGAACGAGTCTACCCCATGTCTCGCATACCTGGTAATGAACCCGACATACAGGTAGCATCTACCCCAGAAACAGTTGTATCGGAAGCTGATGAACCAACCGATGACAGGAATCCAGAATTGCCTCCGCACCAAGAGCAAGACACTCAGGAAAGACCCTATCCAGAAAGGATCAGGAAGCCGCCCCAAAGATTGAATTTATAAATGGACTATTTTCAGTTAATGTTGCATGTTAAAAGTGTTAATTGTTAAATTAATGTTATGGTACTGTTAATCTAAAAGGGGAGGAATTGTAGTGTATGTGCCTTTAAGGGGAGAACTACTTTTTACAGCTCCTGTATACTGTAGTACCGGCAGTGACCACACCTGTATATAACCCTGAGTAGGGATCTGTACTGTTTAGTTTTAGAGCAACCCTCATCCAGTAAACACCTGTTGATTGTTCCTCTGCAGTCTCTGTCGATTATTTGAAGGACACACTACCTAAAGATTCATGGATTCAACAGGAGCAACATCACCTCGAGTATTAGTGTAGTGTACCACAAGTACTGAAGGAGCACTCTCTCCTCTAGTGTAAGTGCAAGGCTATGACAAGTAACAGGGGAGCTCTCTCTCCTCTAGTTTAGGTTTAGGCTACCAATAGTACCGGAGAAGCACGGTCACCTCGAGTTTAAGTGTAAGGCATCCACAAATACAGGAGGAGCACTCTCACCTCTAGTGCAAGTGTAGTTTTAAGACAAGTACCAGAGGAGCACGGTTAACTTTAATGCCGCATGACTGCAGTCATAACCAATACCGCAAGATTTGGGTCACCGCCTGTTCTGGAGGGGTTGGAGCCAATAAGATTAATCAAGGATAGGGCCAGGACCTTTAGTGCTGGGGAAGCTGCCTTCACTGCTCCTGTAGTGATAGGGGTAGCAGCAGTTCTGGGAGATTGACCTCTCTAATTGTAAAGAATGTTTAATTATGCATGACGAATGCAGCGTGACGAATCATAGACTGTGAAGGGCCCGAGAGAGATGGTGGTGAGTTAGAGCTGGGACTCGTCAGTGGAGCCTGATTTTTGTTTTTGGATGATGTCGCCATGGGGCAGCATGTACATGCAAAATAGGAGGGTTCCATGGATAGATCCTTGGGGGACACCAAATTTAACAGTGTGTGAGCAGGAAGCAAAGTCAATGCAGCAGGTTCTCTTGCTACGATTGGATAATTAGGAAAGGAATGGAATTAAGAAATATGATTAAGGTCATCAGAAATTTAAGATAAAAACCTAAGAACATAAGAAATAGGAGCAGGAATAGGCATTTTGGCCCTTCGAGGCTGCTCCATCATTGTTAGGATAAAATTTGTTTAGGGGGTATAAAGGGGTGGGCCTCAATATTTGACCAGTATTATACGTCTGAAAGGTGCCATTCAGTTTTCTTAGGCTGGACAACAAACGCAAAGCACCATGGGATTCTTGGCTATATTCACCCTTTTTAAACTAACCTAAATAAATTTAGCTGACCAAAGGCAGTCTGAAGTGTTACTTGTAATTGCAACTTGGTGGTAACTGTTTAGAAAGAGCCTGATCTTGGAAGAGGAAAGAGTACAAAGGCATGATTAATGAGTAGCAGCAAATAAGGCCTTGAAGAGTAGTCAGCTAGCTGCATAATTCAACATGGCTTTGTATTCATCCAGCCATGTCTCTGCTGAAAATACCTTCCCATATCGATAACAAGATTAAGAGATAGCTCATGAATATGAAGCCTCTACAGTGGATAAGCTTTTTACTGACATATACAGAGGGTACTCGAGTTCAGTGGACAGGCCTAATAGTTAATTGATTAATCATGTAAACCAATGAAGCATCAATATTCTCATGTATACACCCCCATTAGTAAAAAGTGGGTGTTGTCTAATATAAACTGTATAAACTAAGCTGTATTGCCACTTTTTTCCCTTGAGAACGATGTCTCTAGCTAAGGGTAGCTAAGATAGTTCTCCCGTGTACACTCGTAATAAAACTACTGATATGGGTAACACCTGAGTCTGTTAGTTCAGCTTTATCTTCCAGATTTTCCTCACTTACAGCTTGGTGTCAGCAATGGGATACCGCCGGACTGCCGATCGATCCTCCACAACGATATTCATGGGTGGGTGAGTAGCAATATTCACCCTTAACGTGGAGGTCCGTGAGGCGGATCAGGGTGGCGGTGGTATAAAGAACAGCGAATGAAGGAGCAACAGGCTTCAGGTGTGGCCCAATAGGATGCGTTTTAAGGTACAAACAGACACGAGGAGTTTAGAAACTCTCGGATGGGAAAGCGCTAAATGTGGGAAAGTGCTAAAAGGGTTTTGAAACCCAGGTGGGAAAGTGCTAAAGGTGGGAAAGCGCTAAAAGGGTTTAGAAACACAGGTCAGAAAGCGTTAAAGGGTTTAGAAACCCAGGTGGGAAAGCGCTAAAAGCGTTTAGAAACCCAGGTGGGAAAGCGCTAACAGGTTTAGCAACCCAGGTGGGAAAGCACTAAGCAGTCCAGAAACCCAGGTGGGAAAGCACTAACGGGTTTAGCAACCCAGGTGGGAAAGCGCTAAATGGTCTAGAAGCCCAGGTGGGAAAGTGCTGAAACGTCTAGCAACCCAGGTGGGAAAGCGCTAAAGGGTCCAGAAACCCAGGTGGGAAAGCGCTAAAGGGTCTAGAAACCCAGGTGGGAAAGCGCTAAAGTGCCTAGCAACCCAGGTGGGAAAGCGCTAAAGGGTCCAGAAACCCAGGTGGGAAAGCGCTAAAAGGTCTAGAAACCCAGGTGTGAAAGCACTAAAGGTTCTAGAAACCGAGTTGGGAAAGCGCTAAAGGGTGTGGAAACCCAGGTGGGAAAGCGCTAAAGGGTCTAGAAACCCAGCTGGGAAAGCGCTAAAGGGTTTAGAAACCCAGAATATGGAAATACCATGTGACAATCCGGAGGGATTCAAGTTAAAGGGTATTTAGAGCATAAGTATTTGTCTGTTTAGAGTGTAAGTTTTGTGTCTTTGTTCCGATAAAGTGTAAGTTTGGATCCTGGAGAGTCATGGGGTGATCTACACGGACAAGGGTGGTTGTCTATCTCAAACACCTAGCCTGAGCCTGAATTAAGAGGACGTAGTCCCACGTGACGGCCAGGAACAAGTAGGTGTAGCAACTATAAACACCACAGGATCGTGATCCCGTGATGAGTGAGTGAGCGCAAAATAAGTGTGTGTGTGTGAATGTTAGAGTAACATATGAACCATTGAGAAGTAAGTCAGAAGTTAGATAGAATGCCTAAAAAGGATGCAGAAATAAAGGAGGGACGGACCATCCCCTTGGGGAGATCACGACTCGGTCACTCACTATGTAGCGGATAAAAATCAGAAACTTATTGAGATCATGACAAAGAAAGGGTGGGATTCCGAAGAAAGTGCAGAGAGCCAAAGGGCTTGGTGGATGGGACAAACCAAAGATAAGAGGGAAAAGGGGGAATGGTAATCTTAGCTTGTTACCAGAAACAATGTAAGGAATCGAATCAGAAGTGAGAGATAAAGAAGGAAAAAGATCTAATTTTAAAACTCAACAAAGGAAGGGAAAAAAAAACAGGGAATTGGAAAGCCAGGAAAAGCTGCTGAGTCAGCGATTTATAAAGAAAAAAATGATAAACTTAAAGCTTTACCAACATGGAAGTTATTAACATCTGTGCCAAGACAAATAAAACACGAGATTTGCTGAGTGAAAGGAACCTTAAAAACATGCTAGAATTTCAGGTTGTATGAAATTGTGTGTTAATGTGTGAATGTTTTCCTGACTATGAATGTATAAGCAGTTACAATATTCCTTTTTCTGAAAGTCTGTCCTTAAAAAAACAATAAAATATCTGTTGTATGTTTTAGCTCCACCACTTCTCTGTGTTAAACAAAAGCATTCAACCCGTTTGTCTTGTCTTGGATTTTGGAAGTTTTAAGAATGTGCAAATAAGATTGTGCCCTCAGAATTGAAAAAAACGTTGAAAGAATTTAGGTTAAGCTGGTGTGTAAAAAAAACTGAGAAGAACAAACTGAGAAGAACAAAAACAATGTGTTTAACAAAAGATTATGTTTCAGTCTAAGATGTAACCTTGGAATTGCGTTTGCTATGGTGAAATCTTCCAAAGCAGTTTGATTTGATTTGTTTAAATGTTGAAAAACTATTTTTTCTCCAGTTATATTCAGTGTTTTTACAGTATTTTGGAAAGACATCTGAAGAAAGGACATTAAGTAATATGACGTAATTTACTGTTTTCTGCAAGAATGTGCTATTTGGTTTTGTTTTGCCTGTTCATTATTGATACAAAAGATAAGCTTCAGCCTTGAGGTTACAGTTGCCAGTGTGCCTGGAAGAAAATGAATTTGAATGTGACTGTTTAGAAGACATGAGTGATTGTTTCTTTGTTAAAACGGCTTCCTTCTTTCTTTTCCAAGTGATACAGTTTAGTTAAAAACATTGATCTGGATTAAATTGGAGTTATGAGGTAAATTAACCTATTAAAACCAGACTTTCATTGTGGCGTAAATTGGTGTAGTCCGAATTGAATAAGATAACTCCATTCCACAAGAACATCCGATATTGGCAGGTCCCTCTACAATATTTGATTGACTATGGTACTGGGAGCCCTACAGTATGCGGGACGAAAGGTAAACCCTATAATGGTACAGGTAGGGAAGGACGAAGTAATCTACCTAGGATACTTAATAACAAAAGGGAAGAGACAAATGCCCGAAAGCAGATGGGAGGGACACTAGGACCAAGAGGACAGCTAGCATAAGCAACACGCAACCATTGGCTGCCTGCTTTGATTTCTCACAGTCCCGTACTTACAAGCAGCTAGAGATGGCAGCAGGAATGGACCGCGCCAGAGAGGGGAGGGGGTCAAGCAGGTATTAGGGCTATTTAATTATTGCTGGAACGTTATCCCAGAATATGCAGAAATGGCCCAGCCTATACAGGATTTGACCGAAGGGGGGAAACCATCCCAGGAGCTGATGGCATGGGGCCTGGCCATGAAACAGCTTTTGTAATGTGAAACAAGCCCTCAGATCGGCACACACATTGGGATTGCCAGATATGAGGAAACCTTTTCACATCCATTGCCACAACCATGGGGGCCATTACACAGCAGTGGTAACACAGGACGACGGGGATAATCAAAGACCGATAGCATACTATTCTGCTAAAATAGACCCAGTAGCGGCTGTATTTAGCCATTGCCTGCAAGCCCTTGATTGCTCAGTATGGGCAATCAGAATCAGTGACCCTATTACTATGATGGGGAAGTAGTACTACGTACTCACTACAGCATCGCAAAGCTGCTAAATACAGGAATACTGAAAACACTCTCGGACGGGAGAAGGGCCAAATGGGAAGCAGTATTACTGCCCAAGGAAAAATCCGTAAAAATATTTAGGGTCATTAAGACCAATCCAGCCCAATGGGTGGTCACTGAGGGAGAAGCCCACAAATGTGTGGATATGGAAGAAAATGAAAATGTCGGACGAATTGGGGAAGAACCAATGGAGCAAGTTTATTTAACCCTGTATGTAGATGGGTCAAGGAAATTAACTGATGGCGTAGCACGTACAGGTTGGGCAGTAGTAAATGGAGATGGGACATTAATCCGGAGAGGCAAATTGGCAGGTCACTTATCCGCACATGTGGCAGAATTAGTAGCATTAGCAGAGGCACTAAAATATGCAGAAGGGAAACGGGTGAAGATCTACACCGACTGTTGATATGCATTCAGGGTAGTACATGATTATGCGGGACCCTGGAGTAGAAGGGGTTACATGACCTCTGGAGGAGATACCATTCAGAATGAAGCAAAAGTACGAACGTTAGTAGAAGTCGCCGAGTCACCGACTGCAGCCACCACAATTAAAATCAAAGCACACCAGAAGGTAGCAAATAAGGAGCAGCAGGGGAATGCATGGGCGAATGTAGCAGCATGGGCCACCGCAGAACAGGAGGATGAGGAAACACCGCTATGTTATAAAGAAACTAGCTAGAGTGCCTGGCGGTGCCGAGGGTTTTTCAAGGGCATGTTGTTGTTGGAAGAGAGAGAGAGAACGACTGGGGGGAAGAGAGAGAACGACGGGGGGGAAGAGAGAGAGCGATGGGGGGGAAGAGAGAGAGAGCGATGGGGGGGAAGAGAGAGAGCGACGGGGGGGAAGAGAGAGAGCGACGGGGGGAAGAGTTCGAGCGACGGTGGGGAAGAGAGAGAGCGACGGGGGGAAGAGAAAGAGTGACGGGGGGGAACAGAGAGAGCGACGGGGGGAAGAGAGAGACGGGGGGAAGAGAGAGACGGGGGAGAGAGAGACGGGGGAAGAGAGAGACGGGGAGAAGAGGGAGAGAGCGAGGGAAGGAGAGAGGGAAGGAAAGAGAGAGAGAGGGAAAGAGAGAGAGAGGGAAGGATAGAGAGTGAAGGAGAGCGAGACGGAAGGAGAGAGAGAGGGAAGGAGAGAGAGGGCGAAGGAGAGAGAGAGGGAAGGAGAGAGAGGGAAGGAGAGAGAGAGGGAAGGAGAGAGAGACAGAGAGCAAAGGAGGGAGAGAGGGAAAGAGAGAGAGAGAGACAGAGAGAGAGGGAGGGAGAGAGTGACAGAGAGGGAAGGAGAGAAAGGGGAATGGGGTGGGGGAGCAAGGGGTGGGGGAGCAAGGGGTGGGGGAGGAAGGGGTGGGGGAGCAAGGTGTGGGGGAGCAAGGGGTGGGGAGCAAAGGATGGGGGAGCAAGGGATGGGGGAGAAAGGTGTGGGTGGGTGGGTGGGGGAGAAAGGGGTGGGTGGGGTGGGTGGGGGAGAAGGGTGGGGTGGGTGGGGGGTGGGGGAAGGGAAAGAAGGTGGGGGGAAAAGTGGAAGGGAAGGTGGGGGGTGGGGGGGAACGGGGTGGTGGGAGAAAGGAGTGGGTGGGTGGGGTGGGCGAAAGGTGTGGGTGGAGGGGTGGGGGAGAAAGTGGTGTGTGGATGGGGGGATAGCGGAAGGGGAAGGGAAGGTGGGGGGGAAGTGGAAGGGAAGGTGGGGGGGTGTTGGGGGGGAAGGGGAGGAGCCAGCAGACCCTCTCCCCTCTGCCACTTTTGGTCCCTGTCTGGGCCGGAAGCCTGGGACTGGAGTTGTGCTGCTGGCCATTGGAGAAGCCTAGGCCTCGGCCTCGGGCCTCTGCACTGACATGGCCCAGCCTACCTTTTAATACCTTGAAACATGAAACTTAAAGTACTTATAAAACATTTTTGGTAAATCATTCTATAACATACACTTTACAACCTCACCAATCTTTTTATTAAAAAAGGGGCCCTCACCTGTCAGTGTGTTGTATCTCAAACAATGGCTGCCGCTTGCATTTCAGTTGGAAAGATTAGGCCCCGCCCACACAGTGGATTGTCTGTCCTGGTCACCAGGACCCGATTGGGAGCACTGACGCCCCACCCACTCTATGTTCCTGTAGTAAGATGGCCGCGCATGCACTCTGTTACACATTGAATCAAAATGTTGTTGCACTGAAATTTTTCGCCCTCCTTGACAAAGATGGCTGCCGTTAACCTGTGGCTGTCAGCAGAAGAAATTCCCTCAGCTGCAAACACAGGATCTTCAGATCATTATTCGGGGCTTGCGACCTACCCCAGTTGCTTATGAAGCCTCCCCACCTACCGACCCCAGGAATGGAGCTGAAGCAGCACACCCTCTCCCTTGTGCCAGTGTTGGTCCCTGTCTAGGCCGGGAGCCTGGGACTGGAGTTGCGCTGCTGGCAGTTGGAGAAGCCTAGGCCCCGCGCCTGGAAAAACGGTGAAAGGGATGAAAATTATAGAGGTTTGAGAAAAGATTTACAAATTAATTAACTTTTTTTAAAAACAATTTGTTTTAAAAGCAACTTTTCCTTTGCTGGAATTGTAGATTTGAAAAGAAACACGCAGAAAGTGGGAAAAAGAAATGAACAGTTTGGAATCAAGATGGCGGCCACTCACCTCGATACAGAATGAAAAGGCCCGCCCTAACATGCACCGATTGGTCAATCATCATGTCACCGCAGAATAGCATTGGTCAATCATCCTGTCACTCGAATCTAGGAGGGCCCGCCCGCATGCACAATGAAACCGCCCCCACAGCGCAGCGATTGGTCGACCGCCGGGTCGCTCGACCGTATGATTGGTCGACCTCGACATCACTCAATGCTAATGAGCGTATAATGAGCGGAGTTTTGAATGTTTTTTGGATACCGCAGGTGCAATGTTTGTCTCGCCAAAACGTAAATACGCTTATGACCGTTCCGGAATCGTAAGCTTTCTTTTGATGTAACGCACGTGTAGGTATGCTCTATAACTTTAGAGTGTATAGCCGGACAGACAGACGGAAGGACACAGGCAGACAGACAGACAGATCGATCCTTTTATATATATAGATATGTCAATGTGACAAATGCCCAATGGCCACCTGCACCCCCATAGATGAGGTTAATTTGTATCAGCTGCACCAAGACAACTCTGAGGAAGAAAAGCAAGGTTGGAGGTCAAAAGGGGTTAACGAAAGTTATATGGATGGATTGTGGCGGAACCATGGGAAAGTTATTGCCCCCAAATGTATACAGGAAACCCTTTTGCAACTGTACCATGACATTGATCACGCCAGCCACAAAACCATGCAGCACATGATAGAACGTTGCTGGTGGTGGCAAGGACTGAATAATGCCATTGATAAATATTGCCATGACTGTATGGTGTGTGCGCAGTGTAACCCAGGAGGAACCATTAAATTAAAAATGTGACATCAACCACGGCCAAAGGGACCGTGGGAGAATCTGCAGATTGATTTTATAGGACCATTGACTCAGTCACAAAGGAAGAAGAATTGCCTTGTAATCATTGATCAGTTTACTAGGTGGGTCGAATCCTTTGCTACCCGAGATTGTTCCACAGGGTCAGTAGTGTGGATCTGGTGGAAGGGGTCATACCTAGATGGGGGGTACCCTTACAAATAGATTCCGATCCAAGAATGCACTTCATGGGCAAAATAATGAAGGATATGTGTAAACTAATGGGAATAAAACAAAAGTTCCACATACCCTATCGACCACAAAGTTCAGGCATGGTGGAACGCATGAACCGTACATTAAAGCATGCTGTGATTAAAGCAATCCAAGAAACAGGGCAATGCATGGGCAGATGAGCTAGCCAAGCGGGCAGCTGAGAAACGGAATCTGACCAATGAAGCTGAAGTGTTCATGTTTAGTTAAAGTGTGAAAACACAACTGTCTTTTTCGATCGGGAATGTTTTTTTTTTATTTATGTGAAGTGATGCAATTGCATGAGTCTGATAATGTTTTGCGCCACCTTCAAAAGCCTGCAAAGGAGTTTACCCTTTCCACTGACAGTTGTTTAATTTCACCAAGCAACAACTTTAGTGTGGAATTTAAAGATATTGGACATTATTAAATTTAAGTTTCTTAATGTTAAGTTAATATTTCCCCACAGTGATAGAAGGAAAATTTTGATTTGATAAATGGAAGTTATCTTTTAAACTAATTGTATGATAACCTGCAACATGAGCACGTACTGGCAGTGCTAGATTTGACAGATACGGCCTTTCCCACTTGGTGTTCAAAGAAAACTCAACAATTATATTAACACCTTCTAACTCAAGTGTTAAAACAAGGCACAACATGGAGTGCTGGTGGTGGGCACAGTAAAATAGATAAACAAATATGGAGACGTAAAAGGTCTGTGATAAATGATGCAGCAACTGCCTTTAATGTGGGTACCTCTGTTTTTAATACTATTGATTTGGCGACACTGGATCAAAAGGTTAGAGACCTATGGTCTCTCATTAAAGCTGTATTACAAAAAACAAATGAGAATATGTATAAGGAATTACCTGAGGAACAAACGTTGACCATA
This sequence comes from Somniosus microcephalus, assembly GCF_052327205.1. NCBI lineage: Eukaryota > Metazoa > Chordata > Chondrichthyes > Squaliformes > Somniosidae > Somniosus > Somniosus microcephalus. Next base: position 55,453,776 of record NW_028225180.1, on the reverse strand, counting down.
CATTTGCAAAGGATAGCTACAGTGCTAGAAACACACGCCCAAATCATTAATAAATTAATAAAGGAAGAATACAATGCATCTCAGCAGGCGGCTGTTAATGACATTTGTAGCACATATGGTAACTGGATTGTGGAACAAACCAGAGAGAACCTGGCCCAGATACAGGCAAGGGAAGTACGCTTATGGATAACGAATCAGCGATTGAGGGCGAACCTGACCGGTGGGCACAAGGGGGATGGTACCGCTGAATTGATGTTGGCAGGCAGGAGCTTGACGGCTTGCCAGTTGAGAGCAATGGTTCGGGCGTACCCCACACAAGTCGAGTGTAAACCTGACGGGGGAGTGCTCCTAGTGTTGCTACTGGTAATACCAGTGATTGCACCCGAAGCCCAAGCACGAGAGGTGCACTGAATCCAGAATATTGGGGTAGTGAAGGACGGAATGCACATATCCCATCACAAAATGTTACCATATGCTGTAAAGATTAAAGGAAATTTGGCTGGAACGAAATTGGAGGGATGTGTTACTAGACATGCTATCACTGTATTTCCTCATAGTACTGCACACAGTCCAGAAGCAGTGAGGGATTAACAATACTCGTACCAATCAGGATATTAACTGTACCATGGAGGTCCTAGAGGCGGATTTAAAACCCACCCACCATATGCCAGAAAGGGTGAATATTGTGTTACAACCAATTTGACAATGTTTAAATATGCCAATCTAACTTGTGATAATCCAAGTTCAGAGTTCTGCTTCACTCCTGATATCCCAGTACGGATTGGGCACGAGGAATTTGTGGAGATACACCAGCATAACCTCACCACCTTACAGGTTTCTGACGATATCAAGAAAGGCTTAAAGGACTATCAGAACACATTTGGGTATCCGATACCCCCGTTGCCTGAACACTTGAAAGTATTGCGAATGGAGATCCGCCTCTCCCAGAAGGTTTATATATCCTACAACAGAGCAATAAAAACATTAAGCATGACATTGATCAAATTAAACTCACCACTTGGTGGGATGACTTCTGGAGTTGGGGAGTGAATATACACGCCATCCTTGGATTAGATTAATCTCACATGTATTAGTAATAGTGCAGTTTGTTGTAATGTCCTTCTTGATTTTCATGGCCTGTAATAAATGTGGTAGGCAGAGGATGAAAAGGTTGGCAAAGGCAGTAAAACAGAGCCTGGGTGAGAAAGTCCGCTGTGTCTCATTGATCTCAACAAAGAACACGTCTGAGTGGTACCGAGAGGAGTATCTAACGGGGTAAGGTGCATATAAATGGTGAGACAATAATAGTTTGATCGGACTATCAGATGTTCTGCCTTTCTTCCACCCAGACTGGTGGCCACCACAAAGGGAACCTGGTTTGATGAGGTACAGCATCGTGCATATGTTACTATCCAGGGGATGCCGAGGTGCTTGCAAGAGGGCAACTCCAAACGGGGCATACCTATGGGCAACCATGACTGACGGATAAGGGTTGGCTACCTTGGGCTAAGCCAAGGGCCAAAAGTGGGGATTGTTGGTTAACATTTGGCTTAGGGGATATAAAGGGGTGGGCCTCAATATTTGACAGGTATAATATGTCTGAAAGATACCATTCAGTCTTGTTAGGCCGGAATACTTGGTTATATTCACCGTTTTTAAGCTAACATAAATAAATTTAGCTGACCAAAGACATTCTGAAGTGTTGCTTGTAATTACAACTTGGTGGTAACTGTTTAGAAAGAGACTGTTCTTGGAAGAGATAATAGTAAAAATGCACGATTAAGGAGAAGCAGCAAATAAGGCCTTGAAGAGTAGTCAGCCAGCTGCATAATTCAACGTGGCTTTGTATTCATCCAGCCATGTCTCTGCTGAAAATACCTTCCCACACCAATAACAATAGTAAGGGATAGCTCATGAATATGAAACCTCTACAGACGATAAACTTTTTACTGACATATCCAGAGGGTACTCGACTTCAAAGGACAGGCCTAATAGTTGATTGATTAATCATGTAAACCAATGAAGCATCAATATTCTCATGTATACACCCCCATTAGTAATAAGTGGGTGTTGTCTAATAAACTGTATAAACTAAGCTGTATCGCCACTTTTTTCTCTTGAGAACGATGTCTCTAGCTAAGGGTAATGGAGATAGTTCTCCCGCATGCACTTGTAATGAAACTATTGATCTGGGTAACACCCGAGTCAGTTAGTTCTGTTTTACCTTCCAGATTTTCCTCGCTTACATTCATTCAAAGAACAATGGCTGATCGTTTAAATCAACTCCTCCACCCCCCGCACTATCCACATATCCCTTGATTCCCTTAATAACCAAACATCCATCGATCTCTGCCTTGAATATACTCCATGACTGAGCAACCTTCTGTGGTAGAGCATTGCACATATTCACAAACCTTAGAATGAAGACAATTCTCCTCCTCTCAGTCCTAAATTGTCGATCCCAAATTCTGAGACTGTCACCCTATTTCTAGACTTACCAGCCAGGGGAAGCACACCCGCCGCATCTAAATTGTCAAGGCCTGTAAGAATTTTATATATTTCAATATGACCAGCTCTTAGTCTTCTAAAATCTAGTAATTAAAGGCCTGGTCTCCTTAATCTCTCATCATAGGACAATCACCCCATCCCAGGAATCAGTCTGGTGAACATTCGTTGCACTCCTTCTATGGCAAGTACATCCTTCCTTATTTAAGGTGACCAAAACTGTACACAATACTCCAGGTGCAGTCTCACCAAAGCCCGAAATATTTGCAGTAAGACTTCTTTACTCTTATACTCAAAACCGTTTGTAATAAAGCCTAACTTACCATTTGCTTCATTGAATTGATTGATGTACCTGCATGTTAACTTACTGATTCGTGTACATGTTGAGGCAGGTCCCTCTGAATTCAAAAACATTCCCAATATCAGACCATTTAAAAAATACTCTGCTTTTCTTTGTTTCCTACCAGAATTTATAATTTCACATAGGTTGATAAGTGGCAGGTAACATTCGCGCCACAGAAGTGCCAGGCAATGACTATCTCCAACAAGCAAGAGTCTAAACACTGCCCCTTGACATTCAACCGCATTACCATCGCCGAATCTCCCACCCTCAACATCATGTGGCTCACCATTGATCAGAAAATTAACTGGACCAGCCACATAAATAATGTGGCAAAAACAGCAGGTCAGAGTCTCGGTATTCTGCGGCGAGTGCTTCACCTCCTGACTCCCCAATGACTTTCCACCATCTACAAAACACAAGTATGAAGTGTGATGGAATACGCTCCACTTGCCTGGTTGAGTGCAGCTCCAAAAACACTCAAGAAGCTCGACACCATCCAGGATAAAGCAGCCCGCTGGATTGGCACCCCATCCACCACGTTAAACATTCACTCCCTCCACCACAGGTGCACCGTGGCTGCAGTGTGTACCATCTACAAGATGTACTGCAGCAACACGCCAAGGCTTCTTTGTCAGCACCTCCCAAATCTGCGACATCTACCACCTAGAATGACAGGGGCAGCAGGCGCATGGGGACACTATCACCTCCAATTTCCCCTCCAAATTACACACCATTCTGACTTGGAAATAGATCACTATTTCTTCATCATCGCTGGCTCAAATTCCTGGAACTCGCTCCCTAACAGCACTATTGGAGCACCTTCATCGCACAGACTGCAGTGGTTCACGAAGGTGGCTCATCACCACCTTCTCGAGGGCAATTAGGGATGGGCAATGAATGCTGGCCTCGGCGGACACGACCACAGCCCATAATCGAATTTAAAAAATCATGCTGTAGAGAGCATCAGTGACCTCCCGATGCAGCATTGGGCTGCAACTCTGATATTTCCCTGATGTCACCTGCCGTAGCATGGAAGGAGACCATGGCAGAAATTGCATGGCCACGGTGACCTGAATAGGCACAGGCAGTGCTGCACATGCCCTGGTGCGAGGCTGGTGTTGTGGCTACTTGAAATTCAGACGGCTCAGACATTGCTCCTCAGTGAAGTTACATAGAATTAAATAAAGCAACACACAGCACAAACAATCAATTCTGGAGAAAATAATCTCACCCTATCAGCATATCCTTCTAATCCCTTGTCTCTCACTTACACATCTAGCTTCCTCTTAATATAGGAGAAATGCTCCCTGAATACTCACTCTGGGTAGAGCCTTCTCGGTCGTGCCCTCTCCTGATTCCCCTTGTGGCAGCTGCTCCTGTTCTCTGCTGTATTCCTCGCTGGTTCCTCTCCTCCTTCAGTCACAAAGGCAGTCCTGTGAGAGCACCCATGATCACAGTCAAACTATCTATGAGGAAGCAAATACAGCAAAACATCAGCAACATTTTGCTCTCTTTAGACAAAGCGAGATTGGCAGAGTGGTAAAACACATAGAAGTTAAACAGCTGCCTGTGACCACAAGTCAGTTAATAAACTGTAATTTCCCAATGATTCCTTTCAATAGCGCCGGTGAGGACTCCTTCCTCCCGGTTTGTGCCAGCTGTTACTGGGCGGATTCAGCATGTGTGAGAGATGTTGCGATGTAACCAACAGTAAGTGCAGGACCCTCATTTAAGTATCATTGCCTCTTAAATTGTACTTCCGTGCACGCACAACATCACAGCAAAGCCCGAACCACTATAACAGGCAGCGCACTTCAGGCTGGAAATGTGCGTGCGTCTCCTGCCCGCTTATTATACACAGTAGGCCGATAAGCAGCAGATAGGCCAGCAGTGCGTGGTCCAATATCTAAGCCTATGGCCAAGGAATACAGTCACTGGTACATCATTCATTTGAGTCATCCAGGGAACGCCCAATAAGTTAATCTTCACTGTTGATTAATTGCTGTATTAGACTGACTGACCATTCGTGATATGATGTTGTATCCGTTCTATGACGTACACTGGCAGATAAGGCATTTCTCATGAACAGCTGGATAAACTACTGAAGTGCCGAAAACATATGCAAATTTACAGATAATCCCAAACTTGGTGCAAGTTGTAACTTCACTCCACACATTTGAATGACACATTTCAGGATCAATGACTAGTGAAAATGAAGTTGAATTCTGTTTGCCCACTCATGAAATTTTCATTCCCCAGATTCTAGAAATCTCTAAACCAATGGTCAAAGTTAAAGCCTCTGATAATCAAAACCGAAAAAATCTGCATAAAAGCTTCAACACATCACCTACCTTTCAGCTGACTGGGAACTTCGGATAAACCTTCTATAGCATTCATGTTATCAAATGGAGCAGCGCCTGTGTAAAGCAATACATTTTGATAAAATCAGTTCTCCGTGTTATTTTAGTAAAAATGTAATTTTAAATCTGGAACCGACTGCAATGTGTGTGTTCGATTATGTGTTACCGTGCTGCTGAATTTCTTTCAGTATTTTTCCAACTTTGATACCACATGGCGCATTTTCACAAAGGACTCCCGCATTGTCCCTTGGGCCCGAAAATCTTTCTCCACCACCAGATTTAGGAAAAGTTTGAACTGTCCGCCCAGTTTCCCTGCTCCGCCATCTCAGATAATTTCAGAAATGAATAATAATGAATGTATTGATGAGTGGAGTGAATAGCCTGGGAGAGAATTTCCTCTTATTGTGTCTGGCCGAGAGGACTGCCTGGGTGGAGCACGAAGAGGCAAACAAGGTATTGGTTTCCTGCCGGTAATGCAGCCTGCTTGCTTTTGGTCCCGTGCACCCACACAACAAATGCCACCCCCCCTCCCACAAACTCAGCTGCCTCTGGTTCAACTGCGTTGTTTTCTTTCAAATATCTATAATTAAACTTGGAAGAATGTGGAGAATCACCGAGCATCCTCAGCAATTTCAATGCTAAACCTTTATTAATCAATGGTTGGTCCTCAGCTGGAGTATGGTGTCTAATTCTGGGCACCACACGTTATAGGCTGTCAAGGCCTTGGACAGGGTGCAGATGAGATTTACCAAAATAGTGCCAGGGGTGTCGGACTTCGGTTACATGGGCTGATGGAAATGTTCTGTGGACAGTCTGTTTGATGCCTCCCTCTCGGCCTATAAATAGGAAGAATTTCAGCGATTCTTCGGTATCCCTTGCAATAAACTTGCCTGGATTGGTTAGCATTCAAAGACATGAAGGATGTGCGATTACTGGATTGGAACGTTAGAACTGATCTCCTTGGAACAGAAAATTTCACCTAATAGAGGTATGCAAGATAAGATTTTTTGATATAGAAAGAGAAACATTATTCCCTCTGTCAAGTGGGTCAATAACCAGAGGCCATAGATTTAACATCTTTGGCAAACGATCTATATGGGAGATGAGGAGATATTTTCGCCACAGACAGCAGTCTGGACCAGGAACAAAACATCCCCGGTCAATAAATTGTCTCACTGCTTGCCCGTCATCCAGTGCTGGAGGAGCAGAATTTTTCTCCAGTTAAATATTGGAAAGACCAAAGCCATTGCATTCAGTCACTGCCCCAGTTAAATTCTGAAAGCACTGACTCCATCCCACTCTCGAACATCTCTGAGCCTGAAGCACACTGTTCTCAAACTTGATGTCATATTTGACATTGAAATGAGCTTCTGACCACATATCCGTGGAATAACTAAAGCCATCGACTTCCACCTCCGCAACATTGCCCGGCTCCGCCCTTGCATCGGCTCATCCACTCATCCACTACTGAAACCCTCATCCATGCCTTTGTTACCTCTAGACTTGCCTTTTCCAACGCATTCCTAGCTGGTCTCCCACATTGTAGCCTACATAAACTTGAGTTCATCCAAAACTCCGCTGTCCATGTCCTAACGCGCACCAAGTCCCGTTCACCCATAATCCTGTGCTCGCTGACCAGCATTGTCTCCCAGTTAAAGCAGCACTTCGGTTTCAAAATTCACGTCCTTGTTTTCAAATTTCTCCATGGCCTCGCCCCTCCCTGTCTCTATAACCTCCTCCAGGACCACAAACCCCCTCTGAGATAACTGTGCTCTTCTAATTCTGCCCTCTTGAGCATCCCTGATTATAATCGCTTAACAATTGCTTTTAACTTCCTAGGCCCTCAGATCTGGCATTGCCTCTCCGAATCTCTACCTCTCTTTCCTTCCAAAAGACACTCCTTAAAGCCTACCTCTTTGAAGAAGCTTTTAGTCACCTGCCCTAATTTCTCTTTATGTGGCTCAGTGTCAAATGCTGCTTCATATGGGAAAGGTAACTTAATGGTATGTTACTGGGCTGGTAATCCAGAGAACTGGGCTAGACGACCTGAAAGTTCTGAGTTCAAATCCCACCAAGGGACATTTGAATTCAGTTAATTTAATAAATCTGGGATAAAAAGCTAGTATGTAACTATCGGATTGTAGTTAAAAAAGAACATCAGTTTTACTAACATCTTTTAGGAACAGAAATCTGCCATCCTTATTTGGTCTGGCCTATATGTGACTCCAGTATAGTGGTTGACTCTTACCTGTTCTCTGAAATGGCCGAGCAAGCCACTCAGTTATAAAAAAACCGCTAAGAAAACCAATAAGAATAAAACTGGAAGGATTACCTGGCACAGGCTACGGACACGACAACGGCACATCCGGCCCAGTCGAGCTTGCCAAAATTGGGCGAGCTGTCAAACAGCCTGGTCAAGAAACATCCTGATAAAGTCGCACTCAGAGTCGTAATACCTTTCAGCCAATGTCCCAATCACCCTGGGTATGCCCTGTCCCACTGGCAGGACAGTCCCACCAGGGGTGGCGGCACAGTGGTATACAGTTGGGAAGGGGTGTCCCTGGGAGTCCTCAACATTCACTCCGGTCCCCATGAACTATTATGGCTTCAGGTCAAGCATGGACAAGGAAACCTTCTGCTGATTACCAACTACCGCCCTCCATCAGCTGCTGAAACAGTACTCCTCCATGTTGAACACCACTTGGAAGAAACACTGAGAGTAGCAATGGCACAGAATGTACCCTGGGTGGAGGATTTACATGCCCTTCACCAAGAGCGGCTCGGTAGCATCACTAATGTTCGAGCTGGCCGAGTCCTCCAGCCTGGTGTGAGAACGAGGGAAAAATACTTGATCTCGGCCTCACCAATCTAGCTATTGCAGATGCAATTTTCCAAGGTAGCAGTGACCACCGCAGACTAATTGTGGAGACGAAGTCCCGTCTTCAGACTGCGGACAACCTCCGTCGTGTTGTGTGACACTATCATCGTGCTAAATAGTTTAGATTCAGAACAGGTGTAGCAGCTCATAACTGGGCATCCATGAGGCGCTGTGGGCCATCAGCAGCAGAATTGTATTCCACCACAATCTGTAACTTCATGGCCTGGCATATCGTACACACTACTATTACCATCAAGCATTGGGTCCAACCCTGGTTCAATAAGGAGTGTAGTAGAACATGCCAGGAGCAGCACTAGATGCAACTAAACATGCGGTGGCAACCTGCGGAAGCTACAACAGGGAGCTACATGCATGCTAAATACCGAAAGCAGTCATGCTATAGACAGGGTTAATCGATCCCACAATCAACAGATCAGATCAAAGCTTTGCAGACCTGCCACATCCAATCCTGAATGGTAGTGGACCATTAAACAACTAACAGGAGGAGGAGGCTCCATGAATATCACCATCTTCAATGATGGTGAAGCCCAGTAAGTGAATGCAAAAGACAAGGCTGAAGCATTTGCATCTATCTTCAGCCAGGAGTGCCGATTGGATGATATATATCGGCTTCCTCCCGAGGTCCCCATCACAACAGAAACCAGTCTTCAGACAATTCGATTCAGTCCACAAGATATCAAGAAATGGCTGATCGCACTGGATACAGCAAAGGCTGTTTGCCCCGACACCATCGCGGCTGTTGTGTTGAAGTCTTGTGCTCCAGAACTAGCTGCATCACTAGCCAGGCTGTTCCAGTACAGCTATAAGACTGGCATCTATCCGACAAGGTGGAAAACTGCCCAGGTATGTCCTGTCCACAAAAAGCGCGATAAATCCAATTCGGCAAATTACTGCCCATCAGTCTAAACTCAACCATCAGCAAAGTGATAGAAGGTGTTGCCGGCAATGCTATTAAGCAGCACTTACTCACCAATAACCTGTTCATCCCTGCCCAGTTTAGCATTCGCCAGGACCACACGGCTCCAGACCTCATCACAGCCTTGGTCCAAACATGGACAAAAGAGTGGAATGCCAGAGGTGAGGTGAGAGTGAATGCCTTTGACATCAAGGCAGCATTTGACCAAGTGCGTCATCAAGGAGCCCTAGTAAAACTGAAGTCAATGGGAATCTGGGGAATCCTCTCCACTGGCTGGAGTCATACTAGCACAATGGAAGCAGGTTGTGGTTGTTTCAGCTAAATCATCACAGCCCCAGGACATCGCTGCAGGGGTTCCTCAAGGCAGTCTCCTAGGCCAAACCATCTTCAGCTGCTTCATTAATGAACTTACATAATACCAAAATAACATAAGAAGCAGGAGCAGGCGTAGGCCATCCGGCCCCTCGAGCCTGCTGCGCCATTCAATAAGATCATGGCTGATCCAATCTTTGCCTCAACACCACTTTGACGCTCTCTTCCCCATACCCCTTGACTACCTTGTAGTTCAAATGTCTGTCAATCTCCGCCCTGAATATATTCAATGACTCCGCCTCCACAGCTCACTGGAGGGAGCATTCCAAATATTCCCAACCCTCTGAGAGAAGAAATTCCTCCTCCTCTCCTTCTTAAATGGGCGACCACTTATTCTGAAACTATACTCCCTAGTTCTAGATATCCCCACTGGAGGAAACAGCCTCTCAGCATTTATCTTGTCAATCCCCCTTAGAATATTATATGATAGTAAGATCACCTCTCATTCTTATAAACTCCAATGTGTATAGGCGCAACCTGCTCAACCTTTCGTCATATGTCAACCTCTTCATCCAAGAAAGCAACCTCCTGAACCTTCTCTGCACTGCCTCCAATGCAAGTATGTCCTTCCTTAAATATGGAGAGCAAAACTGTACGCAGTACTCCAGGTGCGGTCTCACCAGCGCCCTGTAAAGTTGCATCCTGTTGCGCCCTGTAAATGCTGCAGCATTTTGTAGCCTCACTCCATTTAAATAATAATTTGCTTTTACATTCTTCCTTCCAAAGTGGCTAACCTCACATTTTCCCAAATTAGAATCAATCTGCTAAAATTTTGCCCACTCAGTTGACCTATCTACATCCCTTTGCAGCCTCTTTGTATCCTCGTCACAACTTGCTGACCCACCTATCTTTGTATCCTCGGCACGTTTGGCTAAAATACACTCGGTACCTTCATCCATGTCATTAATATAAATGGTAAATAGCTGAGGCCCCAGCACTGATCCCTGCGGCACCCCACTAGTTACTGTTTGCCAAAAGAAAATGACCCATTTATCCCGATTCTCTGTTTTCTGTTAGTTAGCCAATCCCCTATCCATTCCAATATATCACCCCCAAACCTTTGCACGCTTATCTTGTGCAATAACCTTTTATGTGGCGCCTAATGGAATGCCTTCTCAAAATCCAAACACACCACATCTACTGCTTGCACTTTAAACACCCTGTTTGTTACATCCTCAAATAACACAAGCAAATTTGTCAAACACGGTTTCCCTTTCATAAAACCGTGTTGATTCTGATTGATTGTCTTATTTTTTTTAATAAATGTCCTGCTATTACCTCCTTAATTATGGATCCCAGCATTTTCCCCAAGGACAGATATTAGGCGAACGGGCCTATAGCTTCCTGCTTTCTGTCTCCCTCCTTTCTTGAATTGAGGTGTTACATTTGTGGTTTTCCAATCCGCTGGGACCTCGCCAGAATCAAGGCAATTTTGTTAGGTTACAACCAACGCATCCACTATCTCTGCAGCCACTTCATTTAAGACCCTAGGATGCAGGCCATCAGGTCCAGGGGACCTGTCGGCCTTAAGCCCCATTAGTTTGCCTAGTACTTTCTCTCTAGTGGTAGAGATTGTTTTAAGTTACTCCCTTCCTATAAGCGCTTGATTATCTATTATTATTGGGATGTCTTTAGTGTCTTCTACCGTCAAAACCGGTCCAAAAATGTTGCTTATAGTCTCTGCCATTTCTCTATTTCCCATTATTATTTCCCCAGTCTCATCCTCTAAGGGACCAACGTTTACTTTAGCTACTCTCTTTCTTTTTATATACCTGTAGAAGCTCTTACACTCTGTCTTTATATGATTTGCTAGTTTACTCTCATACTGTGTCTTCTCCCTGTATATAATTTTTTTAGTCATCCTTTGCTTGTTTCCAAAAAATTCCCAATCCTCTGGCCTACCACTAATATTTGCAATGCTGTATGCCTTTTCTTTCAATTTGATACCATCCTTAACTTCTTTAGCTAGCCATGGATGGTGCATTCTTCTCGTAGAGCCTTTCTTTCTCACTGGAATATACCTTTGCTGAGATTTATGAAATATCTCCTAAAATGTCTGCCACTGCTGATCTACTATCTTACCCTTTAATCAATTTTCCCAGTCCACTTTAGACAACTCTGTCCTCATAACCTTGTAATTGCCTTCCTTTAAGTTTTGGACACTAGTTTCAGATCCAAGTTTCTAACCCTCAAACTGAATTTGAATTTTATTTTGAATTGCCCTCCATCATAAGGTCAGAAGTGTAAATGTTCATTGATGACAGCACAATGTTCAGTGCCATTCCCAACTCCTCAGATAATGAAACAGTCCAGGCCCGCATGCAGCGACCTGGACGACATTCAGACTTGCGCTGATAAGTGGAAGGTAACATTCGTGCCGCCCAAGTGCCAGGCATTGATTATCTCCAAAAAGAACGCATCAAATATTAGCCCTTTGACATTTAACTGCATTACCATCGCCAAATCCCACACCATCTATACCCTGGTGGTCACCATAGACCCGAAACTTAACTGTGCCAGCCACATAAATACTGTGGCAACAAGAGCAGATCAGAGACTGGGTATATTGTGGCAAGTGTCTTACCTCCTGATTCCCCAAAGCCTTTCCACCATCTACAAACACAAGTCAGGAATATGATGGAATACTCTGCACTTGCCTGGATGAGTGCAGCTCCAACAACACTAAAGAATCTTGACACCATCCAGGACAAAGCATCCCACTTGATTGGCACCCCGTCCACCAGCTTAAACATTCACTCCCTGCACCATTGGCGTACCGTGGCTGCAGTGGTCTACCATCTACAAGATGCACTGTGCAATTCACCAAGGCTTCTTCGGCAGCATCTCCCAAACCCCCGACATCTTCTACCTAGAAGAACAAGGGCAACAGGCGCATGGGAACACCACCACCTCCAACTTCCCCTCCAAGTTACACAGCATCCTGACTTGGAAGTATATCACTTATCCTTCATCGTCGCTGGGTTAAAATCCTGGAACTCTGTCCCTAACAGCACTTTGGGAGTACCTTCGCCACGCAGACTGCAGTGGTTAAAGAAGGCGGCTCACCATCACCTTCTCAAGGGCAATTAGGAATGGGTAATAAATGCAGGCCTGGCCGATGATGCTCACATCCCATTAATGAATAAAAAAATAATAATCCTGTGAAGCGCCTTGGGACATTTTACTGTGTTAAAGGGTCATATAAATAAAATTGCTTTTGTTGTTTTTGTGGAAATGGATGCCATGAATAATTTTAAAAGGATTGAGGATGAGGAACTTACAGGGTTACGGACAATAAGCTGGGATGTGGGACTGAGCACACTGATCTTTCAAAGAGTCAGCTGAGACTCGCCAGCCCAAATTGCCTCTTTCTGTTCTCTAAGTTTTTATGATTCTACTAAGTATAGAAATATAATTTGCTTGAACATCGTGAGAATATTGATAAAAGCAATAAGTTGATTTAGCTCTGGTATTTTTAATAATATCGTTTGGATCTTTCTATTTGGTTGATCTAAAAATTCCCCACAGGTTATTTGGTTCCAATATTCGTTCACTGGTTTAGCATTTTATAAAAAATCTTTCATTTACCCCGCAGATAATTATCCTCTCACAGTTCTTCCATTTACTTCCAATAGTTTGTTGGACATTCAACTCATGAATTTCGCGCCAATATCTTCCTGCTGCTTCACACGTGGGGTTACGGGGATAGGGTGGGATATGTGTTGGTGTAGGGGTTACGGGGATCGGGTGGGATATGTGTCGGTGCAGGCGCAATGGGCCGAAATGGCCCCTATCTGCACTGTGGGGTTTCTGTGATTTCTGTGATCTTAATTTTTCCCAGTGGTACTGAAATGCATGTTTACCTTTGACTTCAGCCCACCAAGGGTTATATCGTACCCATTCCTGTGTCCTTTCTTTGTACAGAGACTGAAGGATCTGCTGGGTATTTTCACATTTGTGTTGTTATTTCAGATTTCAGTTTTAACACTTTCTTTCCTAGTTGGCCTTTATCTCTTCTATAACGTTCTATGGTTCTATGATCTGATATCCTGTCAGTTCAGTGACGTTTAAACAATGCAAACACATTCTGTGTCCCTCCCACTCACCCGATGTTCTTTTCCACTGAAATGACTCTCATATGTTAACAACGATCTGACTCCGTCCACCCCTCCTTCAATCGCCTGTTCCAGTTTGTCCCGGTAGAATTTCGTCAAATGGAACAACTGGTAATCGCCGAACTTTGTCATGAGCTCAGTGATTCTAGTGCTCATATCTGTGAACAAAAATGAAGAAAACTGAACACTTTATCCACTTTCTATCCGGGCTGTGACACTTTGTCTTATACCAAATTGCTGACACCTCCTTTGCGCCACATTATCAAACACCTTGTGAAAACCCGTAGACGCCACATGTGCTACATCACATAGATCTGTAGAGTCAATTCATGACAAAAATTTGCAAATTTGTCAAACATGATTTGCCTGCAGCTAATTCGTTCCAACCTCCTCTGACCATCCCCTGTATCTCAACTTTCATTAAATTATAGATTCGACGAGTCTGCCCATAACTGAGGTAAACGAATTGTTCCAGTTGCCCGATTTATCCTCTCTCTTCCATTCTTGAACAACGACGTTCCTTGGGCTCCGTCAGTGCTCTCTTTTGACAAAGCGAGCTTTGCAGAGTGATAAAACACAGCAAGAAACGCAGAGAAGTTAACCAACTGCCTGTGACCACAGTCAGTTAATAAACTATAAGTTCCACATGCTTCCCTTCAATAACGCTGGTGAGCACTCCTTCCTGCTGGTTTGCGCAAGGAGTTGTTGGGCGAGTGCAGCACATCGCATGAGATTTTGCGGCATATCAACAATGGAACGGGTCGAGCAGGAAGTGAAGGACCGTAATTTACTAACTTATTCACTCTTAAATGATACTGGCATGCACGCCCAACACCACAATGAAGCCCGCTCCAATATCGTGGCCAGCGCACTTTCAGCTAGAAATGTGTGTACACTTCCTGCCCGCCATATTAGACACAGTAGACTGGTTAGCGGCCGAAAAATGGGCAATGCATGACCGAATATCTGGGCCTATCACTAGGCACTACACTCACTGCTACACCATTCACTGAGTCATCCAGGGAAGCCCCAATAAATTCATTTTGTCTGCTGATTAATCGCTGTATTAAACCATGTGACCACTGGGGGTTTGATGTTTTATTCCGGTCTGTGAAGTTCACTGACAGAGAAGGCAGCATGAAGAGCTGGATAAACTACTGGAGTAATGGCAACATCTGCATATTTACAGATAAACACAAACCTGGTGTGAATTGAAATATAATCCCACTCATTTCAAAGACACATTTCAGTATCAGTGAGAAGTGAAAATGACGTTGAATTCTGTTTGCCCAGTGCTTCAAGTTTTCATTCCCAGAATCTAGAAATCTCTAAACCAATGGTCAAAGTTAAAGTCTCTGATAATCAGAACCGAAATAATCTGTTTGAAATCTTCACCCCATCACCTACCTTTCAGCTGACTGGGAACTTCGGATAAACATTCTGTGGTTTTCAAGTTATCAAATTTAATTAATTAGATTTCATGACAGCAAATCTGTGCACTACTTTAGTAAAATATGTAATTTTAGATGTGAAGTTGAATTCAGTGTGTGATTTTACCATACCAATTTCCTGTATTTCTTTCAGTATTTTGTTAACTTTGGTACCCCATGGCGCATTTTCGCAAAGGATTCCCACATCCCCCTATGGCATCGAGAGCCTTTCTCCATCACCAGATCTAGGAGAAATTTGGAACTGTCCATCCGGTTTCCTTGCTCTGCGAACTCTGTGACTTTCTGTAGAGAATAATAATGAATATATTGATGAGCGGAGTGAAGGGCCTGCAGTGAGAATGAACTGGGACAGATTGTCCTCTTACAGCACTTGGGCGAGTGGATTGCCTGGGTGGAGCAGGAGGAGGAAAACAAGGCAGTGTTGGTTTCATGCTGGAAACAGAGCCTGCTTTCATTCACGTGCAGTCTCACAATACTACCCCTCCCACACAGGTCTCTGGCACAACTGTGCACTGTTTCATTTCAAATATCTATCACTAAATTCAGAACAATGTGTAGAAGCACCGACCATCCTGTGTAATTTGAACACAGATACTTTGCTTGTTGCTGCTGAGTTCAGCCTGACACTGACTCTGCAACAGGAGGGAAAATCGGGCGTGATGTAAAATGGGCGCTGATTCGCTATGAGTCCAGTTCGCGATACTGCCGAAAATCACTGTCACCCCATATTCGGCCAGTTTATTGAAGTCAATGCTGCTGGTTCCGCTCAAAAGCAGGTTTAGGGGATTTAACTTTAAGTGAATATTGGTTACCAATTGGTTAACCTTTTGACACTAACTTTGTTTGAAATGAATGATAGATGTTCTTCCCTCCCGATGAATGATGCTATTCAGCAGAATATTTGCGGAAACAGACAATAATATTCGCAGACAAGAACGTTATTGCTTCTCAAAAATTGCAGCTACTCTGAGGTGGCTCGAGCCAAAATCTTCCAATACTCCTTGGGCTTGTGAGTGGTGCCAGTGGAGTGGAGAGTGTGAACGTTAAACCCCTGTTCAAAAATGGGATAAGGATGAACCCAGCAACAACAGGCAAGTCAGCCTAATGTCGACAGTGGAGGCACTTTTAGACACAGTAATCCAGGACCAAATATTTACTTGGAAAAAATATGGGTTAATAAATTGCAGCCAGCATGGATTTATTAAAAGCATATCGTGTTTGATTAAATTGATTGAGTTGTTTAACGAATTAATGGTTGACAAGGGTAGTGCGGTTGATGTAGTGTATATGAACATTCAAAAGGCGTTTGACAAAGTACCACGTAATAGACATGTTAGCAAATTTGTAGCACATAGGGTTAAATGGGCAGAGGCACCGTTGATAGAATGAAAACAGAGAGCAGTTGTGAACGGCTGTTTACCAGACTAGAGGAAGGAGTGCAGTGGTATCCCACAGGGTTCAATATTAGGAGGACTGCTTTTTTCGATATATGTTAATGACCTGCACTTGGGTATACAGAGAATAATTTTAAGAAATTGCAGATAGCGCAAAACTCAAAAAGGTAATAAATATTGAGAGGGGTAATTGCAGACTTCAGGAGGGCATAGCCAGACTGGTGGAATGGGCATACACATGGCAGTTGAAATTTATCGCAGAGAAGTGTGAAATGCTATCGTTCGGAAGGAAGAATGAGGAGAGACAATACAAACTAAACTGTACAAATTTAAAGGGGGTGAAGGAACAGAGACCTCGGGGTTAATGTAGAGAATTATTTGAATTTGGCAGCATCAGTTGAGAAGGCTGTTAAAAAGCAGCTGGGATTCTTGCTTTTATAAATAGAGGCATAGAGTACAAAAGAAAGGACGTTATGCTAAACATTTATAAATCACTAGTTAGGCTTCAGCTTGGAGTATTGTGTCCAATTCTGGGCACCACACGTTATACACTGTCAAGGCCTTGGACAGGGTGCAGAGGAGATTGCACTAAATTAGTACCAGGGATGAGGGACTTTAGTTACATGGGCTGATGGAACTGCTCTGTGGACAGTCTGTTTGACACCTCTGATCTAGATCTATAAACAGGGTCACTTTCATGTAATTCTTTGGTATCCCGTGCTGAGAACATGCCTGAATTGGTTAGTATTCACACACTTGCAGGACGTACTATTACTCGATTGGAAAATTTCCACTATCCTGCTTGGAACAGAGAAGGTTAGCAGGTGAGCTAATGGAGGTTTCAAGATGGCAAGGAGTTTTGATACAGATAGAGAAAAACTATTCCGTCTGGCGAGTGGGTCAATAACAAGAGGTCATAGATTAAAATAATTGGCAAAGATTTAGAGGGCAGTTGAGGAGAATTGTTTTCACTCAGACTGATGTCGGGATCTGGAACTCTCGACCTGAAAAGGTGATGTAAGCTGATGCCATAAATAATTTTAAACGTAGTTAGACAGGTACTTGAGAATGAGGAAATTGCAGGGTTACAGACAAATAGTGGGGATGTGGGCCTAAGTACGGCTGCTCTCTCAAAGAGCCACCATAGGCACTTATGTCTACGCTGTAAGTTTCTGTAATTCTACTAATTATAGCTGTATAATTTGCTTCAACAATCTGAGGATCTTCATAGATCCAAACAGTTGATTTAGCTCTGGTATCAGAATCAATATAATTTGGATCATTCTATTCTGTTCAGCCAACAATCCCCACAGATTTTTCGGCATTGTTTGGGTCCAATACTTGTTCACTGGTTTAGCATTTTATAAAAGTATCACCCCACAGATGCTTTTTTTAAATCATGTCATATTTCCTCAATTTACTTTATATACTTTGTAGGAGACTCAACCTTCCCTTGTCTCTCTTTGACAGAACCTGCTAAAAAATGTTGTTACCTTTGACTTCTGCACAGAAGGGTTATATCGTACCCATTACCCTTTCCTTTGTACAGAGACTGATGGATCCGGTGGGTATTTTCATATTTGTGGGGTTTTTTCAGCTTACAATATCAACAGCTTTAACCATTTCTTTCTTATTTGTCCTGTTTCTCTCCTGTAACATTCTGTGTCCTGTCAGTTCTCTGATGCTTAAATAATACAAGCTCATTCTTTGTCCCTCCCAATTACCCGACATTCTTGTCCACTGAAATGTCTCCGTCTACCACGCCTTCAATCGCCTGTTCCAGTCTGTCCCGGTAGAATTTCGTCAACTGGAACAGCTGATAATCGTCACACTTTGTCAAGAACTCATTGATTGTAAAGTTCGGATCTCTGAACACAAATTTCGAAAACTAAACTAATTATCCACTTTATATGCAAGCTACTACATTGCCTCTTATACCAAACAGCTGAAACCTCCTGTGAGCCGCATTATCAAACACCTTCTTAAGCCACATATACACCGCAGATGCTGCATCCCATCGATCTATACAGTCCATTCTTTAAAAAAAGCTTGCAAATTTGTCAGACATATCTTGCCTCCATCTAGTCCATGCCAGCCTCCGCTGGTCATCCTCTGTATCTCAACATTCACTAATTCAACCTTAAATTAAGGACTCCAGCATTCTGCCCATAACTGCCATAGACTAATTGTTCTAGTTACCCGATATATCTTCTCTCTTCCACTGTTGAACAGAGACGTTATTGGGCTCCTTCAGTGCTCAAATGTATTGTTTATGTCTAAAACGAATTGAACAATTGTGGAGAGTCTGTCCTCCCTCCTCTGTGACTTGATTTAACAGCCTGGAGTGCGTTATCTCTGGGCCCAGTCATTTACCCATCTCGACTATTATTTCAGCTCCAAATCCTTCCCTACATTTAACTCCAACTATGAACCCACATCCTCCTCTAGTCCACCTACATTCACACTGACACCATCATTTTTAGAAACAATTGCAAATATTTGATACCTCCTCAAAACGTCATTCTCCACAACTGGATTCCCCCTTCATCCCCAGTGATAGAACCATGAATTATTACTTTAGTTTTCATAAACCCTGACTTTTTATATTATCAGATGGCCTTGAATCCAAATCGCATTTAACCACCCCACCTCCACCCTACATCCAGAGATCACCACCTTGATGCTTTGTTTTACATTTCATTGCCTGACTTTAAATTCCCTCAATATAGACTTCAAACCAGGCCAGCGTCCTAGACTGAGCTATTCCCAGCTGCTTCATCAGTGACCTTCGCTCCATCATAAGGTTGGAAGTGGGGCTGCTCGCTGATGGTTGCAGTGTGTTCGGCCCCATTCACAATTTCTCCAATAATGAAGCAATCCATGCCCGCATGCAGCAATACATGGATAACCTCCAGTTTTGGGAAGATACGTGGCAAAAAATATTCGCACCACACAAGTGTCAGGCAATGCCCATCTCCAACAAGAGAGAGCTTAAACATGTGCCATGCCAGCCAATGACTTTACCATTAACAAATCCTCCACATCAAGCAAAATAGCACTGGACCAACCACATAAGTCACCCATGTCTACTGGGCCAGGTCAGAGGCTGGGTATTCTGAGGCATGTGGCTCAACTCGTGTCACCCCAAATTCCTACCCCCACCTATAACGCATGTCAGGAGTGTGATGGAATTCTCTCCATTTGTCTGGCCGAGTGCAGTTGCAACAACATTGAAGATGTTCAACAACAGCCAGGACAAAGCATTATCCTTGATCAGCACCCCATCCATTGGGTTAAACATTCACTCCCTCAACCATTGGCTTACCGTTTTTGCAGATTGCTCGCTACTGGATGCCCTCCAGTAAGTCAGCAAAGCAAGTTCGACAGCACATCTCATACCCCCGACTTTCACCAACTAGAAGGACAAGGGCACCAGGTGCATGGGAACATCTTTGCTTCCAAGATCTCCTTAAAATCACATAAAACCATAACTTGGACATAGATCACCTCTACTTTACTGTCGCTGGATTAAAACCTTGGAACACCCTACCGAACAGCACTGAGGGAGTACCTTCAACACATGGCCAGCAGCGATTCAAGAAGGTGGCTCACCATCACCGATTCAATGGCAACTTGGTATGGGCAGTAAATGCTGGTCTTGCCAGCGAAACTCACGTCCCTGGGACAATTCTCTGCCCTACTTGCCTGCACAGAATAGGTCCCAGTGGTTCAAAATCTTCCCTCTGCAATCAGATAACTTTATCATTCTACTCTAACACACGGCTAACGCTGTTGCTCAGGAAGACTATCCTCTGAATCACTGACTCTATCCACCTTACACTCCCCAATACCAGGTATCTGTTGGACAGTTCCAGCACTCAGGGGCTCCCACCGCCTCTGCTTGTAATGCACCTCTAGATGGTCACTCACTTCCCTCTCAGTATTCAGTCCCTGTGGTGTTCCCTTTTCCTGTGTGAGCTGCAGGTTTTTGAACGAGATCTGGACCATTTGTCAGGTCAGAAATTATATTGTAAATAATAGTGTGTGTTCTTACCTGTGTCCATTCTAATTCTTGTTGAAGACGTTGGATCTTCTCCCCTGTATGGACCTGCAGCCATGGTCGTGACAGGCCGAGATTCTTATACTCTTTAATAAATATAATATTAATAGGAGGGTTAGATAGAAATTTTAAAATGAGAATGTAGCCTTGTTAAACATGATATCAAATTCCTTCTCCCCCATCAGTACAACAGTTGTTAGCTCTGTGATCGAGCATTTCCCGAGTGTTACGATGAACTCTCGACATCAGGTGTGACACAGACAGCTGCCCAGTGAAATCCTGTGAGTCCCGCTGATCTCCACAACCGAGTTCCAGACGGGCTCCCGTCGGCCGAGACTCCACACTGGGAGGACCCATTGGTGAGATTTACTCATACAGGCCAAAAGCAGCCTCATTCCTGAGGTGGAGAATATTCTGCAGGGAAATAACGAGCGAGTGATCATTGATTAATTACCTGATCATCTACTGAATATTACAGAGTGTGGCGCTATTGTATTTATTAGTCACATATTTGCATTTATTCAATTTGATTCGTGTTTTGATATTAATTTCTGGTAGTGTATGAATATGATTTCTATCCACGCACAATATCTGTATCTGCTTGTGAGCCCTCTGGTTTTTATGGGCAGTGACATTGTCTGTGTATTCGTGGAGATGTGTCCTGGTTGGTGTTTCTCTTTGAATAATTTGACCATATCTCTCCTGGTGTCAGCACCTGACTAATGGGCACTGCAGGAAGTGAAGATATTTACCGCTGTTCCACTGTATAAACCCTAATGTATAATCTTATGATTCATGTAATTTTAATCAGTAAGGTGATGCAAAGCATTGATTTGAGGAATATTTTTACACGTTTATCGATCTCAGGAATGGCCATGATTATATAAGTGTTAGATTTGGCTGCTCTTTTACAGTGAATATTCTCCACTTGTGCTCGTGTCTCGGTGTGTGCATGCTCACTTGCGTCGAAACAAACCCTCAGTCAGCGTCCTTTCCTTTCCCCACTGTGGAAATGTAAAAGCGATTCAGTCTCAGCCCAGTAATTTCTGCTAGCTATAGTTGAATTTATTCTCCGGCATTCAGTTATAACCAAGTTTGAGATCTTGTAACATTCAGTTTTCTGCTGTGTCACTCACGCTGAAACTGGTACAATAAACACACAGCAACACCAATTTGCATTTCTATAGAAAGGTGCTTCACAGAAGCCAAATACGATAAAAGATGGACTCAGACTAAAGGGGGTAGAAGGAGGCGTGGTCAGAAAGTTGTTCACAAGAGTGAGCTTCGCAGGGTTCTAAAGCAGGAGGGAGCTGGAGAGGTTAGGTGAGGGATTCAGGAGCATTGAGCTGGGACAGCCGAAGGCACAGCCGCCAAAGGTGGAGGAAGGAGAGGGTGAAGTGCCACAAGAGGCCAGAGTCACAGGAATAGAGAAATCTTGGTGTTGATGATTTTAGGTTAGGAGGAGTTTAGAGACAGGAAGGGACATGACCATGAAGGGATATAAAAGACGATGGGAGTTTTAAATTGGAGACGTTCAGGGAACCGGGAGCCAATGCAGGATTAAAAGCACAGGGATGATCAGTGAGCAGATCTTTGATGCAATTTGTCACACCGCAACCGCAGCCACACACACCACTGACCAAGCCTCGCTTCCCACTGACCCAGGCATGCTCAACACTAAAACAACACAACACCCTATTGACCAAGCCCCACACCCCACATTCCCAGCCGCACACTCTACATACACAGTACAACAACTTACTGATACAGCATCGCACTACACTGACCCAGCCCATTACCCCAAATACCCAGCCACACACCACAATGACCCAGGCTGCACCTCCACAGACATAGCCCCACACACCACTGACCCAGCCCCACAACCCACTGACCCAGCACCACACCCAAATGACACAGTCCCACACCCCATTGACCCAGGCCCGCACCACACTGACTCAGCCCCAAATCCCACTGAACAAGCCCCACACACCACTGACCCAGCCCCACAAACCACTGACCCAGAACCACACCCAAATGACACAGCCCCACACCCCAAATACCCAGCCCCGTACCCCACTGACGCAGCCCCACATCCCACTGCCCAAGCCCCACACACCACTGACACAGCGCCACTCTCACTGACCCCACCCGACACCCCACTGACACAGCCCCACACCCAACTGAACCAGCACCACACCCAGCTCACCCAACCCGGCACCCTCACTGACCCAACCCCTCATTCAACTGACCCATCCCTGCACCCCATTGAACAAACCCCACAACCACATTGACCAAGCACCACACCCCACTGACCTCGCCCCGCACCACACTGACCAAGCCCCACACCCCGCTGACCCAGAGCCACACACCACTGACCCAGCCCCACAACCCACTGACCCAGATCCGCACCCCACTGACCCAGCCCCACAACCCACTGACCCAGAGCCACACCCCACTGACCCAGCCCCGCAGCCCACTGAACCAGCCCCAAACCCTACTGAACCAGTCCCACACCCAACTTACACAGCCTCGCAGATCACTGACCCAGGCCCACACACCCCACTGCCCCAGCACCAAACCCCACTGACCAAGCCCCACACCCCACTGACCTAGCTCCGCACCCCACTGACACAGCCCCACACCCCACTGACCCAGCCCCACACACCCCACTGCCCCAGCACCAAACCCCACTGACCAAGCCCCACACCCCACTGACCTAGCTCCGCACCCCACTGACAAAGCCCCACACCCCACTGACCCAGCCCCTCACCCCACTGACCCAGCCCCACATCCCACTGACCCAGCCCTGCACCCCACTGCCCCAGCAACAAACCCCACTGACCAAGCCCCACACCCCACTAACCTAGCTCCGCACCCCACTGACACAGCCCCACACCCCACTGACCCAGCCCCACACCCCACTGACACAGCCCCACACCCCACTGACCCAGCCCTGCACCCCACTGTCCCAGAGAAACACCCCACGTACCCCGCCCAGTACCTCACTGACCAAGATCTGCACCCTACTGGCCGTGATCCACAACCCACTGACACAGCCCTGCACCGCACTGACTTAGCCCCTCACCCCAGTGACCCAGCCCCACACCCCACAAACACAACCCCGCAACCCACAAACCCAGCCCTGCACCCCACTGGCCCAGCCCCACACCCCAGTGACCCAGCACCACACCCTACTGGCCCAGCCCCACACGCCACTGGCCCAGCCCCACACCCCACTTCTAGCCCCAAATCTACTGAGCCAGCCCCTCACCCCACTGATAAAAACTTACACCCCACTGATTCAGCCCCACAACCCACTCAACCAGCCCTGACACCCACACTGACCCAACCCCGCACGCTACTGATAAAGCCCCACACCCACTGATACAGCGTCGCACTCCACTGGCCTAGCCCAACAAACCCCACTGACAAAGCCCCCACACCCCAGTGACCCAGCCACAGATCCAAAGACACAGCCCCACAGACCCCACCGAGATAGCCCCACATCCCACTGACCCAGCACCACATCCGACTGACGCAGCCTCACACCCCACTGACCCAGCCACACACCACAGTGACACAGCCGCATACAACACTGACCCAGCCCCACACACCCAACTGAACCAGCCCCAAACAGTCCACTGATCCAGCCCCACAATCCACTGAACAAGTCCCATACAGCACTGACCCAGACCTGCACCCCACTGAGTCAGCCCGAAACTCTACTGACCCTGCCCCACACCCCACTGACCCAGTCCCACACCCCACTGACCCAGCCGCACACCCCACTGATGCAGCACTGCACACCACCGACCAAGCCCTAAACCCCACTGACTCAACCCCACATGCCACTGAGCGAGGCCCAAAACCTACTGAACCAGCCCACAGACCCAGCCCCGGGCCTCACTGACCAGGCCCCGCAGCCGACTGGCCCAGCCCCAAATCCACTAACCCAGCCCCAAACCCAAATGACCCAGCTCCACAACCACTGACCCAGCCCCACCCATCAAGGACCTAACCCCACACCACTCTGACCCAGCCCCACACCCCACTGACCCAACCGCACACCCCACGGACCCCCACCTCAAACGCCACTGACCCAGCCCTGCACCTCACTGACACAGCCCCACAACCTACAGACCCAGCGCCGCACCCCACTGACCCAGCCCCTCACCCCGCTGACAGAGCTCCAGTTCCCACTGATCCAGCGCCACACCACAATGACCCAGCCCCGCATCCACACCACACTGACCCAGCCCCGGACCCCACTGACCCAGCCCCACACCCTACTGACCCAGCCCCACACCTTCAATGACCCAGACACAAACCCACTGACCTAGACCCCCACACCACTGACCCAGCCCCATACCCCAATGACCCAGCCCCACACATCACTTACCCAGCTGCACACCCCATTGCCCCAGCCCCACACCCCACTGACCAGCCCCATACACCACTGACACAGCAGCACATCGAGGCTCCACTAACCCAGCCCTACACAGAGAAGCCACTGACCCAGCCCTACACAGACAGCCCACTGACCCAGACCTACACAGACACTCCACTGCTCCAGCCCTACACAGACACCCCACTCACCCAGCCCTACACAGATACCCCACTGACCCAGCCCTACACAGATACCCCACCGACCCCGCCCTGCACAAACAACCCACTGACACATCTGTTCAAAAACTGCTGCATCTCCTTCATCTCTGGTTCCAGGAAGTTCAGTGAAATAGAGAGATTTGCTATTGATACCAGGGACCTCCCACCTGTTGGTAATTTGAGTAATTAGTTCTTATATGTTTTATAATAAACCGTTCCTCCTATCTGTGAGAATGTGCTCGGCAACAGTTTAAGTCTAAAACATTCCTGAAGTTTATTCCTCTCCAAAGGGAGCGGCCTCTCTGATTTCCTATTGAGCCAGTTTGACAATTACTACCTTATTAACATGAACGTTTCCTCAGCATAAACGGAAATCCCTGTTCCTTTCTTCCACCTAATTCAACTCCTTTTCCAACTGACTGACACTTACATTTCTCGGTTAAAAATTCAACTGGGCCAGTTTTATCTCCGAAGTTAGGTCTATCATGTGACTGGATCGCTTTAAGTTCGGCCTCAGGGAATCAGAGGTGCATTTTCCAGGTACTCGTCCGAAAGCGATAATCGGCCAGTCAGAATGCGTTAGAAACAAAGAAACATAGAGGAGATTGTTGTGTATGTAACCTGTTCCACCTTAAGAGAGCTTAAGCCTATTCCACCTTAAGAGATGTACTACTTTCTCAGGCTGCTGTAGACGTAATACCGGGGGTGAACACACCGATATATAAGCACTGTGCAGTATTCCTGTATTCAGTATAGTCCCTACCTCCAACCAGTAAAGACCTGTTTTTATTGTTACTCATTAGTCTGTGTCTTAATTAACTAAATAATTCACAGACGTAACACTGGCGACGAGTCAGGTTCTTACCCTGTGGCAGTTATTCCACGGTGGTTGAAGAGAGGTTTCAAACCTCACCACCCCACTGGAAGCGACAGGCATTAGGACCCTGAAGCCTCCATCAGCTTGTGAACCGGAGTAAAAGACAGGGCTGTGGAAGACAGAGGTACAGGGCGATAGCGATCGGCAGATAAGGGCCGGGCCGCTTTCAAATCGATCGCATCTGCGATAAGGGCGCGAGAGCCGCTTCGAGCGGGAGGCATTTCAAGCCAGTGATCGCACTCCAGATAAGGGCCGAGAGCCGCTTCGGTCGGGAGCCGCTTCGCAATCAGCGATCGCATAAAAGATAAGGGCCGCACTCGGGCTTACAGACAGCGTCGGGGGACGGGTGAAGACCGCCAAACGCGGGAAAACCGCCATCTTGGGAGCGGAGGGCGACGACAAAGAGCGGGAAGCCGCCATCTTGTGTAACATAAAATTCCAACAAAATTTAACAATGCCTAAACACGGGAATATTGGCACCTTTGATAGTGACATCGAGGATTGGGCCATATATGTAGAACGAGTAAAAAATTATTGTAAGGCCAATAAAATTCGTGAGCAAGATAAAGCATTAACATTATTAAATTTAATGGGTGCGAAGACATACGGGCAATTGAAACACCTGTTATCACCAGATGAACCGGCGGATAAGACGTTCGATGAGATTGTTACTGTCCTGAAAGATCATCTAAACCCCACGCCGCTGATGCTAGCGGAACGATTTAAATTTTACGACAGAAGGCAACTACAGAATGAAAGCAATGCTGGATATTTGCTGGAATTGCGTAAATTAGCGAAATATTGTCAGTTTGGAACGGGACTGACAGATGCACTACGAGACAAATTTGTGTGTGGTTTATTTAAACAAGATACACAAAAGCGACTGCTCGAGGAGAATGAGCTGACGCTTGAGAAGGCGGTCACTATGGCAGCAGCACACGAAGCCGCAGCGAGAGGCACGGCAGTAATGCAGCTATGGTCACCGGAGCTCAGTGCACACAAATTGGGTGTGAGTTCTGTTAAATGTTATCGTTGTGGAAAGACAACACATGATCAGAACCAGTGTTGGTTTAAAAACCAAGAATGCAGAACATGTGGTAGGCTTGGACATATAGCTAGAGTATGCAGGTCAGGGAAGAAGACCAGCAACAAGAAGTCACCGCAAGGGAAATACGCAAAGGTACACAAGGTGGCCGAACAGGAGTCCGATTCAGACGCTAGCAGTAATGAACTGGCTGGTTTAAGCAGTATTGAACTGGCTAGCTTAAGGGTACTCAACGTTGGTAAGGGTGCAGACCTCCAGACAATTTGGGTTACTCTTCAGATAGAAGGAGTCCAAGTAAAAATGGAATTGGACACTGGATCGGCATTGTCGGTCATGAATAAGAAAGATTACAGAAGGTTTTTACAACATTTTCCCCTACAGGATACGGAGATTATATTGACAACCTACACGGGGCAGAGAGTGTACCCCATCGGGACAATAAAGGTTGCAGTGGCCAACAAGGGCAAAGGAAGTCAAATAATGGACTTATATGTGCTACCGGAGGGAGGTCCACCACTATTAGGCCGGGAGTGGTTTAGAAACATAAATATGGACTGGCATTCGCTAAAAGCCATAAAGAGTGAGAACTCGGTGCAGATAATCAGCCCAGACTCTAGAACTGATGATGGTAAGACCAACCCATGTGCAAAAGACAAAGTTTCAGCACAGAATTCCACTGAGCAACAACAACATAGTTTAACAGAGAATTCTGAGTCTGTCAAGTCTACTGATATGCACATTTTTGAGGGACACTGGGCTCGAACTCAACTCCATTTCAAACTACAACAGCAATTAGAACAAATGATTCGCCGTTTTGAGCAAGAGATGAATGAAATAAAAAAGTTCTTTGTTACAGAGTGGGAGAATCTGGAAAGGCAACAGAAGCAACTGATGGAGAAAATGGAGCAGGAGCACACCAACCATCTGCGCGAGGAGGCCGAACGAATCAAAGCTGATTCAGGTTCTGAAGGTGCGTGCCATAATCTGGTGTCAGAAGAGTTAACGGTCAGCCAACTCCTTCATATGCTGAGGGACAAGACTCTGAAATGGGAAAAACTTAAACACGAGCTGCGATCTTCAAAGGAAAAGGGTTCGGAGCTCTCAAAAGTCATTGAGATGGCTGATGTGACGACACAGACTGAAACGACTGCAACAGAGCAGCCTTTGGATGCCAAAAGTACGCTGACTCACGTCAATGTAGAACAACAGACCGCTGAAACAGCTGCTCCGGTAGAGGGATTGCATAGTCCAATCAATCAATCTCCAAAGGAAGTTGAAGTATTAAAATCACAAATGAGGTCACTAGTAAACGACTTGCTGAAAGCCCAGAAAAAGCTGGATGCAGAGGTACACATGAAGAAGTCTCTTCAGGAAAGATGTCTGGATTTGGAACAGGAGCTGGCTAACGTCCAGCTGGGTATGGAGGAAATAGACGACCCTCTCACTGGTCTAGCTCAGGACGACACCGAATATTACCATGACCTGGTGGACGACACCGAATATTACGATGTCCTGTCCTGCCCAGCTTGTAACTTCGACTCCCAAAGTGCAGAAATCATGGAGGAGCACCAAAAGTCTACGGAACATCGGGAGAAGCTGGCTCTACGACGGAAACAGGAGGAAGAGAAGGAGGAACTGCGCATGCAGCTGGCAGCTGTGGCAGCTGACAATGGAGCCCAGAGAGTCTCCAAGAAGCAGAAAAGGAAAAGTAAAAACAGAAGATGACCCAACTGAACCATTATCACCTCTACCAGATCACACACGTAGTCCCTCCGAACGGAGACAAATCAGTTCGGAAGTTCAAGCTGTTAAATCCATGAAAGGACTATTGAATGAGTAACGTGAACCGACTACACCACAGAGATTGAATCTGTGAACTGTTTTCCACAGAGACTGAATCTGTGATATGTTACGTTAAACATGAAGTTATATATGTATATATGTTATTACGTTATGTTAAATGGGGGGATGACTATAAAGCTAAGAAGGGAGGAGTGTTGTGTATGTAACCTGTTCCACCTTAAGAGAGCTTAAGCCTCTTCCACCTTAAGAGATGTACTACTTTCTCAGGCTGCTGTAGACATAATACCGGGGGTGAACACACCGGTATATAAGCACTGTGCAGTAATCTTGTATTCAGTATAGTCCCTACCTCCAACCAGTAAAGACCTGTTTTTATTGTTACTCATTAGTCTGTGTCTTAATTAACTAAATAATTCACAGACTTAACAGAGATGAGCAGGAGTAGGCCATTCGGCCCCACGAGCCTGTTCCACCATTTAATGAGATCATTGCAGAGCATCCAAATTCAGTACCCTGTCGCTGCTTTTTCCCCATACCCCTTGATCCCTATAACCTTAAGAATAATATATAACTCCTTTTTGAATATATTTATGAATTGGCCTCAACTGCCTGCTGTGGTAGAGAATTCCATAGGTTCACCACTCTCTGGGTGCAGAAATTCCTCCTCATCGCAGTAGAAATGGCTTACCCCTTATCCTTAGAATTGACCCCTGGTTCTTGACTCCCCCGCCGTCGGGAACATCCTTCCTGCATCTAGCCTGTGTAGTCCTGTTAGAATTTTATAAGTTTCAATGAGATCCCCTCTCATTCTTCTAAACTCTAGCGAATATAAGCCTAATCGACCCAATCTCTCTTCATTCATCATTCCTGCCATCCCAGGTATCAGTCTGGTAATTCTTCGCTGCACTCCCTCCATGGCAAGGACATCCTTCCTCAGATAAGGTGACCAAAACTGCACACAATACTCAAGGTGTGGTCTCACCAAGGCCCAGTACAACTGTACGCGAATCCTCTTGCTATGAGGTCCTACATGCCATTTGCCTACTTAACCACTTGCTGCATCTGCATGCTTACCTCCAGCGACTGGTGCACAAGGACACACAGCTCTCGTTGCACTTCCCCTTTTCCAAAGCTATTGCCTTTCAGATAATAATCAGCCTTCCCGTTTTAGGCCCCAAAGTGGATTACCTCGCATTTATCCACATTATATGCATCTGCCATGCATCTGCCCAAGCACCCTAACCTGTGAAATTCAAACTGGAATTTCTCTGCATCCTCTTCACAGCACACACGCACACCCAGCTTTGTGTCATCTGCAAACTTGGAGATATTAAATCTAGTTCCCTCGTCTAGATCATTAGTATATATTGTGAATAGCTTGGGCCCTAGCACCGATCTCTGCGGTACCCCACTAGCCACTGCCTGCCACTTGGAAAAAGACCCGTTTACTCCAGCGCTTTGCTTCCTGTCTGCCAACCAGTTCTCTATCCAAGACAGTACCTTACCCCCAATCCCATGTGTTTAACATTGCATGCTAATCTCTTATGCAGGACCTTATTGAAAGCCTTCCGAAAGTTCAAAAACACCACATCCACTGCTTCTCCCTTATCTATTCTACCAGTTATATCCTAAAGAAATTCCACTAGTTTAGTCAAGCATGATTTTGTAGATCCATGTTGACTTTCTGCGATCCTGTCACTGTTTTCCAAGTGCTCTGCTATTACATTTTTTATAATTGACTCTAGCATTTTGCCCACTACCGATGTCATGCTTACTGGTCTATAATTCCCCGTTTTAGCTATTCTACATTTTTTTAATACTGGTGTTACATTAGCTACCCTCCAATCCATGGGACCTGTTCCATAGTCTCTAGAATTTTGGAAGATGACGAGCAATGCTTCTACTATTTCTAGGGCCACTTCCTTAAGTACCCTAGGTGTAGATTACCAGGCCCTGGGGATTTATAGGCCTTCAATCCCGTCAATTTCCCAAACACCATTTCCCTACAAATACTGATTTCATTTAGTTCCTCCCTCTCATTGGACCATATGTTCCCCGACATCTCTGGGAGGTTATTTATGTCCTCCTTTTTGAAGACATAACCAAAGTAATATTTAATTGGTCAGCCATTTCTTTGTTCCCCATTATAAATTCCACTGGATCTGACTGCAAGGAACCTACGCTTGACATCACCAATCTTTTTCTCTTCACATATCTATAGAAGCTTTTACAGTCAGTTTTTATGTTCCCTGCAGCCTTACTCTCATACTCTATTTCCCACCACTTAATTAATCTCTTTGGCCTGCTTTGCTGAATCGTAAACTGCTGCCAATTCTCAGGTTTGCTGCTTTTTCTGCCCAATTTATATGTCCTCTCCTTGGATTGTATGCTATCCCTAATTCCCTTGTTAGCCACGGTTGAGTCACCTTTTTTGTTTTATTTTCATGCCAGACAGGGATGAACAAATTCTGTAGTTCAGCCATGCAATCTTTAAATGTTTGCCATTGCATAGCCACCGTTAATCCTTTAAGTAACGTTCCCCCATCCATCCAAGCGAACCTGCGCCTAATACCATCGTAGTTTCCTTTATTTAAATTCAGGACCCTAGTCTCTGAGTCAACTATTTCACCCTCCATCTTAATGACGAATTCTGGCATATTATGATCGCTCCTCCCTAAGGGGCCTCGCAAAACAAATTGCTAATTATTCATTTCTCATTAGATAATACCCATTCTAAGATGGCCTGATCTCTAGTTGCTTCCTCGACATATTGGTCCAGTAAACCATCCCGTTTACACTCTAGGAACTCCTCCTCCACAGTATTGTTACTAATTTCGTTAGCCCAATCTATATGTAGGTTAAAGTCACCCATGGTAACTGCTGTGCCCTTATTGCACACGTCTCTAATTTCCCATTTAATCCCATCCCCAATTTCAGCATTACTGTTTGGGGGTCTGTATACCACTCCCAGTGATGATTTCTGCCGAATGGTATTTCTCAGCTCTACCCATACAGATTCCACTTCATCAGAGCTAATATCCTTCCTTAGCATTGTAGTAATCTCCTCTTTACCCAACAATGCTACACCACATCATTTTCCTTTTTGCCTGTCCTTCTTGATTATTGAATACCTCTGGATGTTGAATTTCTAGCCTTGGTCATCCTGGAGCCAAAGCTCCATAATCCCAATTATATCATATCCGTTTACTTCTATTTGCGCAGCTAATTCATCCACCTTATTACAAATGCTCCTCGCATTAAGACACAAAGCCTTTCAGTCTTGTTTTTTTAAACCTCTAAGTCCCTTTAGAATTATGCTTTACAGTGGCCATTTTTGATTTGCACCCTTGATTTCTCTGCCTTCCACATTGGCTTTTCTCCTTCCTGCCTTTTGCTTCTAACCTTGCTTCCCTTTCCACTGTCTCCCTGCACAGGTTCCCAGCCCCATGCCATTTTAGTCCAAAGCCTCCACAACAGCACTAGCAAACACTCCCCCTAGGACATTGGCCTGGTCCTGCCCAGGTGCAAACCGTCCAGTTTGTACTTGTCCCACCTACCCCAGAACCAGTTCCAATGTCCCAGGAATTTGAATTGCTGCCCTTTGCACCATTCCTGTAGCCACGTATTCAGCTGAAATATCCTTCTATTTCTACTCTGATTAGCACATGGCACTGGTAGCAATCCTGAGATTACTATCTTTGAGGTCCTATTTTTGAATTCTCCTCCCAACTCCCTATATTCAGCTTTTAGGACCTGATCCGATTTTTTACCCATATTTTTGGTACCTAATGCATCATGACAACTAGCTGTTCAACCTCCCCCTCCAAAATGCCCTGAAGTTGCTCCGAGATATCATTGACCCTTGCACCAGGGATGCATCATTGCATCCTGGAGTCTCGTTTGCGGCTGCAGAAACGCCTAACTATTCCCCTTACAATACAATCCCCTATCACTATAGCTCTCCCGCACTTTTTCCTCCCGTTTTGTGCAGCAGAACCACTCCTGTTACCAGGAAGTTGGCTGCTGCCTCCTTTCCCCGATGAGCCATCTCCCCCAACAATATCCAAAGCAGTATATCTGTTTGAGAGGGGGTAGGGCACAGGGGCCCCATGCACTATTCTGCCTGGTGGTCACCCTTTCCCTTCCTGCCTGTGCAGCCTTTAACTGCGTTGTGACCAACTCATTAAATGTGCTAGCCACGACATCCATGCATCGCGAATGCTCCAGTGTGTATCCATTCGCAGCTCCAGCGCCACAATGTGGTCTGCCAGTAGCTGCAGCTGGATACACTTCCCGCACACATCATCATCAGGGACACAGCAAGTGTCCCTGATTTCCCACATAGTGCAGGAGCAGCATGCCATGGGTTCGAGCTGTGCTGCCATGACTTACCCTTTAATTAATTTAAATTGAAATAAATCAAATCAATACCACTAATTACACTATAATTAAATGATATACTCAAGGGCCCTTGTTAACTAGCACTCCCCGCTACACAACAGTGAACTTGGAAACTATAAACCACTAACTTTAAGACCTTCTAAACTTTATAAACTTTTAACAACTGTCAAAATATAGAGTAGTATAAGCACTCATCCAATCAGCTGCTTCCTCTTGCCCGCATCACTTTTTGAATCATTACATGGCTCTGGCACGCTGCCGCTGGTCTCCGAGATTGGTAAATCTCTGAGGAAAAAAGCCCGCGAAAGTGAGTTTAAATATTACTGTACTGCCATTCTCCTGCTGCTCCCGACACTGGTCTCTGAGGATAAAAGCCCGCATTAGTGAGTTTAAATTCTCACTGTACTGCCACTCTCCTGCTGCTCCTGTCACCGGTGTCTGAGGGAAAAAGCCCACGAAAGTGAGTTTAAATACTCACTGTACTGTCGTTCTCCTGCTGCTCCCGACACCACTCTCTATTTACTTTACTTTAACCCTTTACTTAACTGAACTGTGTGCTCGCTCTGAACTGCTGGTCCTGATTTTGAACAGTTCAATTAAAATGTACTGGACACCAAATGGTTCAGCGAGTGATATAATAAAAATTTACATACTGAGTCGGATGGACACAGGTTCCCTCCCCTGTCAGTCTGAACTGTAAGTTATACAATAAGGAGGACTAGAATGGGGTCAATCCCCAGAATTCGTGTTCCTGCTTTTGGTCCCACAACAGCTTTAAACTGTGTCTGTGGGGAGACTGATGGCGACCAGGAGTGGGATTAGCCCTGAAATCCCTGGTGTGAAATGGACTGTCCTCAGTCAAGTCTGAGACCTTACTCACAGAATAGCCGCAACCCAAGCTGGCGAACATATCAGAACACGGAAAATAGGCTTTAGGGAGGAAGAATAAAGGGAGAAATGAAATAAAATACAGAAATGAAGCTTAGAAGCTACATTAACCTTCCCCAAATATTTTCTGTATCTTTATTTCCATGTAGATTTTGCGAGTTATATCTTTGTTATTTCACTACAACCAACCAGGTTGAGGTTCTTTTTTGATTTTCACAAATCACAAATTGTGAATTTGATCTGATCCTTGTTCTGTGAGACTCAGTTCTCCACCCTTTGTGTGAAAGAAGCTGCCCGCCCTCAGGATGAATTTCAACTCAAACATTCCTCATTTGCTTCAGAACGGGAAGCGGCCAGTATAATCAAATCGAAGTTGAAGGCACTTTATCTAAATGGACGTAGCATTCACAACAAGGTGGATGAATACATGGCACAAATAGAAGTAAATGGTAATGATGTAATTGCCATTACAGATACATGGTTGCAGGGTAAACAAAGCTGGGACTGAATGTTCCAGGATGCTCAACATTTAGGAAGGACAGACAAAAAGGAAAAGGAGGTGGTGTAGCACTGTTAAGAAGGGATGAGATTGGTACGGTAGTGAAAAATGTTCTTGGCTCAGCAGATCGTGATGTAGAACTGGAATCAGTTTCGGTGGAGCTAAGAAACATCAAAGGACGGAAAACATTGGACTTTAATCTACATATTGACTGGGAAAATCAAATTACCACTAATGGCGTGGAGGACAAATTTTTGGAATGCATACGAGATGGTTGCCTGGATCAATATGTGGAGGAACCAACCAGGGAAAGGGCTATTCTGTATCTGGTTCTGTGTAATGAAAAAGGGTTAATCAATAATCTTGAGGTAAAGGGGCCTTTAGGGACAAGTGACCATAATATGATTGAATTTTATATTAAGTTTGAGAGTGATGTCATAGAGTCATAGAGTCATAGAGTTTTACAGCACAGAAAGAGGCCCTTCGGCCCATCGTGTCTGCGCCGCCCATCCATCCCTGTCCAGTCTAATCCCATTTTCCAGCATTTGGTCCATAGCCTTGTATGCAATGGCATTTCAAGTGCTCATCCAAATGCTTCTTGAATGTTGTGAGGGTTCCTGCCTCTACCACCCTTTCAGGCAGTGAGTTCCAGCTTCCAACCACCCTCTGGGTGAAAAAGTTCCTCCTCAAATCCCCCCTAAATCTCCTGCCCCTTACCCTGAATCTGTGCCCCCTTGTTATTGACCCCCCTACTAAGGGGAAAAGTTCCTCTTTATCTACCCTATCTATGCCCCTCATCATTTTGTACACCTCAATCAGGTCCCCCCTCAGCCTCCTTTGCTCCAAGGAAAACAACCCCAGCCTGTAGAGTCTCTCTTCATAGCTAAGGCGCTCCATCCCAGGTAACATCCTGGTGAATCTTCTCTGCACCCTCTCCAGAGCAATCACATCCTTCCTATAGTGAGGCGACCAGAACTGCACACAGTACTCCAGCTGTGGCCTCACCAGCGTTTTGTACAGCTCCATCATAACCTCCCTACTCTTATATTCTATGCCTCTGCTAATGAAGGCAAGTATCCCATATGCCTTTTTAACCACCTTATCTACCTGCTCCGCTGCCTTCAGGGATCTATGTACATGTACACCAAGGTCCCTCTGACCCTCTGTACTTCCTAGGGCCCTACCACCCATTGTGTATTCCCTTGCCTTATTTGACCGTCCAAAATGCATCACCTCGCATTTTTCCGGGTTAAATTCCATTTGCCACTTTTCCGCCCATCTGACCAACCCGTTAATATCGTCCTGTAGCCTGAGACTTTCCTCCTCGCAATTTACCACCCCACCAATTTTCGTGTCATCCGCGAACTTACTGATCATACCCTTTACATTCTCATCCAAATCGTTAATGTAGATCACAAACAGCAAGGGACCCAGCACCGATCCCTGAGGTACCCCACTGGACACAGGCTTCCAGTCACAAAAGCAACCTTCGACCATCACCCTCTGCCTCCTGCCACTCAGCCAGTTTAGGATCCAACGCGCCAAGGCCCCCTGGATCCCATGGGCTCTTACCTTCTTGACCAGTCTCCTATGCGGGACTTTGTCAAAAGCTTTACTGAAGTCCATGTAAACCACATCCACAGCATTTCCCTCATCTACACAGCGAGTCACCCCCTCGAAAAATTCAATCAGATTGGTCAGACATGATTTACCCTTGACAAAGCCATGCTGACTATCCCCGATTAATCCTTGCCTCTCCAAGTGGAGACTAATTCTGTCCCTCAGAATTTTTTCCAATAATTTCCCTACCACAGATGTTAGGCTCACTGGCCTGTAATTCCCTGGTTTATCCCTGCTACCCTTCTTGAATAATGGTACTACGTTAGCTGTTCTCCAGTCCTCTGGTACATCCCCTGTGGCCAGAGAGGTTCTGAAAATTTGTGTCAGAGCCCCCGCAATCTCCTCCCTTGCCTCACACAACAGCCTGGGATACATCTCGTCCGGGCCTGGGGATTTATCCACTTTTTGGCCTGCTAAAACCGCTAGTACCTCCTCCCTCTCGATGCTAATATGTTCAAGTATGTCACAGTCCCCTTGCCCGATTTCTATGCCTACATCATCTTTCTCCACAGTGAACACGGAGGCAAAAAAATCATTTAAAACCCCACCTACTTCTTCTGGCTCTACACACAGCTTGCCACTTTGGTCCCTAATGGGCCCTACCCTTTCCCTGGTTATCCTCTTGCCCTTAATATACTTATAAAACATCTTAGGATTTTCCTTTATCTTGCTCGCCAGTGTTATTTCATGGCCCCTCCTCGCCCTCCTAATTTCCTTTTTAAGTATGCCCCTGCACCTCTTATACTCCTCTAGGGCTTCCACCGTCTTTTGTCTTTTGTAACTGCCAAAAGCCCCCCTTTTTTTCCTAATGCATTTTTGTATTCCAATCTGAAACTCAGGTCTTCAATCTAAGCAGAGGAAACTACAAGGGTATGAGGGATAAGTTGGCCATGGTAGATTGGGAGATACACTAAAAGGTATGAAGGTGGACATACAATGGCTAACATTCAAGGAAATAATGCATAATTTGCAACTAACATATATTCCTCCAGTGCAAAAAAACCCAAAAAGAAAGTTATCCAACCACGAGTAACAAAATAAATTAAAGCAATTATTAAGTCAAAGGAGGAAGCTTATAATGTTGGCAGAAAAACGCTCAGCCTGTGGATTGGAATCTTTATAGAAATCAGCAAATGGGACCAAGAAATTGATAAAGAAAGGGAATATGGAAAATTAGCACAAATTAGCGAAAAAATATAAAAACGGATTGCAAAAGCTTCTTTAGGTCTGTGAAAAGGAAAAGACTGGCAAAGTTAAATGTAGATCCTTTACCGTCAGAGACGGGAGAATTTATAATGGGAAATGAGGAAATGGCAGAGAAATTAAATAAATACTTTGTTTCTGTCTTTACGGAGGAAGACACAAAATTCCTTCGAAAAATATGAGAACACCAAGTGGGAGGTGAGAATGAGGAACTTAGAGAAATTATTATTAGTAAAGAAACAGCACTAGAAACATTTATGGGACTAAAAGTCGATAAATCCCATGAACCGGATGACCTACATTCTAGGGTTTTGAAAGAGGTGATCATTGGGATAGTGGACGCATTGGTTGTCATCTTCCAAAATTCTTTATAGTTTCTGGAATGGTTCCTGCAGATTGGAGGCTAACAAATGTAACAGCACTATTTAAGAAAGGAGGGAGAGAGAAAACGGGGAACTACAGACCTGTTAGCCTCACATCAGTAGTTGGCAAAATGCTTGAATCTATTATAAAGGTTAATAAGTGGACACTTAGAAACTAACAGTAAGTTTGGGCAGAGTAAACATGGATTTATGAAGGGGAAATCATGTTTGAAAAACCTATTCGAGTTTTTCAGAATGTAACTAATGGATTAGAAAAACGGAAATCAGTAGATGTGGTGTAATTGGATTTTCAGAAGGCCTTCGATAATGTCCCACACAAGTGGTTGGTGAACAAAATTAGGTCACATGGAATTGGAGGTAATATATTAGCATGGATTGAGAATTGGTTAACGGTCAGAAACCAAAAAGTTGGGATAAATGGGTCTTTTTCAAGATGGCAGGATGTGGCTAGTGGGGTATCGCAAGGATCGCTGCTCAGTCCCTAGCTATTCACAATCCATATCAATGATTTGGATGAGGGGACTAAATGTAACATTTCCAAATTTGCTGAAGATACAAAGCTAGGTGGCAGTGTCAGTTGGGAAGAGCATGTGAAGAGACTTCAACGGAATCTCGACAGGCTCAGTGAGTCAGCGAGAACATGCCAGATGGAATACAATGTGGATAAATGTGAAGTTATCCACTTTGGTAGGAAAAACAGAAAGGCAGAGTATTTCCTAAATGGTAAAAGATTGGGGAATGCAGATGCTAAAATGGACCTGGGTGTCCTTGTACATGAGTCACTGAAAGTGAATGTGCAGGCGCAGGAAGCCATTAGGAAGGCAAATGGTATGCTGGCCTTCATTACAATAGGATTTGAGTATAGGAGGGAAGAAGTCTTACTCCAATTATATAGGGCCTTGGTGCGACTACACCTGGAGTACTGTGTAAAATTTTGGTCTCCTTACCTAAGGAAGCATATACTTGCATTGAGGGAGTGCAACGAAGGTTCACGAGATTGATTCCTGGGATAGCAAGACTTTCGAATGAGAAGAGATTGTGTAAACTAGGCCTGTATTCTCTTGAATTCAGAAGGACGAGAGGGGAGCTCATTGAAACATACAAAATTATCACAGGGCTTGATAGGGTGGATGCTGCAAGAATGTTTCCCTTGGCTGGGGAGTATAGAACCAGGGGCCACAGCATCAGGATAAAGGGTAGGCCATTCAGGACTGAGATGAGAAGTAATTTCTTCACACAGAGGGTGGTGAATCTTTGGAATTCTCTACCCCAGAGGGCTCTGGAGGCACAGTCATTGGGTATATTCAAAACGGAAGTCGATAGATTTCTGACTAGTAAATGCATCAAGGGATATGGCGATAGGGCTGGTGAATGGAGTCGAGGCAGAAGATCAGCCATGATCTCATTGAATGGCAGAGCAGGTCAACGGGCCGAGTGCCTACTCCTGCTCCTATTTCTTATTTTCTTATGTTCTTAAATCCAACTGGTTTCAAAATTCGCTGACGCCTCGCCTGTGTACAAAGTTACTTTTACCTTATCTCTTCTTGTTCCAGTGAAGTTCAGTAAAACAGACACATGGTTTGAAGTAAATTGCTACAGTTCCATGTGGAACATTGATTGCTAAAATTCCCATCGATTTCCTGATGTTTTAGCTTTGACCCCAGGGCCCCACAGCTAGTTTCCTGTCAGTGAGCTGAGAGGAGGCTGTCGGTTTTGGCCAGATTTAGATTGATAAATATAGCTATGGAAAGTCAGAACTCATTCCCCAGTAGCTGAGGCAATTGATGCTCAGGGACAGTTTACCTCAGCAGTTAAATCGTTAATGCCCTCACGTACAAAAAATGCCTCTCCCTCAAGTCACTGGCTCTATGACCCTGGGCTCAAAGCGCAAATAGAAGAGCATATTAGTAAACAACGTCACAGATGGAAATGTAACAAATTATTAATAATTACCTATCTGTCCAGAGAGGCTACTCCCTGTTCTGAAGCAAATCAGGAATGCTTGAGTTGAAATGCATCCTGCAGGCTGGCAGTAGTTTCACACAGAGGGAGGAGCTCTGAATCCCAAAGAACAAGGATCGGAACAATCATACAATTTCTGACTTGCTAAAATAAAACATGGATTTCGACCTGATAGGTTGCAGTAAAATATCAAGGATATAACTTCCAAAATCTACACGTAAATAAAGAGGCAGAATAGCCTTGCGGGATCAAGGAAAGGTTAAAGTCGCTACTAAGCTTCATTTTTGGTTTATTTCATTTCTCCCTTTCATCCCTTCCCTATAAAGCCTATTTCCCACGGTCTGATACATTCCCTTGTGCCGGGGTTGCAGCTATTCTGTGAGTGTGGGCTCAGACTGTGGCCATTTTACATTAGGGATTTCAGGACTAAAGCCACTCCTGGTCTCCACGAGTTTCCCCACGGACACAATTAAAGTGGTTGTGGGACACAAAGCAGGAAGACGCACTCTGGGACTTACCCCATTCTAGACATGATCCCGATAAAATTTGAAACCCAATATACAATTAGCAGCACCCCAATACACCGTGACACTCTATACGCACCAGGCAGGATCCTGAAACACCTTGAAACCCCATACACACCTGCCAGGATCCTGATACACAGAGAAGCCCCATACACAACTGGCGGGATCCTGACACACTGTGAAACCCCATACACATATATCAGGGTCCTGAAAAACTGTGAAATCCCATAAACACCTGACAATATCCTGATATACTGTGAAACTCCATAAAACCCTGTCAGGAACCAGAGACACTCCAATTCCCCGTAAAGACCTTGCAGAATCCTGATTCACTCTGGAACCCAATACCACACCTGGCAGTAACCTAACACAATGAGGAAGTACATACACATCTGGCAGGATCCTGATACACTGTGAAAGCAAATAGACAGCTGGCAGGATCCTGATACACTGTGAAAGCAAATAGACAGCTGGCAGGATCCTGATACGCTGTGAAACCTAATACATATCTGGCAGAATCCTGATACGCTGTGAAACCTAATACATATCTGGCAGGATCCTGATGCAGTGTGAAACACCGCAGAAACCTTGCAGCATTATGATAAACTTTGACATCACATACAAACGTGGAATGATCCTGATACACTGTGAAACCCCATACAAATTTGGCAGGATCATAATTCACTGTGAAACTCCCTATAAACCTTGGAAGTTTCTGATACACTGAAACCCCATACACACCTGGCAGGATCCTAATACATGGTGAAAGCCTATACAAATCTGGAAGGATCCTGATATACTGTGAATCCCCAAACACACCTGACAGGATCTTGATGTACTGTGAAACCCCATAGACACCTGACAGGAACCTGATACAACGTAAAACCCCCTACACACATGGCTTGATCCTCATACGTTGTGAAAGCATATACACAGCTGGCAGGATCCTGGTAAACTATGAAATCCCATACACACCTGGTACGATTCTGATGCCTTGTGAATCCGCATACACACCTGTCAGCATTCAGATACACTGTGAAACCCCATATAAACCTGGCAGGATCCTGATACTCTGTGAAACTCTATACACAACTGGCTGGTTTCTGATACACTGTGAAACCCCATAAAATCCTGGCAGGCTCATGAGACACTTCGAAACACCATAGACACCTGGCAGGATACTGATAAAGTGTAAAACCCCATAAACACATGGCAGGATCCTGATAGACTGTGAATCCCCAAACACACCTGGCAGGATCCTGATACACTGTGAATCCCCATAAACACCTGGCAGGATCCTGATACACTGTGACACCCCATATACACCTGCCAGGATCCTGACGTACTGTGACAACTCATACAAACATGGGAGGATCTGGATACAATGACAAATCCCATACACACCTGGCAGGATCCTGATAAAATGTAAAACACCAAACACACCTGTCAGGTACCTGATACACTGTGAAACCCCATACACACATGGCAGGTTCCTGGTGCACTGTCAAACACTTACATGCCTGGCAGGATCCCGATAATCTGCGAAACACCATACAAACGTGGCAGGATGCTGATACCCTGTGAAACACCACAAAAAGGAGAAAGGATCCTGATATACTCTGATCCCCCATACAAAACTGGCAGGATCCTGATAAACTGAGAAACCCTATAAACTCCTGCAGGAACCAGATACACTGTGAAATCCCATATACACCTGGCAGGATTCTGATACTCTATTGAACCCCATAAACACCTGGAAGGATTCTGATACCTTGTGAAACCTCATACACACCTGTCAGGTTCCTGCTCCACTCTGACTCTCCATACACATTGGCAGGATCCTGATGCACGTGAAATCTCATAAACACGAGTCTAGATCCTGATACCTTGTGAAACAGCATACACAGCTATCCAGATCTTGATACACTGTGATTCCCCAAAAAATCCTGGGAGCATCCTGGTGCACTGTGAAACCACATTCACACGTTAGGATCCTGATACAATGTGAAACCCCATAAACACCTGGCAGGTTTCCGATAGATTGTGAAACCGCATTAACCCTGGCTAGATCCTGAGACACTGAAACCCCATAAACACCTGGCAGGATACTGATACACTGTGAAACCCCATATACACCTGGCAGGGTCCTGATAAAGTGAGAAACCCCATAAACATCTGGCAGGATATTGATACTCTGTGAAACACCATACACACCTGGCAGGGTCTTGACAAAGTGTGAAACCCCATACAGACCTGGCAGGATCCTGATGCATTTTGAACCCACATACACAATTGAAACTATCCTTAGACTTTGAAACCCCTACGCACCTGGCAGGATCCTGATGCACTGAGAAAACCCATACAAACCTGGCAGGATCACGATACATTGTAACACCCCATACACATCTGGCAGGAACTTGAATACTTTGAAACCACATTCCAAACTTGGCTGGAACTTGATGCTCTGAGAAACCCTATACACAACTGGCATGTTCCTGTTACACTGTGAAATCGCAAACACACCTGGATGCATCCTGGTACATTGTGAAACCGCATATACACCTGTTAAGATCCTGATAGAATGGGAAACTCCATATGCACCTGGCAGGATTCCAATAGACCGTGAAACCGCAAGAAACCCTGGGAGGATGCTGAGACACTCTGAATTTGCACACACGACTAGCAGGATACCGGGACAGTGTAAAATTGAATAAAAAATTGCTTAAACCTGATACACACCTGGTAGGATACTGATAAACTGTGAAACCCCATACACACCTGGCAGTTAACCGATACAGTGTGAAACCCCATGCACACCTGGAAGGATCCCGATACACTGTGAAACCCTATACACACCTGACAGGATACTGATGCACTGTGAAACACCATTCACATATGGCAGGCTCATAACAAACTGGGAAACCCCATAAATACCTGGCAGGATCCTAATACACTGTGTTTCCCTACAGACACCTGGCAGGATCCTGATACACTGTGAAACCCCATACACAGCTGGCAGGATCATGAATAACGTTGACAACCGACACCACACCTGGCAGGCTCCTGTTACACTGTGAAACCCCATACACACTGGCAGGATCCCGATACAGTTTGAAACCCCATACACACTGGCAGAACCCTGGAACACGGTGAAACCACATTCACACCTGTTCGAAACCCGATACAATGTAAAACCCCATACACACCTGGCAGGATGCTGATAGTCTGTGAAACCCATATAAACCTGGCAGGATACTGAGGCACTCTGGAACCCCATATGCACCTGGCAGGATACAGATACAGTGTAAAACCCCATACCAAACTAAGCAGGAACCTGATACCCTGTGAAACCCAATCAACAACTGGCAGGTTACTAATACACTGTGAAACCTCATTAGACCCTGGCTAGATCCTGAGACACTGAAAACCCATACACACCTGGCAGGGTCCTGATAAAGTGTAAAACCCCATACACACCTGGCAGGATCCTGATAAACTGTGAAACCCCATACACACCTGGCAGGATCCTGATACACTGTGATTCTCCTTACACACCAGGCAGGATCCTGATAGATGTTGAAACCCCAACGCACCTGGCAGGATCCTTGGGAAAACCCTACGCACCAGGTAGGAACCGAAAACACTGTGAAACCCCATCAAATCAATCAAATCAAATCAACTTTTATTGTCATTGTTAGTGCACAAGTGCAGTACAACGAAATGTAGGCTTGCGGCTCCCGAGAGTGTACATTTAGATTAAGACATTTAAACGTTCAACATACATTTGGCTTGTAATACATTAACATAAACATAACCATAATAAAGTGCATTGGCAGATGTGCAGGCTTTAGAGTTTATTTGTGGAGTTCAGTAGGATGACAGCCCTGGGAAAGAAGCTGTTCCTAAATCTGGTCGTACGGGTGTGAATGCATCGGTTTGATCCTGATGTACTGTGAAAACCCATACAATCCTGGCAGGATCCAGAAACAGTGTAACACTCCATAGACATCTGGCAGGATCCTGATATACTTTGAAACCCCATCCTAAACTTGGCTGGAACTTGATGCTCTGAGAAACCCCATACACAACTGGCAGGTTCCTGCTACACTGTGAAATCGCAAATACAGTTGGTAGAATCCTGGTACATTGCGAAACCTCATTCACACCTGTTAAGATCCCGATAGAATGTGAAACCCCATTCACACCTAGCAGGATTCCGATAGACTGTGTAACTGCATGAAAACATGGCAGGATACTGAGACACTCTGAATTCTCATACACATCTGGCAGGATACCGGTACACTCTAAAATCCCATACCAAAACTTGAAGAAATCTGATACTCTCTGTACCCCATGCACAACTGGCAGTTTACTGATACACGGTGAAACCCCATAAAACCTGGGCTAGATCTTGAGACACTGAAACCCCATA
The DNA here is from genome assembly GCF_052327205.1 of Somniosus microcephalus. Lineage (NCBI taxonomy): Eukaryota > Metazoa > Chordata > Chondrichthyes > Squaliformes > Somniosidae > Somniosus > Somniosus microcephalus. The sequence continues at coordinate 55,409,119 of NW_028225180.1, read as the reverse complement.
CACACCTGGCAGGATCCTGATAAACTGTGAAACCCCATACACTCCTGGCAGGTTCGTAATACACTGTGAAACACCATTAAAACTTGGCAGGATCCTGATAAACTGTGAAACCCCATACACAGCTGGCAGGATCATGATAGACTTTGAAACGCAATACCACACCTGGCAGGATCCTGATACACGGTGAAATCCCATTGACAGTGGCATAATCCTGTTACACTGTGAAACCACATTCACACCTGTAAGGATCCCGATAAAATGTGAAACCCCATACACACCTAGCAGGATTCCGATAGTCTGTGAAACCACATAAAAGCCTGCCAGGTTACTGAGGAACTTTGAGTCCCCATACACACCTGGCAGGATAGAGATATTTTTGTTTATATTATTATTCATTCATGGGATGTGGGCGTCGCTGGCTAGGCCTGCATTTAGTGGCCATCCCTAATTGCCATTGAGAAGATGGTGGTGAGCCACCTTCTTGAACCGCTGCAGTCCATATGGTGTAGGTACACCCACAATGCTGTTAGGAAGGGAGTTCCAGGATTTTGGCCCAGCGACAGTGAAGGATCGGTGATACAGGTCCAAGTCAGGATGGTGTGTGGCTTGGAGGGGAACTTGTAGGTGGTGATGCTCCCATGCGTCTGCTGCCCTTGTTCTTCTAAGTGGTAGAGGTCGCGGGTTTGGAAGGTGCTGTTGAAGGAGCTTTGGCGAGTTGCTGCAGTGCATCTTGTAGATGGTACACACTGCAGCCACAGTGCGCCGGTGGTGGAGGCAGTGAATGTTGAAGGTGGTGGATGGAGTGCCAATCAAGCGGGCTGCTTTATCCTGAATGGTGTCGAGCTTCTTGAGTGTTGTTGGAGCTGCACTCATCCAGGCAAGTGTAGAGTGTTCCATCACACTCCTGACTTGTGCCTTGTAGATGGTGGAAAGGCTTTGGAGAGTCAGGAGATGAGACACTCGCCGCAGAATTCCCAGCCTCTTGCCTGCTCTTGTACCACAGTATTTATATGGCTGGTCCAGTTCAGTTTCTGATCAATGGTAACCCCCAGGATGTTGATAGTGGGGGATTCAGCGATGGTAATGCCATAGAATGTCAAGGGGAGATGGTTAGAGTCTCGTTTGTTGGAGATGGTCATTGCCTGGCACTTTTGTGGTGCAAATGTTACTTGCCACTTGTCAGCCCAAGTCTGAATATTTTCCAGGTCTTGCTGCATATGGACCCGGACTGCGTCAGTATCTGATGAGACTCGAATGGTGCTGAACAGTGTGCAATCATCAGCGAACATTCCCACTTCTGATCTTATGATGGAAGGAAGGTCATTGATGAAACAGCTGAAGATGGTTGGGCAAGGACACTGCCCTGAGGAACTCCTGCAGTGATGTCATGTGATTGAGATGAATGACCTCCAACAACCACAACTTCCTTTGTGTTAGGTATGATTCCAACCAATGGAGAGTTTTCCCCTTGATTCCCATTGACTTCAGTTTTGCTAGGGCTCCTTGATGCCATACTTGATCAAATGCTGCCTTGATGACAAGGGCAGTCACTCTCACCTCACCTATACAGTATAAAACCCTACACCAAACTTAGCAGGAACATGATAACCTGTGAAACCCAATACACAACTGGCAGGTTACTGATACGTTGTGAAATCTCTTAAAATCCTGGTAGATACGGAGACACTGAAACCCCATACACACCTGGCATGATACTAATACACTGTGAAACCCCATACACACGTGGCAGGATTATGATAAAGTGTAAAACCCCATACACACATGGCAGGATCCTGAGAAATTGTGAAACCACATACACAACTGGCATGACTGTGATACATTGTGAAACTCCATACACATCTGGCAGGATCCTGATAGACATTGAAACCCGAAACTACACCTAGCAGGAACCGGATACAATGTGAAACCCCTACACACCAGGTAAGATCCTGATAAACTGTATAACCCCATAAAGAACTGGCAGGACCGGATATTTTGTGATTCCCCAATTAGTCCTGGCAAGATCCTGATACACTGTGAAACCGCATATACACCTGACAGGATCCTGTGTACTGTGAAAAGCCACAAACATCTGGCTGGATTCTGATAGCCTTTGAAACCCCATCCCAAACTGGCAGGAACTTGATACCCTGAGAAATTCCATACACAACTGGCAGGTTCCTGTTACACTGTGAAATGGTAAAGAAACCTGGCAGAACCCTGGTACACTGTGAAACCGCATTCACACCTGTTAAGATCCAGATAGAATGGAAAACCCCATACACACCTGGCAGGATTCCGATAGACTGTGGATCCGCATGAAGTCCTGGCAGGATACTGAGACACTCTGAAGCCCCATACACACCTGGCAGGATACCAGTACACTGTAAACTCCCATAACAAAAAATGTAGAAACCTCATACTCTGTGAAACCCCATACACAACTGGTAGGTTACTGATATACGGTGTAACCCCATAAAACCCTAGCTAGATATTGAGACACTGAAACCCGATACACACCTGGCAGCATACTGACACATTGTGAAACCCCATACACACCTGGCAGGATCTTGATACACTGTGAAACACTATTCATACCTGGCAGGAACATGATAAACTGTGAAACCCCATAAATACCTGGCAGGATCCTTGTACACTGTGATTCCCTATACTCACTTGGCAGTGTCCTGATAAACTGTGAAATACCATACACATTGGCAGGATCCTAATACACTGAGAAACCCCATACACATCTGGCAGCAACCTGATTCACTGTGAAACCCCATCCCAAACCTGGCCGGATCTTGATAATCTGTGAAACCCGATACACAACTGACAGTTTCCAGATGCATTGTAAAAACCCATGAAAGCCTGGCAGAGTCCTGAGACACTTTGACACCCTATACAAACCTGGCAGGATACTGATACACTGTTAAAGCACATACCACACCTGGCAGTAACCGGATACAATGAGAAAGCACAAACACACCTTGCAGGATCCTTATACAATATGAAACACTAAACAAACCTGTCGGGACCCTGATACACTATGAACCCGATTCACACCTGGCATGTCCCTGATACAATATTATACCCCATACACACCTGGAACGATCCTGATACATTTTGAAACCTCATACACAATGGCAGGAATTTGATACATTGTGAAAACAAACACACAGTTGGCAGGAACCTTGACACTGTGACACTACATGGATAGAGAACTGGCTGGCGGATAGAAAACAGAGAGTTGGAATAAACGGCTCGTTTTCGGAGTGGCAGGCAGTGACCAGCGGGGTGCCGCAAGGATCTGTCCTGGGACCCCAGCTGTTCACAATATATATAAATGATCTGGATCAGGGAATTGGATGCAATATTTCCAAATTCGCTGACGACACTAAACTAGGAGGAGGGGTGGGCTCTGATGAGGATGTCAGGAGGCTACAGTGTGATTTGGACAGGTTGGGGGAATGGGCGGATACGTGGCAGATGCACTATAATGTGGATAAATGCGAGGTTATCCACTTTGGGGGTAAAAACAGGAGGGTAGATTATTATCTAAATGGCAATAGATTGGGAGATGGGGAAGTGCAGAGGGACCTGGGTGTTCTTGTGCACCAGTCACTGAAGGAGAGCATGCAGGTGCAACAGGCGATTAAGAAGGCAAATGGTATGTTGGCCTTCATATCAAGGGGGTTCGAGTATAGGAATAGGGATACCTTACTACAGCTGTACAAGGTGCTGGTGAGACCGCATCTGGAGTATTGTGTACAGTTTTGGTCGCCCCATCTGCGGAAGGATGTTCTTGCCATGGAAAGAGTGCAACGGCGATTCACCAGGCTGATACCTGGAATGGCGGGAATGACCTACGAAGAGAGATTAAATAGTTTGGGCTTGTACTCACTGGAGTTTAGAAGATTGAGAGGGGATCTCATCGAAACATATAAAATTATGGCAGGCCTGGACAGGCTGAATTCAGAGAGAATGTTTCCAATGGCCGGGGAGCACAGAACCAGGGGCCACAGTCCAGAAATAGCGGGCAAATCATTTAAAACAGAGATGAGGAAGAATTTCTTCACTCAAAGAGTGGTGAGCCTGTGGAATTCCCTGCCACAGAGGGCTGTGAAGGCTAATTCAATAAATATTTTCAAGAGAGAATTGGATATATTTCTGAAGGCTAAGGGGATTAAGGGTTACGGAGAAAAGGCGGGGACGGGGTACTGAACTGGTAAGATCAGCTATGATCTCAGACGAAGATCAGCCATGATCTCATTGAATGGCGGAGCAGGCTCGAAGGGCCGAATGGCCTACTCCTGTTCCTATCTCTATGTATCTATGTACATACACAGCTAGACGGATCCTGGCACATTGATGATCCCGTACAAACCTGGCTGCTTCCCGATGCTCTGTGAAACCCAATACACATCTGGCAGGACCCTGAAACACTGTGAAACACCGTAAAAACGTGGAGAAATTCTGATACAATATCAAGCCCCATGCACACCTGGCAGGAACATGATACACTGTGAAACCACATACAGAGCTGAAGGAGCCTGATATATTGTGAAACCCCATACAACCCTGTCAGGTTCCTGATAAACAGTGAAACCCCATACACACCTGGCAGGACCCTGGTGCACTGTGAACCACATACACACCTGGCAGCAACCTGATACACTTTGAAACCCTGTACACCCCTGTCTGGTTCCTGATAAGCTGTGATACCCCACACACACCTGGCAGGATCCCATTACATTGTGAAATCCCATACACACCTGGCAGGATCCTGATACAATTTGAAACCCGGTACACACCTTGCAGGATTCTGATTCACTGTGAAACCCTGAACACACCTGGAAGGACCCTGATACATTTTGACCCTAACCCTAACCCTAACTCTAACTCTAACCCATACACAACAGGCAGGAGTCTGATTCACTGTGAATCTCCGTACACACCTGGCAGGACCCCGATACTTTGTGAAACCCCATAAACACCTGACAGGAACCTGATATATTGCGAAACCCCATAAATACCTGACAGGAAACTGATACATTGTGAAACCCCATAAAGAACCGACAGTATCCCGATACATTGTGAAACCCCATAAACACCTGGCAGGATCCTGATAATCAGTGAAACCCCATACACACCTGGCAGGATCCTGCTGCACTGTGAAACCCGTACACACTTGGCAGCATCCCGATACATTTTGAACCACAAACACACCTGGCAGCAACCTGAAACACTTTGAAACCCTATACACCCATGTCAGGTTCCTGATAAACTGTGAAACCCCACACACACCTGGCAGGATCCCGTTACATTGTGAAATCCCATACACACCTGGCAGGATCCTCATACACTGTGAAACATCAAAAACACCTGGCAGGACCCCGATAAAATTTGAAACCCCACACACACTTGGCAGGATTCTGATTCACTGTGAAACCCTGTACACACCTGGAAGGACCACAATACATTTTGATCCTAACCCTAACCCTAACCCATATACAACGGGCAAGAGTCTGATTAACTGTGAATCCCAGTACACACCTGGCAGGACCCCGATACATTGTGAATCCCTGTACACACCTGGCAGGACCCCGATACATTGTGAAACCCCATAAACACCTGACAGGAACCTGATATATTGTGAAACCCCATAAACACCTGACAGGATCCTGATACACTGTGAAAGCCCATACTCACCTGGCAGGACCCCGATACATTGTGAAACCCCATAAACACCTGAAAGGAACCTGATGCATTGTGAAACCCCATAAACACCTGACAGGATCCCGATACATTGTGAAACCCCATACACACCTGGCAGGATCCTGATAAACTGTGAAACCCCATACACACCTGGCAGGATCCTGATACATTGTGAAACCCCATACACACCTGGCAGGATCCTGATACATTGTGAAACCCCATACACACCTGGCAGGATCCTGATACACTCTGAATCCCCATACACACCTGGCAGGATCCTGTTGCACTGAGAAAACCCACACACACCTGGCAATATCCTGATACACCGTGAAACCCCATACACATCTGGCAATATCGTTATACATTGTGAAACCCCATATACACCTGGCAGGTTCCTGTTACACTGTGAAACCCCATACACGCCTGGCAGGATCCTGATACACTGTGAAACACAATACATACCAGGCAGGATCCCGATTCACTTTGAAACCCCATACACATCTGGCAATATCGTGATACACTGTGAAACCCCGTACACACCTGGCAGGATCCAGATACACTGTATAACCACATACACATCTGGCAGGATTCTGATTCACTGTGAAACCCAGTACACACCTGGCAGGATTTTGATAAAGTGTAAAACCCCATACACACCTGGCAGGATCCTGATAAATTGTGAAACCACATACACAACTGGCAGGACCGTGATACACTGTGAAACTCCATACACACCTGGCAGGATCCTGATAGACTTTGAAAGCCAAAACTACACCTAGCAGGAACCGGAAACAATGTGAAACCCCTTCACACCAGGTAAGATCCTGATAAACTGTATAACCCCTAAAGAACTGGCAGGACCGGATATTCTGTGATTCCCCAAACAGTCCTGGCAAGATCCTGATATACTGTGAAACCGCATACACACCTGAAAGGATCCTGTGTACTGTGAAAAGCCACAAACATCTGGCAGGATTCTGAAAGCCTTTGAAACCCCATCCCAAACTGGCAGGAACTTGATACCCTGAGGAACCCCATACACGACTGGCAGGTTCCTGTTACACTGTGAAACCGCAAAGAAACCTGGCAGAACCCTGGTACACTGTGAAACCGCATTCACACCTGTTAAGATCCAGATAGAATGGAAAACCCCATATACACCTGGCAGGATTCCGATAGACTGTGGATCCACATGAAGCCCTGGCAGGATACTGAGACATTCTGAAGCCCCATACACAACTGGCAGGATACCAGTATACTGTAAACTCCCACAACATAACATGTAGAAACCTGATACTCTGTGAAACCCCATACACAACTGGTAGGTTACTGATATACGGTGAAACCCCATAAAACCCTAGCTAGATATTGAGACACTGAAACCCGATACACACCTGGCAGCATACTGGCACATTGTGAAACCCCATACACACCTGGCAGGATCTTGATACACTGTGAAATACCATTCATACCTTGCAGGAACATGATAAACTGTGAAACCCCATAAATACCTGGCAGGATCCTTGTACACTGTGATTCCCCGTACTCTCCTGGCAGGATCCTGACAAACTGTGAAATACCATACACATTGGCAGGATTCTATTACACTGAGAAACCCCATACACATCTGGCAGGAACCTGATACACTGTGAAACCCCATCCCAAACATGGCCGGATCTTGATAATCTGTGAAACCCGATACACAAATGGCAGTTTCCAGATGCACTGTGAAAACCCATGCAAGCCTGGCAGAGTCCTGAGACACTTTGAAACCCTATACACACCTGGCAGGATACTGATACACTGTTAAAGCCCATACCACACCTGGCAGTAACCGGATACAATGAGAAAGCACATACACACCTGGTACGATCCTGATACATTTTGAAACCTCATACACACTGGCAGGAATTTGATACATTGTGAAAACAAACACACAGTTGGCAGGAACCTTGACACTGTGACACTACATACACAGATAGACGGATCCTGGCACATTGACGATCCCGTACAAACCTGGCTGCTTCCCGATGCTCTGTGAAACCCAATAAACATCTGGTAGGACCCTGAAACACTGTGAAACACCGTAAAAGCCTGGAGACATTCTGATACAATATCAAGCCCCATGCACACCTGGAAGGAACATGATACACTGTGAAACCACATACAGAGCTGGAGGAGCCTGATACATTGTGAAACCCCATACACCCCTGTCAGGTTCCTGATAAACAGTGAAACCCCATACACACCTGGCAGAATCCTGGAGCACTTTGAAACCCTTACACACTTGGCAGGATCCCGATACACTGTGAACCACATACACACCTGGCAGCAACCTGATACACTTTGAAACCCTGTACACCCCTGTCAGGTTCCTGATAATCTGTGATACCCCACACACACCTGGCAGGATCCCGTTACATTGTGAAATCCCATACACACCTGGCAGGATCCTGATACACTGTGAAACCCCATACACACCTGGCAGGATCCTGATACACTGTGAAACCCTGAACACACCTGGCAGGATCCTGATACACTGTGAAACCCTGAACACACCTGGCAGGATCCTGATACACTGTGAAACCCTGAACACACCTGGAAGGACCCCGATACATTTTGACCCTAACCCTAACCCTAACTCTAACTCTAACCCATACACAACAGGCAGGAGTCTGATTCACTGTGAATCCCCGTACATACCTGGCAGGACCCCGATACATTGTGAAACCCCATAAACACCTGAAAGGATCCTGATACACTGTGGAACCCCATACTCACCTGGTAGGACCCCGATACATTGTGAAACCCCATAAACACCTGGCAGGAAACTGATACATTGTGAAACCCCATAAACAACCGACAGGATCCCAATATATTGTGAAACCCATAAACACCTGGCAGGATCCTGATACACAGTGAAACCCCATACACACCAGACATGTTCCTGATAAACAGTGAAACCCCATACACACCTGGCAGGATCCTGGTGCACTGCGAAACCCGTACACACTTGGCAGGATCCCGATACATTGTGAACCACAAACACACCTGGCAGCAACCTGATACACTTTGAAACCCTATACACCCGTGTCAGGTTCCTGATAATCTGTGATACCCCACACACACCTGGCAGGATCCCGTTACATTGTGAAATCCCATACACACCTGGCAGGATCCTGATACACTGTGAAACCCCATACACACCTGGCAGGACCCTGATAAAATTTGAATCCCTGTACACACCTGGCAGGATTCTGATTCACTGTGAACTGTGTACACACCTGGAAGGACCACGATACATTTTGACCCTAACCCTAACCCTAACTCTAACCCTAACCCATATACTACGGGCAAGAGTCTGATTAACTGTGAATCCCCGTACACACCTGGCAGGACCCCGATACATTGTGAAATCCCATAAACACCTGACAGGATCCCGATACATTGTGAAACCCCATACACACCTGGCAGGATCCTGATACACTGTGAAACCCCATACACACCTGGCAGGATCCTGATACACTGAGAAACCCCATACACACCTGGCAGGATCCTGATACACTGTGAAACCCCATACACACCTGGCAGGATCCTGATACACTGTGAAACCCCATACACACCTGGCAGGATCCTGATACACTGAGAAACCCCATACACACCCGGCAGGATCCTGATACATTGTGAAACCCCATACATAACTGGCAGGGTCCTGATACATTGTGAAACCCCATACACACCCGGCAGGCTCCTGATACACTGTGAATCCCCATACACACCTGGCAGGATCCTGTTGCACTGTGAAACTCCACACACACCTGGCAATGTCCTGATGCACCGTGAAACCCCATACACACCTGGCAATATCCTGATACACTGTGAAACCCCATACACACCTGACAGAATGCTGATACATTGTGAAACCCCATACACACCTGGCAGGTTCCTGTTACACTGTGAAACCGCATACACACCTGGCAGGATCCTGATACACTGTGAAACCCAATACACACCTGGCAGGAGCCCGATACAGTTTGAAACCCCGTACACACCTGACAGGATCCAGATACACTGTAAAACCACATACAGATCTGGGAGGATTCTGATTCACTGTGAAACCCAGTACACACCTGGCAGGTTCCTGTTACACTGTGAAACCCAATACACACCAGGCAGGATCCTGATAACCTGTGAAAATCAATACACAACTGGCAGGTTACTGATACATTGTGAAATCACTAAAAATCCTGGTAGCTACGGAGACACTGAAACCCGTTACACACCTGGCATGATACTGATACACCGTGAAACCCCATACACACATGGCAGGGTTTTGTTAACGTGTAAAACCCCATACACACCTGGCAGGATCCTGAGAAATTGTGAAACCCCATACACAACTGGCAGGACCTTGCTACACTGTGAAACTCCATACAAACCTGGCAGGATCCTGATAGACTTTGAAACCCGAAACCACACCTAGAAGGAACCTGAAACAATGTGAAACCCCTACACACCAGGCAAGATCCTGATAAACTGTAAAACCCAATACAGACCTGGCAGGATCCTGATACACTGTGAAACCCCATACACACCTGGCAGGAGCCCGATACACTTTGAAACCCCGTACACACTTGGCAGGGTCCTGATACATTGTAAAACCACATACACATCTGGCAGGATTCTGATTCACTGTGAAACCCAGTACACACCTGGCAGGATCCTGATACAATGTGAAACGCCATAAACACCTGGCAGGATCCTGATAAACTGTGAAACCCCATAAACTCCTGGCAGTTTCTTGATACACTTTGAAACCCCATACACAGCTGGCAGGATCATGATAGACTTTGAAACCCGATACCACACCTGGCAGGATCCTGATGCATGGCGACACCCCATTAACAATGGCATAATCCTGATACACTGTGAAACCACATTCACACCTGTAAGGATCCCGATAAAATGTGAAACCCCATACACACCTGGCAGGATTCCGATAGACTGTGAAACCTCATAAAAGCCTGCCAGGTTACTGAGGCACTTTGAACCCCCATAAACACCTGGCAGGACACGGATACAGTACAAAACCCTATACCAAACTTAGCAGGAACCTGATAACCTGTGAAACCCATACATACATGGCAGGGTTTTGATAAAGTGTAAAACCCCATACACACCTGGCAGGATCCTGAGAAATTGTGAAACCCCATACACAACTGGCAGGACCTTGATATACCGTGAAACCACATACACACCTGGCAGGATCCTGATAGACTTTGAAACCCGAAACCACACCTAGGAGGAACCGGATACAATGTGAAACCCCTACGCACCAGGCAAGATCCTGATAAACTGTAAAACCCAATACAGACCTGGCAGGACCCTGATAATCTGTGATTCCCCAAACAGTCCTCGCAAGATCCTGATACACTGTGAAACCACATATACACCTGACAGGATCCTGTGTACTGTGAAAAGCCACACACATCTGGCAGGATTCTGATACCCTTTGAAACCCCATCCCAAAATGGCTGGAACTTGAAACCCTGAGAAACCCCACACACAACTGGCAGGTTCCTGTTACACTGTGAAATCGCAAAGACACCTGGCAGAACCCTGGTACACTGTGAAACCATATTCACACCTGTTAAGATCCAGATAGAATGGAAAAGCCCATACACACCTGGCAGGATTCCGATAGACTGTGGATCCGCACGAAGTCCTGGCAGGACACTGAGACACTCTGAATCCCCATACACACCTGGCAGGATACCAGTACACTGTAAAACCCCATAACAAAACATGTAGAAACTTGATACTCTGTGAAGCCCCATACACAACTGGTAGGTTACTGATTTGCGGTGAAACCCCATAAAACCCAAGCTAGATATTGAGAAACTGAAACCCGATACACAACTGGCAGGATATTGACACACTGTGAAACCCCATACACACCTGGCAGGATCTTGATACACTGTGAAACACCATTCATACCTGTCAGGAACATGATAAACTGTGAAACCCCATAAACACCTGGCAGGATCCTTGTACACTGTGATTCCCCATACTCACCTGGCAGGATCCTGATACACTGTGAAATACAATACTCATTGGCAGGATCCTGATACACTGAGAAACCCCATACACATCTGGCAGGAACCTGATAAACTGTGAAACCCCATTCCAAAACTGGCCGGATCTTGATAATCTGTGAAACGTGATACACAACTGGCAGTTTCCAGATACACTGTGAAAACCCATGAAAGCCTGGCAGAGTCCTGAGACACTTAGAAACCCTATACACACCTGGCAGGATACTGATACACTGTGAAAGCCCATACTACACCTGCCAGTAACCTGATACAATGAGAAAGCCCATACACACCTGGCAGGATCTTGATACATTATGAAATACTAAACACACCTGGCATGACCCTGATACACTATAAAGCCCATTCACACCTGGCACGATCCTGATACAATATTATACCCCATACACACCTAGTAGGATCCTGATACATTTTGAAACCTCATACACAATGGCAAGAATTTGATACATTGTGAAAACAAACACACAGTTGGCAGGAAGCTTTACACTGAGACACTACATACACAGCTAGACGGATCCAGGCACATTGTCGATCCCGTACAAACCTGGCTGCTTCCCGATGCACTGTGAAACCCAATACACACCTGGCAGGACCCTGAAACACTGTGAAACACCGTAAAAACCTGGAGACATTCTGATACACTATCAAGCCCCATGCACACCTGGTTGGAATATGAAACACTGTGAAACCACATACAGAGCTGACAGGAGCCTGATACATTGTGAAACCCCATACACCCCTGTCAGGTTCCTGATAAACAGTGAAACCCCATACACACCTGGCAGGATCCTGGTGTACTCTTAAAACTGTACACACTTGGCTGGATCCAGATACACTGTGAACCACATACACACATGGCCGCAACCTGATACACTGTGAAACCCTATACACCCCTGTCAGGTTCCTGATAAACTGTGATACCCCACACACACCTGGCAGGATCCCGTTATATTGTGAAATCCCATACACACCTGGCAGGATCCCGATACAATTTGAAACCCCGTACACATCTGGCAGGATTCTGATTGACTGTGACACCCTGTACACATCTGGAAGCACCCCGATACATTTTGACCCAAACCCTAACCCTAACTCTAACCCTAACCCATACACAACGAGCAGGAGTCTGATTCATTGTGAATCCCCGTACACAGCTGGCAGGACCCCGTTACATTGTGAAACCCCATAAACACCTGGCAGGAACCTGAAACATTGTGAAACTCCATAAACGCCTGACAGGATCCCGATACACTGATAAGTCACATACACGCCTGGCAGGATCCTGAAAAATTGTGAAACCCCAAAAACCTGACAGGATCCTGATACACTGTGAAATCCCATACACACCGGCAGGACCCCAATACATTGTGAAACCCCATAAACACCTGACAGGGTCCCGATACATTGTGAAACCCCATACACACCTGACAGGAACCTGATACACTGTGAAATCCAATGCACAACTGGCAGGATCCCGATACACTGATAAACCCCATACACGCCTGGCAGGATCCTGACAAATTGTGAAACCCCATAAACACCTGACAGGATCCTGATACACTGTGAAATCCCATACACACCTGGCAGGACACCGATACATTGTGAAACCCCATAAACACCTGATAGGATCCCGATACATTGTGAAACCCCATACACACCTGACAGGAACCTGATACATTGTGAAAGCCCATAAACATCTGACAGGATCCTACTACACTGTGAAACCCCATACACACCTGGAAGTATCCTGAAAAACTTTGAAACCCCATGCACACCTGGCAGAATCCAGATACGAAGTGAAAACCCATACACACCCGGCAGGATCCTGATATACTGTGAAACCCCTTACATACCCGGCAGGTTCATGATACACTGTGAAACCCCATACACACCTGGCAGGATCCTCATACATTGTGAAATGCCGTAAACACCTGGCAGGATCCTGATACATTGTGAAAACCCATACACACCTGGCAGGATCCTGATACATTGTGAAAACCCATACACACCTGGCAGGATCCTGATACACTGTGAAACCGCATACACACCTGGCAGGATACTGATACACTGTGAAACCACATAAACTCCTGGCAGGTTCTTGATACACTTTGAAACCCCATACACAGCTGGCAGGATCATGATAGACTTTGAAACCCGATACCACACCTGGCAGGATCCTGATGCATGGCGACACCCCATTAACAATGGCATAATCCTGATACACTGTGAAACCACATTCACACCTGTAAGGATCCCGATAAAATGTGAAACCCCATACACACCTGGCAGGCTTCCGATAGACTGCGAAACCTCATAAAAGCCTGCCAGGTTACTGAGGCACTTTGAACCCCCATGAACACCTGGCAGGACACGGATACAGTACAAAACCCTATACCAAACTTAGCAGGAACCTGATAACCTGTGAAACCCATACACACATGGCAGGGTTTTGATAAAGTGTAAAACCCCATACACACCTGGCAGGATCCTGAGAAATTGTGAAACCCCATACACAACTGGCAGGACCTTGATATACCGTGAAACCCCATACTCACCTGGCAGGATCCTGATACACTGTGAAATACAATACTCATTGTCAGGATCCTGATACACTGAGAAACCCCATACACATCTGGCAGGAACCTGATAAACTGTGAAACCCCATCCCAAAACTGGCCGGATCTTGATAATCTGTGAAACGTGATACACTGTGAAAACCCATGAAAGCCTGGCAGAGTCCTGAGACACTTAGAAACCCTATACACACCTGGCAGGATACTGATACACTGTGAAAGCCCATACTACACCTGCCAGTAACCTGATACAATGAGAAAGCCCATACACACCTGGCAGGATCCTGATACATTCTGAAACACTAAACACACCTGGCATGACCCTGATACACTATAAAGCCCATTCACACCTGGCACGATCCTGATACAATATTATACCCCATACACACCTAGTTGGATCCTGATACATTTTGAAACCTCATACACAATGGCAAGAATTTGATACATTGTGAAAACAAACACACAGTTGGCAGGAAGCTTTACACTGAGACACTACATACACAGCTAGACGGATCCAGGCACATTGTCGATCCCGTACAAACCTGGCTGCTTCCCGATGCACTGTGAAACCCAATACACACCTGGCAGGACCCTGAAACACTGTGAAACACCGTAAAAACCTGGAGACATTCTGATACACTATCAAGCCCCATGCACACCTGGTTGGAATATGAAACACTGTGAAACCACATACAGAGCTGACAGGAGCCTGATACATTGTGAAACCCCATACACCCCTGTCAGGTTCCTGATAAACAGTGAAACCCCATACACACCTGGCAGGATCCTGGTGTACTCTTAAAACTGTACACACTTGGCAGGATCCCGATACACTGTGAACCACATACACACATGGCCGCAACCTGATACATTGTGAAACCCTATACACCCCTGTCAGGTTCCTGATAAACTGTGATACCCCACACACACCTGGCAGGATCCCGTTATATTGTGAAATCCCATACACACCTGGCAGGTTCCTGATACAATTTGAAACCCCGTACACACCTGGCAGGATTCTGATTGACTGTGACACCCTGTACACATCTGGAAGCACCCCGATACATTTTGACCCAAATCCTAACCCTAACTCTAACCCTAACCCATACGCAACGAGCAGGAGTCTGATTCATTGTGAATCCCCGTACACACCTGGCAGGACCCCGTTACATTGTGAAACCCCATAAACACCTGGCAGGAACCTGAAACATTGTGAAACCCCATAAACGCCTGACAGGATCCTGATACACTGTGAAACCCCATACACAACTGGCAGGATCCCGATACACTGATAAACCACATACACGCCTGGCAGGATCCTGACAAATTGTGAAACCCCATACACACTCGGCAGGTTCCTGATACATTGTGAAACCCCAGACACACCTGCCAGGATCCTGATGCACTGTGAAACCCCATACACACCTGGCAATTTCGTGATACACTGTGAAACTCCATACACAACTGGCAATATCCTGATGCATTGTGAAACCAAATAAACACCTGACAGGATCCTGATACATACACACCTGGCAGGATCCTGATACAGTGTGAAAACCCGTACACACCTGGCAGGATCCTGATAAATTGTGACACCCCATAAACACCTGGCAGGATCCTGATACACTGTGAAACCACATACACACCTGGCAGGATACTGATACACTGTGAAACCACATACACACCTGGCAGGATCCTGATACACTGAAACCCCATACACACCTGGCAGGATCCTGATACACTGTAAAACCACATACACATCTGGCAGGATTCTGATTCACTGTGAAACCCAATGCATACCTGGCAGGATTCTGATTCGCTGTGACACCCCATAAACACCTGGCAAGATCTTGATACATTGTGAAACCCCATACAAACCTGGCAGGATCCTGATGCATACACACCTGGCAGGATCCAGATACACTGTGAAAACCCCTACACACCTGGCAGGATCCTGATACACTGTGAAACCCCATACACACCTGGCAGGATCCTGATACACTGTGAAACCCCATACACACCTGGCAGGATCCTGATACACTGTGAAACTCCTACACACCTGGCAGGATCCTGATACAAAGTGAAACCCCATACACACTCGGCAGGATCCTGATATACTGTGAAACCCCTTACACACCTGGCAGCATCCTGATACACTGTGAAACCCCATACTCACATGGCAGGATCCTGATACATTGTGAAACCCCATACACACCCGGCAGGATCCTGATACATTGTGAAACCCCATGCACACCTGGCTAGATCCTGATATATTCACACCTGGCAGGATCCTGATACACTGTCAAAACCCATACACACCTGGCAGGATCCTGATACACTGTGAATCCCCATACACACCTGGCAGGATCCTGATACACTGTAAAACCACATACACATCTGGCATGATTCTGATTCACTGTGAAATCCAATACATATCTGGCAGGATTCTGATTCACTGTGATACCCCATAAACACCTGGCACGAACTTGATACATTGTGAAACCCCATACACACCTGTCAGGATCCTGATACATACACACATAGCAGGATCCAGATACACTGTAAAAACCCGTACACACCTGCAAGATCCTGATACACTGTGAAACCCCATACACACCTGGCAGGATCCTGATACACTGTGAAACCCCATACACACATGGCAGGTTCCTGATACACTGTGAAACCCCATACACACTCGGCAGGATCCTGATATACTGTAAAACCCCTTACACACCTGGCAGCATCCGGATACACTGTGAAACCCCATACACACCTGGCAGGATCCTGATTCATTGTAAAACACCATACACACCCGGCAGGATCCTGATACATTGTGAAACCCCATACACACCTGGCTAGATCCTGATACATTCACACCTGGCAGGATCCTGATAAACTGTGAAAACCCATACACACCTGGCAGGATCCTGATACACAGTGAAACCCCAGACACACCTGGCAGGATCCTGATACACTGTAAAACAACGTAAACATCTGGCAGGATTCTGATTCACTGTGAAACCCAATACATACCTCGCAGGATTCTGATTCACTGTGAAACCCCATAAACGCCTGGCAAGACCTTGATACATTGTGAAACCCCATGCAAACCTGGCAGGATCCTGATACATACACACCTGGCAGGATCCAGATACACTGTGAAAACCCGTACACACCTGGCAGGATCCTGATACATGGTGAAACCCCATACACATCTGGCATGATCCTAATACACTGTGAAACCCCATACACACCTGGCTGGATCCTGATACACTGTGAAACCCCTACTCACCTGGCAGGATCCTGATACAAAGTGAAGCCCCATACACACTCGGAAGGATCCTGATATACTGTGAAACCCCTTACACACCTGGCAGCATTCTGATACACTGTGAAACCCCATACACACCTGGCAGGGTCCTGATACATTGTGAATCCCCATACGCACCCGGCAGGATCCTGATACACTGTGAAACCCCATACACACCTGGCAGGATTCTGATCCACTGTGAAACCCATAAACACCTGGCAAGATCCTGATACATTGTGAAACCCCATACACACCTGGCAGGATCCTGATTCACTGTGAAACCACATACACACCTGGCAGGATCCTGATACATTGTGAAACCCCATAAAAACCTGGCAGGGCCCCGATACATTGTGAATCCCCATACACACCAGTCAGGATCCTGAAATATTGTGAATCACCATACACACCTGGCAGGATGCTGATTCACTGTGAAACCCCATACACACCTGACAGGATCCTGATACACTGTGTAACCCCATACATACCTGTCAGGATCCTGATACATTGTAACATCCCAGACACACCTGACAGGATCCCGATACACTATGAAACCACATAGACACCTGGCAGGATCCTGATGCACTGTGAAAACCCATACGCACCTGTCAGGACCTTAAACATTGTAACACCCCATACAAATCTGGCAGGATCCTGAATACTTTGAAACCGCATCCCAAACTTGGCTGGAACTTGATGCTCTCAGAAACCCCATACACAACGGGCATGTTCCTGTTACACTGTGAAATCGCAAACACACCTGGTTGAATCCTGGTACATTGTGAAACCACATTCACACCTGTTAAGATCCCGATAGAGAGGGAAACTCCATACGCACCTGGCAGGATTCCAATAGACCGTGAAACCGCATGAAACCCTGGGAGGATGCTGAGACACACTGAATTCACACACACGACTGGCAGGATACCGGTACACTGTCAAATCCAATAAAAAAACTTGCAGAAACCTGATACACGCCCGGCAGGATACTGATAAACTGTGAAACCCCATACACACCTGGCAGTTAACTGTTAAACTGTGAAACCCCATACACACCTGGAAGGTTCCTGATACACTGTGAAACCCCATACACACCTGACAGGATACTGATTCACTGTGAAACACCATTCACATATGGCAGGATCATAACAAACTGGGAAACTCCATAAAACCCTGGCAAGATCCGAATACACTGTGATTCCCCATACAGAGCTGGCAGGATCATGATTGACTTTGACAACCGACACCACAACTGGCAGGCTCCTGTTACACTGTGAATCCCCATACACACTGGCAGGATCCTGATACATTTTAAACCCCATACACACTGGCAGAACTCTGGAACACGGTGAACCCACATTCAAACCTGTTCAAAACAAGATACAACCTGATAAACTGTGAAACCCCATACACCCCTGTCAGGTTCCTGATAAACTGTGATACCCCACGGACACCTGGCAGGATCCCATTACATTGTGAAATCCCATACACACCTGGCAGGATCCTGATACACTGTGAAAGCTCATACACACCTGGCAGGACCCCGATACATTTTGAAACCCCGTACACATCTGGCAGGATTCTGATTCACTGTGAAACCTTTACACACCTGGCAGGACCCCGATACATTTTGACCCTAACTCTAACCCTTTACTCTAACCTTAACCCATAAACAACGGGCAGGACCCCGATACATTGTGAAACCCCGTAAACACCTGACAGGATCCTGATACATTGTGAAACCCCATACACATCTGGCAGGATTCTGATTCACTGTGAAACCCCATAAACACCTGACAGGATCCTTATACATTGTGAAACCCCAGACACACTGGGCAGGATCCTGATACATTGTGAAACCCCATACACATCTGGTAGGATTCTGATTCACTGTGAAACCCGATACACACCTGACAGGATCCTGATACACTGTGAAACCCCATACACATCTGGCAGGATTCTGAATCACTGTGAAACCCCATACACATCTGTCAGGATTCTGATACACTGTGAAACCCCATACACATCTGGCAGGATTCTGATTCACTGTGAAACCCCATGCACATCTGGCAGGAATCTGATTCACTGTGAAACCCCATACACACCTGGCAATATCCTGATACACAGTAAAACCCCATACACACCTGGCAGGATTCTGATTCACTGTGAAACCCCATAAACACCTAGCAGGATGCTGATACATTGTGAAACCCCATACACATCTGACAAGATTCTGATTCACTGTGAAACCCCATACACACCTGGCAGGAACCTGCTAGACTGTGAAACCTCATACAGACCTGGCAGGATCCTGATAAGCTGTGAAACCCCATACGCACCTGGCAGGATTCTGATTCACTGTGAAACCCCATAAACACCTGGCAGGATCCAGATACATTGGCCCAATAATTCCAGGCCCAACGCGTGAGTAAGGACGGGGTACTCACGCATGTGCCCGGCGGAATTGCCGGTTTTCAGCATGCACAACGATTACGCAGAAAACCGGCATTTCCTGCTGAATGCGTGCGTGGTATCGGGCAGCACGTGTGACTTGGATTTCCTCTATTTTTAGAGAGTTGCGCGTGTGTAAAGGCCTCCGGTATTTACACATTGAAAAACCACACGTAAGTACTTAGTTTTACAGGTAAGTGGTCTATTAATACAATTGAGAATTTTTTTTTCCACAGATTTGTTATTTTTAAAGAATTTACAGTAAGGTAAGTTTAGTTTTAGCTCCGATTTTTTATATAAAAGTTTATTTCAAATTTTAAAATTATTGTTTAAAATAGTTTTTCAGAGGTCTTTACGGTTCATTTAAGTAGTGCAATGTTTTTTTATAATTTACTTTCAGGTTTAAGTAGTGTTTTGGGGCCAGGAGTTTTCATGAGTTTGACAGCTCTTACTGTCAAACTCATGAATGAACTTTTGCAACCTCCCATTGGTTGCCCTGTGCTCACGTGATCCCAGCCGGCTCATCGCACTAAGTACGCTGCTGGGTCATGCATGCACAGCGTGGCAGGACCTCAAGCAGGCCAGTGAGAGGAAATGCATTGCGGGCCAGAATTAAAATGTCAGCGCGCCGGGTAAGTGAACATCTGGGGCTTGCATGCGCAGCAAGCTCCCAATCCTAATTTCAGGGCCAATGTGAAACCCCATACACACCTGGCAGGATCCTGATACACTGTGAAACCCCATACACACCTGGCAGGATTCTGATTCACTGTGAAGCCCCATAAACACCTGGCAGGATCCTGATACATCATGAAACCCCATACACACCTGACAGGATCCTGATACACTGTGAAACCCCATACACACCTGGCAGGATTCTGATTCACTGTGAAGCCCCATACACACCTGGCAGGATTCTGATTCACTGTGAAACCCCATACACACCTGGCAGGATCCTGATACATTGTGAAACCCCATACACACCTGGCAGGATTCTGATTCACTGTGAAGCCCCATACAAATCTGGCAGGATCCCGATACATCATGAAACCCCATACACACCTGACAGGATCCTGATACACTGTGAAACCCCAGACACACCTGGCAGTTTACTTATACACAGTGAAAACCCATACAACGCTGAAAGGATGCTGAGACACTCTGAAACTGGCAGGTTTCAGTTATACTGTGAATTCCCATACACACTGGCAGGAGCAGTGCCGAGTACCCTGCTTCAATAAATGTTTTATTTTCCCCTTAGTATTAGACCAGTTTTATCGCATTAGTGACTCTATAATGACCTGCTTTATAGACATGGTGTTACTGCCATGTGCCAGTGTCTGTTTTGATTATAGAGCTGCTAAAATCATTGATAAAGTGATGCCGGAAATGTCAGGAGTGAACAGCCAGTCTGTAACTCCCTCCCCCAGCAACGGCTTAATCCAGAACGTTAAAGCAGACAAGCTAGACACAGGCCAGAGCATCGCATCAGTGGTCCATAAGTTGCACAAATAAAATGGTCGGGGCAGGGAGGCTGTGTTTGTGCATTGCTGCGGGTAAAGCAGGCCAGTTAGATGGCCTGCATTGTGCCGCTCACCAACAACACAACAAGCTTCTGTGCAAGTGTAGTCCTGTCCCGCCAGGTGGATGCAGGAGAACTGCTGGGACTCGCTCGGCAGAGGCGGAGATTCTGAAACGAAGCCAGAAAGCGCTTTGTTCTGACCTGTCCCACTGTTTGTCGATTTAACAACAAGTTTATTATTTTAACTCGGGGGAGGGTATATAGTTTGCGATCCAGAATCCTGGATGCATCAGCTCAGCATCAGGGCACGTCATAAATCAGCAATTTCAGAAACTTTGTAATTAAAAGCTATAGATAGAGTATCTCTTGAACAAAAGTTGTAACTTTCTCCGAAATAGAACAACTGGTAATTGTCATGGCTTCACTTTTTAATTCTGACCGGACACAGGGTGGGACATTGGGTGTATTTAATAAACTATATTTTGCAAAGTTTTCCCTCGATTCTCCTGCACCGAGTATCTGACCTTTACCCCCCTGGAATTCTGAGAAATTCACAACAGATGTAGCTCAGCCTTAAATAAAAACAGACAATCAGATCCGTTTAAAGGGGATGTTCAAACCCACCAGTGCTGAAGTCACTGTCCGGAAACTCCAGTTAATCTTCACATTTACCAAATGCTGGAATTCATTATTCAGGAGCTGATTTAATGTAGGAACAGGAGGGGGAGGCCATTCAGCCCCTCGAGCCCGTTCCTTTATTGAATCAGATCATGGCTGACCTGTATCTTCACCCCATGAAGCTGCCTTTGATTCATTTCTTTTTATACGCTTAACTAATAAAATCTGTATCAGTCTTGAAAAGAGCAATTGACATAGAATTCAACATGTTTGGGGAGTTAATTCCATATCTCAACTAACCTTTGTGTGAAAAAGTGCTTCCTGATTTCACACCTAAAAAGCATACCTCTAATTTTAATATAACCCCCCAGTCCCCCGCCGACCACCCGCCCCTTCCCACACACTCACTCCCCGTTGTGGATTCTCCCACCAGAGGAAATATCTCACTGTATCGACTTTCTCGAATCCTTTAATCATTTTAAACACCTCAACCAATGGCCACCGGCTGCAGCAAACCCACCATTTACCCGCACAGTAAATGTAACAGTGAATTGAGAGAGCTGGACTTGATTTTTTTTATATAACACTCATTCAACCTTTAGGTACGTAGTACATTTTTTATGAAATGAACAAAGGCGGGACCAACAGGTCAGACCGAACACATAGTTCAGCTCAGTAAAACTTTATATAATAAATAACTACTCAAGTCACCAACAGGTAGGAGGGCACCGGGACTTTTAACAAATCTCTTGGTTTTTCTGCACATCCCTGGAACAAGAGTAGATAAAGTAAACATTATAACAAATGAACTATAACACAGGTGAATTGGCAGCGAATTAGCAACCCGGTTGGATTTGCATTGTGCAGAGAGGCCGCTCCCTGTTCTGAAGCAAATAAGGAATGTTTGAGTTGAAATCCATCCTGCGGGCAGGCAGCAGCTTTCACACAAAGGGCGGAGCTCTGAATCTCACAGAACAAGGATCAGATCAAATTCACAATTTGTGACTTGCTAACGTAAATCAAGGAACTTCTACCTGATTGGTTGTAATGTAATAACAAGCATATAACTCGGAAAATCTGCACGGTAATAGAAACAGAGAATTCTTGCGGGATCTGGGTAAGGTTAATGTAGCTTCTACTATTTATTTCTGTGTTTTATTTCATTTCTCCCTTTGCTCTTCCTCTCTAAAGCTTATTTCCCGTGGTCTGATAAGTTATCCAGCGTGGGTTGCGGCTGTTCTGTGAGTGTAGGTTCAGACCGTGACTGAGGGCAATCCATTTTACACCAGGAGTTTCAGGGCAAAACCAATCCTGGTGACCACCAGTCCCCCCGCAGACTCGTTTTAAAGCAGCTATGGGACAGAAAGCAGGAACACGAACTCTGGGGATTTACCCTATTGTGGTCCAGCGGCGCCTCCTCCCCATGTTAGAATTTCCAGTTCCGAGACTCGGGTTGGAGACTGGGTCCTCTGATTCAGGATGATATTTTTTTTTGTATCTCTGAATGAACCTTTTTGGTGCCCAGTACCGTTTTATGTAACTGATCAAAGGTGGGACCAGCAGTTCAGACCCAACACACAGTTCAGTGCAGTAACTGATTAATACGTTCGCACTGGTCGATTATCGGTCTCGGCCGAGCAGCTGGAAAATCAACTTATGGTTACCTGACGATGGACTGAGCGTGATCGAGTCACGGGATCAGAGCAACTTCGAAGATATAACTTTTCCTTGATTAATTATAATGAGAAATGAATTTTAACGCAGCAACATCAGTTTCAGTCAGTTAGAAACGGATGTGGATTAGTTGGGCGAATGGAGCAAGCACTTGTGTTTAGCTGATACAAGTTAACATTAATCTGGTGTTTATTTGCCAAACTGGCTGAACAAGAATCAGAGAGGCCGCTCCCTTTAGAGGGAAACAAACTTCAGGAATGTTTTATTTGGAAACCGACCACAGGGCAGAAACCACATTTTGCGTAGAAAGTGTGATACTAATGGTTAATCGTTAAATTACTAACAGGTAGGAGGTTATAAAAATCAATATTTAGGGAAATATAATTTCAAATTAATCTTGTCTTAAAACACTAATGTAATTAATGTAGATTTAATTGCAAATTGTTGCTGCTGTGTGTTTATTGTACTAATGACAGCATGAGTGCAGCAACATATAAATTAAATTTACCAAGTCTCAACTTGGTTATAATTGAATGCCAGAGCATAACTTCAACTATAGTTTGGAGGAAATATTTATACGAGACTGACTCGCTTTTACATTTCCCTAGTGGGGAAAGGAAGGGACGCTGACTGAGAGATTGGACACACGTGCGTGGACACACAGACAGTGATGCACACGCACCAGTGGAGAACTGTGATTGTAAAACAGCAGGCAAATCTACCACTTTTATATTTATGGTCATTTCTGAGATTGCAAGACACCTACAGATATTACACAAATCAATGTTGAACGTCATCTCACCGTTTAAAGTTAAATCATTCACAACATTATACACTAGTGTTAATATTAGTGGAGCAGCGGTAAATGTCTTCACCTCCTACAGTGTGAATTAGTCAGGTGCTGAAAACATGAGAGATATGGTGAATATATTCAAATAGAAACACCAACCATGACACAGCTCCATGAACACCCAGACAATATCACTGCCCGTAGAGACCAGAGGAATTACAGCCAGCTATATATTTTGTGTGTGGATAGATATACCATAATTTAATATCGAAACTCAACAAATCCAAAATATTAAACACAAATCTGTGAATTAACATAATACAATACCACCAAACTGTTTAAAACCAAGCGAAGGATCATTTAATATATCAATGATCACCCCGCTCCATATATCCCTCCATAATATTCCCTACCTCAGAAATAAGGCTGGTTTTGGTCTGCACTCAGGAAATGTTCGATCTCAGAGCGAACAGCTGTTGTATTATGGGGGAGGAGGGACTTCATATCATGATTATCAAGGCAATGTTCTCGTCCTCCTTTTTATATTTCCACCTAACCCCCTATTAATAATATATTTATTACAGAGCAGCAGAGTCTAGGAACGCCCGTCACCACCATGGCTGAAGCTCCATACAGGGGAGAAGATCCAATTTCATCAAAAAGAATAAGAATGGACACAGGTAGGTTCAGAAAATTCTTTCAAATATAATTTCTGACCTGAAAAGAGGTCCTGATCCTAAGCAAGTACTTGCAGCTTACACAGGAAGAGGGACCAGGACAGGGGCTGTGTAGAAAGAAGGTAGTGAGTGACCATCTAGAGGGGCATCACGGTCACAGGTGGAGGGAGACCCTGGGCACTGGAAATGTCCAATAGATACCTAGTATTGGGGACTGTACGGTGGATAGAGGCAGTGACTCAGACTCTTACCGCCCTGAGCAGGCCCCGAATGGTACGTTACCTCCCTGGTGCCAAACGGAAGAACATCCTGGAATGGGTTGGACCACCTCTGGGAAGGGAAGGAAAGCAGAAAATATTAAGTGTCAGAACCATAAATACGTTTATAGAAGAAATATTAAGATTGAGGCCTTAGACAATAAACCAAGGCCACATGGTAGTGATCAGCAGATTGTTTTGCACTGGGCTGTTTAATGATAGAATCATGGACATTTGCGGCATGGAAAGAGGCCATTCGATCCATCGTGTATGTTCCGGCCGACAAAGGCTGTCCAGCCTAATCCCACTTTCCAGCTTTTGATCCGTAGCCTTATTTACGGCACTTCAAGTGCATATCTAACTACTATTAGATTTTTTGGGTGTTATTGCATCCTCCACCCTTTCAGGCCTCCACCATCCTCTGGTGAAAAATGTTCTCCTCAACTCCCCTCTAATCCTTCTACCAATTACTTTAAATCTATGCCCCTGTTTATTGAACTATCTGTTAGGGGAAATAGGTCCTTCCTATCCACTCTATCTTGGCCCCTCATAACTTTATACAACTCAATCTTGCCATACTTGTCATAGAGGGAGTGCAACGAAGTTTCACGAGATTGATTCCTGGGATGGTGTGACTGTCATATGAGAAGCGATTGAGTAAACTCGGCCTGCATTCTCTTGAATTCGGAAGAATGAGAGGGGATCGCATTGAAGCATACTAAATTATTACAGGGCTTGATAGGGTGGATGCTGGGAAATTTTCGCCTTTGCTGGGGAGTCTAGAATCAGGTGCCACAGCCTGAGGATAAAGTGTAGACCATTCAGGACTGAGATGAGAAGAAATTTCTTTACACAGAGGTTGGCGAATCTTTGGAATTCTCTACCACAGAGGGCTGTGGAGGCTCAGTCATTGGGTATATTCAAACAGAAGTCGATAGATTTCTGACAATAAGGGCATCAAAGGATATGGCGATAGGGCCGGTGAATGAAATTGAGGCAAAAAATCAGCCATGATCTCATTGAATGGCGGAGTAGGCTCGAAGGGACGAATGGCCTACTCCTGCTCCCATTTCTTATGTTCTTTATCATATCTCCCTTCAGGTTCTTCAGTTCCAAAGAAAATAACCCCAATCTTTCCTCATAGCTAACATTCTCTAGTCCTGGCAACATCCTCATAAGTCTCCTCTGTACCTTCTCTACTGCAATCACATCTTTCCTGTAAGGTGGTGACCAGAACTGTACACATTACTCCAGCTGTAACCAGCGAGTATTTTACACAGATCAAGCATAACCTCCCTTAAGGAGGGAAATAGGAGGCAGGTCAATGTGCGGAGGCAGGGCTGGAGCAGCAGGGCAGGGTTCACACTCTCTGGGCACTACAGTGAGTTCAGAGAGAAGTGACAGCCGCGATCTGAACGCACCAACAACAATAGTTTTACAGAAAAGGTGAATGGAGCAGTGGGATTGGTATCAGCTTATGTGACTGGACGGTGGGAAATATCAATTCTGAGATTGGAGAGCGGAATTACTGAAACGGTTGGAGCTGAGCCAGAAGATTTATGATCTAATGTAAAGTTCTTAGCAGGAAATAATGAAGGAGGTTTTGGATTAGTGAGAGAAAGTCATTTGGTATCTAAAAAATAAAGCGGGTTAACATTCAAGTAAATTATAGTTAGTATTGATTGTTGTGTCTGTGAATGTACAAATCATTGCAAAATCATTTGGAAAATCAGAAGCAGGAGAGATGTGATCTTTTATCTATAAGACAGGATATCGGTTTTCACAGGACTCAGGGAATTATTCTTGGTTCGAACATTTTGAGGGGAGAGAATAATAGTTTTCTATGCCCATATTAAGAAATGGTTCTATACGACCAATGGCGGAGAGATAAATACCATCTGGTTCACCCAGCCTGTCCCACACAACTGCGATACCTTGTGTATCACAATATATACACTGTCCACCCCACCACCTTGTGTATCACAATATATACACTGTCCACCCCACCACCATGTGTATCACAATATATACACTGTCCACCCCACCACCTTGTGTATCACAATATATACACTGTCCACCCCACCACCTAGTGTATCACAATATATACACTGTCCACCCCACCACAAACCATGTGATCTCCTGGGAGAGGCAGAAGGAGCAGGTAAATACTCAAGCCAATTTGGGGGAAAAATAAGGAAAATTCCTCTCCAGCCCATCTGCGCGATCCAAACAAGTCCAGGAAATCACTCTGACCCAGAACTCCTTCCAGTACCTGCCTTTTGTAAGAGGTGATCTCGGCCCCAGCCAGACCAGGTCCAGCTCTAGCTTGAAGGAATTCAGCAAATTGGGATAAACCGCACGAGACTGCACCCTGTTCCAGAGGTCCACTATTCTCTGGGAAAAGAAACATCTCCTGACATCTAATCTAGATCTGGCCTTATACACCTTAAATGTTGAACCCCCTGGTCCTCCCTAACATATTTAATTGAAAAGATTGTCATCTGGAATACAATCTATCCCCTTCGTTATCTTTTAAACCTCAATCAGATCCCCTCCAAGTCTACGCTTCTCTAAAGTGCACATTCCCAACTCATTTAGCCTATCATGATAACTAAAATGCTATGGCTGGGAATTAATCTAAAGTCCCTCCTCTGCGCCCCTTCTAAATCCTCAATATCTCCCACCATGTGAGGAGACCAAAATTGGACACAATATTCCAAGTGCGGCCTGATGAAGGTTTTGTACAAGGACCAACAGTCTTCTTCGTCTTAAAATCAAGTGTCCTATGGACACACCAATACCATATTTTCTCAAGCTATCGCTTCATGACATTGCTCATGTGCCTTTAAGGAACTATGCACTCGAATGTCCAAATCTCTTTCTATCTCCATCTGTATTGATTTTCCCTAAAGTTGCTTCCTCGATCCTATTCACATCAAACTGCTGACCACTCAACTTCGTTTTCTGGCTCCTATGCTAGCTGACATTGTTAATGGTTCACTCCCCTCAGGTACTTTCCCCCTCTCCCTCAAATCTGCCATCATCACCCCTCTCCTCAAAAAGCAACTCTTGACCCCTCCAACATTCCAAACTACCGCCCCATCTCCAAACTTGCCTTGCTCTCCAAAATTCTTGAACGTGTTTTCGTCTCCCAAATCCGTACCAATCTTTCCCGCAACTCCATGTTTGACTCCCTCCAATCAGATTTCCACCCCTGCCAGGGTACGGAAACAGCTCCCAGAGTCACACATGACATCCTGTGTGACTGAGAAAGGTAAGCTATCCCTCCTCATCCTTCTATACATGTCTGCAGCCTTTGATAGTTTTGAACACTCCCTCCTCCTCCAACAACTCTCCGCCGTCCAGCTGGGTGAGACTGCAGTCGACTGGTTCCAATCTTACCTATCGTAGTCAGCGAAGCACGAGCACTGGCTTCTCTTCCCACTCCCGCATTGCTGCCACTGGTGTTTCTCCAAGGATCTATCCTTAGGCTCGTCCTAGTACTCATCAACATGCTGCCTTGGCGACATCATATGAAAGCACAGCATCAGTTTTCACATGTAAACTGACGACACACAGCTCTACCTCGCCATCACTTCTCTCGACCGCTCCACAGTCTCTAAATTTTCAGACTGCTTGTCTGACATTCAGTACCGGATGAGCAGGAATATTCTACAATTAAATATTTGGAAGAGGGAAGCATTTGCTTTCGGTCCCCGCCACAAACTCAGTTCCCTAGCCACTGACAACATCCCGCTCCATAAGATCTGTCTGAGGCTGAACCGCACTGTTTGCAACCTTGGTGTCACATTTGACCCTGAAATGATCTTCCGACCACACATCTGCAGCATAACTAAGAGCACATATTCTACCTCCGTAGCATCGCCCCTCTCCACCCCTGCCTCGGCTCTTCCACTACTGAAACCCTCATCCATGCCTTTCTTATCTCTAGACTTGACTATCATTACTATTCTACCCGACATAAGCTACCCTACATAAATTTGTGGTCAACCAAATGCCGTCTGCCCGTGTCCTAACACGTACAAAGTCCCGTTCAGCCATCACCCCTGTGCTCACTGACCTACAATGGTTCCTCCATTGTAGCTGCTTCAAAAGTGTACCCCTGCCGCCCACTCCCTCTAGAAACACAGGTCGTGTTTGACAAATTTGCAATACTTGTTGTTAAGAAGTGATTATACAAGTCGATGGAATGTAGCATGTGCGATGTATATGGACTTACATAAAGTGTTGATAATGTGACCATTTCTGTTCACAGATGCGAACTCGATATTCAGAAAGTTCTTGGCAAAGTGCGATGATTACCAGTTGTTCCAGTTGACGAAATTCTACAAGAACAGACTGGAACAGGCGGTTGAAGAGGGTGTGGAGGGACTTGGTCTCTTTTTAACAGGCGAGGACCATTTCAGTGGACAAGAGTATCAAGTAAGTGAGAGGGACACTGCATGAGGTTAGATTATTCTAACATCACAGAAATGACAGAATGTCATAACAGAGGAACAAAGGAATTATTAGGTGAGACAAGGCCAAGGCCTGGTAGACGAGTGCTACAATGCTAATGGAGTTGTTGGCTAATCGAACTCTACCAATTACTCTACAACAGACACAGACATGAGGTGAGGAAACCCCCAGTGGTGGAGAGCTTTGGGAACAACAGAACCAAACGCACATGTTCCTCCCGACTATGCTGCCCTTGCCACATGTCATATCTCAAATTACTCATATACTACATCCAAAAATGTTATTTTCAGAACTAAATCTATCTAATTTGCCCTACAATGAATGAATATAAACTGCTTCCTTCAATTCCCTAGGGGGCCTGTTCCCCAGATTGACCAATCACTCACTGAAATATTGCTTCCACAGAGTAGTTTTGAATTTACCCTCCTTCAAGCCCAGGCTGTGCCTTCTGTCTCTACCATATTGGACAAAGTGAAACAGCAATAATATTACCTCTCAACCTACACTTTTCCAGTGAGAACATTTCCAATTTACACAACAGCTCCTCCTAATCCAACCCCTCCACCCTGTAAATCACTCTAGTTGATCTCTTCAATAGTTGTGACAATCTTTTTGTACTGAGGCAAGCAGAACTGTGCACAGTATTCGAAGTGTGGTCAGACCAATGATTTATAAAGTAGTTGGATTATCTCAAAAAAATCATTTACTTTCCTCACTGCACTGAGAATTGTTTCAATATCAAATCGTCAAATCGTAGAAAATTACAGAATAACAACCGGCAAAATAGGAAATAAATACACCAAATGGCGAATATTGTGTATCTGAAACAATGATGCGAAGTGCTGAAAATTCCAAGCAGATCCATCAGTTTCTGTACAAAGGACAGGGGAACGGTTCAGGCATAACTCTTGTGTGGACTGAAAACAAAGGGAAACCATTTTAGTTGGGAAAAGGAGAGCCAAGTGACAACGTACTCGAGTTAAAAGTAACAGATTTGGGCAGTGCTGCTGAAGAAGCCTTGGCGAGTTGCAGCAGTGCATCCTGTAGATGGCACACACTGCGGCCATGGTGCACTGGTGGTGGAGGGTGTGAATGTTTAACGTGGTGGATGGGGTGCCAATGAAGTGGGCTGCTTTGTCCTGGATGGTGTCGAGCTTATTGAATGCTGTTCGAGCTGCATTCATCCAGGCAAGTGGAGAGTATTCCATCACACTCCTGACTTGTGCCTTGTAGAAGGTGGAAAGGCTTTGGGGAGTCATCAGGTGAGCCAGTCGCAGCAGCATACCTAGCCTCTGACCTGTTCTTGCTGCCACAGAATTGATGTGGTTTGTCCAGTTACTTTTCTGGTAAATGGTGGCCTCCAGGATGTTGATGGTGGGGGAATAGGCGATGGTAATGCCGTTGAATATCAAGGGATGGTCGTTAGATTTCACTTGATGGAGATAGTTATTGTCTGGTACTTGTGTGGCGCAAATGTTACCAGCCACTTATCAGCCCAAGACTGAATTCTGGCCTGTTCTTGCTCTATGCGGGCATGGACTGCTTTATTATCTGGGGAGTTGTGAATGGAACTGAACACTGAGAAATCATCAAAGAACATCCCCACTTGCGATCTTTTGTTGGAAGGAAGGTCGTTGATGAAGCAGCTGATGATGTTTGGACCTAGGGCACTGCCCTGAGGAAATCCTGCAGCAATGTCGTCGGGCTGTGATGACTGACCTCCAACAACCACAACCATCTTCCTTTGTACTATGTATGACTCCAGCCAGTGGAGAGTGTCACCCGATTCCCATTGACTTCAATTAATAGTAATTGATGGATTTCTGTTCCATTTTAGATACACTTAGAAAGACTGAGAGGTGAAATATTAATAGCTGCACATTTTTATGTTCTTTTCCTGTTTAGATTTTATGATTGTTTGCGATCCTGCTATTTCATTAGTTTTAAATTTCCTCCACTCATCCATGCCTTTGTCAATCCAGACTCGAGTATTCCAATGCTCCCCTGGCTGGCCTCCCACCTCCCACCCTCTGTAATCCTCAGCTGCTCGAAAATTCTGCTGCCTGTACCCTGTCCCTCCCCGTGTCCTGCTCCGATTTCACATGCGTGCTCGCTCACACATTGTGGCTCCGGTTTCTAGAAATCCTCCAATTTAAAGTTACCATCATTCTGTTTAAATCCCTTCATGGCCTCGCCCCTCACTATCTCTTTAACTCACTCCAGGCCTATAACCGTCCCGTGCTATTTGGAATTATCTGTTCCTCTGACTCTAGCCTCTTGTGCACCCGCTTCCTTTACATCAACACTGGAGGTCGAGCGTTCAGTTGTCTTAGGACCTACACTCTAGAATTCACTCCATAAGCCTCTCCACTTTCTTCTACTCCTTAAAACTTACCTTTGCTCTCGATCTGTGTCACCTCTACTAGTATACCCTACTTTGGCTCAGCTCCATTGTCTGAGTGCGACACTGAACCCCCATAAACCCGAAGTGTAACAGCAGGAAGGGTGTGTTTGAAGCTAGTGGCCTAGAAATTCAGTTGCCTTAGCGCCGCTTTTGAGGCGCTAGAGGGACTAGCGCCAGAGGTATGGCCAGTTTAAAAATTCCCTGGGGCCCTAAATCGGCGTTGCACCGGTAGCGCTGCGCCGGCACCGATGACGTCATCGGTGTGCGCAGCGTCCCGGTTGCCGTGGTAACCCGCCCGAACTCCGAAATTGAGTTGCGGCCGCCTCACCCGTGGCAGCCGCACGCAACGTTCTGTCAGAGGTGCCTTACTCCAGTTTGCACCGGCGCATTAAAGGCCCCGCGGCGGCCGGCCACTTTCCCGCCGGCCGCCTGCCCGCAGCTCCCTCCCCGGACTTCTCCCCCCCCCCCGAACAGATGCAAGCCCGGCACTTGTCCGAGGTGCCGGGCTCATTTTTAAGCTGATTTGCGCGGGCCGCGGCCGGGTGCAGGCAGCTCCTCCTTAACGGGAGGAGGAGGCCTGCACATCCCCAGCCTGCCGCACCTCATCGGGTGCCGCAGCGCCGGAACAGCGCCGCAATGGGGCAGTTAGCGCCCATTGGGAGGCGCTGAAACCCTCCAGTAGCGCCGGCAGCCGTTTGCGCGCGGCGCTACTGAATTTTTGGCACGCGCAGGGGGATTTAGCGCCAGCACTAACTTCCGGCGCTAAAGCCCTGGCTGCGCCAAAACTCAATTTCTAGGCCAGTGTATCTTATTGTCAGTTAGTAATCGGATGTCATGTTGGACACTGAGGAACAGAGAAAACTCATGGCATTAACACTAGTGCAGATTGTCAGTGATTCCTCACTCCCCTAGAAATATATTCCTGATTTCCGTTTTAGTTTTATCTCATACAATGGCCGTGAATGAGGGAATCATGATGTTTACAGAATATTCAGTCCTTGTTGAGAATGGATCAGTACCCAGCCCAGTGACTGCTTTCTGTGCTCAAATAACTGAGAGATCCCATCACAAAAGCAGATCCTTTCCTTCTCAATCTCAGTGTTTGTCATTCACTCCAATCCTCAATATATGCATTATTATTCTTTACAGAAAGTCACTGAGCTCGCGGAGAAGGGAACCCGGGCAGACAGTTCCAAACTTCTACTAAATCTGGTGATGGAGAAAGGCTTTCAGGCCCAAAGGGTGATGTGGGAATCTTTTGTGAAAATGCGCCACAGGTTACCAAAGTTGAACAAAATACTGAATGAAATTCAGGAACGTGGTATGGAAAAGTCACACGTGGAATTCAATGTCAGATTTCAGCAATTCTGATTTTACTATAATGTTACAGACATCTGATAAATGTTAATTGATTTAAACAGGTTCTGATGCTTTTGCTTACCTGAACACCCCACGAGGTTTATCCGAAGTTCCCAGTCACCTGAAAGGTAAGTGAGGAAATGGAGATTTCAAACAGTTTATTTCACTCCTGAGAATCTGAATGTTTGAATGCAGCCGTTTGTTTCGAGATTGTCAGAATCCGGGAATCAGAAGATCAAAGGCTGGGGAAACAATTGAACTTCATTTGTATTTGTGATTAATGGTCAAATGATCTGCTTAAATTTAAGGTCCAATGCCCTGTGATTTTGGAATAATTGGTAAATTTGCAGGTGTTGTATCAAACTCATTAACCCAGCTACGTACATACCTGCAGGATCTCGATACACTGTGAAATCGCTCACACTCCTGGCAGGGTCATAAGAACATAGGAAATGGGAGCTTGGGTCGGCCATTTGGCCCTTCGAGCCTGCTCAGCCATTCACAATATCATGGCTGATTGTTTACCTCATCTCCATCTTGCTGCACGAGCCCCATATCTCTTAATTCACTTAGTTCCCAAACAATTGTCGACCTCAGCGACAGAGCATCTATAGTTCTCTTGGATAGAGAGTTCCAAAGATTCGCCACCCTCTGAGTGAAGAAATGTCTCCTCATCTCAGTAGTAAATCGCCGACCCCTTATGCTGAGACTGTGACACCGTGTTCTAGATTCCCCAGCCAGGGGAATCATTTTCCAAGCATTGACCCTGTCAAGCCGCTTAAGAACTTTATATGTTTCAATTAGATCACATCACATCCTTCTAAACTCAAGAGAATATAGGCCTAGTCTACTGAATCTCACCTCATAGAGCAATCCCCTCATCCCAGGAAACAGACTAGTGAACACTTGTTGCACTCTCTGTAAGGCTAGAATATCTTTTCTTAGGTAGGGAGAACATAGCTATACACAGTGCTCCAGGTGTGGCCTCACAAATGTCCTGTCTAATTGTAGTAAGACTTCTTTACTCTTATATTTTAATCCCTTTGTAACTAAAGCTAACATAATTTACTTTCTTAATTGCTTGCTGTACCTGCCTGTTAACTTTCTGTGATTCATGTAAAGGACACAAAAATACCTTTGAATGCATACATTTCCCAGTCTCTCACCATTCAAAAATAGTCAGCTTTTCTGTTGCTCCAACATAAAGGGATAATTTCACACTTCCACACATTTTATTCCGTTTGCCAGGTTCTTGCCCACTCAGTCAACCTATTCTATATCTCTCTGCAGCCACTTTGCATTCTCCTCACAGCTTACTTCCGTACCTAACTTTGTATCATCAGCAAACGTGGAAACAATACACTAAGTCCTATCAAATAAGTCATAGATACAGATTGTGAATAGCTGAGGCTCAAGCACTGAGGCATGCGGTACCACATTAGTTAAAGCTTGCCAACCCAAAAAGGTCCTGTTTAATCCTATTCTCTGTTTTCTGTCCATTAATCAATCCTCAATCCATGCTAATATATTACCCCCAATCCCATGAGTCCTAATTTTCTGTTATAAACTCTTGTGTGGCACCTTATCAAATCCCTTTTGAAAATCCAAATAGAATGGTGGTAAACATAAAAGGGAACCCAAAAATATTCTACAATCATGTAAACAGTAAGCGGGTAGTAAGAAGTGGGGTGGGGACTATTAGAGAAAAAGAAGGAGATATGTGCTTAGAGGCACAGGGCAAGGCCAGAATACTCAATGAGTACTTTGTATCGGTGTTTACTAAGGAGGTGAATGCTGACAAAGTATCGGTAGAAGTGGAATAGGTAGAAGCAATGGAAGGGGCAAAAATTGATTGACAGGATGTACTAAAAAGGCTAGGTATACTTAGAGTGGACAAGTCGCCTGGTCCAGATGGTTTGCATCCCTGGTTGCTAAGGGAATTTGGGGAGGAGATAGTGGAAGTGCTTGCCATAATTTTCCAATCTTCCCTAGATGCAGGGGAGGTGCCTGAGCATTTGAAATTGGCAAAAGTGACACCATTTTTCAAGAAAGGGTGTAAGGACAATCCTAGTAACTTCAGGCCGGTCAGTTTAACATCAGTGGTGGGTAAAGTTTTAGAAACAATAATCAAGGAAAAAATTAACGGTCACTTGGAGAGGTTTCTTCTAATTAAGGAGAGCCAACACGGATTTGTAAAATGCAAATCTTGTTTGAGTAATCTAATGAATGGGTTGATGAAATAACAGAGATGATTGATGTAGGGACTGAAATGCATGTTGTCTGCATGCATTTGACAAAGTACCACATAGAAGGCCGGTTATCATAATTGAGGCTCATGGAATAGAGTGAGTCAGTGGCTGCTTGGATAAGGAATGTAATTAAGGCCAGGAAATGGTGAGTTTTGGTAAATGGCTGTTTTTCAAACTGAAGGATGGTAGACAGTGGCGTTCCCCAAGGATCAGTGCTGGGGTCACTGCTATTTTTGATATATCCATAAATGACCTGGTTATTGAAATACTTAATTTCTAAGTTTGCCGATGACAAAAAACTTGGGGGTGTGGCAAACAGTGATGATGATATCAATCTACTGCAACAGGACTTAGAAAGGCTAGCAGAATAATCAGACATTTACAGCAAGGAAAGAGCCTGAGAGCGGGAGCAGTCAAACAACAACAACTGCGAAACCGCTAAAGTGACGTCACAACCAGGGAAGGCGCAAAGTGATAAGTAGGACCTGGTGAGTATTTCTACAGTCCAGACGTTAAAGTCAAAGTAAGGTCGCTAGTTTAGAGTAAGTAGTGATTAACGGGAAGTAAGGTCCCTAGTGTATTTAATATTCTTTAATTTAAAGGAAGTAAAGGGAGTAAATTAAGTATAGGACATGGCAGGGCAGCTCGGCTGCATGTAGTGCTCCTGCTGTGCTATGTGGAAAGTCAGGAACACTTTAGGTGTCCAGGGTGAACACATCTGCAGGAAGTGTCTTCAGCTGAAGTTATTGGAAACAAGCGTTTCGGAGCTGGAGCTGCAGCAAGAGTCACTGTGGAGCACCCAGAAAGCTCAGATACTCGTGGGTAGTGCGTTTAATGAGGTGGTCACACCGCAGGTAAAGAGTGCACAGGCAGACAGGAAATTGGTGACTGCCAGACAGAGTAAAAGAACTAGGAAGGTAGTGCAGGAGTCCCCTGGGTGCATCTGCCTCTCCGACAGAATTTTCGTTTTGGATACTGATGGGGGAGATGGTTTCTCAGGGGAATGCAGCAAGAGCCAATTCTGTGGCACTATGAGTGGCTCAGCTGCACAGGAGAGGAGGAAAAAGTGTGGGAGGGCAATAGTGATAGGGGATTCTATCGTAAAGGGAACAGATATACGTTTCTGTGGCCACAGACGTGACTCCAGGATGGTATGTTGCCTCCCTGGAGTAAGTGTCAAGAATGTCACTGAACAGCTGCAGGGCATTCTGAAGGGGGAGGGTGAACAGTCAGAGGTCATCGTTCACATTGGTACCAACGACATAGGTAGAAAGAGGGATGATGTCCTGCAACAAGAATTTAGGGAGCTAGGTAGCAGATTAAAAAGCAGGACCTCGGTGCCACGTGCTAGTGAGAATAGGAATAAGAGGATAGCGCAAATGAATGCGTGTCAAAAGAGTTGAGGCAGGAGGGAGGGCTTTAGTTTCCTGGATCACTGGGTCTGCTTCTGGGGTAGGTGGGACCTGTACAAGTCGGACGGGTTGCACCTGAACCAGAACGGGAGCAACATCCATGCGGGAAGGTTTGCTGGTATTGTTGGGGGCGGGGGGTTAATTTAACTTGGCAGAGGATGGGATACAGATTGGAGCTACAGAAGGGGGTGATGCACAGCCAAATATAGAGGGATAAACAAGTCAGCCAGTAAGGCAGAGCAAATATGTAACGGCACAATAGAATAAGGCAAGGCAGGATGGCATTTATTTTAATGCAAGGAGTCTTGCGAGTAAGGCAGATGAATTGAAGGTGTTGATGGATGCATAGGAGTATGATATTGTTGCTATCACAGAGACATGGTGGAGGGAGGGGCAGGACTGGCAGCTCAATATTCCGGGGTATAGAAGCTTCAGGCGTGACAGAGGGCGGTGTAAAAGAGGATGAAGTGGTGCAATATTAATCAAGGAGTCAATTACGGATGTAAGGAGGGATGATATCTTAGCAGGTCCCTCTAATGAGGCCATATGGGTAGAACTTAAAAAGAAAAAGGGGACAAGCCCTTTGTTGTGCATGTACTATAGGGCCCCAAACAATCAGGGGGAGATAGAGGAAGAGATATTGAGGCAAATCTCAGAGAAGTGTAGAAATAATAGGGTAATAATAGTATGGGATTTCAAATTCCCCAATATTAACTGGGATAGTCAGAGTGTGAAAGGCTTAGAGGGTGCGGAATTCTTAAAGTTCAGCAGGGGTGACTCATTTGGCTGTAAACAAACAAACAGTATAAAAAGACCAGTCCTAGTGCGAGCAAGCAATGAGTGCGAGTCACCAAAGAGTGCTCTCAGTTTGGGTAAGTGTAAGAGTTCTTTAATTGTTATTTCTCTTTAAATCATTCTTGATAAGATTACTTAAGCAGTTTAAGTAAAGGGGAAAAGTTAAATAATTGGGATTCTGTTGGTTTAAGAAGAGTAAAACAAGGTTACACTGCAGTAGCAGTAAATTGGCACAGAAGGCAGTGGAATCCACTTTTCTAACCAATCAGCAGGGGTGACTCATTTGGCTGTAAACAAACAAACAGGATATAAAGACCAGTCCTAGTGCGAGCAAGCACTGAGTGCGAGTCATCAAAGAGTGCTCTGAGTTTGGGTAAGTGTGAGTTAGGGTAAGTGGGGTGTTAGGTGCTCTTTTCAAACTTTAACTCTGTGGGTTGTAATTAATAAGGCCTTTCTGGTGCAGAGTGACTTTTGGTAAACCACTTAACTGGTGTAATGAGTGGGATTGATTTAATTTAAATGCAACTAATTAAAGGGGATACTAGCATCTAAAATCTGGCAGAGGGTGTCCATAACTAACAATAAAAAATGTAATTAATTACATAGAATGGAGCAGGTGATGTGTTATTGTTGCGAGATGTGGGAGCCGGTGAACCCCATTGAGGCTCATGGTGATTACATCTGTGACAAGTTTCTGCTGCTACAGGAACACCAGCTCTGTGTTGATGAGCTGGAGTCTGAGCTTCAGACACTGCGACACATCAGGGAGGGGGAGAAGTACCTGGACTCTGTGTATCAGGAGGTGGTCACACCTATGAAGTTAATTTATTCAGATGTAGCCCATGGTCAGGGACAGGACAGTGTGACTACGAGTGAGGCAGGCACGGGGATCCAAGAGGTAGAGCTGGAGGAGCCGCAGCCCTTGCTCTTGTCCAACAGGTTCGAGGTTCTTACTCCCTGTGGGAACAGGAGCAGGGACAGCAGGGAGGATGAGCAACCTGGCCACAGCACCGTGGAACAGGGGACCATTCAAGAGGGGGAGTAAATAGAAATGTTATAGTGGTAGGGGATTGTATTATTAGGGGGATAGATAGAGCTCTCTGCAGCCGAGAGCGAGAGTCCCGAAGGCTGTGTTGCCTACCCGATGCCAGGGTTAAGGACATCTCCTCTGGGCTGGAAAGAAACTTGCAGTGGGAGGGGTTGGATCCAGTTGTCGTGGTCCATGTTGCTACAAACGACGTAGCTAGGACTAGGAAGCCGGTTCTGTGAAAGGAGTATGAGCAGCTAGGGGTCAAATTAAAAAACAGAAACTCCAGGGTAATAATCTGGATTATTACCTGAGCCGCAAGCGAATTTGGGTAGGACCAATAAAATTAGAGAGTTAAATGCGTGGCTCAAAGACTGGTGTGGGAGAAATGGGTTTTGCTTCCTGGGACACTGGCACCAGTACTGGGGCAGGAGGGAGCTGTTCCGTTGGGACTGGCTTCACTTGGCCAGTGCTGGGACTAGAGTCGTGGCGGATCATATAACTAGGGCTGTAGAGTGGGCTTTAAACTAACTAGTGGGGGGGAGGTTCCTAGAGATCAAATAATAAAAATGACAACAGAGAAGGTCATAGATTAGGTAGCAGTGGGGAAATTAAAAACCAGAGCGTGTCAGGAAGGAGCAGAAGGTATGGAGTAAAAGGTAAAGTAATAAAAAGGGCAAAAGCAGGAACTAAGTGTCACAAAACATATTTGAAAGTTCTCTATCTGAATGCACGTAGCATTCGTAACAAAATAGACGAGTTAATGGCACAAATAACTACATATGGGTATGATCTTGTGGCCATTACAGAAACATGGCTGCAGGGTGACAATGCCTGGGAATTAAACATACCAGGTTATTTAACGATCAGGAAGGACAGGCAGGAAGGATGTGGAGGTGGGATGCCTATGTTAATAAAGGAAGGAATCACTGTAATACAGAGAAATTATATTGGCTCAAAGATCAGGATAATGAAACAGTTTGGGTGGAGGTAAGGAATAATAAGAGGAAAAAAACACTAGTGGGCGTAGTCTATAGGCCTCCGAACAGTTGCAACACTGTTGGACGGAGTATCAATCAGGAAATAGTTGAGGCTTGTAATAAGGGAACATCTATAATTATGGGGGATTTTAACTATCATATTAATTGGACAAATCAAATTGGGCAGGGCTGCCTTGAGGATGAGTTCATTGACTGTATTAGGGATGGGTTTCTTGAGCAGTATTTAACTGAACCGACCAGGGGGCAAGCAACCTTAGATCTGGTCCTGTGTAACGAGACAGGATTAATTAAAAATGTCCTAGTAAAGGATCCCCTTGGAATGAGTGACGATAACATGGTTGAATTCTATATTCAATTAGAGGGTGAGAAGGTTGGATAAAGGAAACTATGAAGGTATGAGAGCGGAATTGAGTAGAGTGGATTGGGAAAATAGATTAAAGGATAAGACGATACATGATCAGTGGTGTACATTTAAGGAGTTATTTTACAACTTCCAAAAAAATATATTCCACTGAGAAGAAAAGGGTGTAAAAGAAAAGACAGCCATCCATCGCTAAGTAAATAAATTAAGGATAGTATTCGACTAAAAACAAGGGCATATAAGGTAGCCAAATCTAGTGGGAGGAGAGAGGATTGGGAAAACTTTAAATGACAGCAAAAAATAATAAAAAGATTGATTAAGAAAGGGAAGATAGATTATGAAAGTAAATTAGCAAAAAATATAAAAACAGATAGTAAGAGGTTTTATATTTATATAAAAAGAAAAGGGGTTGCTAAAGTAAATGTTGGTCCCTTAGAGGATGAGGCCGGGAAATTAATGGTGGGAAATATGGAGATGGCAAAAACACTGAATGAATATTTTGTATCAGTCTTTACAGTAGAGGACACTAAGAATATCCCAACACTGGACAAACAGGGGGCTAAAGGGGGGGAGGAGCTAAACACGATCAAAATCACGAAGGAAGTGGTACTCGGTAAAATAATGGGACTCAAGGCGGATAAATCACCTGGACCTGATGGCTTACATCCTAGAGTCTTGAGGGAAGTGGCGGTAGGGATTGTGGATGCATTGGTAATAATTTTCCAAATCTCCTTGGACTCAGCAAAGGTCCCGGCAGACTGGAAAACTACTAATGTAACAACCTTATTTAAAAAGGGCAGTAGACAGAAGGCTGGAAACTATAGCCTAACATCTGTGGTAGGTAAAATTTTGGAGTCCATTATTAAGGAGACAGTAACAAGACATTTGGATAATCATAATTGAATAGGACAAAGTCAGCATGGTTTTATGAAGGGGAAGTCATGTTTGACAAATTTGCTGTAGTTCTTTGAGGAAGTAACATATAGGGTGGATAAAGGGGAACCAGTGGATGTAGTGTATTTAGACTTCCAAAAGGCATTTGACAAGGTGCCACACTAAAGATTATTGCTTATGATAAAAAATCACGGGATTGGGGGTAATATTCTGGCATGGATAGAGGATTGGCTATCTAACAGAAGGCAGAGAGTTGGGATAAATGGTTCATTCTCAGACTGGCAATCAGTAACTAGTGGTGTTCCGCAGGGGTCAGTGCTGGGTTCCCAACTCTTTATAATCCATATTAACGATTTGGAGGAGGAGACCGAGTGTAACATATCAAAGTTTGCAGATAATACTAAGATTGGAGGGAAAGTAGTGAGTGAGGAGGACATAAAAAACCTGCAAGGGGACATAGACAGGCTAAGTAAGTGAGCAGAGATTTGGCAGATGGAATACAATACTGGAAAGTGTGAGGTTATGCACTTTGGCAGGAAAAATCGTAGAGCAAGTTATTATCTTAATGGCAAGAAACTGGAAAGTACTGATGTACAAAGGGATCTGGGGGACCTGGTGCACGAAGCTCAAAAGGTTAGTATGCAGGTGCAGCAAGTGATTAAGAAGGCCAATGGAATGTTGGCTTTCATTGCTAGGGGGATAGAATATAAAAATAGGGAGGTATTGCTTCAGTTGTACAAGGTATTGGTGAGACCGCACCTGGAATACTGCATACAGTTTTGGTGTCCATACTTAAGAAAAGACATACTTGCTCTCGAGTCAGTACAAAAAAGGTTCACTCGGTTAATCCCGGGGATGAGGGGATGGACATATGAGGAGAGGTTGAGTAGATTGGGACTCTACTCATTGGAGTTCAGAAGAATTGGAGGCGATCTTATTGAAACATATAAGATTGTGAAGGGGTTGGATCGGGTGGATGCGGGGAGGATGTTCCCGATGATGGGTGAAACTAGAACTAGGGGGCATAGTCTTAGAATAAGGGGCTGCTCTTTCAAAACTGAGATGAGGAGGAACTACTTCACTCAGAGGGTGGTAGGTCCATGGAATATGCTGCACCATAAAGCTGTAGAAGCTACATCATTACATAAATTTAAAACAGAAATAGACAGTTTCCTAGAAGTAAAGGGAATTAAGGGTTCCGGGGAGTGGGCAGGAATTTGGACATGAGTCTAGGTTCGGATTGGACATGGCCCTGTGGGTAGCAGAGCGGCCCCAGGGGCCATGTAGCCTGATCCTGCTCCTATTTTGTGTGTCTAATTCTGTTAGATTCAGGAGATGGTTCTGTGATAGTAGATTGACGGTTAGGATCAGATCAGCCATGATCTTACTGAATGGCGGAGCAGG
Source organism: Somniosus microcephalus (assembly GCF_052327205.1). Lineage (NCBI taxonomy): Eukaryota > Metazoa > Chordata > Chondrichthyes > Squaliformes > Somniosidae > Somniosus > Somniosus microcephalus. The sequence continues at coordinate 55,366,031 of NW_028225180.1, read as the reverse complement.
CTCGAGGGGACGATTGGCCTACTCCTGCTCCTATTTCTTATGTTCTTATGTTCATCCAGGAGAGCTTTTTGAGCCAGCATGTTGAAAGTCCTACAAGAGAGGGGGCGGTACTTGAGCTAATTCTAGGGAATGTAGCCGGGCAAGTGGTAGAAGTGTCAGTGACCACAATTCAGTGAGATTTAAGGTAGTCATGGAAAAGGACAAAGAACGACTGAAAATTAAGGCTCTAATTGGGGGAAGGCCGATTTTAATATGATAAGGCAGGATCTGGCCAAAGTGTACTGGGATCAGCTACTTGTAGGAAAATCCACATCAGAGCAGTGGGAGACTTTCAGAAAGGAAATAGAGAGAATACAACGCCAACATGTCCCTGTAAAGGTGAAGGGTGGGACCAATAAACCCAGGGAATCCTGGATGTCAAGCGATATACAAGAATTGATTAGGAAATAAGGGAATATTTTGGCAGATACAAAGGACTGAAAACAGTGGAAAACCTAGAGGAGTATAGAAAGTGCAGGGTGGTACTTAGAAACGAAATTAGGAGAGCGAAGAAGGGGCATGAAAAGACATTGGCAGGCAAAATAAAGGAAAATCCCACGGAAATTTATAAGTATATAAGTATACTAGCTGGGGGGGGGCCCGCGTTGCCAGGGCTGTTTTGGGCCGGGCGGTTTAAATCGAGTCCCAGGCTTTGGGCCCTGTCTCTCTGTCCCTCTGTGAATCTGCTGCCGGGCAACATTTGTACCTTTTAATACCTTCAAAGATGAAAGTGAAAGTACTTATAAAACGTTTTTGGTAAATGTTATGTTATTTTTACAAGAGATACTAACTTTTTCGAAGCTGGTTTAGCAGATTTTGAGCTGGAAGTAGTTGAAGCTGCCCGATGCCTGAGTTCAAAATGATTAGTCCCGCCCACAGATGCAGCGATTGGCCAACCATCAGGTGACTGAACTGTAGGATTGGTCAATCATGACGGCACAGGATTGGTCGACCTTGACGTCAGTCAATCAATGCTAATGAGTGGATAATGAGTGGAATTTTGAAGGTTTTTTGTATAACGCGCGAACAATTTTTGTCCGACCGAAAAGTAAATATGCTTACGACCGTCCTGGAATCGTAAGCTTTCTTTGGACGTAACGCACGTGTAGGTACGCTCTATAACTTTCGAGTGTATAGCCGGACAGACACACCGAAGGACAGAGACAGACAGACAGATAGACAGACAGACAGACAGACAGATCTATCCTTTTATATATATATAGAAGATTAAGGGCAAGAGGATAACCAGGGAAATAAAAGGGTAATAATAGTACGTGATTTCAACTTCCCCAATATTTATTAGGACAGTCAGAGAGTGAAAGGCTTAGAGGGTGCGGAATTCTTCAAGTGCATCCAGGGACCAAAGTGGCGAACTGTGTGTAGAGTTGGAATAGATGTAGGTGAGGTTTTAAATGAATATTTTGCATCTGTGTTCACTATGGAAAAGGACGATGTAGGCATAGAAATCAGGCAGGCGGGTTGTGATATATTTGAACAAATTAGCATTGAGAGGGAGGAGTTACTAACGATTCTAGCGGGCTTAAAATTGATAAATCCACAGGACCTGATGGGATGTATCCCACACTGCTGTGTGAGGCAAGGGAGGAGATTGCAGGGGCTCTGACACAAATTTTCAGAACCTCGCTGTCCACAGGGGAGCAGCCAGAGGGCTGGAGAGCAGCTAATGTAGTGCCATTGTTCAAGAAGGGTAGTAGGGATAAACCAGGGAATTACAGGCCAGTGAGCCTAACATCAGTGGTTGGGGAATTATTGAAAAAAAATTCTGAGGGACAGAATTAATCTCCACTTGGAGAGGCAGGGATTAACCAAGGATATTCAGCATGGCTTTGTCAGGGGGAGATCATGTCTGACCAATCTGTTTGAATATTTCGAGGGGCTAACTATGTGTGTGCATGAGAGTAGTGCAGTTGATATAGTCTACATGGACATCAGGAAGGCTTTTGACAAAGTCCCACATGGTTGACTGGTCAGGAAGGTCGGAGCCCATGGGATCCAGGGCAATTTGGTACATTGGATCCAAAATTGGCTTAATGGCAGGAGGCAGAGGGTGATGGTCGAAGGTTGTTTTTGGGACTGGAATCCTGTGTTCAGTGGTGTACCACAGGGATCGGTGCTGGGTCCTTTGCTGATTTTAGTGTACATTTATGATTAAAATATGAATGTAGGAGGTATGATCAGGAAGTTCGCAGATGACACGAAAATTGGTGGAGTGGTAAATAGCGAGGAGGGAAGCCTCAGGCTACAGGACGATATAGATGGGATGTTTAGACGGGCAGAACGGTGGCAAATGGAATTTAACCCTGAAAAGTGTGAGTTGAAGCATTTTGGGAGGACTAACAAGGCCAGGAAATACACAATGAACTGTAGGACCCTAGGAAGGACAGGCTCATAGGGACGTTGGTGTGCATGTACATAGATCCATGAAGGCAGCAGGACAGTTAGATAAGATGGTTCAAAAGGCATATGGGATACTTTCCTTCATTAGCCGAGGCATAGAATATAAGAGCACGGAGGTTATGAGGGAGCTGTACAAAACGCTATTTAGGCCACAGTCGGAATACTGTGTGCAGTTCTGATCACCAAACTACTTTTACGGATGTGATTGCATTGGAGAGGGTGCAGAGGAGATTCACCAGGATGTTACCTGGGTTGGAGCACTTCAGTTATATGAAGAGAGACTGAACAGGCTGGGGTTGTTTCCTTAGAGCAGAGCAGGCTGAAGGGAGACCTGATTGAGTTGTACAAAATTATGAGGGGCCTAGATAGGTTAGATAGAAAGGAACTTCTCCCCTTAGTGCAGGGGCCAATAACCAGGGGGCATAGTTTCAAGGTATGGGGCAGGAGCTTTTGAGGGGATTTGAGGAAAAACTTTTTCAACAGGAGTGTGGTTGGTTTCTGGAACTCACTGTCTGAAAGGGTGGTAGAGGCAGGAATCCTCACAACAATCATGTAGCATTTAGAAAAGCACTTGAAGTGCCACAGCATACAAGGCTAGGGAGCAAGCGCTGGACAATGGGATTAGAATAGACAGGGCTTGATTGCTGGCACGGACACGATGGGGCAAAGGGCCTCTTACTCTGCTGTATAACTCTATGACTCTATGACAAGTGGCAGATGGAATTTAATGCAGAGAAGTGTGAGGTGATGCATTGTGTCAGAAGGAACAGGGAGAGGCAATGCACACTTAATGGCACAGTTTGAAAGAGTGTGCAGGGACAGCGGGTCCTGGGAGTTAACGTGCAAATGTCCCTGAAGGTGGCAGGATATATTGAGATTGAGATATTGAGATATATTGAGGTTAACAAAGCTTATGGAATCGTGGGCTTCATAAATAGAGGTACTGAGTGCAAAAGTAGAGAAGTTATGCTGAATCTTTATAAAGCGCAGGTTAGGCCACAACTAGAGTATTGCGTCCAGTTCTGGTCACCACCCTATAAGAAGGATGTGAAGGTCCTTTCGAGGGTGCTGAGGAGATTTTACCAGAATGGTAAAGGGTGGTAGAGGCAGGAGCCTTCACAACAATCAAGTAGCATTTAGATAAGCACTTGAAGCGCCATAGCATACAAGGCTAGGGACCAAGCGCTGGACAATGGGAATAGAATAGAATGGGGATGGTGGATCTCAGCTACAAGGACAAGTTGGAGAAGCTGGATTTGTTTCCATCAGAGCAAAAGATGTTGAGTGGTGATTTGATAGAGGTGTACAGGATTATGACGGGTTTGGATAGGCTAGCCAGAGATAGGCTGTTCCCACTAGTTGATGGTACAGGGACTAGGGCACACATATTTAAGGTTTTTTGGCAAGAGTTACAGGCGGAATTTATATTTTTTTGTAAATTATGTTTTAATTCTTTAAATGCTCAGCATTGCTTGTCTACCGTCATAACTTTTAAAGTAGTTTACCAATCTGCTTGTGCCAACACGCCTCTCATACCTATGCAGGTTGCTTTGTTTAGATTAAGACCCTAGTTTCGGAAGTAACTAATTCACTTTCAAACTCAATATGAAATTATAATCATATTATGGTCGCTCTTCCCTAAAAACCCCTTTACTACAATGTTATTATTTAACCGCTTCTCATTGCACAATAATCGATCTAAAATAGCCGGTTCCCAAGTTGATTCCTCAACATACTGATCAAGAAAACTATCTTGTATACATTCCATGAACTCGTGCTCCACACTGTTACTGCAAATTTGGTTTACCCTAGTCCGTATGTAGAATAAATTCCCCCATGATTACTGTATTACCATTGATACATGCGCCTCCAATTTCCTAATTTATATTCTGTGCTACATTGGAACTATTGTTTGAAGTCCTCCAATTTCTATTTCCATATCTCCCCACCACTTTTCTGACAGTTTATAGGATAGAGCTGGAGGAGCACAGATAACCTAACATAACTAGCTCAAGGTGCTGTCATTTCCCTGTGAGTCGAGGGCACACAGCAGGAAGGATAGGTAGAAAGGAAAAGGAAATGGGGCCGCTCTGTTAATAAAAGATGAGGTCAGTACAATGGTGAGAAATTATCTTGGCTCGGAAGATCAAGATGTAGAATCAGATAGGGTGGAAATAACGAATAGAAAGGGAAAACAGTCACTGGTGGGAGTACTCTATAGGCACCCTAACAGTATCTACACTGTAGGACAGAGTATAAATCAATTAATAATGGGGGCTTGTAAGAAAGGTACTACAATAATCATGGGCGATTTCAATCTTCATATCGATGGGACAAATCAAATTGTCAATGGTAGCCTTGTGGACAAGGTCATAGATTGTATTTGGGATGCTTTCTTGGAACACTACGTCGTGGAACTGACCAGGGAACAGGCTGTCTTGGATCTGGTAAAGTGTAATGACACAGGCTTAATTAATGATCTCATAGTAAAGGATCCTCCGGGGAAAAGTGATCATAACATGATAGAATTTCACATTCACTTTGAGGATGAGAAACCTGAGTCTGAAACTAGTGTCTTAAACTTAAATAAAGGCAATTACAATGGAATGAAGAAAAAATTGACTGAAGTGGACTTGGACCATAGATTAAATGGCAAATCGGTAGATAGGCTGTGGCAGACATTTAAAGAGATATTTCATAACTCTCAACAAATATGTATTCCATTAAGAAAGAAAGACTCTACGAGACAGAAGAACCATCCGTGGCTAACTGAGGAGTTTAAGGATGGTAACAAATTGAAAGAAAAAGTGTACAATGTTCTGAAGATTAGTGCTTGGCCAGATGATTGGGAATTTTATAGAAACCAGCAAAGGATGACAAAAAAATTATAAAGAAGAAGAAAATACATTATGAGAGTAAACTAGCAAGAAATGTAAAAAGAGACAGTAAGAGCTTCTACAAGTATATAAAAAGGAAGAGAGTAGATAAAGTAAACGATAACCCCTCAGAGGATGAGACTGGGGAATTAATAATGAGAAACAAGGAAATGGTAGAGACTTTAAACAAAAATTTGTATCGGTCTTCACGGTAGAAGATACTAAAAGCATCCCAATAATAGTACATAACCAAGAGGCAAAAGGGAGGGAGGAAATTCAAAACAATCACTATAACCAGAGAAAATGTGCGAGACAAACTATTTGGACTAAAGGCTGTCAAGCCCCGTGGACCTGATGGCCTGCATCTTAGGGTCCTAAAAGAGGTGGCTGCAGTGAGAGTTGATGCGTTGGTTGTGATATTCCAAAATTCATTTGATTCTGGGAAGTTTCCAGTGGATTGGGAAACCGCAAATGTAACGCCCCTATTCAGGAAAGGAGGGAGACAGAAGTCAGGAAATTTTAGGCCGGTTAGCTTAACATCTATCATTGGGGAAATGCTGGAATCGATTATAAAGCGAACAGTAGCACGACATTTAGAAAATCATAATATACTCAAGCAGCATCAACATGGTTTTATGAAAGCGATATCATGTTTCACAAATTTATTAGAGTTCTTGGAGGATGTAATGAGCAGGGTGGTTCAAGTGGAACCAGTAGATGATTGTATTTGGAATTCAAAAAGGCATTCGAAAAGGTGCCACATAAAAGATTACTGCACAAGGTAAGTGCTCACTCTGTTGGGGGTAATATATAAGTATGGATATAATATTGGACAACTAACAGAAAACCGAGAGTTGGGATAAATGGGTCATTTTCAGGTTGGCAAACTGTAACTAGCGGGGTGCCACAGAAATCAGCTTTAACTATTTACAATCTATATTAATTACTTGGATAAAGTGGCCGAGTGTTGTGTAGCCAAATTTGCTGATGATACAGATATAAGTGGGAAAGCAAGTTGTGAGGAGGACACAAAGAGTCAGCAAAGAGATATAGATAGGTTAATGAGTGGGCAAGGATCTGGCAGATGGAGTATAATGTGGAAAATGTGAGGTTATCCACTTTGGTAGGAAGAATAGAAAAGCAATATTTTATTTAAATGTAAAGAGACTACAGGATGATGTGGTACAGAATGATTTGGGTGTCCTCGTACATGAGACACAAAAGATTAGCATGCAGATACAGCAAGTAATTAGGAAGGCAAATGGAATGTTGGCCTTTATTGCTAGGGGGATGGAGTATAAAACTAGGGAAGTCTTGCTACAGCTGTACAGGGCGTTGGTGAGACAACACCTGGAGTGATGCGCACAGTTTTGGTCACCTTATTTAATGAGGGATACACTTGCATTGGCGGGTGTTCAGCGAAGGTTCACTATGTTGATTCCTGAGATGAAACGGTTGTCTTATGAGAAAAGGTTGTGCAGGTTGGGCCTATACTCATTGGAGCTTAGAACAATGAGTGGTGATCTTATTGTAAAATATAAGATTCTGAGGGGGGCTTGACAGGGTAAATGCTGAGAGGATGTTTCCTCTCATGCGAGAATCCATAGCTAGGGGACAAAGTTTCAGGATAAGGGAACGCCCATTTAAGATGGACATGAAAAGAAATTTCTTCTCTCAGAGGGTCGTGAATCTTTGAAATTCTCTACCCCAGAGAGCTGTGGAGGCTGAGTCAGTGAATATATTCAAGGCTGAGATAACAAGTTATATGAGCTACAGGAGAGTTAAGGACTATGGGGAACAGGCAGGAAAGTGGAGTTGATGCCAAGATCATATCAGCCATGATCTTATTGAACGGCGGAGCTGGCTCAAGGGACCGAATAGCCTACTCCTGCTCCTATTCTTTACATTCTAATGCAACCCACATACCGCTCCTCTCAGTGTCTCCACCCGAACTCGTTCAATAATCTCTGGACCCCACTGGCACTGCCCCTTCCGTGTCCTTCACTGGTAAATAAACCCCTCTCTGTTACTTTTGGATGAAAAATCTCAACCTGATTTCCCTTCTCAATCCTCACTTCAGACCTTCAGTTGATCCGTTATTAAATACTTGTAGTCTGTGAGTCTCTTTCCATCATTTGTTTAATGTATTCCTTTCAATGTTTGGATCAATATGTCAACATCCTATATCTCATCCCCCAAACAATACATGTCCAACTCTCACGCCCTTTCCTCTGTCTTAATTCCTGGCACATATAACCATATTTCTAATTCTCCTCAGTAACTTCAATGTTGCAAAAACACTCTTCCTGTGGTCAGCTGACTAGAACTTCATAGAATATCCAAGATAACCTGCCCACGCTCTGATAAAATAAAGGTGAAACTCCTCTCCAATAACAGTCTGCCCCTCTCCCAGTGAAAACAATAACCCAGGTAACTTGCCCACGGTCTGATACAATTATAATAGAATTTTTTATAGTAGTATCATAGTATGATACAGCAGAGAAGGAGGACATTTGGCCCATCGTGCCTCTGCCAGCTCTTTGAAGAGCTCTCCAATTAGACCCAGTCCCCTACTCTTTCCACATAGCCCTGTATTGTCCCCTTTAAGTAGCTGTATAATTCTCTTTTGAATGTTATTTTGAACCCGTTACCACCACCCTTTCATGCAGTGCATTCCAGATCATCATAACTCACTGCATAAAAAATTGTCACCTCTGGTTCTTTTACCAATCACTTTCAATCTGTGTCCACTGGGTACTGACCCTTCTGCCACTGGAAACAGTTTCTCCTTATTTACTCTATCCAAAAACTTCATTATTTCGAACACCTATCAATTCTCCTCTTAACCTTCTTTGCTGTAAGGAGAGCAGCTCCGGTGTTTCGAGACTCTCCACATAACTGAACTCCATCATCCCTGGTTCCATTCTAATAAAACTCTTCAGCCCCCTGATATCTTGCCTTGAATATGATGTTCAGATTTGAACACATTACTCCAGCTGAGGCCGAACCAGTGTTTTACAAAGGTCTAACATAACACTGTGGCTTTTTTACTCTATTCATCTTTTAATTAAACCAAAGATCCTTATGCTTTTTAACAGCATGCTCAGCTTCTCAACCAAAGATGTATGTACGTGTATTTGTAATTAGATGTCTAGAGTACAGGGCAGGCTGGATAGTTTAACCATCAGATGAAAAATATCACCTTCATAGAAGTCTCCATGTTCAGTAAATATATAGAATTAAATGAGGATTTGAAACTTTTATCAGCCATTGTTCATTTTCAGGCGCAATTTCCATTAGCTGATTTTAATTTCAACACACACCGATATTGAAGCTGTGAATTAAATTTCGCAACAGTTTACTGAATAGTGGAATCGGATTAAGCAGTTCCTTTTATGTCAAATCAATTAACATTAGGAACAAATTTATGGCTGTTTTAATTGAAGATGTTCAACAGAAACACAAGGAAACACTGCGGGTACAAACTGAAACACTGAGAGTGAACACTATCCTAATAAAGGAGAAGGTTAAGATTTTCAGGTTGGTTGATCGATACGCTGAGCTAACGGTCATTTCTACTGTTCGAGATCGGACACTTGTTGAACAGGAACTGCTGGCAAGAGGCCGAGACCATGAAGAGTGTAGAGAGAAACATCTCAGACGAGAACTGGAGAAAATCCGAACTGATCAATTGTTCCAGAGCAGTTTTTCCCCGAGAAAATCCAAATGTGGGAGTTCAGCAGCAGTGAGCGGAGTCCCGGGAATTGGAAAAACAACAATGTTACAAAAGATTGTTCATGACTGGGCCACTGGGAAAATATACCCACACTTTCAATTTGTTTTCAGCTTTAAATTCCGGGATTTGAACTCTATTAATTGTAGAATAAACCTGAGGAATCTGATACTGGATCTGTATCCTTACTTTGGAAATATTCTGGGAGAGGTCTGGAAGAATCCAGAGGTATTGCTGTTTATATTCGATGGTCTGGATGAATTCAAGGACAGGATCGATTTTGCTGACAATCGGAGAAATACAGAACCTCAGCACATGTGCACAGATCCCGAATACTGGTGTGAAGTGTCTGACATTGTGTACAGTTTAATACAGCACAAGCTGGTCCCAGGATGTTCAGTGCTAGTGACCAGCCGCCCCACTGCATTACATTTATTGGAAAAAGCTGAGATCAGTTTCTGGGCTGAAATCTTGGGATTTGTTGGTGAAGAGCGGAAGCAATATTTCAACAAGTTTTTTGAAGATCAGACAGTGGCAGCAGCTGTTTTTAAACACGTGGAGGAGAACGAGATCCTGTACACCATGTGCTACAACCCTTCCTACTGCCGGATCCTCGGGCTCTCACTGGGCCCCTTCTTTACACAAAGAGAAAGGAAACAGCAGCGAGTTCCCAAGACTATCACCCAACTATATTCCTACTATATTTACAACATTCTGAAAAACCACAGCCGAGAGATTGAAAGCCCCCGTGATGTGTTACTGAAGATGGGTGAGATGGCCTTCACAGGAGTCTCTGAGAAGAAGATTGTATTTAGAAATGGAGATTTGATCAAATACAATCTGCAACCTTCCCAGTTCCTGTCTGGGTTCATGATGGAACTTTTGGAGAGAGATGTTTCTGTCCAGAGCGTGGTGTACACATTCCCGCACCACACCATCCAAGAGTTTGTAGCCGCACTCGCACAATTCCTGACTCCAGATCCCGGGGACATCCAGAAACTGCTCAGTGAAGCCCACAGCAAGGAAGATGGGCGATTTGAGATATTTCTCCGTTTTGTTTCTGGTCTCTCCTCCCCACAGGCTGCTCAAACCCTGGAGGAGTTTCTAGGTCCATTTCTTTATCAAACCACCTGCCGAGTGATTGATTGGGTGAAGGAGAAGATTGAAGGCCATATTGGGAACACGGAGAGTGAAGCTGGTAAAAAGAAGCTCCTGAACACATTGCACTACCTGTTTGAATCTCAGAATACAGCACTGGCTCGGGCCACAGTAGGATCTGTGGGAACACTTACATTTAGTGGCTTGACATTGACCCCGATTGACTGTGCAGTCCTGTCACATGTTATTGGACTCTGTGATACAATAAAACACCTTGATCTGGAGAACTGCTCCATTCAGTGTTCAGGACTCCAACGATTGGGACCCGTACTGCACAAATGCCGGGTGTTGAGGTAACTGTTAATTTGTCTCTAACTGTTGGGTGGATTGTAGAACAGTCACGGACTATGTTGTTGCTCAGTATTGAAGGGAAACAAGCAGTTCAGTTAAACCTGAGAGAAGCAGGTTCAACACAAATATGCCTATTAATAACAGGATCGGTTAGTAATTCCCAAAGTACTGCTAAATCAAAAATGGATCCTTGTGAACAAGTCGGGATTTTACAGTCTTTATCAGATCAGCAATTACAGGTCACTGAGAGTCTGATAATTTAATAACAATAAGTCTTGTTTGAAAATGTTGGACGCCTGAATGCAAATACAAAATAGAAGCCGGCAGTAAAGATAAAGGCCTAGAAATTCACTAGCCTTAGCACCGCTTTTGAGGCGCTAGAGGGACTAGCGCCAGAGTTATGGCCAGTTGAAAAATTCCCTGGGGCCCTAAAGCGGCGTTGCACCGGTAGCGCTGCGCCGGCACCGATGACGTCATCGGTGTGCGCAGCGTCCCGGTTGCCATGCCGACGGGCCCCAGCGCCGAAATTCAGTTGCGGCCGCCTCGCCCGTGGCAGCCGCAACTAAGGCCTAGAAATTGGGTTTTGGCTTAGCCAGGGCTTTAGCGCCGGAAGTTAGTGCCGGCGCTAAGTCCCCCTGCGTGCGCCAAAAATTCAGTAGCGCCGCGCCCAAATGGCTGCCGGCACTACTGAAGGGTCTTAGCGCCTGGAAAAGGGCGCTAACTGCCGTTTAGTGCCGCAATTCCGGCGCTGCAGCACCCGATGCGGTGCGGCAGGCTAAGGAAGTGCAGGCCTCCTCCTTCATGTGTTTGCGGCCCGCGCAAATCTGTTTAAAAATGAGCCAGGCACCTCGGACAAGTGCCGGGCTTGAATCTGTTCCGGGGGGAGGGGGGAGAAGTCCGGGGAGGGAGCTGCGGGCAGGCGGCCGGCGGGAAAGCGGCCGGCCGCCGCGGGGCCTTTAATGCGCCGGCGCAAACACATGTTGGACTCTGTTGCCAGAGTCTTAGTTGCGGCTGCCACGGGCGAGGCGGCCGCAACTGAATTTCGGCGCTGGGGCCCGTCGGCATGGCAACCGGGACGCTGCGCACACCGATGATGTCATCGGTGCCGGTGCAGCGCTACCGGTGGAACGCCGCTTTAGGTCCCCAGGGAATTTTTCAACTGGCCATAACTCTGGCACTAGTCCTTCTAGCGCCTCAAAAGCGGCGCTAAGGCTAGTGAATTTCTAGGACTAAGACTCTGGCAACAGAGTCCAACATGTGTTTGCGCCGGCGCATTAAAGGCCCCGCGGCGGCCGGCCGCTTTCCCGCCGGCCGCCTGCCCGCAGCTCCCTCCCCGGACTTCTCCCCCCCCCCCGGAACAGATGCAAGCCCGGCACTTGTCCGAGGTGCCGGGCTCATTTTTAAACAGATTTGCGCGGGCCGCGGCCGGGTGCAGGCAGCTCCTCCTTAACGGAAGGAGGAGGCCTGCACTTCCCCAGCCTGCCGCACCGCATCGGGTGCCGCAGCGCCGGAATTGCGGCGCTAAACGGCAGTTAGCGCCCTTTTCCAGGCGCTAAGACCCTTCAGTAGCGCCGGCAGCCGTTTGGGCGCGGCGCTACTGAATTTTTGGCGCGCGCAGGGGGACTTAGCGCCGGCACTAACTTCCGGCGCTAAAGCCCTGGCTAAGCCAAAACCCAATTTCTAGGCCAAAATGAATTAAAATATTTTCCACATCAATCATTTAACCAGAAACAGGACAGAAACCCAAGTTTAAACAACTAACAGTTACATATTTAATCCAATACAGTCTAGGAGGTGTCTTGTCATTGGGGAGTTTTCCTGGATTGGGATGTTTGGGAAACGAAAATTCTTTCAGCTGTTAATGTTTACAATTATTCACATCCGTAATATTAAGAAAATAATGACATTCAGGATATTAAATCTGCTGGTAAAAAGGTTCCAATCTTATGTGTTGTGGGGTAGTAGACCCGGAGTACAGACACACACTGGCCAGCGGGGTAAACCAGGGGCAGTAAACCTGGGAATTCCCCATAATCCGCCCCCTTGGTGTTCGGCCCCGCTTGGAGAGGGAACTTCCGAAAATTCCCCAGAACTGTCGGGCCAGTTACACTGTAATAAATGTAGAGTCAGTGTAATGGGAAATTAAGTGAGCGACTCCGCTCCCCTATAAACGAGGGGCTCAGGGACATTTAAAACTTGTAACGGGACAGTATAAACTCTGCTTGTTACATTAAACCCTGGGGGCGGATTATAAGGCAGCAATTAGCGCCGCTTCACAATATAACTCACCCCGAGATATTATATAGATTAATATAAGGCACAGACTATAAAGTATATGGAATCACCGCTTTATCAATTAATTCCGGGAACATTGGCCTTTTCCCATAAACACCGGAATTTAAGGAGCAGCAGAAATGAAATAAATTTCCCCAAACATGATGGGGCCGGTCATAGGAGGCTGATTCTGATCATGAGGGAATGATACCGGACTGAGGGACATTTAAAGGCTTCACACAGACAGCACTTTATTTAATGGCCCAGAAATTCGTGTCACGGGCTTCCCGCAGGTGCAAGCCCCCGATCTGCACTTACCTTGTGCACCGGCCATTGAGCTCTGGGCCCCCGTGGAATTCCATTCCAGGGCCTGGTCCAGCTGCCGGCGCGCAGTGCTTGTGTATTCCAGGGGCGCAGTTAGTTTGATGCATCCCCTGGGATCACGTGGGCCATGGGGAGCCAATCAGAGCAGGGAATGCTCCATTCATAAGTCTGACAGGAAGTGCTGTCAAGACTTATAAATACTACGGCCCCAAAATAGCACTAAATCTTCAAATAATTTTTTTTTAAAGCACATTTTTTAAATCAACTATAAATTACATGAAATAACTATTTCAAACAATAATTTAAATTTTTGAAAAAAATATTTTTATTTTCTAATGGGTCTAAAAATAAACTTACCTTGCTTTAAAGTATTTAAAAATAATAAACCTGTGGAAAAAATGTTTTAATTTTAATTAATTTACCATTTACCTTGTAAAAAGCAGGCCTTACGCCTGCTTTTTACATGTCTAACTTCTGCAGGCTTAGCCCCCCGGGAAAACCTGTAACAAAAAAGAAGTTCAATGCGCACGCGCAGCCTCTCCCGCGCACGCGTTCGACCTTTGAACCCCTTCGTTCAGAGGAACGGAAGTGCCGGTTTCCCATGCATGCGCGTTGCATGCAGGGAACCGGCACTTCCATTGGGCCTACGGGTGAGCACCCCGTGCGTACTCACCCGTGGAGAGCCGAATTTCTGCCCAATAAATACATTTACTGACAGTCCCTGAATATATGTGCAGTTGGACAGAGTGAGATTCATTGTCAATAACAGGAAAACCGGGTTATTAATTTCCTGAAGAAATCTCAGTGATTGCTCTAATATCCGAGAGAGAAAATATATCCGATCCAGGGTTTCATGCAGTTTGTTTCTCCCGCTGTGTGTTTAGACTGAAGGAAGTTAAACTGGGAGATTCTGGAGTGAAGCTGCTGTCTGCGGCTCTGAGGAAACCGGACTGTAAAATACAGCAACTGGAGTAAGTACCAGACTGTTTGAGATTGTGTTTATAATAACTGGATGTCTGACAATGTACAATATTATTACTATCAGTAATATTGTTATTAATAAACATTGGGGGATTTACGCTGATTCCTGTTATTTCTCTCTCTGATCCCCAGTCTATGGGGTGTCAGTCTTACAGCCTATTGTGCCGGGGATCTCGCCTCCGCTCTCAATACAAACCGGTCAGTCACGGTTCTGAACCTGAGTTTTAGTAAACTGGGAGATTCAGGATTGAAACTACTGTCTGCGGCTCTCAGGAACCAGGACTGTAAAATACAGGAACTGGAGTAAGTAAGAGACAATGTGAGATTGTGTTTATAATAACTGGATGTCTGACACTGTAAATAATTATTAGGATCAGTAATAGTGTTATTAATAAACACTATGGCCTAGAAATTCAGTTGGGCGCCCAAGCCGTTAGCGCCTTAGGAGGAGTAGATCTCGAGCTCTAGGCGCTTAGCGCCCGGGCGCAGCGCGATCTGCGCCTCGCCCCAACTTCAGTACACATTTAGCGCCTGTGCAAAGTCTTAGCGCGCCCTGCTGCGCACGCAGATCATGACGTCATTTACTAGTGCAACGCCCTTTGTGCGCCCCGAACCGGAACTTCACTCGCGCCGGGCCATTGTGCGCCGGGCGGCCCTAACGACTGTGAAGTGGAACGGTACACAGCTGAGGCGGACCGCGGGGAGTGCTAATTAAAGGGCACTTACCCTGCACTATAAAGGCCAGCCATTTTGCAGCATTCACTCTTGTGCAACGGTTTTTTGGAGAGAGACCAAGGAGGAGAGCTTACTGGTTTGGACCAACACTAGGACAGGTATTTTTGGCTCAGGCCAGAGCCGAGCAATTATCTTTGCCTTCATTGAGAGCTCAGTGTTTGCCAGCATATAATGGAGGCTGCATTGGGTGCCAACGCTGACTTTCAGCCTTATGCCAGAAGGGCTTACAGACGCCGTGAGAGAGTGGCAGCCCTGGCTAGACGCAGAGGGGGCAACAGGCGTCGCCAACTGAGGCCTTACCCACCCAGGGTATAACGCCAGCAGTCCTCCTATCTGACCATGTCTGCCGCGATGTGTGTAAGGAGGCTGCGATTCAGAAGGGAGGTGGTTGCAGACACCTGCCAGCTGCTTCCCAGAGATCTGCAGCCAAAGCTGATCCACAGGAAGTCTCTGTCGGTGGCAGTGACGGTGGCTCTCAACTTCTATGCCACCGGCTTCTTCCGATCCACTGCTGGGGACATCGCTAACATCTCCCAGTTCGCCGTGCATTGCTGCATCCACCAGGTGACCGAAGCCCTTTTCAGAAGGAGACATCAATTCATCTCCTTCCCCATGACCCTGGACAAGCAGCAGCAGCGTGCAGTGGGATTTGCAAGAATAGCAGGCTTCCCCATGGTGCAGGGCACCATTGACTGCACGCATGTGGCTTTGCGGGCACCTCTGGAGCATGCCGAGGATTACCGCAATCGGAAGGGCTACCATTCCCTCAAAGTACAGCTGGTGTGTGACCACAGGCAGCGCATCCTAGCTGTCAATGCCCGCTTTCCAGGCAGCAGCCACGATGCCTTTATCCTGCGACAGACAACTGTGGCTGACATGTTCCAGGCACAGCCTTACCCAAGAGGATGGCTTATCGGCGACAAAGGCTATCCTTTGTGTACCTGGCTCATTACCCCGCTCCGCGCGCCCACGACCCCTGCTGAAGAGGCATACAACGAGAGCCATCAAGCGACTAGGAACATCATAGAACAAACAATCGGCATCCTCAAGCAATGGTTCCGCTGTCTCGATTGCTCCAGGGGAGCCCTCCAGTATTCGCAGGAGCGAGTCTCCCAATTCGTCGTCGTTTGCTGCCTGCTGCACAACCTGGCTATCCGCAGGACTCAGGCACTGTCACCTCACGTTGGACCCCCAGCTCAGGAGGAGGAGCATGAGGAGGAGGAGGAGGAGGAGTACCGGCCCAGTAGGGAGGTAGAAGGTCCAAGGGCCGCCCATCGGCGGCTTATTGAGCGTCACTTCTAGGGCCCTTGTCAGGGAATGGCTTGTGCCAATGAAAGAATATGATTGCAGCCGCTCCGCAAGCCCTCAGCCGGTTAAGGCAACAAACACTTGAAAGATCAAACATGGACAATGTTAATAAATAAAATGCTTTATTGTACAAACTCAGGGCCCTTCCCACATGAAAACCAAAAACAGACGAAACCCCCAAAAAACACTCAAACACATTACTCGCTCCCACAACCTGGAGAGGATTAACAAAACAGTGCAACTAAAATGGCCGTCATCCTCGGCCTTCGTAAAAAACATACATCACATCCTCGGCCTTCAAAAAACAAACATCCAATTCTCGGCCTCAAAAAACAAACATCCAATTCTCGGCCTTAAAAAACAAACTCAACTGGCCACACATTCAACTTTTTGGCCCGCTAGGGCGATGCCTTGGCCATCTTTGTGTGGCCCCTGCCCGCCCTGCTGCTCCTCCTCAAAGTAAGGCCATTGGCTGCTGCAAGGCTGGGGGCAGGCTCCAGAGGGGCACATGTCTTGACGGCAGATGCCCTTGGGGGTCAGCCTAGTCGAGGTCTGGCCGTCGAGCGGGCGGCTGTTGAATGCTGCAGCTGTGGCTGGCCAGCATCAGTCACTGCAGCAGCTCCTGGAAGCTCCACTGGGGGAGTGGCAGTGGCGGCTGGAGGAATGGGGGCAAGCTGGCGGATGGCAGGTGCTCGCTGGTCGCCTGAGACACTGGCACTCGCCCGGGCCAGCACTGCAGCATGCGCACCAATCTGCCGAGGGACAGACCGCTGTGCTGCTGCGGCGCGCCGGATGCCCTGGCAATGCCTGGCTAACACAGCGAGTGTGGCAGCAGTGAGTGCCTGTGTTGACCTGTTCAGTGACCTCATCAGAGCACCCAGTGACTGCACAGCACCACTGATCAGCTGTCCACTCGCTGCCTGAGCTGCCCCGAATGCCGCCCGACTCGCTGCCTGCTCTGCCCCGAATTCCGCCAAACTGATGGCCTGTGAGGCCCCGACGTCGGTGACACTCCGAGAGAGGGACTCGATGGCCTCAGGCAACCGTGCCACTACCCCCATGAGCTCCGTGTGCCGGCGCTCCGAGTGCGCGGACAAGTCCTCGAGGCATTCCATCTCCTCGGCGAGGACCATCTCCGGACTGGAGGCCGGACTCTCCCTCTGGGGAGAAGGCTGCTGAGCTGGCCGACCCTTCCTGCGTTGCTGGATGCCGCTGGGCCCAGCAATTGGGCTCCCCTCCGACCCTTCCCCCCTCTGGGGAGAAGGCCGCCGAGCTGGCACCCCCCTCCTGCGTTTCTGCAGGCCGCAGGTCCCATGAGCTCCCCTCCCCTCCAACACTTCCACCACGCTCCCCTCCAGGGAAGACGTGTCCCCTACATTCGCATGGGTTGCCACTGCTGAGGTATCCCCTGATGGGCCGCCTTCCTCTTGCTCCTCCTGCTCCTCCTCTTCTAAGGGGCTGTCACTGGCAAGTTCAGGGACCTCCTCCTCACCATCTGAAAGCAGGAAGGCACAAGAGTAGCTTTAGAGTGAGGAGAGGGCGTCAGCGAGGGATGCATGAGTGGTGGCATTCAGCGCATTGGTCGGACAGTGGCAAAGGATGTAGATCTGATGCACAAGTGGGACGAGAGAGGTCCAAATGTTGATGTCCTTACCATTGGTGCCCAGAACAGGGTCGGCATCTCCACATGCAACGGGGCCAATCACCCGGCCACCCATGATGCGCTCCATGCGATGTTGCAGCTTGGTGAGCGGCTGGATCTGGGGTCGGCCTCCCCCAGTCGCAGTCCGGCTCTTCCTATTATTGGCCAGCTTGGCCTGCAAGAGAAAGGATGGCCTCTAAGTACAGTGTGTAGCCCTGATCTTGTGTGCACTGCCTCCCATGTTGGAATAGCCTGTCCAGTGTGTCGCCCTGATCTTGTGTGCACTGCCTCCCATGGTGGAATAGCCTGGCAAGTGTGTCGCCCTGATCTTGTGTGCACTGCCTCCCATGGTGGAATAGCCTGGCCAGTGTGTCGCCGTGATCTTGTGTGCATTGCCTCCCATGGTGGAATAGCTTGGCCAGTGTGTCGCTCTGATCTTGTGTGCACTGCCTCCCATGGTGGAATAGCTTGGCCAGTGTGTCGCCCTGATCTTGTGTGCACTGCCTCCCATGGTGGAATAGCTTGGCCAGTGTGTTGCCCTGATCTTGTGTGCACTGCCTCCCATGGTGGAATAGCTTGGCCAGTGTGTTAAGTGCAGAATGTGCAATTGATGTTCATGCCTGTCCCATAGCTGCTGGATGAGGGCTGGCCATTAGGGCTTTCAGGTCCCTTTGCCCATAATGTGAGGTGCACATGCAAGGATGAGGAGGTCACTGGAAAGGGTACTCACCCTGACAATCCGCGTGAGGTCATTAAACTTTTTGCGGCATTGGACACCGGTCCTGGGGACCTCGCTGTTGGCTGACAACTTGCTGGTGACATGCCTCCAGGCTCTCCGGTAGGCGCGGACCGGCGCCTTCCTGCCATTGTCCGGGTACAAAATATGGCGCCTCTTCTCCACACCACCAACCAGCACACTCAGATCATGCTCTGAGAAGCGCTGCGCTCGTTCACGGGCCTTCTGCATGGCTTCAGGCGCTATTTGGGTCCAGCAGCAGTGTTCAGGCCTAGCTGGAGGGCTCCACTATCCAGGGCGTGGCAGCAGACCAAGTCGACCCTTCCCCCTTAAGAGCTGGCCGGCGCCAGGGTGTCTGCTGTCAATCACGAGATGGCCGCACCTGCGCTGCGCCCGGCCTTGGCGCTCTCGCTCAGCACCTCCGGCTTAGCGCCTAAAGAGAGGCGTCCAGCGCCGGTTTTAGCACTCGAGCAAACTCTTAGGGCGAAGCTAATGAATATCGGAGAAGTGGCCTCGATTTGACGGCGGGCGCAAACTTTAGCGGCCGCCCGACTTTACCGCCCCAAAATGGCTACAATGAATTTCTAGGCCTATGGATTTACACTGATTTCTGTTATTTCTCTCTCTGATCCCCAGGTTGGTTGATGTCGGTCTCACAGATTCTTGTGCCGAGGATCTCGCCTCCACTCTCAGTACAAATCGGTCACTGACGGTCCTGAAACTGAGTAATAATAAACTGGGAGATTCAGGAGTGAAACTGCTGTCTGCTGCTCTGAGGAACCCGGACTGTAAAATACAGGAACTGGGGTAAGTAGCAGAATGTGTGAGATTGTGTTTATAATAACTGAAAGCCGGAGACTGTGCATTATTATTAGTAGCAGTAATAGTGTTATTAATAAACCCTGATTCCTCTTATTTTTTCTCTCTCTGATCTCAGGCTGGATAATAACGGTTTCACAGATTATTGTATCGAGCATCTCACTTTCGCTCTCAGTACAAACTGGTCACTGACGGTTCTGAACCTGAACAAGAATAAATTTGGAGATTCAGGAGTGAAACTACTGTCTGCGGCTCTGAGGAACCAGGACTGTAAATTACAGGAACTGGGGTAAGTACCAGACTGTGTGAGATTGTGTATATAATAACTGGATGTCTGACACTGTATATTAGTATTAGTGTCAGTAATAGTGTTTGTATCACTTGTTGGGGATTTACTCTGTTTCCTGTTATTTCTCTCTCTGATCACTAGGCTGGATAATATCGGTCTCACAGGTTCTGGTGCTGAGGATCTCGCCTCCGCTCTCAGTATCAACCGGTCATTGACCAAGCTGGACCTGAACCATAATAAATTGGGAGATTCTGGAGTGAAGCTACTGTCTGCGGCTCTGAGTAACCCGGACTGTAAAATACAGCAACTGAAGTAACTACCAAAATGTGTGAGATTGTGTTTATAGTAACTGGATGTCTGAAATTTTAGATATTTATTATAATCAGTAATTTTGCTATTAATAAATACAAGGTTGATTCATGTTATTTCTCTCTCTGATCCCCAGCCTGGGTGATGTCGGCCTCACAGATTTTTGTGTCGAGGATCTCGCCTCTGCTCTCAGTACAAACCGGTCACTGATGGTTCTGGATCTGAGATCAAACTCCTTCACAGACAAATCTGTTTCCGCTCTCCGCCGCCTCTTACTGACCTGCAAAAGTCTGGAGCGTATCGTGTGAGTGTTTCTGTTAATGTTTAATGCAAAAAATAATGCGTAGATGGGATTCAGTCATTTTTATGGGTAATATTTGTCTGTAATTATTGAAATATTAACCCCAGTCTGCATGTGACTTACACTGTTGTGCAATCTGATTATTTCCTGTTTAATCTTTAATCTGTTTCAGGCTGTGGAGAAATCAGTTCAGTTCACATGGAGAGAGAAACCTCGAGTCACTGCGGGGATTCAGACGTGGACTGAGAGTGGAAGTCTGAACATTTCAATTGATGACCATCTCTGCTCTTAATATATGGCCATTTTGGGCGAGTTTTCTGCCCCTCCCCTTTAGGCGGCCGTGCTCCGGGTTTAAATCCTATCAGCTCCTTTAAGGGTTTGCAGCTGGATTTCAGCGCATGTCATCTCCCATTGTGAGGTCAGAGGCCCAGCCAAAGGGTCAGGAGCCTCAGCCGCACGGCTGCACAGCGCTGCTTCTGCAGGATATCCGGGGCTGAATGTTCCGCAGTGGGACACTGGGGAAATGCACAGATAGGAAGGACCCAGGGTGGGGCTCAGTCTGGGCTGAAGTGGGACACTGACAATTGCACTCAGTATTCCTGGGTGTCTCTCCCAGTGAGGAGCCGAACTCTGCAACAAGTGTCCATTTGTACAGTGAGTATCTCTCCCAGTGACGTGTCGCAATCTGCAACAAGTGTCCCTGCGTACAGTGTGTGTCTCTCCCAGTGAGGAGTCAGACTCTGTATCAACTGTCCCTACAACCCTCCGAGGTCTCTCCACTCCTCTGACCTGTTGCACATCCTCGATTTTCATTGCTCCATATTGGCGCCATGATTTCAGCTGCCAGCGTCCTAAATTCTGGAATTCCCTCCAGAATCTCTTTGCAGATCTATATCTCTCTCCTCCTCCTTGAAACGCTTCTTAAAACCTACATCTTTCACGAAGTTTTAGTTAATCTGTCCTAAAATCTCTTTATATTGCTCAGAATCAATTTTTTCTGATAATTGTCTTGTGACGTTTGAATACCTTAAAGCCGCTATATAAATGCAAGTTATTGTTGTTGTCCCTGTGTTTTGTTAATAAAAATCCACTGCTTTCTTCAGCTCGCACCTGGTTTCCTCACTACTTTCAAAAAACTGGTTTCATTGTATCAATATATTAAATCAGGGTTCCTCCAAAGTACATCTCCCTTTCTCCAAACGACACTGTGGATGCGACCTGTCAGTCTATTGAAGCGGGTGGTATTTCACGGGAGGCTGGATATACAATTTACACAAGATGATGAGACTGAGTGTCAGCAAAAGAACGCAGCTGGGACTCTAAAAATGGCGCCCCACAGGCATCGGGAAATGGCCGCCATGAACCTGTCGCAAAATGGTCAACATCACCCTGCAGCAAAATGGCCCCCATCAATCTGCTACAAATCATAGAATCATACAGCCCATTCGGCCCATCCTGCCTGTGCCGGCTCTTTGAAAAAGTGATCCAATTAGTCCCTCTCTCTCCCCGTAGCTCTGCAAGCTGTGTCTTTACAAGGATACAAGTACAATCTGCAACTCGCTGCAGAAAAAAAAATCCTCCTCATCTCTGCTCTAATTCTTTTGCCAATTATTTTAAACCTGTATCCTTTAGTTAGCCTTCCTCCTGACCTGGAAATAGTTACTCCCTATTTACTCTATCCAAACCACTCAAATGACCTCCATGTCCCCTCAAAGTTGTGTCATCGCTCCGAAGCACAAGCATTATTTTGAAATGTCCATCCACGGGGTCACGTTTCCAATTTAAATTTACTCTCAGCCCCTGTTCATCACGCACCAAGTTAACATATTTTTGTCACATTGCAGGCCTGGGTACTTTAACCCCAGTCTTTAACCTCTTCAAAACACAAGGGCCACAATCGAACAGCAACTTGTTAACCTAATGTAATAATAACAGGTCCCAGAGAGGAAAATAAACCCCAGGAAATAAACAGCCAGAACTCAGGTGGGCACCCTTTACTACAACCGGTGGAGGAGGCCTCGTTCAATCCGCTCTGCAGGAGGTCTCGGTCACTCCCCTCTCATTGAGGACTCGGTCAGTCTCCTCTGGAGGAGATCTCAGTCAGTTCCCTCTGGAGGAGGTCTTGTTCAGTCTCCTCGGGATGCAATCTCGTTCATTCTCCTCTGGAGGAGGTCTCGGTCAGTCCCCTGTGGGGGAGGTCTCAGTCAGTACCCTCTGCAGGAGGTCTCGGTCACTCCTCTCTGCAGGGGGTCTCGGTCAGCCCCCTCTGCAGGAGGTCTCGGTCAGTCCACTCTGGAGGAGGTCTCGGTCAGTCCCCTCTGGAGGAGGTCTCAGTCAGTCCCCTCTGCAGGAGGTCTCGGTCAGTCCCCTCTGGAGGAGGTCTCAGTCAGTCCCCTCTGGAGGAGGTCTCGGTCAGTCCTCTCTGGAGGGGGTCTCAGTCAGTCCCCTCTGCAGGAGGTCTCGGTCAGTCCCCTCTGGAGGAGGTCTCGGTCAGTCCCCTCTGCAGGGGGTTCTCGGTCAGTCCCCTCTGGAGGAGGTCTCGGTCAGTCCCCTCTGCAGGGGGTTCTCGGTCAGTCCACTCTGGAGGAGGTCTCGGTCAGTCCCCTCTGGAGGAGGTCTCAGTCAGTCCCCTCTGGAGGAGGTCTCAGTCAGTCCCCTCTGCAGGAGGTCTCGGTCAGTCCCCTCTGGAGGAGGTCTCAGTCAGTCCCCTCTGGAGGAGGTCTCGGTCAGTCCTCTCTGGAGGGGGTCTCAGTCAGTCCCCTCTGCAGGAGGTCTCGGTCAGTCCCCTCTGGAGGAGGTCTCGGTCAGTCCCCTCTGCAGGGGGTTCTCGGTCAGTCCCCTCTGGAGGAGGTCTTGGTCAGTCCCTCTGGAGCAGTTCTCGGTCAGTCCCCTCTGGAGGAGGCCTCGGTCAGTCCCCTCTGGAGGGGGTTCTCGGTCAGTCCCCTCTGGAGGGGGTTCTCGGTCAGTCCCCTCTGGAGGGGGTTCTCGGTCAGTCCCCTCTGGAGGAGGTCTTGTTCAGTCCGTCTGGAGCAGGTCTTGGTCAGTCCCCTCTGGAGGGGGTTCTCAGTCAGTCCCCTGTGGAAGAGGTCTCGGTCAGTCCCTCCTGGAGGAGGTCTCCGTCAGTCCCCTCTGGAGGAGGTCTCGGTCAGGCCCCTCTGGAGGAAGCCTCGGTCAGTCCCCTCTGAAGGAGGGCTCAGTCAGTCCCCTCTGGAGAAGGTCTCGGTCAATCCCCTCTGGAGGAGATCTCGGTCAGTCCCTGCTGGAGGAGGCCTCGGTTAGGCTCCTCTGGAGGAAGCTCTTTTCCAATATTCCTCTTGCCCAAATTTTCATTCCCTAAATCTTTTCGTGGCAATTTTCAAAAATAATCAGCACTAGATGGCAAAACTAAATTGAGTAAAACAAAGTACAATTTGTAAAGACACAGCACGGGTCCAGGCTCCCTCTCTCTCACTCAGTTATATGGGCAATCTCTTAGCAACACCATTTACCATCCAATCCCAGTTATAAACTGGCGGCAGTTCAAACCGGTGGCAGTGAGTCAGGAGCAGCCAGACTAGAGCGGGCCTTGTGGGAACACAGCATCGGCAGCAGCTCAAACCGGTGGCAGTGAGTCAGGAGCAGCTCGACTAGAGCGGGCCTGTGTGGGAACACAGCATCGACGGCAGCTCAAACCGGTGGCAGTGAGTCAGGAGCAGCCCAACTAGAGCGGGCCTTGTGGGAACACAGCATCGGCGGCAGTTCAAACCAGTGGCAGTGAGTCAGGAGCAGCCCGACTGGAGCGGGCTTTGTGGGAACACAGCATCGGCGGCAGTTCAAACCAGTGGCAGTGAGTCAGGAGCAGCCTGACAAGAGCGGGCCTGTGTGGGAACACATCATCAGCGGCATTTCAAACCGGTGGCAGTGAGTCAGGAGCAGCCCGACCAGAGTGGGCCTGTGTGGGAACACAGCGTCGGCGGCAGTTCAAACCGGTGGCAGTGAGTCAGGAGCAGCATACCAATACAACAGCAGGGGAGAGAGGTAAAATGTAATCAAAGTGTGACGTCACCAGGAAGCAGGTAAGTGATTGGTTGGTAAGTATTTGGTTGGTGAGTATATCTCTTTTTTTTTAAACTTTAACTCTGGTTTATAGTTTCTAAGGTCTCTCTGGTGTAGCAGGGACTGTTGGTAAACCAGTTAACTGTAGTGTAATTAGTGGGATTGATTGATTTAATTTAAATTCAATTAATTAAAGGGTAATTCATGGCAGGACAGCCTGGCCCCATGATCTACTCCTCTTGCGATATGTGGGAACTCAGGGACACTTCCGGTGTACCTGACAACTACATGTGCAGGAAGTGCATCCAGCTGCAGCTACTGAGAGACTGCATTGCGGCACTGGAGCTGCGATTGGACACATACTGGAGCGTTCACGATGCTCAGGACAACGTGAATAGCACATTTACGGAGTTGGACACACCGCAGGTAGAGGTTGGACAGGAAGAAAGGGAATGGGTGACCAACAGGCTGAGTACTAGGCGCAGGCAGGTAGTGCAGGGGTCCCCTGTGGCCATCGCCCTCTCCAACAGATACACCACTTTGAGTACTGTTGGGGGGGATGGCTTATCAGAGGAAGGCAGCAGCAGCCAACTTCCTGGCACCAGGGGTGGCTCTGCTGCACAGAATGGGAGGAAAAAGAGGGGTAGAGCTATAGGAATAGGGGATTCAATTGTAAGGGGAATAGATAGGCATTTCTGCGGCCGCAAACGAGACTCCAGGATGGTGTGTTGCCTCCCTGGTGCAAGGGTTAAAGATGTCTCCAAGCAACTCCAGAACATCTTGGAAGGGGAGGGTGAACAGCCCGTTGTCGTGGTGCATATAGGCACCAACGATATAGGTAAAAACCGGGATGAGGTCCTAAAAGCGGAGTATAGGGAGTTAGGAGATAAATTAAAAAACAGGACCTCAAAGGTAGTCATCTCAGGATTGCTACCAGTGCCACGTGCTAGTCAGAGTAGAAATAGAACGATACCTCAGATGAATATGTGGCTAGAGGAATGGTGCCAGGGGGAGGGATTCAAGTTCCTGGGACATTGGAACCGGTTCTGGGGGTGGTGGGACCAGTTCAAACCGGACGGTCTGCACCTGGGCAGGGCTGGAACCAATGTCCTAGGAGGAGTGTTTGCTAGTGCTGTGGGGGAGGGTTTAAACTAAAATGGCAGGGGGTTGGGAACCTGAGCAGGGATACAGAGGAAAGGGAAACAAGGATAAAAGCAAAAGATAGGAAGGAGAAAAACAAAAGTGGCAGTCAGAAAAATCAACGGTTTAAATCAAACATGGCCACAGTAAATAATAATTCTAATAGGTCTAAGAGCGTTAAAAAAACAAGCCTGAAGGCTTTGTGTCTTAATGCAAGGAGCATTTGTATTAAGGTGGATGAATTGGCTGCGCAAATAGAAGTAAACAAATACGATTTGGTTGGGATTACGGAAACGTGGCTCAAGGAAGGCCAGGACTGGGAACTCAACATCCAGGGGTATTCGATATTCAGGAAAGATAGGCAAAAAGGAAAGGGAGGTGGGGTAGCATTACTGGTTAAAGAAGGGATTAACACAATTGTAATGAAGGATATTAGCTCTAATGAGGTGGAATCTGTATGGGTAGAATTGAGACATACGAAGGGGAAAAAAAGGTTAGTGGGAGTGGTTTATAGACCTCCAAACAGTAAGGCGGAGGTTGGGGATGGCATTCAAAGAGAAATTAAAGAAGCGTGCAATAAGGGCACAGCAGTCATCATGGGTGACTTTAATCTACATATAGATTGGGCCAAATAAATGAGTAACAATACTGTGGAGGAGGAATTCCTGGAGTGTTTACGGGATGGTGTCCTGGACCAATATGTCGAGGAACCAACCAGAGATAGAGTCATAGAGTCATAGAGTAATTCAGCACGGATAGAGGCCCTTCGGCCCATCGTGTCCGCGCTGGCCATCAAGCCCTGTCTAATCTAATCCCATATTCCAGCATTTGGCCCGTAGCCTTGTATGCTATGGCATTTCAAGTGCACATCCAAATGCTTCTTAAAGCCATTATAAATTCCCCTGATTCTGACTGCAAGCATAGGTCCCTTGCAGTCAGGCCATTTAGACTGGGTATTATGTAACGATAAAGGATTAATTAGCAATCTTGTTGTAAGCGGCCCCTTGGGTCGGAGCGATCATAATATGATCGAATTCTTCATTAAGATGGAGAACGAAGCAGTTGACTCGGAGACTAGGGTCCTCAATTTAAATAAAGGAAACTATGATGGTCTGAGGAGCGAGTTGGGTAGGATTGATTGGGGAATGGCACTCAAAGGGTTGACGGTGGATAGGCAATGGCAAACATTCAAAGACCGAATGGATGAACTACACAGAATTTGTTCATCCCAGTTTGGCATAAAAATAAAACAAAAAGGTGACCCAACCGTGGCTAACAAGGGAAATTAGGGATAGCATAAGGTCCAAGGAGAGGGCATATAAATTGGCCAGAAAAAGCAATAACCCTGAGGATTGGGAGCAGTTTAGGATTCAACAAAGGAGGACAAAGGGATTAATTAAGAAAGGGAAAATAGAATATGAGAGTAAGCTTGCAGAGAACATAAAAACAGACTGTAAAAGCTTTTATAGATATGTGAAGAGAAAAAGATTGGTGAAGTCAAGCATAGGTCCCTTGCAGTCAGAATCAGGGGAATTTATAATGGGGAACAAAGAAATGGCTATCCAACTAAATACATATTTTGGTTCTGTCTTCACAAAGGAGGACACAAATAAACTCCCAGAGATGCCGGGGAACATAGGGTCTGATGAAAGGGTGGAACTCAAAGAAATCAGTATTTGTAGGGAAATGGTGTTAGGAAAATTGATGGGACTGAAGGCCGATAAATACCCAGGGCCTGATAATCTACATCCCAGGGTACTTAAGGAAGAGGCCCTAGAAATATTAGATGCATTGCTGGTCATCTTCCAGAACTCGATAAACTCTGGAACGGTACCCATGGATTGGCGGGTAGCTAATGTTACCACACTATTCAAAAAAGGTGGCAGAGAAAAGGCGGGGATAGTGGGGAAAATGCAAGAGTCTCTTATAAAAGATGTAATAGCAGAGCACTTGGAAAGCAATGACTCGATCGGACAATGTCAACATGGATTTACAAAAGGTAAATCATGCTTGACTAATCTACTGGAATTTTTTGAGGATGTAACTGGTTAAATAGATAAGGGAGAACCAGTGGATGTGGTGTATTTGGACTTTCAGAAAGCTTTCGATAAGGTCCCACATAAGAGATTAGCGTGCAAAATTAAGGTACATGGGATTAGGGGCAAGGTATTGACTTGGATAGAGAACTGGTTGGCGGACAGAAAGCAAAGAGTTGGAATAAATGAGTCGTTTTCTGAGTGGCAGGCAGTGACTAGTGTGTTACCGCAAGGATCGGTCCTAGGACCCCAGCTGTTCACAATATATATTAATGATCTGGACGAGGGAATTGGATGTAATATCTTCAAATTTGCAGATGACACAAAGCTGGGGGGGGGAGGATATGCTGTGGGGAGGATGTCGTGAAACTCCAGCACGATTTGGACAGGTTGGGTGATTGGGCAGAAACATGGCAAATGCACTATAATGTGGATAAATGTGAGGTTATCCACTTTGGTGGCAAAAACAGGAAGGCAGATTATTATTTGAATGGTAATAGTTTGGGAGAAGGGGAAGTGCAAAGAGACCTGGGTGTTCTTGTACACCAGTCGCTGAAGGTAAGCATGCAGGTGCAGCAGGCGGTTAAGAAGGCAAATGGTATGTTGGCCTCCGTAGCAAGAGGGCTCGAGTAAAAGAACAAGGATGTCTTGCTACAGTTGTACAGGGCCTTGGTGAGACCACACCTTGAGTATTGTGTGCAGTTTTGGTCACCTTACCTGAGGAAGGACGTTCTTGCCATGGAAGGAGTGCAGCAAAGATTCACCAGGCTGATATCTGGGATGTCAGGGATGATGTATGAGGAGAGATTGGGTCGATTGGGCTTATACTCACTGGAGTTTAGAAGATTAAGAGGGGATCTCATCGAAACCTATAAAATTCTGTCAGGCCTGGACAGACTAGATGCAGGAAGGATGTTTCTGATGGCCGGGGAGTCCAGAACTAGGGGTCATAGTCTAAGGATAAGGGGTAAGCCATTTAGGACTGAAATGAGGAGGAATTTCTTCACCCAGAGAATGGTGAACCTGTGGAATTCTCTGCCACAGAGGGCGGTGGAGGCAGTTCATTAGGTATATTCAAGAAAGAGTTGGATATATTTCTTCAGGCTAAAGGCACCAAGTGATATGGGGAGAAGGCAGGGACCGGGTACTGAATTTGAATGATCAGCCATGATCTCATTGAATGGCGGAGCAGGCTCGAAGGGCCGAATGGCCTACTGCTGCTCCTATCTTCTATGTATCTATAAACCAGAGGATCTGAAGAATAAATGAATGCGAGACAAGACAGAAGTTGATGACACACAGGAGAAAAAGGACTGAGAGGTTTTTCCTCCAGAGTGGGGGTGGTTTGAATTGTGGCTCATCCACCCTTGGGGCCTCCAAACTGGACCACACCCATCCAGACATCAGCCCACATAGAAACCCATCCACCCAGCTACCCACCAATCGAGACACAACCCATCATGGGACCCACCAACCCAAATATTGCCCCACCCAGTGATCCACTTACCCAGGGTCCAACTGATGCGCTATAAATCACTCAAAAGACTGAGGTTAAGCGAGTAACTAACAGGCTTTTATAAACAAGAGAATGAAGGTATGACTCGAGTGGTCGACCAGTCCAGAATAAAGAGGGACTGTGGAGCAGTCACCTTTATACCTGAACTCGTGGGAGGAGTCAACCGAGGCATGTACAGACATGTACACAGTGGAATACAAACAGTGGTTTACCACATTCACCCCTTGTTTAAAAATGAGTCCGGCGGGGTGAAGTGTATTAAAAGTTTGTGTATTGGAGTCTCTCCGGAGGTCTTGTCTGCCGCTGTGATCGACGTGGCGATGGCAGGGGTAGTGAAGCTTCCGGCGTCGAGTCCCGCATAGGCTGGGGCACTGGTGTGTAGTCCTCGTGGGTGTCGAGTGGGTCGCGGGGCCCAGGCGTGCCGTCTGCTGGGGTTGGATATTGGATCGTGGGGGGCGGTGGTAGTGGGTAGTGGGTTACTGGGGCCCCTGAGGGTGCGAGGTCTCGTACAGAGACTGTGTCCTCCCGCCCGTCCGGGTACCCAATGTAAGCGTACTGGAGGTTGGCGTGGAGGAGGTGGACCCTCTCGACCAGGGGGTCCGTTTTATGGGTCCGCACGTGTCATCTTAGTAGGACCGGCCCTGGGGACGTCAGCCATGGTGGTAGCGATGTCCCCGATGTGGACTTCCTTGGGAAGACAAACATTTTCTCATGAGGGGTGGCGTTAGTGGCAGTGCAGAGCAGTGACCGAATAGAGTGGAGCGCATCGGGGAGCACATCCTGCCAGCGGGAGGTCGGAAGGCCCCTAGACTTTAAGGCTAGCAGGGCGGCCTTCCAAACTGTCGCATTCTCTCTTTCCACCTGTCCGTTCCCCCGGGGGTTGTAACTGGTGGTCCTGCTTGTGGCAATACCCCTAGCGAGCAGGTACTGGCGGAGTTCGTCGCTCATAAATGATGAGCCCCGGTCGCTATGGAGGGTGAAGAGGTCGTTCAGACATTTAATGACCGTGGCACTGCTCATGTCCGGGCAGGGGATGGTGAACGGGAAATGGGAGCACTCATCAATAATGTTGAGGAAGTACACATTACGGTCGGAGGAGGGGAGAGGCCCTTTAAAATCAACGTTCAGGCGCTCGAAGGGGCGAGTGGCTTTTATCAGGTGAGCCCTGTCTGGTCTATAAAAGTGCGGTTTGCACTCAGCGCAGACTTGGCAGTTCCTGGTCATGGTCCTGACCTCCTCAATGGAGTAAGGCAGGTTGCGGGCCCTGATGAAGTGGAAGAACCTGGTGACCCCCGGGTGGCAGAGGTCATTGTGGAGGGCCCGCAGTCTGTCGATCTGCACGCTGGTGCAGGTGCCATGCGATAGAGCATCCGGGGGTTCATTTAGCTTCCCAGGCCGGTACAAGATCTCGTAATTGTAGGTGGAATGTTCGATTCTCCACCTCAAGATCTTGTCGTTTTTGATTTTGCCCCTCTGCTTGTTGTTAAACATAAAAGCAACTGAACGCTGGTCAGTGAGCAGGGTAAATCGTTTTCCGGCCAGGTAGTGCCTCCAATGACGCACAGCCTCCACAATAGCCAGGGCCTCCTTCTCAACAGCGGAGCGTCTGGTCTCCGGGCCCTGGGGGGTTCGTGAAAAGAAGGCCACGGGTCTCCCCGCCTGATTAAGGGTAGTGGCCAGGGCAAAGTCGGACACGTCGCTTTCCACCTGGAAGGGGATGGATTCGTCCACTGCGTGCATGGTGGCTTTGGCAATGTCTTCCTTGATATGGTGGAAGGCTAAGCGGGCCTCTGCCGTCAAGGGAAAAGAGGTGGACTTGATCAGCGGACGGGCCTTGTCCGCATAGTAGGGGACCCACTGGGCGTAATAGGAGAAAAATCCTAGGCACCTCTTCAGGGCCTTGAGGCAGTGGGGCAGTGGGAGTTCCATAAGGGGACGCATCCGGTCGGGGTCGGGACCGATGACTCCGTGTTCCACAACACAGCCAAGGATGGCGAGGCGGGTTGTGCGGAATATGCACTTCTCCTTGTTATACGTCAGGTTCAGGAGTTGGGCGGTGCAGAGGAATTTTTCGAGGTTTGCGTCATGATCCTGCTAGCCATGGCCGCAGATGGTCACATTGTCCAGATATGGGAAAGTGGCCTGCAACGCATTTTGATCGACCATCCGGTCCATCTCCCTTTGGAAGACGGAGACCCCGTTGGTGACGCCAAAGGGAACCCGAAGGAAGTGATAGAGGCGGCCGTTTGCCTCAAAGGCAGTATACTGGCGGTCCTCAGGGCGGATAGAGAGCTGGTGGTACGCTGATTTCAGGTCAATGGTCGAGAAGACGTGGTACTGCATGATCTGGTTGACCATACCAGCTATGCGGGGGAGTGGGTAAGCGTCCAGCAGGGTGTAGCGATTTATTGTCTGGCTGTAGTCGATGACCAGGCGCTGCTTCTCGCCGGTCTTAACGACCACAATCTGGGCTCACCAGGAGCTGGTGCTGCCCTCAATAATCCCCTCCTTCAGGAGCTGCTCCACTTCGGTTTTAATGAAAACCCTGTCCCCGGCACTGTATCGCCTGCTCTTTGTGGCGATGGGCTAACAGTCGGGGGTGAGGTTAGCAAGCAGTGCTCTGAGTGTGGAGAGGTTGCACCTGGTGCGCGGCGGGCAAATTGGAAGCTGCTGGCTGTGGACTGTGAGTGGGGGGAGGGGTCCACCGTACGCCATCGTAACACTTTTAAGGTGGCACTGAAAATCTAACCCCAGTAGAACGGCAGCGCAGAGGTGGGGCAGGACCAGAAGTTTAAAATTATCGTACACAGTCCCGTCTACTAAGAGTGTCACCACGCAGTAGCCGCCAATGTCCGCCGACTGGGACTCGGAGGCCATAGAATTCCGCTGGTGTGCAGGCAGGACTGGGAGAGAGCAACGCCGCACCATGTCGGGGTGGATGAAGCTCCCTGTGCTCCCAGAGTCAAAAAGGCAGATTGTTTCGTGACCATTTACCTTAATGTCCATTGTGGACCGGGCCAGTGGGTGCGGTCTCGCTTGGTCCAGCATCACGGAGGCCAGCGTAGGGGTCGGTGTGTCGTTGCGGGTACCAGATGAGGTGGTGTTGGGGGCCTGCTGCATCCCGGCTAGCGTCCAAGATGGCGGCGTCCATGATCCCCATGTGGCTGGAGGCGTCCAAAACGGCTGCTGTTCCGGTGGTTCGCACATGGCTGGGGAGGCCCAAGATGGTGGCCCGCATGGCCCACACGCAGCGCTGCTGGGGTTCGGGGTGGCTTTGGCCCTGCAGATGCTGGCGTAGTGTCCCTTCTTCCCGCAGCCCGAGCAGATCGCATTTTTCGCCGGGCAGCGCGCTCTGGGGTGTTTGGCCTGGCCACAGAAGTAACATTTCTGGCCTTGGGACACTGCTGCGGTAGTTGGGCCATTGCTGGGATGTGGCTGGGGAGGCACGGTGCTATGAGACGGTCCTACCATGTACCAGGCTGTCATTCCCCGCAGCGTCCACGGTGCAGAGGAGTAGGCATCCATGCCCCGGTAGGCTGCGTCCAATGATAGTGCGAGTTCAGAGGCCTTGTTGAAGTCGAGGTCACTCTGCTCCAACAGTCGCTGTCGGTTGTAATTGGACCTGTGGCCTGCTACAAAAGCATCCCGGATAAGTTCCTCTGTGTACACGGCGGCCTTTACATCCTTACAAACACAGGCCCGGCCAAGCACAGACATTGCCTGAAGGTATTCCTCGGTCGATTCCCGTGGTTGTTGTTTACGACTCCCCAGGAGGTGCCTGGCGTACACCTCGTTCACTGGGCACATGTACTGGTCCTTGAGGAGCTTGATAGCAGCCGTGTACGAGGTCGCGTCCTGGATGACCGAGTACGCTCGGTGGTTCACTTTGGATGTCAGGACATCCAGTTTGTCCTCATCCGATTTGACCATTGCAGCGGAGGCGATCAGGAATTTTTCAAAGTACCTAAGCCAGTGAGTAAACTTGGTGGGTGCGTCCGCCTCCCGATGGTCTAAGTCTAGGCATGCTGGTGTGAGGATCTTCTCCATTATAAAAAATCTTGTTAATAAAATTGATGCGCTATCAATCACTCAAAAGACTGAGGTTAAGCGAGTAACTAACAGGCTTTTATTAACAAGAGAATGAAGGTGTGCCTCGAGTGGTCGACCAGTCCAGAATACAGAGGGACTGTGGAGCAGTCACCTTTATACCTGGACTCGTGGGAGGATTCAGCCGAGGCATGTACAGACATGTACACAGTGGAATACAAACAGTGGTTTACCACACCAACCAATCGAGATACAACCCACCCAGAGACACATCCACCCAATACCACACCACCCAGAGACCAGCCCACCCAAAGACCCACCAACCGAGACATTCTCCACACTGGGACTCACCCAGCCATGTGAGCAGCTTTATATTGCAGGCTGGAGCTCCTCCCCTGAGCCTTTGACAGGTTGGTGTATCGCTCGTGTATGCCCTGTCTTTCTGCCCATTCTCATGTTAATCCGGACTAATGCTGTCCAGTCTCGGACTGCTTTGCCCACGACCTTTCCAGGTACCTGTTTTTTCATTTGAAACCTTAATATTTGTTGTGAATATTACTGCAGTTTGATATAATCCTAAGCACTGATTCCACTCGCAGGCCATACACAGGGCTGGCACAAGAACATCACCTGGTGAAACAGATCACAGCTCACACCAAACCACAAGGACCGGGCTGGATGGAGCAATTCTGATGTATGATGGACTCCTTCCCCATCCACTCCACTTCCTCCCTCCCCTGCTCCAAATCCCCCTGTGTGTATTCCTTGTCTGGGGACATTGCCTAACCACCCCACCCCCCATCACCTGCTCCAAATAATCCCCCTGTGTGTATTCCTTGTCTGGGGACATCGCCTCCAGCCCCCACCCCCCGTCACCTGCCCCAAATCCCCCTATATGTATTCCTTGTCTGGGGACATCGCCTCCCACCCCCCAACCCCCCGTCACCTGCTCCGAATCCCCCTGTGTGTATTCCTTGTCTGGGGACGTCGCCTCCCCCCCCAACCCCCCGTCAGCTGCTCCGAATCCCCCTGTGTCTATTCCTTGTCTGGGGACATCGCCTCCCCCCCCCCACCCCGTCACCTGCTCCGAATCCCCCTGTGTCTATTCCTTGTCTGGGGACATCGCCTCCAGCCTCCACCCCCCGTCACCTGCTCCGAATCCCCCTGTGTGTATTCCTTGTCTGGGGACATCGCCTCCCCCCCGCAACCGCCCGTCACCTGCTCCGAATCCCCCTGTGTCTATTCCTTGTCTGGGGACATCGCCTCCCCCCCCCACCCCCCGTCACCTGCTCCGAATCCCCCTGTGTCTATTCCTTGTCTGGGGACATCGCCTCCAGCCCCCACCCCCCGTCACCTGCTCCGAATCCCCCTGTGTGTATTCCTTGTCTGGGGACTTCGCCTCCCCCCCCCACCCCCCGTCACCTGCTCCGAATCCCCCTGTGTCTATTCCTTGTCTGGGGACATCGCCTCCAGCCTCCACCCCCCGTCACCTGCTCCGAATCCCCCTGTGTGTATTCCTTGTCTGGGGACATCGCCTCCAACCCCACCCACCGTCACCTGCTCCAAATCCCCCTGTGTGTATTCCTTATCTGGGGACATCGCCTCCAGCCCCCAAACCCGGCACCTGCTCCAAATCCCCCTGTGTGTATTCCTTGTCGGGGACATCGCCTCCAGCCCCCACCCCCCGTCACCTGCTCCAAATCCCCCTGTGTGTATTCCTTGTCTGGGGACTTCGCCTCCCGCCCCCACCCCCCGTCACCTGCACCGAATCCCCCTGTGTGTATTCCTTGTCTGGGGACATTGCCTCCAGCCCCCACACCCCGTCACCTGCTCCGAATCCCCCTGTGTGTATTCCTTGTCTGGGGACATTGCCTCCAGCCCCCACGCCCCGTCACCTGCTCCGAATCCCCCTGTGTGTATTCCTTGTCTGGGGACATTGTCTCCAGCCCCCACCCCCCGTCACTTGCTCCAAATCCCCCTGTGTGTATTCCTTGTCTGGGGACATCGCCTCCGCAATCCCCACCCCCCGTCACCTGCTCCAAATCCCCCTGTGTGTATTCCTTGTCTGGGGACATTGCCTCCAGCCCCCACCCCCCGTCACCTGCTCCAAATCCCCCTGTATGTATTCCTTGTCTGGGGACATCGCCTCCCCCCCCCACCCCCCGTCACCTGCTCCAAATCCCCCTGTGTGTATTCCTTGTCTGGGGACATTGCCTCCAGCCCCCACCCCCCGTCACCTGCTCCAAATCCCCCTGTGTGTATTCCTTGTCTGGGGACATCGCATCCTCCACCCACCCCCCGTCACCTGCTCCGAATCCCCCTGTGTCTATTCCTTGTCTGGGGACATCACCTCCAGCCCCCACCCCCCGTCACCTGCTCCGAATCCCCCTGTGTGTATTCCTTGTCTGGGGACATCGCCTCCCCACCCAAACCCCCGTCACCTGGTCCAAATCCCCCTGTGTCTATTCCTTGTCTGGGGACATCGCCTCCAGCCCCCACCCCCCGTCACCTGCTCCGAATCCCCCTGTGTGTATTCCTTGTCTGGGGACTTCGCCTCCCCCCTCCACCCCCCGTCACCTGCTCCTAATCCCCCTGTGTCTATTCCTTGTCTGGGGACATCGACTCCAGCCTCCACCCCCCGTCACCTGCTCCGAATCCCCCTGTGTGTATTCCTTGTCTGGGGACATCGCCTCCAGCCCCTCCAGCCCCCACCCCCCGTCACCTGCTCCAAATACCCCTGTGTGTATTCCTTGTCTGGGGAATTCGCCTCCCCCCCCACCCCCCGTCACCTGCTCCGAATCCCCCTGTGTGTATTCCTTGTCTGGGGACATTGCCTCCAGCCCCCACCCCCCGTCACCTGCTCCGAATCCCCCTGTGTGTATTCCTTGTCTGGGGACATTGCCTCCAGCCCCCAACCCCCGTCACCTGCTCCGAATCCCCCTGTGTGTATTCCTTGTCTGGGGACATTGCCTCCAGCCCCCACCCCCCCGTCACTTGCTCCAAATCCCCCTGTGTGTATTCCTTGTCTGGGGACATCGCCTCCGCAATCCCCACCCCCCGTCACCTGCTCCAAATCCCCCTGTGTGTATTCCTTGTCTGGGGACATTGCCTCCAGCCCCCACCCCCCGTCACCTGCTCCAAATCCCCCTGTGTGTATTCCTTGTCTGGGGACATCGCCACCCCCCCCCCACCCCCCGTCACCTGCTCCAAATCCCCCTGTGTGTATTCCTTGTCTGGGGACATTGCCTCCCCCCCCCCACCCCCCGTCACCTGCTCTGAATCCCCCTGTATGTATTCCTTGTCTGGGGACATCGCCTCCAGCCCCCACCCCTCGTCACCTGCCCCAAATCCCCCTGTGTGTATTCCTTGTCTGGTGACGTCGCCTCCCCCCTTGTCACCTGTTCCAAACCCCCCTGAGTGTATTCTAAACCTGGGGCCATCCTCTCCCTCCCTCCCCTGCTCCAAACTCCCTGTGTGTATTCCTTGCCTGAGTTCACCTCCTCCCTCCCTCAGCTGCTCCATACTCCCCTGTGTGTATTTCTGGTCTGGGGATATCCCCTCTTCTTAGAAAGTGATGAACTTTCCCGGCAAACTGGAATTAAGCTGTTGAATCACAGAATCATCGTATCATAGAAGGGTTACAGTACAGTAGGAGGCCATTCGGCCCGTCGGTCCCGTGCTTGCTCTCTGCAAGAGCACTTCAGCTAGTCCCACTCCCTCGCACTTACACCCTGGCCCTGCAGTTTTTTTTCTTTCACGATTCCTTTTTTATGCCACGATTGAATCTGCCTCGACCACCATTTCAGGCAACGCATTCCAGATCCTAACCACTCACTGCACAAAAAGCTTTTCCTCATGTGGCCTTTGGTTCTGCTGCCAATCATCTTAAATGTTTGCCCTCTGGTTCTCGACCCTTCCAATAATGAGAACAGTTACTCTATACCTACTCTGTCTAGAACCCTCATGATTTTGAACACCTATATTAAATCTTCTCTCAAATTTCTCTGCTCTAAGGAGAACATCCACAGCTTCTCTGGTCTATCCATGTAAATGACGTCCCTCATCCCTGGAACAATTCTTGTAAATTTTCTGTGAACGTTCTCTAAGACCTCCACATTCTTCCTAAAGTGTGGTGCCAGGAATTGAACACAATACTCCAGTCGAGCTCGGACCAGTGTTTTATAAAGTTTCATCACAACTTCCTTGCTTATGTGCTCTATGCCTCTATTTATGAAGCCCAGGATCACGAATACTTTTTAATTGCTTTCTCAACCTGCCCTGCCACCTTCAAAGATTTGTGCACACATAACCCCAGGATGTTACAGCC
Source organism: Somniosus microcephalus (assembly GCF_052327205.1). Taxonomy (NCBI): domain Eukaryota; kingdom Metazoa; phylum Chordata; class Chondrichthyes; order Squaliformes; family Somniosidae; genus Somniosus; species Somniosus microcephalus. The sequence goes on along the minus strand of NW_028225180.1, from coordinate 55,328,697 downwards.
CCTTAGAATTGTACCCTTTAGTTTATATTGCCTCTCCGCGTTCTTCCTACCAACATGTATCACTTCACACTTTCCTGCATTAAATTTCCATTTGCTATGCGTCCGTTCATTCCACCAGCTTGTCTGCTCTCCTCAAGAAGTCTATCATTATCCTTCTCATTGTTGACTCTACTTCCAGTTTTGTGTAACCTGCAAATTTTGAACTCGTGCCCTGTATACCCAAATCCAAGTCATTAATATATATCAAGGAAAACAATGATCTTACAACTGGCCCCTGGGGAACACCACTGTGTAACTTCCTCCAGTCCAAAAAACAAACGTTCACCACTACTCCCAGTTTCCTGTCACTTAGCCGATTTCATATGCATGCTGTCCCTGTCCTCTTCATTCCATGGGTTTCAACTTTGTTGACAAGCCTATTGCGTTGTACTCTATCAAAAGCCTTTTCGGAAGTCCATGTACACCACATCAACCGCATTGCCCTGATCAACCCTCTCTGTTACCTCATCAAAAAACTCATTCAAGTTAGTTAAACATGATTTGCCTTTAACAAATCAGTGCTGGCTTTTCTTAGTTAATCCACACTTGTCCCGTTGAGTTTGTCCCGGATTATCATTCCGTAAATCATCCCCACTACTGAGGTTAAACTGACGGGGCTGTAGTTGCTGGATTTTTCCTTACACCCTTCCTTGAACAAGGGTGTAATGTTTTAATTATCCAGTCCTCTGGCACCACCCCTGTATCTATGGAGGATTGGAAGATTGTGGCCAGTAGCTCCGCAATTTCCACCATTAATTCCCTCAGCATCCTAGGATGCATCCATCCGGTCATGGTGACGTATCTACCTTAAGTACAGCCAGCCTTTCTAGCACCTCCACTTTAACAATTTTGTTTTATTCCATCCAGTATCTCAACTACCTCCTCTTTCACGATGTCTTTGGCAGCTACTTCTTCCTTGGTAAAGACAGATGCAGAGTACTCATTTAATACATCAACCATACCCTCTGCCTCCATGTGTAGATCTTCTTGTTGGTCCCTAATCACCCCCACCGCTCCACATACGAACCCTTTACTATTTATATGCATATAGAAGAATTTTTATTCTTTCTAATGTTAGCTGCCAGTCTTTCTCACATTCTCGCTTGTCCGTTCTTATTTAATTTTTAACTTTCCCTCTGAACTTTCTATATTCAGCCTGATTATCACTTGTAATCTCCACCTAACATCTGACATGTGTACTCTTTTTCTGCTTCATCTTACTCACTATCTGCTTCATCATCCATGGAGTTTTGATTTTAGTTAACCTATATCTCCCTCTCGTGGTAATGTACCTCGACTATACCCGAACCATCTCCTATTTAAAAGCAGCCCATTGTTCATCTACAGTTTGGCCTGCCAATCTTTGATTCCAATTTACCCGGGCCAGATCAATTCTCAACCCAATGAAACTGGTCTTCCACCAATTAAGTATTTTCTCTCTAGATTGCTCCCTGTCCTTTCACATATCTAATCTAAACCTTATGATACTATAGCCATTATCTCTAAATATGCTCCAAATGACATTTGCTCTACTTGACCCACCTCATTCCCCAGAACCAGATGCAGCAATGCCTCCTAGTTTGTTGAGCCAGAAGCTTGCTGATCAAGAAAGAACACACTTCAGAAATCCTTCCCCCTCTTTTCAGTATTACTATCGCAGTCTATATTAGGATAATTGAAGTCCCCATTATCACTATTATATAGTTCTTGCAGCTCTCTGTAATTTTCCTGCAAATTTGTCCCTCTATATCCTTCCTACTGTATGATGGCCTATAGAATACACCTAGTACTGTAATGGCACCTCTACTGTTTCTTAACGCTAACCAAATAGATTCTGTCCTTAACCCTTCCAAGACATCCTCTCTCCAGCACTTTAATATTTCCCTTAATCAATACCGCCGTGACACCTCATTTCTTTCCTTCCCTGTCTTTCCTGAACACCAATGGTTAACTTGTTCATGCCTTTGCTGTCTATTTTACTTGTTGATATTAGATGATGTGGTTGATGACACATCGTCTTTTCACGATTGGAGCTGGGTTCAGATGCATCGCTGACTGATGGAATTAAAATCCCGGCCTGCTGTCTGACTCGTGCCTTAAATAGAGTTGGTCAGCTCAAATGTTTACGGTTCTGAGCTCGTTATCTTAGGCTTTTAAAAATGTCATACTAATTACATACTGCTCGTTTTATCCATTGCTCTCACTCCCGCTATGTGGGAATCGATACAATTCTTTATTACATAATAATATTAAGTTAGTATTTAACTTCCTATGAGGGGAATTATTTTACTTATTCTTTTTAATAACGATAGATGGATGAATAAAAATAGGCTGAAGTGATCCTGAGACCGGGCAGGTAAATTGATTTGAATTAATTGTTAGGGTAGATGGTAAACGCAACCTAGGACTGGTTGTTTCATGTAGCCTTTGCTCCTGTCATAGCATTCTATTCTGTTGGCCAGTTGAGATTTTCAGTTAATATCTGTGAACAAAGATGTCTAATGTCACATTGACGAGACAAGTTCCTATTGTCTCCATCATTAGACACTGATTAGGAGACAGGCCCCGGTGTATTGGTCCAGGAGACAATGGAGAATGGAGGCTGATGGGGAGACCAGCGTCTGCAACATTCACACTGAGATTACAGAATTATAGATAACCACCATTGTAAGATGTTGTTTCTACACTAAAGGAAACTTTATCTGTTAATTAAACTGAGCGCCTCATTCCAGTACCCGCGGTGTGAGGCAGTTAACGCTAACGCCCACGTGGTCTACTCCACTGCTGAAGCTCCATCATGCCTGTTCTTTCAGAGTATTACATAGTTTTTACAGCAGAGAAACAGGCCATGTGGTCCAACAGGTTTATCTGCCGTTAATGCTCCCCACGAGCCTACTTCCACCCCTCTTCTTCTAACCACATCAACATATCCTTCTATCCCTTTCTCCCACATGTGCCTATCCAGTTTCCCCTTTGGACATCTATGTTATTCGCTTCAACTATTTCATGTGGCAGCGAGTTCCACATTCTCACCACTCTCTGGGTAAAGAAGTTCCTCCTGAACTCCCTGTAGGATTTATTAGTGACTCTTCTATTTATGGTCCCTAGTTCTGGTCTCCCCCGCAAGTGGAAACATTTCCCCTACGTCTACGAATGAAACCCTTTCATAATCTTAAAGAACACTATCAGGTCACCCCTCAGCCTTTTCTTTCCTGGGGAAAAGATCCCTAGCCTGTCCAATCTTTCCTGATATGTATACTCTCTCAGTTCTCGTATTATCCAGGAAAATCGTTATTTACACATCCTCCATTGTCTTTATGTCCTTGTTTTTAATATGGAGACCAGAAATGTGCACAAAACTCCAAGTGTGGTCAAACTAGGTTCGATACGAGTTTAACATAATGTAACTACTTTGCAACTCTATTCTTCTAGAAATAACCACTAGAGCTTGGTTTGCTTTTTTATGGCATTATTAACCAGCCTCATTTCTGAATCATGTTATTGTTGATAATGGTGTTATTGGCTGAGCTCAGCAAACAATCTCTTATGAATTAGAGTACAAAAACAACTTGCATTTATATGAAATCCGTTTGAATGTTGAGAGGGAAGGGCGCCTTTTAAGTGGGAATCAATTATGTTCACCCTGAGAAAGCAGCGGACATCAAACACCCGGCACAAATTGGAAGAAACGTTTCCTGATTCCTGCTCATTTTCACAACAAAAATTAGCTTTCGTCCTAACAGAAAGACGGTCATTCCTAAATGGAACACGGGCTGTAATATAACTCGAGTTACGTCAGGAAGATATGCTTTAATGTTACATTAATTTAACCAAAATCAGAATAAATGTTCAAGGAGATTTCACCATCTTCTTCAGCTCTTCCCTAAATTAAGTTTCTGAAGCTGCATAAATACACGTGTTTCTACAGGAACTCAAGTGAATGAGCATAAACCAGCTTTCTGTGGCGATGTGTGCAGGAGATGTATAATCGGGTGGCTGATGAGTGCGTTTGTCAGTTAATAAACTTCCGGCAGATGTCAGCCACAAAAACATTAAACTGCCTGATACACTGAACAGTAAAATGGTGGAATAACAACAGAAAGTGCTGGAAAAACTCAGCAGGTCAGGCAACATCCGTGGAGAGAAATTTGAGTTGACGTTTCGTGTCGAACCCTTCTTCAAAACTGGAAAGAAAAGAAAATAGATCAAAGGCAGGTCTGCGATCTGACAAAAGAAGTAAAAGAAACAAAAGTAGTAAAAGAAACAATAAAAGGTATTCGAAGCTAGACGAGATGGTAATAGGCTGAGATTAGGTGTGAAGTGTACTGGCAGGGCAAGATATAGCTGCCAGGTGTGAGAGTGAAACAAAAGGAAAGGGGGAGGGAAAAGTAGTGGAAAAATTACAAATAAAAATGTGATAGGGGCCGAGGTTATGATCTGAAATTGTTGAACTCGATATTGAGTCCAGAAGGCTGCAGAGTGCCTAATCGGAAGATGAGGTGCTGCTCTTCGAGTTTACGTTGAGCTTCCGTGGAACAATACAAGAGGCCAAGGACAGTGAGGTCCGAGTGGGAATGGAGCGGTGAATTAAAATGACAGGCGACCAGAAGCTCGGGGTCAACCTTACGGACTGAGTGGAGGTGTTCCGCAAGGCAGTCACCCGATCTGCGTTTGGTCTCCCCAATGTAGAGGAGACCGCATTGTGAGCAGTGAATACATTATACTAGATTGCGAGAAGTACAAGTAAATCGCTGTTTCACCTGGAAGGGGTGTTTGGGGCCCTGGACAGTGGGAAGGGGGGAGGTATAGGGGCAGGTGTTACATCTCCTCCGCTTGCACGGGAAGGTGCCAGGCGAAGGGGAAGGGCTGTTTGGGGTGATAGAGGAGTGGACTAGGGTGTCTCAGAGGGAGCGGTCCCTACGGAATGCTGAAAGGGGAGGGGAGGGGAAGATATGTTTCGTGGTGGGATCACTTTGGAGGTAGCGGAAATGCCGGAGGATGATCTGTTGAATGTGGAGGCTGGTGGGGTGAAAGGTGAGGACAAGGGGAACCCTATCATGGTTCCGGGAGGGAGGGGCAGGGGTGAGGGCAGAAGTGCAGGAAATAGAACTGACACGGTCGCGGGCAGTGTCAAACATGGTAGAGGGGAATCTTCGGTTGCGGAAAAAGGAAGACATGTCTGAAGCACTGGTGTGGAAGGTGGCATCGTCAGAGCAGATACAGCGGAGACGGAGAAACTGGGAGAATGGAATAGAGTCCTTACAGGAGACGGGGTGGGGGGAAGTGTAGTCCAGGTAGCTGTGGGAGTCAGTGGGCTTGTAGTGAATATTGGTCGATAACCTATCGTCAGAGATGTAAACGGAGAAGTCGAGGAAGGGAAGGGAAGAGTCAGAGATGGACCATGTGAAGGTGAGGGAAGGGTGGAAATTGGAGGCAAAGTAAATGAAATTGTCAAGTTCGGGGCGAGAGCAGGAAACGGCACCAATACAGTCATCAATGTATTGGAAAAAGAGGTGAGGGAGGGGACCCGAATAGGACTGGAACAAAGATTGTTCAACATAGCCCACAAAAAGGCAGGCATAGCTAGGACCCATGCGGGTACCCATGGCAACACCTTTGATTTGGAGGAAATGAGTGGTGTTAAAGGAGAAGTTGTTCAAGGTGAGAACAAGTTCAGCCAGGCGGAGGAGGGTGGTGGTGGATGGGGACTGGTCGGGCCTCTGTTCAAGGAAGAAGTGGAGCACCCTCAGACCTTCCTGGTGGGGGATGGAGGTGTAGAGGGATTGTACGTCCATGGTGAAAAGGAAGCGGTTGGGGCCAGGAAACTGGAAACTGTTAAAGTGGCAGAGGGCATCCGAAGAGTTACGGATGTAGGTGGGAAGAGACTGGACAAGGGGAGAAAAGATAGAGTCAAGATAGGAAGAGATAAGTTCCGTGGGGCAAGAACAGGCTGAAATGATGGGTCTACCAGGGCAGTCCTGTTTGTGGATCTTGGGAAGGAGGTTGAAGCGGGCTGTGCGGGGTTGGGGAACTATCAGGTTGGTGGCAGCGGGGGGAAGATCTCCAGAGGAGATGAGGTCAGTGACAGTCTTGGAAATGGTGGATTTGCTCCGGCTCTCCATCTCTGGAGCGCTCTGATTCTCACTACTGTGACTCTTGAGGCCTCTGTGGTCTCTACTGGCCAGTAAAATACGTCAGATTGTCAAACAATTAAACAGTAATATCAAAACTAAAGGAATCTAAATCGTTAAAATACCTTGTAACCAGGAGAACACGACACCTGCAGGCGATGGAAAATAGTACAGTCCGGGGTAAAAACCCCAATGAATATTGTTAATTATTCGATCAGGTTTATAGGCAATTAAATCTGGAATGCTTTGCAAATTGATCAGGACAGAGACCGTTGTTATGGCGACAGCCGCGATTTTCACCCTGCAATAACTTGTTTTGAACCTCTGGCAACATAAGGATAGAAATCGGCCAAATATGAACAAGACTGTAAACCACACCGACATATCTAGGCTGGTAGAACTGATGTAAGTAACGATCTTAAAAACGGCAGTGTAGGACAGGAAGGAACGTGGCAAGTGATTTGTACAAATGTGATACACTATTACATTGCGGATCGTGACCAGTAGATCAGCTGTTGCCATGGTCACCATGTAGACAGAGATACATTTTGAAAGGCCGCAGGGTCGTCTGGAGAGAATCACCATTGTCAGTAGATTCGCTGTGAGAAAAAGGGACAAGAGGTGAGTAACGGGGACACTCAAATAAATCTCACAGCTTATTGTGGGGAAATGTTGCACTGTGTTCCTATTATATTTTTATATAGGAGAGCGTTGTCGACATTTTGTTCAAAAAATATATCATTCTACACTCAGTATAGAGGGACTGAGAATGACCATCCTTCCAGCATACTTCAGTCAGTTTTGAAGAAGGGTCAAACCCGAAACGTCAACTCAAATTTCTCTCCACGGATGTTGCCTGACTTGCTGAGTTTTTCCAGCATTTTCTGTTGTTATTTCGGATTTCCAACATCTGCAGTATTTTGCTATCATACTTCAGTCAGACTTTGTCAAAGCGGCGGGGGAGGAGGCTCGCTCGGATTCTGTATCGGGATTGGACACGGAGAGCGCTCCCCAGCACCACAGACACCCAGGCACTGATATAGGCGGATATTAAATTTGTGCGATAATACAAAACCGGCGACATTGGATCAGCCGACCGTCATACATCTCTCCCGATTGTCAGTTCAATCACTGTCGCTCCTGACACTAGACTGAGCCTCCATTCACACTCTAACTGTGTGGCCTAGGTCAAGCCGGAGTACCTCGCAGGGAAGGTGCAGTTACAGATAAAAGACACTTAAAACGAAACCTTTGATGGTTCTCTAATTTGTTCGTTTTGATCGTCAATAAAGAAGGGGATTCCCTTGCATACATCCAAACACACATTCCATTGCAGTGTGGAGCGCTGAAACCATCCCGCCATGAGGCTGGTACCATGTGATGCACCGAGCCAATTTGATGAGTTTCTACAGCAGTCCCAGGGAGCAATCGATGGAATTTTACATTTCATCTCATTGGCTTAATTGGCGAGGGGGATCTCGGGAGCGGCATCAAATGTCAGCTGTATTCAATATCATTTACAATCAATTACTGGAAAGACATGAATTCAAACATAACTTTCAGCTGTAACACAAAGCATTATAACCACAGACCGCAAACGCTGCTGCCGACCAGGGGATCACCGGATGGGGAAAATAACAAGCATCGCAAAGAATAATGGTGACACCTGATCAGTGAACTCCTGGTAAACTAGGGGAGTGAGCAGGAGCTGGGACTCCAAATAGAGAAATACTACTGATTAAAAAGAATTAGATTCCTGAACTTACTATTCATAGAGTTAAATCTATGGGGCTAAGTGGTCAGGTGTAAAACTATGAGAAAGGCCTTGATAGTTTTGACTGCTCCCATGAGACGACGTATTGCATCCCAGCAGCGGATCGTGCTGTAGGGAGTGCAAGGTACTGAAGGATTCTTTCCCGGCTCTTTAAAGAGAGGAAACATTCCGGACAGACCATTCCAGACACAAAGGGATATTCCCAGAAATCCCCGACCCATGGGCACAGCTCTTGGAGTCTGTCCACAGCTGAATGGGAGCTTGAGGTCCAGTGTCTTTTGATGGAAATTCAGCCCCAGCATCAATGGGCCTCAGACCCTCTTCGCCGAATTCACTGATCTCCGTCCACTCTGAGCAAAGCCGAGCCACTCCCGCCATGGCCAGTGATTCTGACAGGGGAATGTTGGCTTTCGCAGCCCGGAGGAAAGGGCTTTCACCCACTGGTGGACTGTCTGAGTTCACTTGGTTCCAGTCATTCTGCAATAATCTGAATCTACCCAGCATCTCCCGGGTTGTCATTTTCAAAGGCGAACACTCTGCTGGGACAGCATTGTAGTATCGGTCAAAGGCAGCACATGGCCCTCAGCAAGACCCAGAGAGACACCCAGTACAACATGGTTTAATTCCCCAGACCAGCCCCATTGTAGTATCGGCCAAAGGCAGCACATGGGCCTTAGCAACAGGCTCAGAGAGACTCCCAGTACAACATGGTTTCATTCCCCAGACCAGTTCCATTGTAGTATCGGCCAAAGGCAGCACATGGACCTCAGCAACAGACCCAGAGAGACTCCCAGTACAACATGGTTTCATTCCCCACACCAGTTCCATTGTAGTATCGGCCAAAGGCAGCACATGGGCCTCAGCAACAGGCTCAGAGAGACTCCCAATACAACATGGTTTCATTCCCCAGACCAGCCCCATTGTAGTATCGGTCAAAGGCAGCACATGGACCTCAGCAACAGACCCAGAGAGCTTTCCAACACAACGTGATTTCATTCCCCACGCCAGACCCATTGCGGTCTCTCTAACGGGGCTATCGTGCCCTTTTGCGGGGTCAGGAGTATTTTCTGTGGTGCGGGCCGATTATATAAAGAACTGACGCTGGCTTTATGAACTAACAGGGACTAGTTTCACAGAACAGACCTGTTGTGACCAAGACTCCCATTGAATAAGACGGCATAAAAAAGGAAGCTTCATCGATGATTGGAAAGGCTGAGAATCGCACCAGTACAGGACTTTTTCAACGTGAGAGACTGACAAGCTTTTGGGAGCCGTTTAATTTCTGGCAGAAGGCTCGGCCTTTGATGCAGTAATTTGACGGTGGATTCACTGGTATGTAAAGCTGGTCCATACCTCATCTGGGAGTGCGTGATGATTACATGTTCGGGGGTTTCTCTCCTGTATTCATACCATGCTGTACGTGTGATGGTGAGCTTCATTGGGTAGAGTCAGAGGAGCTTGTACACTGCATTCGCCACATGATGTTTCTGAGTCCACTGTGCTTGATGATCGATAATACAGTGAGATTTGCAATGTATCCAACTCCTGTGTACCTGTCCTGGGAGTGTATGATGTGACATTATTGAGGGGGTTTTACTCTTTTTTTTAACCCATGCTGAACCTGCCCTGTGCGTGTTGGATGGAACACTGTCGAGGGAGCCTTACTTTGTATGTGACACGTACTGTTCCTGACCTGGCTGTCTTTGATGGGACCGTTTGGAGGGAGCTTTACTCTGTATCTACCCCGTGCTGGGCTTGACATGGGCATCTTTGATCGGCTGTATGAATATGCTGTACACTGTATGTAACCCATGCTGTACACTGTATGTAACCCATGCTGTACCTGACCTGAGAGTGTTTGATGGGACAGTGTAGGTAGTTTTACTCTGCATGCACCGCGTGCCGCACCTGAACTGCGTATGCTTGATGGGATAGCGTAGACGAAGCTTTCACTATTATTGCCCATAATTTCCCCTCCAATTATTGCTCATATGGCCCCACCCGCTGATAGCCCCGATGACCCCTACAGTGTGGCACTGACGCCCATTCCCGTTTTTAGGGAACAAACTCGTTTTAGAACACTGATGTGGTTATTATATCTTCATGCAAGCACAAAGAACTGAAACTGTTTTTCACTGCTGAGGCAGGACGGAGACGCAGTGCTTTTGGGCCATTGAATAGTGGGAACTCCTTTTTGGAGTATGGGATGGGTAAATCATAAATGGCAATTTTGCGTGGTTGTGATCCATGCCTGGGGTCTCAGTACATGGTAACGAGTTTGGTGACAGAACTGAATGTACAACATGTGTTCATCCCCAGAGAGACTGCACACGAGGAGCAAGCCTGATCATGTGACCCTGTGAAACCTCCACTGGGCGGAGCTCCGGCTGCTTTGTGACATTGTTACTGGCTGCTGTGTGATTGGCTCCTGCCTCCTTTCTGATGTCACGTGGATACGCTCCATCAGTGGTGTGTTACTGTTGGCGGAGCTGGAGTTGGCAGCGGATATGGTGAGTGAGTTCAAACTCAATAAATAAGGGCAGGGAAAGGAAAAATCAATTAAATATTAAAATAAGTTATCCAACCAAATGTCATTAATTCTAAATATATTCAAATTAAATATATTGATAGTCCCAAAATTAGACCACTTGCTTTCGAGTAACATGTTCTAGAAATAAACTAAACATTTTTACTTTAAATTATTCTTTTAGTGAACTTTATCTCAGGAAAGTGGAGAGAGCAAAATCGAATCACACCCACACTAACTGGGAGTAGAGAAATGTCGATGGTTGCAGTGAGACTTACAATATATCTAACTCCTGTCTACCTGCCCTGGGAGCTTTTGATGGGTCAGTGTTGGGGGAGCTTTATTCTGTTTTTAACTCGTATTGTACCTGCCCTTTTAGTGTTTTGTGGAACAGTGTCCAGTGTGCTTTACTCTGTATCTGACCCGAGCTTGTTCCTGACCTGGGAGTGTTTTAAGGTACAGTGTAGTGGGATCTTTACTCTGTATCTAGCCCGTGTTGTACTTGCCCTGGGTGTGTATGACGGGAATTCGTAAAGGAACCTTTACTATTCATTTAAGCCATATCTAACCTGGGTGTGTTTATTGGGACCGTGCAGACAGAGCTTTATTCTGTCGCTAACACGATCTTTACCTGGCCTTGGAGTGTTTGATGGGACAGCCTAATGGGAGCTTTACTTAGTAACTACTCAGTGCTGGACAGGACATGGAATTGTTTGATCTGGCTGCTAAGAATGTGCTTTACACTCTATATAACACGTGCTGTACCTGATTTAGGAATGTTTGATGGGACGGTGTAGAATTAGTATTGCTCTGCGTGTATCTCGTGCCTTAACTATTATTGCCCTTGATTTCCCCTCCAATTATTACTCACATGGCTCCAACCATTGATGGCCCTGGTAATCCCTACAATGTGCCTCTGATGCTCCTTCCTATTAATGGGGAATAGATTGGTTTTAGAGAACAGATCTGTTCATTGCATCTTCATCCAAGCATCATTACCACAAACAGACTTTCAATGCCGAGGCAGGAGGGAGACGCAGTGCTTGATATTAAGTAAGGGAGTCTTTAGGGCGTATAAATCAAAAGGTGGACATTTGCGCCATTGAGCATTGGAGACTCATAGTTGGAGAATGGGGTGGAGAATTCTAAATGGGTAATTTCGTGCAGTTGTGTTACCTTGCCTGGGGTCTCAGTACATGGGAACGGGGTAGGATTGCACACCAGGAGCAAAGCATGGTCATGCGACCCTGTAAAACTTCGACGGGGTGGAGCTCCGGTTGCTTTGTGACATTGTTACTGGCTGCTGTATGATTGGCATCTGTCTCCTTTGTGATGTCACCTGGAGACAGGTCTCCGCCCCTGGTTACACACCATCAGTGGTGTGTTACAGTGGGCGGAGCTGGAGTTGGCAGCTGATACTGTGAGTGAGTGCAGCCCCTATAAATACTGCAAGGAAAGAAAGAAACAATTTAATATGTATTTCAACTAAATGTAATTAATTGAAAAAAAAAATTATATATAAAATAATCACACAAATATTCCCCTTGTATTCCGATTACAGTTTATAGAATCAATATGAATCATTTTTACGCTGCTAGATTCTTGGAGGCAGCAGTGTCTCAGGAAGGTGGAGAGAGAGAGAGGTCGAATCATCACCACATTAACTGGGACCGGAGAAAAGCCTCTGGGATTGCAGAACAGACCTGGTGTTAATGACCCCGTGTCAAAGACCGGATAAAACAGGAAGCTTCAGCAATGATTGGAATGATGAGGACCTTTCCTGAGAATCCAATCAGTCCAGGATTTTGTCGAGGTGAGAGTCGAACGCGGTTACTGCAGCTGTTCAACATTTGCCGTAAGGCTCGGCCTTCGATGCGGCAGTTTGACTGGGGACTCACTCGTGCGTGAACCTTGCCCATAGCTCACCTGGGAGAGCTAAAAATTCCTGCAACCGCACCGCCCTGTACCTGTGTTAGTTTGCTTCATTGGAGAGTGTCAGAGGAGGTTACGCTGCATTAACCACAAGCTGTATCTGAGTTGACTGTGCTTGATGAACCAAAATTCAGCGAGATTTACACTCTACTGAACCCCTGCCGTAACTGCCCTGGTAGTATTTGACGGGACAGTAGAATGGAAACTCTATTCTGTATCTATCCTTTGCTGTACCTGCGCTGGGTGTGTTTGATGGGACAGTGTAGAGGCAGCTTTACTCTGTATCTAACCCGTGCTGTACCTGCCCTGGGAGTGTTTGATGTGACAGTCTAGAGGGAGTTTTAGTCTGTATCTAAACCGTGCTGAACCTGCACAGGGAGTGATTTAGGGGAGAGTGCAGATGGAGCTTTACTGTGGAACAAGCCTGTCCTGTACCTGCCCTTGGAGGGTTTGATTGCACGGTGTAGATCGAAACATTACTCTGTATCTAACCCATGCTGGACCTGTCCTGGGAGTGTCAGCTGGTGCAGTGTTGAGCGAACTTTACCCTATATCTTACCCATGCTGTTCGTAAGCCGATGATTCAACCATTTGATGCCACTGATGATCCCTCTAATTATTTTTTCTGATGCTCCTTCTTGTTAAAAGGAAACTCACCCCAATAGCAGAAAGGGGAAGCTTCAACAATGATTGGAAATGTGGGGCGCTTTACTGAGAATCTCTTCAGTCGACGGTTTTGCCAAGGTGAGAGTCTAACAAGCTATTGGGAGAAGTTTAGAATCTGGCATAAAACTCGTCTTTTGATGTGTTAATTTGACTGGGGATTCACTGGTATTTAAAGCTAGCCTATATCTGTAGTTCTTGACCCACTCGCCAGAGGGAATTGTTTTTCTGTGTCTACTCTATCATATCTCACATCATCTTGAAAACCTATACTAGGCCACCTCTCAAGTTGTCTATTCCAAGGAAAACATTCCTAACTTTTCCCACTTCTCCTCATAACTGAAGACCCGTATCCCTGCTAACATCCTGTTAAAACTCCTCAGTTCCCTTTCTATGACCTTAACATCTTTCCTGAAATGTGGTGCTCAGAATTGTCAACAATACTCCAGCTGTTGCTTTACCAGTGATTTATAAAGTTCTGGCCTGGTCGCTTTGCTTTTATATTCTATTCCTCCATTTATAAACCCAAGTAAATCATTTGATTTTCAACAAATGTGTCTACTTGCCCTGCAAAATTTACGGATTTGTTTATAAGGATATCAAGGTTTTTCTGATCACTTACAATGTTCTAAATTGTGCCATTTATAGTATACTGTCTTTCCATTTTAGTACACCCAAAGTTCTTCACTTCACATTTTTTCACATTGAACTCCATGTGCCATCCTTCTTCCTATCCACCATCCTTGTTATGTCATCCTGGATTCTATAACTATCATAATTATCTTCTGCTTTTTGAAGAGCTGTAGAATCTGCAAACTTTATAATGCTGCTCCCTAGGTTGTTAATTAAAAAAATGAAACGGCGAATGGACCCAAAATGACCATTGAGGAACACCACGGCAAACTACCTCCCATTCTGAAAAACATCCATCCACTACCACAATTTACTTCCTGTCACTGAGCCAATTTTGTATCCATACCGCCACATTCCACTTAAATCCATGGGCTTCCATCTTTTTAATAAGGCACATACCCAATCCACATATCCAGGTATTGCGGCTTTCATGACCACCAGATGTCTCTATGAGCTTTATAGCCATTGAAGTACTTTTTGAAGTGTAGTCACTGTTATAAGGCAGGAAATGAGGCAGCCAATTTGCACTCAGCAAGCTCCCATAAACAGCAACGTGATCATGAACAGATAATATGCTTTAGTGATGTTGATTGAGGGATAAATACTGGCCAGGACACCGGGGATACCTCCCCTGTTCTTCTTCGAAATAGTGCCATAGGATCATTTAAGTCCAACTGAGAGAGTAGACGTTTAACGTGTCATCCGAAAGATAGCACTTTCAACAGTGCAGCACTCGCTCAGTACTGCATTGATTTGTTGGCCTAGATTTTAATGCTCAAATCTCTGAAGTATACAAAGATACGCTACATTGTCAACAGTGTAGATTTGAGCATAAACTCATAAAGATATATTCATAGATTAAGTAAGTGTGTGAACTGTGGCAAATGCATATGAATACAAGCATGTGTGAGATCATTCGTATAGACATAAAACGAATAGATCAAATACTTTCTAAATGGTGAAAGATTAGAAACAGTGGAGGTCCAAAGAGGCGTAGGGGTCCATGTACATATGTCATTAAAATATCATGGGCAGGTGCAGAATATAATAAAAAAAACTAATGGAATGCTGGTAATTATATGCAGAGGACGACAATATAAGGGGGAGAAGTTATACTCCAGCTATACAACGCCCTGGTTAGAATATGTTCAGTTCTGGTCACCACACCATAGAAAGATGTATTAGCCTTTGAAGGGGTGCAGCGTGTATTTACCGGAATGATACATATACTCCAGGGGTTAAATTACATGGGGAGATTACGCACACTAGGTTTGTAGTCACTGGAATTTAAAATTTAAGGGATGACTTGATTGAAGTATTCAAGATTTTAAAGGGTAATTATAGGGTAGATAGAGAGAAATTTTATCCGATGGTTGGCGAGTCTAGGACGAGGGGGCAGAGTCTAAAAAATAGATCCAGACATTTCAGGAGTGAAGTTAGGAAAACACATCTACATGCAATGGATGGTAGAAATTTGTACCTGACTTCCGCAAACAGTAGTTAATGCTGGGTGAATTGTTAGTTTTAAACCTGAGATTGATCGTTTTTAGTTAATCTAAGGGATATAGGGAAAAGGGCTATAAACGGAGTTGGGTCACAGGTCAAACATAATCTCATCAAATAGGGGAACAGGCCCGAAGCGGTAATTTGCTTAATCCTGTTCCAATAATGAGTGTTTGAAGGTGCTGTTCGCAAGTGCAGATGAGAATCGCGATTTAAAAGCAACACGCGAACAGGGACTTGAACCTGGACCCTCAGATTAAACGGCTGAGGCGCTACTGACTGAGCTATTCAGGCTCTGATTTTTTTAGGTTATGCAACGACTTTCACTGGCTCACCTGCTTCATTACACACCAGAAATTGCATTTGCTTCTCCAGTAATCCCGCCTATACAGTGCATTTCTCTCACAAACACAGATTGACTGCCCCCACCGACTTCACTTCAGGAATAGTCTCCCTCCCAGAAAGGACACACTCTTTAAAAGCGGCCTCAGATGTGAGAACGGAGGCTTCTGTTTGTTACATTAGAGCATATGGCACTTCTCTCCCTAACACTGGGGAACTAGTGAGACAGAATTTTTAGCAAGTTTCTGTTTATTGTGAGGAAGCAAAGAAACTATTCTTACGGAATTATCCAGACTCCAATCAACGCTGAAAAAATTTTGATCGCGACGTGATTTGTACACTCAGCTTTCTGATGTTGAATCTGACGCGCTACCGTTGCGCCACGAAGTCATGGAAACCGCAGAAATAAACCAGGAAACGGCTCAAAATACACAACAGGTCGAGCAGCTTATGGAAAACAATTAAACTTTCGGCGTGGAGACAGTAGTTCCGAACTGCAAACAAGGCCGTGTGAAAATATAAACTGTGTGTGTGTATGTAGAATCATAGAAACTCACAGCACAGAAGGAGTCCATTCGGCCCGTCCTACCTGTGCTGGCTAAGAAAGAGCAGCCATACTATTTCCGTAATCATCCTCCAAATGTGCATCACTTCACACTTCTCCGGCTTGACCTCCATCTGCCATGCTTTTGCCCATATCACCCTCCTGTCTGTGTCATCCTGAAGTCGACAACTATCCTCATCATTATTTATTAAAGTGCCAAGTTTCGTGAGATCTGCAAACCTTATATTGCTGCTCGAGTCAAGTTCCTTTATAAAAGTTGCAAAGAGTAATGGACCCAAAACAGACCCTTGGGGAGCACCACTGCAAACAACCTCCTCGTCTGACAAACATCCATCCATCACCACCTTGTGCTTCCTGTCACTGAGCCAATTCCGTAACCATACCATCACACTTCCCTTAATTCCATGGGCTTCAATCTTCTTAACAAGCCTCCTATCAGTGTGTGATGTTTATACAGTAAATTAGTGTTTATGTGATGAGTGCGATGCATTATATGTGGGACAGTTTAAAGTTTATTATTATAATATATTAAGTCCTGTTATAAAAATATTAAATATATATAATTACATCTGTGATAATTCTAAATGTACTTGGTTGTATCTATGCACTAGTTATAAATATATTTGTGTGTATCATTGTGTAATTTATCATTGTTATTGTGTGAGTGTTGTCTATGTTATTTGTAAGTATATTTGTGTGTAATTTAAATGTGCCATTTTGAGAAAAGATATATACAAAATACATTTGAAATGAAGACTGATGTCCCCCAATAAAGGAATACATCTTACAGGTACATGGGAAAACTTTTGTAAGCAGCAGTTTCATAGAACATAGAAAAATAGATGCAGAATAAGCGATTTGGCCCTTCGAGCCTGTTCCGCCGTTCAATATGATCATGGCTGATGCTCTCTCTCAATACCATGTTCCCACTCACTCCCCATACCTCTTGATGCCTTCTGTGTTTAGAAATCTATCCATCTCCTTCCTAAATATATTCAGCGACTTGGCATTCATAGTCTTCTGTGGTAGAGAATTTCACAGATTCACCAGCCTCTCAGTGAAGAAATGCCTCCTCATCTCAGTCCTAAATGTTCTTCCCCGTATCCTGAGACCATGACCCGTCGTTCTAGACCCCCCCAGCCAGTGGAAACATCCTCCCTGCATCCAGTATGTCTAGACCTGTCAGAATTGTATGCGTTTCAATTAGATCCCCTCTCATTCTTCTAAACTCTGGTGAATACAGGCCTATTCGTCCCAATCTCTCCTCCTATGACAGACCTGCCATTCCTGGAATCAATCTGATGAACATTCGATGCAATCCCTCTATGGCAATTATATCCTTGCTTAGGTCAGGTGACCAAAACTGCACACAGTACTCCAGGTGTGGTCTCACCAAGGCCCAGTATAACTGTATAAGACATCCTTGCTCCTCTACTGAAATTATCTTGCAATGAAGGCCAACATAATATTTGCCTTCATAACTGCTAGCTGCACATGCATGTTTGCTTTCAGTGACTGGTGTATATGGACACCCAGGGGCCTTTGTACATCAACATTTCCCAATCTATTATCATTTAAATAATACGCTGCCTTTCTGTTTTTCCTACCGAAGTGGTTAGCTTCACATTTATCCACGTTATACTGCATCTGCCATGTATTTGCCCACTCACTCAACTTGTCTAAATCGCCTTGAAGCCTCTTTGCATCCTCCTCACATCTCACAATTCCACCTAGTTTCGTGTCGTCAGCAAATCTGGAAATCCCTCATCCAAATCATTGATATATATTGTGAATAGCTGGGGCCCAAGCACTGATCCCTGCGGTACCTCAATAGTCACCACTGCCACCCCAAAAAAGACCCATTTATTCCTACTCTCTGTTTCCTGTCTGATAACAAATTTTCAGCCCATGCCAGTATATTACCCCCAATCACATGTGCTTTAATTTTGCATACTTACCTCCATTGTGGGACTTTATCAAAGACCTTCTGAAAATCCAAATACACCATATCCACTATATCTCCCTTAATTTTCTTTCAGTTACATCCTCAGAAAACTCCAGTAGGTTTCTCAAACACGATTTCCCTTTCATAAAGCCATGTTGACTTTGTCCAATCCCGTTGATATTTTCTAAGTGTCCTGTTATCACATCCTTTATAATAGACTCTAGCATTTTCCCTACTTCTGATTTTAGGCTAACCGGTCTGTAGTTACCTGTTTTCTCTCTCCCTTCTTTTTCAAATAATGGGGTTACATTTTCCACCCTCCAATCGGCAGGAACAGTTCCATAATCTGTAGAATTTTGAACGATGACAACCAATGCTTCCATTATTTCCATGGCTACCTCTTTTAGTACTCTGGGATGAAGATTATCAGGCCCTGGGGATTTATCGGCTTTTGGTCCCATTAATTTCTCCAGCACTATTTTTTACTAATACTAATTTTCTTTAATTTCTCCTTCTCCCGATACCCTTGGTCCCCTAGCATTTCTGGGAATTAATTTGTGTCCTCTTCCATGAAGACAGAACTAAAGTATGTGTTTAATTGATCTGCCATTTCCTTGTTGCCCATTATAAATTCTCTCGTTTCTGACTGTAATGGACCTACATTTGTCTTTACTAATCTTTTTCTTTTTACATACTTGGAGAAGCTTTTACAATCTGCTTTTACGTTCCTTGCAATTTTACTCTCATACTCTATTTTTCCCCTCTTAATCAATCTCTTGGTCCCTTTTTGCTGAACTCTAAACTGCTCCCAATCCTCAGGCTTGCTACTTTTTCTGGCAACTTGATATGACTCCTCTTTGGATCTAATTCTATCCTTAATTTCTTTTGTTAACCATGGTTGGGCCGCTTTTCTTTTAGTGTTTATATGCCAGAAAGGAATGTATAACTTCTGCAATTCATGCATTCGTTCCTTAAATGTTAGCCATTGTTTGGCCACCGTCATGCATTTTAATGCAGCTCCCCCAATCTATCATAGCCAACTCACACCTCATACCTTCGTAGTTTCATTTGTTTAGATTTAGGACCCTAGTTTTGGATTGGACTACTTCACTGTCCATCTTAATGAAGAATTTTATCATGTTACGGCCACTCTTCCCTAAAGGGCCCCACACAACAACATTATTAATTAACCCCTTCCTATTGCACAATACCCAATCTAGGATAGCCTGTTCCCTAGTTGTCTCCTCAACGTACTGTTCTAAATAACATCTCGTACACACTCCAGGAATGAATCCTCCACAGTACTTTTGCTAATTTGTTTTGGCCAGTCTATATTTAGATTACAGTCACCCATGATTATTGTAGTTCGCTTTTTACATGCATCTCTAATTTCCTGTTTGATGCCATCCCCTACATTAGCACTACTGTTTGGAGGCCTATAGACGACTCCCATCAATGTTTTATGCCCCTTGGTGCTTCTTAGCTCTGTCCAGACTGATTCTGCATCTTGACTTTCTGAGCCAATATGCAATCTCACTATTTTTCTGATTTCATCTGTTACTAACAACGCCATCCCACCTCCTTTTCCTTTTTGCCTGTCCTTTCTAAATATCTAATATCCTTGGATATTCAGCTCTCAGCCTTGGTCACCCTGCAGCCATGTCTCCGAGATCACAATGATATCGTGTCAGTTTATATCTCTATGCGCTGTTAATTCATCTACCTTATTATGAATGCTTCCTGCATTCAATTACAGTGCCTTTAGATTTGTATTTTTAACATTTTTAGACATCTAAAAATGTCTTTGTATATCAGCCGTATTTGTCTTATTACCATTTTTTCTTAACCGGACCCCATTAGTTTGTGCGCTCCTTTGATTGTACGCTTTGTCCCTTTCTGACACCACCTGGTTATCCTTACCCCAATCACTTTCCTGCACTGCTTCCTTGTTTTTTTATCTTTAGCATTCTAGATTTCTCTCCACTGGGAACCTCCCCCGCTTATTTACTTAAAAGCCCTATCTACTTCCCTAGTTATTCGATTCGTAAGATCAATGGTCCCAGCATGTTTCAGGTGTAGTCCATCCCAACGGAACAGCTCTCTCTTTCCCCAGTACTGATGCCAGTGCCCCACGAATTGAAACCAACTTCACCCGCACCAAACTTTGAGCCACGCATTCATCTCCCTGATGCTATTAACCCTATGCCAATTTTCTTGAGGCTCTGGTAATAATCCAGAGATTATGTCCTCTGTGGTTCTGCTTTTTAATTTAGACCCTAGCTGCTCAAACACTCTCAGCAGAACCTCGTTCTTTGTCCTACCTATGTCGTTGGTACCTACATGGACCACGACAACTGGATCCTTCTCCTCCCACTTCAAGTTCTTCTCCAGCCTGGAGGAGATGTCTCATATCTTGGCACTGGGTAGGCAACCTGGCCTTCGGTTCTCACGCTCCTGGCTGCAGTGAACAGTGTCTATCCCCCTAACTATACTGTTGCACACTCCAACCACCTTCATTTTTACTCACCCTACCTGAACGGTTTCCTGTACCACGGTGCCGTAGTCAGGTTGCTCGTCCTCCCCACAAAGGTTGCAAGAACCTCGAATCTATTGGACAATTGCAGGGACTGAGGCTCCTGCAATACTACCACCTGGATCCCCGTACATGCCTCACTCGCAGTCACACCCTCCTGTCCCTGACCATGTTTCAATTCTTTAGTATTTAATCTAAGGGGTGTGGCTGCCTCCTTGAGCAAAAGGTCCAGGTAACTTTCTGCCTCCCGGATGTCTCGCAATGTCTGCAGCTTGGACTCCAGCTCCTCAACTCGGAGCCGAATTTCCTTGAGTAGCTAACACTTTCTGCAGATGTAGTCCTCCTGGACAAAAATGCTCAGAAGCTCCCACATATTGCAGCATCAACACATCTCCTGTTCATCCATAATTTTTTTTATTTCTTTAATTAGATATGTATTAATCAAGTTATTTATCTCGTTTAGTTTATTAAATTAATTAATTTAAGTTTAGTTTTTAAAATTTAGTTATATATTATATGTTATCTTAAATCTTAGCCCACAGTCACTACCAATCACTTACCTGCCTTACCTGTGACTTCACACTGCCGTTATCTTTTGCTGATGCAAGTCAGCTGATGCTTTTATCCCCGCTCTTGGGTGTTGGTCTGTACCCGCTCAGGTCTGCCACCACTCTGTGGGAGAGGTTAGGAAAAGCAAGCACCTCCTTTCTCCACTTCACCGAACGCCCACACTTATCAAACTCCCAGCTGTTCACTCTGTGTGCATTTACATGTAATACAAGTCAACATAAATTTGCATTAAAATGGATAGACCCAATTATATTTAAAATTAGCACAATATTTTGATTCAGTTTTCCTTCGTGGTTAGCTGTTAGGAATCGTAGTGGTAATGTCACTGGGCTAGTAATCCAGAGGCCTGGACCAATGATCCAGAGACTTGAGTCCAAATCCCAACACAGCAACTGCAGAATTTAAATTCAGTTAAGTAAATAAATCTGGAATAAAAGGCCAGTATCAATAATGGCAACTTTGAAAATATTGGATTGTTGTGAAAACCCATCTGGTTCACTAATGTCATTAAGGGAAGGAAATCTGCCATCCTTACCTGGACTGGCCAATATGTGACTCCAGATCCACAGCAATGTGGTTGACTCTTAACTCTGCAATGGCCTAGTAAGTCACTCAGTTGTAACTAACCGCTATGTAACAGAATAAGAATGAAACCATATGGACCACCCGGCATTGACCTCATCACCGGCTATGGACACAGAAACGGCACACACAGCCCAGTTATCCCTTCAAAGTCCTCCTCACCAACATCTGGGGACTTGTGCCAAAATTGGGAGAGCTGTCCCACAGACTAGTAAAGCAGCAGCCTGATATAATCATACTCACAGATTCATGTTTCAGCCAATGTCCCAAACTCTTCCATCAACATCCCTGGGTATGTCCTGTCCCACAGGCAGGACAGACCCACCAGGGATGGCGGCACAGTGGTATAAAGGTGGAAAGGAGTGGCCCTGGGAGTCCTCAACATAGATTCTGGACCCCATGAAGTCTCATGTCTTTAGGTCAAGCATGGGCAAGGAAACCTCCTGCATATTACCATCTACCGCCCTCCCTCAGCTAATGAATCAGTACTCCTCCATGTTGATCACCAATTGGAAGAAGCACTGAGAGTAGCAAATGTAGAACACCAGTTGGAAGAAGCACTGAGATTTGCAAGGGCACATAATGTACTCTGGGTGGGGGAATTGTCCATACCAAGAATGGCTCAGTAGCAACACCACTCACCGAGCTGGCCGAGTTTTGAAGGACATAACTGCCAGTCTGGGCATGCGGCAGGTGATGAGAGAACCAACACGAGGGTAAAACATAGTTGACCTCGTCCTCACCTATCTACCTTTCGCAGATGTAACTGTCCATGAAAACATTGGTAGCAGTGACCACAGCACAATAATTTTGGGGGCGATGTCCCTTTTTCACAGTGAGGGCACCCTCCATCGTGTTGTGTGGCACTACCACCGTGCTAAATGGGATAGATTCAGAACAGATCTAGCAGCTGAAAATTGGGCATCCATGATGTGCTGTGGGCCATCAGCAGCAGCAGAATTATATTCCACCACAATCTGTAACCTCATGGCCCAGCATATCGGCAACTCTACCATTACCGTCAAGCCACAGCACTAACCCTGGTTCAATAAGGAATGTAGAAGAGTATGCTGGGAGCAGCACCAGGTGAACCTGAAAATGAGGTGCCAACCTGGGGAAGCTGCAACACAGGACTAGATGCATGTTAGAAAGCGGAAGCAACATGATATAGACAGGGCTAAGCAATCCCACAATCAACGGATTAGATCAAAGCTCTGCAATCCTGCCATATCCAGTCGTGAATGGTGGTGGACCATTAAACATCTAACGGGAGGAGGAGGCTCCATGAATATCCCTATTCTCAATGATGGTGGGGCCCAGCAGGTGACTGCAATGACAAGGCTGATGCATTTGCAACCATCTTCTGCCAGAAGTGCCGAGTGGATGATTCATATTGGCCTACTCCAGAGGTCCCCACCATCACAGAATCCAGTATTCAGTGAATTCGATTCACTCCGCGTGCTATCAAAAATCAGCTGAGCAGACTAGATACAGCAAAGGCTATGGGCAGCGACAACATCCTGGCTATCATGCTGAAGACTTGTGCTCCAGAGCTAGCCTTGCCTCTATTCAAACTGTTCCAGAAGAGCTACAACACAGGCAGCATTTGACTGAGTCTGGCATCAAAGTGCCCTAGTAAAACTGAAGTCAATGGGAATCAGGGGGAAAACACTCCACTCCACTGGCTGTAGTCATACCTAGCACAAAGGAAGTCGGTTGTGGTGATTGAAGGTAAATCATCACAGCCCCAGGCCATGGCTATAGGAGTTCCTCAGTGCAGTGACCTAGGCCCAACCATCTCCAGCTGCTTCATCAATGACCTTCCCTCAGAAATAGGGATGTTCGCTGATGACTGCACAACATTCAGCGCCATTCACAACTCCTCAGATAATTACGCTCTCCATGCCCGCCTGCTCAGAGCTCTTAAGCGAATGAAAATTTGACTCTTTCATTGTCTCGGCCTGTGTTCGAGTCCCAGCCAAAGGCTAAAGCGCAGCTTTTAATTAAATTATTTTCATGCATCTGCTATGAGAGAAAAAAAAAACAATTGTTTTAATCACCATTAATTAACTCATGACCATCTTTTTTTGAACAATGAAAGAAATGCTTATTGATCAAGAGTTGATACTTCAATATTTTTTTCTGTGAAGAAATGTTACCCACACCACATTTCACACATAGGAGTCTGGTTTAAAAAGTTAATTGCTTCTGACACCAGGATTCTGGGACACTTTGGTTAAACTTAACAGGACGGGATTTTTCTCAGACAATAATGGCCCGTATTTTCTGATGGCTGTGGCTATGTGCAAGCTGTGTACACACCTGTCGGGACATCAGAAATGCCGGTTTCAGGCATGCGAATCGAATGTGCTGAAAACCGGCATTTCTGATCTGTCAGGAATTGTCATGACATTTCGGCTGCCTGCCCGGGAGAGAGGTTTCTGCAGAACCTCCGCTCACTGAAATCACTTTAAAATCTTGGCCCTGAAATTAGGATCGGGGGCTTGCCGCACGTGCAAGCCCCCGATGTGCACTCACCCTGCGCTGACATCTGAAGCCCGGGCCTGCTCGCATTTCCTGTCACAGGCCCGGTTCCGATGTCGGCGCGATGTGCTTACCTGATCCAGCGGCGTAGTTAGTGCGATGTGCCAGCTGGGATCAGGTGAGCACTGTGCAGCTAATCAGGGGAGGGGAAACTCATTCATGAGTTTGACAGTAAGAGCTGTCAAACTCATGAAAAGTATGGGCTGCCAAAACACTACTTTAACTTTAACTAAACTTACCATCCTGTAAATTCTTTAAAAATAACAAACCTGTGGAAAAATAATTTCTACATTGTACTAAAAGCCTACTTACCTGAAAAACTAAATACTTACGTCTTGTTTTTCCACTGGAGGCCTTTACACGCGCGCAACTGTGAAAAAAAAAGAATTTTACTGCGCACGCGCTGCCTGTGCAGTCGTGCACATTCTGCCTCTTAACCCCTTGGGTCAGAGGACAGGAAATGCCAGTTTTCAGCGCATTCGCTGTGCATGCTGAAAACCGGCAATTCCTCCAGGCACACGCGTGAATCCCCCGTCCGTACTCACGCATTGTGCCCGGAATTACTGGGCCCTTAAGTCTGGTAAAGCAGGCATAAGGTTTGCTTTTAGCAGCATAAGGCCTAGAAAATGGGTATAGCCCCGCTTGAGGCGTTAGAACTGGTGCTTTGCAAATTTTATAGCCAGACGAAACTTATCGCTGCCTGGCGCGATATTGGGTTGCATTGCCCCCAAAGGGGATGGAGGCACTAAATCAGCCATTGCACCTTGCTCTTAAGGCGCAAAAGTTCAGGCGCTACTCAATATCGACGCGGACGGGCACAGCGCAGGTGATCTCAATTACGGGAAAGCACGAGACCTCCAGGCGCCGGCCAGCTCTTAAAGGGCGGGTCAGCCAGCCTGAGCTTCAACACCCAACGCCCTGTAGGCCTCAGATTCGGCGCTCGCCCTTGTCTGGCGGTACAAACTTGTTCAGCATGGAGAAGGTTAGACAGAGAGCAGAGCGCTTCAGCACTGAGGCTGTGGACCACTTGGTGGCTGCAGTTGAACTCCGTCGAGAGGTCCTGTATCCGGATAATGGCAAGAGGCCGAATCAGAAGGCTTACCGACGATCTTGGAGGGAGGTTCCTGTGAGGGTCAACTCCAGCAGCATGGTGACCAGGACCCCTGTTCAGTGCAGGAAGAAATTCAACGACCTCACATGGATCGTTAGGGTGAGTGATGGTTTACCAAACTTGTGCTTCCCTCCATCTGCAGCTGACTTCGGGCACCCTGCTGCAATGATGCGCCAATGGCCATCTGTCAGTATGCACCCATGGCCCTTTCTGGGCACACACATGGACAGATGTCTCAAGGCCTCATGTAAGGGCTCTTGCACCATGGGGGGCATGCGATGATGTCTCAAGGCCTCATGTAAGGGCTCTTGCACCATGGGGGGCATGCAATGATGTCTCAAGGCCTCATGTAAGGGCTCTTGCATCATGGGGGGCATGTGATGAGGTCTCAAGGCCTCATGTAAGGGCTCTTGCACCATGGGGGGCATGCGATGAGGTCTCAAGGCCTCATGTAAGGGTTCTTGCACCATGGGGGGCATGCGATGAGGTCTCAAGGCATCATGTAACAGAACCTCCCCTTCTTTCCCCTGCAGTCCAAGCTGGCGATGATTCGAAAGGAGCAGCGTCGAACCGGTGGCAGACCTGCACAAGTGGTCAGCCTCATGGATCTGGAGGAGAGAGTGCACCAGATACTTGGAGGACGTCTGTCTGGTCCTGTGACCACTGCATCTGCCGACCCCATTACCGACAGCGAGGGTAAGACTCTCACCTTTTTCACTTGTTACCTTCCACTTGGTCCCCCCGCCAGCATGCATCCTCAGTGTGCAGCCATGTCAGAGCCTTGCCGCAATCTGGCATGCCTTTCAGGAAACCTTTCCTTTTGCTAAAGCTGTAGTGTATGTAACCTGTACCACCTTAAGAGACTACCTTAAGGTGATGGACTACTTTCTGTTGGCTCCTGTGTATTGTAGTACTGGTGGTGACCACACCGGTATATAAACCCTGTGGAGCAAATAGTTTTTCAGTTCAGCCCTGACCCTCAGTTACTAAAGACCTGTTTAAGTATTCTGTTGTCTGTGTCCAGTTATTCAGCATAACTACATTTGGAAAGCACAGACTCAACAAAAGCCACTCTTCCACCTCCCACTTTCAGATGAAGCAGCACCAACTCAGGCTCAATGCGCTGAAGCTGCCAGTGCCAGTGCCACCGGAGGCGAGTACCAGGAGGAATCTGGACCAGCCATTGCAGAATCCAGGGAGCTGAGACATCTGCAGACTGGGGATAGTAGTCCCCTGGAGGGGAGGCGGGGGGCTCTGAGGATGAACTAGTTGCCAGACCAAGCGGCATGCAGCAACGCACGGGGGATAGGCAAGTTCGGCCACCGTCTCCCCGCAGGGCAAGGCAGGTCGTCATGACTGCTGCACAGAGTGCAGATGAGGTCCGTCGCCTGGCTGAGATGAGCAAACAGGCCCGGGTCAGACACACGGAGCTGATGGCTGCAATGGAGAAGATGCCTGAGTCAATAGACTCATTGGCTAGGAGTATGTTGGACTTCGGGGCAACAATGGAGAGGTCTCTGCAGGGCTTTGGGGCAACAATGGATAGGACTCTCCAGGTGTTCGGGGAAACAATGGACAGGTCTATTCAGGGCTTCGGGGCAACAATGGACAGGACCACCCAGGGCTTCAGCCCAACAATGGAGAGGACTGTCCACGGATTTGAGTCGGCTATGGAAAGGACTGTTCAGGGCTTCGGACAATCCCTGGAAAGGTCTGTGCAGGGCTTGTCCGAGGCAATGGAGCGGTCGGCACCTGCCTTGTCCGAAGCAATGGGAAGAACTGTCCAGGCCTTCTCCGAAGCACTGGCACCTGGCACACAGGTCCTCACTGTTGCCACGCAGTCACTTGCTGGGCTCCTCCACAGCCAGATTGACGCAACGCGATCTCTCACTGTAGCCACCCTCTCTGCATCAGTTCGGATTGCCCCGGGCCCTTCCAGTCCCATACAAGGCCAGGAATCAGTGGAGCATGCGATTGTGGTGGATGAGCCGAGCTGCTCCCCTCAGATAGCCAATGTGTCAGCCGACCATGGTGCAGGTGTCCTCTCTCGGCAGGAGACCATTGCACATGCCAGCGCTGGGACGCCTGCATTGCAGCTGCCACCACCTGCAGGCCACACTGCTTCCAGCCATGGTCACATCAAGCATCCTGCGTCCGCACCCTCCAAGCCCAGAGGTCGGCCAGGTCGTCCCTCAGGGGCTTCAGCGCTTCCAGACAGTAAGCAGGCGTCCCCCAGCCTTGAGCCCGCCACTGGGGACCAATTATGTCGGAGCAGCAGGGAGGGAAGAGGCCGGGCGTGAAAGAGAAGTCGTTCTCCCTCAAGGGGCCAGTTGTAGAGGGAGGTGCTGAGACGTTTGTTTGTCCAAATTCAAGGACACCCTCACCTGTTGTTATATTAGCAGAAGGTTTGTGGAGTTTTGCGGCTTTGCCGAACAGTTCACAGTTTTTTTGAAAGTTATGGTTTCTGTTGACATTACGTTGTTTAGCTGTAATGAAAGATTTTTGTGCCAATAAACTGAAGTTTCAATGTGGCATGGTGCATGTGACTACTTTCAGTGATGCTGGCATTCAGAGGCCCTCAAACATCCAAAGTGCGCATGAGTTAAGACTCTCATCAGTCCGCCACAGGGGTGTTAACAGGAGTCCAGATGAGCCTCTGACGTATGGACCTTCCACTTTCAGCAGCCCTTCCATCTTCCTCTTCCTCCTCCTCCTCCTCCGCCTGCTCTTCCTCCTCCTCCTCCTCCTCATACTCCTCCTCCTCCGCCTGCTTGTGCAGGGTCCAAGGGAAGGTAATGAATTGACGCCTTCGCCTATAAAGGGCATCTGTCACTTGTCAGATGCAACAGTGGACTGCAGCCTGAGCGACAGTCGCATTGTCCCCAATGGCTGACTGAAAGGATCCGTTGGCATAAAAATGGAGGCCATCAGTCAGTTTAGCCAACACGGACAGAGAGGTTCTGCAGCATTCACACGGCTGCAGATCCTGACCAAGCAGGTGGCACAGATCAGTAACAATGTCCCTCCAGAATCGGGGCCTTCCCAATCACTGCTCCTCCAACATGTCAAGGCTTGTCACCTGCTGCCTAAAGACCCTCGCAGCATCCCGTCAGTTTGGCTGACCTCCATTGCCCCTCCTCCTTCTGGCCAATCCCGGCCCTCTCTCCTGCCGTCTCTCTGCCCCTTCACAGTGTTGGGCGATGAGGCCATCACCCTCCAAACAAGCTCCCATTCCGATGCCAGTTGGTCAAAAGGCTTTTAGGTGTAGTGCTGCAAGTGCTTCGGACAGGGTTGAAGGTCCCAAGTACTGTAAAGCTAAATTCCCAGAACTCCGCTCCACATTAGCTCGCCAACTCTCTCTAGCAATGATCACAATGAGCAGGCCAAGTGGCAGAAGATTCTGCACCAAAGCTGTCCCCTTTAAATAGCGCCCCCTACTACGAGAAGGGCCTGTTAGCCCTCCCTCGAACTGTCACTAATAGCGCTGGGCACTAAGGCTCCGGGTGCCACCCAATATGCGCTCAGGCGCTTCTAAAAGGTGTTGCACACTGAAATGACGTCATGAGCTGCTTGCGCTCGCGGGGCGCGCGCAAACATTTAGCGCAGGCGCTAAATATATAGTCAACTAGCTGAAGTGCCCGGCGGTGCCGAGGCTATTTCGAGGGCATGTTGTTGTTGGAAGAGAGAGAGAGAGAGTGAATGGGGGGGGGGAGAGAGAGAGAGAGAGAGAGAGCGCGACTGGGGGGGAAGAGAGAGAGCGACTGGGGGGTAGAGAGAGAGCGACTGGGGGGAAGAGAGAGGGCGGGTGGGGGGAAGAGAGGGCGGGGGGAAGGGAGGGCGCGGGGGGAAGGGAGGGCGGGGGGGCGGGGAGGGAAGGGAGGGTGGGGGAGGAAGGGAGGGGGGAGGGAGGGGGGAGGGGAGAGCGGAAGGGGGGGAGGGGGAGGGGAAGGGGGGGGAAGGAGGAGGGGGAGGGGGAGGGGGTGGGGGAGGGCGGGGGGGAGGGAGGAAGGGAGGGCTTGAGGCTGAGAGACGGCCACGGCCACGACCAGTTGCCGGGGTAACCCTGCCGCGCCGCCCCGACCCGCAGTCCCGAGAGCCCCGCTCTCGAAGCCCCAGCCACCCCGCCCCGCACTCCCGAGAGCCCCGCTCTCCGAGCCCGCCCCGCACTCCCGAGAGCCCCACTCTCCGAGCCCCGCCCCCCACGGCCGAGAGCCCCGCTCTCCAAGCCCCAGCCGGCCCGCCCCGCACTCCCGAGAGCCCCGCTCACCAAGGCCGAGATCCGCACTCTCGAGAGCCCCGCCCGAGCCGAGCGCGGAACAGAGAGAGATGCCGCGTCTCACCTGCTCCTGCTGTGCGCGCACCCTGACCCTCGTGGCTGACGCCGTTGCCCCGGGTAACGTGACACGGGGGGGGTGGTGAGGAGCTTAGCAGAAGCCCAATTACCTAGCTCGGGCCTGGCTGGGCAAGAAAGGCCCAGGCTTTCAGGCCTAAGAAAAAAACGGGGAAAGGTAGGAAAAAGAATCTTCAGGTTAGAGAAAATATTTACAAATGAGTGATTTTTTTTAAAACAATTTAATAAATTCAATTTTATTTTGCTGGAAATGTATATTTGAAAAGAAAGACGCAGAAAGCAGGAAAAAGAATGGAAGCAAGATGGCGGCTACTCACCTCGGTTCAGAACGATAAGGCCCGCCCACACACGCACCGATTGGTTGACCGTCAGGTGACCAAAGCATAGCATTGGTCAATCGTCCCGTCACTCGACCGTAGGAGTGTCCGGCCGCACGTGGCAGCAAGCCGGCGTACGATTGGTCGACCTCGAGGTCACTCTGTCGCTAATGAGCGGATAATGAGATGCTAATGAGCGGAATGTTGAAGGTTTCTTTGATACCGCGGGTGCGAGTTTAGCCTGGCCAAAACACAAATACGCTTAAGAACGTTTTGGAAAGGTAAGCTTTCTTTCGACGTAACGCACGCGTAGGTACGCCCTGTAACTTTCCAGCGCATAGCCGCCCAGACGCACACGCGATGACAGACAGATAGACAGACAGAAGGACAGACAGACAGAAGGACAGACAGACAGAAGTACAGAAGCATCGCTTTATATATATAGACTAGCTGAAGTGCCCGGCGGTGCCGAGGCTTTTTTGAGGGCATGTTGTTGTTGGAAGAGAGAGAGAGAGAGAGCGACTGGGGGGGGGGAGAGAGAGAGAGAGACTGGGGGGGAAGAGAGAGAGCGACTGGGGGGAAGATAGAGAGCGACTGGGGGGGAAGAGAGAGAGCGACTGGGGGGAAGAGAGAGAGCGACTCGGGGGGAAGAGAGAGAGCGACTGGGGGTAAGAGAGAGAGCGACTGGGGGTAAGAGAGAGATCGACTGGGGGTAAGAGGGAGAGCGACTGGGGGTAAGAGAGAGAGCGACTGGGGGTAAGAGAGAGAGCGACTGGGGGGAAGAGAGAGAGGGACTGGGGCGAAGAGAGAGAGCGACTGGGGGGAGGAGAGAGAGCGACTGGGGGGAAGAGAGAGAGCAACTGGGGGGAAGAGAGAGAGCGACTGGGGGGAAGAGAGAGAGCGACTGGGGGGAAGAGAGAGAGCGACTGGGGGGAAGAGAGAGAGCGACTGGGGGGAAGAGAGGGAGGGGAGGGGAGGGGAGGGAAGAGAGGGAGGGGAGGGGAGGGGAGGGGACGGGAGGGAAGAGAGGGAGGGGAGGGGAGGGGAGGGAAGAGGGAGGGGAGGGGAGGGAAGAGAGAGAGGGAGGGGATGGGAGGGGAGGGGAGGGGGAGGGGAGGGGGAGGGGATGGGAGGGCGGAGGGGAGGGGAGGGAGGGGAGGGCGGGGGGGAGGGGAGGGTGGGGGAGGGGAGGGGGG
This sequence comes from Somniosus microcephalus, assembly GCF_052327205.1. Lineage (NCBI taxonomy): Eukaryota > Metazoa > Chordata > Chondrichthyes > Squaliformes > Somniosidae > Somniosus > Somniosus microcephalus. The sequence goes on along the minus strand of NW_028225180.1, from coordinate 55,297,439 downwards.
AGTGGAGGGAGGGGCGGGAGGAGGGAGGGGAGGGGGGAGGAGGGAGGAGGAGAGAGCAGGGTGGGAGGGATGGGCGGGGGGCAGGGAGGGGAGGAGGGGGGGAGGAGGAGAGAGGAGGGGAGGGGAAGGGGGAGAGTCCCCGAGCCCCCTGATCCCCGTCCCCCCAAACACCCGAGCCTCCTGGTTGGTCCCCCCAAGACTCGCCTCCCACCCCCGAGGCTCACCCCCCCCAACCAACCAAGCACCGAACTCCGGAGGCGCGATCTTCCGAGCACAGGCCTCCCGAGCTGGCTTCAAGATTGCGGCTGTGCGAGACGGCCGGCGTGCCCGGTTGCCAGGGTAACCCTTGATGCTCACCAAGCCCCAACCCCCGGCCGAGCCAGAGAGAGAGACGCCGCGTCTCAGCTGCTCATGCTGCGCGCGCACCCTTTAGTAAGGTAGCGGCGCTGAGCTGAGGCCTGCCCCCCAGCCTTCGAGTGGGGCCGGGAGGTGCCTAGCTCGGGCGTGGGTGCGGAGGAGAGGCCGAGGCTTCGAGGCCTACCTGGAAAAATGGGGAAAGGTAGGAAAATTAATGAGATTAGATAAGTTAATTACTTTCTAAATCATTTATTTTTAAAACAATATGGCCTAGAAATTCACTATGGCCCCGCCAGCTGCCTAGCGCCCAAAAGTTAGCGCTGGGCGGGAAGCCTATAGCGATCATCAAATATTCATTGTTAGCGCCCCAATTCGGAAGCGGGCACTATACCAGTGTGTGCCCGCCTCTGCTTGGTGCGCTGACACTGAATATCAGCGCTCTTGGCGCTGCTGCGCCAGGCGCCGCTGCGCCAGGCGCTGCGCAGCAGCAGGCTGCAGTACTGCAGGCCTCCTCCTTCTCTTAAGGGGGAGCTGCCTGCAACGGGGAGATCGCCGCTGGATAGTGCCAGCAAATGAGCCCAGCACCACGGAGAAGTGCCGGGCTCACGGAAAGCAGCCGGCAATGCCGCGGGGGTGGGGGAGGAGGCCAGGGAAGGAGTTGCGGGCAGGCGGCCACCGCAAAAGCGGCCGGCCGCACCTTCCGCTTTAAAGCGCCCCACTAAGGCAGCAGGACGGCCCCGTTTTCTGGTCGCTGTTTGCGGCCGCTTCGGAGGATGGGGATTGGCGCAGTTTCGGGGTGGAACTGGGGCACTGCGCACACCGATGACGTCATCGGTGCTGGCGCAGCGCTAACGGCTACCGCCGCCAATACCGCTGCGCTGAATATCTGCGCAAACTAATTTCTGGCACAAAATCACCCTTTAGGCGTTAACTGGGCGCAAAGCTGGCAGCGCCTTAATGAATTTCTAGGCCTATGTGTTTTAAAAGCAACGTTTTTTTTAAAGACGCAGAAAGCGGGAAAAAGAAAGGAAAAGTTTGGAATCAAGATGGCGGCGACTCACCTCGGTTCAGAATGATAAGGCCCGCCCACACACGCACCGATTGGGCCAGCGGCACACGCCAGCAACCCGGCGTACGATTGGTCGAGCTCGAGGTCACTCTGTCGCTAATGAGCGGATAATGAGATGCTAATGAGCGGAATGTTAAGGTTTTTCGGATACCGCGGGCGCGATTTTAGCCCGGCCGAAACGTAAATACGCTTAAAACCGTTTTGGAAAGGTAAGCTTTCTTTCGACGTGACGCACGCGTAGGTACGCCCTGTAACTTTCGAGCGCATAGCCGCCCAGACGCTCACCTGCAGACAGAATGACAGACAGCAGGACAGAAGGACAGACAGAAGGACAGACAGAAGGACAGACAGAAGGACAGACAGAACGACCAATTTATATATATAGATATCTGAGTTGGCGCTATCTTCATAGCGTCTGCCCCAACATAGGGCATCGCCCCAATTCTCGGTCCCTTTAGGCACTCAGCGCCGGCGCTACCAACCCAATTTCTAGGCCTAAAAGTTTAAAAAAGTAAAATAAAAAGGTTTTCAATCATTTATAACTTAAAAGTGCTTTTAAGAAAGGTAAATCTTTAAAAATTAAAAAATCTTAGCCCCGAAAATCACATTAATTATTTTTTTCAATAATTTAAATGTTTGTTTCAAGTATTTAATTTAATGTAATTTTAACTCTTTTAAAAAAAGTGATTTTTTAATTTATTTAATGTTTTAGTCTCTTTTTTCATTGATCCCCATTCATACAGGTCAATCTATCAAAAGTATGAAGGGAGATTCCATTCTTTCATTGCCTCACCTGGCCCACGTGGTCCCAGGGATTCTTGCGAACCGCATGTGCTCCTGGGACACCTGGGCCCTGCGCATTTGACTCAGGAGAGGCCCAGGAGTGGAAATGGCCGGACCTCGTGAGCCCTCAGGTAAGGGTGTACATTTTTTCCCGATCGGAGGCATCCGCACTCAGGAAGCCTCCTATCGGAAATTATGGGCCAATATTCGATGTCACAATATTCCCGCTCGGGCCTGGGGCATTCCGTGCTTGAGGCGAAGGTGATACCCGCTCCGATCCGGAAACCAGCCCTTCACCGCGCACACACACTGTTCAGTGAGATGCTCAATTCCTCTTTCTGCAAATTTGTCACTCGTGAACGAACAATCACATGGTGCTGGGTTTCAGATTTACATCAATAACCTTTTAAATAAAGTCATGTCACCGCGAAACAGCTCTCCTGCAACCGGTGCGGTCTCCCTTCCAGCCTTTTGGTGCCTTGTTTGTTCCGATATATTCTGATTGTCATCGAGCTGAAATGTTAACTAAGTTTTTCTCTCTCCACAGATGCGGCCTGACCTGCTGGATATGTTGATGGGGTTAGATGAAGGAGGATGGGAGGAGGCTCATGTGGAGAATTAAAACACGGGCAAGGACCTCTTGGGCTGAATTGCCTGTTTCCAAGCTGTAAATACTGTTCAATACTGTGTAATACATGCACAGATATTCCCTCCTGCAAACGTCATCTACTTGTGCAACATTTAAGTGGTTCCAGGCATCAATTGTTCAAATGTTTACCGCCGGTTTGATGCTGGCGTAGACCAATTTCACTCAACGATCTTCTGACGCGTAGATGACAGTGCTGGTACTGAGTCAAAGCTATTCTGAACCCTACCTCTGTTCCTATATTGTTGTTTGGGTTGTTTGCTATTATCCTACTCTTTTCCATTCCAGGCTATGAAAGTTCCGACCCTCAGTTGTTGAATAAAATGATCACAAATCTTCGATGACCGACACTTATAACTTTCTCAGTTTCCACACCCACTTTCTCCTAATATTGTTCGAAATGCCAGACCAATATCCAAACCACTTTTATATTAATGGTAATTATAATCCAAGTTCATCTCTCTTGAAAATATTCCTCAAGCATTGCCAGCTGTGCTGTTATCCAGTATGTTCCTACACAAATACTTTTATGAGTGCTCATTCCAAATCAAATGATGAAAACATGTCGATGGATCATGCTCCTCCAAACAACCAATTACAAACATATTAATTTATTGGGTTCAAATAAACTGTTGGAAATTGATTCTGTACCTACGTGTATAGAATTGGAACACGCCATCACACCGTGTGAGGCTACATTGAATGTGTGGTTATTGTACAGCTGATATTAGGGGAAACAATTAAAACACACTGGGCCATTTTAGTGATAATTTAGCTGCATCAAGTAACTTTATTTTTTCAATGTAAAACATTGTAAAACGCTGGGGTCTGATCGAAGGCACATGCAAACATGATGCAATATTTGTGTAGGCATCATGCACTGGAACTCCCTGCCTAAACCCCACCACCTTTACCCCACCGTCAACTCCTTTCAGACCCTCCTTAAAACCGAAGGCTTTGAACAGTTTGTGTCACCCCCTCTTACTAGTTCCATACTTGTGTAATATAATGAGCTAAATCTGACGCCGATCAAAGGGACATAACACACTAAATATAAGGATGAGCTCACAAATATCAGGCGCAGTGCGGGACTGGTCAACGTCAAACTCCTCCTTTCTCATTAAATAGAGGAAGAAGAGACTCAACGGGAGTCAGACGCCAGAAAGTTTAATAAATAGAACAACAAAAGACACAAATATAAGTGACATCTATTTCCAAAGCTTATCAATGCACTTTATTTCACTTTATATTAAAGATGAATGCTATGACTTTGAAAATGAGCAGCATGCGGTTTGTGTTCACTGGTGACTTGTATTCCTATGCTTGTCCTTCAAGTTTGCAATTCACTTTGTATTGGATATTGAAGAGACTCGCATTTCAAATGAGAGGACAATGCACCACGTGTAATGCAACCGACTTGTATAATGACACATGGAGCTTTTCCAACACCTGTGCTACCAAACCCTTTCAATGCCTTTCAGCGGGTATATTGATGACAGAATGAAACGACTAACATCTGTGACTGGCATGGTCAGAGGGTACCTGAGTTCAATGGGTGGGCCCGACAGTTGAGTGAATAACCACATAAACCAATAAAGAGTAACTTGTGACACTGTTTGTATGTATACGCCCCCATTCTGTAGTAGGTGGGCGTTGCTTATACAATTGTATAACTTGAATGAACAACTGCTCATCCCTTGTAAGTGCACCCCGAGCTTGAGGAAGCTGAGTGGCTCTCCCTTGTGCACAAGTTTCTCTTGGTTGTTTTAATAAATTCTGAATTTGTCCTCAATTCCGTCTCCGTCTGGTGTTTCTCCAAATTCGAATCTAACAGTTGGTGTCGGATGTGGGATATTGCGGGATACCATAGTAGTTAAAAGTTACTGGAATTGACGGCTGAGGCGAGAACCATGTCGTGTCCTAAGGGAAGAAGCCAGAGTAGGCTTATAGGAGGACAAGGAATCGCTCGTTCACCATTGGGGCTGAAACTGTGTATGGGCCTGTCAGTATTAAATTACCCACATAGTAAATTATTCCTCATGGAGACCGCGGACTGACGGAATTGATTAGACATAAGTGTATGTTTCTGATTTATAGTATAAGGTGATACGTTTGTGCCGATAAAGTATAAGATAGAGTACAAGAATATACGTAACAATTAATACAGGTCACATGGGTGACGAGGGGAGACCTCTTTCACTGGACGTTCTGGCTATGGCCACCAGTGTCACTGTCATTCGATGGGTCCGAGAGGCTATTTGGAAATTTCAAAGTGAGATGATAAAAAAGGGGTGGAGAGAAACAAGCTCGGTAGTTGAGCAAATAAAGTGGTGGGCGGAACAAAAGAACACCAAACAAGCTAATTACGGGGCAGTTTTGTGTGCTAGTTGGATGGATCAGATGGGACCCATAATCGTGGACAAGGTGGGAGACCGGCCCCGTTACAAGAATTCTTGTGACCCGTGCAGGAGGCTAAAGTCCAAGCCAGTAGTCTCCTGCACCTTAAGCCACCAGGGACTGAGAATCTAGACGACTTAAAAAGCTGAGGTGACATTGTCGAGGCTCTAGAAAAAGAGACTCGAGACACGTCGACCTTATATCCTGGGCCCTCATCGGGGACCAAAGAAGTTTAACGAGTCGACACCATCCAACCCACGTGCCCCCCGAATACGCTCGTATCTACCCCCCCTACCACTTCAGTCTGGGGCCGAAAAATCCAACCCCGTGGCCCCCGTCTGAGTTAATCAGGCAGTAGGATCCCAAAACTCAGAGATAGGTGGACGGGGTACAATGGGCGAGCCACAGTCTTTTATGCCTCAGGAGAGATCTAGTGTCATCCTTCTCATTCCCGACCTCAAAAGACACAATCCTAACATCAATGTATGGGCAAGAATACGAAGTGCTGCTCAGCACTTTAATTTGTCTGTACAAGACGTAAAATATATTATCGAGGTGAAATGTCCCTCTATGGTTTATGGGGCGTTGGGACACCATGACCTAAATGCCCCAGCCATGGTAGCGGAGTATGAGATCCAATTCGATGGTTTGAAAACTTGGGTTCAGACCGGACTGGGCAATGGGGCTCACCGCCCTGCGCCAGAGTCCTGGAGAAAACCCCACTGTCTACATTGATCGAGTAATCGAGCAGTATGAACATTGGGGCCAGGTGAATGACATTCCCGCTCATCACAATGACCCACGGTTTATAGATAGTCTACTCCTGGGACTGGAATAGCCCTACCAAACCACCATCCAAATGGGGGGAAGCCCCCAGCCCATGGAAGCCGGAATCCAGGAGTGGGCTGGTCGACTTTTTGGGCTACACCAAGTGGATCTTTATGCCGCCCATCAAGGTCCCATCCCAACTTCTCTACCTTGCTCCATCAAAGTGGCCCCGGGCATTAAAACTGAGCCTGTAGCAGTCATACAAGAGGCTCGACTCTGTTACAATTGTACGCACCGGGCCACGTAGTTAAGGATTGCACCCAGCCGAGAGTTAAGTGTACTAATTGTGCGTGGACAGGGAATCAACAGGCCGACTGTTACATTCAGGGTGGAGGTAAAGAGGGGCAGGGACCGACCCGACCCACTTCAGGCCCTCAGGGACAACCCAAGAGAGGCATTTCAAACCAAGAGATGGAGGCACTCAGAGCCCTCCTCGCCAGCCACTAGGATGAGCCGGTCTCCGAGGTCGGGAGCTGGGGTGCACACGACCATGTCTAAATGTACTGTTAGGAGGCCGGCAGTACTGTGCCCTTTTAGACACGGGGGCCTCGGTGTTGATAACCGACACAGAATTTCCCACCTTAGATCAAAGCATTCAGATAACCGGTGTTAGTGGAGAAAGGGTGGTCCTCCATTGGAGTGTTCCACTTCCCCTGCAACTATCGCCAAGAGGTCATACCTGGTGGGTCACCCTGTGGGTAGGTCCCAACAGTGAGGGGCAGCTCTTAGGCATGGATATTCTCCATCAGATAGAGGCAAATTTGCTCCTAAGGGATCATCTATTGGAAGTAGGGGGGCCCCAAGGAGGGAGATTCCCCTTCCAGGAATATAAAGCCTGACAATGCAGAGTACAAGCTCTCTGCCCGGTTAAACGCGCATGGGCGGAGGAAGGACCATGGGGGAGAGTTTGAGAGGCTTACCCTCTCGCATGGGCCACCCACAAATTAGACTGTGGTAGAGCAGAGATGGATTCAGTTAGGGTCCACAGTCCCTACCACGAGGCCCACCGACAATACCCCCTCCAATCAGAAGTGCAACGGGCTGTTGAGTCCATAGTAGTGGACTTTTTAGAAACTGATATAGTGACAAAGAGCCGCTCCCATAACAGCTTCCGGTATGGCCAGTGCAGAAACCAGATGGATCCTGCAGAATGACCACTGATTATACAGCTCTGAATCGGGTCACTCCCAAGCTCCATGCCTTAGTGGCGAATCCCGCCACAATTTAAAATGGCCTCCACCCAGCCCTGTCAATGTTCACGGCACTGGACATTCAAAACGAATTTTGGACATGTGCTTTGGATCCCGGGTCCCAAGAGCGCTGTGTTTTCATTGTCCGGTCCACCCAGTATACTTCGACCCAGTTGCCTCAGGGATTTCACAATGACCCTACTATTTTTCACAAGAGCCTGGAAAAGCCTCTCCAGCCGGCATTAGCTGATACCCAAATGCAAGATTCTGCCTGTCTTCAATATGTAGACGACATTCTCATTGGTAGTTCCTCACCCTCAGCTCATCTGGACGCCCTGACGTGTGTCCTGGAGACTTTAGTTTTAGGAGGTTTCAAACTGAATCCGATCAAAGCTCAAATTGGGCTGCCTCGGGTTATCTACCTTGGTCAGATCATCTCCCCAGAGGGTAGGACCCTGACCCCCGAAAGTGTTCAAGCACGCTTGCAGATGCCGCAACCCGTCACTGTCTCTGGCCTGCAAAGTGTGATGGGATTTTTTAACAATTGCCATACCTACATAGCCGAATTCACCAAATTGGCAAGCCCTCTAAATGACCTCCTAAAGGGAGGGTCCCCAGGGGAGGCAAGGCTCAATTGGACACCAGAGGCAGTCGAAGCCTTTGAGATGGTCAAAATCACTTTGGCCAACGCACCTGCCCTGGGTGTCCCGGACCCCGTTAAACCATTCCACCTGTGGAATTGGGTGGGCAATCGGATGTATAGTGCGGTAGTGGGACAATCCCGGAACGATAGGATACGATCGGTAGGATATTATTCGTGCCCGGTACCATCCTCCATGATGAGAGAGGCCCGGTGCCTTGTGGCCACTGAATCTGCAGCTTGGGCGATAGAAGCAATGGAGTCCATGGCAGGGCCCAGGAAGGTAATCCTTCATACCTGCCACAGCCTCATGAAACTTCTTGCAGGTAGCCTGAAAACTATTTCCAACCAGAGACGTGCGAAATGGGAGGCTTGTTTATTCGGTAGGGGGGTTCGGATCAAGGTGGTAACCGACCCTCGAGCGAACCCAGCATCCTTCCTATTCGATGAAGGGACCCCCCCATGACTGCACCACTATCTTACATCTAGATAGTCAGGGACCCCTCCTAACTGAACCCATAACAGAGGCCTGCCTAGAGATGTACGTGGATGGGTCCAGTTATTACCACGAGGGCCGACGGTTCACCGGATGGGCAGGAGTAGGTCCGTCAGGACAGACCCTCGCCCAAGGGGCCCTGGGGATGGGAGGAGCCTGTTGTGTATGTACCTTTAAGAGAGAACTGATTTTATACTGTATTACCGGCAGTGACCGCACCTGTATATAAAGCCATAGCAGGCTTCTGTACTTTCAGTTTAAGCTTACCCTCTGTTCAGTAAATGTCTGTTATTATTGTTCTCCTGCAGTCCGTGTATTATTGATACTCGGACACTACACTGGCGACGAGCAGGTTCGAACTCACCTGCAGTACTGCATCACCTCACGGGGATCTTTCCCTGAAAAGAAGCTTCTTGGAGGTCGAAGTCAGAGCAACGGGCGTCGACCGCGGGCAACCGCCCAGGGATCCATCGGAGTTCGGAGAATTGCAGGGGAGGCGGTGGAGAGCTGGGCTTGGCTCCCCAGTCGAGCTGTTCCAGCAAATCGTGCTGGTAGCAGGTAGTGCGCTGATCCTTCCGGACTGCGGAGGGCTCAAGCTCGATCGAGTGGCTCTGCAAAGGGGCCGTGCAGCGTCGTCGGGAGGAAAAGAGAGAGAGAGAGGGTGGAGCGCACAGGGCGTGGTCGGTGCTCAAGAACTGGGCAGCATAGAGAAAATAAAACGAGGGGAAGGAATAGTGAGACGTGCCGAAGCCGTGGGTCATTGCCATTACCCTGTAGAACGCTAGGAGCAGCGTGGCAGCAAGGGGTAGAAGGAAAAGCGTGGGCGGCGCCATTTTCTTCCATTGGGGAAGAAGGAAAAGCGCGGGAGGCGCCATTTTAATCCATTGGGGAAGAAGTTAAACCACCCAATATGCCGAAGAGTGGCAGTATCACTGCTTTCGACAATGAGGTAGAAGACTGGACCACGTATGTGGAAAGAATTGAAGTGTACTGCAAGGCAAATGAGGTGGCCGATGGAAAGAAGGCGTCGGTATTATTAAATTTGATGGGCGTGAGAACTTACGACCTATTGCGGAATTTAATCACCCCAGCTAAACCAATGGAGAAAAGTTTTGAAGAGATTGTTAATATCTTACAGGAACACCTAAACCCTACACCGCTGCTGATAGCAGAAAGATTCAAGTTCCATCAAAGAAACCAGCACAAAGATGAGAGCAACGCTGACTATCTTACGGAACTACGCAAGTTATTGAAGCACTGCCAGTTCGGAGCAGGACTGGCAGACACCTTAATGGATAAGTTTGTCTGCGGGCTCCAGAGTGAAGGAACCCAGAAATGACTACTTTCGGAAAAGGACCTGACGCTAGAACAGGCTTTCAGCGTGGCAGTATCCTATAAAGCAGCAGCACGGGGAGCTGCAGAAATACAACAGAAACCACAAGAATACAGCGCTAACAAAATGGCATATGGAGCAGAAAAGTGCGATCGCTGCAGCAGAACAACCCATGATCAGAAAGACTGCTGGTTTAAGGACAAAGTATGCAGGCAATGTGGGAAAATGGAACACATAGCAAGAGCCTGCAGGTCAGGAAAGAAGACAAATACTAAAAGAACTACTAAGGAAAAGTACAAGAAAGTAAAAAAAATGACAGACAGTAGTTCAGATGATCAGGAGAGTGATAATGACTCCGGGAACAGGAGACTAAGTTGTCTAAAGTTACACTACGTGATCGCAAAGGAGGATCACCAAACCATTTGGGTCACCCTCATGATAGCAGGGTCCCAATTAAAGATGGAATTGGACACAGGATCAGCCCTAACTGTCCTGAATCGATGAGACTATGAGCGGCTATTCTCACACATACCCTTGAAGGACACGTCCATGTATTGAAGACATACATGGGGCAAAAAGTCTACCCCAGAGGAAAAATAAGGGTGCCAGTTAAATACAACAGCAAGGAAACACAGAAACTGTATCTATATATACTACAAGATGGAGGACCACCATTATTGGGACGTGAATGGATTCAAAAAATACAATTGGATTGGCATTCCATTCAGGCGCTAACTGTGACTGACAAAAAGGATGACGACGTCACACCTGGACGACTGTCAAAAATTCTAACTGACGCGAAAGAGGTGTTCCAACAAGGACATGGGACTCTAAAAGGAGTAACGGCAATGATAAAAATCGAAGATAACGCAGACCCAAAAATTTTTAAGGCCGGACCGGCACCGTACGCGATCCACCCAGCCGTTGAAGCAGAGCTGGAGAGTCTGGAGCGTTCGGGTGTGCTGTCCAAGGTGAACTGGAGTGAGTGGGCCACACCCATCGTTCCTGTAATGAAGAAATCATTGAGCAGCATGCCTGGGGAGCCGAAGAAGGTTTGCATCTGTGGGGACTTCAAGTTAACTGTGAACCCAGTCCTGCACACAGTACAATATCCACTGCCATGGATAGAAGATATTTTCGCCTCACTATCTGGAGTGAAATGCTTTACGAAGATTGATCTGGCCCAAGCGTATCTACAAATGGAGGTGGAAGAAGCATCCAGGAAATACCTCACGATAAACACTCACAAAGGACTTTACCAGTACAACCGACTGGTATTCGGGGTAGCATCAGCCCCGGCTATTTGGCAGAGGGCGATGGAACAAGTCCTGCAAGGGATCCCGGGGACCCAGTGTTATTTGGACGACATCCTGGTTATGGGCGAAAATGACAGTGAACACCTTGCCAACCTGAAGCAGGTGCTCACTAGATTACAAGAATATGGGCTACGAGCCAACCGCCCCAAATGCGAGTTCTTCAGGAGACAAATCTCGTATTGTGGCCACATGATTGATGAGGAAGGGTTGCATAAGTCCCCAGACAATATTGAGGCAGTATTCAAGGCTCCAGCACCGGAAAATGTGTCGCAACTGAGGTTGTTCCTCGGGTTGGTGAACTACTACCATAAGTTCTTGCCGAATTTATCTACAATTCTGCACCCACTGAATGCCCTGCTGCAAACTGGAGCAACATGGAAATGGAGTGATGAGTGTAAGCGTGCCTTTCAGAAATGTAAATGCCTAATCACTTCAAAAGAAGTATTGGCCCACTACAATCCAAAACTACCGATTCGGTTGGCATGTGATGCGTCTCCCTATGGCTTTGGAGCGGTGCTGTCACACAAATTCCTTGACGGTTCAGAGAGGCCAATAGCCTTTGCGTCGCTCTCGTTAACCTCAGCCAAGTGTAACTACGCCCAGATTGACAGGGAGGCCCTCAGCCTGGTGTGGGGGGTGAAGAAGTTCAATCACTATCTGCACTGACAGAAATTCACCCAACTGACTGATCATCAGCCTCTGGTCTCCATTTTTAACCCAAAGAAGGATGTTCCGGTGATGACGGCGCAATGGCTGCAAAGATGGTCACTTTTTCTAGGGGCACATCAGTACGACATAGAGTACAAGGGTACGAAACAGCATGGAAACGCTGATGGGCTGTCGCACCTACCGTTGCCTACGGTGGAGGAAGCACCTGCAATGGACCCTGTTGACATATTCCATTCGATCCATAGTCGAATGTCTACCTGTTACAAACTCAAGTATAGAGAAGGAAACCCGGGTCTATGATTTGATGGTGAAGGGATGGCCAGCACATGGCAACTCACTGTTGCCAGCATTCTCGCCAAGGAGAGAACAGCTGTCAGTGTGCCGGGGGACCTTGATGTGTGGATCCCGAGTGGCAATCCCACCCAAGTTGAGAGATAGTGTGCTGAATGAGCTTCATGAGGGTCATCTGGGAGGGGTAAAAATGAAGAGCCTAGCCAGGGCGTTTGTGTGGTGGCCGGGAATCGATAAAGAAATCGAGGATATGACCAAGAGATGCACAGGATGCCAGAAGGTCCAAAACGCTCCACCACAGGCCCCGCTACACCCATGGGAGTGGCCCTCATCTCCATGGCAACGGGTACACATTGATTTTGCTGGTCCATTTATGGACTCAATGTTTTTAATCGCCGTGGATGCCCATTCGAAATGGCCAGAGGTCATCAAAATGTCATCCACTACCACGGAGAAAACTATTGCAGTCCTACGGACCATCTTCGCCAGGAATGGCTTGCAGAACAGATTAGCTCCGACAATGGACCACAGTTTGTGTCCGAGGATTTCCGGAGGTTCCTGAGGAATAATGGGGTGAAACATTACACATCTGCCCCATATCATCCAGCCACAAATGGATTGGCTGAGAGGTTTGTTCAGACCTTTAAAAATGCCATAAAGGCGATGTATAACGATGACATACCACTACAACACAAGGTGGATAATTTCTTGTTTGCTTACCGGAATGCGACACATGCAGTCACCAACCAAGCTCCAGCCATAATGTTCTTCTACCAAAGGCTAAGATGTCACCTGGATTTGCTCAAACAAACATAAGACGAGATGTTGAGGATAAGCAATTCCAGCACATCAATGAGAAGCCAACCAGCAGCTTCAAGATAGGGCAACCAGTCTTGGCCCACGACTACCGAACCGAAAAATGGCAGCCAGGAACGATATGCACACAGCAGGGACCACTAATGTACACAGTGGACGTTGGAGAGAGCATCGTGAGACGCTATGCTGACCAGATTCTAGAGTCACAGGAACAAGCCAAACCCATACCACGAGCATGTGCACCTGGGAATGAACCCAAAGTACAGATTGCGTCTACCTCAGAATCAGTTGTATTAGAAGCTGACGAACCAACCAATGACAATGAGCCAGAATTGACTCCGCCGCAAGAACAGGATACTCGAGAAAGGCGCTATCCAGTCAGGATCAGGAAGCCTCCTCAAAGACTGAACTTATCAATGATTATTTCAGTTGATGTATATAGTACAGAGAAAATTGTAATTGTAATTAGTTATTATTTAATTGTTAAATGAATGTTATGTACTGTTTATCTAAAAGGGGAGGAATTGTTGTGTATGTACCTTTAAGAGAATAACTGATTCTATACTGTAGTACCGGCAGTGGCCACACCTGTATATAAAGCCATAGCAGCCTTCTGTACTTTCAGTTTAAGCTTACCCTCTGTTCAGTAAATACCTGTTATTATTGTTCTCCTGCAGTCCATGTATTATTGATACTCGGACACTACAGAGCCCAGCTGGCAGAAATCACCACACTCAATAGAGCCCTTCAATTGGCAGAAGGAACAACCGCCAATATCTATACAAACAGCCAATATGCCTACTCCGTTGTCCACGACTACACCCGCCTTTGGCAACGACGGGGATATTTGACTACTTTAGGCAACACTATTAAACATGCTGCCATGATGGCCGAACTCCTTTGGGCAGCGGACGGCCCCATGTTGGGGGCGGTAGTCAAGATTCGCACCCATCAGGCAGGGGAGACCTCGGAAATCCAGGGTAACCGAGCCGCTGATTTGGCCACCCGACAGGCCGCGTTGGCTCTCCCTGTGATGGCCCTTAGTCCTAAGGCGGTAATGCAAACTGAAGAGGCTTCCCTGACCGACGATTTACCGAACGATATGCTGCTAACCGCGTACCTTTCCGAGTCCCCTGAGATTATACATTTTTGGGTGCATGAGGGAGCGTACAAAGACCCCAGTGGGTTTTGGCATCACGAGACCCATTACGTGGTTCCTACGTCGATTCGACATGCCCTGATACAATCTTACCATGAGCCCGTGCATTTGGGAATGTATAAATGTTACTACATTATAGCTGACACCTGGTGGTGGCACAGCATGGCCAGAGAGATCCACAAGTTTGGGGCCTATGTCTACCTTGCCTCCAAACAGGAATCGGGGGTTACATACGAGTATGTATGGGGCATGCCCGGCGGCCCAGGGGACCCTAGATGCACTTACAAATGGATTTCACAGGACCCCGACCCCCCAGCGGCGGGTATAACCATGTCTTTGTAGTCATCGACCTTTTTACCCGTTGGGTCGAGGCCTTCCCCACGAGGAGGAATACAGCTGAAGCAGCTGTGAAAATCTTAGCGATGGAAGTCATTCCCTGATGGGGGTTGCCTTACCAGATAGATTCAGACCAGGGAACCCACTTAACCGGCAATGCCATGAAACAGGCCTTCGCCCTCCTGGGGGCTCGACAATGGTTCCACATCCCTTACCATCCGCAATCCACAGGAATGGTGGAACGGATGAATCGTACTTTAAAAGAGTCTGTGACTAAAGCCATTTTACAGATCAGATAGGGGTGGCACGCAGTCCTCCCTGCCATCCTCTGGGGCATACGAGCCATGGCGGCCAAAGGCACTGGCTTAACCCCGTTCGAACTAATGACTGGACGAGCTATGGTGTTACCCCAAGACGCACTCCCTCAGGGTACGGGGGATGCTTACCAATTCCAGACAACTCTCCTGACATATCTACGCCTGATCAGTGAGGCCAATCACGCCAACCACTTTCGGGTTCAACACTTACAGGAGGCACATGATGCCAAGAGACAAAGGGGAATTTGGAAAGCACCCCCATGGTTAGGACAGTGGTTGATGGTTCAGGGACCGGTTCAAGGTACCTTTGAGCCACAGTGGGATGGGCCCTTCCAGGTCCTCCTAAGCACAGGAACCTCCGTTTGCCTACAGGAAAAATTGGATGTATGATGGAGACACTGGAGCCAGACCAAGCCTGTGATGGAGCCCAGGGAAGTGATTTCCCCATCTGTTCGGGACCATGTGATTAGAAGGAAATAATAATGAGTATTGACCTGTATTTTCTCCCCTATGTTTGATCAGGACCGGATTTCAAAGGTCTAAGTCGATTCTTCGGGTCGCTATTTTACCTGACTCTTTCTTACAGATGTGTGAGCCCAACCTCAGTACTGCCACCACTTCCGGGGATACCGACCTTTCGACAGTCCAGTTTTTCGACTTAACCAGAGATCCTGTGAACTCTCACTACTATACGACTCTAACCTTCCTCGGAACTCACCCCTTGACTCTAGAGTTCCGATTATTTCCCTTTTGTGGTAGGACAACCGGACCCCTCATTCTACATCCCAACAGAACTCAGAATCTTTTATTTACCCTACCCCGCGCAGAGAAGATAGACTGGTTCCGAGACACAGCTGCTCTTTGGGAACTGCTGGTATCGGGACTGGAGGACCTTCCCCAGGGGATTGTAATGATCAATAACATGTCATTCTATAGTGGACACTAGGTGGAGCTGTAGAGCTGTGTAGAGCTGTATATATATAAGACTACACTACCCAGCTGTATGCACATTAAGACTACATTACACATGAGGCACTAGGCTACCCACAAGGCAGCAGTCAAATGGATGCCTCTACAGATACTGTACCTAGTCCACATGTGCTCAATAAAAGTGTCTAGCAAAAGCTAGCTGTGCTCATAATAAGAATGTCTATTTATTAATGAACATAAGATGGTACCAGCATGGTGAAGATCTGCTGAAAATTGTGAAAAGCGACATGGAGAATTTGAAGCCACCAGAGAGTTTGAAACTCACAGGAAATATCGACTACAATTGGCAGACTCTTAAACAACAATTCGAACTCTACATTGCAGCCATCGGATTCGGTACGAAGCCAGACGCAAGGAAGATAGCGTTGCTGCTTACGGTTGCAGGCCCACAGGCGATAGAGGTATTTAATACATTTGTATTTAATCCAGAGGAGAACAGAGTAAAAATAGAAGATGTGCTAAAAAAATTTGATGCACATTGCTCTCCCAAAAAGAATGAGACCTATGAAAGATACATATTCTGTTCAAGGATACAGCAGCAAAATGAGACTTTTGATAGCTTTATAACTGATCTGAAACTGAAAGCACAGACATGTAATTTCTCTGAGCTGAAATCATCCATGATTCGTGACCAGATTGTGTGTGGTATTCATGAAGAAAAAGTCAGGGAACGTCTGTTGAGAGAAACCGTACTAAATTTGGAAAATGCAGTGAAAATATGCCAAGCCAGCGAGCTAGCTCGAAAGCACGCGAAGACTTTCAGTGAAATCAATAATGATGCGATTGTAATGAGTGATAATGCTGCTGTCGGTGCTGTGTCCTACAAGGGCAAGAAACGTGGGCAGAACAGAAATGAAAAGCAATCGGAGAATTACATTTTTAATAGTAAACGCTGTGGTTACAAACACCAGTTAAGACAATGCCCAGCGTTTGGAAAAATGTGCACAAAGTGTAATGGAAAGAATCACTTTGCCAAACAATGCATTTCAAAAGTACAAACTAAGAAAGGGCAACGAGTTAATGTAATTGAGGACACTGATTTAAGTGAGACACTTTTTGTAGGAATGGTGTCATGTGACAATATCAAAAAGGATACAGAAAATGTGCAGCCCTCAGAAATGGACAATGCTGAACATAAAGTTAATGCAGTAAAAGAGGACAAATGGAGATCCCACTGCAGGTAAATGGAGCATTAGTTACCTTGAAACTAGACACAGGGGCAAAAGCAAACTTAATCAGTATGAGTGACATTAACAATATGAAAGAAAAGCCCAAAATACAGAATTAATCAGTACTACTGAAGGACTATAATGGACAGAAAATAGATAGCTTAGGTGTATGCAGAATTAAAGTGACAGTCAAAGACAAAGTGCGTCATCTCATGTTTTCTGTTGTGGCTGAAAGACTTGATTCACTACTGGGTGACAAAGCTTGTGAAGACTTAGAACTGGTCAAGAGAGTCTACCGTATAAACTGTGCCATAAGCAGACCAGATGACTCGGTGGATTCTGTAGTGAATAATTTCCAGGATGTGTTCAAAAGATTTGGAGTTCTACCATTCACTTACAAGGTCCAGCTAAAGGAAGATGCTCAGCCAGTGGTACATGCTCCACGAAGAGTTCCAGCACCCCTGCGTGACCAGCTCAAGAATGAACTGGACAGAATGACCACACTAGGAGTCATCAGGAAAGTCGAAGAGCCAACAGACTGGGTTAACTCCGTGGTATGTGTAAAGAAAAAGAACAATGATCTAAGAATATGCATGGATCCAAAGGACTTAAATGCAAACATAAAACGTGAACACTACCAGATTCCCAAGCGAGAAGAAATCACCAGTGAAATGTCAGGTGCCAGATACTTTACAAAGCTCGATGCCTCACAAGGATTTTGGCAACTAAAACTGGATGAAGAGAGCACCAAATACTGTACCTTCAACACACCATTTGGCAGGTATTGTTTCCTCAGAATGCCTTTCGGGATAATATCTGCATCTGAAATCTTTCATAGAGCGACGTAACACATAATTGAAGGTCTGGAAGGAGTTTGGGTCTATGTTGATGACATCATCATCTGGGGCTCCACACTGAAAGAACACAATGAGAGACTGACTAAAGTGCTACAGAGCATACGCCAGAATGGACTGAAGCTCAACAAAGCCAAGTGTCAGTTTGGCATCCAGGAAGTCACTTTCCTAGGAGATAATCTATCTGGTAAAGCAATAGAGCCAGATATGGAAAAAGTAAACGCCATACTCAAAATGCCCCGACCCACTGACAAAAAAGGAGTGCTACGCATCATGGGGATGATAAACTTCATTGGAAAGTTCATTCCTAACTTGTCAGCCAAGACAGCCTCTCTGCGAGACCTGCTACATAAAACAAATGAGTTCGCATGGACAGAAAGACATGAACAAGAGTGGATAAACCTCAAAACAGTGCTGACAACCACACCTGTACTCACCTTCTTTGACCCAACAAAAAGAATCAAAGTGTCAACGGATGCATCAAAAGATGGCCTAGGTGCGGTCTTGCTACAAGCAGAGGGTGAAGATTGGAAGCCTGTTGCCTATGCCTCCAGGTCTATGACTGATAATGAGTGTCGATACGCCCAGATTGAAAAGGAATGTCTAGGCTTGGTAGTTGGACTAGAAAACTTTCATGGCTACATATATGGACTTCCCACCTTCACAGTTGAGACAGACCACAGCCCTCTGGTTGCCATCATAAAAAAAAACCTGAATGACATGTCTCCAAGGATTCAACGACTCATGATGAAGCTGCAAAGATATGACTTTGAACTGATCTACACACCAGGCAAATACATCGGCCTAGAAATTAGGTTTGCCTCCGCCAGGGCTTTTGCGCCCGAAATTTTGCGCCCGCGATAATTGCCGCTGCGCCCGCCAAAAATACAGCTGCCCCGCGCCCAGACAGCTGCGGGCGCTAATGGAGGGTTTCAGCACCTCGCTATGGGCGCTGAATGCAGGTTTGCGGCGCTAATCCCCTGCTGTGGCACCCGATGCGGTGCGGCAGGCTGGGGTACTGCAGGCCTCCTCCTTCTGTTAAGGAGGAGCTGCCTGCAGCCGACCGCTGACCGGTCGATTCGCCCGACAAATGAGCCCAGCACCTCGGAGAAGTGCCGGGCTCGCGGGCCACACACATCAGTGCCGCGGGGGGGTGGTGGAGGAGTCCGGGGAGGGAGGTGCGGGCAGGCGGCCGCCGGGAAAGCGGCCGGCCGCCGCTCCACCTTAATGCGCCGGTGCTACATGCTGCAACATCCCGTTGAACAATCATTGGTTGCGGCTGCCATGGGCGAGGCGGCCGCAACTGAATTTGGGCGTCCGGCCACGTTACCACGGCAACCGGGACGCTGCGCACACCGATGACGTCATCGGTGCCGGCGCAGCGCTACCGGCTAACGCCGATGGTAGGGCCCAACGCAATTTCGATCGCGGCTATAATTCCGGCACAAGGCCTTCTAACGCCTCTAATTGGGCACTAACCCCACCGAATTTCTAGGCCATAGTGTTAGCAGATGCACTACCCCGAGCAACCACAATGAGTCATGTGAGCTCTACTGAAGAAGACGTGGATGTTCATGTGAGTATGGTCACTGCTGCGCTGCCCATGTCAGACACAAAATCAAAGCAAATAGCAGAAGAAACAGTAAAAGATACAGTATTACAAACAGTAATAGAGAACATTCATCATGGTTGGCCAAAAGCTTCCTGTCCAAAATATTTTCACATAACGTCAGAATTGAGTGTCGCAAGTGGACTATTCCTAAAACAGAACAGAATAGTCATTCCACAGGCTCTACATCAAGACATGCTCAAAAGGATTCATGAGGGACACCTCGGAATTGAAAAATGCAAAAGGAGGGCAGGAGACACTGTTTATTGGCCTGGCATAAATAAGGACATTGAGAACATGATAGGCAAATGTGAGACATGTCAGAAACACCAAAACAAACAAGCAAAGGAACCAATGATTGTAGCTGGCATACCAACAGCACCATGGCAAAAGGTTGGTATGGACCGTTTTCTTTTAAATGGTAAAGACTATCTAATAGTGATTGACTACTATTCTAACTATCCTGAGATGGCGCTGCTCTCAAGCACCACAGCAAGCAGTGTCATAATGCATGTGAAATCCATCTTCGCCAGACATGGAATTCCCAGGATTGCCGTTAGCGACAGTGGTCCGTGCTTCAACTGTAAGGAGTGGCAACAGTTTGCAGCACATTATGACTTTCAGCACATCACATCCAGTCCTTTGTATGCTCAGTCAAATGGTAAGGCAGAGAAAGGTGTTCAAGTTCTCAAGCAGCTACTGAAGAAAGTGACAGAAAGCAAGTCTGATCCTTATCTCACCCTGCTGAGCTACCGAGCCTTACCTTTAGACTGTGGTTCTTCACCTGCTGAACTACTAATGGGTCGCAAGTTGTGCACCACGCTACCCTGCTGTGCAAAAGAACAGCAAAGTGAGGAACTGAGACAGAGACTTCAACTGTTAAAGCTGAAACAGAAATCATACCATGACAATTCATCCAAAACTCTAAAACCATTGACAAGGGATGATGTTGTCAGGATTGAGGATCCAGATGCATGGAACAGGAAAGCTACAGTTCTTGAGGAAGTAGGACCAAGGTCATACACTGTTAGAACTGAGGAAGGACAGATTCTCAGGGGGAACCGCCGTTCGCTCCTAAAAACACAAGAGACTATTCAAGACCAGATTGATGAAAATGCCGCAACTGCATCTTGTCATTCACCGCCAGAACAATCTCATGAAGACACATCAGACTTACCCGTGTTGAGAAGATCCACACATGAAGTAAAAAAGCCTGATAGACTTAATCTTTGAGCAAAATGTAAAGCTTTGAAAATGTGTTGACTGTTGTGAAAATGTTTGTTTATAGAGCACTAACAAAAGTGTTACTGATATTATCTTTATTGTTTTCTTGAAAGTTGATTGATATTGATTTTGTTAAACCTCAAAGAAAGGGGGATGTAATGATCAATAACATGTAATTCTATAGTGGACACTAGGTGGAGCCGTAGAGCTGTGTAGAGCTGTATATATATATATAAGTCTACACTACCCAGCTGTATGTATATTAAGACTACATTACCCATGAGGCACTAGGCTACCCACAAGGCAGCAGTCAAGATGGATGCCTCTACAGATACTGTACCTAGTCCACATGTGCTCAATAAAAGTGTCTAGCAAAAGCTAGCTGTGTTCATAATAAGAATGTCTATTTATTAATAAACATAAGAGGGATATCCACCCCCTTTTATAGGCCCTCCTACCACCGAAGGAGGACAGTGCAACCTGTCTTCACACATTCCCGTCCGATGGCTCCTACCCATCACCGAATTACGATAAGTCAGGTAAGTTACATTGAGCCACTGTCACAAGGCCACCGCCTCCGCCTCAATGCCACGTATGAAGTAGCCTTAACCCCGCTCTGAGGCTTGTGCACACGGTGAATAGCAGGACAGATCGAAAGGGGGCCGGAGACAGAGGGTCAGAGGGAGAGAGAGAGAGAGAGCCTGCTAGTTACCACAAGCTAGTGCTGAGACTGCTAAACGAACTGGACTCCTTATGCTTGGTGGTGGTATAGGAAAACAATGGGGTGGCTTATCATGGGAATGATAGGGTTACTGTTCGGCGAACAAACAACACCCACCACGGCCCTGGAGTTCTGTGTCGACTGGCCAGAAGCCCCCTTTTTCTGTGAGATGACCACTGGTCCACACAAAATACACAAGGGTGTCTGTACCAGTAAAATCACAGGAAGAAAGGACAGGATATGCTGCCAGAATAATGCGTGCTGTTGGAACCCCTTATGTACGCCTACCCTAGAGAGATGTCAAACTTTTGGGGTTATAGAACAGTACGAGGAGCCCGGGCTACCACTTGTGATTGACTGCTACTGGGGTGTCCCCCCACACCTCCGCCCCCAGCGGTTTCCATGAGCGCAAGCCACTGACCTGCCCCCCCATGACAGGGGGACCTGCTAGTAGGCTGGTGTTCACCCGTACTGGGGATATATTGTATGATAATATGCATCAAGAATTAGTGTCAGTGGTGCTGAACCTGGCCAACACCACCCTGCCTGCTTGGTGCTCACCACAAACTCAACAGTTATACCAACGCCTTCTAACACAGGTATTGAAACAAGACGCGGACCGTAGCAGAGGCAGATACAGACAGAAAAGCCGGCGGGTATGGCGACGTAAGAGGCCTTTAGTTAATGATGCAGCGACGGTCTTTAACACCGACACATTGGTTGTTAACACCATTGATCTGGCTACCATAGATCAGAAGGTCCGGGACCTGGGTTCCCGCATTAAAGCCATTTTACAAGAGCAAAATAAGGATGAGGACCAAGAGTTAAAGGAGGACCAGATGTTAAAGGTACACCTCCAGAATATAGCTACTGTATTAAAAACACACGCAAAAACGGACTCAGGCGAAACAAATTGCAAAACAAGTGGTTAAAACTGCTAATGCTTGTACTGCTCCTGCTCCAAGCATTTCAGATGATGACTTTAACAACTTGTTGGGAAAATCAAGTGTATGAATAATGAAGCAATCGTATAATGAATCGGGGAATGCCTAAATATTAACTTTACTCATCTGATGCATATCTGGTGCCTCGACGGGTGGCCACCCAGACAGGATTCACACCAGACCATATGCAACAAATGTGTGGCCTACCTAGAATAGCCAAAGGCCTGTGGGGGGGGTGAAGTTTTGAACAAATTGGGAAGGGGTTACAGGAAAACCTTCAGCATTCACGCTATTTGAACTGGGAAAACCTATATGTGTTTCTGACATACTATAAACCCACCAGCTTATCACACTATCGCAGCGTAGAGGGCACACCCTCCAACCCCGCTTTAAGGGTCCTTTCCGGGGATTGGAAAGGGGGACTGAAAGGTCCAGCTTGTTCCCAATGAATTCTGGGATGCTTGACTATGTTAACCCTCTATTTACCCATAATGTAGGTTTAGCTGACTGAAGCACATTTGCAGACTGCAAGACGTCACTTCACTTATCAAACTTTGGAATGTGTGTGTTCACAGCCTCAGTAGAGCCATTGTCTAAACACGGCCTGTCCTCCCAGGAGATGAGGGTACAATTAACAACCAACGTTGTACCAGTCACAGGATACATGAATCACTAGGGCCTTGTAGCCATCCTGCTTGTTCGACAGTTAAGGATAAAACATGTTTTCTCAAACTATAATCTATGCCGACAATGGGGAAGAGATAACAGCAGGAATGTGGGGAGTAGGCTGAAACGACTAACATCTGTGACTGGCATGGTCAGAGGGAACCCGAGTTCAAGGGGTGGTCCCGATAGTTGAGTGACTAACCACATAAACCAATAAAGAGTAACTGTTGTGACACTGTTTGTACGTGTACGCCCCCATTCTGTAGTAGGTGGGCGTTGCTTATATAGAACTGTATAATTGAATGAACTGCTATTTGTCTCTCGAGAGTGCACCCCGTGCTTGAGGAAGCTGAGTGGCTCTCCCTTGTGCACAAGTTTCTCTTAGTTGTTTTAATAAATTCTGAACTTGTCCTCAATTCCGTCTCCATCTGGGGTTTCTCCAAATTGGAATCTAACACCTCCATTGGCCTTCAGCTGCCTAGGCCCTAAGCTCTGGAGTTCCCTCTCCACCTCTCTCTCCTCATTTAAGACACTCTTTAAAACCTCCCTCCGTCAACAAGCTTTTGGTTACCTCTCCTAAATATCTCCTTAGGTGACTCGGTGTCTAAGTTTTTTCAGATTACGCACCTGTAAAGGTGCTCAGGAAGTTTTACTACATTAAAGTTCTATAAATTCCTATTATTGTTCTGAGACATTGAAGAGACAGAGGGTGTTTCAGTCCTAGACCGGGGACAGATCAGTCCAAGACCGGGGCGGTTCAGCCTGAGAGAGGGGGGGTTCAGTCTGAGCGAGGGGACGGTTCAGTCTGAGAGAGGGGACAGATCAGTCCAAGACAGGGGCGGTTCAGCCTGAGAGAGGGGCGGTTCAGTCTGAGAGAGGGACGGTTCAGTCTGAGAGAGGAGCGGTTCAGTCTGAGAGAGGAGCGGTTCAGTCTGAGAGAGGGACGGTTCAGTCTGAGAGAGGGGGTGGTTCAGTCTGAGAGAGGGGGGCTTCAATCTGAGAGAGGGGGCGGTTCAGTCTGAGAGAGGGACGGTCCAGTCTGAGAGAGGGGGTGGTTCAGTCTGAGAGAGGGGGGCTTCAATCTGAGAGAGGGGGCTTCAGTCTGGGAGAGGGGGCTTCAGTCTGAGAGAGGGGCGGTTCAGTCTGAGAGAGGGGGCGGTTCAGTCTGAGAGAGGGGGTTCAGTCTGAGAGAGGGGCGATTCAGTCTGAGAGAGGGGCGGTTCAGTCTGAGAGAGGGGCGGTTCAGTCTGAGAGAGGGGGGCTTCAGTCTGGGAGAGGGGGCTTCAGTCTGAGAGAGGGGTGGTTCAGTCTGAGAGAGGGGCGGTTCAGTCTGAGAGAGGGGGTTCAGTCTGAGAGAGGGGCGATTCAGTCTGAGAGAGGGTGTTCAATCTGAGAGAGGGGCGGTTCAGTCTGAGAGAGGGGGCGGTTCAGTCTGAGAGAGGGGCGATTCAGTCTGACAGAGGGGCGGTTCAGTCTGAGAGAGGGGCGGTTCAGTCTGAGAGAGGGGGCGGTTCAGTCTGAGAGAGTGGCCCGTTCAGTCTGAGAGGGGGCGGTTCAGTCTGAGAGAGGGGCGGTTCAGTCTGAGAGAGGGGGCGGTTCAGTTTGAGAGAGGGGCTGTTCAGTCTGAGAGGGGGCGGTTCAGTCTGAGAGAGGGGGCAGTTCAGTCTGAGAGGGGGTTTAGTCTGAGGGGGGGTGGTTCAATCTGAGATGGGTGATGCTTCTGTCTGAGGTGGGGACGGGGTCGCAGGGGAGGTTAAGTCAGAAACAGGGCTGAGCGGTAGACTATGATCCAGTTGTAGGAGTCTCTGCACTCCTAACAAAGAATCTATAACTTACTGGAAGTAACAAACGGGATTTATTGTCTAAGAACTTTACAAAACAAGAAACTGCAGGAGAAGCTCAAAACAGGTCTTTTGTCTTTCAATCCACACGAGGACTCGCTGGTCCCGCCCTCTACCTCTGACGTCACGACGTCATCACGTTTCCCGCCGAAGGGGATATCACGTGATGACGTCATCGCGTCAGATCGCGATGTTGTCGATCGAGCTCTGTTTAACCAGAGCCAACTTGAAAGGTAATAACATTGGTCACAGACAATTAATGCTAGAGGTAATAACATTGGTCACAGACAATTAATGCTAGAGGTAATAACATTGGTTACAGACAATTATGTAAGTCACTTAGTGGTATTGCCACATACGCCCTCCCAGAATTTTCTTTAACGAAAAGAGTCAATCGCTGAGGAGGTCGGACAAGTCTGTTGGACCGACTCCGAAATCCCCAGAAGCACCGATCGCCATTGCGGCAGCAGGGGAAGTGCCGGGACCGGCGTGCATGACTCGCGGTGGTCTATTTGATGGTCTGGTAATGAAAGTACACGGCGAGCAGCAGCAGCAGGCCTTCGGGCCGAAACGAGCATGGTAGTAGCAGAAACCGGTCGTCGGAGGCGCCTTTGTCAGAGCCAGGGCCGGGCTCTTCGTGGCGGGGCGTTGCGTGAGGGCGCAGTTTTGTTGCCAGACCGCGTAAATCTTATCCGCCTCTTCGGCGAGCACGACGCAGTCTGCGGTTTCTGCTCGGGCGAGGGACGCCTGTACTTGCTCAGGAAGTTGAGTAAGGAACAGTTCGCGAAACAGAAAGCACTGGGCCTCGGACCCCAGGAGAGTCAGCATATGACTCATCATTTCCAAGGGTTTGGAGTCTCCTAACCCTGGTATAGTCAATAAACGGCGAGCGCGCTCCGCTTTGGTGAGACCAAATACCTGCAGCAATCGTGTCTTGATGGCGACATACTTGTCAGCAGTTGGAGGACTCTCCAGCAGGCTGATGATTCTCGACGCCGTCGAGCTCTCAAGGGCAGAGACCACGTGGAGATATCTGGTCTGATCCTGAACGATGTTGCAGAGCTCAAATTGCGCCTCGGCTTGCACAAACCAAGAGGCTGCCTGTTGTTCCCAGAATTGGGGGAGCTTCAAGGCCACTGCATTGGCCTCCATCACTGGCCTGTGTTCGGCGTTCACCGTGAAAAACGATCGCGAAGGAATCGGGGTCACCAATGTAGGAGTCTCTGCACTCCTAACAAAGAATCTATAACTTACTGGAAGTTAACAAACTGAATTTATTGTCTAAGAACTTTACAAAACAAGAAACTACAGGAGAAGCTCAAAACAGGTCTTTTCTCTTTCAATCCACACGAGGACTTGCTGGTCCCGCCCTCTACCTCTGACGTCATGACGTTTCCCGCCGAAGGGGACGTCACGTGACCCACGTGATGACGTCATCGCGTCAGATCGCGATGTTGTCGATCTAGCTCTGTTTAACCAGAGCCAACTTGAAAGGTAATAACATTGGTTACAGACAATTAATGCTAGAGGTAATAACATTGATTACAGACAATTATGTAAGTCACTTAGTGGTTTTGCCCCACAGTCATTCCTGTATTGGAAAAATAGGGTAGTCACCAGCACAGCAAGTGTGTGGTAAAAACTATGCATGCAAGAGTTGGGTCACCACAATCAATGCAAGATAACAGTGACTGGAAATAATGCACGAGTGGGACCAGTACCAGCACTGACAGGGTGAGGGATTCACCAGTGCTGTGAGATAAGGCACCCTGTTAATACTGCAGGAGTGGGACCAGCACTGACAGGGTGAGGGATTCACCAGTGCTGTGAGATAAGGCACACTGTTAATACTGCAGGAGTGGGACCAGTACCAGCACTGACAGAGGGCACGATTCACCAGTGCTGTGAGATAAGGCTCACTGTTAATACTGCAGGAGTGGGACCAGTACCAGCACTAACAGAGTGAGGGATTCACCAGTGCTGTGAGATAAGGCTCACTGTTAATACTGCAGGAGTGGGACCAGTCCCAGCACAGACAGAGTGAGAGATTCACCAGTGCTGTGAAATAAGACTCACTGTTAATACTGCAGGAGTGGGACCAGTCCCAGCACAGACAGAGTGAGGGATTCACCAGTGCTGTGAGATAAGGCTCACTGTTAATACTGCAGGAGTGGGACCAGTCCCAGCACTGAATGAGAGATTCACCAGTGCTGTGAAATAAGACTCACTGTTAATACTGCAGGAGTGGGACCAGTCCCAGCACAGACAGAGTGAGGGATTCACCAGTGCTGTGAGATAAGGCTCACTGTTAATACTGCAGGAGTGGGACCAGTCCCAGCACAGACAGAGTGAGAGATTCACCAGTGCTGTGAAATAAGACTCACTGTTAATACTGCAGGAGTGGGACCAGTCCCAGCACAGACAGAGTGAGGGATTCACCAGTGCTGTGAGATAAGGCTCACTGTTAATACTGCAGGAGTGGGACCAGTCCCAGCACTGAATGAGAGATTCACCAGTGCTGTGAAATAAGACTCACTGTTAATACTGCAGGAGTGGGACCAGTCCCAGCACAGACAGAGTGAGGGATTCACCAGTGCTGTGAGATAAGGCTCACTGTTAAACTGCAGGAGTGGGACCAGTACCTGCACTGACAGAAAAGTTGCCACAGCAGTGCATCCGGCGCAGGCGCACTGGGAGTGGCCACGCCCCTCATCAACGGCAGCCGCTGTGGGCGGGGCTATGACGTCATACGCGCGCTCCCGGGCTCGCGCTGAGGCGGTTGAACGGCGTTCGTGGTCGTATCAGGAGCCACGTGACCCCGAGCAGTCGGCGGCCTTTCAACAGAATGGGCGGGGCCGTGAAGCGTTCCGGGCTCTGATTGGTGAGCGCAGCTGTCAATCTAGCAGTCGCAGCCAATCGAAGAGACGGACTCAGTGATCGACATTAATTTGTTGCGCTTGCGCGCTCTCTGGCCGCAGTGCGCATGCTCGGTGCTGCTCCCGCTCCCCGGATGAAGCGCAGGCTCCTGTAAAACTCGGTTGAGGAAGAAACGGTCCCGGAGATAAAATGGCCGAGTTATGGAGGAGCTGCTGGAAACCGGATTGAGGAGCGGCGGATCAGAGACTGGGCGGGCGGCGATGGTGCGGGCCAGTGTGGGGATCAGAGAATCACAGACATTTACAGCTCAGAAGGAGTCTTGTCCGCGCCGGCTTGTCCCACAGAGAGCGATCCTCCCCAGTCCCACTTTCCAGCTCCTTCAGAACATCAGAAACAGGAGCAGGAGTGGGTGACACGGCCCTCGAGCCTGATCCCACATTCAATCAGATCCTGGCTGATCATCGACCTCACTCCACTCTCCCCCCCATCTCCATATCCCTGGATTCCCCAGAGTCCAAAAATCCATCTCTCAGCCTTGAATATATCCAAAGACTCGGCACTCACAGCCCTCTGGGGCAGAGAATTCCACAGATTCACAGCCTCTGAGGGAAGAAATTCCTCCTCATCTCAGTCTTAAATGGCCGACCCCTTATCCTGAGACTCTGCCCCCCAGTTCTAGACACTCCAGCCGGGGAAACAACCTCTCAGCGTCTACCCTGTCAATCCCCTTCAGAATCGTGTATGTTTCAATGAGATCACCTCTCATTCTCCTAAACTCCAGAGAGTATAGGCCCATTCTACACAATCTCTCCTCATCGGGCAACCCTCTCATCCGAGGAATCTCATCCCAGGAATCAATCTAGTGAACCTTCACTGCACCGCCTCCAAGACAAGTATATCCTTCCTTAGATAAGGAGACCAAAACTGTGCACAGTTCTCCAGGTGTGGTCTCACCAAGGCCCTGTAGAATTGTAGCAAGACTTCCTTACTCTTGTACTGCAACCCCCTACAATAAAGGACAACATGCCATTGCCTTCCTTATGCTTGCTGTACCTGCATGCTATCTTTCTGTGTTTCTTGCACGAGGACACCCAAATCTCTCTCAACACCAACATTTAAAAGTTTCTCACCACTTAAAAAATATTCTGTTTTTCTATTCTTCCTACCAAAGTGAATAACCTCACATTTCCCTACATTAGACTCCATCTGCCACCTTACTGCCCACTCACTCAGTCTATCGATATCCCTTTGCAGACACTTTGTCTTCTCCTCACAGCTTACTGTCCCACCTAGCATTGTATCATCAGCAAACCTGGATACATTACACGTCGTCCCTTCATCTAGGTCATTAATATACAGTAAACTCTTGTTTAAACGGCACTTAATCATCTGGAATACGTTAATAACCGGCAAAATAGATAACCAGTAATCTTGCCGACTCCATCCAGCACTCATTTTGCCGAGTCCGAGTCTCCCGCGGTGGCCGAGTTAGTCAGTGGTTTTTATTTTTGTTTGTTAAAAATTGCCTTGGTAGGTAGACCTCTCTATTATCCAGAATGTTTCATCAACCGGCACCATCCTGGTCCCATAGGTGCCGGATAAGAAAAAGGTTGCTGTAGATTGTAAATAGCTGTGACCCCAACACTGATCCTTGCGGCACCCCACTTTTCACAGCCTGCCAACCTGAAAAAGATCCGTTTATCCCTACTCTCTGTTTTCTGTCCGTTAACCAATCCACTATCCATGCTACGATATTGCCCCCAACCCCATGAGCCCTAATCTTGTGTAATAACCTTTTTATGTGGCACCTTATCGAATGCCTTTTGGAAATCCAAATATACTACATCAACTGGTTCCCCTTTATCTACCCCTAGTTACATCCTCAAAAAACTCTGAATAAAATGTCCAACATGATTTCCCTTTCATAAAACCATGTTGACTCTGCCGAATCATGTTATGATTTTTCTAACTGACTAACGGGCAGCACGGTGGCATAGTGGTTAGCACTGTTGCCTCACAGCGCCAGAGACCCGGGTTCGAATCCGGCCTCGGGCGACTGTCTGTGTGGAGTTTGCACATTCTCCCCGTGTTTGCGTGGGTTTTCTCCGGGTGCTCCGGTTTCCTCCCACAGTCCAAAGATGTGCGGGTTAGGTTGATTGGCTATGATAAATTGACCATTAGTGTTAGGGGGATTAAATATGTGGGGTTACAGGGATAGGGTGGGATATGTGTTGGTGTAGGGGTTGCGGGGATCGGGTGGGATATGTGTCGGTGCAGGCTCGATGGGCCGAAATGGCCTCTATCTGCACTGTGTGGTTTCTGTGATTCTGTGATTCTGTGATACCACTTCCTTAACAATGGATTCCAGCATTTCCCCGACGACTGATGTCAGGCTAACTGGCCTGTGGTTCCCTGGGTTTTCTCTCGCTCCCTTCTTGAATAGCGGTGTTACATTTGTGACCTTCCAATCCGCTGGGACCATTCCAGAATCTAGGGAATTTTGCAGATCAAAACCAATGCATCCACTATCTCTTCAGTCACCTCTTTTAGAACCCTAGGATGTAGGCTGTCAGGTCCAGGGGATTTGTTGGCTTTTAGTCCTTTTGGTTTCTCTAGTACTTTGTCTCTACTTATATTAATTATGTTAAGTTCCTCACCCTCATTAGACCCTTGGTTCCCCACCATTTTTGGTATGCTTTTTGTGTCTTCTACTGTGAAGACAGGTACAAAATATTTGTTTAACATTTCAGCCATTTCCTTATTCTGTTTAATAATTTTTCCTGTCTCAGCCTCTAAGGGGCCAATGTTTACTTTTGCTACTCTCTTCCTTTTTACATATTGTCGAAGCTCTTACAATCTGCTTTTATATTTCTTGCTCGTTTTCTCTCATTCCATTTCTTCCGTTTCTATCAATTTTTTGGTCACCCTTTGCTGGTTTCTGAAACTCTTCCAATCCTTAGGCTCACTATTATTCTTTGCAACATTATAATCTTCTTTCAATCTAGTGCTATCCATAACTTCTTCAGTTAGCCACGGTTGGATCACTTTTCCCGTGAAGTTTTTGTTTCTCAATAAAATGTATTTTTGTTGAGAATTATGAAATATTTATTTCAATGTTAGCCACTGTTTATCTACCGCCACACCGCTAAATCTATTTTTCCAATCTTACTTGGCCAACTCTCCCCTCGTACCTATGTAATTGACTTTATTTAAGTTTAAGACTCTAGTTTCAGATTTAGAATTTCACATTAATTTTGAGAGTGACTTGCCTATCAGGAGGTCCACCCTCTCGACCAGGGGGTCCGTTTTATGGGCCCTCACGTGCTTTCGCAGCAAGACGGGCCCCGGAGATGTCAGCCAGGTTGGTAGCGTGGTTCCCGTAGTCGACTTCCTGGGGAAAGCAAGCATTCGTTCATGGGGGGTGGCGTTGATGGCAGTGCAAAGTAGTGACCGGGTGGAATGCAGCGCTGCCGGGAGGACTTCCTGCCAGCGGGAGGTTGGGAGGCCCTTAGACTTTAAGGCTAAGAGGACGGCCTTCCATACCGTCGAGTTTTCTCTTTCTACCTGGCTGTTCCCTCAGGGGTTGTAGCTGGTGGTCCTGCTTGCAGCAATACCTCTCGCTAGTAGGAACTGACGGAGTTCCTCGCTCATGAAGGAGGAGCCCCGGTCACTATGTATATAGTTTGGGAACCCGAACAAGGCGAAGAGGTCGTTCAGGCATTTAATGACCGTGGTACTGGTCATGTCTGGGCAGGGGAAGGCAAAGGGTAAACGGGAGTACTCATCAACAATGTTGAGGAAGTACACATTACGGTCAGAGGACGGGAGGGGCCCCTTATAGTCGATGCTCAGGCGCTCGAAGGGGCGGGTGGCCTTGATCAGGCTTGCTCTGTCCGGCCTAAAGAAGTGCGGTTTGCACTCGGCACAGGTCTGGCAGTTCCTGGTCATGGTCCTGACCTCCTCGATGGAGTAGGGCAGGTTGCGGGCCTTAATGAAGTGGTAAAGTCTGGTGACCCCGGGGTGGCAGAGGTCGTTGTGGAGGGTCTGAAGTCTATCACTTTGCGCGCTGGTGCATGTAATTCGTGACAGAGCATCGGGGGGTTCGTTCAGCTTACCTGGCCGGTACAAGATATCATAATCGTAGGTGGAGAGCTCGATTCTCCACCTCAAGATCTTGTCATTCTTGATTTTGCCCCTCAGCTTGTTATTAAACATAAAAGCGACCGAACGTTGGTCGGTAAGGAGGGTAAATCGTTTGCCTGCCAGGTAGTGCCTCCAGCGTCGTACCGCCTCCACAATCACCTGGGCCTCCTTCTCGACCGACGAGTGTTGGATCTCAGGGCCCTGTAGGGTCCTTGAGAAGAAGGCCACCGGTCTCCCCTCCTGGTTAAGGGTGGCGGCTAGGGCGAAGTCGGATGCATCGCTCTCGACTTGGAAGGGGATGGACTCATCCACTGCGTGCATAGTGGCCTTGGCAATGTCTCCCTTAATGAGGGAGAAGGCTGCGCACGCTTCCTCCGTAAGGGAGAAGGATGTGGACTTCATGAGGGGTCTGGCTTTGTCCGCATAATTGGGCACCCATTGGGCATAGTAGGCGAAGAGCCCCAGGGTTCTCTTCAGTGCCTTTGGACAGTGGGGGAGGGGTAGCTCCATGAGGGGGCGCATTTTTCGGGGTCGGGGCCGATGGCTCCGTTCTCTGCTGCACAGCCGAGGATGGCAAGGCGCGAGGTGTTAAACACACATTTATCCTTATTGTACGTGAGGTTCAGCCGTTGGGCCATACGGAGGAATCTCTCCAGATTAACGTCATGGTCCTGCCGGTCGCGGCCGCAGATGGTGGCGTTATCTAGGTAGGGGAACGTGGCGTGCAGCCCGTTCTGGTCAACCATCCGGTCCATCTCCCTTTGGAAGACCGAAACCCCATTGGTGACGCCGAAGGGAACCCTAAGGAAGTGGTAGAGGCGGCCGTTCGCCTCGAAGGCTGTGTACTGGCGGTCCTCAGGGCGGATAGGGAGTTGGTGATAGGCCGACTTAAGGTCGATGGTAGAGAATACTCGGTATTGTGCAATCTGATTGACCATATCAGATATGCGCGGAAGGGGGTATGCGTCCAGCTGGGTGTACCTGTTTATGGTCTGGCTGTAGTTGATGACCAGGCGGTTTTTATTGCCGGTCTTAATGACCACGACCTGGGCACGCCAGGGGCTGGTGCTCCCCTCGATGATGCCCTCCTTCAGGAGACGCTGCACCTCAGAGCTAATGAAAGCTCTGTCCCCGGCGCTGTACCGTCTGCTCTTGGTAGCGACGGGTTTGCAGTCGGGGGTGAGGTTAGCGAACAGGGAAGGTGGCGGGACCTTGAGGGTGGATAGGCCGCAGGTGTTACGTGGTGGGCGGTTTAAAGTCTGCTGGTTGTCGACTGTGAGTGGGGGGAGGGGTCCGCCGTATGCTAGCGTGACGCTTTGCAGGTGGGATTGGAAGTCTAGGCCTAGTAGGACGGCAGCGCATAGCTGGGGCAGGACGAGGAGTTTTAAATTTTTATACTCCGTACCCTTAACCGACAGGGTCACAACACAATAGCCGCTGATGTCTGTGGCGTGTGACCTCGATGCCATCGAGATCCGGTTGTGCGTTGGCAGGACAGGGAGGGAGTAGTGGCTCACCGTGTCTGGGTGGATGAAGCTCTCCGTGCTTCCGCTGTCGAACAGGCAGGTCGTGGCGTGGCCGTTTACTTTGATGTCCATCATCGACTTGGACAGGTGATGCGGGCGGGCCTGGTCCAGTGTGACGGAGGCTAGTGTATAGCTGAGCGAGTTGTTGTAGTCTGCGGTTGAGGCGGTAGTCGGGTCTAGAGGCGCGGTGGCGGTCGGGCGTGGTGGGTAAAATGGCGTCTCCAGGAGGTTGGACAAAATGGCGGAGAAGATGGCTGCCCCCATAACTCACATGAGGCACTGCTGGTGTCGGTTGCCCGTATCAAAGATGGCCACCCCCATGACTCACATGTGGGGATGCTGGCCTCTGTTGCCTTGAAGGAAGATGGCCGCCCCCACAGCACGCATGAGGCACTGCTGGCCTCTGATGATCCACCCCTGCAGGCCTTAGCGAAGTGGCCTTTCTTCATGCAGGTTGAGCAGGTAGAGTTCCTGGCTGGGCAGCGCGACCTCGGGTGTTTCGCCTGGCCGCAGAAGAAGCAGCCGGCGTCTCGATCGCGGGGGTCCGATGTCGGAGCCAGTACCGGGGGTGGCGGTCTCGATCGGGTCCGGGACGCCGACGCTGAGGTAGGTCCCAGCGGGGTTGCTGCAGGGGGTATCGCGGTCGGGGTCGGTCCCAAGTCCCAGGGTCGCGAGTTACAGTACCTTGAGTATGCCTCGAGGTCCCGATGGGCCACGTCTAGAGAGAGAGCGAGGGCTGCAGCTTGGTCCAGGTTGAGGTCCCTTGCTTCCAGTAGTCTTTGCCGTGAGTAGTCGGACCGCAGGCCTTTCACGAAGGCATCGCGGACGTTGTCTTCAGTATTTTCTGTTGCCGTTACCGCTTTAAAGTTACAGTCTCTGCCGAGTGCTTGTAGCACCCGTAAAAATTCCTCCACGGGCTCTCCTGGCTGTTGCGGGCGGGATCTTAGGAGGTGTCTGGCATACATGGAATTTACCGGGGTTTGGTACTGTCTTTTCAGCCGGTTGATGGCGTCCTCGTATGTTTTAAGGTCCCGGATGAGTGCGAATACTTTAGGGCTCACTTGGGCGTTCAGAACTCTTAGCATGGATTTCTGAGGCACGCCGGATTCTCCCAGGTAGGCTTCGAAGCAGCTCAGCCAGTGTTCGAAGTCGAGGGCTGAGTTTGCTGCCTGTGGGTTTAGATCCAGGTACGGTGGTCTGAGGGATCGCAGCCAGGCCGGCTGCTGTGGCTGTTGTAGCTGGGCGTCTGGCTGGTTGCTTGGCTGGTCGTTTGACTGCTCAGTTGTCGACATTTTAAAATTTAGCCAATAAAATTGATATACCTATCAATTCATCCAATGAAAGGCGACGAGTTAAGAAAGTAACTATAGGTTTTTATTGGCTAAATAACAGAGCCCACCCTCGTGGGTGATCGGATACAACAAGGAGGAATGCCAGCCAGTCGACTACCTTTATACCTGGGCAGGTAGGTGGAGTCATGGGCGGAGTCAGCACTGGTCAGCCCAGGTATAGCAGCGTGACAAGAGGCGACCTCGTATAGTGATACAACAGTGTGAACAGTGATAACCATAGAGTAACGATATAACAGTGATAACTATAGTGTAACGATAGTGAACGATAAAAGTGATTTACCACAGTCTGTAACCTGGGGAGGATGGGCCCAGTGAGATCAGAAAGTGTGTAACCCGGGGAGGATGGGCCCAGTGAGATTAGACAGTGTGTAACCCGGGGAGGATGGGCCCAGTGAGATCAGACAGTGTGTAACCCGGGGAGGATGGGCCCAGTGAGGTCAGATAGCGCCAATTTCTCTAAAGCTCAGAGAAATTGTACATTTCCATCCAGAATTTTGATGATTTTGCAGAAGCCCAGGCGGGCAGGACGAGGATCTGAGAAAATTAAACAGAAATACTCGGCCCTGAACTTTTACTTCTCTGAAACAGAGGAAAATTGTACACTACATTTCACTTCACAACATCAATATCGGTCTCATTTTCTGCTCTGCCATAATTAGATCTCCTGGGGAATGACTGTGTGATTGAGGAAGGTCCACAGCTGGAGCAAACATGGATTGTAGACTGAGGAACAACAGCAGGTGAACCAGCAGAGGATTGTGAGAGCACCAACCAGAGAGAACCGTTCTAATTCAAAGAGCTTCCAGAGATCGACTGGGGAGAAAGGTCAGAGAGAGTCCCATTGACTCAGATACACACTGGTCCTGGAGATAGACTGGGGAGAAAGGACAGAGAGAGTCCCATTGACTCAGATACACACTGGTCCGGGAGATGGACTGGGGAGAAAGGTCAGAGAGAGTCCCATTGACTCAGATACACACTGGCCATGGAGACAGTCCACAAAGGTTACAGGGTAAGGCAGGAAATGGTGAGAATGAGACTGGGAGAGTCTGACCACTAAGCACAATTATCCAGCATGAGGCCGTGCAATGGAATGTGATGAGATCAGTTTCTGTCTCTCAACAAAGTCATAGCGAATCTTGTGTGTATTTTGGAGTAAAGAGGTTTGATCGAAGAGGTGACTCCAATCTGGGGCAGAGCCCAGCAGACTGACACGTGTCTGTTTATTAGGTGGGGCTGAACTCATTGACACCATCAGATCTCAATGTTAAAATAGCGCTGATCTGGTGACAAATCAAGGGGAAAGATTGAAAAGACAAACTAATTATAGTCAATTTATTGAACATGATACAGAGACAAACCTCAAACATCAGTACAGCCTGTGACCAGGTATGTTGTATTGTCAGATAGTGAATGCTGAGCACAGCTTCATTACCTTTTGACATCTCACATTTTTATTTCTGGTGAGGGGGGAAAAGACATTAAACGCCGGGTGAGTGTTTGCCTCCTGTTTCATTGGTCACAGACACACGCAATACAGAAATAGAACAACACTGGTCAAAGCAAGCAGGGAATGTGCTTCCAAAATCAACGTCAGATACACAGCTAGCCTCAGATTCCCAGTATATTCTGAAATGGAAAGAACCCAAACCAAGTGAAACACAGAATATAGTCTGAAATGGGGATGAGTAAAAATATTAGAAATATAAGCTGAAAATGCTGGAAACACTCAGCGGGTCAGGCAGTGTCTGCGGGGAGAGGAAGGTGGGGTTAATGTTTCAGATCCTGAACCTGTTCTCAGGAAAGGTCATTGACCTGAACCGTTAACCCCACCATCTCCTCCCCACAGACCCTGCCTGACTCTGAGTGCTTCCACCATTTTCTGCCTTTTCCAGTATTTTGCTATTTGTAATAAGAGTAGAAGTTGTTTTTGATATTGGAAGAGATGTTTGTTTCCTCCCTGCTACAATGCCCATTATATTCAGGGTAAGACTGTCCAGAATGCCATAAGTTCCTGTCCTTCCCCGTCCTTTCCCTTAGCCCACCGGGCCCCCCTCTGCCCCCTGGAGCACCCCTCAGCCTGTGCATGTGACCAGACTTTCCAGAGTAAGTGTTTCCTTGACCGTGCACCCTGTTGATGTGTGGAGACGCATGAAAAGCATCCACAAGCCGTGTCAGCGGGAGGGATTCTTGGGTGAGCAGCACCTGTGGGACAGGTAGACAGGTAACATTAGCCATTGCCTTCAGTCCCGCCACGAACTGTGTTCCCGAGGCATCGACTCCGTCACTCTCCCTGCCCACTGTCTGAGGCTGAATCAGGCCGTTCGTACACTTGCTGTCATATTAGACCCTATGATCAGCATCCGACCGCATATCCACTCTATCACCAAAACCACCTTCCTCCACCTCCGTAACACTGCCGTCTCCACCCCTGCTGAAACCCACATCCCTGCCTTCGTTATCTCTAGACTAGACTATTCCTAAGCACTGCTGGTCGGTCTCCCATTTCCCACCCTCCATAAGCTTGAACTCATCCCAAACTCGCACCAAGTCCTGTCCACCCATTACCCGTTGGCTCCCGATCCAGCAACAACTTGAATGATATATTCTCATCTGTGTTTTGAAATGGTCTCGCCCCTCCCTATCTCTGTCACCTCCTCCAACCCTAAACCCTCGAGATCTCTGCGATCCTCTAATTCTAGCCTCTTGTGCATCCCCGATTGTATTCACTGCTCCACTGGTGGCCATGCCTTCTACTGCCCTAAAGTCTGGAATTCCCCCTCTCCTTGAAACCTACCTCTTTGACCAAGCTTTTGGTCACCTGTCCCAATATGTGGCTGGGTGTCAAATTCACACTCCTGCAAAGTGCCTTGGAAGGTCTTGTTACATTAAGGACACTATATAAATGAAAGCTGCTTGTGCCCTCATGAAATTATTGCTTTTGCCCTCCTGTGAATTGTGCAACTGGGCTGCTTTGGTCTCCTGGGGAGAATTCTTCTGGCCAGTGGAAGGGAAGAGAACCTCCTTTCGTGCTGTGATTCCCTCCATAAGCATATGGAGAGAGTCATGGGAGAGCCTGGGTGCAGCCCTGCTCCTCTGTGCAGTGCTTGTCAGTGTTTGCAGAACCTCAATGCTGTAGAGCACTGACAGCACAACTGTCAAAATAAATGTGGACATGGTCCCTTTAAGGAAACCGGCTGATGATACGTCATCAGATAGAAAACATAGAAACATAGAAGATAGGAGCAGGAGTAGGCCATTCGGCCCCTCGAGCCTGCTCCGCCATTCAATGCGATCATGGCTGATGATCCAAACTCAGTCCCCTGTCCCTGCTTTCTCTCCTTATCCCTTGATCCCTTTAGCCTTAAGAAATATATCTAACTCCCTCTTGAATATATTTAATGAATTGGCCTCAACTGCCTTCTGTGGTAGAGAATTCCACAGGTTCACCACTCTCTGGGTGAAGAAATTCCTCCTCATCTCTGTCCTAAATGGCTTACCCCTTCTCTTTAGACTGTGACCCCTGGTTCTGGACTCCCCGACCATCGGGAACATCCTTCCTGCATGACGTCATCAGAACCGCCTCCCTTTAATTGGATGGGAACCTCGCAGGGCGTGCTTAACAAACCAATCAACGGAAACTCACTTGGAGGAGGCGTGATGAAGACTGGTGAGGAGTTTGAGGCCGCTGTCTGCTCCAGCTGCACCGGACTCGCCACGGCTGGCGAAATCACAGCCCATGTATCTGTTTTACTGAACTTCCTTGGAAAAGGTAACATAAAGTAAAATTTGCAACGAACTTTGTTCATGAGTGAAGCGGCAGCAAATTGTTAAACCGGTTGGATTTGATTTGACCAGAAAGGCCGCTCCCTGTTCTGAAGCAAATGAGGAATGTTTGAGTTGAAATCCATCCTGCGGGTGGGCAGCAGCTTTCACAGAGGGCGGAGCTCTGAATCTCACAGAACAAGGATCAGATCAAATTCACAATTTGTGACCAGTTAAAACCAAACCAGGAACTTCTACCTGATTGGTTGTAGTGAAATAACAAGGATATAACTTGCAAAGTCTGCACGGAAATAGAGACAGAAAATCCTTGCAGGATCAAGGTACAGTTAATGTAGCTTCTAAGCTTCATTTCTTTGCATTATTCTGTCATTTGTCCTTTTAGTCTTCCTCTCTAAAGTTTATTTCCCGCGGTCTGATATATTCCCCATTGCTGGGGTTGCGGCTATTCTGTGAGTGTGCGTTCAGACTGTGCTTGAGTGCAGTCCATTTTACACCGGGGATTTCAGGGCAAAACCCACTCCTGGTCTCCACCAGTCTCCCCACAGAAACATTTTAAAGCGGTTTCGGGACAGAAAGCAGGAACACGAACTCTGGGAATTTACTCCATTCTAGTCCAGCGGCATCTCCTCCCCACTTTAGATTTCAGTTTAGTAAATGGGTGTGAGAACTTCGTCCTTTTTCACTCCATATGCTTTTATCTTTAACTGGATATTTCTGATCACTGAATTTTATATTGTGTTTGAAAGTGATTTTGTTAAGTCCGAAACCAGCTCTTAAATCTAAACAAAGCAAACTACATAGGTTTGAGGGGCGAGTTGGCTAAGGTAGATTGGAAATCTATATTAAAAGTTATGACAGTAGACAAGCAATGGATAGCTGTTAAATAAATAATACATAATTTACAACAAATTGGAACTTTAAAGAGCATTGTAACATCAGTAATATCAGATTAAGGGAAACACGTACATTCCTTTTAAGGCACAAAACTCCCACGGGAAAGTGGTCCAACCGTTTCTTTGAGCTTTCCTTGGACTCTGTTATACTCAGCCTCCAGCAAATAAGTAGACAAAGCACGTCTGGTGGGAGGACAGTATGCAGGGCGAATAACATTGAAAAATCTCTTCCAGTACACATTGGCTGTGAGCATGAGGGGTGAGCCTGTTGCATATACAGCTCGAGCAAGGCACTCATCTGCATTCTTCTGGCTATGGTTATCCTTTGTATCAATGAACCTTCCAAGTGGGCCAGGAGTTGCTGATGATAAGGAACCTGATGCTGAATGAGAACCATCATCTTCTTGAATGTAAGCAGAGGAACTCTGGGCTGACTGCTGTGAGCTTTGAGTGAAGTTGTTGCATTTGGATGAATGCTGCTGCATCTTTGTGGCATTCTTTACATATGGCTTTCTACAGTGTTTGCACATGTACACAGTCTTTCCATCTTTAATGCCTGGGGTAAAATGCTTCCACACATCCGACGGTAAACGTGGCATTGTTCTATGCAGAGAAATAAAGGGCATTCATCTCTGTGTCGAACTGCGGTCGATCAGCACGATTGCAACAGGGTGAGTACATTTTTGCTGATGCTCCATGTGATGGAAGCATGACCTGTACACACACGACGCTACATCACCAATAGTGTATTATTTTGTATATTTTAAATTGAAGGACAACAGAGTTCAACAAGTAACTGGTTTATTTGTTATAAAGTCTGATTTACTTACTGCATCATCACAACATCAGCAGAAAACAAAATGACTTCCCTCAGGACCCCTAACCTGGATCTTAAAAAAACTATAGCAGTCTTACAGATGCCTGCAGGCCAATCACAATTCGATATGCAAATATTACAAATAGAGGGAGCTAATCACTCATCCAACCAATCAGGACACATTTGTTCACAGTCACACACAAAACTTGTAATTATTAAAACAAGCCAAGTAAGAAGATAAACATATATTGATTAAGAAATTCCTTAATAATTAAGATTCCATCTCTGTTAGTAATTTTAACAGCGGACCTGTGGGGAAAAAAAAAGAAAGAAATACAAAAAAAACAATATTATGCTAGCATGTGCTTTTTTGGGCAAAATTCCCAAGCTAAACTTCCCGTGGAAAATTTCTGAAAATTTACCGGAAACTTTCCACCCCTTTGCAACCCTAGTTACTGACAATGCTGAGAATATGAAGGCTGCTTGGACTCAAGTGGAGGAGGCCTACCCTCATATTACATCTCTTGGGTGCGCAGGTCATGGGCTTAACCTGCTCCTCAAGGACATCATGGGTTTGAGAACCATGGAAGCACTGTACAAGAGAGCCAAGCAAGTTGTTAAGTATGTCAGGGGAAAACAGGTAGTTGCAGCAACCTACAACTCCAAGCAAATGACAAAGAACAAGAACACCACACTGAAGCTGCCCAACAACACTAGATGGGGTGGCGTCATAATGTACAACAACCTTCTGGAGGGTAAGGAGTCGCTGCAAGAAATGGCAATATCCCAGTCTGGGGATATGGAAACCACCATCAAGAAAATACTGCTGGATGATGTGTTTTGGGAGAGAGTGGTTAGCAGCCTTAAACTACTCTCACCAGTAGCATCTGCAATTGCTCAGATTGAAGGAGATGACGCTGTCTTGTCAGATGTTCTCAGGCTTTTTACTGATTTAAAAGAACAAATCAGCATTGCCCTACCCACATCCCTGCTGCTCAAAGCAGAGGAGAAGGCAATTGTTCAATTCATACAGACGCGTCAAGAATTTTGTGTCAAGCTGATTCATGCTGCAGCATACATGCTGGACCCAAAGCATGTTGGGAGACCAATACTTTCTGGAGAACAGATCAACAGCGCTTACAGTGTGATTTCTACCCTCTCACACCATCTCAATCTGGATGTGGGCAAAGTTCTGGGAAGTCTGGCAAAGTTCTCTACCAAGCAAGGTCTTTCGAATGGGGATGGGATATGGGAATCATGCAAGCATATCAGTGCACATACCTGGTGGAAGGGACTTTGTGCATCTGAGGCCCTGTCACCTATTGCATCGGTGATACTCCAAATCCCACCTTCATCAGCGGCCTCTGAACGAAACTGGTCACTTTTTGGGAATACACATACAAAGGTGCGCAACAGGCTGACTAACAAGAGAGTGGAGAAACTGGTGGCTATCCGGGCGAACCTACAACTTATTGAGCCAGATACAGAAGTGTCCACCACACAGCTAGACACTGACACAGAGGAGGAAATGGACACGTCAGAGAATCAGGAGGAGCAATGAGGAGTAGAAGACTCATGAGTAGAAGACTCAAAGGGACAAAATAAGGACAAATTTCAGGCTAAATAAGTTGATGTTCTTTTTATTTTATTTTAGATGGGTCTTTTTTGTGGGGGTTCAATAAAGTTCAAAATTATAACCTAAATAAAGTTTTGAAAGCCTGTTTTTATTTGTATGGAACAGTATGTCTATTTTGACGACAAAGATAATATAAGGGTCAGAGACAAAAACCATCAGTGTGCAAAAAAACTCTAAATTCCCGAAAATTCCCATGGAAAGTTTCCTCTTTTTAAAAATTCCCAGAATTTTGCAACCCTAGTGAAAGTAAATGTGAACCCATTAGCGACGGAGACAGGAGAAATTATAATGGGCAATAAGGAAATGGCTGAGACATTAAACAAATACTTTCTATCTGTCTTCACAGTAGAAGGCACAAAAAACATTCCAGCAATAATGGGAACCAAGGGTCCAGAGAGAAAGAGGAATTTAAAGATATCAGTATAAGTAAAGACAATACTGGAGAAATTAAGGGGACTAAGTGACGACAAATCCCCTGGACCTGACGACCCGCATCCTCTGGTTTTAAAAGAGGTAGCTGCAGAGATAGTGGATGCGCTGGTATTTTCCAGAATTCCCTAGATTCTAGAACAGACCCCATGGATTGGAAGGTAGCAAACATAACCCCATTATTTAAGAAAGGAGGAAGATAAAAAACGGGGAACTATAGGCCAGTTAGCCTGACATCAGTAGTTGGCAAAAATGTTAGAATCTATTATTAGGGATTTGTAACAGGGCACCTAAAAAAATCGTAATATGATTCGACAGAGTCAACATGGTTTTATGAAAGGGAAATCGTGTTTGACAAACCTGGGTGCCACACAAGATTAGATGGGACTGTGGGTAATATATTAGCATGGATTGAGGATTGGTTAATGGACAGAAAACAGAGATTAGGAATAAATGGCACTGTTTTGGGTTGGCAGGCTGTAACTAGCGGGGTAGCGCAAGGACCGGTGCTTGGGCCTCAGCAATTTAGAATCTATATTAAAGACTTAGATGAAGGGACTGAATGTAACGTTTGCTAATGATGCAACTTAGGTGGGAAAGTAAGCTGTGAGGTGGACGCAAAGAGGATGAAGAGAAATATAGACAGGTTGACTGGGTAAGAACATGGCAAATGGATTACAATATGGGGATGTGTGAAGTTATCCACTTCGTTAGGAAAAACAAAAAAACAGAATGGCAAGAGACTGGGCAATGTATGCATTCAGAGCGACCTGGGTGTACTTGTACATGAATCACAAAATTACCATGCAGTACAGCAAGCAATTAGGAAAGCAAATGGTATGTTTGCTTTTGTTACAAAGGAATTGGAGAATAAGAGTAAAGAAGTCTTACAACAACAACTTCTATTTATATAGCGCCTTTAACGCAGTAAAACGTCTTAAGGCGCTGCACAGGAGTATTTTAAGACAAAAAAATTGACACCGA
Organism: Somniosus microcephalus; assembly: GCF_052327205.1. Taxonomy (NCBI): domain Eukaryota; kingdom Metazoa; phylum Chordata; class Chondrichthyes; order Squaliformes; family Somniosidae; genus Somniosus; species Somniosus microcephalus. Next base: position 55,254,335 of record NW_028225180.1, on the reverse strand, counting down.
TCCACATTAGGATAAATTGGGGCAGGTGACCAAAAGCTTGGTCAAAGAGGTAGGTTTTTAAGGAGTGCCTTAAAAGAGGAAAGCGAGGTGGAGAGGTTTAGGCAGGAAATTCCAGAGCTTAGGGCTTAGGTAACAAAGTACGGCCACCGAAGGTTAAGCGATTATAATCAGGGATCCTCAAGGGCAAAAAAGGTTCACTAGACTGGTTCTTGCGATGAGGGGATTGCCCTATCAGGAGAGAGTGAGTAGACTAGGCCTATATGCCCTAGAGTTTAGAAGAATGATAGGTGATCTATTTGAAACATATACAATCCTTCAGGGGTTTGACAGGGTTAATGCTGAAAAAATGTTTTCCCTGACTGGGGCATCTAAAACACGGGGTCAGTGTCTCAAAATAAGGGGTCGGTGATTACGGACTGCGACTAGGAGAAATTTCTTCACACAAAGGGTTGTGAATCTTTGGAATTCTCTACCTTAGAGAGCTGTGGATGCTCAGTAGAGTATTTTCAAGACAGAGGTCGATACATTTTTGGAAACTAAGGGAATTAAGGGATATGGGGATAGTATGGGAAGGTGGAGTTTGGGTAGAAGATCGGCCATGATCTTGTTGCATGATGGAGCAGGCTCGAAGGGCCAAATGGCCTACTCCTGCTCCTATTGTTTATGTACTTATGAAGCATTTGGTGCTCGATATAGTTTTATTTAACTGATCAAAGGCGGGACCAGCAGTTCAGACCGAACACACAGTTCAGTTCAGTAAATGGTTCTTACAATGGTTCACTGGCCGATTATTGCCTTCTGCCGAGCACCTGGGAAATCAGCCTCTGGTTACCTGAGGCTGGACTGAACGTGATTGAGTCACAGCATCGGAGCAACTTCAGAGATAAAACGTGTTCCGATTAATTATAAGAATTGATTAATGTTTAACGTAGCAATGTCAGTTTTAGTTAGTTAGGAACCAATGTGAATTAGGTAGTAGAATGGGACAGGGACTTGTGTTTTAGTGGAAATATGTTATTGTTAATGCGGTGGTTGACTTTAGAGAAAATCAAACTTCAGGAATGTTTTAGATGGAAAGCGACCGAAGGGCAGAAACCACATTTCACACAGATAGGAGGAACCCATCACCAATCTCAATATAATTAACTACTTAAATTATCAAGAGATAGGAGGCCCCATCAATAATCTTTTTTATAAAATGCGCTCATCGTTGTGTTTAGCTCCATTGATGTCCTCGTCCTTCCCTCTCTCTCTAGCCTCCTACAGTTCTACAAGCCCCCAACCCCTGATTCCATTCCGCCAACATTGACATCTTGAGCATTTCACCCTTTCCTCACCCCGTCGATGGAGGCCGTGCCTTCAACTCTCCTGCTCTTTGCTCTGCAATTCCCCACCTAAACATCTCCACATCCCTCTCCTCCTTTAGGACACTCCTTAAAACCCATTTCTTTGACCAACCTTTTGCTCTCCTCCCTTCTACCTCCTTTTCTTCAGCGCCCATCTATTGACTGATACGTTTCTGTGATGGGATGTTCAAGGCACTGTGGAAATACCAGTTTTTGCTGTGTGTTTATTGTACTAGTGTCAGTATGAGTGAAACAGCAGATAACTGAATTTTATAATGTCCATGACTTACTCGCCTTTACATTCCCAGAGTGGGGAATGAAAAAAGATGAGGACTCTTCTATAAGTAGACGCGTGTCCGTGTACACGCAGACACAGCGGCACACATGCACAAGTGGAGAATTAGGATTGCAATACAGCAGGCAAATTGACAACGGATACTTATGGTGTTTTCTGGGATTGTAAGACCCCGAAAGATTCCAAACAGAAATGCTGTGCATCACCTCACTGATTAAAATGACATCATTCAAAAATTATACGTTTAGTGTTTATATCAGTAGAACAGCGGTAACTGTCCTCACCTCCTACAGTGCTCTTTAGTCAGGTGCTGACACCATGTGAGATATGGTAAATATATTCAAATAGAAGTACAGGAAACTTTCTGGTATCTGGCACTGACGGGACCGAGTTGGTGCCGTCCCATCATAAGTGCCGGAGAAACCAGCGCAAATGTTAAAACATACAAAGCTTTTCAGCTCCGTGTGACTCAACAAACCCTGTTGCTTAGCAACAGCTTCAAAACAGTGGGCCGCAGCTTAAAAGCGTCTCTGTAGCTAAGCAACAGCTTCAGCTAGACCTTACAGAGCCTGACTGGGGGGAAAATAAAGCAACGAGAAGTAAAAAAAACTTATAGGAAACGGCTCCTGAATTTTGCCGGTAGATAGAGCTTTCTGGACATTTAACCTCCGGTTAAACGAAAGTTTCCTGTACCAACTAGGACACATCTACATGAATGCACGGACGATGTCACTGCCCATAGAGACCAGGGGATCACACCCAGCTATATATTGTGTGTGGATCGATATTCTGCTCATTAATATTAATATCAAATTTAATTAATATTAATATGAATTTAATATCAAAACTCAACAAATCAATAATAGCGATCGCATATCTGTGAATAAAAATAATACAATAGTGCGAGACTTTGTAAAAGCAAGTGAAGGATCATTCAATTCATCAATGATCACCCGCTCGTTATTTCCCTGCAGAATATTCTCTATGCCATGAATAAGGCTGGTTTTAACCTGCGCTGTATGAGTAAATCTCATCAATGGGTCCTCCCAGTGAAAAGTCTCGGCCGACGGGAGCCCGTCTGGAACTGGGTTGTGGAGATTAGCGGGACTCACTGGATTTCACTGGGCAGATGCCTGCCACACCTGATGTGGAGAGTTGATCGTAACACTCAGGAAATGATCGATCCCAGAGCTAACAGCTGGTGTACTGATGTGGGAGGAGGGACTTGAAATCATGTTTAACAAGGCAACGCTCTCCTCATTTTAATATTTCCGTCTAACCCTCCTATTAATATATTTGTTACAGAACATTAGAATCTGTGAACGCCTGTGACCATCATGGCTGAAGGTCCAAACAGGGGAGAAGATGCAATATCTTCAAAAAGAATGAGAATGGACACCGGTAGGTTCAGAAATGTCTTTAAAATATATTTCCTTCCTGACAAAGTGTCCAGATCTCCTGCAAGAACCTGCAATGCTCACAGGAAGAGGCAACAGGAGAGCAGCTGAGTAGATGGTCACTCACTTCCCTCTTTCTAGAGAGGCATCGCAGTCACAGGTGGAGGGAATCCCTGAGTACTAGAACTGTCCAATAGATACCTGGTATTGGGGACTGTAAGGTGGATAGAGGCAGTATCTCAGGGGAGGGTCTTCCTGAGCAACAGTGGCAGCAGGCATCAAGGGGTATGGGGAGAGATTGGGAATATGGTATTGAGATAGAGGATCAACCATGATCATATTGGATGGTGGAGCAGGCTCGAAGGGCGGAATGGCCTACACTTGCTCCTATTTTTCTATGTCTTTTTTCTAGGAGGTCACCCCGAGTGGGGTGGGGGTGTGAGGCAGGTTGAGCACAGGAATAGGAGAGTGATAGTGGTGGGAGATTCTATATTGAGGAGAATAGACAGCATCTTCTGCAGCCATGATCTGGTAACGAGTGGTAATTTGCACCAGTAACACTGATAGAAATACGTTGATAGAGGGAATATACAGACTTAGGTACTAAACTAAAAAACACAGCCTCGTGGTGGTGGTCTCCTTTGCACTGGGCTGCTTAAGGAGGGAAATATGAGGCAGGTCAATGTGCTGCTGCAGGACTGGAGCAGGAGGGAAGGGTTTGCATTCTTGGGACGCTAGAGTGAGTTCAGGGAGAAGGGAAGGAATGGCCACGATATGAACCGACCAAGAATAATGGTTTTACAGAAAAGGTGAATGGAGCAGTGGGAGGCTATCGGCCGATAGGACTGGAGAGTGGAAAATATCCGGACCTGAGACTAGAGAGCGGAAATCATAAAACTGTGGGAGCTGAAACAGAATATTTATGAAATAGTGAAAAGATGTTAGCAGGGAAAATGAAGGAGGTTGTGAAGCAGTGAGATAAAGTCACTTGGTATTTAAAAAAAAGAAAAACGAGGAAGAATGAACATTTCCAAAAATTCGAACTGGTATCATTCCAAACACATTTGGAAAGTCGAAAGCATGAAAGATGTGATCGAGTATCTAAAAGACCGGGCTTGTTTTTTCATAGGACTCGGGGAAATTTTCCTGGTTATAACATTTTGAGGGGACAGAAAAGTAGCTGGAGTCAGTATTAATAAAGGGATCTGCGACAGCGCTGGAACAACAACAATCTTGCGCTTATATAGCGCCTTTAACATTGTAAAGCGTGCCAGAGCGCTTCACAGGAGTGTTATCAGAAAAACATGACACGGAGCCACATAAGGAGATAGTAGGACAGCTGAGTAAAAGCTTGGTGAAAGGGATAGGTTTTAAGGAGAGAGGCGGAGAGGTTTGGAACATAAGGAGGTTCCAGTGAGCTATGTTAATATAGAATCCATGGCCCAGAACTTGGTGTCGGGGGCTTGCCGCGCGTGCAAGCCCCCGATCTGCGCTCACCCTGCGCGCTGACATCTGAAGCCCGGGCCTGCTTGCATTTCCTGTGACGGGCCCGGTTCAGATGTCAGCGCGCAGTGCTTACCTGATCCAGCGGCGTAGTTAGTGCGATGTGCCGGCTGGGATCAGGTGAGCACTGTGCAGCCAATCAGGGGAGGGGAAGGTTCATTCATGAGTTTGAGAGTAAGAACTGTCAAACTCATGAAAACTACGGGGGCCCAAAACGCTATTTAAACTTTAAATAAAAATTTAAAAAACATCCCAATCATTAAATTAAGTATAAATAAGTTTAAAAAAATAATTTAAACAATTTTTGTTTTTGAAAAAATAAATTTTTAATAAAAAGGGTCTAAAACTAAACTTACCTTATTGTAGATTCTTTAAAATAATAAACCTGTGGGGGAAAAAAACTTCTAAATTACACTAAAACACCACTTACCTGTAAAAATAAATACTTACGTGTGCTTTTTACAAGCGTAAAGACCGGAGGCCTTTAGACATGCGCAAATCCCCCAAAACAGAGGAAATCCAAGACGCACGCGCTAGCCTCTTCACCTCTTGGGTTAGAGGAGAGGAAATGCCGGTTTTCAGCGCATGCGCTGTGCATGCTGAAAACCGGCATTTCCTCCGGCCAGACGCGTGAGTACCCCTTCCGTACTCACGCGTTTGGGGAGGAATTACTGCCCCCATATGTACACAGTTAAGCAGTCGGAAGGGAAATAGCACAATTCTCGGTGGGTTTTGCAGGCCAGCAAGCAATGGAGGTGAGATAGAGGGGGAACCTGGGAAACTAACTGCAGGATGAAGTTTTGAGGAGATACAAAATATTTCATTTAGTTTATAAAAATGATGGAGGAAGTGAGAATGTTGGTGTACTAGAGGGCGATGTGGGACCGTAGTTAGAGATCACTGTAGAGAAGGATTTGGGTCTGAGTAAAATAGTGTAAGTCACTGGGCCCATAGATAATGTACCCCAGGCTGTTATAGTAAGTCAAAGAGGAGTTAGGAGGGACTCTGATCAAATTTTCCAATCCTCATTTAATATCAAAAATGCACTGGTGCACTGATGAGCCCAAACAATGTCTGTTAAAATAGGGAGAGGGGACCAATTAGACTACATCAGTTGTGGGCAAACTCCTGGAATCTGTAATTCCGGGTCGAATTCGTCAGCACTTAGAGATACAAGGAATGCTGAGGGAAGGCTGAATGGATTAGCTGTAGATGAATCGTCTTTGAAATATGTGACACCACTTTGTTGAAACGTGACTATATAGATGGCTGGGATGCAGCACATGCGGTGTATATGGGTTTTCAGCAGATATATAATAATGTGGCTCACAGGAGGCTCAGCCATTTGGTCTAAGAGGCAATGTAGCAGCCTCGATAGAAAGTGGATAATGTGTTTAGTTTTCTCCATTTGTGTTCACAGATCCGAACTCTACAATCACCGAGTTCTTGACAAAGTGCGACGATTACCAGCTGTTCATGCTGACGAAATTCTACCGGGACAGACTGGAACAGGCGATTGAAGGGGGGGTGGACGGAGTCAGCTCGTTCTTAACATACGAGTGGCATTTCAGTGGACAAGAACATCGGGTGAGTGGGAGGGACACAGAATGAGTTTGGATTATTTAAACATCACAGCACTGACTGGATATCAGATCTTAGAATCATAGAATGTTACAGAAGAGAAACAGGCCAAATAAGAAAGAGATGGATAAAACTGAAAATATTGTGAATCTGAAACAATGATACGAAGGGGTGAAAATACCCAGCGGATCCAACAGTATCTGTACAAAGGACAGGGGAACGCTTCAGATATAAGTAATCTGTGGACTGAAAGCAAAGTGAAACAGTTTTAGTGGGACTGGGAAAAGGAGAGACCAGAGGCAATAGAGAGGAGTTAGAAGGCCACGATTTGACTGACCGGAGAACGACTTCAAGTAAATTAAGGATCTGAGAGATGACAAAAATCATCTACAGAGTAAAAGGATCTGAGAGATGACAAAAATCATCTACAGAGTAAATGAGAGACATTTCAAGAACAAAAACAAACGGTAAAAATGTATGAGACACAAACTAAACCAAGAAAACTATGGAGACCGTGGAATTGACCTGCGGTTTTGTATGGGGGAGGGAAAACCCTGCACAGCATCTGTTCTTCAGCGGAGGTGCAAAACGGGCGGTAAAACCTGCTGTGGAGCGTCACTCCCCGGGAGGCACTTCAGGAAATTAAAGGCAAGCAGGCTGTAATGTTCTAATAGTTAACTGTTTAATAGCATTGAACAAAATGAAGATGAAAATCGGGCAGGGTGTATAATGGACGGTTGATCATCTACCTACAGCCCTAGTTGAAATTCTAGGCAACCGAGTCTCATTCCATTCCCCTGCTCATTACCCATTACCGTTAATATCTCACCCAGTCTAATCTCAAACAAAACTCCTGCTCACTACCCATTACCGTTAATATCCCAGTTTATTCTAATCCCAACCTCCTACTCACTACCCATTATCGTTGAAATCCCAACCTCCTGCACAGTACCCATTACTGTTATTATGCCACCTAGTCTAGCCCCAACCTTCTGTTCAATATCAGTTATCTCAGAATACCACCTAATCTAAACCCAACCTCCTGCTCACTAACCATTATGGTTAATATCCCACCATTAACCAGAAACTTAACTGGACCAGCCACATAAATACTGTGGCAACAAGAGCAGGTCAGAGGCTGGGTATTCTGCGGGGAGTGTCTCACCTCCTGACTCCCCAAAGCCTTTCCACCATCTACAAGGCACAAGTAAAGAGTGTGATGGAATACTGTCCACTTGCCTGGATGAGTGCAGCTCCAACAACACTCCAGAAGCTCGACACCATCCAGGACAAAGCAGCCCGCTTGATTGGCACCCCATCCAGCACCTTAAAAATTCACTCCCTCCACCACTGGCGTACCGTGGCTGCAGTGTGTACCATTTACAAGATGCACTGCAGCAACTCACCAAGGCTTCTTCGGCAGCACCTCCCCAAACCCGCGACTTCTTCCACCTAGAAGGACAAGAGCAGCAGGCGCATGGAAACACCACCACCTCCAAGTCACACACCATCCTGACTTAGAAGTATATCGCCGATCCTTCATCGTTGCTGGGTCAAAATCCTGGAACTCCCTACCTAACAGCACTGTGGGAGTACCATCGCCACACAGACTGCAGCGGTTCAAGAAGGCGGCTCACCACCACCTTCTCAAGGGTCTTATGTTCATTAATAAATAGACATTCTTATTATGAACACAGCTAGCTTTTGCTAGACACTTTTATTGAGCACATGTGGACTAGGTACAGTATCTGTAGAGGCATCCATCTTGACTGCTGCCTTGTGGGTAGCCTAGTGCCTCATGGGTAATGTAGTCTTAATATACATACAGCTGGGTAGTGTAGTCTTATATACATATACAGCTATATACAGCTCTACGGCTCCACCTAGTGTCCACTATAGAATGACATGTTATATGATCATTACAAAGGGCAACTAGGGATGGGCAATAAATGCTGGCATTGCCAGCGCCGCCCTGATCCCATAAACGAATTTAAAAAAAAGCCTTGTTCCCAATCTTCTGTTCACTCCCCATACTCTATTTTTCCTTTTAATGCAATCAACAATTGGATTATCTTCTATAAAGGTTAGACAATTTACTTCCACAGTACTGTAGTTAATGGGAGTGAATTTCAAAACTTTCCTGCATAGATAAATTTATCCAGCTTCACCCCGAATGCCCTAAATTTGCCTAAATATGTGCCCTCTGGTCAATCAGTGGTAAGTATCAGTAACTAATTTTGATCATAACTCTTCAGAATCTGAACACTTGCAGCAACTCCTCACTTAATCTGCTCATCTCTAGTGGAATCAGCCCAGATTTCTCAAATCCCTCTCTAGCAGTGTCTGCACATTCCTGGTTACATCCTGATGAATCTGCACGGCAGTTTTTCCCATTGATTTTGCACCTTCCGATAATGGATTCCCAAAACTGCACACTGCCAAGGAAATTTCCTGCCCCTGTGGTCTTGTTGTGTAACGTCACTCCCAGAGGGATCATTAGTAATTTGAGCTCATTCAGACAATAATTATTCCGACGGTTCACTTTAATGTATTGTTTTCTGTTCGGCTTTGGTTACGGAGAAAACGACTGAGGCACGAAATATCGGTAGTGACATCTTATATTCTTTCACTGTTTAGAACTTGTGTCTTTCTTTAGCTCCCGCCATTTCTTTAGTTTGAAATTGCCTCCAGTTAAATATTGGGATGTCTGAAGCCATCGTCTCCCACCCTCACCACAACCTCCGTTTCCTCGCCAATTCATTTCGTCTTGTCCATGCCCACTGTCTGAGACTGAACTTGACCATTTGCAACCTGCAGCTGAAATGATGGGCCTCTAGCAACCACAACCATCTATGTTTGTCCAAGCTATGACTCGAGCCACTGTAGAATACCCTCTGATCCCCATTGACCAGTTATATTAAGGATCCTCAGTGCCACACATTGTCAAATACTGCCTTGATGTCAAGAGCAGTCATACTCCCTCACCTCTGGAATTCAATTCTTTTGTCCATGTTTGGACCAAGGCTGTACGAGACCCTTAGCCTTTGCTGTATCCAATGCACTCAACAGTTTCTTGTTATCACGTTGAGTGAATCGAATTGGGTGGAAACTGGACATTAGACTCTCCCACCTAGAATATGTTCTGTGCCCTTGCTAACCTCAGTCCTTCCACCAAATAGTGTTCAACATGGAAGAACATTGATTCTTTGGCTTAAGGAAAACCGTAGGTTGTAATCAGCATGAGGCTTCCTTGCCTATATTTGACCTGAATCCATGAGACTTAATGGGGTCCGGAGTCAATGTTGAAGACTCCTGGGGGGGGGGGGTTATTTTTAAAACTGAATTCAAATTCACAACAGTCATGGTTGGATTTGAACTCCCACACCCTAGAGTATTAGTCCAGGTCGCAGCCGTCCCTTGATACCACGTGGAGTGAATTGAATTGGCCAAAAGATGGCATCTGTGATGGTGGGGAACTTGGGAGGTGGTCAAGGTGGATCATCCACTTGGCACTTCTGGCTGAAAATGGTTGCGAGTGCTTCAGCCTTTTTTTTTATTCACATGCAGGGCTCTGCCATCATTGAGGATAGGGATGTTCATGGAGCCTCCTCCTCCCGTTGTTTGCTTAATTATCTACCACCATTCACAGCGACTGGATGTGGAAAGACTACAGAGGTTTGATCTGATCCGTTGTTTGTGGGATTGCTTCGCTCTGTTTATAGAATGCAGCTTCCGCTGTTTTGCATGCATTTAATCCTGTGTTGTGGCTTCACCAGGTTGGCACCTCATTGAAACAGGGGTGGTCATCTAGCTTTATGGTGATGGAGGATTGAGAGATATGCCGAGCCATGAGGCTACAGATTATGGTGGAATACAATTCTGCTGCTGCTGATGGCCCACCTCGATGCCCAATTCTGAGCTGGCAGATCTGTTTCTAATCTTTCCCACTTAGGATGGCGTTAATGCCACACAACACGCTGGTGGGTGTCCTCAACGTGAAGGCAGGACTTGGACTTAGGAAGGGCAGTGCAGTGGTCACTCCTACCAACAGTGTCACGGACAGATGCATCTGCAACAGGTAGATTGGTGAGGAGGAGGTCAAGTCGATTATTCCCTCGTGTTGGTTTTCTCACCACCTGCCACAACCCTAGCCTGGCAGCAATATCATTCAAGGTTTGGCCAGTGGTGGTACTGATGAGCCAGTCTTTGTGATGGACATCGAAGTCCACCACCTAGAGTATATTCAATGCCTATGCTAGCCTCAGTGCTTCTTCCAACTGGTGTTCAACATGGAGGAGTACTGATTTTTCAGCGGAGGGCGTGCGGTAGATGGTCATCAGCAGGATGTTTCCATGTTTATTTTTGACCTGAATCCATGAGGCTGCATGGGGTCCGGAGTCAATATTGAGCGGTTTCATGGCCGCTCCCAGCCGAGTGTCTCCCACTGTGCTGCCACCTCTAGTAGGTCTGTTCTGCCGGTGGAAAAGACATAGCCCGGGATTCTGATAAAGGAATCTGGGACGTTGGCTAATAAGTATGATTTTATCACTATTGCTTGACCTCTTCCCCACATTGGCACCAGACCCCAGATATTAATGAGGAGGATTTACAGGGTCGACTTGCCTGGGTGTTCCTTCAGCGTGTCTGAACCTGTTGCCGAGGCTAAAGCCACATGGCCCGCCCGGTTTGATATCCTGCTTTATAGAGGTGTGCTAGGTCATTTCAGAGGCGACTGCTTTGGTGAAGGACTGGAGTCACATAAATACATACCTAAAAGACGTTCGGTTTTGCGAGAATCTTTTTTTTACTGACACCGGCGTTTTGTTTCCAAATGTTTCAATTTGAAATTTAAATTCAAATTCACAAACATTCCTGCTGGGATTGTGTCTTGTCTCTGGCTTACTGGTCCTGTAATATAACCAGCTCACTACCGCACGCGATAGTTTTCTAACTGCTGCCCTCACTTCAGATTTGTCCATTTCCTGCCAATTGAGTTCTGGCTCACTGCTGATTTACTTCTGAGTAAATCACACAGTGTGACAGCAGGAAAAAAAGTTGATCAATCAATAATATGATATATTGGACACTGAAGGATAGAGACAACTAATCACATTAAATGTTGGTGTCCTTGTACAGGAAACAAAGAAAGTTAGCATGCAGGTACAGCAACCAATTAAGAAGGCAAATGGCATGTTGGCCTTTATTCCATGGGGTTGGAGTACAAGAAAAGAAAGGAAGAAAGACTTACATTTATATAGAGCCTTTCACGGCCACCGGACGTTTCAAAAGGCTTTACAGCCGATGAAGTACTTTTGAAGTGCAGTCACTGTTGTAATGTGGGAAACGCGGCAGCCAATTTGCGCACAGCAAGCTCCCACAAATAGCAATGTGATAATGACCAGATAATCTGTTTTTTTTTTATTATGTTGGTTGAGGGATAGATATGTGCCAGGACACCGGGGATCACTCCCCTGCTCTTTGAAATAGTGCCATGGGATCTTTTACATCCACCTGAGAGAGCAGATGGGGCCTCGGTTTAACGTCTCATCTGAGAGACGGCACATCCGACAGTGCAACACTCTCTCTGCACTAGGGTGTCAGCCATGCTTTACGTGCTCAAGTTCCTGGAGCGGGACTTGAACCCACAACCTTCCGACTCAGAGGTGAGTGTACTACCAACTGAGCCACGACTGACAAGAGAAAGGACAAGTTGGTCGGAGTATAAATCAGGAAATAGTTGGGGCTTGTAATAAGGGAACAGCTATAACCATGGGGGATTTTAACTTTCATATTGACAGGACAAATCAAATTGGGCAGGGCAGCCTTGAGGAAGAATTCATAGAGGGCATTAGGGACGGGTTCCTTGAGCAGTATGTAACTGAACCAACCAGGGGGCAGGCAATCTTGGATCTGGTCCTGTGTAATGAGACAGGATTAATAAAAAATGTCCCAGTAAAGGATCCCCTTGGAATGAGTGACCATAACATGGTTGAATTCCAAATTCAGTTGGAGGGTGAGAGAGTTGGATCTCAAACCAGCATACCAAGCTTAAATAAAGGAGACTATGAAGGTATGAGAGCAGAATTGACTAAAGTGGACTGGGAAAATAGATTAAAGTGTAAGACGGTACATGAGCAGTGGTGTACATTCAAGGAGATATTTCACAACTATCAAGAAAAATATATTCCAGTGAGGAAAAAGGGGCATAAAAGAAAAGACAGCCATCCGTGGCTAAGTAAAGTAATAAAGGATAGTATCCGACTGAAAACAAGGGCATATAAAGTAGCCAAATCTAGTGGGAGGATAGAAGATTGGGAAGCATTTAAAAGCCAGCAAAGAATAACTAAAAGATTAATTAAGAAAGGGAAGATAGATTATGAAAGTAAACCAGCAAAAAATATAAAAACCGATAGCAAGAGTTTCTAGAGTTATATAAAAAGAAAAAGGGTGGCTAAAGTGAATGTTGGTCCCTTAGAGGACGAGACCGGGAAATTAGTGGTGGGGAACATGGAGATGGCAAAACCGCTGAACAAATATTTTGTATCGGTCTTTACAGTAGAGGACACTAAAAATATCCCAACACTGGACAAACAGGGGGCTATAGGGGGGGAGGAGCTAAACACGATTAAAATCACTAAGGAGGTGGTACTCGGTAAGATAATGGGATTAAAGGCAGATAAATCCCCTGGACCTGATGGCTTACATCCTAGGGTCTTGAGAGAAGTAGCGGTAGGGATTGTGGATGCATTGGTGGTAATTTTCCAAAACTCCTTGGATTCAGGAAAGGTCCCAGCAGATTGGAAAACTGCTAATGTAACGCCCTTATTTAAAAAGGGAGGCAGACAAATGGCTGGAAACTATAGACCAGTTAGCCTAACATCTGTGGTTGGTAAAATGTTGGAGTCCATTATTAAGGAAGCAGTAACAGGACATTTGGATAAGCATAATTTAATCGGACAGAGTCAGCATGGTTTTACGAAGGGGAAGTCATGTTTGACAAATTTGCTCGAATTCTTTGAGGACGTAACAAACAGGGTGGATAAAGGGGAACCAGTGGATGTGGTGTATTTGGACTTCCAAAAGGCATTTGACAAGGTGCCACACAAGATTACTGCACAAGATAAAAAATCACGGGATTGGGAGCAATATACTGGCATGGGTGGAAGATTGGCTAACAGAAAACAGAGAGTTGGGATAAATGGTTCATTCTCGGGTTGGCAATCAGTAACTAGTGGTGTTCCGCAGGGGTCAGTGCTGGGACCCCAAATCTTTACAATCTATATTAACGATTTGGATGAAGGGACCGAGTGCAACGTATCCAAGTTTGACGACGATACAAAGATGGGAGAGAAAGCAGTGAGTGAAGAGGACATAAAAAACCTGCAAAAGGACATAGACAGGCTAAGTGAGTGGGCAAAAATTTGGCAGATGGAATATAATGTTGGAAAGTGTGAGGTTATGCACTTTGGCAGAAAAAATCAAAGAGCAAGTTATTATCTAAATGGAGAGAAACTGCAAAGTGCTACAGTGCAAAGGGATCTGGGGGTCCTGGTGCATGAAACACAGAAGGTTAGTATGCAGGTACAGCAGGTGATCAGGAAGGCCAATGGAATCTTGGCTTTTATTGCAAGGGGGATGGAGTATAAAAACGGAAGTCTTGCTGCAGTTATACAGGATATTGGTGAGGCCACACCTGGAATACTGCGTACAGTTTTGGTTTCCATATTTAAGAAAAGATATACTTGCTCTCGAGGCAGTTCAGAGAAGGTTCACTCGGTTGATTCCGGAGATGAGGGGGTTGAATTGAGGAAAGGTTGAGTAGGTTGGGCTTCTACTCATTGGAATTCAGAAGAATGAGAGGCAATCTTATCGAAATATATAAGATTGTGAGGGGGCTTGTTCGGGTGGATGCGGTGAGGATGTTTCCACTGATGGGTGAGACTAGAACTAGGGGGCATAATCTTAGAATAAGGGGCTGCCCTTTCAAAACTGAGATGAGGAGAAACTTCTTCACTCAGAGGGTAGTAAATCTATGGAATTTGCTACCTCCGAGAGCTGTGGAAGCTGCGACATTAAATAAATTTAAAACGGAGATAGTCAGTTCCCTAGCTGTAAAGGGAATAAGGGGTTACGGGGAGAGGGCAGGGAAGTGGACGTGAGTCTAAGTTCGGATCGGCCATGATCCTATTGAATGGCGGAGCAGGCCCGAGGGGCCGTATGGCCTACTCCTGCTCCTACTTCTTATGTTCTTATGTCTTACTATAATTGTACAGAGCTTTGGTGAGACCACATCTGGAGTACTGTGCACTGCTTTGGTCTCCTTATCTGAGAAAGGACACGCATGCCTTTGAGACGGTGCAACAACGGTTCACCAGATTGATTTCTGAAGAAGGTTGTCCTATGAAGCGAGATTGAGTAGATTGGACCTATACTCCCTGGAGTTTCGAAGAATGAGGAGATCTCATTGAAACAAACAAGATTCTGAGGTGGATTGACAGGGTTGATGCTGAGAGGTTGTCTCCTCTGGCTGGAGTGTCTAGAACTAGGGGGCATAGTCTCAGGATAAGGGGTTGGCCATTTAAGACTGAAATGAGGAGCAATTTCATCACTCAGAGGGTTGTGAATCTTTGGATGCACTACCTGAAAGGGCTGTGAATGCTGAGCCGTTGAGTGTATTCAAAGCCGAGAATGATAGATTTTTGGACTCATGGGGAATCAAGGGCTATGGGGATCGGGCGGGAAATTGGATTTGCGGTCAAAGATCAGCCATGATCTTACTGAATGGCGGAGCAGGCTCTAAGGGCCGTACAGCCTAATCCTTCTCCTAATTCTTACGTTCTGAAATTACCGCAGATTGTCAGTGACTCCCCACTCATTGAAAAATAAACCTGAATCCAGTTTTAGTTCCATTACATTTATTTCCAGAGAATCAAGTTGTTCTCTGAATGGATCAGTGCCCAGCCCAGTGATTACTTTGTTTGTGCAAAACGACTCGGAGACCCCATCACTGAGCAGGTCCTTTCCTTCTCAGTGTTTGTCTTTCACTCCACTCCTCAATATATTCATAATTATTCTTTACAGAAAGTCACTGAGCTCGCGGAGAAGGGAAACCGGGCGGACAGTTCCAAACTACTCCTAAATCTGGTGATGGAGAAAGGCTCTCGGGCCCGAAGGGTGATGTGGGAATCCTTTGTGAAAATGCGCCATGGGGTACTAAAGCTGGACAAAATACTGAAAGAAATACAGGAACTTGGTATGGTTAAATCACACACTGAATGCAAATTCAGATTCAAACACTGCAGATTTTACTATAATATTACACAGATATGATTACATGAAAGTTAATTGATTTAAACAGGTTCTGATCCATTTGATTACATGAACATCGCACAAGGTTTATCCGAAATACCCAGTCAGCTGAAAGGTAAGTGATGACCTGCAGATTTCAAAACATTTAATTCACCTCTGAGAATCAGAATGTTTGACTCTTGACGATCGTTTAAAGGTTGTCAGTTGAATCAGAATTTCAATGGCGGGGGAAAAAGGATGGAAGGATGTTTGGATTTTTCATGAATCTTCAAGTATTCTTCAAAAAGTTCAACTTACAACGCATATGATTTCTGACACAACCTGTAAATATACGAACGGTGCATTACTTCACTTAATCCAAGGGGTGATCGCTATCACTTGTGAAGTCTTGCACATACCTGTAAGGATACTGATACATTCTGAAACCCCATACACACCTGGCAGGATCCCGATACACTGTGGAACCCCATACACACCTGGCAGGATCCTGATACACTGTGAAACCACATACACACCCGCACGATCCTGATACACTGTGAAACCCCATACACACCTGGCAGGATCCTGATACACTGTGGAACCCCATACACACCTGGCAGGATCCTGATACACTGCGAAACCCCATACACACCTGGCAGGATCCCGATACACTGTGGAACCCCATACACACCTGGCAGGATCCTGATACACTGTGAAACCCCATACACACCTGGCAGGATCCTGATACACTGTGAAACCCCATACACACCTGGCAGGATCCTGATACACTGTGGAACCCCATACACACCTGGCAGGATCCTGACGCACTGTGAAACCCCATACACACCTGGCAGGATCCGGATACACTGTGAAACCTCATACGCACCTGGCCGAATCCTGATACACTGTGAAACCCCATACACACCTGGCAGAATCCTGATACACTGTGAAACCCCATACACACCTGGCAGGATCCTGATACAGTGTAAAACCCCATACACACCTGGTAAGATTCTGATACGCAGTTAACCTTAATATATAATTCCTACATGCTGCACAGATGCTCATGTCATCAGTAAAGAGCAGTGCCTTGAGCCAGATTTTTAGTGTTATCTGCGCACATAGAAATCTATCCCACCATAAACTGCAGAGAAAGCGGTGAAGAAATGCAAAAGTTACTAGTGCACGCAACGTCAAAAAGTGTTCAATTCAATCTGAGACGATGTATAGCTGTTCAGTCAATAGAACATTAATCCGTGGAGACGTGCGGAAAAGACAATGTTCGGGGTGACTTGGAAGTTATTTGCTATCTTCCTAATGGCAGTGAAAGAGAACTTTGTTCCATGCAAAGAATAGTCCTTTAATTCTTTTAGACCCAAGGTAATGACTAAAAGTAACATATTTCTAATTTCCCAAAACTACATTATAGGAAACCATGACCTAAATGAAACTACGGCGTGTAATTATTGGTAGACCAGTTCAAATGAACTGTGAATGTTTCATTTTCTTACATTACACTGAGTGAAGTGGACAGTTCTATTTTTAATTCTATTCGATAATATGACAAGGCTGTTACTAAAACACGTTTAATGAATGTGTGCGCAAAACTGATGAAAATTGATCGCAATTTCTGAAACACAATATAACGGGAATGATTAGGGACAAGAAAAGGCCATTTGGCCCAAAGTAGCCTGTCCCTGTTAGAGATGAACCCAACTACCCCTCCTCTCAGTGTATCCACACAAACGCGTTTAATTGTCTGTTGACTCCATGTACATTGCCCCTTTTGTGTCCTTCCCTTTTAACTGGTTTCCCATTCTATTACACTTTGTGTAAAAATAAAAATAATAATTACCCGGTGACCCATTCTTCTGACTTAATTTTTTCCGTTATTAATTATTTTGGTAATTGTGAATCTGTTTCCTGCACTAATGTTTGAGAATTTCATTAGAACATTCAATAGCGAAGTCTCTTGCTGAAACACATTACATCAAATCCCCTCACCCTTCCCTCAACCTAAACTCCTAATATCTAATATCTTTCTGAATCCCCACTGAACCTTCAGAATGGCAGTAACCTTTACCTGTGATAAGATGACTGTTCTGCCCTCGCAACGCGATTCTATGCAGAGCTAGACAGATAGCGAACAACTCGATATCTTCCAATAAAATCACAAGGCTTGACTTTTCTTGTAACGCTTTACTGAACGATTCTAATTGTAAAACTGAAATACAACACAGAAATGGAAGGACACATTAGTATACAGACGCATAATTGATATGTATACACAAATTTAGGTACGCCTGGGCAACACGGTACATCTGGCAACGAATTACATTTAGCAAGCTGGAAGGCATTCTCTTTAAATTAGCCCTGTACATAGTGTATCAAATACGGCTGCTAGTTAACCAGCTAGACAGAGAAAGTTACAACTAAACATTTTCTACAACATGCAGTGTACGCTAATCGTCTATAGCATTCTAAGTACTCACAGACAAACAATTTCCAAGACTGAAGCATGGGGACAATACAACCGAGGAGCACCGTGGCGCAGGTCTTGTTCCGGCGGCAGCTCCACGAGGAATGAACTCGCAGTGCCGTGGGGAGCGTGGTGACCTCATCACGCTCGGGGTCGTGACGTCGTCGCGTTTGCCGGTAGTTGCGTCGCTGGCCGTTGGGGCCTAGGTCGGGAGCAGGAGCTGGAGGCCAGGCTGGGCCGGTGCTTGCCGCGGGAGCGGAGGATAGCGGCGCTCCCGGCGGCTGATCGATGCGGCCGAAGACGCTGGGCCGGGCTGTGCCGGCAGCCTTTCTGGAGAGCCGAGTCGGGCCGGCAGCCGCCTCACGCACGTACGTCACGTCGTACGTGACGTCAGCACGCTAAGGCGCGTCTTAAAGGGGCAATGGCCCTAAACGGTGAGTTAAAGGGGCAACGGCCCTAACAGGTAAGTTATACATATTTAAGTAGGTTATGTACATACAGTAAGGTTAAGTTAGAGGGAGAGACAGCACACTCCCCGCTTGGTACAATTCCATTTGTACCACTACAGATACAAAATAACCTGGAGAAAACGTCCTTTGGCTGCCACACGCTCAGAGTCCGTCCTCTAGATTTCTTCGGAAAGGAGGACTACGATCTCTGAGACTGGCCTCGGAAACACCTTGACAGTCTCTTCCTTGACGGTCTTCACCTCCACTTTGCGGACCCTCTTGTCCCTGCTCGGCAGAGTTTTGACGGCCAGTCCCACTGACCGTTCGTTTGTGTGCTTGGCTGTCTTTCAGCAAGACGACATCTCTCACTTTGACATTCGGCTTGTCTTCTGTCCATTTCCTACGGCTCTGTAGGGTGGGCAAATACTCTCCTCCCCATCTCTTCCAAGAAGTGTCTGCATGACACTGTACTTGCTTCCACTGCTTCCCGTGCAGCTCGGCCATGTCGAAGTTTCCAGAGGGAGCTGAAATAGCACTCATCTTTTGAGTCAGGAGCATCGCTGGGGTGGGGACTGCAGGCGTGTCTGGGTCGGTGGACCCCGGCACCAGGGTTCTCCTGAGCGAGCAGAGGCGCCCCGCAGCCTGCTCCCCGCTACTCGGAAGATGGCGTCCAGGAGGGCGAAACGGCAGGGGTGCCGCCCAGCTGTGTCTATCGTCCTTGGACCTTTCAAGCACTGAGCATCCTAGGCCATCTGTGCTCACAGTGGGGCCTGCCTCTTCCTCACAGGCAGAGGAGGTTGACCTATGATGCTGCGTCATGTCGTCGTAGTCCTCCTTTACCTGGATCCTGTTTGGGCATGGGCTGAGACAGGATGTGCGACCGTTGCACGACACGTTTGCTTTATAGACGCTGACATCCGCTGGTTTGTGGACTGTTCCCAGGCAAACTCCACCCACGAGGACCCATCCCAAGTCAAGCCGCTGCGCATAGGGAGCATCGTGGGGCCCGTTGATGTGCTCACGTACCTTGTGCACCCTTAAGATGTCTCTTCCCAAGAGTAGGAGGATTGGAGCGTCCGGGTCCACAGCTGGAATCTTATTGGCAATTGGCTGTAGGTGGGGCTGATGGCGTGCGACCTCTGGGGAGGGGATTTCCGTCCTGTCCTCTGGCATCATGTCGCACTCAATCAAGGTGGGGAGGGGAAGCTGTAGTTTCCCATCCATGGACTCGATCATGAAGTTCCCGACTCTCCTACCCGTAGTATCTGTTGTCCCTGCACAGGTTTTTAGCGTGTACGGAGCGGTGCTGGCCTTGACGTCGAAGAGATTGAAGAATTCCGTCTTCGCTAGGGACTTGTTGCTTTGCTCATCGAGCACTGCATACATTTTGATTGCCTTCTCCTTTCTCCTGCAGGATATGCTTTAACCAAGCAGATTTTGGAGCATGAGCGTGGGCTCCTTGCATTTCCGCAAACCTCTGTACACTTGGAGGTGACTGAAGATGTGCTTTCGCTTTGCTCCCCGCTATCCTCTTTGTCAACCGCGGCGCTCTCGGTGGTTGACGGAGGAGGACCTGGATGCAGGGCTGCTATGTGTTTTTCGCTGTTGCACTCAAGGCACTTGATTGTCGCCTTGCAGTCTTTTGCCATGTGCGTAGTCGACCCACAACACCTGAAGCAGATGTGGTTCTCTTTCAGGTATGACGTGCGCTCATCAATGGGCTTGTCTCTAAAGCTTCGACACTTTTTGAGTGGGTGGGGCTTCTTGTGTATAGGACACTGACGATCTGGGTCATCCACTTCATTCCCAGCAGAACTGGATTGGTTGACTGAGGGTTCGGCTGGAACCTCTGTTTTGTGCACACTCACAGAGGCTTTGTTGCTGTCCTTTGTGGGTTTCTCTGTTCTCGAAGGAGCGTAACTGCTGGAGGTGGAGAAAGCGAAACTTGGATCATTCCTCACCCTTGCCTGTTCTGTTGTTGGACAAACCTGGAGAAGAGAGAGAAGGGGGGAAATGCCACTCCATTTTCCTCCTTGTACTTGGATCCCTTAGCTATCCATTTCTCTTGAAGATTGTGGGGGAGCTTTTCCACTATTGGGTTTACCCCGCGAGCCGTATCCAAATACGAGAGGCCGGTCAGGTAACCTTCTCCCTTGGCACACTCCAGTTCGAGGAGAATGTCGCCCAGTTCTCTGAGCTCGACATTATCCTTGTTGGTCAGCTTCGGGAAGTCCTCAAGCTTCTTGAGCAGTGCGTGTTCGATGACTTCTGGTGTCCCATAACAGTCGTTGAGACGTTGCCAAACCAGGTGGAGGCCTGCTGTGGGATTGAGGACGTGCGCTGAGCGAATTCTCTTCGCCTGCCTTGACGACTCGGCTCCGAGCCACTTTGTCATCAAGTCTAGTTCTTCTCTGGCTGACAGATTCAAGTCCTTGGTGGTACTCAGGAAGGATGCTCTCCATGACCAATAATTTTCAGGACGGTCATCGAATTCTAGGAGGCCTGAACTTAACAATTCTCGGCGAGTAAGGTACCTGGCGAAGTCTTGTGCGCCTTGCGGCTCGGGCGAGGACTGCTTAGCTGGATTGGCCGAGTGTTGTGGAGGTCTCTGCAGGTGAGTCTTACTCGTTTCTTCTCTTTTGAGCTCAGTGTCTCCGAAAACGGGCCGTTTGTTGCTGGGGTGAGTAGCTAGTTCTACGTCGAGATACCTGAATGTTTCCTTTGAGAACACTTTGGAGTGTTGTTGGACATACTCATTTGTACGTTGCACTGGACTGAGGGGCTGTTCCAGGTCATATGTTTCCTGGCTGGGCTCCCCGCGTTCGCTCTCCTCATCTTCTTCATAAGCTGCGGCTTCGGCTTTAGCGGCAGCGGCAGCTCTCTGGCTTTGGAGAATGTGGAGAATGGCAGCGAGATCAGCTCTCTGCTTTACAAGGTCGGCTTTCTGCTTCATCATACTAGCTTCGAGGTCAGCTCTCTGCTTCATCGCACTAGCTTCGAGGTCAGCTCTCTGCTTCATCACACTAGCGTCGAGGTCGGCTCTCTGCTTCATGAGGTCAGCTTCTTTTTCAGCGAAGGACAATTGCGCTTGGGTGGCCTTTGCCTTGGCACGTGCTTTGGCGGCTGTAGAAGCTGTCGATGACGACGGTCTGCTGGACCGCCGAGATGACCTAGAGGATACTTTAGAGAACTGTGACTTGGCGTCGTTTGCTGGGAGAGCTGTCGGTGACGACGGTCTGCTGGACCGCCGATATGTTCTAGAGGCTGCTTTAGAGGACTGTGACTTGGCCTCGTTTGCTGGGAGAGGCTCAGTCTTCTCGATTGGCTGGTCGACTTCCTCTAGAGTATATTGTTTTCCTGAGCGTAGACTCATGGTAGCTGAGTGGTATCTTCCTGTGCTTGAGCCCGCTGTGCTGCTGTCTTTTTACTGTTCTGCCCTCGCAACGCGATTCTATGCAGAGCTAGACAGATAGCGAACAACTCGATATCTTCCAATAAAATCACAAGGCTTGACTTTTCTTGTAACGCTTTACTGAACGATTCTAATTGTAAAACTGAAATACAACACAGAAATGGAAGGACACATTAGTATACAGACGCATAATTGATATGTATACACAAATTTAGGTACGCCTGGGCAACACGGTACATCTGGCAACGAATTACATTTAGCAAGCTGGAAGGCATTCTCTTTAAATTAGCCCTTTACATAGTGTATCAAATACGGCTGCTAGTTAACCAGCCAGACAGAGAAAGTTACAACTAAACATTTTCTACAACATGCAGTGTACGCTAATCGTCTATAGCATTCTAAGTACTCACAGACAAACAATTTCCAAGACTGAAGCATTGGGACAATACAACCGAGGAGCACCGTGGCGCAGGTCTTGTTCCGGCGGCAGCTCCACGAGGAATGAACTCGCAGTGCCGTGGGGAGCGTGGTGACCTCATCACGCTCGGGGTCGTGACGTCGTCGCGTTTGCCGGTAGTTGCGTCGCTGGCCGTTGGGGCCTAGGTCGGGAGCAGGAGCTGGAGGCCAGGCTGGGCCGGTGCTTGCCGCGGGAGCGGAGGATAGCGGCGCTCCCGGCGGCTGATCGATGCGGCCGAAGACGCTGGGCCGGGCTGTGCCGGCAGCCTTTCTGGAGAGCCGAGTCGGGCCGGCAGCCGCCTCACGCACGTACGTCACGTCGTACGTGACGTGACGTCAGCACGCTAAGGCGCGTCTTAAAGGGGCAATGGCCCTAAACGGTGAGTTAAAGGGGCAACGGCCCTAACAGGTAAGTTATACATATTTAAGTAGGTTATGTACATACAGTAAGGTTAAGTTAGAGGGAGAGACAGCACAATGACTATAGAAGTACAGGTAATACCCAGATAACCTACCCGAGTCCTGAAACAACAGCAATTTAACTCCTGTCCATTCACTGTCCGTCCCTCTCTCACTGCACTAAATACCCCAATAATCTTCCGTATCATAATACAATAACAGTGGAACTTCTGTAAATAGACGGCGTGCTTTAGGGAGTGAATTCAAGAGCTTAGGAAACTGAAGGTAGGAGCACCAATGGTGAAGTGATAAGAAGCTGTGATGTGCAAGAGGCTAGAATTGGAGGAGTGCTGAGATCACGAGGGTAGTAGGGCTGGGGGAGGTTACAGAGATGGGCAGGGGCGAGGCCATGGAGGGATTTGTAAACCATAATGAGATTTTTTAAACGATAACGTTTCCGGAGAGGGAGCCAGTGTAGATCAGCGAGTACCTCTTCTGTCGTAGCACCACGATCAAGTGTGGATTTGTAATGAGATGTCTATAGTACAGGGCAGGCCGGAAAGAATTACCCTTCAGAGGAAAATATCAACTGAATAGAAATCTCTATGTTCAGTAAATATTGGAACCCAGTGAGGACTGGAGATTTTCTCGGCCATTGTTCACTTCCAAGCGAAGTTTCCATAAACTGAGTTTTAATTTCTACCCACACGTCTATTGAAGCTGTGAATTAAATCTTTCAACAACTAAATGTATAGTCAAAAGGTATTGTGAATTTGTTTTATGTAAATAGAACTATTATTGAGAACCACTTTTTGTCTGTTCTAATTGAAGATGTTCAACAGAAACACAAGGAAACACTTCAGGTACAAACTGAAACACTGAGAGTGAACACCATCCTAATAAAGGAGAAGGTTAAGATTTTCCAGCTGGTTGATCGATACACTGAGCTAACGGTCATTTCTACTGTTCGAGATCGGACACTTGTAGAACATGAACTGCTGGCAAGAGGCCGAGACCATGAAGAGTGGAGAGAGAAACATCTCCGGACAGAACTGGAAAAAATCCGAACTGATCAATTGTTCCAGAGCAGTTTTTCCTGGAGAAAATCCAAATGTGGGAGTTCAGTAGCAGTGAGCGGAGTCCCGGGGATTGGAAAAACAACAATGTTACAAAAGATTGTTCATGACTGGGCCACTGGGAAAATATACCCACACTTTCAATTTGTTTTCAGCTTTAAATTCCGGGATTTGACCGCTATTAACTGTAGAATAAACCTGAGGAATCTGATACTGGATCTGTATCCTTACTTTGGGAATATTCTGGGAGAGCTCTGGAAGAACCCAGAGGGATTGCTGTTTATATTTGATGGTTTGGATGAATTCAAGGACAGCATCGATTTTGCCGACAATCGGAGAAGTACAGAACCTCAGCACATGTGCACAGATCCCGAAGACTGGTGTGAAGTGTCTGACATTGTGTATAGTTTAATACAGCACAAGCTGCTCCCAGGATGTTCAGTGCTAGTGACCAGCCGCCCCACTGCATTACATTTATTGGAAAAGGCTGAGATCAGTGTCTGGGTTGAAATCCTGGGATTTGTTGGTCAAGAGCGGAAGGAATATTTCAACAAGTTTTTTGAAGATCAGATGGTGGCAGCAGCTGTTTTCAAACACGTGGAGGAGAACGAGATCCTGTACACCATGTGCTACAACCCTTCCTACTGCTGGATCCTCGGTCTGGCACTGGGTCCTTTCTTTACACAAAGAGACAGGAATCAGCAGCGAGTTCCCAAGACCATCACCCAACTATATTCCTACTATATTTACAACATTCTGATAAACCACGGCCGAGAGATTGAAAGCCCCCGTGATGTGTTACTGAAGCTTGGTGAGATGGCCTTCACAGGAGTCTCCGAGAAGAAGATTGTGTTTAGAAATGGAGATTTGATCAAGTACAATCTGCAACCTTCCCAATTCCTGTCTGGGTTCATGATGGAACTTTTGGAGAGAGATGATTCTGCCCAGAGCGTGGTGTACACATTCCCGCACCTCACCATCCAAGAGTTTGTAGCCGCACTCACACAATTCCTGACTCCAGATCCCGGGGACATCCTGAAACTCCTCAGAGAAGCCCACAGCAAGGAAGATGGACAATTTGAGATATTTCTCCGTTTTGTTGCTGGTCTCTCCTCCCCACAGGCAGCTCGGCCCCTGGAGGAGTTTCTGGGTCCATTTCTTCATCAAACCACCTGCCGAGTGATTGACTGGGTGAAGGAGAAGGTTGAAGGACAGATTGGAAACACAGGGAGTGAAACTGGTAAAAGGAACCTCCTGAACACATTCCACTACCTGTTTGAGTCTCAGAATAAAGGACTAGCTCGGGCCACAGTGGGATCTGTGGAAACACTTGCATTTGGAGACAAGCAATCACAGAAAGCATTGCGATTGACCCCGATTGACTCTGTGGTCCTGTCTCATGTCATTGGTCTCTGTGATACAATAAAACACCTCGATCTACGGAACTGCTACATCCAGTGTGAAGAACTCCAGCGGTTGGGACCCGTACTGCACAAGTGTGAGCAATTGAGGTAACGTTTATTGTTTCGAACTGTTGGATATATTGTCGAAAACTCACCGTGTTTGCTCCATATTAAAAGAAAAGAAAAACAGTCCAGTCGAACAGGAAAGAGTCTAATTCGAGAAAAAATATTATAATAGCAAGAGGTTAAAGATGTAATTCCCTCTGTGTTACATAAAATCACACAGATTAATATAATGTATTGATTATTAATCATAGGAAATCATCACTTTAATATATTAATTGAAATCGCACCATTCCCATAAAATCCTGGAATTTAGGATCAACAGAAATGAGACCAGTTTCCCG
This sequence comes from Somniosus microcephalus, assembly GCF_052327205.1. NCBI lineage: Eukaryota > Metazoa > Chordata > Chondrichthyes > Squaliformes > Somniosidae > Somniosus > Somniosus microcephalus. Next base: position 55,228,844 of record NW_028225180.1, on the reverse strand, counting down.
AAACTTGACGGGACTGGTCACTGAGCTCCAGGTGGGTAATTCTGATCATCAGGGAATGAGATTAGACTGAGGAACATAGAAACATAGAAGATAGGAGCAGGAGTAGGCCATTCGGCCCTTCGAGCCTGCTCCGCCATTCAATGAGATCATGGCTGATCATCCAAATTCAGTACCCTGTCCCTGCCTTCTCCCCATATCCCTTGATCCCTTTAGCCTTAAGAAATATATCCAACTCTTTCTTGAATATACTTAATGAACTGGTCTCCACCGCCCTCTGTGGCAGAGAATTCCACAGGTTCACCACTCTCTGGGTGAAGAAATTCCTCCTCATTTCAGTCCTAAATGGCTTACCCCTTATCCTTAGACTATGACCCCTGGTTCTGGACTCCCCAGCCATCAGAAACATCCTTCCTGCATCTAGTCTGTCCAGGCCTGACAGAATTTTATAGGTCTCGATGAGATCCCCTCTCAATCTTCTAAACTCCAGTGAGTATAAGGCCAATCGACACAATCTCTCCTTATACGTCATTCCTGCCATCCCAGGTATCAGCCTGATGAATCTTCGCTGCACTCCTTCCATGGCAAGTACGTCCTTCCTCAGGTAAGGCGACCAAAATTGCACACAATACTCAAGGTGTGGTCTCACCAAGGCCCTGTACAACTGCAGCAAGACATCCTTGTTCTTGTACTCGAACCCTCTTGCTACGAAGGCCAACATACCATTTGCCTTCTTAACCGCCTGCTGCACCTGCATGCTTACCTTCAGCGACTGGTGCACAAGAACACCCAGGTTTCTTTGCACTTCCCCTCTCCCAATCTATTGCCATTCAAATAATAATCTGCCTTCCTGTTTTTGCCACCAAAGTGGATAACCTCACATTTATCCACACTATAGTGCATTTGCCATGTTTCTGCCCAATCACCCAACCTGTCCAAATCGTACTGGAGTTTCACGACATCCTGCTCACAGCATACCCTCCCACCCAGCTTTGTGTCGCCTGCAAATTTGGAGATATTACATCCAATTCCCTCGTCCAGATCATTAATATATATTGTGAACAGCTGGGGTCCTAGGACCGATCCTTACGGTACCCCACTAGTCACTGCCTGCCACTCGGAAAATGACCCGTTTATTCCAACTCTTTGCTTTCTGTCCGCCAACCAGTTCTCTGTCCAAGTCAATACCTTGCCCCCAATCGCCTTGTGCCTTAATTTTGCACGCTAATCTCTTATGCGGGACCTTATCGAAAGCCTTCTGAAAGTCCAAATATACCATATCCACTGGTTCTCCCTTATCTATTTTACCAGCTACATCCTCAAAAAATTCCAGTAGATTAGTCAAGCATGATTTACCTTTTGTTAATCCATGTTGACTTTGTCCGATCCAGTCACTGCTTTCCAAGTGCTCTGCTATTACATCTTTTGTAATGGACTCTAGCATTTTCCTCACTACCGATGTCAAGCTTACCGGTCTATAATTCCCCGCCTTTTCTCTACCACCTTTTTTGAATAGTAGGGTAACATTAGCCAACCGCCGATCCATGGGTACCGTTCCAGAGTCTATCGAGTTCTGGAAGATGACCAGCAATGCATCTACTATTTCTAGGGCCACTTCCTTAAGTACCCTGGGATGTAGATTATCAGGCACTGGGGATTTATCGGCTTTCAGTCCCATCAATTTTCCTAACACCATTTCCCTACAAATACTGATTTCTTTCAGTTCCACCCTTTCATCAGACCTTATGTTCCCCGGCATCTCTGGGAGGTTATTTGTGTCCTCCTTTGTGAAGACAGAACCAAAATATGTATTTAGTTGGTCAGCCATTTCTTTGTTCCCCATTATAAATTCCCCCGATTCTGACTGCAAGGGACCTACGCTTGACTTCAACAATCTTTTTCTCTTCACATATCTATAAAAGCTGTTACAGTCAGTTTTTATGTTCCCTGCAAGCTTACTCTCATATTCTATTTTCCCTTTCTTAATTAATCCCTTTGTCCTCCTTTGTTGAATCCTAAACTGCTCCCAATCCTCAGGATTATTGCTTTTTCTGGCCAATTTATATGCCCTCTCCTTGGACCTTATGCTATCCCTAATTTCCCTTGTTAGCCACGGTTGGGTCACCTTTTTTGTTTTATTTTTATGCCAAACCGGGATGAACAAATTCTGTAGTTCATCCATTCGGTCTTTGAATGTTTGCCATTGCCTATCCACCGTCAACCCTTTGAGTGCCATTCCCCAATCAATCCTACCCAACTCGCTCCTCAGACCATCGTAGTTTCCTTTATTTAAATTGAGGACCCTAGTCTCCGAGTCAACTACTTCATTCTCCATCTTAATGAAGAATTCGATCATATTATGATCGCTCCGACCCAAGGGGCCTCGTGCAACAAGATTGCTAATTAATCCTTTCTCGTTACATAATACCCAGTCTAAGATGGCCTGATCTCTGGTTGGTTCCTCGACATATTGGTCCAGGAAACCATCCACAGTATTGTTACTAATTTGGTTGGTCCAATCTATATGTAGATTAAAGTCACCCATGGTGACTGCTGTGCCCTTATTGCACGCTTCTTTAATTTCCCTTTTAATGCCATCCCCAACCTCCGTCTTACTGTTTGGAGGTCTATAAACCACTCCTACTAACGTTTTGTTCCCCTTAGTATTCTCAATTCTACCGATACAGATTCCACCTCATCAGAGCTAATATCCTTTATTAAAGTTGTGTTAATCCCTTCTTTAACCAGTAATGCTACCCCACCTCCCTTTCCTTTTGCCTATCCTTCCTGAATATCGAATGCCCCTGGATGTTGAGTTCCCAGTCCTGGCCTTCCTTGAGCCACGTTTCCGTAATCCCAACCAAATCGTATTTGTTTACTTCTATTTGCGCAGCCAATTCATCCACCTTATTACAAATGCTCCTCGCATTAAGACACAAAGCCTTCAGGCTTGTTTTGTTAACGCTCTTAGACCTATTAGAATTATTATTTACTGTGGCCATGTTTGATTTAAACCGTTGATTTCTCTGACTGCCACTTTTGTTTTTCTCCTTCCTATCTTTTGCTTTTATCCTTGTTTCCCTTTCCTCTGTCTCCCTGCTCAGGTTCCCAAACCCCTGCCATTTTAGATTAAACCCTCCCCCACAGCACTAGCAAACACTCCCCCTAGGACATCGGTTCCAGCCCTGCCCAGGTGCAAACCGTCCGGTTTGAACTGGTCCCACCTCTCCCAGAACCGGTTCCAATGTCCCAGGAACTTGAATCCCTCCCCCTGGCACCATTCCTCTAGCCACGTATTCATCTGAAGTATCCTTCTATTTCTACTCTGACTAGCACGTGGCACTGGTAGCAATCCTGAGATTACTACCTTTGAGGTCCTGTTTTTTAATTTATCTCCTAACTCCCTATATTCTGCTTTTAGGACCTCATCCCGCTTTTTACCTATATCGTTGGTGCCTATATGCACCACGACAACTGGCTGTTCACCCTCCCCTTCCAAGATGTTCTGCAGCCGCTCGGAGACATCCTTGACCCTTGCACCAGGGTGGCAACACACCATCCTGGAGTCTCGTTTGTGGCCGCAGAAACGCCTATCTATTCCCCTTACAATTGAATCACCTATTACTATAGCTCTACCCCTCTTTTTCCTCCCATTCTGTGCAGCAGAGCCACCCCTGGTGCCAGGAAGTTGGCTGCTGCTGCCTTCCTCTGATAAGCCAGCCCCCCAACAGTACTCAAAGTGGTGTATCTGTTGGAGAGGGGGATGGCCACAGGGGACCCCTGCACTACCTGCCTGCGCCTAGTACTCTGCCTGTTGGTCACCTGTTCCCTTTCTTCCTGTCCAACCTCTACCTGTGGTGTGTCCAACTCGATAAATGTGCTATTCACGATGTCCTGAGCATCGTGACCGCTCCAGTATGTATTCAATCGCAGCTCCAGCGCTGCAATGCGGTCTGTCAGTAGCTGCAGCTGGATGCACTTCCTGCACATTTAAAGGCTTCACACAGACAGCACTTTAGGAAGCAGGACTTCAAAGGTATTATTATCCAGTGCCACGTGCTAGAGTGTACAGCGTGGCTGGAGAGATGGTGCAGGAGTGAGGGCTTTAGATTCCTGAGGCATTGGGACCAGTTCTGGGGGAGGCGGGACCTGTACAAGCCAGATGGGTTGCACCTCAACAGGGCTTGGGCCAATATCCTCACGGGGAGATTTGCTAATGCTGTAGGGGAGGGTATCATCTAACTTGGCGGGGGATGGGATCCTGAGGGTAGATTCAAAAAGGAGAGAAGCAAAGCTGGAAATGGAAGGCAGTAATTTAGTAAGTGAATCTGGAAGCAGAGGAAACAAAGGCTAGAAAATAGACAACAAAGGGGTTTGACAGTGCTTAATGGTATATACTTCAATGCAATGAGTCTAGTTAATAAGGCAAATGAGCTGAGGGCACAGATGGACACGTGGAAGTATGATGATATAGCTATTACAGAAACATGGCTATTACAGAAACATGGCTGAAAGAAGAGAATAAATGACATCTTAACATTCCTGATTACAGGGTTTTCAGATGAGATAGAAAGGGGAAATTAAAGTAATGGGGGTCGCAATATTGGTTGAAGGATCAATTACATCTGTGAGGAGGGGTGATATGTTAGAAGCATCAACAAATGAGGCCATATGGGTTGAACTGAAGAACAAAATAGGGGCAATCACACTGTTGGTAGTATACTATAGACCCCCAAATAACGAGAGCTAGAAAGTGGGATTAAGCTGGATAGCTCTTTTTCGGCCGGCACCGACACAATGGGCAGAATGGCGTTCTTCTCTGCCATAAATTTCTATGATACATTTACCAACAGCCCCTGAATATAGGGGGACTTTGACCCTCTGAGACATATTGTCAGCGACAGAAAAATCTGGCTATTAGTTTCCTGATTTGTTTTCAGTGTTTCCTGTAACGTGAGAGATAGAAATGTTATCAGATATGGGGTTTGATTCAGTTTTTTTCTCACTCTCTCTGTTTCTATTCAGACTGAGTTACAATAAACTGGGAGATTCAGGAGTTAAACTACTCTCTGCGGCTCTGAGGAACCCGGATTGTAAAATACAGAAACTGAAGTGAGTACCAGACTGTGAGATTGTGTTTATAATAACTGGATGTCTGACTCTGAACATTTTTATTAGTATCAGTAATAGCGTTACTATTAATAATGTGCAGTGTTTATTAATAACAATATTACTAATACTAATAATAATGTGCAGTGTTTATTAATATCAGTAATAGCGTTATTAATAAACAGTGGGTGTTTACCCTGATTCTGATTAGCTCTCTCTTTATCTTTCTCTATCTCTGTTTTTACCTCTCTCTCTGTCTCTGTCTCTCTCTCTCTGTCTCTCTCTCTCTGTCTCTCTCTCTCTCTGTCTCTCTCTCTCTCTCTGTCTCTCTCTCTCTCTCTGTCTCTCTCTCTCTGTCTCTCTCTCTCTCTCTCTGTCTCTCTCTCTCTCTCTCTCTGTCTCTCTCTCTCTCTCTGTCTCTCTCTCTCTGTCTCTCTCTCTCTGTCTCTCTCTCTCTCTGTCTCTCTCTCTCTCTCTGTCTCTCTCTCTCTCTGTCTCTCTCTCTCTCTCTCTCTGTCTGTCTCTCTCTCTCTCTGTCTCTCTCTCTCTGTCTCTCTCTCTCTCTCTCTCTCTCTCTCTGTCTCTCTCTCTCTCTCTCTCTCTCTCTGATTCCCAGGCTGGATCGTGTTGGTCTCACAGATTCTTGTGCCGAGGATCTCGCCTCCGCTCTCAGTACAAACCAGTCACTGACGATTCTGACCCTGGGTTCCAATAAACTGGGAGATTCAGGAGTGAAACTACTGTCTGCGACACTGAGGAACTCTGACTGTAAAATACAGGTACTTCGGTAAGTACCTAAATGTAAAATACAGAAGATGCTGTACCAGACAATGTGGGATTCTGTTATAATAACAGCATATCTAATAGTGCATTATTATCAGTAATAGTATTATTAATAAACATAAGGGATTTACTGATTTCTGATATTCCTCTCTCTCTCTCTCTGATTCCAAGTCTGGATGATGTCGGTCTCTCAGATTCTTGTGCCGAGGATCTCGCCTCCGCTCTCAGTAGAAACCGGTCACTGACGGATCTGAACCTGGGATCAAACGCCTTCACAGACGAATCTGTCCCCGCTGTATGCCGCCTCATACTGAACTGCAGGAGTCTGGAGCGGATATGGTGAGTGTTTGTGTTAATGATTTATATAATAAATAAAATGTGAATCGGATTCAGTCACTTATGTGTAATAATTTTTGACAAGTACTATAATTATATAATTAACAGACTCTCCTGTTATTTACACTGTTGTTCAGTCTGTTTATTTCCTGTTTAATCTTTAATCTGTTTCAGGCTGTGGGGGAATCAGTTCAGTTCAAACGGAAAGAGACACCTGGAATCGCTGCGGTTATCCAGACCCGGACTAAGTGTGATTGTGTGAACATTTCACTTATGAACAGTGTCATCCTATTAGATAATAACCTTATCAATGGGGCACTGGGGAAATGTACAGACAGGGACGACCCAGGGTGCGGCTCCATCTGGGCAGCACAGGGACAATGCCAATTGGAACCAGTATTCCTGAGCTTGAGGATAATATTTGAGGAGGCTCTAAAAAATTAAGCTGTTTATTTTAGGTGCAAGGACAGAATAAGCAAGTTATAAAAGCTTTTTGAATTTTTTTTATTAATTTACTAAGAAAATGATTACTATACCTCAACATAACTGACAAATGGTTCTGTATATATTTAAAAGCTATTTTCAATAAATTAAAATCCAGTTTTGCAAAGGTGGTGGATTGACTGATTAAAAATGCTTATTTCTTTTACGATTAAACCCACTTTCAGCCTTGTTAATCAAACTGCACCAAGTTAAAACTCTTAAATATAATCAATGCATATTTAAAGCATTAAAAAAAACTTATTAAAACATTGCCCGATTGTGTTGAGTCATGGAAGATTTTCCGTTCTGTGATATGCAAATTAGTTTGAGCAGAAACTGTGAAAAAGCTTCTAAAACTGGAACAATTTTGAGCTCATTTGCGCCTGGTTAGCTTTTGGCGCTAAAGCGGGAACTTTGTCACACCCTTCTCCGATATCCGGGAGAGACATGCGACAGGTAGCGTAGTGGTAATGCCACTGGGCTGGTAATGAGAAATTATTAATTAGCAATCTTGTTGTGCGAGGCCCCTTGGGGAGGAGTGATCATAATATGATAGAATACTTCATTTAAAATGGAGAGTGAAGTAGTTGACTCAGAGACTAAGGTCCTGAATATAAATAAAGGAAACTACGATGGTATGAGGCACGAGTTGGCTAGGATGGATTGGGGAACGTTACTTAAAGGGTTGACGGTGGATAGGCAATGGCAAACATGTAAAGATCGCATGGATGAACTACAGAATTTGTTCATCCCTGTTTGACATAAAAATAAACCAAAAAAGGTGACTCAACCGTGGCTAACTAGGGAAATTAGGGATAGCATAAGATCCAAGGAGAGGCCATATAATTTGGCCAGAAAATGCAGCAAACCTGAGCAGTTTAGGATTCAGCAAAGGAGGACAAAGGGATTAATTAAGAGGGGGGAAATAGATTATGAAAATAAGCTTTCAGGGAACATAAAGACTGACTGTAAAAGCTTCTATAGATATGTGCAGTGGGGATGCTGGACAACGGTGGACGTTTTTACATTACCCGCATGGTCAGTATACATCTGGATCCAGACACTATCAGTCCCATTGCTCCCCTTCACTTTCGTGGCCCTGTTTAATTGTTTGACAGTCAGACGCATTTTACTGGCCAGTAGAGCCCGCAGGGGACTCCGGGATCACAGCAGTGAGAATCCGAGCGATTCAGAGATGGAGAACCGAAAGAAATCCATTATTTTACTGTTCACTGTATCGGGCAGTTTTATACTCCTGTGGCTGACAGCTGTCAGGAGTTTTGCAGCCACCAGGCTGTCAAGCACCGTTTATTACCAAGGCGATTACTCAAACACTGGATATATCGCCACAGAAAGCAGGTATCTGCTTATGTATTTGAGTTCCTGCACAAACACATGCATTTATGCAGCTACACAGGGGAAATTTAGAGAAGAGTTGGTGAATGTGTTAAAATCTCCCTGGACAATAATCCTGAAATTGATTACAAATGCGAAAAACACTAATTGAAACCAAATATTCCTCTCATGACAAAAGCGGAATTTCAATTTGTTTTTTGTATAAGAATGATCTTCTTTCCTGTAATCTCAAAATGAGAGATTTTTGGAATTTATGAGTAAGCTTGCAGGGAACATAAAAACTAACTGTAAAAGCTTCTATAGATATGTGAAGAGAAAAAGATTGGTAAAGTCAAGCATAGGTCCCTTGCAGTCAGAATCAAGGGAATTTATAATGGGAACAAAGAAATGGCAGACCATTTAAATACATACTTTGGTTCTGTCTTCACAAAGGAGGACACAAATAATATCCCAGAGATGTCGGGGAACATATGGTCTAATGAGAGGGAGGAACTGAATGAAATCAGTATTTGTAGGGAAATGGTGTTAGGGAAATTAACGGGATTGAAGGCCGATAAATCTCCAGGGCCTGATAATCTGCATCCTAGGGTACTTAAGGAAGTGGCCCTAGAAATAGTAGATGCATTGCTGGTCAACTTCCAAAATTCTATAGACTCTGGAACAGGTCGCATGGATTGGAGGGTAGCTAATGCAACCCCACTATTTCAAAAAGGTGGTAGAGAGAAAATGGGGAATTATAGACCGGTAAGCCTGACATTGGTAGTGGGGAAAATGCTAGAGTCCATTTTAAAAGATGTAATAGCAGAGCACTTGGAAAACAGTGACAGGATCGGACAAAGTCAACATGGACTTACAGAAGTTAAATCATGCTTGACTAATCTACTGGAATTTTTTGAGGATGTAACTGGTAGAATAGATAAGGGAGAACCAGTAGATGTGGTGTATTTGGACTATCAGAAGGCTTTCAATAAGGTCCGGCATTAGAGACTAGCGTGCAAAGTTAAAGCACATGCAATTGGGGGTAATATACTGACTTGGATAGAGAACTGGTTGGCAGACAGGAAGCAGAGTTGGAATAAACGGGTCTTTTTCCGAGTGGAAGGCAGTGACTAGAGCGGTACCGCAGGGATCGGTGCTAGGACCCCAGTTATTCACAATATATATTAATGATCTAGATGAGGGAACTAGATGTAATATCTCCAAGTTTGCAGACGACGCAAAGCTGGGTGGGCGTGTGTGCAGTGAGGAGGATGCAGAGAAACTCCAGTATGATTCAGACAGGTTGGGCGATTGGGCAGATTCATGGCAGATGCAGTACAATGTGGATAAATGCGAGGTTATCCACTTTGGTGGCAAAAACAGGAAGGCAGATTATTATCTGAATGGCAATAGATTGGGAAAAGAGGAAGTGCAACGAGACCTAGGTGTCCTTGTGCATCAGTCGGTGAAGGTAAGCATGCAGGTGCAGCAGGCGGTTAAGAAGGCAAATGGTATGCTGGCCTTCATAGTGAGAGGATTCGAGTACAGGAGCAAGGGTGTCTTGCTGCAGTTGTACAGGTGAGACCACCCCTTGAGTATTGTATGCAGTTTTGGTTCCCCTATCTGAGGAAGGATGTTCTTGCCAAGGAGGAAGTGCAGCGAAGATTCACCAGACTGATACCTGGGATGGCAGGAATGACATATGAAGAGAGAGTGGGTCGATTAGGCTTATATTCGCTAGAGTTTAGAAGAATGAGAGGGGATCTCATTGAAACTTATAAAATTCTAACATGACTAGACAGACTAGATGCAGGATGGTTCTTCCTGATGGTGGGGGAGTCCAGAACCAGAACCAGGGGTCACAGTCTACGAATAAGGGTTAAGCCATTTAGTTCAGAGATGAGGAATTTCTTCACCCAGAGAGTGGTGAACCTGTGAAATTTTCTGCCACAGAAGGCAGTTGAGGCCAATTCATTAATATATTCAGGAAGGAGTTGGATATATTTCTTGAGGCTAAAGGGATCAAGGGATATGGGGAAAAAGTAGGGACAGTGTACTGAATTTGGATAATCAGCCATGATCTCATTAAATGGCGGAGCGGGCTCGAGGGGCCAAATGTCCTACTCCTGCTCCTATTTTCTATATTTCTATATAAAATAAAGTAATACCTGATGCAGTGTTCGCTGAGGCAGCAGCCACACCAGCTGGGATCAGGGAAGGTTCATGAAAGTTCATTAACACTTAGCTGTGAGAGTGTTCTGATGCTCATTCCCAGCTCCTGTCTAATAACACGATAGTCTAACTCCACAGCGAGGCCTACTAGACGAAAGATTCACTAATGTAAATGTGTGTGATGGGGAACTTTCTGTTCAATAGGGTTCACGTCCAACAGGAGAGATGAAAAACAAGACAAACTGACTGTTTATTGCCTTGACACAGTAGGGAACCCAATGTGAGAACGTCACGGTGGTCAGAGTTAGACACAGACACGCTCGTTTCTAAAGAGAGACATCGTTGAGAAAACTACTTCGGAGCTGAGAGTACCCAGTGAGAGACGGGTGACCAACTACATAAGAGTATGTGCTGGGCGACATGGTGTTAGGATAAGGAGGAATAAGGTGAGGTGTTACGCTGCAGGAAGGGACACATCTGATTTGACATTTCCTGTGAATCAAAGAGTGTGGGGACTGGAAGGGACACAACTGTTGATAAATGCTGATGGTCAAATACCCATGGCACAGTCATCAGCAACAGCATTAAAATAGTAATTTTCCACCTAGAAGTCGAACTGCGAGAAGCCTCCATGGAAGCCGTGTGTGTTGTGATTGCTGTCTCCTGTGCTAGGTAAGGTTGTCTGATTATGGAATGCAGTGAGATAATGCTTTTACTGTTGGGGAATGTCGCTGCTTTGTTCATTTTCAAGTCTGTCATAAATAAAGCTTACATTTGATTTTAGAATGTGCACATATCTGAAGTTGTGTCTGATGCGACAGCCCTCAACACAAATTATTTTAGAGACATGGTAACTATATATTTGGCGAAAAGAATCTAGTGCATCTGCCATTGGAGGTCTCAGAACCATCAGACTTTACCTGCGGTTTCACTCCTGCGGCTGCAGCTCCGTGGGGAGAATGCGATCTTCAGAAATTTCCCCAAACAATGCCATTTTTAACCCAGTTCTATTCCTGTACCCGGAGCTCCAGTTCCTACTGAATTGCCTGATTTCCTGGGAGATTGACTGGAGTTTCCAATATTTGCTTTGGACGGTTCCAATATTCTGCACCTCTCCCACTGACTCATCAGATGCGCTCCACTGATCGGCAATAACCACCCCGAGACCTGAGATTAAGATTCCTGCCCCGGCCAGGAGACAACTATTCAACAACTCCACATCTGCACTTCCGGGAGCCCAGACTGCACAGCCAGACCCAGTGAGATATAGGCACCACTCCAGAGTCGCAGCAGCTTCATGGTCGGAACACAAGCTATATGCAGCGCCTGATAGTCAGTTCTAGTGTAGTCAATGGAACTGAATACCAGGCCCTCCCGATAAAGGGCGACCGATCTGATATGGTCCATTTTTCGACATCGCCCGAGACAAATTTCAAGGCCTTCAGTCAAACGATGTCATAAGGGCCTAGAACTTTCTAACGCCCTGAGATCTGTGGTCCACCCAGGGATGCCAGATTGTAAATTTGTGATGGCGAGGTTCCTTACAAAGATTAAGTTTATTGAAGTTAAGTAACGGTAACAATGTTAGTATTGTAGGAATGTCTAGTTCCTATCCAAAAGACTGAGGTCCACTCAGGCGATCAAATAAAAGAGGGTTAATGAAAACTAACAGAGTTTAACAGATAATTACAGGAGAACATCGAATATAGGTCTAGTCAGTTCGGAGGCTCCACAAGGACTGCTTGGGCGGTCCTGTGGCTGACGTCATGACGTCATCACGTTTTTCCCGCCGGTGGGGAATCACGTGATGAACGGCATGACGTCATCGCGTTTATCCGCGCTATTAAAATGATCGTGCTCTGTACATGTACACAGTGAAAACAAAGATACAGACTCAGGCTGCAGCTAACATATTATTAAAGGGAATTATATACAATTGATTGGAGTCCCTTAGTGGCTCTGCCACATACGCCCCCCCAAAATTGTCTTTAACAGCAAAAGTAAAATGGCGAGGAGGCCTGACAAGCCTGTCAGAGCGACTTCTGTAGCCTAGAAGTGGAAGCTGATGGACGGCGGGCGAGCTGGTGGGTGGTTGCGTTTGATCTGGCTTGGCGACTGGGCGGTCGGCCACGTTTCGGTGGTTGTGCGAGCTCGACTGGGCAGTCAAGGTCCAAGTGTGCCGGCTTGAACCGGTCAACCGAAATGTGGTCCGGTTTACCTCCGCTATCGACCAAAAAGGTTTTGTCTCCTGGCTCTAGCACGCGGAAAGGACCAGTGTAAGCGGGTTTGAGCAGATCCTGATGAGCGTTGTGGTGGATAAAGACATAGTCGGCGTTCTTCAGCTCAGCTGGGACGTGGGAGCTCTGCAAGCCGTGATGCGACATAGGCACTGGAGCGAAACTTCTGGCTGCCTCCTGGTGGCTGATGAGCTGCTGGGATGTGGACCATGGCTCTGCTGGAGTCGGATGGAAATCCCCTGGCACGCGTAGTGGCTGGCCCTATACGAGCTCCGCCGCGGACAATTGAAGATCTTCTTTAGGTGCCGTGCGAAGACCCAAAAGGACCCATGGAAGCCTGTCCACCCAGCCCGCGCCTTGAAGGCTGGCTCGCAGTGCGGCTTTGAGCGACCTGTGGAATCGCTCGCACAGGCCGTTCGCCTGTGGATGGTAGGCCGTGGTGTGATGTAGCTTGAAGCCGAGCCCCTGTGCCACAGCGTTCCAGAGCTCAGAAGAAAACTGCGGCCCACAATCAGAGGAGATGTCCGCTGGTACCCCGAAACGGGCGACCCAAGAGGAGATGAATGCCCTGGTTCGTCTGCGGAAGTGGTGGATGACAAAGGAACCGCCTCAGGCCATCTAGTGGTGCAGTCCACCATTGTAAGAAGATGAGTAAACCCGTGCAAAAGCGGAAGTGGCCCCACCAGGTCCACATGGACATGATCAAACCTACGCTCTGGAACAGCAAAAGTTTCCAATGGAGCTTTGACGTGACGCTGCACCATGGCCTTTTGGCAGACCATGCGGTGTTGGCCCAGTCACGGACATCCATGTGCATGCCACGCCACACGAATTTGGATCACATCAGCCATTGCGAGGCCTTCATGCCATGGTGCGACAACCCGTGTATGGTGTCAAAAACTTTTTGGTGCCAGGCGACCGGCACGATAGGGTGAGGATCTCCTATGGAGACGTCGCAGAGTAGCGTAGTGCCCATGGCATGGAATGTGATGTCGGCCGCTTGGAGGCAAGAGGGGTTGGTTCTGTAAGATTGTACTTCCGGATCCGAGGCTTGATCTGCAGCCATGAGGGCATAGTCGATGCCGAGCTGGACTGCCTGAATGGTCACGCGGGAGAGGCAATCTGCCACCAGGTTGTCTTTACCGGACACATGCTGAATGTCAGTGGTGAATTCTGAGATAAACTTCAACTGACGTTGTTGCCGAGCTGACCATGGTTCAGCGGTCTTGGCCATAGTGAACGTTCGTGGCTTATGGTCCACAAAAACCATGAACGGACGTCCCTCTAGCAGGAACCGGAAATGGTGGATGGCCAGAAAAAGGGCCAGCAACTCCCGGTCGAACGTACTGTACTTCCGTTCGTTTCACCGTAGTTGACGGCTGAAAAACGCCAGTGGTTGCCATGTCCCCTTCACCCACTGTTCCTGCACTGCATCGATGGCGTAATCTGACGCGTCGGTGGTAAGGGCAATGGTGGCACCTGGCAGCGGGTGCACCAGCATGGTTGCGTTGGCTAAGGCGCCTTTTGTGTCAATGAATGCCCGGTCCATTTTGACTGTCCAGCTAATCGGATCCTTGCCGGACTTGCCCTTGAGGGCCTCATACAGGGGCTGCATGAGCAGAGCTGCATTAGGGATGAACCGGAGATAAAAATTAACCATCCCAAGGAACTCCTGCAGGGCCTTGACAGTCTGCGGGCGCAGGAAAGAAGTAACTGCCTCCACCTTCGTTTGCAGGGGAATTGCGCCATCCGATATGATGCGATGGCCTAAGAAATCAATCTGCTGCAGGCTGAACTGGCACTTGGCCGGGTTGATGATCAAGCCGTGTTGACTGAGGCATCTAAAGAGGGTGCATAAATGGCAGATGTGCTCCTCTTTACTAGGGCTGGCGATGAGGATGTCGTCGAGGTAGATGAATAGAAACTTGAGGTCCCGAAGCACGGAGTCCATCAAGCACTGGAAAGCCTGTGCAGCGTTCTTCAATCCAAATGACATCTGCAGAAATTCAAACAGGCTGAATGGGGTGATGACTGCAGTTTTCGGGATGTCTTGCGGGTGCACGGGGACCTGGTGGTAGCCACAGACAAGGTCGACTTTTGAAAAAATGGTATTTCCTGCCAAATGGGCAGAGAAATCCTGAATATGAGGGATCGGGTACCGATCAGGAGTAGTGGCGTCATTCAGGCATCGGTAGTTGCCGCAAGGCCGCCATCCACCGCCAGGTTTTGGAACAATGTGGAGAGGCGAAGACCAGGGACTATTCGACCGGCTAATAATCCCTAGCTGCTCCAACATGTCGAACTCCGCTTTCACAGCCGCGAGCTTGCCAGGTTCGAGGCGCCGGGCCCGTGGAGCCAGTAGTGGTGATGTGATGTTTGACACCATGTTTCGTGGCCGTGGAAGAGAAAGTGGGTCTGGCCAGGTCTGGGAAATCTCCGAGGAGGCGAGTGAAGTCATCTGGAGGTGGGAACGCACAGGAGACAGTGTGCGACATGGCGTTACAGTGGTGGCACGGGATGGAGTGAAAAGTGGCTGCATTGATCAACTGCCAGTGCCTTACATCCACCAGGAGGCCATTGGCACACAGAAAATCCACCCCGAGGATGGCTTGGGAGACTTTGGCCGTGATGAAATCCCAGTAAAACTGCTGGCCGCCGAAGCACACCTGGACCCGCCATCTTCCGAAGGTCCGAATGGCCCTGCCATTAGCCAGCTCGAGGGAGAGGCCATGGCCCCCGGCTTGTATATCAAGATTTGACGTGGGTAGGATGCTGCACTGTGCCCTGGTGTTGCAGAGGAAACATCGACCAGATAGGGAGTCGGTGATGAAGAGGAGTTTTCCCGAATCACTGATTGCCATCGCAGCTGCGGGGCGCTCGTTATAACCGGTCCTCTTTCGACAGGGTTGCTGTTGTTTTTTTTTGAGCAAAAAGCTGCAGGGAGGGCAGCAGCATCTTGTTTTTGCGCCAAAACGGGCATGGTAGAAGCACAACCCCGCAGGTTGAGGGGCTGGAGCCGTGTCTGTGGGGGATGGGCACCTCGTGGCAGCACAGTACTGCGAAAATCTTGTCCGCTTCGGCAGCCAGCGCTGCGCAGCCTGTGACTTCCAACCTGTCTAGGGCAGCCTGAATTTGCTCCGGTAGCTGGCTGAGGAATAGCTCCCTGAAGAGGAAGCATTCTGGTTCAGAGCCCAGGAGCATGAGCATTTGGCTCATGAGCTCAGACGGCTTGGAGTCCCCGAGGCCGGGCATAGCGAGCAGCCAGCGGGTGCGCTCCGACTTCGTGAGCCCGAAGACCTGTAACAACCACGCCTTTATCGTTTCATACTTGCGATCTTCTGGTGGATTACCAAGCAGGCTGACAATCCGCCAGGCTGTGGCACTGTCGAGGGCGGAGACCACGTAATAGTAACGGGTCTGATCTGCAAAGATGTTCCAGATTGTGAACTGGGCTTCAGCCTGGATGAACCACGCGGCTGGCTGTTGCTTCCAGAAATTTGGTAGCTTCAAAGCAATGGCGTTCGTTTCCATTTTCAGTAACTTCTGCGAAAACCATTCGCAAAAGTCGGGGTCACCAATGTAGGAATGTCTAGTTCCTATCAAAAGACTGAGGTCCACTCAGGCGATCGAATAAATGAGCCTTAATGAAAACTAACAGAGTTTAACAGATAATTACAGGAGAACATCGCATATAGGTCTAGTCAGTTCGGAGGCTCCACGAGGACTACTTGGGGAGTCCCGTGGGCAACGTCATGACGTCATCACGTTTTTCCCGTCGGTGGGGGATCACTTTTGATGTCATCGCGTTTACCCATGCTATTAAAGTGATTGCGCTCTGTACATGTAAACAGTGAAAACAAAGATACAGACTCAGGCTGTAGCTAACATATTATTAAAGGGAATTATATACAATTGATCAGAGTCCCTTCAAGGCTCCATCACAGTATGATAACAGTAAGCAATTGTACAACTTGACTACTGTGGATCGCGAACTGCTCAGACTGCGACTCGAATGTGGGTGATCTGGTACCCACCGCACCACCCCACTGACCACTCGCCCTATAATTATACACAAAATGCCAGGGTCTAATTAGTACACTCTGGTCTTGTCCCTAACCGTATATTGTTCACCAGCTGTTACCTGTAAGTGTCAGGCTCCCGCAACAACTACCGACCATAGAACACATATACCAGAAACGCTGTCTACGGAGGTCACGGTCCATCATCAAAGACCCTACCCACCCCAGCCACAGTCTGTTCGCCCTCCTGCCATCTGGGAGATGCTACAGATGCATTCGCACCCGTACGACTAGATTTAGGAACAGCTTCTTTCCCAGGGCTGTCATCCTACTGAACTCCACAAATAAACTCTAAAGCCTGCACATCTGCCAATGCACTTTATTATGGTTATGTTTATGTTAATGTATTACAAGCCAAATGTACGTTGAATGTTTAAATGTCTTAATCTAAATGTACACTCTCGGGAGCCGCAAGCCTACATTTCATTGTACTGCACTTGTGCACTAGCAATGACAATAAAAGTTGATTTGATTTTTGATTTGATCTCAGTTAGTTCCCAAACAGTAACCTGCGGGCTCAGCTTGTATTGCGGAAGGACAAATTAACTTCCCATAAACAGGCAGGGCGAGATGAAGAATTGGAAAACATTATCATGTCTACTTCCTGTGGAGTCTCACAGAATGGTTGAGCAGCATTACTGACATTCCATCGCTTGGAGTCGGGCCATGTAAATCTCAGCATTCAGGCATGTAACATTATTGTGCATCCTGTGACAATGTTACGGAACCGTGCGCAAACCGTGGTTTTGGAGCCTGGTTACACACACATACTTATTATTATAATATTATACGATTATAAGAAGATTACATTTTGAGTCATGTTGCCATTTCATGTACGTTAGCTCGCTCATGTAGCTGCCTTTTCACCCATCTGATCCACCAGACTAAGGTGAGTAAAATCCCACCAGCTCGCTGGCCAGTGATTAGAGATTCAGACAGTAGGCGATACCATGGCTGTTGATCGGTGTTATACAGCATCTCGCACCATGAATGGTTCCCTATCTGTTGATTCTCCTGTTTGGTTCTGGTACTATTTTGCTGCCTGTGGACCAGATGTTCATGGGACATAGCAGTCCGATCCAGGACCAACATGAAATCAAATGAGAGCGGGAATATCGGATGCCCAAAGGCGACAACCCTTCTATATTTGTTCCTTCTTAGTTCGACATTAGGAACATCTTACAGACTGGGAACTGGGAGGCAATGTGTTACCACACGCCTGGTCTTTGAGGACGACATAGCCACATAACCAAGTATTACAAACAGAAAATACTGCAGATGCTGGAAATCTGAAATAGAAACAGAAAAGGCTGGAGTCACTCAGCAGGTCAGGCAGCAGCTATGAAGAGAGAAACAGAGTTAACGTTTCAGGCAGATGACCTTTCGTCAGAACTGGAAAAAAGCAGGAAATGGAACAGATTATAAAGCAAGTTTAGGGGCTGGGAAATGGGGGAGGGGATGAAAGAACAAAAGGGAAAGTCTGTGATAGGGTAAAAGGCAGGAGAATTGAAGAGACATTAAGAGATATTGAAGGCAAAAGGAGATGGTAATGGAACAGGTTAAGAAACAAAGCATGGCTCTAGATCCAATTTAATTTTATTCAATTCAATTTTATTTGCCATATGCAACCAGTATAAGTACAATTACAATGGAATGCTTACTCCCCGTAGGGACGCATCAGCTATTCATACAGCGCCGCGTTCAGAAAGTCAATACAGTGGCTTCCCGTGGCAGTGGGAGCACAATGTCGCTCAGCCACTCCATCTTCCTTGTCACCACGGCCTCCTCCTCACTGTTGCCAGCTCCAAGTGGTGGCCTGCTTCTCGCGCTCATGATCCAACCTCTGGCCACCATGCCTGGCTCCCCTCCTCCCAGTCAGACTGCGAGGTTCCTGCCATGGAGCTGCCGGCCGACGTGCTGCAGCGGGTTGTCGTGGCTGCTGCTGCTCCTTGTTGTGCTGCACTGCCTCCGCCCGACTCACCGAACACATCATCGGGATGTGAATGCTCCGGTCGCCGCGGCCTCCTCCTCACCGTCGCCAGCTCCACCATTCGGCGGCCCGGGGCCTGCTTCTCCCTCTCACAGTTCGGCCTCTGGCCGCCATGCTCGGCTCCCCTCCTCCCAGTCGGAATTCCTTCCCACCGAGGAGCTGCCTGCCGACGTGCTCCAGCGGGTCAATGTGGCTGCTGCTGCTGCTCACCGTGCTGCGCTGCCTCTGCCCGACTCGCCGAGCACCTCGCTCCGGTTGCGGGAGCGAGTGGCAAGAGCTGGCCACCCGAAGCAGGGAGAGCGCGCTCAGCACCGGACCATCTCGGCCGCCATCTTGACTTCTTCTAGATGAGATGTGAATTGCGCTGACAGAATGAAAGACAGCTGCCATGTGGGAGAGAAGAACAAAAAGGCACAAACAAAAAGTGTGGATAAAAAATATATATATGATAGGGGCCAAGGTTATGAGCTGAAATTGTTGAACTCTATTTAAGTCCAGAGGGCTGTAAAGTGCCTAATCGAAAGATGAGGTGCTGTTCCTCGAGCTTACGCGGAGCTTCTGTGGAACAATGCAAGAGGCCGAGGACGGTGAGGTCTGAGTGGGAATGGAGTGGTGAATTAAAGTGACAGGCGACCGGAAGCTCGGGGGCCCCCTGACAGACTGAATGGAGGTGTTCTGCAAAGCATTCACCCATTCTGCGTTTGGTCTCCCCAATGTAGAGGAGACCCCATTGTGAGCAGCGAATACAATATACTAAATTGCAAGAAGTACAAGTAAATCACTGTTTCACCTGGAAGCAGTGTTTGGGGCCCTGGACAGTGCGAAGGGAGGAGGTATAATGGCATGTGTTGCATCTCCTGCGCTTGCAAGGGAAGGTGCCGGGTGAAGGGGAAGGCGTGCTGGGGGTGATAGAGGAGTGAGCTAGGGTGTCATGGAGGGAGCAGTCCCTACAGAATGCTGAAAGGGGTGGTGAGGGGAAGATGCTTTTGGTGGTGGGATCACGCTGGAGCTGGCAGAAATGGCAGAGAATGATCTGTTGATTGTGGAGGCTGGTGGGGTGAAAGGTGAGGACAAAGGGAACTCTATTGTGGTTCCGGGAGGGCGGGGCAGGGGTGAGGGCAGAAGTGCAGGAGATAGAATGGACATGGCCAAGTGCCATGTCAACCACTGTAGAGGGGAATCCTCGGATCAGGAAAAAGGAAGACATATCGGAAGCACTGGTATGGAAGGTGCCATCGTCAGAGCAGATGTGGTGGAGACAGAGAAATGGGGAGAATGGAATAGAGTCTTTAAAGGAGGCAGGGTGGGAGGAAGTGTATTCCAGGTAGCTATGGGAGCCAGTGGGCTTGTAGTGAATGTTTGTCAATACCTAGCCCCAGAGATGAAGACGGAGAAGTCGAGGAAGGGAAGGGAAGAGTCAGAGATGGACCATGTGAAGGTGAGGGAAGGGTGGAAATTGGAAGCAAAGTGAATGAAATTATCTAGTTCAGGGCGAGAGCAGGAAAGGGCACCAATACAGTCATCAATGTACCAGAAAAAGAGATGAGGGAGGGGACCTATGTAGGACTGGAACAAAGAGTGTTCCATGTATCCCACGAAAAGGCAGACATAGCTAGGACCCATGCGGGTACCCATAGCAACACCTTTGATTTGGAGGAAATGAGTGGAGTCAAAGGAGAATTTGTTCAATTTGAGAACAAGTTCAGCCAGGCGGAGGAGGGTGGTGTTGGATGGGGACTGGTTTGGCCTCTGTTCAAGGAAGAAGCAGAGCGCCCTCAGGCCAAGTATTCCCATCTCACTCACATCCTGTAAGGCCTCCGGCTCCCCATTCCTTCTCTCCATTTTCCAAGTAGTGGGATGGGTCTCTCATCTGCACAAAGCGACCTCCCTCGACTTGCCCAATGAACTATACTCAGAACAAGTGGAACCGGTTCTCCTTCTTTATCAACAAACCAACAGAGGAACACGAGTAGTATCTCTCATATTTTTGCATGAACTCCTAAGCAGGTAAGCATTAACAAACTGTCCAGCTGGACAAGTAAGGTAACATGTTCCCAACCATCCGTCCGAGGCGGAGTGGGGAACACATTCTGGTGGGCGACCTTCACAGAGATCCCTCAAACTTACACTAATTGCATTTTCCCAATATGCCAGAGAGATAGCACATGCCACGGCATTTGTAATAGTGCAGGTTATTTTGTCCTGAATATTTTTAACAGCATTTATTTTTTCGATGACTTCCTTATCCTCATTTGTCAATTCCATAAATGAAAGGACGGCCTGGGGTTAATCTTTTATTTATCATCCTACCAACACATTCTGCTGACTTAGAACACTCTTCATTTGAACTTCTAGTGACAAATCCATTCGGTTCACACCGGCCCTACCGCAATTCCTCCTGCCACCCAGTCCCAGGGGGATCTTTTCCATTGAGCAAGGCTGTAACTGACTAGAACTCCAAGCGGGGGTCGTTTTATTCACCCAATCTCCTTGACATTCGCCTAAAGAAACCTGACAATTATAAGCCAGTCAGTTTAACGTTGATGGAGGGGAAATGTTTAGAAACAATAATTCGGGAGAACATTACCAGCCAACTGGACAAGCATGGACTAATAAAGAAGAGTCAGCACGGATTTGTTAAAGGCAATTCGTGTTTTACTAACTTGATTGGTTCTTTTAATTAGCTAACAGAGTGGGTGGATGAGGGCAGTGCAGTTGATGTGGTGTATGTTGACTTTCATAAAGCATTTGATGAATGCACCACATAATTGGCTTGTTAGCAAAATTGAAGGCCATGGAATTAAACGGGCATTAGCAGCATGTGTACAAAATCGTCAAGGGATAGAAAACGGAGTGCTGTGGTGAATGTCTGTTTTTTTTGGACTGGAGGGGGGAATACACTGGTCTTCCCCAGGATTAAGTACTGGGACCACTGCTGTTTTTGATAAACATCAATGACTTAAAATTAGGGGTAAAGGGAAAATTTCAAAATTTGAAAATGACACGAAACTTGGAAGTGCAGTAAAAATGAGGATTAGAGAAGTTAACTTCAAGAGGGTATAGTTAGGTTGATGGAATGTGCGGACACATGGCAGATTAAATTCAACGCAGACAAGTGTGACGTGCTATATTTTGGTTGGAAGATTGGGGAGAGGCAATATAGACTAAATGGTACAATTTTACAGGGGGTGCGAGAACAGAGAGAGACCAGGGGATCTTTTATATAGGTTTAACATATTTCTTGGCTTTTGTACTCTATGCCTCTACTTATGCCCAGGTTCCCATTGGCTCTTAGAACTGCTTTACTAACTTGTACTGCCACTTTCAAAGATTTGAACCTGGGCTCTATAAGTAGAGGCATAGAGTACAAAAGCCAAGAAATAAGTTAAATCTATATAAAAGATTAGTTTGCACCCACCCCTTTCCCAGCTTGAGTATTGTGTCTAATTCTGGGCTCCACAATTTAGGAAGGACATGAAGTCTTTTGGGAGGGTATAGAAGAGATGTACTAGAATACTTCCACGGATGAGGGATTATAGCTACGTGGATAGACTGGAGAAGCAGGAATTGTTCTCCTCAGAGCAAAGAAGTTTAAGTGGAGATTAGATACTGGTGTTTAAATTCGCGAAATGGTTAGATAGAGTGCACAAAGAGAAACGGTTTCCAGTGGCTGAAGGGTCGATAACCAAAGGGGACAGGTTTAAGGTGATTGGCAAAAGAACCAGAGGTGACATGAGGAAAAACTTTATTACACAACGTTTGGCTTGCATTTGGGATGCACTTCCTGATAAGGTGGTGGAGTCAGATTCAAGAGTAACTTTCAAAAGCGAATTCGATAAATACTTGAAGGAGAAAACATTGCTGGGATATGGGGAAAGAATGGAAGAATGGGACTAACAGGATTGCTATTCGAAAAAGCCGGCGCAGATTGGATGGACCGAATAGTATGCCTCTATGCTATTCTCGAAGGGCCGAATGGCCTATTCCTGCTCCTATTTTTTTCTATGTACTATTCTATGCTTCTATGTCGTCATTGCTGCTGGGTTGTTACACCTCAATTTCAGAGCGACCAGTTTGTACCTTTTTTCCGAAGGTGGCATTTGAATAGACACTGGCGAGATTTATTGATGGAATAACATTCTTGAGAAAAAGAGACAATTGCCTTCTAACACATGCCCAGCAATTTAGATTTATCAGATAAATTGTCAAATCAAGTTTCCGGTGGCACAGAACCAGTGACGTAATTTGCCCTCCTGCCTCGGTATGTTTTCTGTAGATGGGGGTCTCAGCTTCAGCCGCCACTTCATACAGTTTCTGGGCCACGTGGAATAGAGCACAAGTCTCTCGGTAAATTTCCTAATGATACAAAACATTGGGAACTCATCTCTTAACTGTAATGTTTGCCTTCTTCAATATAAACGAAAAATCACGATTGGTGACCAAAGCTGAAAACTAATCAACGAAAATGAAATTACGTTTTTAACCTTTTCTGAATCCAAACAGAGTAATATATTTTTTTCTGAATTACACCAATACTGAAAGATTTATGTAACTGTAGGAATGTCTACTTCCTATCAAGAGACTGAGGTCGACTCAGGCGATCAAACAAATGATGTTTAATGTAAAACAAACTGAGTTTAACAAACAAATGCACGAGAACTATGAATACAGGTCTAATCAGTTCAGAGGCTCCACGAGGACTGCTTGGGCGGTCCCGTGGCTAGTGTCATGACGTCATCACATTTTTCCCGCCAGTGGAGGATCACATGATGAACGGCGTGACATCATCGCGTTTGCCCGCGCTCTTAAATGAACCGCGCTCTGTACATGCAAACAGTATATACAAAGATACAGACTCAGGCTGTAGCTAACATATTGTGAAAGGGAATTATATACAGTTGATCGGAGTCCCTTAGTGGCTCCACCACATGCGACCCCCAGAATTGTCTTGAACAGAAAAAGTGAAACGGCGAAGAGGCCTGACAAGCCTGTCAGAGCGACTTCTGTACACATGAAGTGGAAGCTGCTGGATGGCGGGCGGGCTGGCGGGTGGTTGCCCTTGATCTGGCATGGCGACTGTGGGCCGTCGGCCATGTTTTGGCGGCTGTGCAGTCTCGACCGGACGGTCAAGGTCCAAGTGTGCCGGCTTCAACCGGTCAACCGAAATGTGGTCCGGTTTACCTCCGATATCCACCGAGAAAGTTTTGTCTCCCGGCTCTAGCACGTGGAAAAGACCAGTGTAAGGGGCCTTGAGCGGATCCCAATGAGAGTCGTGGCGGATGAACACATATTCGGCGTTCTTCAGCTCTGCTGGGACGTGGGAGTTCTGCAAGCCGTGATGCGATGTTGGTACTGGTGCAAAACACCTGGCTGCCTCCTGGTGGCTGATGAGTTGATTGGATACGAACCATCGCTCTGTTGGAGTCGGAAGGAAATCCCCTGGTAAGCGTAATGGCTGGCCATAGACGAGCTCTGCCAAGGATGAGCGAAGATCCTCCTTGGGTGCCGTGCGAAGACCCAACAGGACCCATGGTAGCCTGTCAACCCATCCAGCGCCTTGGAGGCTGGCCCTCAGTGCGGCGTTGAGCGACCTGTGAAATCATTCGCACAGGCCATTCACCTGTGGATGGTAGGCTGTGGTGTGATGTAGCTTGATGCCGAGCCCCTGAGCCACTGCGTTCCAGAGCTCAGAGGAAAACTGCGGTCCATGATCAGAAGAGATGTCCGCCGGTACCCCAAAACGGGTGACCCAAGAGGAGATGAATGCCCTGGCCACGTCTGCCGAAGTGGTGGATGACAAGGGAACTGCCTCTGGCCATCTAGTGGTGCGGCCTACCATTGTAAGGATATGTGTAAACCCAGGTCCACATTCACGTGATCGAACCGTCGCTCCGGAACAGCGAAGGTGGCCAATGGAGCTTTGACGTGACGCTGCACCTTGGCCCTTTGGCAGACCACGCAGGTGTTGGCCCAGTCGCGGACATCCATGTGCATGCCCCACCAAACGCACTTGGATGACATCAGCCTTTGCAAGGTCTTCATGCCAGGATTTGACAACCCGTGTATGGCATCAAAAACTTTGCGGCGCCAGGCGACCAGCACGATAGGGTGAGGATCTCCTACGGAGACGTCACAAAGTAGTGTGGTGGCTGCGGCATGGAATTCGATGCTGGCCACTTGGAGGTTAGAGGGGCTGGTTCAGTAAGCTTGCACCTCTGGATCCGAGGCTTGATCCGCAGCCATGAGGGCATAGTCGATGCCGAGCTGGACTGCCTGAACGGTCACGCAGGAGAGGCAATCTGCCACCAGGTTGTCTTTACCGGCCACGTGCTGAATATCAGTAGTGAATTCAGAGATAAACATTACTTGACGTTGTTGTCGGGCAGGCCACAGTTCGGCGGTCTTGGCCATTGCGAAAGTTAGTGGCATTTGGTCCACAAAAGCAGTGAAGGGACGTCTTTCCAGCAAGAACCGGAAATGGCAGATGGCCAGAAAAAGAGCCAGCAACTCCCGGTTGAAGGTACTGTACTTCCGCTCGTTTCACCGGAGTTGATGGCCGAAGAACATAAGAACATAAGAACATAAGAAATAGGAGCAGGAGTAGGCCAATCGGCCCCTTGAGCCTGCTCCGCCATTCAATAAGATCATGGCTGATCTGATCCTAACTGCCAATCCACTATGACAGGACTATCTCCTGAATCTAACAGAATTAGACACACAAAACAGGAGCAGGATCAGGCTACATGGCCCCTGGGCCCGCTCCGCTACACACAGGGCCATGACCGATCCGAACCTAGACTCATGTCCAAATTCCTGCCCGCTCCCCATAACCCTTAATTCCCTTTTCTTCTAGGAAACTGTCTATTTCTGTTTTAAATTTATGTAATGATGTAGCTTCGACAGCTTTTTGGGGCAGCATATTCCATGGACCTACCACCCTCTGAGTGAGGTAGTTCCTCCTCATCTCAGTTTTGAAAGAGCAGCCCCTTATTCTAAGACTATGCCCCCTAGTTCTAGTTTCACCCCTCATCGGGAACATCCTCCCCGCATCAACCCGATCCAACCCCTTCACAATCTTATATGTTTCAATAAGATCGCCTCACATTCTTCTGAACTCCAATGAGTAGAGTCCCAATCTACTCAACCTCTCCTCATATGTCCATCCCCTCATCCCCGGGATTAACCGAGTGAACCTTCTTTGTACTGACTCGAGAGCAAGTATGTCTTTTCTTAAGTATGGACACCAAAACTGTATGCAGTATTCCAGGTGCGGTCTCACCAATACCTTGTACAACTGAAGCAATACCTCCCTATTTTTATAGCTTGCCATGTTCCATTTACCCACTGTTCCTGCACTGCGCCGATGACATAGTCTGATGCGTCGGTGGTGAGGGCAATGTTGGCACCTGGCAGCGGGTGCGCCAGCATGGTTGCATTGGCTAGGGTGCTTTTTGTGTCAACAAATGCCCAGTCCATGACGAAGATCCAGCTTACCGAGTCCTTGCCAGACTTGCCCTTGAGGGCCTCGTACAGGGGCTGCATGAGCAGAGCTGCCTTGGGCACGAAACGGTGGTGAAAATTTACCATCCCGAGGAACTCCTGCAGGGCCTTGGTGGTCTGCGGTCATGGAAAGGATGTCACCGCCTCTACATTCACTTGCAAAGGCACCACTCCTTCCGATGTAATGCGATGTCCCAGGAAATCAATGTGGGGCAGACCAAACTGACACTTGGCCGTGTTGAGAATCAGGCCATGTTCGCTGAGGCATCGAAAGAGTGTGCGTAAGTGCGCTATGTGTTCCTCCTTACTCCGACTGGCCACGAGGATGTGACAAAAAGGAACTTGAGGTCTGCAGCGCGGAGTCCATGAGGTGCTGGAAGGCCTGGGTGACGTTCTTCAACTCAAAAGGCATCCTCAAAAATTCAAAAGGCCGAATGGGGTGATGACTGCGGTCTTCGGCATGTCCTGCGGGTGTACCAGGACTGGTGGTAGCCTCGGACCAGATCCATCTTAGAAAACACGGTGTTCCCAGCTAAATGGGCAGAGAAATCCTGAATGTGGGGGATCGGGTATCGATCAGAAGTGGTAACATCATTAAGTCGCCGATAGTCGCTGCATGGCCTCCATCCGCCACCAGGTTTCGGTACTATGTGGAGAGTCAAAGACCAGGGACTATTCGTCTGGCGAATGATCCCCAGGCGTTCCATCGTAGCGAACTCCACCTTCACGACCACCAGCTTGCCGGGTTCAAGGCGCCGGGCCCGCGCGTGGACCAGGGGGCCGGTGGTGGTGATGTGGTTATTCACAGCATGCTTCATGGCCGTAGAGGAGAACGTAGGTCTGGTCAGGTCTAGAAATTCACCGAGCAGGCGAGCGAACTCATCCGGAGTTGGGAAAGTGCAGGAGATGGTGCGCGACATGGTGTTACAATGGTGGCAAAGAATGGAGTGAAACATGGCCGCGTTGACCAGCCGCCGGTTCTGCACATCCACCAGGAGGCTATTGGCGCACAGGAAATCCGTGCCGAGGATGGCTTGAGAAATCCTGGCCATAACAAATTCCCAAACAAATCGCTGGCCGCCGAAGCACACTTGGACCCGCCGTTTGCCGAAAGTCCAGATAGCTCTGCCATTAGCTGCTTCGAGGGAGAGGCCGTGCCTCCCAGCTTGTACATCAATAGCGGATGCGGGTAGAATGCTGCACTGCACGCCGGTGTCACATAAGAATCGCCGACCAGAGATGAAATCAGTGATGAACAGTAGCTTGCCAGCATTTCCGATTACCATCGCAGCTGCGGGGCACCTGTCAGACCTGTTCCTCTTTTGCTGGGGTTGCAGTTGTTTTTTTTTGGGAGAGAAGCTGCAGGGAGGGCGGCAACATCTGGCTTTCGCACCAAACCGCGCATGGTAGAAGCACAGCCCCGAAGGTTGAGGAGCTGGGGCAGCATCTGTGGGGAATGGGCGCCTCGTGGCAGTGCCGTTCTGCTGCATCACCACAAAAATCTTGTCCGCTTTGGCTGCAAGTGCTGCGCAGTCTGTGACTTCGGTCCTGGCCAGGGCAGCTTGTTCTTGCTCCAGTAACTGACTGAGGAAGAGCTTCCTAATGAGGAAGCATTCCGGTTCGGAGCCAAGGAGCGTGAGCATTTGGCTCATGAGCTCAGACGGCTTGGAGTCCCCGAGGCCGGGCATAGCGAGCAGTCGGCGAGTGCGCTCCGACTTCATGAGCCCGAAGACCTGTAACAACCGCGCCTTGATTGTATCATACTTGCGGTCGTCCGGGCGGTTCTCAAGCAGGCTGACGATCTGCGAGGCGGTGCAGCTGTCGAGAGTGGAGATGACGTAAAAGTAACGGGTCTGATCCACAACGATGTTCCGTAGTGCAAACTGGGCTTCGACCTGGACGAACCACGAGGTCGCTTGTTGCTCCCAGAATTGCGGTAGCTTCAATGCAACGGCGTTTGTTTCCATGCTTCGTTCCTTCTGGGAAAACCGTTTGCAAAAGTCGGGGTCACCAATGTAGGAATGTCTAGTCCCTATCAAGAGACTGAGGTCAACTCAGGCGATCAAACAAACGATGTTTAATGTAAAACAAACTGAGTTTAACGGACAAATGCACGAGAACTACGAATACAGGTCTAGTCAGTTCGGAGGCTCCACGAGGACTGCTTGGGCGGTCCCATGGCTGGCGTCATGACGTCATCACGTTTTCCCCGCCGGTGGAGGATCACATGATGAATGGTGTGACGTCATCGTGTTTGCCCGCGCTCTTAAAGGGACCGTGCTCTGTACATGCAAACAGTATATACAAAGATACAGACTCAGGCTGTAGCTAACATATTGTTAACGGGAATTATATACAGTTGATCAGAGTCCCTTAGTGGCTCCACCACATAACTGTGATTGATAAATAGTGCAGGTAAAAAATGTGAAAGGAACTTGTCAGATATTTGAGGTAAATGTTGAAATGTTGCTGAATAGTCAGACTTGTGGAGCTTTTGCATATTGTTACAAAGAATGTGTGCAGCGCTGACAAATTATTTTACTCAGATTCTCTTATCAGTACTGTGAGCTGCAAGGACAAAAATTCATTCCGAAGTTTGATAAAATTGCAGAATAGATATACGATTTAAACTCACATTGCATTTCAAATTTCCGTGAAGGCTCACTATAACTAAATTTTCAACACACTGCCGCTTGGACAAGTCAATAGAAACAGGCGCACTCTGTCAAACACTACTTTGAGCAACATCGTGATAACATCGTTAAATGTAAAGGGAATCTGCCAGCTCTATAGACGCAAATCTGTATGAATATGAATTTAAGTTTGTAGAGATAACTACAGCCGAGGAAAGACTACAAAACTTCGTGTTCTTATCATTTTTAATATTGTTCCAAATATTAAATAGCAAATACGAATTAGTAGCAGAAGTAGGCCATACGGCTCCTCGAGCTTTCTCCGTCATTAAATAAAATCATTGGTTGATCTCCGACCTCAATTCCACTTTCCCACCTGATCCCATATCCCTTGATTCCCCTAGAGTCCAACAATTAATCTATCTCAACCTTGACCATATTCAACGATTCAGCATTCACATCCAAAGATTCACAACGCTATGAGTGAAGAAGTTCCTCCTCCTCTCAGTCTTAAATGGCCGACCCCTTATCCCGAGATTTTGCCCCTTAGTTCAAGAATCACCAGCGAACACCAACAACTTGTATGTATATAGGCCTTTAACGTCCCAAGGCGTTTTACAGGAGTGTTAGAAAACAAAATGTGACGCCACGCCACCTATGGAGAAATTGGGGCAGGTGACCAAAAGCTTGGTGAAAGAGCTAAGTTTTAAGGAGCGACTTAAAGGAGGAAAGAGAGGTAGAGAGGTGGAGAGATTTAGGGAGGGAATTCCGGAGCTTAGGGTCTAGGCAACTGAAGGCACGGCCACCGATGGTTGAGCGATTATAATCAGGGATGCTCAAGAGGTCAAAATTAGATGAGTTCGTGGGGTTGTGGGGCTGGAGGGGATTACACAGATAGGGAGGAGCGAGGCCATGGAGGGATTTGAAAACAGGGATGAGAATTTAAAATCTTCAGCCAGGCGAATCAACCTCTCAGCTTATACCCTGTCAATCCCCTTCAAAATCTTATGTGTTTCAATGAGATTACCTCTCATTCTTCTAAACTCTAGATTATAGGCCCTGTCTACTCAATCTCTCCTCATAGGACAACCTTCTCAACCCAGGGATCAGTCTAGTGAACCTGTCAAAAGTTCTCAAGTCAACCCGTTCTCTGATGACTCAACAGTGCCCTGCTCCATTTACTACTCCATACATAAAAAATCAGCTGATGACAGTCAAATTCAGGACCAGGACATTTTCCAGCCATAACAAGAGGCAGGTAACGTTTGTGCTGTGTCAGTGCCAGGCAACTACCAGCTCTAACAGGAAAAGGTACAATCTCCCTCCAACATTTTACGGCAACACAATCGCTTAGTGCCGCCCCATGAAGACCACGGAGGTCACCATCGACTAGATGATTAACAGGACAGCCATATCAACACTACAAGTGAAGAGTTCTCCATGATAAGGGTTTCTCTTTCTGACTGCTGACAGCCTCTCCACCGGGTTCAGATCTCATATTAAGAATGTGATGAAGTAATCAGCAATTGTCATAAGGATATACTCACAACACTACTCATAAAGCTCGGTGTCATACAAGACAAAACAGTCTGCTTGATTCTAAGACTGTAATATCCACCCCATCCACCAACAGTGCATTATTGCTGTAGTACGTACTATCCACAGCATCTCACGAAGCTAAATTAGCATCGCCTCTCATATCTACCCTGTCTACCACTGATAAGGATCAGAGCAGCGAAGTTGTGAGGTACCCGCTGTTCCAATATCCCCTGCAAGTCACTGCCGATCTTAACTTAGGCACATGTCATGGTCGCCACATTGTTAGTGAGTGAAAATCCTGCAATTGCATTCTTAGCACAATCCTAGTAGCATCATCATCGCAAGGATTGCAGCAATTCGAAAAGGCCAAACAGGACCGATGTGGGGCAGTGGGAGATGACAGATCAAAACAAGCGGGTCGAGTGATAAACAATGGACCATTTTGATATGAAGCTTTGTGAGCAAAAATACATTTTTATTGCTAGCCTCATATTGTCGATACCATTTTCCCAATCGATAACTGCATTCGGTGAAGATAATAGAAGAGGGACTCTGCAGTTTATGGGGAATGATGCGCACACTTAGTGTGAGGCTGGAGTAATTTGAATAACTTTGTGGTGAATGGGGAGCCAGACGTGAATCAAGATGGATAGGGAAGCAAGGAAACTAATCAGGTATAGAGGAAAAAGAAAGACAGGGAGCATCAGATTGAGAGCCGGAGAGCAAACGGATGAAGGGGCTGAATCAGGACCTGTGCAGGTGGAAAGGAAGGCAAAGGAGAGAATTAGGATTGTAACAGGTGGGGGAGGGGAGGAAACAGCAGGAGCAGAATAGTTGGGGAACCAGAGATGAAGCACTGGAAGGAGCGGCACGGAGAAGGAGGAGGGGGAATCAGATACTGAGGAATCGGGAGATATTTTATAAAGTTTATATTATTTATGTTAAATGCAAATTATAATTAGGAAATTGATTTAATTTTCAGAGTCACTCAGGCTCATAATGAAATGAATTTGCTTTCCACTTTTTTTACTGAAATTAAATGTAAATTTGCAGCACCACCAATAAAAGTTAACTGTCCAATGATAGCGACGGTTCGCTTGTTTACCACACATATTTACTGATTCAGTTCCAGTAAGTGAAACCTGGAGCCTGATATTCGTGGTTGTGAGCAACCTGATCAAGGCCGAGACTGTTATTAATTACAAAAAGAAAACACTGCAGATGCTGGAATTCTGAAATAAAAACAGAAAATGCTGGAGATACTCAGCAGGTCAGGCAGCATCTGTGGAGAGAGAAACAGAGTTAACGTTTCAGGTCGATCGCCTTTCATCAGAACTGGAAAAAAGCAGGAAATGGAACAGATTTTTAAGCAAGTGAAGCGGCTGGGAAAGTGGGGAGGTGATGAAAGGACAAAAGGGAAGGTCTGTGATAGGATGGAAGGCAGGAGAGTTTAAGAGACATTAAGAGATATTCAATGTAAAAGGAGAAGGTAATGGAAGAGGTTAATAAACAAAGCCCAATGGAAGTGCCGGTGTCGTGCATGCACTGCGCATGCGTGGGAAACCAACACTTCCATTGCCCTGAA
The DNA here is from genome assembly GCF_052327205.1 of Somniosus microcephalus. Lineage (NCBI taxonomy): Eukaryota > Metazoa > Chordata > Chondrichthyes > Squaliformes > Somniosidae > Somniosus > Somniosus microcephalus. The sequence continues at coordinate 55,197,066 of NW_028225180.1, read as the reverse complement.
AGAAAGGGTTCAGATGTCGAACGCGTGCGTGGGAGAGGCTGCGCATGTGCATCAAAGTTAGTTTTTTTCTACAGGTTTGCAGGGTAAGTCTTAGGTTTTTTTTTACAGGGTAAGTCTCCAGAAGTTAGACATGTAAAAGCAGGCATAAGGCCTGCTTTTTACAAGGTAAGTGGTGAATTAATTAAAATGAAAACATTTTTTCCACAGGTTTATTATTTTTAAATACTTTAAAGCAAGGTAAGTTTATTTTTAGCCCCGTTAGAAACTTAATTTTTTTTTTTCAAAATTTAAATTGTTGGCCCAGAAATTGGTGTCAGGGGCTTCCCACGGGTGCAAGCCCCTGACAAGCTGGCCACCAAACTCCACACTCTTAGCCTGAACACTTCCCTCTGCAACTGGACCCTGGACTTCTTAACAAACAGACCCCAGTCTGTCAAATTAGGTAACCACACCTCCCACCCCTGACCCTGAACACGGGGGCCCCACAAGGATGTGTGCTGAGCCCCCTCCTCTACTCCCTCTTCACCCACGACTGTGTGGCTGTTCATGGTTCCAACACCATCATCAAGTTTGTGGATGATACCACGATAGTAGGCCAGATCACCAACAACGATGAGTCAGCCTACAGGGAGGAGGTCCAGCATCTCGTGAAGTGGTGCGCCGATAACAACCTGGCCCTTAACATCAAGAAAACCAAAGAAATCATCGTGGACTTCAGGAAGTCTAAAGGCGGAAGTCACACCCCCATCCACATCCATGGGGCTGTGGTGGGAAGGGTGGACAGCTTTAAGTTCCTCGGAGTCCACATCACGGAAGACCTCTCCTGGTCCATCAATACCTCCTCTCTGGTGAAGAAGGCCCAGCAGCGCCTATATTTCCTAAGGAGGCTGAAGAGATGTAACCTGTCACCCCTGATCCTCTCTAACTTTTACCGCTGCACAATAGAGAGCATCCTGACGAACTGTATCACAGTATGGTATGGCAGCTGTAGCTACTATGACCGGAAAGCCCTGCAGCGGGTAGTCAAAACTGCCCAACGCATTACCGGCACCCGGCTACCGACCAAAGAGCACATATACCAGAAACGCTGTTTACGGAGGTCACGGACCATCATCAAAGACCCTACCCACCCCAGCCACAGTCTGTTCGCCCTCCTGCCATCTGGGAGACGCTACAGATGCATTCACACCCGAATGACCAGATTTAGGAACAGCTGCTTTCCCAGGGCTGTCATCCTACTGAACTCCACAAATAAACTCTAAAGCCTGCACATCTGCCAATGTACTTTATTACGGTTATGTTTATGTTAATGTATTACAAGCCAAATGAATGTTGAATGTTTAAATGTCTTAATCTAAATGTACACTCTCGGGAGCTGCAAGCCTACATTTCGTTGTACTGCACTTGTGCACTAACAATGACAATAAAGTTGATTATGATTATGATTATGATTACACTTACATAACGCGCCAACAGTTGAAGCGCGGCCCTGCGTGGATTTCCTGTCAGTGGCCCGGTTCAGCTCCCAGCGCGCTGTGCTTGTGTGATCCAGCGGCGTAGTTAGTTTGATGAGCCAGCTGGGATCAAGTGAGCACTGGGCAACCAATCGGAGGTTGCAAAAGTTCATTCATGAGTTTGACATTAAGAACTGTCAAACTCATGAAAACTCCGGGTGCCCAAAACAGTACTTAAACTTCAAAAAAAATTAAAAAAAATCCCACTAATTAAGTGAACTATTAATAACTGTAAAAAAACTAATTTAAACAATTATTCAAATTTTTGAAAAAATAATTTTTTAACAAATCGGGTCTAAAAATACACTTACCTTACTGTAAAGTCTTTAACAATAATAAACCTGTGGAAATAAATTTCTAACTTTAATTGATAGACCACTTACCTTTTAAAACTAAGTACTTACGTCTGCTTTTTTCTCGCGTAAAAATTGGAGGCCTTATCACACGGGCAATCCTGTAAAAAAAAAGGAATTTCAGCGTGCACGCGCAGACTCCTGCACGCACGTTCAGAGGAAAGGAAATTCCAGTTTTCCGTGCAAGCGCTGTGCATGCTGAAAACCGGCACTTCCATCGGGCCCACGCGTGAGCACACGGTGCTTACTCACACGTTGGGACCGGAATTACTGGGCCATTGTTTAAAAAAGTTATTTCATGTAATTTATAGTTTATTTAAAAAATTTGATTTTTAAACATTTATTTGAAGATTTAAGGCTTTTTTGGGGCCGTAGCATTTATAAGTTTTGACAGCTCTTCCTGTCAATCTTATGAATGGAGCATTCCCTGCTCTAATTGGCTCTCCATGGCCCACGTGATCCTAGGGGATGCATCAAGCTAATTGCGCCCCTGGGATACGCAAGCACTGCGCACCGGCAGCTGGACCATGCCCCAATCGGAATTCCATGCGGGCCCACAGCACAATGGCCGGTGCGCAAGGTAAGTGCAGGTCGGGGGCTTGCACCCGCGGGAAACCCCTGGCCCAAATTTGGATTCATCATCTTGTTTTTTCGTGTAATTTTTCAATGGTGTTGAAATGCTGAAGTATCCATTTTGAGTAAGGTAAGAATGGATTGTTTATTTCAGATAATGGCCCAGAAATTCAGGTCGGCGGCTTCCCGCGGGTGAAAGCCCTTTACCTGCACTTACCTGCGTGCCGGCAGTTGAGCTCTGGGCTCCCGTGGAATTCCACTCCGGGGCCTGGCCCAGCTGCCGGCGTGCTGTGCTTGCGTATCCCAGGGGTGCAGTTAGTGCGATGCGTCCCCTGGGATCACGTGAGCCATGGGCAGCCAATCAGAGAAGGGAAAAGCCCATTCATAAGAATGACAGGAAGACCTGTCAAAATTATAAATACTACGGGCCCCAAAATAGTAGTAAACCTTCAAATAATTTTTTTTAAAAATCACACTTTTTAAATAAGGTATAAATTACATTAAATAACTATTTTAAACAATAATTTAAATTTTTGAAAAGAATAATTTTATATTTTAATGGGGCTAAAAATAGACTTACCTTGCTTTAAAGTATTTAAAAATAATAAACCTGTGGAAAAAATGTTTTAATTGTAATTGGCCTTATGCCTGCTTTTTAAATGCGTAAATCCTGCAGGCTTAACCTCGCGTGAAAACCTGAAAAAAAAACCTAAGTTTGATGCGCACGTGCAGCCTCTCCCGTGCACGCGTTCGACCTCTGAACCTCTTCCTTCAGAGGATCAGAAGTGCCGGTTTCCCGCGCATGCACAGTGCATGCAGGAAACTGGCACTTCCATTCAGCCTACGGGTGAGTACCCCATGCGTACTCACCCGTGGAGACCCGAATTTCTGGGCCATTAACTTAATGGAAGCAACGCAATTTAACAGATTAAAACCTCAAAATGGAAACCCCCACGCTAAAATTCTACTGCTGTAAACAGTATTAAAACATATATTTCCCATTTGTGACACAGCTATGAGCAAAAACGTAGATCAAGACTCTGCAACATCAAACAGTTAGCATAGCCATCAGCGAAATCCAAACTTTCCAGCCACGGGAGGTTCACCTTTGACCCACATTGACCTCAGGATGCTGGGGCTCTTTGGTGCCAAACCGAGTCAAATATCGCCTTGTTGTCGAGGGGAATAACGATCACCTCTGCTTTGGTATTCAACTCTTGCATCTGCACCAAGTCGGGATCCGAGGATTTCAGGCACCACCCAAACTGAGTGTCCCTGAGCAGGTTATTGATGAGTGAATGTTGTTTGATGATGCTCTTGATGAGTCCATCCATCACTCTGCTGATCATTGTGAGATGGCTGGTATGGTGCGAATTGGCAGGATTTTATCTATTGTTAATTTAGTGGGTAGGACCTTGCTGGTCATCCAATACGCATCCCTAAAGAGTAAGATTTCCAGTTGTATAGACAAACAACCATGGTCAGCATGTGAGTTAAGAAGCAGAATAAAGCTAAAGGAAGTGACTCTCACTAATTGCAGGAAAAGTGGCAATCCAGAGGATTGGGAGAAATATAGAAAACAACAAAGGACACAAAGAAGTTATTAAGACCTGCAAAAGGGAAATAGATCAAAAACTTGCAAGTAATATAAAAGCTAATAGTAAAAATTTATATAAATATATTAAGTTTAAGAGGGTGTCTGAGAGTGATGTGGCCCATAAAAGAGAAACACAGATGATACGGTAATAGCTAACCAGGTCACAGCGGATTTATGTAACTAATAATTTACACCGGTTTCCACAGTAGATGAAAAGGACAAATAACAGTGATAGAACAGAAAATAAAATTAAATAAATGGGAAGAACTCACTGTAGATATAACAGTATAAATGTTGATGGTGAATATAATGATACTTAGGATAGAGAAATCTTTGGGAGCTGGTGATTTCCACCAAAGGTTATTAAAGAGTGGGGGTGGAAATTGCAGAAGCGATAGTTAGAATCTTTCACAGCTTTCTTGATTTGGGAATTGTGTTGTTAGACTGGAAATTGCTATCGTCACTCCACTATTTAAGATGGGTGAGATAGAAAAATAGTTAACTACATGCATGCTAGTTTAATGTTGGTTGAGGGGAAGCTATTTGAATCGGTCATTAAGGATAGAGTGACTGAGTATTTGAGTAAAACGAGCTGATCAGAGAGAGCATTCATGGCTTTATTAAAGGTCACTCATGTCTGACTAATCTGTTTGAATATTTTGAAGATATCATTAATAAGGTGCATATGGATGTCATCTTCGTGGGACTGCAGAAGGCATTCGATAAGGGACCTCACATAAGGGTGCATTAATGGCAAAAATCAGAGCACATGGAAATGGAGGCAGCCTTTTGACTTGGATTAGAAATTGTTAGGGAGTTAGGAGAACGAGTGGGACTCAATGGTATTTAGACAGATTGGCAGGTTACAAAAGCCTAGCATATATTCGCTTGAGTATCGAATATTGAGGGGCGATCGCACCGAGGCTTTTAAAAGATTGAAAAGATTCGATAGGGTAGATAGAGAGAAGGGATTTCATCTGATCTGGGAATCAAGGAAGAGGGTTATAACTGAACCTTAGAATGAGGCCCTAACCTAGTGAAACTACAAAATAGACAATATACCACAAGTGGAACTTTTAACTGGAAGCTGTGTGGTCAAGCAAAAAAGAATATTAAAGAAAACATTATCCAGCTGGGTAAAGCTGGAGCATTATTGTCGGTACCATTTCTGGGCAAGCACTGGAATGTGGTATTAAGCTTTCTCAGCTGGCACAGACACGAAGGGTCCCTCTGTGCCGTAAATTTCTACGATTCTATTTTATGATTTCTCGCATTTGTAACAATATACGGTGAAAATAGCATGGGATGGGTTTTGGGATGATGTGGATATTAGTGTGACGCTGGAGCACATTGAACAGCTTTGATATATCCAGTGAGGTGGATGGGAAATCAAACATGCAGCAGGAGGGGGAGCTAATCAGACTGGGGCAGGTGCAGAGTCAGGTAGGGGGCGGAGCGGACATAGAGCTTGAGGGCGAACCGATGTGGGAATGATTGGGCATTGAGCAGGAAAGGAAGAAGGGCAAGGGGCAATTTTGGACTACAGCAAGTGTGGGAAGTAATAAAGGGTTAGGGAACAGTTAGGGGTGGAGGAACGTGGTAGAGTTGGAGGCGGTTAAAGATGCAAGGAAAATTCAGGCATGGAGCAGGTGGGGTTGAAAGTGTATATGGGGAAGGGAATTAAGGCATAGAGCTGGGGGAGAAACACATGTAGAACCCGGGAGGGAGTGGTGGAAGCAGACAGGTAAAAGACAGGGATTTCAGACAAGGAGCAGGGCGACATGTTAATAGACTGGGAGCGGCAGCACAGAGAAGGCGGAAGGGGAATGAGACACAGAGCAGTCGCAAGAGGTAGCCTGAACTTTTAATGTTTATATTAGATACAAATACTATTTAGCAAACGAATTTAATTTTCAGAGTTTAACAGTCTCATAAGTATAATCCGTTGCCAAACTGTTAAAATGAAGATTAAAAGAACATGTGAAATTACTTCATGACCACTAAAAGTAAACAGGGCGGTGAAGCAGAAATGTCACTTGTTTAATGCCCACATTGGCTGATTCAGTTCCAGTTACTGAAACCCGGAGTCTGAGACTCATGGGTGTGAACATCTTCATCAACGCCAAGATTGTTACTCAATAACTAGAGTATTTGCTAGAGATTGTAATCAGCGATCTTTGTCACTTGCCATCTCTGTCCTTCTCTGGTCCGATAATAAACTGGATTTATGGTGAATAATGAAATCTAATTGAGGACAAGAAACTGATTCCCGCTACAGAGCACAGTTTCACAGCGGAGTCTTCTGAACTGCAGATGGAAGAGCTGTGGGGAAATGTAGTCATTGTTACCACACAGAGGATTAATGACTTTGCTTAAAAAAATCAGTACTTTATCATAACAGTTCAAACTGAATGCGACCGTGTCTGATTCTGATCGAGCCCTGCACCAAAGAACAGGGCGGGGAGGGATTGTACTTATTAGGCTGAAGGTCGTGTTTATGACTGTGATAGGTAACTGATAACCAGGGTGTGTTCATTAACCTGCAGAACTCACAACGCGAACTTACCCAGAATCTCTGGAAGCAGACTCAGGAGCCGCAGCAAAAGGTAAGCACCTGGAACATACTGAGTAAAATTATAGTGTTAATGTAGTGAAATCGACGTATATTTGTCTGGTCCTTCAACGATATGAACTAGGTAACAAAGGATGTTTTCTTTAAGAACTTATTTTACCGGGAGTTTCATCAATTAACAGAATCCAACTTCGAAATGCAATTTCACACGCTAAAATTTTGCTAGTGTAAATAGTATTCAAGTATATTTCTCGTTTATAACACGCTCAGGAAAAAGAGTTAGATGTCGATATAATTGAATCATACCGCACAGAAGGAGGCCATTCGGTCAGTCGTGTCTGTATTGGCACTTTGAAAGAATGATCCAATTAATCCCACTAGCCTGCTCTGTCCCCTGAGCCCAATAATTTTCTCCCCTTCATGTATTTATCCAATTCCCTTTCAAGCATCTGCTTGCACCACCATTTCAGGCATTGCATTTCAGATTATAATAACTCGATGCCTAAAAAATATCTCCTCTGGCTCTTTTACCAATGAAATTAAATCTCTGTCTTCTCTTGACTGATATTGGATAATATGAAAACAGGTAAAGAGGAGGTACTTCAATGGCTGGCAGCCCTCAAAGTAGAGAATTGACCCTGTCCAGATCGGATGCATCCTAGGTTCCTAAGGGAATTAATGATGATAATTGCAGAGGCTCTTTCCGCAATCCTCCAATCCTCCTTGTAAATGGGGCTGGTGTGGCGACACGCCACCACTGGACATAATCCGCTCACGGCGGCACGGACAGTTTAAGCAGATGCCCCCAGCCAGGGGCCCTTTCCTCCAGCAACTTGTTTCCCGCAGGGACAGGCTGCCGGGAGCACTTCCTGTCTGGGGAGTATTTAAATGGATGCGCGGGCTTTTCCAGTTTCTCTTTGCCATGAGGTAGAATAAAAGCAGTTGTGTTTTACTAGCTCTGGTCTCGACTCCCACGTTTGCCGCGGTATCTCAACACCGGTGACCCCGACGCTCAGGACGAATCCTAAGCTAGCATGGCGGATACAAACGCAGCCACGGTAAAACTACTGGAATTTTGGGAGAACCTGGCCGAAGCCTGGTTTGTTCAAGCTGAGTCCAGATTCCGGCTGAAACACATTACAGTCGACGCCAGAAAGTACGACTATGTCATCTCCTCTCTCACCTACGCCACAGTCCCCAAGGTTTGGGCAGCGCTGCAGGATCCACCACCGGAAGGCAAGTACGAACATCTGAAGGCTGCGCTCCTTAAAAATTTCAAACGTCCTCTTACCAGCGCAACTGCCAACTCCTTGACCTCCCCGGCCTTGGTGACACTTCACCCTCGGATCTGCTTTCCCACATGCTGTCCCTCTCGGACGACAAAAACACCGGCACCCTCTTTCGCACGCTTTTCATTCGGCAGCTCCCCGCCAGCATCTGCCCGCTCATTGTGGAGTCTGGCTCCACGGACCAGAATGACATAGCCGAAAAGGCCGACCGGCTGCTCTCTGCACAGTCCGCTCGTGACATCGTGCCCGACCTCACGGCAATGACCACGCGGTCTTCCCGGCCCACTAGGCCCGACCGCCCTACCACTCTGGGTCACTGCTACTACCACACCCATTTTGGCACTAGGGCCCAACGCTGCACGCCACCGTGTACTTTCAACCCCCCCCCCGCACCGGCCCCCGCGATGGCCGCAGGGCAAAAGGGGCATCTACTGTACGTCACCGATGACAAAACCAACCGCCGATTTCTGTGCGACACAGGGGCCCAGCACAGCATCACCGCCGCCTCCGCCCTCGAAATCCAACATGGCACACGAGGTATCACGCTGGCCACAGCCAATGGCTCTGACATCCGCACATATGACATCTGCATGGTCACGCGCGACCTCGCAGGCCGCCGCTACCGCTGGGAGTTCCTCACAGTCAAGGTCCTCTGCCCACTCATCGGCGCCGACTTCCTACGCGCCCACGGCCTCCTTGTCGACATTCCGAGGCACTGCCTCGTCGACATCAATACTATGGCCCCCATCCCTGGCGCATTCACCCCGGCCCGTTCGGCCGGCCTGATGATCTACTGCCTCGCCAGAGCAACGGACGACTACTCGGCACTCCTAGCCGAGTTTCCCGCCCTCACTAACACGACCTTTTCGGCCAAAGCTGCCAAACACGGTGTGGAGCACTATATCCCCACCACCGGCCCCCCAGTTTCTGCCCACGCCCGCAGACTCAACCTGGCCAAGCTGGAAATCGTGCGGGCCGAGTTCACCATCATGGAACACCTCGGCATCATCCGCTGCTCCAGCAGCCCTTGGGCCTTGCCCCTCCACATCGCCCCCAAGCCCGGCAGAGTCTGGCGCCATTGCGGGGACTACCGCCACCTCAACGACGCCACCACCCCCAACCGATACCCGGTGCCACACATCCAGGACTTCTCGGCCCGACTGGCCGGACGAACCGTCTTTTCCAAGGTCGACCTGGTGCGCGGTTACCACCAAGTCCCCGTACACCCCGCAGACATCCCCAAATCGGCCGTCTTCGCCCCATTCGGCCTGTTCGAGTTCCTGAGGATGCCCTTCGGCCTCAAGAATGCAGCCCAGGCTTTCCAGCGCCTTATGGACTCAGTCCACCGGGACCTGAACTTCCTATTCGTCTATCTAGACGACATTCTCGTGGCCAGCTCCTCCAAACAGGAACACCTCGAACACCTTCGCATCCTGTTCGGGCGCCTAGCCCAACACGGGCTCATCCTCAGCCCGGCGAAGTGCCAATTCGGCCTAACCGAGATCGATTTTCTCGGTCACCACATCACCCCTGCTGGGGCCGTCCCCCTGCCCAACAAGGTGCAGGCCGTCCAGCAATTCCCCCGCCCCACAACCATCAAGGGCCTCCAGGAGTTCCTCGGGATGGTGAACTTCTACAACAGGTTCATCCCCAGAGCTGCAGCCCTCATGAAGCCCCTATACGAATCCCTCCGAGGTAAATCCAGCAAGATGGACGTAGCCTGGACCACTGACATGTCAGCCGCCTTCGACGCCACCAAAAACGTGCTCACTGACGCCACCCTGCTCGTGCACCCGAGGGCCGATGCCCGGGTCGCGCTCACCACCGACGCCTCTGACCACGCGGTCGGCGCCGTGTTCGAGCAGTGGGTCAATGGCGCGTGGCAGCCACTTGCTTTCTACAGCCGCCAACTGCGCCCCCCGGAGGTCAAATACTCCACATTCGACCGCGAGCTTCTCGCGCTCCACCTGTCGGTCCGCCATTTCAGGTTCCTCCTGGGAGGCTGCCCCTTCACCGCGTACGTGGACCACAAGCCGCTCACATATGCGATGGCCAAGCACACCGAACCCTGGTCCGCTAGGCAGCAACGCCAGTTCGCAGCCGTGTCCGAGTTTACTACGGACATCCAGCACGTCTCCGGTAGAGACAACGTTGTCGCCGACTGCCTTTCCCGTCCCACCATCTGTGCGAATCACCTCGCGGTCGACTACGCGAAACTAGCAGCGGCCCAGCTCATGGACCCAGACCTCCTCTCGGCGGCCACCAGCCTGCCAGGGCTACGCCTAGCCAAGGTCGCGCACGGGCCCGAAGCCACGGCAGTCACTTGCGACGTCTCACTCGGCCAACCCAGGCCGGTCGTCCCTGCAACCTGGCGCCGCCACATTTTTGACGTGCTCCACGGGCTCTCCCACCCGGGTTCCCGCGCATCCGTCAAACTCCTCTCCCAGCGCTTCGTCTGGCGCAGCCTCAGCAAAGATGTTCGGATTTGGGCCACCTCCTGCCTTGCCTGCCAACAAAAGCACCCCTGGGAGACTTCGAGGTACCCAGCCGCCGCTTCGACCACGTACACGTCGACATCGTCGGTCCTCTGCCGCCATCGCAAGGCCAAACTTATATCCTCATGATGGTCGACCGCTACACACGCTGGCCTGAGGCAGTGCCGCTGACCTCCACCACCACAGCCGACATCGCCAGGGCGTTCGTTAACACCTGGGTTGCGAGGTTCGGCGTACCGGCCGACATAACCTCTGACAGAGGCGCCCAGTTCACCTCCGAACTCTGGACGGCCACAGCACGCAACCTCGGGGTGACGCTCCACCGAACCACGGCGTACCACCCGCAGGCCAACGGGCTTTGTGAACACTTCCACAGGTCACTCAAGGCCTCACTCTGCGCCGGCCTGCAGGACAGTACCTGAACTGACCGCCTACCGTGGGTGCTACTAGGCCTACGCACCACGGTCAAGGAAGACCTCCAGTCCTCGGCAGCGGAGTTAGTCTACGGACAACCGCTGCGCGTCACAGGTGAATTCCTTCCGGAGGCTACCACGCCTTGGTTGGCCGAACAGCAGCGGCTCAACTCTTTCTCTTCCGCTCAGCAGTTCGCCCCACTTCTGGTCAACCGACATGGCGAACTCGCACCTCACGTCCTGCCAAATTTACAGCAGGCGCGCTTCGTCTTCATGTGACACGATGCGCACCGCGGGCCCCTGCGACCCCCGTACGATGGACCGTATGAGGTACTACAAACCGGGGACAAGGTCTTCAAGCTGTGATTCGGCGACAGGGTCCACACAGTCTCCATCGACCAGCTCAAACCAGCACACACAGAACCAGGGGAACAGTTCCCCGTGGCCCGGCCTCCAACTAGAGGCCGTCCCGCCAGCAAGCCAGCACAGCCGGCGGTGAACAGCCCGGCCCCACCAACTAGACCGGTGACCACTCAGAGCCGCTGCGGCAGACCCATCAGACCACCGTCACGACTCATCCACTCCTCCTAAGCAGATTCTAGGGGGAAGTTCTGTGGCGACACGCCACCACTGGACATAATCCGCTCACGGCGGCATGGACAGTTTAAGCAGATGCCCCCAGCCGGGGGCCCTTTCCTCCAGCAAATTGTTTCCCGCAGGGACAGGCTGCCGGGAGCACTTCATGTCTGGGGAGTATTTAAGTGGATGCGCGGGCTTTTCCAGTTTCTCTTTGCCATGAGGTAGAATAAAAGCAGTTGTGTTTTACTAGCTCTGGTCTCGACTCCCACGTTTGCCACGGTATCTCAACACTGGTGCCATTGGGATGGAGGACTGCAAATATTAAATCCCAGCTTAAAAATGTGACAGTGTTAAACCTGGAAAATACAGGCCAGTCAGCCTAACATCAGTGGTGAGGAAACTTTTATAGGCTATAATCCTGAACAAAATTAAGTTGAATTTAGAATAGTATGGGCAAATAAATCAAAGTCAGCATGGATTTGTTCAAAGCAAATCGAGTTGATTAACTTTATCTTGTTCTTTGATGAAGCAGCGGAGAGGGATGTTGAGGGCAGTGCGGGTGGTGTTGTGTATATAGACTTTCGAAAGGCGTTTGGCAAAGTCCCACATAATAGATGTGCTAGCAAAATCAAAGCCCATGGGATTAAAATGGCAGTGGTAGGATGGAAACAAAAATGGCTGAGGGACAGAAAGCATAGATTGTCATATGAGGACAGATTGAGTAGACTAGACCTATGGTGTCTAGAGTTTAGAAGAATGAGAGGTGATCATAGAATCATAGAAATTTACAGCACAGAAGGAGGCCATTCGGCCTCTCTTGACCATGCTGACCGACAAAGAGCTATCCACCCTAATCCCACTTTTTAGCACTTGGTCCGTAGCATTGTAGATTAAGGCACTTCAAGCGAATATCCAAGTTTTTAAAAAATGTGACGAGGGTCTCTGCCTCTATCACCCTTTCAGGCAGTCCGTTCCAGACCCCCACCATCATCTGGCCAAAAAATGTGCTCCTCAAATCCCCACTAAACTTCCGACCAATTACTTTAAATCTATGCCCCCTGGTTAGTGAACCTTCTGCTAATGGTAGTAGGTCCTTCCTACTGTAATGTATGTAATGTATATATACCTTAAGGGAGAGAACTACTTTTTACAGCTCCTGTATACTGTAGTACCGGCAGTGACCACACCTGTATATAAACCCTGAGTAGTGATCTGTATAGTTAGTTCTAGAGTAACCCTCATTCAGTAAGCACCTGTTGAATCGTTCCCTGCAGTCTGTTGTCTGAATATTGAAGGACACAACATTAAGATACACGGGTATAACATTGGCAACGAGGCAGATTCGAACCTACCTGCAACTCTGCATCACCTCCCAGGGATTTGCTCCTGGAGAACAGTGGAAGAAGGTCGAGTCCAGAAGCACGGGCGTCGACCACGGGCAACTGCCCAGTCATCCAGCGGAGATTTGAGCATCGCAGGGGAGGCTGTCGAGAGCCAGGCTTGGCTTTCCAGTCACGGTGGTCCAGCGAAACGGGCTGGCAACAGGTAATGCGCAGACCCTTCCCGGACAGCGGCAGGCTAGAGCCCGACCGAGTGGCACAGAAAAAGGCCGAGCAGCGTCAACGGGGGAGAGAGAGAGGGCAGAGAGCACAGGGCGCAGCCGGTGTTCAGGACCGAGTGGCATCAACGGGGGAGAGAGACGAGAGAGAGCAGAGCGCAGCCGGTGTTCAAGGGCCGAGCAGCGTCAACGGGGGAGAGAGGCGCGCAGGAAAACGCGAGGCACTGCCATTGCCACGAGGACCACAGAGAGCGGCATTGGCAGCAGCACAGGAGCAGTGCATGAAACCCACAGGGCGTCGCCATTTGCCACGAGGACCGCCGAGAGCGGCGTTGCCAGCAGCGCGGGAGACGCCATTTTAAGCCACAGCGGGGAAGAAAGGAAAGCGCGGGAGACGCCATTTTAAGCCAGTCTAACCACACCCAAAAATGCCGAAGAGTGGCAGTATCACAGCGTTCGACAATGAATTCGAAGATTGGACGACATATGTCGAACGCATAGAAGTATGCTGCAAGGCGAATGAAGTGCCAGATGACAAGAAAGCGTTGGTATTGTTGAATTCAATGGGTGCAAAAACGCATGGCTTACTACAAAACCTAGTAAGCCCAGAGAAGCCAGTAGAAAAGGATTTTGAAAACATAGTGTCAATCCTATAGGATCACTTAAACCCCACACCGCTGCTAATAGCAGAAAGATTTAAGTTTCACAAAAGGAACCAGCATAAAGATGAAAGTAATGATGAGTATTTAAGGGAACTGCGCAAGCTATCGAAACGCTGCCAGTTTGCAACGGGACTAGCAGATAATTTAAGGGACAAGTTTGTGTGTGGGCTTCAAAGTGAAGGAACCCAGGAACGGCTTCTATCAGAAAAGGATCTTACGCTGGACAAGGCTTTCACCATTGCAGTAACACATGTGCAGTAACACATGAAGCAGCAGCACGGGGCCCTGCAGAGATACAATGGAGACCGCAAGAATATGGCACAAATGAAATGTCATACGGAACAGTGAAGTGCTATCGCTGCGGCAGAACAACACATGACCAGAATGATTGCAGTTTCAAGGACAAAGTGTGCAGACAGTGTGGAAAAGTAGGACACATAGCAAGAGTCTTCAGGTCGGGAAAGAGAACCAGCAGCAAGAAATCTCCACAGGAGAAGTACAAGAAGGTACATAAGGTGACGGAGAGTAGTTCAGATGAACAGAAGAGTGATGCAGACTCCGGAAGCAAGGAGCTGGGTTGTCTGAAACTACATAATGTGATCAAAACGGAGGATCACCAAACTATCTGGGTCACGATCAAGATAGCAGGAGTCCAAGTGAAAATGGAATTGGACACAGGATCAGCCCTAACAGTCATAAACTGAAGGGACTACAAGCGACTATTCTCACATATACTCTTGAGAGATACAAAGATTGTCTTGAAGATGTACACGGGGCAAAAAGTCTACCCCAAAGGAAAAATAAGGGTGAACGTTATATATAACGTCAAGGAAACACCAAAAATGGACCTATATGTATTGCCAGATGGAGGACCACCACTACTAGGACGTGAATGGATCCGGAAGATACAGCTAGATTGGCATTCCATACAAGCACTGACTGTAGATGCCAAAAAGGATGACGACATCACACCTGGACGACCGTCAAAAATGCTAACTGGCGCACAAGTAGTGTTCCAGCAGGGATTCGGAACACTAAAAGCCATAACAGCGACGATCAAAATAGAGGAAAATGCAAGCCCAAAGTTTTCTAAGGCCAGACCAATATCTTATGCGATCCGACCAGCCGTCGAAGCAGAGCTGGAAGGTTTGGAACATTCAGGAGTACTGTCCAAAGTGGACTGGAGCGAGTGGGCTACACCCATCGTTCCTGTAATGAAGAGGTCGTTGAGTAATGTGCCTGGGGAACCAAAGAAGGTTCGCATCTGTGGGGACTTTAAGGTGACAGTGAACCCAGTCCTTCACACTGTACAATATCCGCTTCCACGGATTGAAGATATTTTCACCTCGCTATATGGAGGGAAACGCTTCACTAAGATTGATCTGGCCCAGGCGTACCTGCAAATGGAGGTAGAAGAAGCCTCGAAACAGTACCTCACGATCAACACTCATAAAGGTCTCTACCAATACAACCGGCTGCTGTTCGGGGTAGCATCAGCTCCGGCAATTTGGCAAAGGGCAATGGAACAAGTCCTGCAAGGGGTTCCAGGGACCCAGTGTTATTTGGACGACATCCTGGTCACGGGCAAAAATGACAGTGATCACCTCACCAACCTGGAGCAGGTGCTCACTAGATTGAAGGAATATGGGCTCCGAGCTAATCGCCACTAATGCGAGTTTTTCCAGAAGCAGATCTTGTATTGTGGCCACGTTATTGATAAAGAGGAGTTACATAATTCCCCTGAAAAGATTGAGGCAGTAGTCAAGGCTCCAGCACCGGAAAATGTGTCACAACTGAGGTCGTTCCTCGGGCTGGTGAACTACTACCATAAGCTCTTGCCGAATTTGTCTACCGTACTACACCCACTGAACACCCTACTGCAAACGGGGGTACCATGAAAGTGGAGTGACGAATGTAAACGAGCTTTCCAGAAGAGCAAAGCATTGATCACATCAAAAGAGGTGTTGGCTCATTTCAACCCAGCACTACCAATTCGGTTGGCGTGTGATGCACCACCCTATGGCATTGGAGCGGTGCTGTCGCACTAATTCCCGGACGGCTCGGAGAGGCCAGTAGCCTTTGCCTCACGGTCACTAACCTCAGCCGAGCGTAACTATGCCCAGATTGACAGGGAGGCCCTCAGCCTAGTGTGGGGAGTGAAAAAGTTCAATCACTATCTGCACGGGCAGAAGTTCACCTTGCTGACTGACCACCAACCACTTGTCTCCATCTTTACTCCAAAGAAGGGCATTCCGGTGATGACTGCGCAATGGCTACAAAGATGGTCCCTTTTTCTAGGGGCGCACCAATATGAAATCGAGTATAAGGGCACGAAGCAGCATGGAAGCGTTGATGGGCTATCACGCCTGCCACTGCCTACTGCGGAGGAAGCACCAGCAGTGGATCCTGTCGAAATATTTAATTCGACTATAATTGAATGCTTGCCAGTAACTAACGCTGGTATAGAGAAGGAGACCCGAAATGACCCGACACTGTCTCGGGTATATGATTTGACGGTGAAGGGATGGCCAGCACATGGCGACTCACTTTTGCCAGCATTCTCATCCAGAAGAGAACAGCTGTCAGTATGCCAGGGGACCTTGATGTGTGGATCCCGAGTGGTAATTCCACCCAAGTTAAGGGAGAGAGTGCTCAATGAGCTTCACGAAGGTCATCCGGGAGGGGTGAAAATGAAAAGCCTTGCTAGGGCTTATGTGTGGTGGCCAGGGATCGATCAGCAAATCGAGGACCAGAAAAAGGGCTGCTCAGGATGCCAGAAGGTCCAAAATGCACCACCACATGCCCCTCTACACCCATGGGAGTGGCCCTCATCTCCATGGTAACGGGTGCATATTGATTTTGATGGTCCATTCATGGACTCAATGTTTTAAATAGCCATGGATTCGCACTTGAAATGGCCTGAGGTGATCAAAATGTCCTCCACCACCACGGAGAAAACTATTGCAGTCCTATGGACCATTTTTGCCAGGAACGGCTTGCCAGAGCAGATTTGCTCTGATAATGGACCACAGTTTGTGTCCGAAGAGTTTCGAATATTTATGAAAAGGAATGGGGTAAGGCATTACACATCCGCCCTGTATCATCCAGCCACAAATGGATTGGCTGAGAGGTTTGTACAGACCTTTAAAAAAGCAGTAAAGGCCATGTGCGAAGACGACATTCCACTGCAGCATAAGGTGGACAATTTCCTGTTAGCCTACAGAAATGCGGCACATGTAGTCACCAACCAGGCCCCGGCCATGATGTTCTTTAACCGAAGGTTGAGATCTCGTCTGGATTTGCTCAGACCAAATGTACGAAGAGATGTTGAGAGCAAGCAATTCCAGCACATCAATGAGAAGCCGACAAGGAGCTTCAATGTAGGGCAACCAGTCTTGGCCCGCGACTTCCGAACGGAGAAATGGCAACCAGGAACGATATGCACATGGCAGGGGCCACTAATGTACACAGTGGATGATGGGGAGAACATTGTGAGATGCCATGCTGACCAGATCCTAGAGTCACAGGAACGAGTCAACCCCATGTCTCGGCCATACATACCTGGTGAGGAACCCGACGTACAGGTCGCATCTACCTCAGAAACAATAGCATTAGAAGCTGATGAATCAACTGGCGACAGGGTGCTAGAATCGCCTCCGCACCAAGAGCGAGACACTCGGGAAAGGCGTTATCCAGAAAGAATCAGAAAGCCTCCCCAGAGACTGAATATATGAATGGACTATTTTCATATAACATTGTATATTAAAAATGTTCATTGTTAAATGAGTATTATGGTACTGTTAATCTAAAAGGTGTGGAATTGTAATGTATGTAATGTATATATACCTTAAGGGAGAGAACTACTTTTTACAGCTCCTGTATACTGTAGTACCGGCAGTGACCACACCTGTATATAAACCATGAGTAGCGATCTGTACAGTTAGTTCTAGAGTAACCCTCATTCAGTAAACACCTGTTGAATCGTTCCCTGCAGTCTGTGGTCTGATTATTGAAGGACACAGCAGTAAGATACACGGATATAACGCCTACCACTCTATCTAGGCCCCTCAAAATGTTATACAGTTCAGTTAGGTCTCCCCTCAGCCTCCGCTGTTCCAAAGTAAACAACCCCAGCCTATCGAATCGTTCCTCATAGTCAAAATCCCTCAGCTCAGGCAACATCCTCGTACATCTCCTCTGCACCCCCTCTAGTGTAATCACATCTTTCCTGTAATGTGGTGACCAGAACTGCACACAGTATTCTAGCTGCGGCCTAACTAATGTTTTATACAGTTCAAGCATAACCTCCCTGCTCTTATATTCTATGCCTCGGCAAATAAAGGCAAGTATTCCACATGCCTACTTAACCGCCTTATCTACCTGTCCTGATACCTTCAGGGATTATGGACATGCACTCCATGTCCCTTTGATCCTCTGCACTTCTCAGTGTCCTACCATTTCTAATGTATTTCCTTGCCTTGTTAGCCCTGCACAAATTAATTTCCTCACAAATCTCCAGATTTAATTCGATTTGCCATTATTCTGCCCACCTGACCAGTCCATTCAGATCTTCCTGCAGTCTGCAGCTTTCATCTTCATTATAAACCACATGGCCAATTTTTGTATCATCAACAAACTTTTTAATCATACTTCCTACATTCAAGTCCAAATCATTGAGATATACCACAAAAAGCAAAGGACCCAGTACTGAGCCCAGTGAAACCCCACAGGAAACTGCCTTCCACTCACACAAATGCTCATCGACCATTACCCTTTGTTTCCTGGTTCTGAAGCAATTTTGGATTCAACTTGCCACTTTGCCTTGGATCCTATGGGCTTTTACTTTCAAGACCATTCTGCCATGAGGGACCTTATGAAAAGCCTTACTAAATCCATAAATGCACTACCTTCATCGGCCCTGCTCTTTAACTCCTCAAAAAATTCAATCAAATTAGTCAGCTACGACCTTCCCATAATAAATCCAAGCTGACCACCCCTGATTAATCCGTGTCTTTCTAAATCAAGATTTATCCTGCCCCTCAGAATTTTTCCAATAATTTTCCCACCACCGATGTTAGGCTGACTGGCCTGTAACTACTCGGTCTATACCTTTCTCCCTTTTAAAAACATAATACCAAGTTAGCAGTCCTCCAGTCCTCTGGCACCACACCTGTAGCCAGGTGGGATCTTCTATCTTTCTATGTTTCTATGAAATGATGGTCAGAGCCTCTGCTATTTTCTCTCTTACTTCTCTAAACATTCTGAGGTACATTTCATCCGGGCCAGGTGATTTATCCATTTTCAAAGAGGCAAAACCCCATGATACTTCCTCGTTCACTATGTTTGTTTTATCCAGTATTTTGCACTCCTCCTCGCTGATTGCAATATCTGCATCGTCCCTCTCTTTAGTGAAAAGAGATGCAAATTAATCATTTAGAATCATACCCATGTCTTCCGCTTCCACAAACAGGTTACCTTTATCATCCCTAATAGGCCCTACTCTTACTTTAGTTATCGTCTTGCTCTTAATGTATTTATACAACATATTTGGGTTTTCCTTGAATTTACTTGCCAATATTTTTTCATGTGCTCTCTTTGCTTTCATAATTTCCTTTTTTGATTTCACCCCTGCACTTTCTACACTCCTCTCGTCTTTCTGCCTGACATGTCCCCATCCATCACTACCCTCCTCCGCCTGGCTGAACTTGTTCTCACATTGAACAACTTCTCCTTTAACTCCACTCATTTCCTCCAAATCAAAGGTGTTGCTATGGGTACCCGCATGGGTTCTAGCTATGCCTGCCTTTACATGGGATATGTAGAACACTCTTTGTTCCAGTCCTACTCAGGTCCCCCCCCTCACCTCCTTTTCCGATACATTGATGACCGTATCAGTGCCGTTTCCTGCTCTCGCCCTGAACTAGACAATTTCATTCACTTTGCCTCCAATTTCCACCCTTCCCTCACCTTCACATGGTCCATCCCTGACTCTTCCCTTTCCTTCCTCGTCTTCTCCGTCTCCATCTCTGGGGATAGGTTATTGACAAACATTCATTACAAGCCCACTGATTCCCACAGCTACCTGGACTACACTTCCTCCCACCCCACCTCCTGTAAGGACTCTATTCCATTCTCCCAGTTTCTCCGTCTCCACCGCATTTTCTCCGATGATGCCACCTTCCACACCAGTGCTTCCGACACATCTTCCTTTTTCCTCAACCGAGGATTCCCCTCTACTGTGGTCGACACGGCCCTCGACCGTGTCCGTTCTACCTCCTGCACTTCTGCCCTCACCCCTGCCTCTCCCTCCCGGAACCACAATGGGGTCCCCTTGTCCTCACCTTTCACCCCACCAGCCTTCACATTCAACGGATCATCCTGCACCATTTCTGCCACCTCCAAAGTGATCCCACCACCAAATGCATTATCCCCTCCCCTCCACTTTCAGCATTCCATAGGGACCACACCCTCCGAGACACCCTAGTCCACTCCTGTATCACCCCTAGCACCACTTCCACATCGCCTGACACCTTCCCGTGCAAGCGCAGGAGATGTAACAGCTGCCCGTATACCTACCCCCTTCCCACTGTCCAGGGCCACAAATACCCCTTCCAGGTGAAACAGCGAATTACTTGTGCTTCTTGCAATCTAGTATACTGTATTCGCTGCTCACGATGCGGTCTCCTCTACATTGGGGAGACCAAACACAGATTGGGTGACCGCTTTGTGGAACACCTCCGTTCAGTCTGTAAGGGTGACCCTGAGCTTCTGGTCGCCTGTCATTTTAATTCACCAACCCATTCCCACTCAGAACTCTTGCATTGTTCCACGGAAGCTCCACGTAAACTCGAGGAACAGCAGCTCATCTTCCCATTAGGCACTTTACAGCCTTCCGGACTGTAAGAAATAGCTGTTAGATTCAAAGATGGGTTTTAATTCTTAGAACAGAGACTGACAGCATGCGGCCGGGAACAGAAAGCATAAATGCCAGCAAGGTCGAATATCAAGCATCAAAAGACAAATAGAATTGATAAGGGAATCGTAAAATGCAAAACATCACAGGGTGGTGGGATAATAGACAAAAATGGAGCCGAAAAGTCATAAAATGTCCTTAAAGAAACATAACAAAACATTCCTCAGAAAGATAAGAGGGAGGCTTCATCAGCCATGCAGAAAGGGACGGTGAGGGTTGCCTTCCCGCTTCACAATTGGACAATAGGATGGGGGATCAAATGATTGACACCAGGTGATTACCAGCCCACTGAAATAACTATAAATATAGACGACCGAGAGAGGAAATCAGGCAGTCAGGGGCGAAGGCTTCCCCAAGGTGGCTACGGCCTAACACCTTGGTCAAGTTTAGCCTCTGAGATGACTAACACCTCCAGCAGCTTGAGAGATGACCCAACGGAAGTGACCACTGCAGCAGACTGCAGGAATCCACCCAATCCGAGACCACCGTACTGCCTCCGTGTCCATCCGGTCGTGTCATTCTGATTCGGGAGTCGAAGATCGCTTCTACTGTCCCGGGTTGTATGTCTATTATACTCAGCTTAAACCATATGTAATATCTGATTATGCTTTAAAACTGTAGCTCTTTAATAAAAGCCTTGCAACTTCTAAAACCCTGTTGGGTAATCTGTGTGAGCCTGTGATCCTAAATCTTACATTGGTGTCAGAAGTGGGATCATGCAGCTAGGAGTTGTAAGGTTCCAATTGGGATGACCAGAGGGACCGGTCAAACACGCGTGACCGTTGCTTAGACTGTGTATAGTGTTTTTTTCTCTCAGAAAGTAGGGAGCGGCCGGTCGAATGCACGTGATCGTTGGTTAGACTGTGTATAGCGTTTTTTTTCTCTCTGAAAGAAGGGAGCGGTAAAGAGCTTGTTGAAAGGTAAAACCAGAAATACAATGGCATTGACATATCACCGGGAACAGTTGATAGATAGCCTGAAGGAGGTAAAGCATAAAGTGCAGCAGAGACAGGGAGAGATAAAGAAGGAAAAACATCTAACTTGCAGGCTAACCAATCTGAAAACTCAGCAAAGGAAGGGGAAAAACAGGGATTTGGAAAGCCAGGAAAAGCTGCTGAGACACCGATTTTAAAAGGGGAAAAAAGATAAACTTAAAGTTTTACCGACATGGAAGTTATTAACATCTGTGCCGAGACAAATAAAACACAAGTTTTCTGAGTGAAAGGAACCTTAAAAAAATGCTAGAATTTCAGTTTGTATGAAAATGTGTGTTAAAGTGTGAATGTTTTCCTGACGATGAATGTTTAAGAAGTTACAGTATTTCTTTTGTCTGAAAAGTCTGTCTTTAAAAGAAAGATTCTGTTATGTGTGTTTTAGCTCCACCCACTGCTCTGTGTTAAAAGCTTTTAAATCTTTTGTCTTGTCTTGGATTTTGGAAGTTTTAAGAGTGTGCGAATAAGATTGTGCCCCAAGAATTAAAAAAAAATCTTTGAACTACAATGTAAATTAAGCTCGTGTGTAAAAACTGAGAAGAACAACAAAAAGTTTGTTTAACAAAAGATTAAGTTTCAGTCTAAGATTTAATCTTGGAGTCGCGGTTGCTATGGTGAAATCTTCTAAAGCAGTTTGATTTGATTTGTTTAAATGTGAAAAACTAATTTTTCTCCAATTATATTCAATGTTTTTACAGTATTTTGGAAAGACATCTGAAGAAAGGACAATAAGAAATATGATGTAATTTACTGTTTTCTGCAAGAATGTGCTATTTTGTTTTGTTTTATCTGTTCTGGTCGTGTTTAGTTAAAGTGCGAAAACACAACTGCCTTTTTCGATCAGGAAAGTTTTTTAAAAATTTACGTGATGTAACATAATTGCGTGCGCCTGATAATGTTTTGCTCCACCTTCTTATGATCCTGCAAAGGAGTTAACCCTTTCCACTGACAGCTGTTTAAGTTCACCAAGCACCAACTTTAGTATTACTGAATGAAATTTAAAGATATTAGACGTTATTAAATTTAAGTTTCTTAATGTTAAGTTACTATTTTAGCACAGTGACAGAAGGAAAATTATGATTTGATAAATTAAACCCTTGGGCTCTAAGCAGAGTCACAATGGATTATATTCTTTCTTTTGTTATATGGAAGCTACCTTGTAAACTAAATGCTGCACTTTTGTCTCTAATGTTAAAACACTGTGTAAGCCAGCTCGCCTGAGAATTAATTTTTTCTGAACTTGGAAATGGAGGATAAATTGATAGAAATGAAATTGAACATTGTCAGTTCAATAATACTGCTGTTTGGATTTTGGGATAATTTTGAAATGACAAACTGGACTCAGGCACTATAAATTTGGTTACTTTTGGGAAAATAAAAGACCCTCTAAAATAATGATAAATAAAAAAGTGTTAATAACTTGGATCAAGTTATTATTATTACTATTTTCTATCTTAAATATTGTACTGGACAGTAAAGTTTTTCCCGGACTCATGAATGAGATATGAATGGTAATTAAAGGATAGTAATTGAGGGTGTAAGATTGAAACAGGAGAATTACACTACTGGATGGGAATTTTCAAAATTTTCTAGTGAAAGTCAAGAAAGTGTCGTTAAGAATAGTAAATTGATAGCTTTCTCTTGGAGACATTTGTGTCCCTGCCTTTAATGAACTTTTAAAGAAAACTGTATTTGATAGTCTGGCCACTACCCAAGATATCGGGACCATGCAGAGGAAGATGAACAAAGATATCCAGACGACTACAATCTTTTGATGGTATCTGAAAGCCTGAGAAAGGCTTGTATCGAATGGCACGATATTGAGATACTGATATGAGTGTGCAAATGTGATTTGTTACGTATGAAGCAATTACCATCCAGGAATGTATGTTGAGTTTGCACTGAAGAATGGGTCGCTGACATGCTCAGTTACTTGACAACAGCAAGACAGACATGAAATAGTTAATGTGGCTCAGGAGAGTGAGACAAACTTTAAAGCATTGACACATACTCCATCGAGAAACTATCTAATTAATGAAACAATCAGAATAGAGTTAAACACACTGGTATCTGTTAGAGGGATTGAAGTTGAAGTGGAGAGTTACATGGAAACTGGATTGGTACAATCGAGGGCTAAGGAGAAATCCTGATTAGTAAGAATAATCCACAACATGGAAACGAGCAAAATAGAGATCTGGAGAATCTTTTAAGTGCATGATTTGTTGATTAGATGTGAAACTGCAATGTCGCTTGAAATGATTGTAAGACTGAATTTAACTGTGGCTGTAATAATTATGTTTTGTAGGGAACAGAGCGTGGGAAAAAGCAGAACGAATCCAGTATGGGGTGATTTGTGGTGGCTCCTGTGTCACTACTACTGCAATTACCATGCTTTACGGGTCTAACAGGACCTGTCCCATCAACCAACACGTTTTTTAGTATGAGCTACACAATTATGTGGCACAATTCGGATACTTGGATACGACATTCCCCTGTTGTTTGTGGGTTTCACTGAGCTCATGATGCGACTGAACTCCTCCCTAAAGCATTTTTATGTTTTGGAGCAAGACAACTCGAGAACAGATATTGAAATTGACAGCATAGGGGACAACTCACACTGGTGGGATATTGGGCTTAATACATCAGCACACCCTTAGGTTCGTATTATTTCACATGCTCTGGTAGTTATCCAACTTGTAATGATAGTGTATTTGATATATGTAACGTGTGTAGTAAGACTTTGATACATAAGCCAATTGGGTACTCATGCCCATGACTAACAAGCACTAACAAATTAATTGAGCACACTGAAAGAGAAGATCCGAAGCAATATAGAGGAGACCCCAGGCGGGGTAACATCAGGAAAGATAGAGGATACAGAGGATGTCCCAGGTGGGGCAGAATTGGAACACCGGAACAGTGAATTGAATTTGAGTAAGGGGTCAGAGGTTGCTCCTTCTCCTCAAAGGAATGGACTGTAAGGATGGGGGTAATCTTCATTTTCAAGACTCCCTACTAACTAATGCCCAAGTTTAGAGAGCAATAAGAACTAGCTAGATTAGCCAAGAGCCGTTTGTGAGAAGTCAATAAGGGTATTTTCTTCTCAAAGAAGGGAATTGTAAGAAATAGCTGTTAGATTCAAAGATGGGTTTTAATTCTTAGAACAGAGACTGACAGCATGCGGCCGGGAACAGAAAGCATAAATGCCAGCAAGGTCGAATATCAAGCATCAGAAGACAAATAGAAGTGATAAGGGAATCGTAAAAGGCAAAACATCACAGGGTGGTGGGATAATAGACAAAAATGGAGCCGAAAAGTCATAAAATGTCCTTAATGAAACATAACAAAACATTCCTCAGAAAGATAAGAGGGAGGCTTCATCAGCCATGCAGAAAGGGACGGTGAGGGTTGCCTTCCCACTTCACAATTGGACAATAGGATGGGGATCAAATGATTGACACCAGGTGATTACCAGCCCACTGAAATAATTATAAATATAGACGACCGAGAGAGGAAATCAGGCAGTCAGGGGCGAAGGCTTCCCCAAGGTGGCTACGGCCTAACACCTTGGTCAAGTTTAGCCTCTGAGGTGGCTGTTGGCCTAACATCTCCAGCAGCTTGAGCGATGACCCAACGGAAGTGACCACTGCAGCAGACTGCAGGAATCCACCCAATCCGAGAACACCGTACTGCCTCCGTGTCCATCCGGTCGTGTCATTTCGATTCGGGAATCATAGATCGCTTCAACTGTCACGGGTTGTATGTCTATTATACTCAGCTTAAACCATGTATAATATCTGATTATGCTTTAAAACTGTAGCTCTTTAATAAAAGCCTTGCAACTTCTAAAACCCTGTTGGGCAATCTGTGTGAGCCTGTGATCCTAAATCTTACAGGACTCAATATCGAGTTCAACAATTTCACATCATAACCTCGGCCCCTATTACATTTTTACATATATTTTTTATCCACACCTTTGTTTTGGTTCTCCCCCCACTTTCTTTTTTTTCTCTCTCCCACATGGCAGCTGTCTCCCATTCTGCCAGCGCATTTCACACCTAATCTAGAGCTGTCTTTTGTCTCCACTAGTCCTATCACCATCTTGTCTCGTTTTGAATACCTCTTAATGTCTCTTCTTCTCTTTTGTTCTCTCCCAGCCCGGCCTCTCAATCTATTTCATTCCCTGTGCCTCTTTAGTCTTGACAAAGGGTTTTGACCCGAAACTTTGACTCTAATTTCTCTCCACGGATGTTGCCTGGCCTGCTGAGTTTTTCCAGCATTTTCTGTTGTTATTTCCGATTTCCAGCATCTGCAGTATTTTGCTATCGTACTTGTATAATCATGGTGTTTTCTGACATCCCAGAGCTAACAGCTGGTGTATTGATGCGGTAGGGGGGCTTAATATAATGTTTAACAAGGCAACGTTCTCCTTCTCATTTTAATAGTTCCCTCGAACACTGCTATTAATATTATATTTATTACAGAGCATCAGAGCCTGGGAACGCCTGTCACCACCATGGCTGAAGGTCCTAACAGGGTAGAAGTTCGAAAATCTGTAAAAAGAATGAGAATGGACACAGGTAGGTTCACAAAATACTTTAAAATACAATTTCTGTCCCGACAAATGATCCAGAACTAGCGCAAGTACCTGCAGCTCATAACCGAAGAGGGAACAGGGCAGGGACTGAGTACAAATAGGGACACTGCAGTCACAGGTGGAGGAACCCCTGAGTGCTTGAACTGTCCAATAGATACCTGTAATTGGAGAGTGTAAGGTGGATAGAGAGAGTCACTCAGAGGAGGGTCTTCCTGAGCAACAGCGTGACTCCAGGGAGCAGGAGGCCACCCAGCGGGGCGAGAGTGAGGGGCAGGTGGGGCACAGGAATAAGGGAGCGATACTGGTGGCAGATTGTATAGTCAGGGGAATAAACAACCTCTTTCGCATGTCCCAAATGGTTAGTTGTCTCCCTGGTGCCAGTGGGAATAATACCTTTGAACAGGTGGGACCAACTTTGGAAGCAAAGGAGAGCAGAAAATAGCAATGTTCGGAACCAGCAACACAGATAGAAATACGTTTACAGAGGGGCTATTAAGAGGTAGGCACTAACCTAAGAAACCAGACCTCAAGCTGTTAAACCCTGGATTGTTTTGCACTGGGCGGCTTATGGAGGGAAACATGAGGCTGGTCAATTTGCGGCTGCAGGGCTGGAGCAGGAAGGAAGCATTGACATTCTTGGGGCGCTAGAGTGAGTTCCATTGGAAGGGACGGGACGGCCGCCATCTGTACTGACCAACAATAATGGTTTTACAGAAAAGGTGGATGGAGCAGTGGGAGGGTATCAGGGGATGTGATCGGAGAGTGGGAAATATCCCGATCTGTGACGAGAGAGAGAGTAATTAATAAAAATGCTGGAGTGGACACACAAGATTTAAAATATAGTGAAAAGTTATTGGCAGGAAAAAGGAAAGACGTTTTGAAGTAGTGAGAGAGAACGTTGTTTTTAAAAAAAAGAAGAAACGGGGACAAGGCAACATTTCAAACGTTGGAACTATTATTGAGTATTGTTTGTGGGTGTACAAATCATTCCAAACATTCAGAAGCGTACGACAGGTGATCTAGTATCTATGAGACAGGGCCTTGGTTTTCACAGGACTCAGAGGGAGGTGTTTCTTGTGATAACATTTTGGGGGAAGAGCAAATAATTTGTGTACCCAAGTATCAATAAAGTATTTCATAACAACGCAACAACAACAGCAAGAACAAACTGGCGTTTATATAGCACCTTTAACGTTAAAAAACATCTCAAGGTGCTTCACAGGAGTGTTACCAATCAAAATTTGATGCCGAGTCACATAAGGAGATATTAGGACTGGTAAAGTTTAAGGTACGTCTGAAAGGAGGCGAACAACACAGAGAGGCGGGGACGTTTAGGATGTAAGGGTGTGCCAGGGAGCAATGCTAAGACGGAATCCATATGTCGGCAGTTCACCAATAGGAAGGGAGACAGTACTATTCTCAGTGGGTTTTGCAGGCCAGCAAGCAGTTGCGCTGAGATAGAGGGGTAGCTGGGGAAACTAGTTGTGAAGAATGCAATTTTGGGGAGATACAAAGTATTCCCTTAACTTTCTAAAAATGATGGTGGAAGTTAAGTTTTGATGTACTAGAGGAGGATGTGGGTCCATTGTTAGAAATCACTGTAGAGAAGGATTTGGATCTGTGTAAAATAGCTGAGGTGGAGCAGTCACTGGGCTCAGAAATAATGTATCCCAGACGTTAAGGGACGTAAGAGAGGAGATAGGAGGGACTGACTACAGCATTTCAACCCACGTTTGATCTAAAAAATATACAGGTGGACTGAAGGAGCGCAAGTGATGTTTCTGTTCCAATGTGGAGAGAGGATCAACTTGGTAACGAAAGACTATTGTGTAGAAACTCCACCAAATCTGTTAATCCAGGTCGAGTTAGTGAGCATTTAGCGATGAAGAGGATGATGAGGGGAGGCTGGAAAGAATTAGCTGTAGAAAAGTCACATACGACAATTTTACAAACAATGACGGACAGCTAAATACCGTTTGGTCCATCCAGACTTTCCCAGGCAATTGCGAAACTTTGGCATACTTTGTATTAGCAATCCCAAACAAAACCATGTGATCTCCTGGTTGAGGTGAAAAAAAACAGGACAAAACACAGTCCAATTTGGGGGAATAAAATACGAGAAATTCCTCTCCAAAACAATCTAGGCGTTTGAAACTAGTCCAGCAGATCACCCTTGCACAGAACCCCAGGAAGGTCCTACCTGTTGTAAGAGGTGATATCCGCCCCAAGCAGGAAGAGCTCTAGCTCTCGCCTGAAAGAATTTAGCGAGTCAGCACCCACCGCCAAAGAAGGTATCCTGATCCAGAGGTCGACTATTCTAGAAACATAGAAACATAGAAAAATAAGAGCAGGAGTTGGCCATTCGGCCCTTCGAGCCTGCTCCACCATTCAATATTATCATGGCTGATCCTCTAACTCAATTCCATACCCCTTGATGCCTTTTGTGTCTAGAAATCTATCTATCTCCTTCTTAAATATATTCAGTTACTTGGCCTCCACAGCCTTCTGTGGTAGAGAATTCCACAGGTTCACCACCCTCTGAGTGAAGAAATTTCTCTTCACCTTAGTCCCAAATATCCTACCCCGTATCCTGAATCTGTGACCTCTCGTTCTAGATCCCCAGCCGATGCAAACATCCTTCCTGCATCCAGTCTATCTAGCCCAGTCAGAATTTTACAAGTTTCAATTAGATTCCCTCTCATTCTTCTAAACTCTAATGAATATAGGCTTATGTGACCCAATCTCTCCTCATACGACAGTGCTGCCGTTCCAGGAATCAGTCTCGTGAACCTTCGCTGCACTCCCTCTTTGGCAAGTATATCCTTTCTTAGGTGTGGTCTCACCAATACCCTGTACAATTGCAGTAAAACATCCTTGCTCCTGTACTCAAATCCTCTTGCAATGAAGGCTAGCATACGATTTGCCTTCCTAACTGCTTGCTGCATCTGCATGTTTGCTTTCGGTGCCTGGCATACAAGGCCTCCCAGGTGCCTTTGTACATCAGCATTTCCCAATTTATCACTATTTAAATAATACTCTGCCTTTCTGTTCTTCCTACCGAAGTGGATAACTTCACATTTATTGATGTTATACCACATCAGCCATGTATTTGCCCACTCACTCAACTTGTCTAAATCGCCTTGAAGCCTCTTTTCATCCTCCTCGCAACTCATAATCCCACCTAGTTTCGTGTTGTCGGCAAACTTGGACATACTACATTTGGTTCCCTCATCCAAATCATTGATATATATTGTAAATAGCTGGGGTACAAGCACTGATCCCTGCGGTACCCCACTAGTCATCGCCTGCCACCTCGAAAAATACCGATTTATTTCTACTCTGTTTTCTGTCTGTTAACCAATTTTCAATCCATGCCGGTATATTACCCCCAATTCCATGTGCTTTAATATTGCACACCAACCGCTTATGTCGAACTTTATCAAAGTCCTTCTGAAAATCCAAATACATCACATCCACTGGTTCTCCCTTATCCATTCTACCAGTTACTTCCTCAGAAAGCTCCAGTAGCTTTGTCAAGCACGATTTCCCTTTCATAAATCCATTTTGATTTGTCTAATCCCGTTGATATTTTCTAAATATACTGTTATCAGATCCTTTATAATAGACTCTTGTAGGAATTAACGAACTACAACGAATAACGGAGATCGACACAAGAGAACAACTAAACAGGTCTTTACTCAATGGAGATGCCACGAGGACTGCCTGAACAGCCCCATGGTTTGCGACGTGACATCATTGCGTCTGCCCGCGTTTTCCCACGCTCTTAAAGGGGCCATGCCCCGTACATGCAAACTCTATATACAAAACACAGTAATGCCTAACAGAGTGGTACAGGTTTAGGCTGGTGTTAGAACATCGTTAAAGAGAATTATATAAAGTTAGCCAGAGTCATTCAGTGGTTCTGCCACACTCTAGCATTTCCCCTACTACTGATGTTAGGCTATCCAGTCTGTAGTTCACTTTTTTCTCTATCCCTCCTTTTTATATAGTGGTGGTACATTTGCCACCCTCCAATCTGCAGGAACTGCTCCATAATATAAAGAATTTTGGAAGATGACAACTAATGCTTCCACTATTTCCATGGCTACCTCTTTTGGTACACTGGGATGCTGATTATCAGGCCCCGGGGATTCTCTGGGAAAAGAACCACCTCCTGACATCTAACTGAAATCTGGCCTTGCAAAACTTCAAATTATGTCCCCTGGCCCGCCCTAAGCTATGTAACTGGAACACACTCTCAACTGGAACACAATCGATTCCCTTCACATCTTATCAACCTCAATCAGATCACCACTAAGTCTTTGCTTCTCTAAAGAGTAGAGTCCAAATTCGTAGCCTTTCTGGATAACTGAGTTGCTTTATATTGGGAATTAGTCTAATGTCCCACCTCTGCAACAGTTTCAAAGCCTCAATATCACCCACCATGTACCATGTGAGGAGACCAAAACTGGACACGGTATTCCAAGTGAGGCCTTTACCAAGGTCTTGTACTAGGACAAAATAGGTCGTGTTATACCCAACTGTCCTATGAATGCACCCAACACCCTCTTTGTTCTAGCTATCGCTTCACGGCATTGCTCCTGTACCTTTAGAGATATATGCACTAGATTGCCCGGATCTTCCTGTCTCCCCCTTCTTTAATGCTTCTCCATGAAGGGTAGATGGATGTTGAGCATTCGCCCTGCCGACAGGCAAAACACGGCACTTATCCAAGCTAAACATCATGTGCCCAATCTCCCAACACATTAAGATACAGTTTTGTTGAGACGTGACTATTCAGGTTGATGGAATGTCATACATGAGACAGATGTGGGTTATCTGAAGGTGATTGATACTGTGGCTCACAGAGGGCTTCAGACTTTTAGTATAAGACGAAATGTAGCAGCCTGGATAGAAAGTGTATAAAGTGTTTAGTTTCCTTCATTTGTGTTCTCAGATCCAAACTCTACAAACATTGAATTCTTGACAAAGTGCGGCGATTACTAGCGGTTCCAGTTGACGAAATTCTACCAGGACAGACTGGAACAGGCGATTGAAGGAGGGGTGGACGGAGTCAGCTCGTTGTTAACAGACGAGAGGCTTTTCAGTGGACAAGAACATCGGGTAAGTGACAGGGACAGAGTGTTTGGATTATTTAAACATCACAGAACTGACAGGAAATCAGATCTTAGAATGTTACTGAAGTGAAACAGGCCAAATAGGAAAGAAATGGGTAAAACTGAAAATATTGTGAATCTGAAACAATGATAGGAAGAGGTGAAAATACCCAACGGATCCGACAGTATCTGTACAAAGAACAGGTGAGCAGTTCGGGTATAACACTTGTGTGGACTGAAAACAAAGGGAAACTGTTTTAGTGGGACTGGGAAAAGGAGAGACCAGAGGCAACAGACAGGGATTAAATGGAAGGTCATGAGTTTAATGACTTGGGAACTACTTAAAGGAAATTAAGGAACTGAGAGACGAGATAAATCCTTTGCAGAGTATATGAGAGGCATTTCAAGAACAAAAACAACATGGTAAAATGGTTAAAATGTATGAGACACAAACAGGAAAAATAACCACCCGAAAATGAGGATTAAAAACACGAGGCTCTGCAGGTTTTTCCTCCCCCTGCATCACTGGGTCAATTCCAATTTAGGCAGAGATGCAATACGGGTGGTAGAACCTGTCGTGGAGCACCACTCCCCGGGACAGCACTTCAGGAAATTACAGCAAGCAGCCTGTAATGTTCTGTCATTTACTTTCAATCGATTAGAACTCAATGGAAATGATAATCGGGCAGGGTGTATAATGGATGGTCGACCTGCTGCCAACTGTCCCAGTTGATAATCTCGGCAATTTACTCTCATCACAACCTCCAGCTCACTACCCATTACCGTTAATATACCACCCAGTATATTCCCAACCTGCTCACTACCCATTACCGTTTATATCCCACCTAGTCTAATCCCAACCTCCTGCTCTCTACCCATTCTCGTTAATATCCCACCTATTCTAATCCCAACCTGCTGCTCACTACCCATTACCGTTAATATCCCACCTATTCTAATTACAACCGCCTGCTCACTGCCCATTACACTTAATATCCCAACTAGTCTAATCCCAACCTCCTCCTCACTGCCCATTACTGTTCATACCCCACCTAGTCTAATCCCAGCTTCCTGCTAACATAAGAACATAAGAAATAGGAGCAGGAGTAGGCCAATCGGCCCCTCGAGCCTGCTCCACCATTCAATAAGATCATGGCTGATCTGATCCTAACCTCAAATCTTCTATCACTCTGCATCCACCCGAACCCATGTGATCTCCCGGGAGAGGCGAAAAACCAGATAAAGACCCAATGGCCAATTTGGGAGAAAAAAATCTGGGAAATTCCTCTCCGACCCATCTAGGCGATCGAAATTCTTCCAGGAGATCACTCTGTCCCTATATTTTCTACAGCACTTACCTTCTGTAAAGGCGATCTCCACCCCAGCCAGGAACAGGAATAAAACCATCTCCTGAAATCTAACAGAATTAGAACACAGTAGGAGCAGAACAAGGCTACACGGCCCCTGGGCCCGCTCCACTACCCACAGGGCCATGACCATTCCGAACCCAGACTCATGTCCAATTTCCTGCCCGCTCCCCGTAACCCTTTATTCCCTTTACTTCTAGGAAACTATCTATTTCTGTTTTAAATTTATTTAATGATGTAGCTTCCACAGCTTTCTGGGGCAGCAAATTCCACAAACCTACCACCCTCTGAGTGAAGAAGTTTCTCCTCATCTCAGTTTTGAATGAGCAGCCCCTTATTTTAAGATTATGCCCCCTAGTTCTAGTTTCACCCATCATTGGGAACATCCTCACCGCATCCACCCGATCAAGCCCCTTCACAATCTTATATGTTTCAATAAGATCGCCTCTCATTCTTCTGAACTCCAATGAGTAGAGTCCCAATCTACTCAACCTCTCCTCATATGACCACCCCCTCATCCCCGGGATTAACCGAGTGAACCTTCTTTGTACTGACTCGAGAGCAAGTATGTCTTTTCTAAAGTATGGACACCAAAACTGTATGCAGTATTCCAGGTGCGGCCTCACCAATACCTTGTACAACTGCAGCAATACCTCCCTGTTTTTATATTCCAACCCCCTAGCAATAAAAGCCAACATTCCATTGGCCTTCTTAATCACTTGCTGCACCTGCATACTAACTTTTTGAGTTTCGTGCACCAGGACCCCCAGATCCCTTTGTATTACAGTACTTTCCAGTTTCTTGCCATTAAGATAATAACTTGCTCTATGATTTTTCCTGCCAAAGTGCATAACCTCACACTTTCCAGTATTGTATTCCATCTGCCAAATCTCTGCCCACTTACTTAGCCTGTCTATGTCCCTTTGCAGGTTTTTTATGTCCTCCTCACTCACTGCTTTCCCTCCCATCTTTGTATCATCTGCAAACTTTGATATGTTACACTCGGTCCCCTCCTCCAAATCGTTAATATAGATTGTAAAGAGTTGGGGACCCAGCACTGACCCCTGCGGAACACCACTAGTTACTGGTTGCCAATCTGAGAACGAACCATTTATCCCAACTCTCTGCTTTCTGTTAGAGAGCCAATCCTCCACCCACGCCAGAATATTACCCCCAATCCCGTGATTTTTTATCTTGAGCAATAATCTTTTGTTTGGCACCTTGTCAAATGCCTTTTGGAAGTCTAAATACACTACGTCCACTGGTTCCCCTTTATCCACCCTGTATGTTACTTCCTCAAAAAACTCAAGCAAATTTGTTAAACATGACTTCCCCTTCATGAAACCATGCTGAGTTTGCCCTATTAAATTATGTTTATCCAAATGTCCCGTTACTGTCTCCTTAATAATGGACTCTAACATTTTACCAACCACAGATGTTAGGCTAACAGGTCTATAGTTTCCAGCCTTCTGCCTACTACCCTTTTTAAATAAGGGTCACTATGCTTTACCATTAATATCCAATTTATTCTAATCCCAATCTCCTGCTCACTGCCCATTACCGTTAATATCCCACCTAGTCAAATCCCAACCCCCTGCTCACTACCCATTACCGTTAATATCCCACCTAGTCTAATCCCAATCTCCTGCTCACTGCCCATTACCATTAATATCCCACCTAGCCTTATCCCAATCTCCTGCTTACTAGCCATTACCGTTAATATCAAACCTAGCCTAATTCCAACCTCCTGCGCACTGCCATTATGGTTAGTATCCAAATTAGTCCAGGTGCAATCTTCTGTTCACTCCCCATACTCCAACATTCCTTTCTATCCACGAAGCAATAGAAAAAGATTTAATCAAAAAAATGTCGACTTGCTTCCACAATAATTTGTGGGATTGAATTATGCTTTCTAACCACCTCGTGTGTAAATAAATATATCAACCTTCACCTCGAATTCTTCGAATTAGCCTAAATATGTGTCCTCTGAACAATCAGTGGAAAGTATCAGTAGCTATTTATTTGATGATAACCACATCCCTGGTAACATCCTAGTGCAACTGCACGCCAGTTTTTCCATTGCTTTTACATCCGATAAATGGAGTGTTCAAACTTGTACACAACTGGGTAAATTACCTGCCCCTGTGCACTTGGTGGGAACGTCACTCCCAGGAATGAACATCAGGAAATTGAGATTATTTAGTCTGTCACTTTCCGTCTGCTCACTTTAATGGTTTGGTTTCTGCATCATTCTGTTCATGGAGTGAATGGCTGGGGGGTGAAATAGCGATAGTTTCATATTTTTGTAATAGGCCAGATTTTGCGGTAGAAATAACATTGGGCTAACAGTGGTCAATGTTATTAAAGTGTAAATGGGACAGCAACTTCCAGCGACCGCACATGCAGAGTTAAACACGAAAATCAGGAAGGCCCTGTCCGAGTTGCCCTGCTGCTCCCAAAGCTGTGCATGAATGGTATCTTGCTGAGAGACTCGCCATTGAAATGCATGGAACGGCATAACGTTAATGCACTTATCTGAAAGATACAGACAAAACTCACCAGGAAAAGTCAGGGCTTGCCTATTCCAGTGTAATTAATTGTTTAACGGCGTGATCAGTCTTATCCAATGCCAGACATCTTCTCTTGCACTAAAAAATAACTTTTACATGTGTAGAGTCTCATTCCTTCGGATTTTAATTATTGTTGGAGCTGTACAAACAAAAATTAAATAATATTTGTACCTTTTGTTTCTGTCTCTTTTTTCACTCCCTCTGAACATAAGATAAGAAATAGTAGCAGGAGGAGCCCATTTATCCCTTCGAGGCTCCTCCGACATTCAATAAGATCATTGCTGATCTTCTACCTCATCTCACCTTTCCTGCACTATCCACATATCCCTTGATCCTCTCAAGATTCAAAAACCTATCGATCTCTGTCTTGAATATACTCAACGACTGAGCCTCCACAGCCCTCTGGGGTAGATAATTCCAAAGATTCACCACCCTCTGAGTGAAGAAATTTCTCCTTATCTCAGTACTAAATGGCCGACCTCTTTTTC
Source organism: Somniosus microcephalus (assembly GCF_052327205.1). Taxonomy (NCBI): domain Eukaryota; kingdom Metazoa; phylum Chordata; class Chondrichthyes; order Squaliformes; family Somniosidae; genus Somniosus; species Somniosus microcephalus. The sequence goes on along the minus strand of NW_028225180.1, from coordinate 55,161,360 downwards.
TGAGACTGTGACCCCTGGTTGCAGACTGCCCAGCCAGGGGAAACATCCTCCCTGCATCTACACTGTCAAGCCCTGTATGAATTTTGAATGTTTCAATGAGATTCACTCTGAATCCAAACTTTCTTTCCCTCTCTTTATTTCACTTTCTGCTCGTGGTTTGACAATGCATTCTATGTACTAACTAAAAATTCCTGGTTCAGGCTTTGCATCACGATTCTTCAAGCTAATTTGTTAATGAATCATACAGTTGCTTCTCCTGTTCCCTCTGCAGAGGGCGCTGGGCGTTTTGGCTCTAATTTACAATGTCGATGAAGGAACGGCGATATATGTTCAAGTCAGGATCGTATGTTACTTGAAGTGGAACTTGGAGGTGGTGGTGTTTCCATGCGGATGCTGCACTGGTCCTTCTTGGTGGCAGAGTCTGCGAGTTTGAGAGGTGCTGTCAAAGAAGCCTTGGCGAACTGCAGCAGGTCTTACTGTTAATAGCACACACTGCAGCGATGGTGCACCGTTGGTGGAGGGATTGGATGTTTAAGGTGGTGGGTGGGCTGTGGATGAAGCATATTTCTCTGTCCTGGATGGCGTGGAGATTCTTCACTGTTGTTGCAGTCGCACCTTTCCAGGCAAATGCAGAGTTTTCCAACACACACCGCAGTTGTACCTTGCAGGAGAGGCTCCTGGGTGGACAGGATGTGGTGCACTCACCACAGAATACCCAACCTCTGACATGCTCTAGTAGCCATGAGTTTTTTTGTGGCTAGTCAATGGCAGGGAATTGACGATGGCAATGCCCGTAAATGACAAAGTGTCATGGTTGGACTCTCTTGGTGGAGATGGGCATTGCCTGGCACGTGTGTGGTGCGAAAGTTACTTGCCAATTTTCCGCCCAAGTCTAGATTTTGTCCAGGTCTTGCTGCATTTGAGCATGGACTACTTCATTATCTGATGAATTGAAAATGGAGCTGAATACTATGCAATCATCAGAGAGCATCCCCACTCCTGGCTTTATGATGGAGTGAAGGTAATTGATGAAGCAGCTGAAATGTTTACTCCGAGGACACTACCCCAGGAACTCCTGCAGTGATGTCCTGGTGCTTAGACGATTCGCCTCCAACAACCACACTCCTCGGTGCCACACACGTCGATCAACGCCTTGATGTCAAGCACAGTCACTCTCACCTCACAGATGGAGTCGATTGCTCCTGGTGGAACTCAACTTGACCTCAGTGAACAGCTTATTTGTGATTAAGTGCTGCTTGATAGCAGTGTTGATGAATCCCTCCAACACTTTGATGATGAATGTGGGTAGGCTGATAGGGTGGTAATTGATCAGGTTGGATTTGTCATGCTCTGTGTGGACAGGTCATTTCCGGACAATTCTCTACATTTTGGGGCAGATTCCAGTGCTGTGGATGTACTGGAACAACTTGACTAGAGGTGAGGTTAGTTCCAGAGCACAGATCTCAAACACTACAGCCAGAATGTTGACGGGACCTGGAGCATTTGCTATGCCCAGTGCATTCATTTGTTTCTTGATATCGAAATGCGGGAGCAACTATGCAATAAATCTCACATCTAATTTACATTCTGGCCCTTTTGTCACCTTTAGTGCTTCCTCCAAGTTGTTTTCAAAATGGAGGAGTACTGATTCATCGGCTGAGGGAGGGTGGTAGGTGGTAATCAGCAGGAGGTTTCCTTGCACATGTTTGACCTGAAGTCATGAGATTTCATTGGCTCCGGAGTCAATGTTATTGATTCCCAGGGCACTTGCAACTGAGTGTATATCACTGTGGCCCACCACTGGTGGGTCTGTCCTGCCGGTGGGACAGGAAATCCTGATGAATGCTGATAGAGTTGCCTGGGACATTGGCTAATAACTATGATTTTATAACTATCACCCCGTCACACAATTGTTGACTAATGTGTGGTTCACTTCTCCACATTTTGGCAGCAGTCCCCAGATGATAGTGAGGAGGGCTTTGCAGAGTTGACTGGGCTTGGTGTTCCTTCGTCGTGTCCGAATCCAGTGCTGAAGCCGAGCGGTCCGCCCGGTTTTATTCTTCTATATCTTTCTTTAGGCTTTCTAGGCCATTTCAGAGACCATCACATTGGTGAAGGACTGGAGTCACGTATAGACCATTGGGTTTTACGACAATCTTTACTAATACCAGCATTTTATTTCGAAATGTTTCAAATTCGAATTTGAATTAAATTCATGAAACAACCACGATGGGATTTGAACCGCTGTCTCTGGATTACACGCCCAGTAATGTAACGAACATGCTATCGTTCTCGGCGCCTCATTGTCTCTATGTCCATTGTCAGGTTGCACCTCCGTGAAGTGCCATTCGACGTTTTCTTTTCTGCCTTAAAGGTGTTATATAAATGTAAGCTTTGATGATGAAATACCTGACTACACCAAACCCATTGCTGGATCTCCGTTCTCGGTTACCAAATTTCATACCAGCAGCGGGTGTGCAAACTGATGGGTGCCAGACATTTCAATTACTGAGGGAAAAAGTGATTAGATGTTTTAGCATTATTTTTATTGGTCGATTCTCTGGCCCAGTACATCAACAGTGATTGTTTCGATTAGTCAATGATAATTTCTCTCTATCTTTTTCTCTCACTTCAGCTTCGTTCCTACCCTGCAACTGGAGTTCTGACTCACTGCTGTTTTATTTCTCATTAAATCACAAAGTGTTGCAGCAGGAAAAAAATGTGAGAAATGAGTCTATCAGATTGTTATTCCGTAATTTGATGTCATGTTGGACACTGAAGGACAGGGACAACAAATCACATTAAAACTGCTGCAGGTTCTCAGTGATTCCTCACTCTCCGAGAACTATAATTCATCAAATGTCTTTGCCATTAATGACTGAATCAAGATGCTTACAGAATATTCAGCCCATGTTCAGAATGGATCAGATCCCGGCCCAGTAACTACTTTCTGTTCTCAACAACTGGGAGAGCCCATCACTGTGCTGATTCTTTCCTTCTCATTCTCAGTGTTTATCTTTAACTTCGCTCCTCAATATATTCATTATTATTATTTACAGAAAGTCACTGATCTCGTGGAGAAGGGTAACCGGGTGGACAGTTCCAAACTTCTCCTAAATCTGGTGATGGAGAAAGGCTCTCGGGCTCAAAGGGTGATGTGGGAAGCCTTTGTGAAAATGCGCCATGGGGTACCAAAGCTGGACAAAATACTGAAAGAAATGCAGGAACTTGGTACGGTAATATCACACTGAATTCAAATTCAGATTCAAAAACGATTTTACTATAATATTTCACAGATCAGAATTAATGAAAGCTAATTGATTTTAAAATGTTCTGATACATTTGATTACATGAACATCACACGAGGTGTATTTGAAATACCCAGTCACATGAAAGGTAATTGATAACATGGAGATTTCAATACAATTATTTCACTATAGAATCCAAATGATTGTCTGGAGCCGATTGATTAACGATTGTCAGAATCTGGGAATGAGGAGTTCAAAGGCTTATGAAAAAGGATTGAACATTGTTTAGACATGTGATTAAACCACTAAAGCTCTGCATAGATTCAATTAACAATTAAAGCCGATTTTTGAATTATTGGTAAATTTGCAAATCTTGTATGCTCCAGTGATTGCATCACACATCGCATACACGTGGCAGGACCCTGATACACTACAAAACCGCATACACACCTGGCAGGATCCTGCTTCACTGTGAAAACACATACATACCTGGCAGGATCCTGATATACTGTGAAGCCCCATACACACCTGACAGGATACTAATACACTGTGAAATCGCATACACATCTGGCAGGATCCTGATATACTGTGGAATCCCATATACACCTGGCAGGTTCCTCATACACTGTGAATCGCCATACACACCTGGAAGGATCCTGATGCACTTTGAAATCGCATACACATCGGGCAGGATCTTGATACAATGTGAAACCCCATGCACACCTGGCAGGATCCGCATACACTGCAAATCTCCATAAACACCAGGAAGGATCCTGATACAGTGTGAATTCACATTCATACCTGGCTGGATCCTAGACTTCCTGATGGGCAGACCCCAGGTGGTGAAAATACGCAGTAACACCTCCTCCACACTGATCCTGAAGACGGGAGCTCCCCAGGGTTGTGTGCTCAGCCCCCTTCTGTACTTCCTGTTTACTCACGATTGCATGGCCACGCACAACTTCAACTCCATCATCAAGTTTGCTGATGACACTACCGTTGCAGGCCTGATCACAGATGGCGACGAGACAGGCTGCAGGGAGGAGGTAAGAGCCCTAGGAGAATGGTGCAAGTACAACCTCTCCCTCAACATCAGCAAAACAAAGGAGATGATTGTGGACTACAGGAAGCGGCAGGGGGAGGGACACACCCCAATCTACATCGAAGGGGCTGAGGTGGAGAGGGTCAGCACTTTCAAATTCTTGGGTGTATTAATTACGGAGGACTTAACGTGGTCCCATCACATCGGCATCATAACCAAGAAGGCATGGCAATGCCTGTTCTTCCTCAGGAGACTGAAGAAATTTGGAATGGCCCCTCAGATTCTCACAAACTTCTACCGGTGCACCATCGCGAGTATCCTGTCCGGCTGCATCACTACCTGGTATGGCAACTGCACCACCACAGACCGCAAGGCTCTACAGATGGTGGTGAAAGCTGCACAACACACTATAGGAATTAAACTACCTGCTGTTCAGGATATCTACCCCGAGAGATGCCGGGAGAAGGCCCTGAGAATCATTAAAGATGAGAGCCACCCCAGCCACAACCTCTTCACCCTGCTCCCGTCCGGTAAGAGATACCGAAGCATACAGTGTCGTACGAGCAGGTTTTGAAACAGCTTCTACCCCAGGCCATATGACTCATGAACGAATAATTTATTATTATTTATTACTGTTGTTTTATTTATTGTTACTGTATTTCTATTAGTATTTTTATCATTGTTATGCCATATTTATTCCAATGTTGGGAGGACTCGTAAAAATCAACATTTCATTGTGCATTAAACACGTCTGCTTCATATATGACAAATAAAATTGTATTGAATTGAACTGAATTGAATTGATATACTGCGAAACCCAATAGACACATAGCAGGATCATGATTCACTGTGAAAACCCATATACACCTGGCAGGATCCTGATATACTGTGAAAATGCAATTCCAGCAGGTGGTTAAGAAGCCAAATGGTATGTTGGCCTTCATAGCGAGATGATTCGAGTACTGGAGCAAGGAATGTTTTGCTGCAGTTGTACCGGGCCTTGGTGAGACCACAACTTGAGTATTGTGTGCATTTTTGGTCGCCTTATCTGAGGAAGGTTGTTCTTGCCATGGAGGGAGTGCATGAAAGATTAACCAGACTGATACCTGGGATGGCAGGAATGATGTATCAGGAGAGATTGGGTCGATTGGGATTATATTCGCTGGAGTTTAGAAGAATGAGAGGGTATCTCATTAAATTCCGGGGCAGGCTCGAGTGGCCAAATGGCCTACTCCTGCTCCTATCTTCTATGTTTCTATGAACTCCCATACAGACTTTGCCGGATCCTGATACACTGTGAAATCCCATACACACCTGGCAGGATCCTGATATACTGTGAAATCCCATACACACCTGGCAGGATCCTGACACACTGTGAAACCCCATACACACCTGGCAGGATCCTGATATACTGTGAAATCAAACACAACTGGCAGGATCCTGATAAACTGTGAAACCCCATACACACCTGGCAGGATCCTGATACCCTGCAAAACTGCATACACCTCTGGGAGGATGCCGATACACTGTGAAACCGCAAACAGGTTTGGCAGGATCCTGAAACACTGGGAAATCCTATGCACACCTGGCAGATGCTGATGCACTTTGAAAACACATATACACCTGGCAGGATGATACAATGCAAAACCCCATAAATACCTGGCAGGATCCCGATACACTGTGATACCCCATACACGTTTGGAAGGATCCTGATACACTGTGAAACCCCTTATACACCTGGCAGGATCCCGATAATGCATGAAACCCCATACACACCTGGCAGGATCCCCATACAGTATGAAACCCCATACAAACCTGGCAGGATCCTGATGAACTGTTAAACCCCATACAAACCTGGATGGATCCTGATGCACTGTGAAACCCCACACACACCTGGCAGGATCCTGATACACTGTGAAATCCCATACACACCTGGCAGGATCCTGATGCACTGTGATACCCCATACTTACCTGGCAGGATCCTGATAAACGTTGAAATCGAATACACACCTGGCAGGATCCTGATGCACTGTGAAACACCACACACACCTGGCAGGGTCCAGATACAATGTGAAACCCCATACACACCTGGCAGGAGAGTGATACACTGTGAAACCCCATACACACCTGGCAGGATCCTGATACATTGTGAAACCCCATACACACCTGGCAGGATCCAGGTACTGTGTGAAACCCCATACACACCTGGCAGGATCGTGATACACTGTGAAACCCCATAGACACCTGGCAGGATCCTGATACACTGTGAAACCCCATACACACCTGGCAGAATCCAGATACACTGTCAAACCACATACACACCTGGCAGGATCCTGATACAGTGTGAAACCCCATCCACATTGGCAGCATCTAGATACACTGTCAAACCCCATACACACCTGGCATGTTCCTGATACACCCTGCAACCCCATACACATCTGGCAGGATTCCGATACACTGAGAATCCCCAGGAACATGAGGAAAACGGCAATTTATGGGTGATTTGAAATTAATTGAACCGATTACCTCTAGCAGTCAAACAGGCAAACTAGGAACACAGAAGCTTGTTGTACCCAAAGAAGCGTCATTTCATTCAGGGGGATTTTGAATCCCAATTTACTGATTATCAGAAAGATATTTGTAACTTTCAAAACTACATTGTAGGAAACTCGTATCCAAATGAAATGATGGAGTTTAATAATTGTAACTGTTGAAATGAACTTTCAATCCTTTCTTCCCTAACGTAACATTGATCGGATGTCTGATAAGACTGTTATTTAAAAATAATATAAGTGTAAAATTACTGAAAGCTGATCACATTTTCTGTAACAAAACAGGAGGATGTTTAGGGGAGCAAAATACCACTTTGTTCTAAACAAGTCTGTTCCTGTTAGAGATGAACACACCTGCTCCTCCTCTCAGTGTATCCACAGAAACACAACCAATTGTCTCTTGTCCCCACTTACACTGGCCCTTAGTGTCCTCCCTGAAAACTGGTCTCCTGCTCTATCACCCTTTTGTGAAAAAGATTACTCTGATTTCCCTTCTTAGTCCTGGCATCCTAGTCACAGTTTACTCTTAATTAATTGTGTAAATTGTGAATCTCATTCCGGCATTAATTATGTGACTTCCGTTAGAAATTCTGATCAATAAATCAATTTCCAAAGACTCTTATTCCAAATGGTACAAATCTAACACTGCACCCTTTCCTCTGCCTTAATTGTGCCATAATCATCTTATTTCTCTCGGCACCTTCAGCATTGCAAAACATTCTTCCTGTCGTTATGTGATTAGAAGCGCTCACAATACCTGACCAGGATCTCGCACACTAACTGTGGAACTTCTGTACATTCACAGTCTGCCCCTTTCCCAGTGCGCACACTACCCCAGTTAACCTGCCCAAGGTTTGATATGGTAACAGTGCAAGTTCTGTCCATTCACAATCTGTCCCTCTCCCAGTACCCACACTAACCCAGATAACATTCCCAATGCCTGATACAGTAACAGTGGACCTTCTGCACATTGCCCCTCTGTGGCAAACCACTGTTATTGCATATTGTTACCTCTGGTTGGCGCTGTGTACCAATGCATGCCTCAGCTGGCTCCGCCCACATGACCAGGTATAAAGGTGGGTGTTTCGGTTACCCACTTCCTTCTTGGAACCAGTCGTCCACGAGAGGCATGCTCTGTTCTTTAGTTAATAAAAGCCTTTTTGTTACCTTCCTAATTCATCGCCTTTTATGGAGTAATTGATAAGCGTATCAATTTTATTAACTAAAAGTAAAATGGCGACACCTGAGCAGCAACAACAGCAACAACAACAGCAGGCGTTGCTGCGAGCCCTCAGACCAGCATGCCTGGACCTCGACCCTCAAGCAGCGGGTTCATCGACCAATTTCGAACACTGGCTGAGCTGTTTTGAATCCTTCCTAGAAGCCTCCGCCGTGACATCGGAGAAGAACAAACTAAAAGTTTTGACCGCCCAGGTGAGCCCTCAAGTATATACACTCATCCGGGACGCTGCTACGTACACGGCGGCCCTCGAACTACTAAAAGGGCAATACACACGCCCAGTGAACACGATTTACGCCAGACACCTCTTGGGATCCCGCAGGCAGCAACCGGGGGAATCGGTAGAGGCATTTTTACGGGCGTTACAGACACTCTGCAGGGACTGCGACTGTAAGGAGGTAACGGCTGCGGGGCACGCGGAGGGACTTACCTGTGATGCCTTCGTTAGGGGCCTCCAGTCCGACTACTCCCGGCAGAGACTGCTCGAAAGCAAGGAGCTCGACCTGAAGACGGCCGTAGCCCTTGCGCTCTCGTTAGATGCGGCCCACCGAAACCTCGAAGCATACTCACGTAACGGCGCCGCGCCATGGCCATCGCGACCTTGGGACATGGGACTGCCGCCCCCGGTACCAACTGCTGCAGCGATGTCCTGAAATCAACTGGGACCGCCGCCCCCGGTACCAACTGCAGCGATGCCCCGTAACCAGGCCCAAAAATGCTATTTCTGTGGCCAGTTAAAACACCCTAGAGCGCACTGCCCGGCTAAGACCGCTACCTGCTTGGGCTGCGGGAAGAAAGGCCATTACGCCAATGCCTGCAGGGGGAAACCCGCGAACGCCAGCAGCGCCGCATGCGAACCGTGGGGGCAGCCATCTTATCCGCCATTTTGTGCACCTCCGGCCGCATGGCCGCCGCCATTTTGTCCTCCGCACTCAACCGCCATTTCGTCTCCGGACTCGACCACCGTCTCGTCGGATGACCATACCGACTCTCTAAGCCATACACTGGCCTCCGTTATGCTGGATCAAGCCCTCCCTCATCAACTGTCCAGGTCCATGATGGACATCACGGTAAACGGCCGCGCCACCACTTGCCTATTTGACAGCGGGAGCACAGATAGTTTTATTCACCCCAACACGGTACGTAGCCACTCCCTCACGGTCCTGCCAACGCGCCATCGGATTTCTATGGCGTCCAAGTCCCATTCAATGGATGTCGGCGGCTACTGTGTGGTGACCCTTTCGGTTAGGGGCACAGAATATAAAAATTTTAAACTTCTAGTCCTGCCCCGTCTTTGCGCTGCCGTGCTGCTAGGGTTGGATTTTCAGTGCCACCTTAAAAGTGTCACATTAGCATACGGTGGACCCCTCCCCCCACTCACAGTCTGCAACCAACACCTTTTAAGTCGCCCGCCGCACACCACTTGCAGCCTTTCCACACTCAAAGTCCCCCCCCTCCCTTGTTCGCTAACCTCACCCACGACTGTAAACCCATCGCTACCAAGAGCAGGCGGTACAGCGCCGGGGACAGAGCTTTTATTAGCTCTGAGGTGGAGCAGCTCTTGAAGGAGGGCATTATCGAATGGAGCACCAGCCCCTGGCGAGCCCAGGTTGTAGTCGTTAAAACCACCGATAAACGCCGCCTGGTCATTGACTACAGCCAAACCATAAACCGATACACTCAGCTGGACACATACCCCCTTCCTCGCATATCTGATATGGTCAATCAGATTGCGCAATACAAAGTATTCTCCACCATTGACCTTAAGTCAGCATACCACCAACTCCCCATCCGCCATGAGGACCGCCAGTATACTGCCTTCGAGACGAACGGCCGCCTCTACCACTTCCTCAGGGTTCCCTTCGGCGTCACCAACGGGATTTCGGTCTTCCAAAGGGAGATGGACCGGATGGTTGACCAGAACGCGCTGCAGGCCAACTTTCCCTATCTGGATAACGTCACCATCTGTGGCCACGACCAGCAGGACCATGACGTTAATCTAGAAAAATTCCTCCGTACGGCCCAACGGCTGAACCTAATGTACAATAAGGAGAAATGTATGTTTCGCACCAAGCGCCTTGCCATTCTCGGCTGCGTAGTGGAGAACGGAGTCATCGGGCCCGACCCCGACAGAATGCGCCCCCTTATGGAGCTCCCCCTCCCCCACTGCCAAAAAGCACTGAAGAGATGCCTGGGGTTTTTCTCTTACTATGCCCAATGGGTGCCCCACTATGCGGACAAAGCCAGACCCCTCATCAAATCCACCTCCTTCCCCCTGACACCAGAGGCGTGTGCAGCCTTCACTCTTATCAAGAGCGATACTGTGAAGGCCACAATGCACGCAGTGGATGAGTCCATCCCCTTCCAAGTGGAGAGCGATGCATCCGACTTCGCCCTAGCTGCGACCCTTAATCAGGCGGGGAGACCCGTGGCCTTTTTCTCAAGGACCCTCCAGGGCCCCGAGACTCGACACTCCTCTGTCGAAAAGGAGGCCCAAGCTATTGTGGAAGCGGTGCGTCACTGGAGGCATTACCTGGCCGGAAAATGGTTTACCCTTCTCACTGACCAGCGTTCAGTTGCTTTTATGTTTAATAATAAGCAGAGGGGCAAAATCAAGAACGACAAGATCTTGAGGTGGAGAATCGAACTCTCCACCTACAATTACGATATCTTGTACCGGCCCGGGAAACTCAATGAGCCCCCAGATGCCCTATCACGTGGTACATGCGCCAACGCGCAGGTTGATAGACTGCAGTCCCTCCACAATGACCTCTGCCACCCGGGGGTCACCAGGTTCTTCCATTTCATCAAATCCCGTAACCTGCCCTACTCCATCGAGGAGGTCAGGACCATGACCAGGAACTGCCAAATCTGTGCCGAGTGCAAACCACATTTTTATAGGCCAGACAGAGCAAGCCTGATCAAGGCCACTCGCCCCTTCGAGCGCCTGAGCATCGATTTTAAAGGGCCCCTACCCTCCTCTGACCGCAACGTGTACTTCCTCAACATAATTGATGAGTACTCCCGTTTCCCGTTTGCCATCCCTTGCCCAGACATGACCAGTACCACGGTCATCAAATGTCTGAATGACCTCTTCGCCTTGTTCAGGTTCCCTAGCTATATACATAGCGACAGGGGCTCATCTTTCATGAGCGACGAACTCCGGCAGTACCTGCTCGCGAGAGGCATTGCTATGAGTATGGCCACCAGCTACAACCCCCGGGGGAACGGCCAGGTGGAAAGAGAGAACGCGATGGTTTGGAAGGCCGTCCTCTTAGCCTTAAAATCTAAGGGCCTTCCGACCTCTCGCTGGCAGGAGGTCCTCCCTGCGGTGCTCCACTCCATCCGGTCACTACTTTGTACTGCCACTAATGCCACCCCTCATGAGCAAATGTTCATTTTCCCCAGGAAGTCCACATCGGGAACCTCGCTACCGACATGGCTGACTTCTCCTGGGCCCGTCCTACTGCGGAGGCACGTGAGGACCCATAAAACGGACCCCCTGGTTGAGAGGGTGAACCTCCTACACGCCAACCCCCAGTATGCCTACGTGGCATACCCAGACGGGCGGGAGGACAGGGTCTCCATACGAGACCTCGCACCCTCGGGTGCCCCCGAACTACCACCGTTATCCCCCACCACCCCTCCCAACCCAACCCCTGTAGACGGCATGCCGGAGCCCCAGGACCCTTCGTTGACCACCCAGACACCAGATTCAACGTTGGATACTGCACCACCGCCGCCGCCACCACGACGATCAGGACGCCAGACAAGGCCTCCTGATAGACTTACCTACACGAACTTGTAGTACACTTCACCCCGCCGGACTCAATTTTAAACAAGGGGTGAATGTGGTAAACCACTGTTATTGCATATTGTTACCTCTGGTTGGCGCTGTGTACCAATGCATGCCCCAGCTGGCTCCGCCCACATGACCAGGTATAAAGGTGGGTGTTTCGGTTACCCACTTCCTTCTTGGAACCAGTCGTCCACGAGAGGCATGCTCTGTTCTTTAGTTAATAAAAGCCTTTTCATTACCTTCCTAATTCATCGCCTTTTATGGAGTAATTGATAAGCGTATCACCCGCTCAGTGAGCAACCAATCCCGTTTTCCATTGACGGTTTCAGAGATTGATCAACTAGAACCTCTACTGTCGTATAATCAGGATCATGTGTGTATTTATAATGAGATGTCTGTTGCACAGGGAACGCCGGATAGTATTAAACATCAGAGGGAAAATTTCAGCTTCATAGAAATCTCCATGTTCAGCGAATATTATAATCAGGTGAGGATTTGAAATTTTTCTCGGCCATTGTTCACATTCAAATGAGGTATCCATTAGCTGATACTTAATTTCTACAAGCACCTCTATTGAAACAGTGAATTAAATCTTGCAATATTTTACTGAACATTAAATATTAATGATCTAGACGAGGGAACTAGATGTAATATCTCCAAGTTTGCAGGCAACACAAAGCTGGGTGGGCATGTGTGCTGTGAGGAGGATGCAGAGAAACTCCAGTATGATTTGGACAGGTTCGGTGATGGGGCAAATGCATGGCAGTTGCAGTATAATGTGGATAAATGCGAGGTTATCCACTTTGGTGGCAAAAACAGGAAGGCAGATTATTATCTGCACAGCAATAGATTGGGAAAAGAGGAAGTGCAACGAGACCTGGCTGTCCTTGTGCACCAGTCACTGAAGGTAAACATGCAGCTGCAGCAGGCGGTTAAGAAGGCAAATGGTATGTTGGCCTTCATAGCGAGAGGATTCGAGTACAGGAGTAAGGATGTCTTGCTGCAGTTGTACAAGGCCTTGGTGAGACCACACCTTAAGCATTGTGTGCAATTTTGGTCGGCTTATCTGAGGAAGGATGTTCTTTCCATGGAGGGAGTGCAGCGAAGAATCACCAGAATGATACCTGGGATGGCAGGAATGATGTATGAAGAGAGTTTAGAACAATGAGAGGGAAACTTATAAAATTCTAACAGGACTAGACTGGCTAGATGCAGGAAGGCTGCTCCCAATGGTGGGTGCGCCCAGAACCAGGGGTCACGTCTAAGTATAAGGGAAAGCCATTTAGGACTAAGATGAGGAGTAATTTCTTCAGCCAGAGAGTGGTGAACCTGTGGAATTCTCTACAACAGAAGGCAGTTGAGGCCAGTTCTATAAATATATTCAAGAAGGAGTTAGATATATTTCTTAAGGCTAAGGGGATCAATAGATATGGGGAGAATGCATGGACAGGTTACTGAATTTGGATGATCAGCCATGATCGCATTGAATGGCGGAGCAGGCTCGATGGGACAAATGGCCTACTCCTGCTCCTATCTTCTATGTTTCTATGTTTCAATGAGAAGTTGTTTTTGGCAATAGAACTAACATTGAGAACCACTTTCTGTCTGTTCTAATTGAAAATGTTCACAAGGAAACACTCCATTTACAAACTGAAACTCTGAGAGTGAACACTATATCCTAATAAAGGAGGTGAAGATTTTCCAGCTCATTGCTCGATACTCTGAGCTAACGGTTATTTCTATTGTTCGAGATCAGACAGTTGTAAAACATGAACGGCTGGCAAGAGGCCGAGACAATGAAGAGTGGCGAGGGAAACATCTCTGGAGAGAAGTGGAAAAAATCCGAACTGATCAATTGTTCCAGCGCAATATTTCCTGGACAGGCAGTTTTCTCCAGGAAATTAAGGGAGTCTTCTGGCGATCCAATTCTGGCAGTTGAGCAGCAGCGAGTGGAGTCCCGGGGATTGGAAAAACAACGATGGTACAAAAGATTGTTCATGACTGGGCCACTGGAAAAATATACCCACGTTTGCAATTTGTTTTCAGTTTTAAATTCCGTGATTTGATCGCCATTAACTGTAGAATAAACCTGAGGAATCTGATACTGGATCTGTATCCTTACTTTGGGAATGTTCTGGGAGAGCTCTGGAAGAACCCAGAGGGATTGCTGTTTATATTCGATGGTTTGGATGAATTCAAGGACCGGATCGATTTTGCTGACAATCAGAGAAATACAGAATCTCAGTACATGTGCACAAATCCCGAATGCTGGTGTGAAGTGTCTGACATTGTGTACAGTTTAATAAAGCAGAAGCTGCTCCCAGGATGTTCAGTGCTAGTGACCAGCCGCCCCACTGCATTACATTTATTGGAAAAGGCTGATATTAGTGTCTGGGCTGAAATCCTGGGATTTGTTGGTGAAGATCGGGAGGAATATTTCGGCAAGTTTTTTGAAGAGCGGATGGTGGCTGCAGCTGTTTTCAATCACGTGGAGGAGAACGAGATCCTGTATACCATGTGCTACAACCCTTCCTACTGCTGGATCCTCGGTCTGGCACTGGGCCCCTTCTTTACACAAAGAGACAGGAATCAGCAGCGAATTCCCAAGACCATCAGCCAACTATATTCCTACTATATTTACAACATTCTGAAAAACAACGGCCGAGAGATTGAAAGCCCCCGTGATGTGTTACTGAAGCTTGGTGAGATGGCCTTCACAGGAGTCTCCGGGAAGAAGATTGTGTTTAGTAATTGAGATTTGATCAAGTCCAATCTGCAACCTTTCCAGTTCCTGTCTGGATTCATGGTGGAACATTTGGAGAGAGATGATTCTGCCCAAGCGTGGTGTACACATTCCCGCACCTCACCATCCCAGAGTTTGTAGCAGCAGTTGCACAATTCCTGATTCCAGATCCCGGGGACATCCGGAAACTCCTCAGTGAAGCCCACTGCAAGCAAAATGGGAGATTTGAGATATTTCTCCGTTTTGTTGCTGGCCTCTCCGCCCCACAGTCAGTTTGGCCGCTGGAGGAGTTTCTGGGTCCAGTTCTTCATCAATCCATGTGCCGAGTGATTGACTGGGAAAAGGAAAAGTTTGAAGGGCAGATTGGGAACACAGAGAGTGAAATTGGTAAAAGGGATCTCCTGAACACATTCCACTACCTGTTAGAGACTCAGAATGAAGCACTGTCTTGGGCCACTGTGGGATCTGTGGAAACAGTTACATTTAATGGATTGCGACTGACCCCGATTGACTGTACAGTCCTGTCTCATGTCATTGGACTCGGTGATACCATAAAAACCCTCGATCTCGGAGGCTGCTCCATTCAGTTTGAAGGATTCCAGCGGCTGGGACCCGTACTGCACAATTGCCAGGTGTTGAGGTAACTGTTTATTTGTCTCTATCTGTTGGGCGAATTGTAGAACAGTCACGGATTGTGTTGCTGCTCTGTAATGAAGGGAAACAAACAGTTCCATTAAACCAGAAAGAAGTAGATTCAATAATTATATGACCAAAAATAAGAGGATCAGTTAGTAATTCCCTAAGGCCTGGAGAATCTAATATGGATCCTTGTGAACAAGTAGGGATTTTACATTCTTTAACGGATCAGTAAATACAGGTCACTGAGAGGCTGATAATTTAATTACAATAAATCATATTGAATAAGGCGGGGCAAAGGGATATAAACATAAAATATAATCTGGCAGTCAAGATAACATTGATTTAAATATTTTCCTCATCCACCATTTCAATTAGAAACAGCACAGAAACCCAAGTTTAAATCACTAACAGTTAGGTATTTACTCCAATACCTTGCAGGCTGTGTCTTGTCGAGGAGGACGTTTCTTGGATTGGGAATATTGGGGATAAGGGAATTCTTTAACTGTAAATATTTACAATTATACACAGTGCTGAACATTGAGTAAAGATTGATATTCAGGATCTTAATTTTGCCGGTGTAATGATTCCAACCTAACGTGTGAGTACGGGAGTACAGATACACACCGGCCAGCGGTGAGGCCTTGCACATAGCGGGTGGCTCCTGGGTAAACCGGGGGCATTGAACCCAGGAAGTCCCCATAATCCTCTCCCGGTGTGTGAGGCCCCGAATTCCCCAAAAACTGTCGGGCCAATTACCCCTGACATAAATCTAGAGCCTATTTAACGGGGAATAAAGTGAGAGACTCCAATCCCCTATAAACTAGGAGTACAAGGACATTTAAAAAGTGTAACAGGACAGAATAAAATATCCTTGTTACGTACAAACCTGGGGGGGGCGGATTTTATAGCAGCAGTTAGCGCTGTTTCACAATATAACTGAACCCGAGCTATTATACAGATTAATATAATGCACAGAGTATAAAGAACAGGGATTCACCGCTTTATCATTTAATTTCGTCCACATTGCTGCCTGGGACGACAGGGATGGCATCAACAAGGCCAGATTTACTTTACTTGAAGCTGTACGCACTGGCTGCCACATGATGCGCCACGTTGGCACCGCCCCACACAAACAACATTAAGCATCCCTACAATGCCCAAGCCATTCCTTTCACACTCATCAGCATTGCGGGGGGGGGGGTACCATTATTTCTCACCATTGACTGCAACACTCTAAGCCACTTCCAAAGGTGCACACAAATCTTGCCAAGAACGGAATGTATTGAAAAGAAAGATTTTAATGTTTGGCAGCACATTAACAGAAACTTCACATGAACATTGGCTAAAACACACAATTGTCTTCCCTTGTGTGTTATTAGTTGGTATGATTGGACTAGGATGAGGGTAAGTGAGATGGTGATGTGATAATGTAGATAGAGAGGGATGGGTGGAGGTGCAAGGTAAGTTGGTATGAGTAAGGATGTGCAGGAGTAGGGTAGGGAAGGCAGAGTGATGAGGATGTGATGAGTGGCACAGCAGGATGAGGTTGAGTGTGTCTTTGCAGGAACGTTTGGTAATCTACTGAGATAATTGAAAGGTTTGCGTCACTGCAGCCTGGTCCTTCTGACGACATTCCTGCTTTTGTCCTCCTATGCAATGTGCAACCAGGCTGCTTTGGTCTCCTGGGGAGGTCTCTTCCGTCCATTTGAAGGGAAGGGAAACTCCCTGCGTGCTGCGTGCAGCCATGCACCTTTGTGCAGTGCTTGTCGGTATTTGCAGCACCTCAGCGCTGTAGAGCATTGACAGCACAATTGTCATGCTAAATTTGCGCATGGCCCCTTTAAGGAAAGCGGCTGCTGGCGAGTCATCAAGTGACGGCACCAGACCCGCTACCTCTAATTGGCTGAGAAATGCACTGGACGTGGCTTTCCAAGCCAATGAGGAGAAAGTCCTTCGACAGAGCGGGGTTGGGACCCGCCACCTACCCCGGCCCAACCGGACCCACCAAAGTGGGATGTCGCGGGGCGAAACCGGGTTATTAATTTTCTGAAGTACTTTCAGTGATTGCCATAATATCCGAGAGAGAAAAAAATATCAGAGCCTGGGTTTGATTCAGTTTGTTTCTCACTCTCTGAGTTTAGACTGAGGAGCAATGAACTGGGAGATTCAGGAGTGAAACTATTGGCTGTGGCTCTGAGGAACCCGAACTGTAAAATACAGGAACTGCAGTATGTACCCGACTGTGCGATATTGTGTTTCTATGTCTGACACAGTACATTATTATTGGCTTCAGTAATAATATTTTTAATAAATAGTGTACATTATTAATATATCAATAGAAGTGATATGAGTAATCTTGTGAATTACACTGATTCCTGTTATTTCTCTCTAATCCGCAGGCTATGGGATGCTGGTCTCACAGATTCTTGTACCGAGGATCTTGCCACTGCTCTCAGTACAAACCGGTCACTGACGGATCTGAACCTGGGATCAAACTTCTTCACAGACCGATCTGTCCCCACTCTCCACCGCCTCATACTGACCTGCAGGAGTCTGAACTGGATCCGGTGAGTGTTTGTGTAAATGCTTAATTTAATAAATAAAATATAAAAACTTTTATGTGTAATATTTGTAGTAATTATTTTTGAAATATTAATCCCAGTCTCCCTGTTATTGACACTGTTGTGCAATCTGTTTATTTCCTCTTTAATCTTTAATCTGTTTCAGACTGTTGAGGAATCAGTTCAGTTCAGATGGAAAGAGGCACCTGCAGTCGCTGTGGGAATCAAGACCCGGACTGAGAGTGTTTCTGTGAACATTTCAATTAATGACCATTATTGGTCTCATTATATGGCCATTTTGTACGATTTTCTGTCCCTCCACTTTAAGCGACCGCACTCCGGGTTTATATACTATCGGCCCCTTTAAGGGTTTCCAGCTGGAGTTGAGCGAGCATCATCTCCCATTGTGATGTCAGAGGCCCAGCCACTGGGTCACTTGGCTCAGCCGGGCGGCCCCAAAGCGCTGCTCCTGCAGGATATCCGGGGATGAATATTGTCCAATGGGGCACTGGGAAAATGCAGAGACAGGAAGGGCTCAGTCTGGGCTGAAGTAGGACACAGAAAATTGCACTCAGTATTCTTGGATGTCCCTCCCAGTGAGAAGTCGGACTGTGTAATCACTGTCCCTTTGTACAGTGTGTGTCTTTCCCAGTGAAGAGTCGGACTCTGTAACATGTGGCCCTGTGACAGTGTGTGTCTCTGTGAGTGAGGAGTCGGAATCTGTAAAAAGTGTCCCTGTGTACTTTGTGTGCCTCTGCGAGTGAGGAGTCGGAATCTGTAACAAGTGTTACTGTGTACAGTGTGGGTCTCTCCCAGTGAGGAATCAGACTCTGTAACAAGTGTCCCTTTGTACAGTGTGTGTCGCTCCGAGTGTGCAGTCAGACTCTGTAACAAGTGTCCCTATGTACATTGTGTGACTCACCCAGTGAGGAGTCAGACGCTGTAACAAGTGTCCCTACATATAGTGTGTGTCTCTCCGAGTGAGAAGTCGGACTCTGTAACAAGTGTCCGTGTGTACAGTGTGTGTCTCTCCCATTGAGGATTCAGACGCAGTAACACGCATCCCTGTGTACAGTGTGTGTCTCTGCGAGTGAGGAGTCGGACTCTGTAACAAGTGTCCCTGTGTACAGTGTGTGTCTCTCTGAGTGAGGAGTCGGACTCTGTAACAAGTGTCCCTGTGTACAGTGTGTGTCTCTCCCAGTGAGGAGTCAGACTCTGTAACAAGTGTCCCTGTGTACAGTGTGTGTCTCTCCCAGTGTGGTGTCAGACTCTGTAACAAGTGTTCCTGTGTACAGTGTGTGTCTCTCCCAGTGTGTAGTCAGACTCTGTAACAAGTGTCCCTGTGTACAGTGTGTGTCTCTCCCAGTGTGGTGTCAGACTCTGTAACAAGTGTTCCTGTGTACAGTGTGTGTCTCTCCCAGTGAGGAGTCAGACTCTGTAACAAGTGTCCCTGTGTACAGTATGTGACTCTCCCAGTGTGTAGTCAGACTCTGTAACAAGTGTCCCTGTGTACAATGTGTGTCTCTCCCAGTGAGGAGTCGGACTC
Source organism: Somniosus microcephalus (assembly GCF_052327205.1). Lineage (NCBI taxonomy): Eukaryota > Metazoa > Chordata > Chondrichthyes > Squaliformes > Somniosidae > Somniosus > Somniosus microcephalus. The sequence continues at coordinate 55,141,990 of NW_028225180.1, read as the reverse complement.
TGCAACAAGTGTTCCTGTGTACAGTATGTGTCTCTCCCAGTGTGTAGTCAGACTCTGTAACAAGTGTCCCTTTGTACAGTGTGTGTCTCTCCCAGTGTGTAGTCAGACTCTGTAACAAGTGTCCCTGTGTACAGGGTGTGTCTCTCCCAGTGAGGAGTCAGACTCTGTAACAAGTGTCCCTGTGTACAGTGTGTGTCTCTCCCAGTGAGGAGTCGGACTCTGTAACAAGTGTCCCTGTGTACAGTGTGTCTCTCTCCCAGTGAGGAGTCAGACCCTGTAACAAGTGTCCCTGTGTACAGTGTGTGTCTCTCCCAGTGAGGAGTCAGACTCTGTAACAAGTGTCCCTGTGTACAGTGTGTGTCTCTCCCAGTGAGGAGTCAGGCTCTGTAACAAGTGTCCCTGCGTACAGTGTGTGTCTCTCCCAGTGAGGAGTCAGACTCTGTAACAAGTGTCCCTGTGTACAGTGTGTGTCTCTCCCAGTGAGGAGTCGGACTATTTAACAAGTGTCCCTGTGTACAGTGTGTGTCTCTCCCAGTGAGGAGTCAGACTCTGTAACAAGTGTCCCTGTGTACAGTGTGTGTCTCTCCCAAAGAGGAGTCGGACTCTGTAACAAGTGTCCCTGTGTACAGTGTGTGTCTCTCCCAGTGTGGAGTCAGACTCTGTAACAAGTGTCCCTGTGTACAGTATGTGTCACTCCCAGTGAGAAGACAGACTCTGTAACAAGTCTCCCTACAAACCTACGAGACCACTGCACTCCTCTGACCTCGAGCATATCCACGATTTCCGTTGCTCCACATTGGCGCCATGACTTCAGCTGCCAAGGCCCTAAACCCTGGTATTCCCTCTCTAAACCTCTATGCAGCTGTGCCTCTCTCTCCTCCTCCTTTAAACGCAGCTTAATACCTACTTCTTTCACCGAGATTTTGGTCATCTGCCCTAAAATTGTGGCTCAGTGTCAAACTTGGTCTGGTAATTGCCTTTTGCCGTTTCATTACATTAAAGCCGCTATATAAATGCAAGTTATTGTTGTTGTCCCTGTGTTGTGTTAATAAACTTCCACCGCTTACTTCAGCTCGCGCCTGGTCTCCTCCTTATTTTCATAAAAACTGGCTTCATTGTTTTAATATATTAAATAAAGGTTCCTCAAAACTACATCCCACCTTCTCCAAATGATACAGTAGACACGACCTGGCGGTCTATTGAAGCTGGTGGGTCTTACTCGGGAGGCTGGGTATACAATTTACACAAGATGGTGAGACTGAGTGTCAGCAAAAGAGCGCAGCTGGGACTCTAAAATGGCACCCCACAGGCAACGGGAATTGGCTGCCATGAAACTGTCGCAAAATGGTCAACATCACCCTGCAGCAAAATGGCCCCCATCAATCTGCAAAAGATCATAGAATCATACAGTCCATTCGGCCCATCCTGCCTATGCCAGCTTTTTGAAAGAGCGATCCAATTAGTCCCTCTCGCTCCCCATAGCCCTGCAAACTGTGACGTTACAAGTACAATCTGCCTCCACCACCCTTTCAGGCAGTGCATTCCAGATCAGAGCAACTTGCAGCATAAAACATCATCCTCATCTCTGCTCTGGTTCTTCTGCCAATTATTTCAAATCTGTGTGCTTTGGTTACCCAGCCTCCTGCTCCCGAAATAATTTCTCCATATTTACTCTATCAAAGCCCCTCAAATGGCCTCCATGTCCCCTCAACGTTGTCGCATTGCTCCGAAACACAAGCATTATTTTGAAATGTCCATCCACGGGTCCACGTATCCAATTTTAATTTCCTTTTAGCCCCTGTTCGTCACGCACCGAGTGAACATGTACTTGCAACATTGCAGGCAGTGCTATGTTAACCCCAGGCTTTAACCTCTTTAAAACACAAGGGCCACCATCGAACAGGAACTTGTTAACATGAGGTAACAAAACCAGGACACGGAGAGGAAATTTAACACCAGGTAATAAACAGACAGAATTCAAGTGGGCGCCTTTGTGTACAACGTGTGAAGAAGACCACGTTCTGTCTCCCCTGGAGTTCTCGTTCAGCTTAAACTGGAGATGATCTCAGTCAGTCTCCCGTGGAAGAGGCCTCAACCAGTCCCCTCTGGAGCACATCTCGGTCACTCACCTCTGCAGGAGGCCGCATTCGTTCTCCCTCTGGAGGAGGCCGTTTTCATTCTCCCTCTGGAGGAGGTCTCAGTCAGTCCCCTCCGGAGGAGGTCTCGGTCATTCGCTTCTGGAGGATGTCTCGGTCCGTCTCTTCTGGAGAAAGTCTCGGACCGTCTCCCTTGTATGCGGTCTTGGTCAGTCTCCCCTGGAGAATGTCTGCGTCAGGCCCCTCTAGAGAACTCAGTCTCCTCTGGAGAAGGTCTCGGTCAGTCTCCTCTGGATAAGGCGTGGGCCAGTCTCCTCTGGAGAAGGCCTGGACCAGTTCTGGCAGACGTTCTGATTGTCTGGGAGCTTATAGAGTTCAGACCCGTGGAACAGACAACACAAAACCCAAATGAACCTGTGAAACATCTTTTACTTAAGTTTCAACAAGAGGTTACATGTAATTCCCAGAATACAAACTGTCCTCAATTCATGCACATATCACAAGCAAGCATCTAAAATCATTTACTTTAATCTCCGGTGATTATAACAAAACCACATCCATATTATTCACCAGATGAGATGTCAATTCAACGATGACTGGATGTATGACTAACTGTAACTGGCACCTGACCAGGTAACTTTGACTATAGCCACGAAACTCAGTGTCCAAAAGCAATTATACCCCAAAACTTGGCAACTCGCCCACTGTATTTATATTTCTAACTATATGGCATAATGGTCATTAATTGTTTCTCAGACCCTCTTTTCATTAGTCTGATGAACAACTGTGGGTCTCAAGGCTAAGTAAATTCATTAATCTGAAGATGTTTCGTTATTACACTGATTTCACAGTCAATATCGTTTTCCCACAGAAGCTCAATAAGCTTGCTTTCCATATCTGGTGCAAGGCAATTGGCAGCTTTTCCAGCTTACAAGTCACACAGTTTATTTTGCAAAGTCTTCAAGGCAACCAGTCTTTGTCCTCGCGAAGCATGATGGTAAATTTGATCAACTATTATGGCAAGTAGTGTTGTACAGTGTCCACCTTCAAATAGTGTGTTCTACAGTGTCCACCTTCAAATAGTGTGTTGTACAGTGTCCACCTTCAAATAGTGTGTTGTACATTGTCCACCTTCAAATAGTGTGTTCTACAGTGTCCACCCTCAAATAGATTGTTGTACAGTGTCCACCTTCAAATAGTGTGTTGTACAGTGTCCACCCTCAAGTAGATTGTTGTAAAGTGTCCACCTTCAAATAGTGTGTTGTACAGTGTCCACCCTCAAATAGATTGTTGTACAGTGTCCACCTTCAAATAGTGTGTTCTACAGTGTCCACCCTCAAATAGTGTGTTGTACAGTGTCCACCCTCAAATAGTGTGTTGTACAGTGTCCACCCTCAAATAGTGTGTTCTACAGTGTCCACCTTCAAATAGATTGTTGTACAGTGCCCACCCTCAAATAGTGTGTTGTACAGTGTCCACCTTCAAATAGTGTGTTCTACAGTGTCCACCTTCAAATAGATTGTTGTACAGTGTCCACCTTCAAATAGTGTGTTGTACAGTGTCCACCTTCAAATAGATTGTTGTACAGTGTCCACCCTCAAATAGATTGTTGTACAGTGTCCACCTTCAAATAGTGTGTTTTACAGTGTCCACCTTCAAATAGTGTGTAGTACAGTGTCCACCCTCAAATAATGTGTTCCACAGTGTCGACCCTCAAATAGTGTGTTCTACAGTGTCCACCCTCAAATAGTGTGTTGTACAGTGTCCACCCTCAAATAGTGCGTTCTACAGTGTCCACCCTCAAATCGTGTGTTGTACAGTGTCCACCCTCAAATAGTGTGTTCTACAGTGTCCACCCTCAAATAGAGTGTTCCACAGTGTCCAATGTCAAATAGTGTGTTGTACAGTATCCAACCTCAAATAGTGTGTTATACAGTGTCCACCCTGAAAGAGTGTGTTGTACAGTACCACCCTCAAATAGTGTGTTGTACAGTGCCCTCCCTCAAATAGTGTGTTCTACGGTGTCCACCCTCAAATAGTGTGTTCTACAGTGTCCACCCTCAAATAGTGTGTTGGACGGTGTCCACCCTCAAATAGTGTGTTCTACAGTGTCCACCCTCAACTAGTGTGTTGTACAGAGTCCATCCTCAAATAGTGTGTTCTACAGTGTCCATCCTCATATAGTGTGTTCCACAGTGTCCACCCTCAAATAGTGTGTTGTACAGTGTCCACCCTCAAATAGTGTGTTCTACAGTGTCCACTGTCAAATAGTTTGTTCTACAGTGCCCACCCTCAAATAGCGTGTTGTACAGTGTCCACCCTCAAATAGTGTGTTCTACAGTGTCCACCCTCAAATAGTGTGTTCTACAATGTCCACCTTCAAATAGTGCGTTCTACAATGTCCACCATCAAAAAGTGTGTTGTACAGTGTCCACCCTCAAATAATGTGTTCTACAGTGTCCACCCTCAAACAGTGTGTTGTACCCTGTCCACCCTCAATTGCTGTGCTCCCGAGTCATGGCTCACAGTCACTTACATGTGTAGGCGCTGTTCTTCCTTCGGCTTCTTCTCTAACAGCTTGACCAATGCTTGCTGCTTGCGGCGTCTGTTGACTCGACAAGTTATCAATAGCAAATATAACACAATCACCAACTGAACAATTACCAAAACATGTGAGATAATTCTAATCCAGGGATGAACCTCAGTACTCATACCGATATCCCACCCGGACGAATCATCCCCATTCTTAGATATTTCTTCACTTAGGTTTCGGTTTTTCTGGGCCAGAGTATAAAAGTACTTTTAAGACTGACTAACTCATTGCATTAACTCTACCAGGTGTTCTGGTGGAGGTGGAATGTTATAGCCGAATCGAGTCACGTACTGGTGTAATTGAACTTTTACTTTATCTTCTACAGCGATATCTACTTGCCTATGCGAATAAATGCTTAATAAACCCCGCGCCCCAAGTCTTACAGGTTGGACTGAGGTAAAGCAAAAAGTTCCTGCCGCAATGGGAGAAGTCAGATTGTTACCATACTGGTATTCCCGGTGTATGATGGTGAAACAATACTCACCTTTCCCTCGGTACGCAGATTGTACGGGGAAATGCTTTCCTGCAACTACTTCCATGGTGCAGTGCCACTCTATCCCATCCCAATCGGATCCAGACGCAGGCGTTGCATGTTCTACCATGTCATAAGGGCAGATGAATGCATCCCGAACTTGAGCACACCCGGTAAGATCTGGGGCCACCCATGTGGACCCATCCACCCGGGTCACATACTGCAGGGGTTCGTCCTTCCTTACTAAGTGGCCTCCCTGGCATACTTCTATATTCTCGAAGGTGAATAGAGGATTTGGGGTCGTTTATACATGCAGGATGGGATAACACAATATCATCCCTAATAAGGTGATGTCGTTCTGTTCCTGCAAATGGCATTCATATTTCACCGGATACACCTGAACCAACCCCCTGACTTTACACTTATTCATGGTAAATTGATAAGTGGACATTGCCCTCACGTGTCGATCAGTCACCCACATTGGGAGATCCACTCAACAATGCTCTGCAGGTTATCACGGGCTTGTTCCACTAACCAGGATCCATACATTTCACAAACATCATTCTGTGCGGCCTCACTAGAAGCATTCAGATTCTCCTTTAAAATTTGTTTTATCTTTTAAGCATGGGATTCTAAATAATTAACCATGTCCTTCAGATGAATATATCATGATTCCTCTTGTTCCAGACCATTCATTTTATTCAGAATTTCCTTTAGACTTTTTGTAACTGGCTTTTCCTGATTGATCCAAATTAGACAAATCAAGTCTATTAACGAGGGAGGTTCCGGTATTCAAAACAGTTACTGCATTATTTATCAGATCCCGTCGTGTTCTGATATGGTCCCCTTTAAGAACGTAAACGACGTTGTTTCCTTCAGTGATCTCATTTTTTTCCCCAAAGTTATTGTTAAATCCATTACAATCTCCTGATCTCTTGTGATATAATGGGTCTAAGTCCGGTTCCGTCAAAGTTGAACTGGCTCTTTCCCAAGATCCTTTTATTAATTCCCACAACATTCTCCTATATAACTGCGCTGTTTCTGGTTTGCACCGGTCCAGCATTCGCACCTCGGTCAGATTTAATATCACAGGCACCACCTCGTGATGCACATCATGGTACAATATCCGAGTTGGGAGGACCACTAACCCATTTGTCGGTCCCGGAGTGTGTTTGGGACAGACAACCCGGGTTTCTTCTTGTTCTTCCCGCGATTGTGTTTTATTTGCAGTGGGGGGTTGGGGGGGGGGGGAATTTAGGAAGGAGTTTCACTTTTAATTCTATGGCATCTATGGTTCTGTTTACGCATTCCGATACAGGATAAGTAACACACATTTCTTGGCATAACGCAACCCTCCTTTTCATCCAGCATCCATTGATAAGGGGGCTAATATTCTGCACTGTACACAAACGCAGGAGAAAGTCAGCAAACCGAGAATTCGGAACCAAAATTGACCCAATTCTTCAGTGGGCCTGGTCGATGGTTTACACATCCATATGTACCCTCATGCTCCTGCCACCACCGTGGCCAACACAACATGGTTTCGCCATTGCCTTCCGATTGAGTTGGGCTCCCATTATATTGCCAAAGATCTCCTATCTGGCGGTAACTAGTATTGGCACCCATCTTTGCATGAATGAACCATACACACGGCTGATTCACAGTCCCACTCTTACACTTTGTACATAATCCCCTCCCGACTTGGACCGTGTATGTGCTTACCCGTGCTATCCCTGAACAACTTGTGTCACACGTACCCTTGATAGGTCGGAGGGTATCCTCCCGAGCGATACCTTGGGGCGGAGTTACACGCAATGCTAATCTGACTGTCGTAACTTGAATCGCTGGATGCTTCCCCATGAGTTCCTGCTGCCTTTTCGAGATGGAGCGCTATGTCACACAGCAACTAAAATATCCTCCACATTTCCCTGCCTTGTTCTGTCCTGTGGAAGAGGGGAACAAAACGAAGTGTTACTCCCAGCCCTGCCTCCCTTCTTCCCACCATTGTCCTTTTAGGCTCTGCACTAACTACACACTGGAACAACTTGGCCATTTCCCAGGTCGTTGCCTCAGATCATAATTACCATACTGTACCTGGGGAGACACCTCTTCATGCGGAGATGCCTCCGGTGGGTACGTCACATTAGTCACCCCTTCTCCATCACCCCATTGGAGCGGCTGAGTCAGTCTCACCATGCTCATGATCGTGGCTTGCTGTCTTCTTGAGCTTCCTGTGGGCTGAGAAAGCTTCATCTGACTAACGTGAAACCATTTGATTTACTTATATAACTGAACCACATTTACAATAGGACACGGTTTGTGAACAATGTTATACGGTCCCTTGTAGAGAGCTTCAAAAACTCCCACTCTCGCATAGTTTCATACCGTTATCTGGCTCTCTACTTCACACTCCCGGGATTTACTCGGAGCCAGGGCTAATCTGTTGCGTTGCTGTGTCTTCCCAATGTTGTGGGCGGTTCTCAATTACAATTCTTTCAAAGTTCCCCACAGGTTACTTTGCATTTTGTCCCGAGTGAGTTCTTTCATTTGTTTATCAGTCAGAGTGGGCGCAAACAGGTGTGTCGGGGTTCACATGGGTCTCCCTGTTACCAATTCATTCGTGGATTGACCCGTTTCTTTGGATTTGTCACTACGTATCCCCATAAGTATTAGGGGAAGTACCTCATCCAGCTTAGTGTGCTGTTTGTTTAATTCCTTTCGTAGGGCCAGCTTCAAAGTGCAGTTCATTCTGTTTACAATCCCTGATTATTGTGGGTTGTGGGTTACGTGTCATTTCCTTTCAATTCAAAACAATTTCAGGGTGTCTTGCATCACGTGACCTGTAAAATGGCTCCCTTGGTCTGACTCTACCAATCGAGGGAGCCGCCATCTAGAAAATACCTCCCTAACTAGGGTCTTGGCTGTCCACAATGCTTCGGCTGACTTGCACGGGAAAGCGTCGACCCACTTGGTAAAATTGTCCACTAGGACTAGACATTATTTATTGCCCTTCTCAGTCGTGCTCAGGGGTCCAATAATATCATCTGGGTACACTGCCATGGTCCCTCAGGCTGACGGGGGTGTCCGAGGGGAGCCTTTCTTTTATGTGTGTCAGGATGGTAGTGTATGTAACCGTCTACCTTTAAGAGACTATTGTATGTAACCGTTCACCTTTAAGAGAACTATTTTAGGTGTGGCACTACTTGTTTGCCTTCTGTATACGGTAATACCGACGGTGACCACACCGGTATATAAGTGCTGTGGCATGATTTATAGGGCAGATTCACCCTGACCATCGAATAGTAAAGTCCTGTTTTATGTTACTCCTGAAGTCTGTGTCGTAATTAACTGTACAACCCACAGACTTTACAGTGGCGACGAGTCCGATCGTACCCTGCGGCAACAATACGTCCAAAGCAACTAAAGAGCGTCAAAAAGTGGCAACCGCCCTCGTCGTTCTGCTGGGAGAAAACTCAAGATTGCAACAATAGAAAGGAGGAAGACTGTAGCGACAGAAAACTTCCATCTGCAACAGGCACTGACTGTCCCTTCTGCCACGGTGACTGTGAGTAGGGGGAAGTGAAAAGAATAGCCGGAGGTTAAGGGCTGAGCACTCGACCACGGTCGAGGGGAAAAAGGAGCCGAAAAAAAAAAAAAGTCGGGTCCAACGGCGTCGTGGGAGACCGCGACCGGGGGGGAAAGCTGAGCAGTGACCGAAGCCACGAGGCGCTGCGACCGGGAGCGGAGGCGCGGGAAGAGAGGAACTCAGCCGCAGCCGGGGAGGGAAACACCGGACTGCGAGAGAGCGGGGGAGGCAGAGCCGACCAAGAGAGACTGCGTGAGAGCCAGTCCAGCGGCTGAACTGTCCTCCGTCAACGGGGTGTACCCAGCGCCGGTAGAGCGAGCGAGTGGGAGAGAGACAGAGCCGAGCAAGAAGCCAACGCGCAGGCTGTGAAACTGAAAGCCAGCGGCACTCGCCCGTGGGGAAAGTGTACCCCTCCCGCTAGGGAAGACAGAAGCGGGAAACCGCCATTGAAGTGGGCGGGGAGAGAAGATAAGAGCGGGAAACCGCCATTTTCGCGGGAAAACCGCCATCTTAGAAAAAAAAAGAAGTAATAATTCAAAGAAATACTTGTGTTGTTTCCAAAGAGAGGAAGATGCCTAAGCGTGGTAACATCAACGATTTTAATTCGGAGATAGAAGACTGGGCCACGTATGTGGAACGCATTGAGATCTATTGTGAGGCCAACAAAATAGAAGAAGACGACAAAGCTATCACCTTGCTAAACTCAATGGGGGCAAAGGCATACGGGCTCTTGAAGCATCTACTATCCGCAGCTAAACCGACGGATCAGACCTTCGATGAGGTTGTGACCGTTCTGAAGGATCACTTGAACCCCACACCATTGATGTTGGCTGAACGATTCAAATTCTATGCGAGAACGCAATGGAAGGACGAAAGCAACGCAGAATACTTGGTCGAACTGCGTAGACTAGCGAAATACTGCCAGTTTGAAGGGAATCTGACAGCGGCATTGCGAGACAAGTTCATATGCGGATTGTTCAAGGAAGGGACGCAAAAGCGACTACTTGAAGAGAACGACCTTACACTTGACAGGGCTGTCCTTATAGCAGCATCGCACAAAGCTGCAGCAAAAGGAACTGCGGAAATGCAGCTAAAGGCAGCGGCACTTGGGGTGGACCAAATTACCTCGAGTACAACCAAATGCTATCGCTGTGGGAAGACAACACACGATCAGAACCAATGCTGGTTTAAGAACCAAGAATGTAGGAAATGTGGCAAACTGGGTCACATCGCTAAGGTATGCCGGTCAGGGAAGAAGACCAACAACCAAAGGAAGCCATCACGGGAAAAGTACAACAAGGTACACAAGGTGGCTGAGAAGAGTTCAGACGAACAGAATTGAGACTCAGACCCAAACGGCCAGGAGCTGGGTAGTCTGAGAATTCATAATGTGAGTAAGGAAGCTGACCTACAAACTATCTGGGTCATGCTAAAAATAGCTGGAGTCCAAGTGAAAATGTAGTTGGACACTGGATCAGCTGCATCAGTCATAAATCGAAGCGATTACCACCGGCTATTCTCACATATACCCTTAAGAGATACCAAGTTCATATTGCAGACATACACGGGGCATAAAGTATACCCCAAGGGAAAGATAAGAGTCAAGGTGAGAGATAGGGGTAAAGAACACCCAAGAATGAACTTATACGTACTACCTGAGGGAGGACCACCACTTCTAGGACGGGAGTGGATCAAGAAAATAGACATGGAATGGCACTACCAACAAGCAATGATGAGTGAGGACTCGGTGCAGACAAGCAGCTCAGACTCTGAGCCGGAAGACGATAAGTCCAGCCCAAGTATGAAAAACATGGTTAACATGAACTCACTGACTAAGGTTGGAAAAACGATGGCGTGTATAAAGACAGAGAATTCTGAGTCTGTTCAAGTTACAGACATATGCATTACGGAGGAACACCGGGCTCGAACTCAACGTTATCTCAAAGTACGACAACAATTAGAACAATTGAGTTACCGTCTCGTACAAGAGATGAAAACAATGAAAAAGTTCTATGACACCGAATGGGAGAGTCTGGAAAGACAACAGAACCTGCTGGCTCAAGCAGAGAGCGACCATAGAGCCATCGTGACCAATTACCGATCACATCTCCCTTATGATGTTCAGGAGTTAGAATATTTGCATGATCTAGAGATACAGCATAAAGGCAAACCACGCTACACTGAGGATTTTGTTCTGCAATTGGAGACGGAGCTAGTGCAGGCAAGGTTAAGAGAAGCTGAATCGCAGTGTGCACTTAAAGAGATGCAAAAAAAAATCTTGGACATAGAAAAGAGAAACGCTTCTTTACCTGATGAGAATAATGTGGCCATGTTGCAAGAGGAGCTTATAGGGGTAAAATTGAAAGAAGCTAAGCAAAGGATGTTGGAACTTGAAACACAGAACCAAATCAGCAGTAACCAGCTATGCCGAGCAGAGAAGGAGTGCAATGGTCTACAGGAGAAGGTGCAATATCTCTCAGCCCAGAATAAGGGACTACTCACTCAGTTAAATGAAAGTAAAGGGAAAATGGCTGAGATAGACCGCAAGAATAAAGAAGATTTGATGGCAGTGAGACTTCGAGAGGCAGATAGCATAGCAGCCTTGGCTGAACTACAACAGAAAATTGCGAAAGAAGCATATGAGCAACTAAAGGTTGAACATGAGCAAGAAGTCCAAAGGCTGCAGGAAATACTTGGTGAGCTCAAGACCAAGACAGACTCATCGGTAGAAGTTCCATCCATAGATGAGAAATTAGAGGTGAAAGACATGGCAGAACATGAAAGACAAGATGTCCAAGAACTCATAAAAATAGTGAAGGAAACCCAAGACAAATATGAGGCGGCAATGACCGAGGTTCAACAACTTGAAGAACAGATTCAACTGGGAATCCTTTCAGTGGAAGAAAAGGAAACTGTAAGAAACACAGAGACTGTAAGAATGGCCCCTGAACATGAGTTAGAGAGCATCAAGGTGCAACTTCTCCGAGCGCTGGAAGCCAAAGTACAAGAGGAAAAGAAGGTGGAAGCATTGGAGGAAAAGGTGGATGAAATGGAGAAGACTCTGATCCACAGTGTTCCCGTGGAAGAGTTAACGGTCAGCCAACTCCTTCATATGCTGAGGGACAAGACTCTGCAATGGGAACAATCGGAACACGAGCTTCAATCTTCAAAGGAAAGGAGTTCGGAGCTCTCAAAAGTGAGGGAAATAGCTGAGGTTGCAACACAGACTTTACTGGGATGCCAAAAGTACACTGAATCACGTCTATGTGAACAACAGAATGTTGAAACAGCTGCTTCAGTAGAAGGATTGAATAGCCCGATCAATCAATCCCCGATGGAAGGGAAGGCATTGAAATCACAAATGAGGTCAGTAGTGAAGGGTTTGCAGGAAACCCAGGAAGAGCGGGATGAATATGAACGCATGAAGAAGTCTCTTCAAGAAAGATGTCTAGGGAGGGAACAACAGTTGGAACAACAGTCGGCTAACATCCAGATGGGTAAGGAGGAAGCAGAAGGTCCTCTCGTCGGCCTAACTCAGGACGAACCCGAATATTACCATGACCTGTTGAGTGACACTGAATATTACGAGGATCTGGTCTGCCCAGCTTGTGATGAAAACTCCCAAAGTGCAGAAATCAGGATGAAGCACTTAAAGTCTAAGGAACATAGAGAGATGGTGGCGCTACAGCTGGCAGCTGATAAGGGAGCCCCGAGAGTCTCCAAGAAGCAGAAAAGATAAAGAAGAAGCAGAAGATGATAACCGTCAAAATCATTATCACTCCTACCAGATCATGCACGTGGGCCCTACGAAGGGAGATAAATCAGTTGGAAAGTAAGAAAAATTACCAAGGCAATACAGCTGTTGTAAAAGTCAGCATTGCTGGTTCAGCAGGACGAAAGTTCAAGCTGTTACGTCAAGGGGAAGACGAGTGGAGGAGTCACGCTAGCAATGTGAACCGGCTACACCACAGCGATGTTGTTCGGACCGAGTCAAGACTAGAGACTGAATCTATACACTGTTTCCCACAGAGACTGAACCTGTGAACTGTTTCCCGCAGAGACTATATCTGTAAATTGTTTATCTGAAGTTGAATATATGTATGTTAATGAGAAATAGTATGTTGTAAGCTAAAAAAGGAGGATTGTAGTGTATGTAACCGTCTACCTTTAAGAGACTATTGTATGTAACAGTTCACCTTTAAGAGAACTATTTTAGGTGTGGCACTACTTGTTTGGCTTCTGTATACGGTAATACCGACGGTGACCACACCGGCATATAAGTGCTGTGGCATGATTTATAGGGCAGATTCGCCCTGACCTTCGAATAGTAAAGTCCTGTTTTATGTTACTCCTGAAGTCTGTGTCGTAATTAACTGTACAACCCACAGACTTTACAAGGATTGTTAGCAGCACACACTAAACAGGTTTTACACTAATCTTCTATGTCTTTCCTGAGATGAGGCCACGTCCCTCCCTCCTCGACCTGCTTCCAGGTTGTTTCGGGTCCGGTGTGTCCAGCCCCCTGTCCCCTGTGAGCTCGATGCGAAAAATCCTCCCTGTATCCCTCGGGCACAACCCACTTATCTCCTTTGAACAGCATACCTTCCCTGATGTTTACATCTTTGGCCCCATAAGGCCCTTTTACAGTGGCTCCGACATGTCTTCCTTTTTCCTCAACCGAGGATTCCTCTCTACCATGGTTGACACAGCCCTCGACCGTGTCCATTCTATCTCCCGCACTTCTGCCCTCACCCTGCCCCTCCCTCCCGGAACCACGATAGGGTTCCCCTTGTCCTCACCTTTCACCCCACCAGCCTCCACATTCAACGGATCATCCTTCACCATTTCTGCTACCTCCAAAGTGATCTCAACACCAGATGCATCTTCCCCTCCCTTTCCCTTTCAGCATTCCATAAGGACCACTCCCTCCGAGACACCCTAGTTCACTCCTCTATAACCCCCAGCACCCCTTCCCCTTCGCCCGGCACCTTGCCGTGCAAGCACAGGAGATGCAACACCTGCCCTTATACCTCCCCCCTTCCCACTGTCCAGGGCCCCAAATGTTCCTTCCCGGTGAAACAGCTATTTACTTGTACTTCTTGCAAACTAGTATACTGTATTCGCTGCTCACAACGTGGTCTCCTCTGCATTGGGGAGACCAAACAGAGATTGGGTGACCGCTTTGCGGGACACCTCAGTTCAGACCATAAGGATGACCCCGAGCTTCCGGGCACCTGTCATTTTAATTCACCACCCTATTCCCACTCAGAACTCACTGTACTCGGGCTCTTACATTGTTCCACGGAAGCTCAGCATAAGCTCGAGGAACAGCACCTCATCTTTCGATTAGGCACTTAACAGCCTTCCAGACTCAATATCGAGTTCAACAATTTCAGATCATAACCTCGGCCCCCATTACATTTTTACTTATTTATTATCCACACCTTTGTTTTGGCCCTTTCCCCCTTTTATCTCTGCCACATGGCAGCTGTTATGTCTGTGTGTTATATTGAGAATTAATACACAGACCACAAGAGTAAAAATTAACAGGTCTTTACTAGTCGAAGGTCAGGGCGGAACTGCCCAATAAATCATTACACAGCACTTATATACTGGTGTGGTCACCACCGGTATTACAGTATACAGCAGCCAAGATAAAGTAGTGCAACTCTTAAAATAGTTCTCTTAAAGGTGGAACAGTTCTCTTAAAGGTGGAACGGTTACATACACTACAATCCTCCCTTTTTAGCTTAACAGTATATGTTTCCCATTAAACATAACATCATAACATATATACACAACTTCATGTAAAAACAGTTCACAGATTCAGTCTCTGCGGTGGCGCCTCCTGCGCTTCCTGACTCGGTCCGGATAACGCCTCGGTGGTGTAGTAGTTTTCGATGGTGTAGTAGGTTCTTGTTGCTGGGGTGACTGATCTAATAGTCCTTCACTGAACGTAACAGCTTGAACTTCCATAGCTTCAGAACCAGCTGGAACTTCCGTAACTTCAGAACCAGCATTGCTGACTTCTAAAAGCTCGAGTACCTTGGGAAGTTTTTCTACTTCCAGACTGATTTGACTCAGTTTGGAGGGACCACGTGCATGACCTGGCAGGGGTGATAATAGTTCAGATGAGTCATCATCTTCTGCTTCTTTTCTATTGTCTTCTATTTCCTCCATGCCCAGCTGGACGTTAGCCAGCTTTTGTTCCCAATCCAGACATCTCTCCTGAAGAGACTTCTTCATGTGTTCAGCTTCATCCAGCTTTTTCTGGGCTTCCTGCAAGTCTTTTACTAATGACATCACTTGTGATTTCAATACTTCAACTTCATTCGGAGATTGATTGTTCGGACTATTCAATCCCTCTACTGGAGCAGCTGTTTGAGCGTTCTGTTGTTCTCCATTGACGTGAGTCAGCGTACTCTTGGCATCCAAGGGCTGCTCTGCTGCAATCTTCTCAGTCTGTGTTGTAACCTCAGCTGTTTCAATAACTTTTGAGAGCTCCGAAACCCTTTCCTTTGAAGATTGAAGCTCGTGTTCAAGTTTTTCCAATTTCAGAGTCTTGTCCCTCAGCATATGAAGGAGTTGGCTGACCGTTAACTTTTCTGACATCAGACATTTCCCAGTATCGTCGTCATGTGTTTTTGACGTATAGGCTGCAGGGCTGTTTGTAACCTTGCACTGGGGGTCCTTTGTTGTTTTTAATTCGCCATCATCCGCAGCCTCCAACGTTCGAATTTCAACAAATGAATCGTCCGGTGATGCTGCACCCAACTTCAGTAGGAGCTCGGAATTCATGGCAACCACATCAGCCTTTCCTGCCTGCAACCTGCTAACAAGCGCCTTCAGTTGCTGAACATCCTGCTCCACCAGATTAGGGCACGCACCTTCAGAAACTGAATCAGCTTTGATTCGTTTGGCCTCCTCGCGCAGACGGTATGTGTGTTCCTGCTCCATTTTCTCAATCAGCTGCTTCTGCTTTCTTCCCAGATTCTCCAACTCTGTGTCAAAGAACTTTTCTTTGCATTCATCTCTTGCTCAAAACGGCGAATCATTTGTTCTAATTGCTGTTGTAGTTTGAGATTGAGTTGAGTTTGAGCCCCGGGTTCCTTAGAAATGTGCATGCCTGTAGACTGGACAGACTCAGAATTCTCTGTCAAACTATGTTGTTGTTGTTCAGTGGAATTCTGTTCTGATACTTTGTTCTCTCCTGAAGCATTTATACACTCCTTCGTTTTTCCATCATTAGTCTGCAAGTCCATTTTAGACTTGCCTTTTGCACATGGGCTGGTCTTACCATCATCAGTTCCAGGGTCTGAGCTGATCGTCTTCCCCGAGTTCTCGCTCTCTGCTTTGTCACTGTCACTGCTGCATATGCCCTCATCCAATATTCTGGACAATCGTGCAGGTTTGACATCTTTTCTTTTTCCGGAATCTCCCGTTATTGCTTTTAGGGAGTGCCAGTCCATCTTTATTTCTCTGATCCACTCCCGTCCCAGAAGTGGTGGACCTCCCTCAGGTAGTACATATAAGTCCATTCCTTGGTGTTCTTTGCCCTTGTGCCTCACCTTGACTTTTATCTTTCCGATGGGGTATACTCTTTGCCCCGTGTATGTCTTCAAGACAATCTCGGTATCTCTCAAGGGTATATGTGAGAATAGCCGCTTGTAGTCCCTTCGGTTTATGACTGTTAGGGCTGATCCTGTGTCCAGTTCCATTTTCACTTTGACTCCAGCTATCTTGAGCGTGACCCAGATAGTTTGTATGTCAGCTTCCTTACTCACATTGTGAATTCTCAGACTACCCAGTTCCTGGTTGTTGAAGTCTGAATCCGAATTCTGTTCATCCGAACTCTTCTCAGCCACCTTATGTACCTTTCTGCACTTTTCCTGCGGTGACTTTTTGTTGCTGGTCTTCTTTCCTGACCAGCATACTTTAGCTATGTGACCAAGCTTGCCACATTTTCTACATTCCTGGTTTTTAAACCAGCATTGGTTCTGATAGTGTGTTGTCTTCCCACAACGATAACATTTTGTTGTACCCAAAGCCATTTGATCTACGCCGAGTACCACTGCTTTCAGTTGCATTTCCGCCGTGCCTCTCGCTGCGGCTTTGTGCGATGCTGCAATAGAGACAGCCTTATCAAGTGTAAGATCATTCTCTTCAAGCAGCCGCTTTTGGGTTCCTTCTTTCGACAATCCGCACACGAATTTGTCTCTCAGTGCCTCTGTCAGTCTTTCCCCAAACTGACAGTATTTCGCTAGTTTACGCAGTTCAATTAAGTACTCCGCGTTGCTTTCCTCTTTCAGTTGCGTTCTCGCATAAAATTTAAATCGTTCCGCTAACATCAGCGGTGTGGGGTTCAAATGATCCTTCAGGACAGCAACAATATTAGCGAAAGTCTGATCCGCGGGTTTAGCTGGTGATAGAAGATGCTTCAATAGCCCGTATGTCTTTGTACCCATTGAGTTTAGTAAGGTTAGTGCTTTATCTTCATTTGATATTTTATTTACCTCACAATATATCTCTATGCGTTCTACATACGTGGCCCAATCTTCCACATCGGGATCGAAATCGTTGATGTTACCACGCTTAGGCATCCTCGCAATCTTTTTGAGAAACAACAACGAAAGTTTTCTTTAACATTTTTTTTTTCAAAAATGGCGGTTTCCCATGCTTGTCTTCTTCCCCGCCTCCGAAAATGGCGGTTTCCCGCACTTGTCTTCTTCCCCGCCTCCGAAAATGGCGGTTTCCCGCGCTTGCCTTTCTCCCCCGCGGGCTGTCTCTTGTCACTCCCGCTCGCTCGGTCTCAGTCTCCCTCACTCGGTGTAGCTTGCTCGGTCTCGTTCTCCCTCGCTCGCTCGGTCTCGTTCTCCCTCGCTCGCTCGGTCAGTCTCGCTCGCTCGGCCTCGTTCTCCCTCCCTCCCTCGCTCGGGGTCTCGTTCTCCCTCCCTCGCTCGCTCGGGGTCTCGTTCTCCCTCCCTCGCTCGCTCGGTCTCTCGTTCTTCCTCCCTCGCTCGCTCGGGGTCTTGATCTCCCTCCCTCGCTCGCTCGGGGTCTCGTTCTCCCTCCCTCGCACGCTCGGGATCTCGTTCTCCATCCCTCGCTCACTCGGGGTCTCGTTCTCCCTCGCTCGCTCGCTCGGGGTCTCGTTCTCCCTCGCTCGCTCGCTCGGGGTCTCGTTCTCCCTCCCTCCCTCGCTCTCTCGCTCGGGGTCTCGTTCTCCCTCCCTCGCTCGCTCGCTCGGGGTCTCGTTCTCCCTCGCTCGCTCGCTCGGGGACTCGTTCTCCCTCGCTCGCTCACTCGGGGTCTCGTTCTCTATCCCTCGCTCGCTCGCTCACTTGGGGTCTCGTTCTCCCTCCCTCGCTCGCTCGCTCGGGGTCTCGTTCTCCCGCCCTCGCTCGCTCGCTCGCTTGGGGTCTTGTTCTCCCTCCCTCGCTCGCTCGCTTGGGGTCTCGTTCTCCCTCCCTCGCTCGCTCGCTCGCTCGGGGTCTCGTACTCCCTCGCACGCTCGCTCGCTCGCTCGGGGTCTCGTTCTCCCTCCCTCGCTCGCTCGCTCGCTCGTGGTCTCATTCTCCCTCCCTCGCTCGCTCGCTCGGGGTCTCGTTCTCCCTCCCTCGCTCGCTCGCTCGCTCGGGGTATCGTTCTCCCTCCCTCGCTCGCTCGGTCGCTCGGGGTCTCATTCTCCCTCCCTCGCTCGCTCGCTCGGGGTCTCGTTCTCCATCCCTCGCTCCCTCGCTCACTCGGGGTCTC
Source organism: Somniosus microcephalus (assembly GCF_052327205.1). NCBI lineage: Eukaryota > Metazoa > Chordata > Chondrichthyes > Squaliformes > Somniosidae > Somniosus > Somniosus microcephalus. The sequence goes on along the minus strand of NW_028225180.1, from coordinate 55,123,490 downwards.
ATTCTCACTCCCTCGTTCGCTCGCTCGCTCGCTCGCTCGGGGTCTCGTTCTCCATCCCTCGCTCACTCGGGGTCTCGCTCACTCGCTCGCTCGGGGTCTCGTTCTCCCTCCCTCGCCCGCTCGCTCGGGGTCTCGTTCTCCCTCGGTCGCTCACTCGAGGTCTCGTTCTCCCTCCCTCGCTCGCTCGCTCGGGGTCTCGTTCTCCCTCCCTCGCTCGCTCGCTCGCTCGGGGTCTCATTCTCCCTCCCTCGCTCGCTCGCTCGGGGTCTCGTTCTTCCTCCCTAGCTCGCTCGCTCGCTCGGGGTCTCATTCTCCCTCCCTCGCTCGCTCGGGGTCTCGTTCTCCCTCCCTCGCTCGCTCGCTCGGGGTCTCATTCTCCCTCCCTCGCTCGTTAGCTCGCTTGGGGTCTCGTTCTCCCTCCCTCGCTCGGGGTCTCGTTCTCCCTCCCTCGCTCACTCGGGGTCTCGTTCTCCCTCCCTCGCTCGCACGCTCGGGGTCTCGTTCTCCCTCCCTCGCTCGCTCGCTCGCTTGGGGTCTCATTCTCCCTCACTCGCTCACTCGCTCGGGGTCTCGTTCTCCATCCCTCGCTCGCTCGCTCGCTCGGGGTCTCATTCTCACTCCCTCGTTCGCTCGCTCGCTCGCTCGCTCGGGGTCTCGTTCTCCCTCCCTCGCTCGCTCGGGGTCTCGCACCCCCTCGCTCGCTCGCTCGCTCGGTGTCTCGTTCTCCCTCCCTCGCCCGCTCGCTCGGGGTCTCGTTCTCCCTCCCTCGCTTGCTCGCTCGCTCGGGGTGTCGTTCTCCCTCCCTCGCTCGCTCGCTCGCTCGGGGTCTCATTCTCCCTCGGTCGCTCACTCGAGGTCTCGTTCTCCCTCCCTCGCTCGCTCGCTCGGGGTCTCGTTCTCCCTCCCTCGCTCGCTCGCTCGCTCGGGGTCTCATTCTCCCTCCCTCGCTCGCTCGCTCGGGGTCTCGTTCTCCCTCCCTAGCTCGCTCGCTCGCTCGGGTTCTCGTTCTCCCTCCCTCGCTCGGTCGCTCGCTCGCTCGGGGTCTCGTTCTCCCTCGCTCGCTCGCTCGGGGTCTCGTTCTCCCTCCCTCGCTCGCTCGCTCGCTCGGGGTCTCGTTCTCCCTCCCTCGCTCGCTCGGGGTCTCGTTCTCCCTCCCTCGCTCGCTCGCTCGGGGTCTCGTTCTCCCTCCCTCGCTCGCTCGCTCGCTTGGGGTCTCGTTCTCCCTCCCTCGCTCGCTCGGTGTCTCGTTCTCCCTCCCTCGCTCGCTCGCTCGCTTGGGGTCTCATTCTCCTTCCCTCACTCGCTTGCTCGCTCGGGGTCTCGTTCTCCCTCCCTCGCTCGCTCGCTCGGGGTCTCGTTCTCCCTCCCTCACTCGCTCGCTCGCTCGGGGTCTCGTTCTCCCTCCCTCGCTCGCTCGCTCGCTAGGGGTTTCGTTCTCCCTCCCTCGCTCGCTCGCTCGCTCGGGGTCTCGTTCTCCCTCCCTCGCTCGCTCGCTCGGGGTCTCTTTCTCCCTCCCTCGCTCACTCGGGGTCTCATTCTCCCTCCCTCGCTCGCTCGCTCGGGGTCTCGTTCTCCCTCCCTCGCTCGCTCGGGGTCCCGTTCTCCCTCCCTCACTCGCTCGCTCGGGGTCTTGTTCTCCCTCCCTCGCTCGCTCTCTCGCTCAGGGTCTCGTTCTCACTCCCTCGCTCGCTCGCTCGCTCGGGGTCTCGTTCTCCCTCACTCGCTCACTCGCTCGCTCGGGTCTTGTTCTCCCTCCATTGCTCGCTCGCTCGGGGTCTCGTTCTCCCTCCCTCGCTAGCTCGCTCGGGGTCTCGTTCTCCCTCCCTCGCTCGCTCACTCGCTCGGGGTCTCGTTCTCGCTCGCTCGTTCGATCGCTCGGGGTCTCGTTCTCCCTCCCTCGCTCGCTCGCTCGGGGTCTCGTTCTCCCTCCCTCGCTCGCTCGCTCGGGGTCTCGTTCTCCCTCCCTCGCTCGCTCGCTCGCTCGGGGTCTCGTACTCGCTCCCTCGCTCGCTCGCTCGCTCGGGGCCTCGTTCTCCCTCCCTCGCTCGCTCGCTCGCTCGGGGTCTCCTTCTCCCTTCCTCGCTCGCTCGCTCGCTCGGGGTCTCGTTCTCCCTCCCTCACTCGCTCGGGGTCTCGTTCTCCCTCCCTCGCTCGCTCGCTCGCTCGGGGTCTCGTTCTCCCTCCCTCGCTCGCTCGCTCGGGGTCTCGTTCTCCCTCACTCGCTCGCTCGCACGCTCGGGGTCTCGTTCTCCCTCCCTCGCTCTCTTGGTGTCTCGTTCGCCCTCCCTCGCTCGTTTGCTCGCTCGGGGTCTCATTCTCCCTCCCTCGCTCGCTCGGTCGCTCGGGGTCTCGTTCTCCCTCCCTCGCTCGCTCGCTCGCTCGGGGTCTCGTTCTCCCTCCCTCGCTCGCTCGCACGGGGTCTCGTTCTCCCTCCCTCACTCGCTCGCTCGCACGCTCGGTGTCTCGTTCTCCCTCCCTCGCTCGCTCGGGGTCTCGTTCTCCCTCCCTCGCTCGCTCGCTCGCTCGGGGTCTCGTTCTCCCTCCCTCGCTCGCTCGCTCGGGGTCTCGTTCTCCCTCCCTCGCTCGCTCGCTCGGGGTCTCGTTCTCCCTCCCTCGCTCGCTCGCTCGCTTGGGGTCTCGTTCTCCCTCCCTCGCTCGCTCGCTCGCTTGGGGTCTCATTCTCCTTCCCTCACTCGCTTGCTCGCTCGGGGTCTCGTTCTCCATCCCTCGCTCGCTCGCTCGGGGTCTCGTTCTCCCTCCCTCGCTCGCTCGCTCAGTGTCTCGTTCTCCCTCCCTCGCTCACTCGCTCGCTTGGGGTCTCATTCTCCTTCCCTCACTCGCTTGCTCGCTCGGGGTCTCGTTCTCCCTCCCTCGCTCGCTCGCTCGGGGTCTCGTTCTCCCTCCCTCTCTCGCTCGCTCGCTAGGGGTTTCGTTCTCCCTCCCTCGCTCGCTCGCTCGCTCGGGGTCTCGTTCTCCCTCCCTCGCTCGCTCGCTCGGGGTCTCTTTCTCCCTCCCTCGCTCGCTCACTCGGGGTCTCGTTCTCCCTCCCTCGCTCGCTCGGGGTCCCGTTCTCCCTCCCTCACTCGCTCGCTCGGGGTCTTGTTCTCCCTCCCTCGCTCGCTCTCTCGCTCGGGGTCTCGTTCTCACTCCCTCGCTCGCTCGCTCGCTCGGGGTCTCGTTCTCCCTCACTCGCTCGCTCGCTCGCTCGGGTCTCGTTCTCCCTCCATTGCTCGCTCGCTCGGGGTCTCGTTCTCCCTCCCTCGCTCGCTCAAGGTCTCGTTCTCCCTCCCTCGCTCGCTCGCTCGGGGTCTCGTTCTCCCTCCCTCGCTCGCTCGCTCGCTCGGGGCCTCGTTCTCCCTCCCTCGCTCGCTCGCTCGCTCGGGGTCTCCTTCTCCCTTCCTCGCTCGCTCGCTCGCTCGGGGTCTCGTTCTCCCTCCCTCACTCGCTCGGGGTCTCGTTCTCCCTCCCTCGCTCGCTCGCTCACTCGGGGTCTCGTTCTCCCTCCCTCGCTCGCTCGCTCGGGGTCTCGTTCTCCCTCACTCGCTCGCTCGCACGCTCGGGGTCTCGTTCTCCCTCCCTCGCTCTCTTGGGGTCTCGTTCGCCCTCCCTCGCTCGCTCGCTCGCTCAGGGTCTCGTTCTCCCTCCCTCGCTCGCTCGGTCGCTCGGGGTCTCGTTCTCCCTCCCTCGCTCGCTCGCTCGCTCAGGGTCTCGTTCTCCCTCCCTCGCTCGCTCGCACGGGGACTCGTTCTCCCTCCCTCACTCGCTCGCTCGCACGCTCGGTGTCTCGTTCTCCCTCCCTCGCTCGCTTGGGGTCTCGTTCGCCCTCCCTCGCTCGCTCGCTCGCTCAGGGTCTCGTTCTCCCTCCCTCGCTCGCTCGGTCGCTCGGGGTCTCGTTCTCCCTCCCTCGCTTGCTCGCTCGGGGTCTCGTTCTCCCTCCCTCGCTCGCTCGCTCACTCGGGGTCTCGTTCTCCCTCCCTCGCTCGCTCGCTCGGGGTCTCGTTCTCCCTCCCTCGCTCACTCGATTGGGGTCTTGTTCGCCCTCCCTCACTCGCTCGCTCGCTCGGGGTCTCGTTCTCCCTCTCTCGCTCGCTCGCTCGGGTTCTCGTTCTCCCTCCCTCGCTCGCTCGCTCGGGTTCCCGTTCTCCCTCCCTCGCTCACTCGCTCGGGGGTCTCGTTCTCCCTCCCTCGCTCGCTCGCTCGCTCGGGGTCTCGTTCTCCCTCCCTCACTCGCTCGCTCGTTCGGGGTCTCGTTCTCGCTCAGGGTCTCATTCTCCCTCCCTCGCTCGCTTGCTCGGGGTCTCATTCTCCCTCCCTCGCTCGCTCGCTCGGGGTCTCGTTCTCCCTCGCTCGCTCGCTCGGCGTCTCGTTCTCCCTCGCTCGCTCGCTCAGGGTCTCCTTCTCCCTCCCTCGCTCGCTCGCTCGCTCGGGGTCTCGTTCTCCCTCCCTCGCTCGCTCGCTCGCTCGGGGTCTCGTTCTCCCTCCCTTGCTCGCTCGCTCGGGGTCTCGTTCTCCCTCCCTTGCTCGCTCGCTCGGGGTCTCGTTCTCCCTCCCTCGCTCGCTCGGGGTCTCGTTCTCCCTCCCTCGCTCGCCCGCTCGGGGTCTCGTTCTCCCTCCCTCGCTCGCTCTCTCGCTCGGGGTCTCGTTCTCCCTCCCACGCTCGCTCGCTCGCTCGGGTCTCGTTCTCCCTCCATTGCTTGCTAGCTCGGGGTCTCGTTCTCCCTCCCTCGCTCGCTCGCTCGGGGTCTCGTTCTCCCTCCCTCGCTCGCTCACTCGCTCGGGGTCTCATTCTCGCTCGCTCGCTCGGGGTCTCGTTCTCCCTCCCTCGTTCGCTCGCTCGGGGTCTCGTTCTCCCTCCCTCGCTCGCTCGGGGCCTCGTTCTCCCTCCCTCGCTCGCTCGCTCGCTCGGGGTCTCCTTCTCCCTTCCTCGCTCGCTCGCTCGCTCGGGGTCTCGTTCTCCCTCCCTCACTCGCTCGCTCGGTGACTCGTTCTCCATCCCTCGCTCGCTCGCTCGCACGCTCGGGGTCTCGTTCTCCCTCCCTCGCTCGCTTGGGTTCTCGTTCGCCCTCCCTCGCTCGCTCGCTCGCTCGGGGTCTCGTTCTCCCTCCCTCGCTCGCTCGGGGTCTCGTTCTCCCTCCCTCGCTCGCTCGGGCTCTCGTTCACCCTCGCTCGCTCGCTCGCTCGGGGTCTCATTCTCCCTCCCTCGCCCGCTCGCTCGGGGTCTCGTTGTGCCTCCCTCGCTCGCTCGCTCGCTCGGGGTCTCGTTCTCCCTCCCTCGCTCGCTCGCTCGCTCGGGGTCTTGTTCTCCCTCCCTCGCTCGCTCGGTGTCTCGTTCTCCCTCCCTCACTCGCTCGCTCACTCGGGGTCTCGTTCTCCCTCCCTCGCTCGCTTGTTCGCTCGGGGTCTCCTTCTCCCTCCCTCGCTCGCTCGCTCGCTCGGGGTCTCCTTCTCCCTCCCTCGCTCGCTCGCTCGGGGTCTCGTTCTCCCTCCCTCGCTCGCTCGCTCGGGGTCTCATTCTCCCTACCTCGCTCGCTCGCTCGGGGTCTCATTCTCCCTACCTCGCTCGCTCGCTCAGGGTCTCGTTCTCCCTCCCTCGCTCGCTCGGGGTCTCGTTCTACCTCCCTCACTTGCTCGCTCGGGGTCTTGTTCTCCCTCCCTCACTCGCTCTCTCGCTCGGGGTCTCGTTCTCACTCCCTCGCTCGCTCGCTCGGGGTCTCGTTCTCCCTCCCTCACTCGCTCGCTCGGGGTCTCGTTCTCCCTCCCTCGCTCGCTCGCTCGGGGTCTCGTTCTCCCTCCCTCGCTCGCTCGCTCGGGGTCTCGTTCTCCCTCCCTCGCTCGCTCGCTCGCTCGGGGTCTCGTTCTCCCTCCCTCGCTCGGGGCCTCGTTCTCCCTCCCTCGCTCGCTCGCTCGCTCGGTGTCTCCTTCTCCCTTCCTCGCTCGCTCGCTCGCTCGGGGTCTCGTTCTCCCTCCCTCGCTCGCTCGGGGTCTCGTTCTCCCTCCCTCACTCGCTCGGGGTCTCATTCTCCCTCGCTCGCTCGCTCGCTCGCTCGCTCGGGGTCTCGTTCTCCCTCCCTCGCTCGCTCGCTCGGGGTCTCGTTCTCCCTCCCTCGCTCGCTCGCTCGCTCGGTGTCTCCTTCTCCCTCCCTCGCTCGCTCGGGGTCTCGTTCTCCCTCCCTCGCTCGCTCGGTGTCTCGTTCTCCCTCCCTCACTCGCTCGCTCGCTCGGGGTCTCGTTCTCCCTCCCTCGCTCGCTCGCTCGCTCGGGGTCTCGTTCTCCCTCCGTCGCTCGCTCGGGGTCTCGTTCTCCCTCCCTCACTCGCTCGCTCGCTCGGGGTCTCGTTCTCCCTCCCTCGCTCGCTCGGGGTCTCGTTCTCCCTCCCTCACTCGCTCGCTCGCTCGGGGTCTCGTTCTCCCTCCCTCGCTCGCTTGCTCGCTCGGGGTCTCGTTCTCACTCCCTCGCTCGCTCGCTCGCTCGGGGTCTCGTTCTCCCTCCCTCGCTCGCTCGCTCTCTCGGGGTCTCGTTCTCCCTCCCTCGCACGCTCGCTCGCACGGGGTCTCGTTCTCCCTCCCTCGCACGCTCGCTCGCACGCTCGGGGTCTCGTTCTCCCTCCCTCGCTCGCTCGCTCGGGTCCCCGTTCTCCCTCCCTCGCTCGCTCGCTCGGGGTCTCATTCTCCCTCCCTCGCTCGCTCGCTCGCTCGCTCGCTCGGGTTCTCCTTCTCCCTCCCTCCCTCGCTCGCTCGCTCGGGGTCTCGTTCTCCCTCCCTCGCTCACTCGTTCGGGGTCTCGTTCTCCCTCGCTCACTCGCTCGGGGTCTCGTTCTCCCTCGCTCGCTCGCTCGGGGTCTCCTTCTCCCTCCCTCGCTCGCTCGTTCACTCGGTGTCTCGTTCTCCCACTCTCGCTCGCTCGCTCACTCGGGGTCTCGTTCTCCCTCCCTCGCTCGCTCGCTCGGGCTCTCGTTCTCCCTCCCTCGCTTGCTCGCTCGGGGTCTCGTTCTCCCTCCCTCGCTCGCTCGCTCGTGGTCTCTTTCTCCCTCCGTCGCTCGCTCGGGGTCTCATTCTCCCTCCCTCATTCGCCCGCTCGGGGTCTCGTTCTCCCTCCCTCGCTCGCTCGGGGACTCGTTCTCCCTCCCTCGCTCGCACGCTCAGGGTCTCGTTCTCCCTCACTCGCTCGCTCAGGGTCTCGTTCTCCCTCGCTCGCTCGCTCGGGGTCACGTTCTCCCTCGCTCGCTCGCTCGGGGTCTCGTTCTCCCTCCCTCGCTCGCTCGCTCGGGGGCTCGTTCTCCCTCACTCACTCGCTCGCTCGCATGCTCGGGGTCTCGTTCTCCCTCCCTCGCTCGCTTGGGGTCTCGTTCGCCCTCCCTCGCTCGCTCGCTCGCTCGGGGTCTCGTTCTCCCTCCCTCGCTCGCTCGGTCGCTCGGGATCTCGTTCTCCCTCCCTCGCTCGCTCGCTCGGGGTCTCGTACTCCCTCCCTCGCTCGCTCGCTCGCTCTGGGTCTCGTTCTCCCTCCCTCGCTTGCTCGCTCGGGGTCTCGTTCTCCCTCCCTCGCTCGCTCGCTCGGGGTCTCCTTCTCCCTCCCTCGCTCGCTCGTTCGCTCGGTGTCTCGTTCTCCCTTCCTCGCTCGCTCGCTCGCTCGGGGTCTCGTTCTCCCTCCCTCGCTCGCTCGCTCGGGGTCTCGTTCTCCCTCCCTCGCTCGCTCGCTCGGGGTCTCGTTCTCCCTCCCTCGCTCGCTCGCTCGGGGTCTCATTCTCCCTCCTTCGCTCGCTCGCACGGGGTCTCGTTCTCCCTCCATCGCTCGCTCGGGGTCTCGTTCTCCCTCCCTCGCTAGCTCGCTCGCTCGGGGTCTCGTTCTCCCTCCCTTGCTCGCTCGCTCGCTCGGGTCTCGTTCTACCTCCATTGCTCGCTCGCTCGGGGTCTCGTTCTCCCTCCCTCGCTCGCTCGCTTGGGGTCTCGTTCTCCCTCCCTCGCTCGCTCACTCGCTCGGGGTCTCATTCTCGCTCGCTCGCTCGCTCGCTCGGGGTCTCATTCTCCCTCCCTCGCTCGCTCGCTCGGGGTCTCGTTCTCCCTCCCTCGCTCGCTCGCTCGGGGGCTCGTTCTCCCTCACTCACTCGCTCGCTCGCATGCTCGGGGTCTCGTTCTCCCTCCCTCGCTCGCTTGGGGTCTCGTTCGCCCTCCCTCGCTCGCTCGCTCGCTCGGGGTCTCGTTCTCCCTCCCTCGCTCGCTCGGTCGCTCGGGATCTCGTTCTCCCTCCCTCGCTCGCTCGCTCGGGGTCTCGTACTCCCTCCCTCGCTCGCTCGCTCGCTCTGGGTCTCGTTCTCCCTCCCTCGCTTGCTCGCTCGGGGTCTCGTTCTCCCTCCCTCGCTCGCTCGCTCGGGGTCTCCTTCTCCCTCCCTCGCTCGCTCGTTCGCTCGGTGTCTCGTTCTCCCTTCCTCGCTCGCTCGCTCGCTCGGGGTCTCGTTCTCCCTCCCTCGCTCGCTCGCTCGGGGTCTCGTTCTCCCTCCCTCGCTCGCTCGCTCGGGGTCTCGTTCTCCCTCCCTCGCTCGCTCGCTCGGGGTCTCATTCTCCCTCCTTCGCTCGCTCGCACGGGGTCTCGTTCTCCCTCCATCGCTCGCTCGGGGTCTCGTTCTCCCTCCCTCGCTCGCTCGCTCGCTCGGGGCCTCGTTCTCCCTCCCTTGCTCGCTCGCTCGCTCGGGGTCTCCTTCGCTCTTCCTCGCTCGCTCGCTCGCTCGGGGTCTCGTTCTCCCTCCCTCGCTCGCTCGCTCGGGGACTCGTTCTCCCTCCCTCGCACGCTCGGGGTCTCGTTCTCCCTCCCTCGCTCGCTTGGGGTCTCGTTCGCCCTCCCTCGCTCGCTCGCTCGCTCGGGGTCTCGTTCTCCCTCCCTCGCTCGCTCGGTCGCTCGGGGTCTCGTTCTCCCTCCCTCGCTCGCTCGCTCGGGGTCTCGTTCTCCCTCCCTCGCTCGCTCGCTCGCTCGGGGTCTCGTTCTCCCTCTCTCGCTCGCTCGCTCGGGTTCTCGTTCTCCCTTCCTCGCTCGCTCGCTCGGGTTCCCGTTCTCCCTCCCTCGCTCGCTCGCTCGGGGTCTCGTTCTCCCTCCCTCGCTCGTTTGGGGTCTCCTTCTCCCTCCCTCGCTTGCTCACTCGCTCGGGGTCTCGTTCTCCCTCCCTCGCTCGCACGCTCGCTCTGGGTCTCGTTCTCCCTCCCTCGCTCGCTCGGGGTCTCCTTCTCCCTCGCTCGCTCGCTCGGGGTCTCATTCTCCCTCGCTCGCTCGCTCGGGGACTCGTTCTCCCTCGCGCGCTCGCTCGGGGTCTCGTTCTCCCTCCCTCGCTCGCTCGCTCGCTCGGGCTCCCGTTCTCCCTCCCTCGCTCGCTCGCTCGCTCGGGGACTCGTTCTCCCTCCCTCGCTCGCTCGCTCGCTCGGTGTCTCATTCTCCCTCCCTCGCTCGCTCGCTCGGGGTCTCATTCTCCCTCGCTCACTCGCTCGCTCGGGGTCTCGTTCTCCCTCCCTCGCTCGGGGTCTCGTTCTCCCTCCCTCGCTCGCTCGCTCGCTCGGGGTCTCTTCCTCGCTCGCTCGCTCGCTCGGTGTTTCATTCTCGCTCGCTCGCTCGGGGTCTCGTTCTCCCTCCCTCGCTCGCTCGGGGTCTCGTTCTCCCTCCCTCACTCGCTCGGGGTCTCATTCTCCCTCGCTCGCTCGCTCGCTCTCTCGGGGTCTCGTTCTCCCTCCCTCGCTCGCTCGCTCGGGGTCTCGTTCTCCCTCCCTCGCTCGCTCGCTCGCTCGGTGTCTCGTTCTCCCTCCCTCGCACGCTCGGGGTCTCGTTCTCCCTCCCTCGCTCGCTCGGGGTCTCGTTCTCCCTCCCTCACTCGCTCGCTCGCTCGGGGTCTCGTTCTCCCACCCTCGCTCGCTCGGGTTCTCGTTCTCCCTCCCTCGCTCGCTCGGGGTCTCGTTCTCCCTCCCTCACTCGCTCACTCGCTCGGGGTCTCGTTCTCCCTCCCTCGCTCGCTCGCTCGCTCGGGGTCTCGTTCTCCCTCCCTTGCACGCTCGCTCGCACGGAGTCTCGTTCTCCCTCCCTCGCACGCATCTCGTTCTCCCTCCCTCACTCGCTCGGGGTCTCGTTCTCCCTCCCTCACTCGCTCGCTCGCTCGGGGTCTCATTCTCCCTCCCTCTATCGCTCGCTCGCTCGGGGTCTCGTTCTCCCTCCCTCGCTCGCTCGGGGTCTCGTTCTCCCTCCCTCACTCGCTCGCGGTCTCGTTCTCCCTCCCTTGCTCGCTCGCTCGGGGTCTCGTTCTCCCTGCCTCGCTCTCTCGCTCGGGGTCTCGTTCTCCCTCCCTCGCTCGCTCGCTCGCTCGGGGTCTCGTTCTCCCTCCCTCGCTCACTCGCTCGGGGTCTCGTTCTCCCTCCCTTGCTCGCTCGCTCGGGGGCTCGTTCTCCCTCCCTCGCTCGCTCGCTCGCTCAGGGTCTCGTTCTCCCTCCCTCGCGCGCTCGCTCGCTCGGGGTCTCGTTCTCCCTCCCTCGCTCGCTCGGTGTCTCGTTCTCCCTCCCTCGCTCGCTCGCTCGCTTGGGGTCTCATTCTCCTTCCCTTGCTCACTCGCTCGCTCGGGGTCTCGTTCTCCCTCCCTCGCTCGCTCGCTCGGGGTCTCGTTCTCCCTCACTCACTCGCTCGGGGTCTCATTCTCCCTCCCTCGCTCGCTCTCTCGCTCGGGGTCTCGTTCTCCCTCCCTCACTCGCTCGCTCGGGTTCTCGTTCTCCCTCCCTCGCTCGCTCGCTCGCTCGGGGTCTCGTTCTCCCTCCCTCGTTCGCTCGCTCGGGGTCTCGTTCTCCCTCCCTCACTCGCTCGCTCGGGGTCTCGTTCTCCCTCCCTCACTCGCTCGCTCGCTCGGGGTCTCCTTCTCCCTCCCTCGCTTGCTCGCTCACTCGGGGTCTCCTTCTCCCTCCCTCGCTCGCTCGCTCGCTCGGGGTCTCCTTCTCCCTCCCTCGCTCGCTTGTGGTCTCGTTCTCCCTCCCTCGCTCGCTCACTCGCTCGGGTTCTCGTTCTCCCTCCCTCGCTCACTCGCTCGGGGTCTCGTTCTCCTTCCCTCGCTCGCTCGCTCGCACGCTCGGGGTCTCGTTCTCCCTCACTCACTCGCTTGGAGTCTCGTTCGCCCTCCCTCGCTCGCTCGTTCGCTCGGGGTCTCGTTCTGCTCCCTCGCTCGCTCGCTCGCTCGGGGTCTCGTTCTGCCTTGCCCACTCACTCGGGGTCTCGTTCTCCCTCCCTCGCTCGATCGCTCGGGGTCTCGTTCTCCCTCCCTCGCTCGCTCGCTCGCTCGGGGTCTCGTTCTCCCTCGCTCGCTCGGGTTCTCGTTCTCCCTCCCTCGCTCGCTCGCTCGGGTTCCCGTTCTCCCTCCCTCGCTCGCTCGCTCAGGATCTCGTTCTCCCTCCCTCGCTCGCTCGCTCGGGGTCTCGTTCTCACTCCCTCGCTTGCTTGCTCGCTCGCTCGCTCGGGGTCTCCTTCTCCCTCCCTCGCTCGCTCGCTCGCTCGGTGTCTCCTTCTCCCTCCCTCGCTCGCTCGCTCGCTTGGGGTCTCCTTCTCCCTCCCTCACTCGCTCGCTCGCTCGGGGTCTCGTTCTCGCTCGCACGCTCGCTCGCTCGGGGTCTCGTTCTCCCTCCCTCGCTCGCTCGCTCGTTCGGGGTCTCGTTCTCCCTCCCTCGCTCGCTCGCTCGCTCGGTGTCTCGTTCTCCCTCCCTCGCTCGCTCACTCGCTCGGGGTCTCGTTCTCCCTCCCTCGCTCGCTCGCTCGCTCGGGGTCTCGTTCTCCCTCGCTCGCTCGCTCGGGGTCTCGTTCTCTCTCGCTCGCTCGCTCGGGGTCTCGTTCTCCCTCGCTCGCTCGGGGTCTCATTCTCCCTCCCTCGCTCGCTCGCTCGTTCGGGGTCTCGTTCTCCCTCCCTCGCTCGCTCGCTCGCTCGGTGTCTCGTTCTCCCTCCCTCGCTCGCTCACTCGCTCGGGGTCTCGTTCTCCCTCCCTCGCTCGCTCGCTCGCTCGGGGTCTCGTTCTCCCTCGCTCGCTCGCTCGGGGTCTCGTTCTCTCTCGCTCGCTCGCTCGGGGTCTCGTTCTCCCTCGCTCAGGGTCTCGTTCTCCCTCCCTCGCTCGCTCGCTCGCTCGGGGTCTCGTTCCCCCTCCCTCGCTCGCTCGGGGTCTTGTTCTCCCTCCCTCGCTCGCTCGCTCGGGGTCTCGTTCTCCCTCCCTCGTTCGCTCGCTCGCTCGTGGTCTCGTTCTCCCTCGCTCGCTTGGGGTCTCGTTCTCCCTCCCTCTCTTGCTCGCTCGCTCGGGGTCTCGTTCTCCCTCCCTCATTCGCTCGCTCGCTCGGGGTCTCATTCTCCCTCCCTCGCTCGCTCGCTCGGGGTCTCGTTCTCCCTCCCTCGCTCGCTCGCTCGCTCGCTCGGGGTCTCGTTGTCCCTCCCTCGCTCGCTCGCTCGCTCGGGGTCTCGTTCTCCCTCGCTCGCTCGCTCGGGGTCTCGTTCTCCCTCCCTCGCTCGCTCGCTCACTCGGGGTCTCGTTCTCCCTCCCTCGCTCGCTCGCTCGCTCGGGGTCTCGTTCTCCCTCCCTCGCTCGCGGGCTCGTTCTCCCTCCCTCGCTCGCTCGGGGTCTCGTTCTCCCTCCCTCGCTCGCTCGCTTGCTCGGGGTGTCGTTCTCCCTCCCTCGCTCGCTCGGGGTCTCGTTCTCCCTCCCTCACTCGCTCGCTCGTTCGGGGTCTCGTTCTCCCTCCCTCGCTCGCTCGGGGTCTCGTTCTCCCTCCCTCGCTCGCTCGCTCGGGGTCTCGTTCTCCCTCCCTCGCTCGCTCGCTCGGGGTCTCGTTCTCCCTCCCTCACTCGCTCGCTCGGGGTCTCGTTCTCCCTCCCTCGCTCGCTCACTCGCCCGGGGTCTCGTTCTCCCTCCCTCACTCACTCGCTCGGTGTCTCATTCTCCCTGCCTCGCTCGCTCGCTCGGGGTCTCGTTCTCCCTCCCTCGCTCGCTCGCTCGTGGTCTCGTTCTCCCTCCCTCGCTCGCTCGCTCGGGGTCTCATTCTCCCTCACTCGCTCGCTCGCTCGCTCGGGGTCTCGTTCTCCCTCCCTCGCTCGCTCGCTCGGGGTCTTGTTCTCCCTCCCTCGCTCGCTCGCTCGGGGTCTCATTCACCCTCCGCCACTCGCTCGCTCGCTCGGGGTCTCGTTCTCCCTCCCTCGCTCGCTCGCTCGCTCGGGGTCTCGTTCTCTTTCGAATAATGAAAGAAATTAATAGGGTTAAACCAGAGAAACTTTTTTTCACTTGATCATTGTGGACCCGACACTTGCTTAGAAAAATGATCCATAACTTTCAATGACGTGGGAGTAATTTTGTAGTCCTATTCTGCACATTCTGTCATCAATATACCCGCTGAAAGGCATTGAAAGGGTTTGGTAGCACAGGAGTTGGAAAAGCTCCATGTGTCATTGTACAAGTCGGTTGCGTTACACGTGGTGCATTGTCCTCTCATTTGAAATGCGAGTCTCTTCAATATCCAATACAAAGTGAATTGCAAACTTGAAGGAAAGCATAGGAATACAAGTCACTGGTGAACACAAATCACATGCTGCTCATTTTCAAAGTCATAGCATTCAGCTTTAATATAAAGTGCAATAAATGTGCATTGCTATGCTTTGGAAATAGATGTCACTTTTATTTGTGTCTTTTGTTGTTCTATTTATTAAACTTTCTGGCGTCTGACTCCCGTTGAGTCTCTTCTTCCTCTATTGAATGAGAAAGGAGGAGTTTGACGTTGACCAATCCCGCACTGTGCCTGATATTTGTGAGCTCATCCTTATATTTAGTGTGTTATGTCCCTTTTATCGGCGTCAGATTTAGACCATTATATTACACAAGTATGGAACTAGTAAGAGGGGGTGACACAAACTGTTCAAAGCCTTCGGTTTTAAGGAAGGTCTGAAAGGAGGTGACGGATTGGTAAATGTGGAGGGGCTTAGGCAGGGGGTTCCAGTGCATGATGCCTACAAAAATATTGCATCATGTTCGCATGTGCCTTCAATTAGACCCTAGTGTTTTACAACGTTTTACATTGAAAAAATAAAGTTATTTGATGCAGCTAAATTATCACTAAAATGGCCTAGCGTGTTTTAATTGTTTTCCCTAATACCAGCTGTACAATAGCCACACATTCAATGTAGCCTCACACGGTGTTATGGCGTGTTCCAATTCTATGTACAGTTTATTTGAACCCAATAACTTAATATATTTGTAATTGGTTGTTTGGAGGAACATGATCCATCGACATGTTTTCATCATTTGATTTGGAATGAGCACTCATAAAAGTATTTGTGTAGGAACATACTGGATAACAGCACAGCTGGCAATGCTTGAGAAATATTTTCCTGCAGTTACAGCACACATTGAAAACCTGGAACTGTTTAGCAAAGAATCATAAAGGGAAAGAAAACAGTTAAAATCTTCATCCCTGGGTGGGCTCGAACCACCAACTTTTCGATAAACAGCTGAACACGCTAACCAATTGTGCCACAGAGACTGTCGGACGCATCGTTGTAAGATTCCCTAAATCAGGGTGCTGGCGAGATTAAGTTTCCGATTTCTGTGACCGGAATATCAATTGCCTACGATCAGTTTTACATTTCCAAATTAAAGAATGGGACATTCATGGTAAACACACAGCGAGTCTGTGTATCCCGCTCACTGCAGACACACCCATGTCACCACGAATCAGCTCTCCTGCAACCGGTGTGGTCTCCCGTCCATCCTTTCGGTTCCTTGTTTGTTGCAAAGTATTCTGCTTGTCCTGAACCGGATGTTAGGTTCGAGTTCCTGATCGACAGTAAAGAGAATCCTTTAAATGTCTCAATGTCTCAGAGCAGTTAATGTCACCGATAACATCAAAGCATCTGAAACCAGAGAACGGTGTCCTGACCGCCTCTGGTCAATCGGGCAGTTCGCCGTTTATTCTCTTCTGATTCCCTTTCCCAATGCGTATCTAAAGATTCAGAAAGCTGATGACGGTATTATAATTTTTGGATCCTTTCGATATTCCCGCTCCTAACTGGCAATGTTTTCCAAACATCGTCGCTTTGCATCAGGTCCTTGGATGAGGGAATTCAGTTCGGTGGAGAGAATACAGAAGCTGGGATTGCTCTCCTTAGAGCAAAGAAGGTTAAGCGGAGATTTAATTGAGGTGGTCAACATTATGGGGGCGCGGGGCTGGCGGGGTAATAGAGCAGAGAGGGTGAAACTGTTTCCCTGACAAGAGGGTCGGTAACAAGTGGACACTGATTTAAGATAATTGCTAATAAAAAGCCGTGGTGGGGGAGGTGGTGTGGGGAGATTTTTCTTTACTCGGCGAGTTGTTATGATCTGGGTGAGAGTGCGTGCACTGCTTGAGGGTGGGGAAAGCAGATTCAATAATAACTTTAAAAAGGGAATTTCAAATGAAAAGCATTGCAGGGATATGGGGAAAAAGCAGGAGAGTGTGTATAATTGGATAGGCCTTTCAAAGAGCCGGCACAAGCACGGTGGGCCCAATGGCCTCCTACTATGCTGTGTGATTCTATGATTCTGTGTCCGATCCTTGACAGTAGCCACTACCCGCGGTTTCCCACCTCTCCCATGTTCCTAACATTGCCTCAATGGCAGCAACTGTGACGTCACACTCTGGAACGCTCACACCATCCAGGACACTGGAAGTGCAATTAGGAGAAACCATTCGAGAGCTCGATGGGGTTTCGGCAATAATCGAGAAATGATGGTCTCAAGGTCAATCACAGTCTAAAACATGTATATAGTAAGGATAAAATAAAAGGCAAATATGATAATGGAAAGGAGGCAGGTGGGTGGAGATATGATACAGATCAGCAGTGATCTAATTAATTGGCGGAACAGGCTCACGAGGCTGAATGGCATCCTATGTTTCTAACAAAATCAAGTAGTATTCATATAGCGCCTGTAAAATATTAAAATGTCCCAAAGCGCATCATATAAGCATATATTAGGGCAGATGACCGGAATCTCATTTTAAGGAGCGCCTTTAAGGAGAAAAGAGAGGAGAGAAAGAGGGGTGGAAAGGATTATGGAGGACATTCCGGAGCTTAGGGCCTTTTCAAAATGAAGGCACAGCCACCAAAGATGGAGCGATTAAAATCGGGGATGCACAAGAGGCCAGAATTAGAGGAGCGCAGAAATCTCTGCGGGTTGGAGGGCTGGGCGAGATTATGCGATAGGGCGAGGCGACACCATGGAAGGACTTGAAAACAAGGGTGAGATTTCGAATATCGAGGCATTGATTATCCGGGAATCAATGTAGGTCCGCGAGCACAGTCGCAAAGGTTGATTGGGACTTGATGCAAGTTAGGGCGTAATTCAAATCCACATGAACTTCATACAATAAATTAATAATCCACTGCTGAGCCATTCGGCCACTGCATCCCAACCGAACACTGAAACCAACTGCATGTGCAAAATATTACTGAAATTTAAATGTTAAGTTTCAGTGCCACATAAGCTTAAATAATATTACTCACGCACAAATCTTCAACCAAAGCACTGATATAGACCCACTCCACCTGGAATGTGATTCGATTAATCAAGAGAGATGAACTTGGATTATAATTACCATTAATATAAAAGTGGTTTGGATATTGGCCTGGCATTTCGAACAATATTAGAAGAAACTGGGTGTGGAAACTGAGAAAGGATTAAGTGTCGGTCATCGAAGATTTGTGATCATTTTATTCAACAACTGAGGGTCGGAACTTTCATAGCCTGGAATAGAAAAGAGTAGGATAATAGCAAACAACCCAAACAACAATATAGGAACAGAGGTAGGGTTCAGAATAGCTTTGACTCAGTACCAGCACTCTCATCTACGCGTCAGAAGATCGCTGAGTGAAATTGGTCTACACCAGCATCAAACCGGCGGTAAACATTTGAACAATTGATGCCCGGAACCACTTAAATGTTGCACAAGTAGATGACATTTGCAGGAGGGAATATCTGTGCTGTATTACAAAGTATTGAACAGTATTTACAGCTGGGAAACAGGCAATTCAGCCCAACATGTCCTTGCCCGTGTATAAATTCTCCACGTGAGCCTCCTCCCACCCTCCTTCATCTAACCCCATCAACATCCAGCATGGTGGCATAGTGGTTAGCACTGATGCCTCACAGCGCCAGGGACCCAGTTTCGAATCCGGCCTCGGGTGACTGTCTGTGTGGAGTTTGCACATTCTCCCCGTGTTTGCATGGGTTTCCTCCGGGTGCTCCGGTTTCCTCCCACAGTCCAAAGATGTGTGGGTTAGGTTGATTGGCTGTGATAAATTGACCCTTAGTGTTAGGGGGATTAAATACGTGGGGTTACGGGGATAGGGTGGGATATATGTTGGTGTAGGGGTTACGGGGATCGGGTGGGATATGTATCGGTGCAGGCTCGATGGGCCGAAATGGCCTCTATCTGCACTGTGGGGTTTCTGTGATTCTGTGAACATATCCAGCAGGTCAGGCAGCATCTGTGGAGAGAGAAAAACAGAGTTAACATTTCAGCTCGATGACAAACAGAATATATTGGAACAAACAAGGCACCAAATGGTTGGAAGGGAGACCGCACCGGTTGCAGGAGAGCTGTTTCGCGGTGACATGACTTTATTTAAAAGGTTACTGATGTAAATCTGAAACCCAGCACCATGTGATTGGTCGTTCACTCGTGAGAAATTTGCAGAAAGAGGAATTGAGCATCTCGCTGAACAGTGTGTGTGCGCGGTGAAGGGCTGGTTTCCGGATCGGAGTGGTTATCACCTTCGCCTCAAGCGCGGAATGTCCCAGGCCCGAGCGGGAATATTGTGACATCGAATATTGGCCCATAATTTCCGATAGGAGGCTTCCTGAGTGCGGATGCCTACGATCGGGAAAAAATGTACACCCTTACCTGAGGGCTCACGAGGTCCGGCCATTTCCACTCCTGGGCCTCTCCTGAGTCAAATGCGCAGGGCCCAGGTATCCCAGGGGCACATGCGGTTCGCAAGCATCCCTGGGACCACGTGGGCCAGGCGATCAATGAAAGAATGGAATCTCTCTTCATACTTTTGATAGATTGACCTGTATGAATGGGGATCAATGAAAAAAGAGACTAAAACATTAAATAAATTAAAAAATCACTTTTTTTTAAAGGGTTTAAATTACATTAAATTAAATACTTGAAACAAATATTTAATTTTTGAAAAAATAATTAATGTGATTTTCGGGGCTAAGATTTTTTAATTTTTAAAGATTGACCTTTCTTAAAAGTACTTTTAAGTTATAAATGAGTGAAAACCTTTTTTTTTTACTTTTTTAAACTCTTATGCTGCTAAAAGCAGACCTTATGCCTCCTTTACCAGACTTAAGGACCCAGTAATTCCGGGCACAATGCGTGAGTACAGATGGGGTACTCACGCGTGTGCCCGGAGGAATTGCTGGTTTTCAGCATGCACAGCGCATGCGCTGAAAACCGGCATTTCCTGACCTCTGACCCAAGGGGTTAAGAGGCAGAACACGCGCGACTGCACAGGCAACGCGTGCGCAGTAAAATTCCTTTTTTTTTCACAGTTGCGTGCGTGTAACGGCCTCCGGTCTTTACGCGTGGAAAAACAAGATGTAAGTATTTAGTTTTTCAGGTAAGTGGGCTTTTCGTACAATGTAGAAATTATTTTTCCACAGGTTTGTTATTTTTAAAGAATTTACAGGATGGTAAGTTTAGTTTTAGACCCAATTTTTTAAAAATTTATTTTTTTCAAAAAACTGATTAATTGTTTAAAACATTATTTTAAACTTATTTATAGTTAATACAATCAGTGGGATGTTTTTTAAAATTTTATTTAAAGTTAAAGTAGTGTTTTGGCAGCCCATACTTTTCATGAGTTTGACAGCTCTTACTATGAAAGTCATGAACGAGTTTCCCCTCCCCTGATTGGCTGCACAGTGCTCACCTGATCCCAGCCGGCACATTGCACTAACTACCCCGCTGGATCAGGTAAGCACATCGCGCTGACATCGGAACTGGGCCTGTGACAGGAAATGCAAGCAGGCCTGTGCTTCAGATGTCGGAGCTCAGGGTGAGTGCAGATCGGGGGCTTGCACGCGCGGCAAGCCCCTGATCCTAATTTCAGGGCCAAGATTTTTAAGTGATTTCAGTGAGCGGAGGTTCTGCAGAAACCTCTCTCCTGGGCAGGCAGCCGAAATGTCAAGACAATTCCTGACAGATCAGAAATGCCGGTTTTCAGCACATTCGATTCGCATGCCTGAAACCGGCATTTCTGATGTCCCGACAGGTGTGTACACAGCTTGCACATAGCCACAGCCATCAGAAAAAACGGGCCATTATTGTCTGAGAAAAATCCCGTCCTGCTAAGTTTAACCAAAGTGTCCCAGAATCCTGGTGTCAGAAGCAATTAACTTTTTAAACCAGACTCCTATGTGTGAAATGTGGTGTGGGTTAAAATTTCTTCACAGAAAAAAATATTGAAGTATCGACTCTTGATCAATAAGCATTTCTTTCATTCTTCAAAAAAAGATGGTCATGAGTTAATTAATGGTGATTAAAACAATTGTTACTTTTTTCTCTCACAGCAGATGCATGCAAATAATTTAATTAAAAGCTGCGCTTTAGCCTTTGGCTGGGACTCGAACACAGGCCGTGACAATGAAAGAGCCAAATTTTCATTCGCTTAAGAGCTCTGAGCAGGTGGGCATGGAGAGCGTAATTATCTGATGAGTTGTGAATGGCGCTCAACGTTGTGCAGTCATCAGCGAACATCCCTATTTCTGAGGAAAGGTCATTGATGAAGCAGCTGGAGATGGTTGGGCCGAGGGCACTGCACTGAGGAACTCCTGTAGCCATGGCCTGGGGCTGTGATGATTGACCTTCAATCACCACAACCATCTTCTTTTGTGCTAGGTATGACTACAGCCAGTGGAGTGGAGTGTTTTCCCCCTGATTCCCATTGACTTCAGTTGTACTAGGGCACCTTGATGCCAGACTCAGTCAAATGCTGCCTGTGTTGTAGCTGTTCTGGAACAGTTTGAATAGAGGCGAGGCTAGCTCTGGAGCACAAGTCTTCAGCATGATAGCCGGGATGTTGTCGCGGCCCATAGCCTTTGCTGTATCCAGTCTGCTCAGCTGATTTTTGATAGCATGCGGAGTGAATCGAATTCGCTGAATACTGGATTCTGTGATGGTGGGGACCTCGGGAGTAGGCCGATATGAATCATCCACTCGGCACTTCTGGCTGAAGATGGTTGCAAATGCGTCAGCCTTGTCATTGCAGTCACCTGCTGGGCCCCACCATCATTGAGAATAGGGATATTCATGCAGCCTCCTCCCCCCGTTAGTTGTTTAATGGTCCACCACCATTCACGACTGGATATGGCAGGATTGCAGAGCTTTGATCTAATCCGTTGATTGTGGGATTGCTTAGCCCTGTCTATATCATGTTGCTTCCGCTTTTTAGCATGCATCTAGTCCTGTGTTGCAGTTTCCCCAGGTTGGCACCTCATTTTCAGGTTCACCTGGTGCTACTCCCAGCTTACTCTTCTACATTCCTTATTGAACCAGGGTTAGTGCTGTGGCTTGACGGTAATGGTAGAGTTGCAGATATGCCAGGCCATGATGTTACAGATTGTGGTGGAATATAATTCTGCTGCTGCTGATGGCCCACAGCACATCATGGGTGCCCAATTTTCAGCTGCTAGATCTGTTCTGAATCTATCCCATTTAGCAAGTTGGTAGTGCCACACAACACGATGGAGGGTGCCCTCACTGTGAAAAAGGGACATCGTCTCCAAAATGATTGTGCTGTGGTCACTGCTAACAATATTTTCATGGACAGTTACATCTGCGACAGATAGATAGGTGAGGACGAGGTCAACTATGTTTTACCCTCGTGTTGGTTCTCTCACCA
This sequence comes from Somniosus microcephalus, assembly GCF_052327205.1. Classification (NCBI taxonomy): domain Eukaryota; kingdom Metazoa; phylum Chordata; class Chondrichthyes; order Squaliformes; family Somniosidae; genus Somniosus; species Somniosus microcephalus. The sequence continues at coordinate 55,102,567 of NW_028225180.1, read as the reverse complement.
CCTGCCGCATGCCCAGACTGGCAGTTATGTCCTTCAAAACTCGGCCAGCTCGGTGAGTGGTGTTGCTACCGAGCCATTCTTGGTATGTACAATTCCCCCACCCAGAGTACATTATGTGACTTTGCTACTCTCAGTGCTTCTTCCAACTGGTGTTCCACATTTGCTACTCTCAGTGCTTCTTCCAATTGGTGTTCAACATGGAGGAGTACTGATTCATTAGCTGAGGGAGGGTGGTAGATGGTAATATGCAAGAGGTTTCCTTGTCCATGCTAGACCTAAAGACATGAGACTTCATGGGGTCCGGAATCTATGTTGAGGACTCCCAGGACCACTCCTTTCCACCTTTATACCACTGTGCCACCATCACTGGTGGGTCTGTGCTGCCTGTGGGACAGGACATACACAGGGATGTTGATGGAAGAGTTTGTGACATTGGCTGAAACATGAATCTGTGAGTATGGTTATATCAGGCTGCTGCTTTACTAGTCTGTGGGACAGCTCTCCCAATTTTAGCACAAGTCCCCAGATGTTGGTGAGGAGGACTTTGAAGGGATAACTGGGCTGTGTGTGCCGTTTCCATGTCCATAGCCGGTGACGAGGTCGATGCCGGGTGGTCCATATGGTTTCATTCTTATTATGTTACATAGCGGTTAGTTACAACTGAGTGACTTACTAGGCCATTGCAGAGTTAAGAGTCAACCACATTGCTGTGGATCTGGAGTCACATATTGGCCAGACCAGGTAAGGATGGCAGATTTCCTTCCCTTAGTGACATTAGTGAACCAGATGGGTTTTCATAACAATCCAATATTTTCAAAGTTGCCATTATTGATACTGGCCTTTTATTCCAGGTTTATTTACTTAACTGAATTTAAATTCTGCAGCTGCTGTGTTGGGATTTGGACTCAAGTCTCTGGATCATTGGTCCAGGCCTCTGTATTACTAGCCCAGTGACATTACCACTACGATTCCTAACTACTAACCACGAAGGAAAACTGAATTAAAATATTGTGCTAATTTTAAATATAATTGGGTCTATCCATTTTGAATGCAAATTTATGTTGACTTGTTTTACATGTAAATGCACACAGAGTGAACAGCTGGGAGTTTGATAAGTGTGGGCGTTCGGTGAAGTGGAGAAAGGAGGTGCTTGCTTTTCCTAACTTCTCCCACAGAGTGGTGGCAGACCTGAGCGGATACAGACCAACACCCAAGAGCGGGGATAAAAGCATCAGCTGACTTGCATCAGCAAAAGATAACGGCAGTGTGAAGTCACAGGTAAGGCAGGTATGTGATTGGTAGTGACTGTGGGCTAAGATTTAAGATAACATATAACATACAACTAAATTTTAAAAACTAAGCTTAAATTAATTAATTTAATAAACTAAACGAGATAAATAACTTGATTAATACATATCTAATTAAAGAAATAAATAAAATTATGGATGAACAGGAGATGTGTTGATGCTGCAATATGTGGGAGCTTCTGAGCATTTTTGTCCAGGATGACTACATCTGCGGAAAGTGTTAGCTGCTCAAGGAAATTCGGCTCCGAGTTGAGGAGCTGGAGTCCAAGCTGCAGACATTGCGAGACATCCGGGAGGCAGTAAAATTACCTGGACCTTTTGCTCAAGGAGGCAGCCACGCCCCTTAGATTAAACACTAAAGAATTGAAACAAGGTCAGGGACAGGAGGGTGTGACTGTGAGTGAGGCATGTACGGGGATCCAGGTGGTAGTATTGCAGGAGCCTCAGTCCAATAGATTCGAGGTTCTTGCAACCCTTGTGGGGAGGACGAGCAACCTGACTACAGCACCATGGTACAGGAAGCCGTTCAGGTAGGGTGAGTAAAATTGAAGGTGGTTGAAGTGTGCACCAGTATAGTTAGGGGGTGAAATAAAGAGTAGCTTGCCTTTCAAAAGCTAGGCTTTATTAGCCTTTAAAAACCAGCAGTACATGTTAAGCACCCAGTCTCAACCAAACTGTTGAGAACTGAATTTAAGATGGCCACCACAGGTCACATGGAATCAACTAACCAATAAGTTTAAAGCATATATCTCAAGGCAGGAAAACAGGCAACCAATTACAATGCTTCTTATAAAACAAGAATAATCACCACATTCACCCCTCCTTTTAAAATATATTTCAACCTAGGTAGCCTTTACAGTTTACAATTAGTTATTTATGACTAGAGCAATACATGTATAATGCCTTCAACAATTTTAAAATTTTACTATTAAATTTTTAATTATTTTAAAAGTCCATTTTTAATCGGTCGACCGGATATCTTGTTCGTGTCGACCTTCTTAGCCTTGGTGGAGTTCCTTGCCCTCCCACACCAGGAGACACAGAAATATCTTCTGCAGGGAGGCTATCAATATCCCGATTATCAACGGTTTCCGGATTGGAAGTCCCATTAGAAGGTAGACTGGGAGGATCATGAACATCCATCGGGGGCAGACTGAGAGAATTGTAAGTGTCTGCAATAGGATTGGAAATGTTCGTAGTATCTGTGACGACATCAACGTTATCTGAATTATGGCTATTGTTAATGTCCTCAGGAGAGGGCTGGCCACCACAAGGAGCTAAGTCTTTAACTGAAACCGTACTTTCTTTCCCATCTTGGAATCGAATATGAGCATATTGGGAATTTGCCTCCAATAGCTCCACCTCCTCCACTAAAGGATCATACTTTGACAGTCTAACATGGCGTCGGAGCAGCACAGGTCCCTGCATAGTAAGCCATGAAGGTACCGAATATCCCGTAGAGGATCTCCGCGGATTGTTGAAGAGCCTTTCATGGGGGGTCACATTAGTAGCCGTTGAAAGCAATGATCTAATGGAATGCAGGGCATCAGGCAGTACCATTTCCCACTGTGTATTCTTAAGGTTCCGGGATGTCAAAGCCAACATAACTGCCTTCCAGATCACCCCATTGTATCGTTCGCACTGTCCATTACCCTGGGGATTATACGGGGTAGTTCTGCTAGTAGAAATTCCCCGACTCTGGAGGTATTCCTTCAACTGGGAAGACATAAAAGAACTTCCCTGATCCGAATGGATATACGCAGGCGTCCCAAAGATGACAAAAAGTTGAGTCAGACGTTTAATAACTGTAGCAGCTGATACATCTGCACAAGGAAAAGCAAACGGGAACCTTGAAAACTCATCCACAACAGTAAATATATATCGATTCTGAGTCGTTGAAGGAAGAGGCCCCTTAAAATCAATGCTCAGGCGTTCAAAGGGAGAAGTAGCCTTTATAAGATGAGCTTGTTGAGGCTTAAAGAAATTCGGTTTACACCGGGCACAGACAGCGCATGACGAAGTCATCCGCTTGACGTCTTCATCTGAAAAGGGCAAATTCTTACTGCGTACGAAGTGTATCATTCTCGTAACACCAGGATGGCACAAAGCATTATGAAGATTAATAAGCGTATCTCCGTGAAGCACAGAACAATAAGCCCTCGACAGCGCATCAGCGGCAACATTATCCTTCCCCGGATGATAGACTATATCAAAATGATAGCATGCCAACTCGATCCTCCACCTCATTATTTTATCATTCTTAATCTTTCCAAAATGTTTGACATCAAACATGAAGGACACAGATTTTTGGTCAGTTACTAACGTAAAATGTCGCCCAGATAAATAATGTCTCCATTTACGCAGTGCTTCTACTATTGCGTACGCCTCTTTCTCTATTGATGAATGTCTCTGCTCACTATTGCTCAGAGTACATGAGAAAAAGGCCACAGGTCTTCCATTTTGGTTCAGGGTAGCCCCAAATGCAAAATTGGAAGCATCCGTCTCTATCACAAAGGCAACCTGCTCATCAGTAGAATGCACAACTGCTCCAAGGATATCATTTTTAAGATTATCAAAACACATCCTGGCCTCCCATGATAGAGGATATGTCGTAACCCGAATAAGGGGCCGGATCTTCTGTGAGAAGTTTGCAATCCAATTAGAATAATAAGAAAACAGTCCAACAACTCGTTGCAAGGCCTTAGAATTAGTAGGGCAAGGTAACTCAATCAGTGGTCGCAGCCGTTCTGGATCTGGTTTAATCTTGTTTCCCGAGATAATATACCCAGTAAATTTACCTCGGTGGTCGAAAAGATACACTTCTCTTTATTGAAAGTTAAGCCAACTTTTTCTGCAACTTGAAGGAATCTTTCTAGATTAAAATCGTGCTCCACCCTTGATTTGCCACACACCGTGATGTCATCTAAATATGAGAAGGTGTCAGAGAGAGAGTTATCACTTATAAAAGCATCCATTGCCCGTTGAAAACAGGTGACAACGTTAGTAACACCGAATGGTACTCGGCAAAACTGGTACAGCTTTCCGCCAGCTTCAAAGGCCGTATATGGTTTGTCCCTCTTAGCGATAGGAATCTGATGATAAGCACTCTTTAGGTCAATAGTGCTAAAAACCTTATATTGAGATACTTTATTGATAAGCTCATCAATCTTAGGCAGGGGGTACGCATCTAATTGAGTATACCTGTTAATAGTTTGAGAGTAGTCTATCACCATTCGCTTCTTATGTCTCTCATTAGTGGTGACAACTACCTGTGCCCGCCAGGGCAAAAAACTAGGTTCAATGATTCCTTCCGATAAAAGACGTTGAACTTCAGAATTAATAAATTATTTATCCTGACTGCTATACCTTCTTGACTTGGTAGCAATTGGCTTACAGTCCGGCATCAAATTGGAAAAATGTGATAATGGAGAAATGAATAAAGAAGTTAATCCACAAATAGACAAAGGTGGCTTAGTTCCTCCGAAAGAAAGACTGAGGGACTCATGTAATTGAAGCACATCATGACCAATCAAAATGTCCGCACAGAGATTAGGCAGAACGGATAGGCGTATATCAGTATATGTATTATCTTGGAGAATTAGTTTCACAAGGCAACAACCAGCTACTTGTGAGGTGAGAGTCGTCTGAGCCATACACACCTGATAGGAAGCAGGCGAAATTTTCAAACGCATCTCCCTCAAAAACTGAAGACTTATAAAGCTCTCAGTACTGCCCGTATCTATAAGGGTCTTCACTTCTAACCCATTAACTTGGGCCATAGCTATAGCTTTGTTTAGGCCATGGGAAAAGGCGGCAGAAACTGATGCAATAAACGCCCTATCTAAAGGCTGAATGGTCGCAGAGGAGGCAACCGATTTGCAAACACGTGCATAATGACCTCCCTTGCCGCATTTACTACACACAGATTCCCGGGCAGGGCACTTCAGACGGGGGTGCCGGGCGTTCCCGCAAAAATAAAACTTCTGAATCCTAGAGGCAACAGCTGCCGAAGTAGAAACTGTTTCGGAATCTGGCAAACCACTCCTATTAAATCCACGTGACTCCCTTTCATCCGGAACTGCCGAAACCACAGTCACAGGCCGATCAAAAAGAGCATAAGAATCCGAACTTCTCTGAGCCAAATCCAATGTAGAGGCTTGCTCAAAAGCACTCTTAAGATCCAAGGTCTTATTTTCTAATATCCGCTGACGAATTGATCTAGACAGTAATCCATTAATAAATGCATCCCGTACAGACTCTTCCTTATGTTCTTCTGCAGACATGGCCTTATAATTACAGTTAGCAGCAAGGCGCCGGAGTGCTTGTAAATAAGCATCCAAGGATTCTCCCGCCTGCTGCCTACGTGCAGATAAAAGGTGACGTGCAAATACCTCATTTTTGGGTTTAACAAAATTTTTTTCCAACGTAGCAATAGCCAATTCATAAATTTCACAGTCCAAAATATACTTATACACACCCGGAGCAATGTAGTTGATTAGTATATCCAACTTATTCAGAGGTTGCTGATCCAACACGCCCAAAAAGTTTTTAAATGTACGATACCAATGTTTCCATTGATCATCCACTCCTGCAGAATTAGGGTCAGCATTAAATCATTCCGGTCGAAGATATCGTTCCATTATAGCAAAAGGTTAATAAATTGAAATAAAGAGTAGCTTGCCTTTCAAAAGCTAGGCTTTATTAACCTGAAAAAACCAGCAGTACATGTTAAGCACCCAGTCTCAACCAAACTGTAGAGAACTGAATTTAAGATGGCCACCACAGGTCACATGGAATCAACTAACCAATAAGATTACAGCATATATCTCAAGGCAGGAAAACAGGCAACCAATTACAATGCTTCTTATAAAACAAGAATAATCACCACAGGGGGATAGGCACTGTTCACTGCAGCCAGGAGCGTGAGAACCGAAGGCTAGGTTGCCTACCCGGTGCCAGGATATGGGACATCTCCTCCGGGCTGGAGAAGAACTTGAAGTGGGAGGAGGAGGATCCAGTTGTCGTGGTCCATGTAGGTACCAGCGACATAGGTAGGACAAAGAACGAGGTTCTGCTGAGAGTGTTTGAGCAGCTAGGATCTAAATTAAAAAGCAGAACCACAGAGGCCATAATCTCTGGATTATTACCGAAGCCTCGAGCAAATTAGCATAGGGTTAATAGGATCAGGGAGATGAATGCGTGGCTCAAAGATTGGTGTGGGTGAAGTTGGTTTCAATTTGTGGGGCACTGGCATCAGTACTGGGGAAAGAGAGAGATGTTCTGTTGCTGGGACATGCTGGGACCATTGATCTAGCAAATCGAATAACTAGGGAGATAGATAGGGCTTTTAAGTAAATAAGGGGGGAAGGGTCCCTGTGTAGAGAAATCTAGAATGCTAAAGATCAAAAAACAAGGAAGCAGGGCAGGAAAGTGATTGGGGTAAGGATAACCAGGTGGTGTCAGAAAGGGACAAAGCGTACAATCAAAGGAGCGCACAAACAAATGGGGTCCGGGTAAGAATAAATGGTAATAAGACAAGTACGGCTGATATACAAATAAATTTTTAGATGTCTAAAAATGTTAAAAATACAAATCTAAAGGCACTGAAATTGAATGCAGGAAGCATTCATAATAAGGTAGATGAATTAACAGCAAATAGAGATATAAACTGACACGATATCATTGTGATCTCGGAGACATGGCTGCAGGGTGACCAAGGCTGAGAGCTGAATATCCAAGGATATTAGATATTTAGAAAGGACAGGCAAAAAGGAAAAGGAGGTGGGATGGCGTTGTTAGTAATGGATGAAATCAGAAAAATAGTGAGAAAGCATATTGGCTCAGAAAGTCAAGATGCAGAATCAGTCTGGATAGAGCTAAGAAGCACCAAGGGGCATAAAACATTGATGGGAGTAGTCTATAGGCCTCCAAACAGTAATGCTAATGTAGGGGATGGCATCAAACAGGAAATTAGAGATGCATGTAAAAAGGGAACTACAGTAATCATGGGTGACTGCAATCTAAATATAGACTGGCCAAAAAAAATTAGCAAAAGTACTGTGGAGGATTCATTCCTGGAGTGTGTACGAGATGTTTTTTTAGAACAGTTCGTTGAGGAGACAACTAGGGAACAGGCTATCCTAGATTGGGTATTGTGCAATAAGAAGGGGTTAATTAATAATGTTGTTGTGTGGGGCCCTTTAGGGAAGAGTGGCCGTAACATGATAAAATTCTTCATTAAGATGGACAGTGAAGAAGTCCAATCCAAAACTAGGGTCCTAAATCTAAACAAATGAAACTACGAAGGTATGAGTTGTGAGTTGGCTATGATAGATTGGGGGAGCTGCATTAAAATGCATGACGGTGGCCAAACAATGGCTAACATTTAAGGAACGAATGCATGAATTGCAGAAGTTATACATTCATTTCTGGCATATAAACACTAAAAGAAAAGCGGCCCAACCATGGTTAACAAAAGAAATTAAGGATAGTATTAGGTCCAAAGAGGAGTCATATCAAGTTGCCAGAAAAAGTAGCAAGCCTGAGGATTGGGAGCAGTTTAGAGTTCAGCAAAAAGGGACCAAGAGATTGATTAAGAGGGGAAAAATAGAGTATGAGAGTAAAATTGCAAGGAATGTAAAAGCGGATTGTAAAAGCTTCTCCAAGTATGTAAAAAGAATAAGATTAGTAAAGACAAATGTAGGTCCATTACAGTCAGAAACGAGAGAATTTATAATGGGCAACAAAGAAATGGCAAATCAATTAAACAAATATTTTAGTTCTGTCTTCATGGAAGAGGACACAAATTAATTCCCAGAAATGCTAGGGGACCAAGGGTATAGGGAGAAGGAGGAATTAAAGGAAATTAGTATTAGTAAAAAATAGTGCTGGAGAAATTAATGGGACCAAAAGCTGATAAATCCCCAGGGCCTGATAATCTTCATCCCAGAGTACTAAAAGAGGTAGCCATGGAAATAATGGAAGCATTGGTTGTCATCGTTCAAAATTCTACAGATTATGAAACTGTTCCTGCCGATTGGAGGGTGGAAAATGTAACCCCATTATTTAAAAAAGAAGGGAGAGAGAAAAAAGGGAACTACAGACCGGTTAGCCTAAAATCAGTAGTAGGGAAAATGCTAGAGTCTATTATAAAGGATGTGATAACAGGACACTTAGAAAATATCAACGGGATTGGACAAAGTCAACATGGATTTATGAAAGGGAAATCGTGTTTGAGAAACCTACTGGAGTTTTCTGAGGATGTAACTGAAAGAAAATTAAGGGAGATCCAGTGGATATGGTGTATTTGGATTTTCAGAAGGCCTTTGATAAATTCGCACAATGGAGGTAAGTATGCAAAATTAAAGCACATGCGATTGGGGGTAATATACTGGCATGGGCTGAAAATTTGTTATCAGACAGGAAACAGAGAGTAGGAATAAATGGGGTTTTTTTGGGGTGGCAGTGGTGACTATTGAGGTACCGCAGGGGTCAGTGCTTGGGCCCCAGCTATTCACAATATATATCAATGATTTGGATGAGGGATTTCCAGATTTGCTGACGACACGAAACTAGGTGGAATTGTGAGATGTGAGGAGGATGCAAAGAGGCTTCAAGGCGATTTAGACAAGTTGAGTGAGTGGGCAAATACATGGCAGATGCAGTATAATGTAGATAAATGTGAAGCTAACCCCTTCGGTAGGAAAAACAGAAAGGCAGTGTATTATTTAAATGGTAATAGATTGGGAAATGATGATGTACAAAGACCCCGGGTGTCCATGTACACCAGTCACTGAAAGCAAACATGCATGTGCAGCTAGCAGTTATGAAGGCAAATATTATGTTGGCCTTCATTGCAAGATAATTTCAGTAGAGGAGCAAGGATGTCTTATACAGTTATACAGGGCCTTGGTGAGACCACACCTGGAGTACTGTGTGCAGTTTTGGTCACCTGACCTAAGAAAGGATATAATTGCCATAGAGGAATTGCATCGAATGTTCATCAGACTGATTCCAGGAATGGCAGGTCTGTCATAGGAGGAGAGATTGGGATGACTAGGCCTGTATTCACCAGAGTTTAGAAGAATGAGAGGGGATCTCATTGAAACGCATACAATTCTGACAGGTCTAGACATACTGGATGCAGGGAGGATGTTTCCACTGGCTGGGGGTTCTAGAATGATGGGTCATGGTCTCAGGATACGGGGAAGAATATTTGGGACTGAGATGAGGAGACATTTCTTCACTGAGAGGCTGGTGAATCTGTGAAATTCTCTACCACAGAAGGCTATGAATGCCAAGTCGCTGAATATATTTAGGAAGGAGATGGATAGATTTCTAAACACAGAAGGCATCAAGCGGTATGGGGAGTGAGTGGGAACATGGTATTGAGAGAGAGCATCAGCCATGATCATATTGAACGGCGGAGCAGGCTCGAAGGGCCAAATCGCTTATTCTGCATCTATTTTTCTATGTTTCTATGACACTGCTGCTTGCAAAAGTTTTCCCATGTACCTGTAAGATGTATTCCTTTATTGGGGGACATCAGTCTTCATTTCAAATGTATTTTGTATATATCTTTTCTCAAAATGGCACATTTAAATTACACACAAATATATTTACAAATAACATAGACAACACTCACACAATAACAATGATAAATTACACAATGATACACACAAATATATTTATAACTAGTGCATAGATACAACCAAGTACATTTAGAATTATCACAGATGTAATTATATATATTTAATATTTTTATAACAGGACTTATCATATTATAAATATAAACTTTAAACTGTCCCACATATAATGCATCGCACTCATCACATAAACACTAATTTACTGTATAAACATCACACACTGACAGGAGGCTTGTTAAGAAGATTGAAACCCATGGAATTAAGGGAAGTGTGATGGTATGGATACGGAATTGGCTCAGTGACAGGAAGCACAAGGTGGTGATGGATGGATGTTTGTCAGACGAGGAGGTTGTTTGCAGTGGTGCTCCCCAAGGGTCTGTTTTGGGTCCATTACTCTTTGCAACTTTTATAAACGAACTTGACTCGAGCAGCAATATAAGGTTTGCAGATCTCACGAAACTTGGCACCTTAATAAATAATGATGAGGATAGTTGTCGACTTCAGGATGATACAGACAGGAGGGTGATATGGGCAGTAGCATGGCAGATGGAGGTCAATCCGGAGAAGTGTGAAGTGATGCACATTTGGAAGACGATTACGGAAATAGTCTGGCTGCTCTTTCTAAGCCAGCACAGGTACGACGGGCCGAATGGACTCCTTCTGTGCTGTGAGTTTCTATGATTCTACATACACACACACAGTTTATATTTTCACACGGCCTTGTTTGCAGTTCGGAACTACTGTCTCCACGCCGAAAGTTTAATTGTTTTCCATAAGCTGCTCGACCTGTTGTGTATTTTGAGCCGTTTCCTGGTTTATTTCTGCGGTTTCCATGACTTCGTGGCGCAACGGTAGCACGTCAGATTCAACATCAGAAGGCTGAGTGTAAAAATCACGTCGCGATCAAAATTTTTTCAGCGTTGATTGGTGTCTGGATAATTCCGTAATAGTTTCTTTGCTTTCTCACAATAAACAGAAACTTGCTAAAAATTCTGCCTCACTAGTTCCCCAGTGTTAGGGAGAGAAGTGCCATATGCTCTAATGTAACAAACAGAAGCCTCCGTTCTCACATCTGAGGCCGCTTTTAAAGAGTGTGTCCTTTCTGGGAGGGAGACTACTCCTGAAGTGAAGTCGGTGGGGGCAGTCAATCTGTGTTTGTGAGAGAAATGCGCTGTATAGGTGGGATTACTGGAGAAGGAAATGCAATTTCTGCTGTGTAATGAAGCAGGTGAGCCAGTGAAAGTCGTTGTATAACCCAAGAAAATCAGAGCCTGGATAGCTCAGTCGGTAGCGCATCAGCCGATTAATCTGAGGGTCCAGGGTTCAAGTCCCTGTTCGCGTGTTGCTTTTAAATCGCGATCCTCATCTGCACTTGCTAACAGCACCTTCAAACACTCATTATTGGAACAGGAGTAAGCGAATTACCCCTTCGGGCCTGTTCCACTATTTGATGAGATCATGTTTGACCTATGACCCAACTCCGTTTATAGCCCTTTTCCCTATATCCCTTAGATTAACTAAAACGATCAATCTCAGGTTTAAAACTAACAACTTCCTGGCACCAGGGGTGGCTCTGCTGCACAGAATGGGAGGAAAAAGAGGGGTAGAGCTATAGTAATAGGGGATTAAATTGTAAGGGGAATAGATAGGCGTTTCTGTGGCCACAAACGAGACTCCAGGTTGGTGTGTTGCCTCCCTGGTGCAAGGGTTAAGGATGTCTCCGAGCAACTCAAGAACATCTTGGAAGGGGAGGGTGAACAGCCCGTTGTCGTGGTGCATATAGGCACCAACGATATAGGTAAAAACCAGGATGAGGTCCTAAAAGCGGAGTATAGGGAGTTAGGAGATAAATTAAAAAACAGGGCCTCAAAGGTAGTCATCTCAGGATTGCTACCAGTGCCACATGCTACTCAGAGTAGAAATAGAACGATACTTCAGTTGAATACGTGGCTAGAGGAATGGTGCCAGGGGGAGGGATTCAAGTTCCTGGGACATTGGAACCGGTTCTGGGGAAGGTGGGACCAGTTCAAACCGGACGGTCTGCACCTGGGCAGGGCTGGAACCAATGTCCTAGGGGGAGTGTTTGCTAGTGCTGTGGGGGAGGGTTTAAACTAAAATGGCAGGGGGTTGGGAACCTGAGCAGGGATACAGAGGAAAGGGAAACAAGCATAAAAGCAAAAGATAGGAAGGAGAAAAACAAAAGTGGCAGTCAGAAAAATCAACGGTTTAAATCAAACATGGCCACAGTAAATAATAATTCTAATAGGTCTAAGAGCGTTAAAAAAACAAGCCTGAAGGCTTTGTGTCTTAATGCAAGGAGCATTTGTAATAAGGTGGATGAATTGGCTGTGCAAATAGAAGTAAACAAATATGATTTGGTTGGGATTACGGAAACGTGGCTCAAGGAAGGCCAGGACTGGGAACTCAACATCCAGGGGTATTCGATATTCAGGAAAGATAGGTAAAAAGGAAAGGGAGGTGGGGTAGCATTACTGGTTAAAGAAGGGATTAACACAATTGTAATGAAGGATATTAGCTCTGATGAGGTGGAATCTGTATGGGTAGAATAGAGAAATACTAAGGGGAAAAAAACGTTAGTGGGAGTGGTTTATAGACCTCCAAACAGTAAGGCGGAGGTTGGGGATGGCATTCAAAGAGAAATTAAAGAAGCGTGCAATAAGGGCACAGCAGTCATCATGGGTGACTTTAATCTACATATAGATTGAGCCAAATAAATGAGTAACAATACTGTGGAGGAGGAATTCCTGGAGTGTTTACAGGATGGTGTCCTGGACCAATATGTCGAGGAACCAACCAGAGATCAGGCCATCTTAGACTGGGTATTATGTAACGATAAAGGATTAATTAGCAATCTTGTTGTAAGAGGCCCCTTGGGTCGGAGCGATCATAATATGATCGAATTCTTCATTAAGATGGAGAATGAAGCAGTTGACTCGGAGACTAGGGTCCTCAATTTAAATAAAGGAAACTATGATGGTCTGAGGAGCGAGTTGGGTAGGATTGATTGGGGAATGGCACTCAAAGGGTTGACGGTGGATAGGCAATGGCAAACATTCAAAGACCGAATGGATGAATTACACAGAATTTGTTCATCCCAGTTTGGCATAAAAATAAAACAAAAAGGTGACCCAACCGTGGCTAACAAGGGAAATTAGGGATAGCATAAGGTCCAAGGAGAGGGCATATAAATTGGCCAGGAAAAGCAATAACCCTGAGGATTGGGAGCAGTTTAGGATTCAACAAAGGAGGACAAAGGGATTAATTAAGAAAGGGAAAATAGAATAAGAGAGTAAGCTTGCAGAGAACATAAAAACTGACTCTAAAAGCTTTTATAGATATGTGAAGAGAAAAAGATTGTTGAAGTCAAGCGTAGGTCCCTTGCAGTCAGAATCAGGGGAATTTATAAAGGGGAACAAAGAAATGGCTATCCAACTAAATACATATTTTGATTCTGTCTTCACAAAGGAGGACACAAATAAACTCCCAGAGATGCCGGGGAACATAGGGTCTGATGAAATGGTGGAACTGAAAGAAATCAGTATTTGTAGGGAAATGGTTTTAGGAAAATTGATGGGACTGAAGGCCGATAAATCCCCAGGGCCTGATAATCTACATCCCAGGGTATTTAAGGAAGTGGCCCTAGAAATAGTAGATGCTTTGCTGGTCATCTTCCAGAACTCGATAGACTCTGGAACGGTACCCATTGATTGGCGGGTAGCTAATGTTACCACACTATACAAAAAAGGTGGCAGAGAAAAGGCGGGGAAAAAGCTTGACATCGGTAGTGGGGAAAATGCTAGAGTCTCTTATAAAATATGTAATAGCAGAGCACTTGGAAAGCAATGAGTGGATCGGACAATGTCAACATGGATTTACAAAAGGTAAATCATGCTTGACTAATCTACTGGAATTTTTTGAGAATGTAACTGGTAAAATAGATAAGGGAGAACCAGTGGATGTGGTGTATTTGGACTTTCAGAAGGCTTTCGATAAGGTCCCGCATAAGAGATTAGCGTGCAAAATTAAGGCACATGGGATTAGGGGCAAGGTATTGACTTGGAGAGAGAACTGGTTGGCGGACAGAAAGCAAAGAGTTGGAATAAACGAGTCGTTTTCCGAGTGGCAGGCAGTGACTAGTGTGTTACCGCAATAATCGGTTCTAGGACCCCAGCTGTTCGCAATATATATTAATGATCTGGACGAGGGAATTGGATGTAATATCTCCAAATTTGCAGATGACACAAAGCTGGGGGGGAGGGTATTCTGTGGGGAGGATGTCGTGAAACTCCAGCACGATTTGGACAGGTTGGGTGATTGGGCAGAAACATGGCAAATGCACTATAATGTGGATAAATGTGAGGTTATCCACTTTGGTGGCAAAAACAGGAAGGCAGATTATTATTTGAATGGTAATTGTTTGGGAGATGGGGAAGTGCAAAGAGACCTGGGTGTTCTTGTACACCAGTCGCTGAAGGTAAGCATGCAGGTGCAGAAGGCGGTTAAGAAGGCAAATGGTATGTTGGCCTTTGTAACAAGAGGGTTCGAGTACAAGAACAAGGATATCTTGCTACAGTTGTACAGGGCCTTGGTGAGACCACACCTTGAGTATTGTGTGCAGTTTTGGTCGCCTTACCTGAGGAAGGACGTTCTTGCCATGGAAGGAGTGCAGCGAAGATTCACCAGGCTGATATCTGGGATGTCAGGAATGACGTATGAGGAGAGATTGGGTCGATTGGGCTTATACTCACTGGAGATTAGAAGATTGAGAGGGGATCTCATCGAAACCTATAAAAATCTGTCAGGCCTGGATAGACTAGATGCAGGAAGGATGTTTCTGATGGCCGGGGAGTCCAGAACCAGGGGTCATAGTCTAAGGATAAGGGGTAAGCCATTTAGGACTGAAATGAGGAGGAATTTCTTCACCCAGAGAGTGGTGAACCTGTGGAATTCTCTGCCACAGAGGGCGGTGTAGGCCAGTTCATTAAGTATATTCAAGAAAGAGTTGGATATATTTCTTAAGGCTAAGGGAATCAAGGGATATGGGGAGAAGGCAGGGACCGGGTACTGAATTTGGATGATCAGCCATGAGCTCACTGAATGGCGGAGCAGGCTCGAAGGGCCGAATGGCCTACTCCTGCTCCTATCTTCTATGTATCTATGTATCTATAAACCAGAGGATCTGAAGAATAAATGAATGCAAGACAAGAGAGAAGTTGACGACACACAGGAGAAAAAGGACTGAGAGGTTTTTCCTCCAGAGTGGGGGTGGTTTGAATTGTGGCTCATCCACCCTTGGGGCCTCCAAACTGGACCACACCCATCCAGACACCAGCCCACATGGAAACCCATCCACCCAGCTACCCACCAATCGAGACACAACCCATCATGGGACCCACCAACCCAAATATTGCCCCACCCAGTGATCCACTTACCCAGGGTCCAACTGATGCGCTATCAATCACTCAAACGACTGAGGTTAAGCGAGTAACTAACAGGCTTTTATTAACAAGAGAATGAAGGTGTGCATCGAGTGGTTGACCAGTGCAGAATACAAAGGGACTGTGGAGCAGTCACCATTATACCTGGAATCGTGGGAGGAGTCAGCCGAGGCATGTACAGACATGTACACAGTGGAATACAAACAGTGGTTTACCACATTCACCCCTTGTTTAAAAATGAATCCGGTGGGGTGAAGTGTATTCAAAGTTTGTGTATTGGAGTCTCTCCAGAGGTATTGTCTGCCGCTGTGATCGACATGGCGACGGCAGGGGTAGTGAAGCTTCCAGCATCGAGTCCCGCGTAGGCTGGGGCACTGGTGTGTAGTCCTCGTGGGTGTCGAGCGGGTCGCGGTGCCCAGGCATGCCGTCTGCTGGGGTTGGATATTGGATCGTGGGGGTGGGGGTGGTAGTGGGTAGTGGGTTACTGGGGCCCCCGAGGGTGCGAGGTCTTGTATGGAGACTGTGTCCTCCCGCCCGTCCGGGTACGCAATGTAAGCGTACTGGGGGTTGGCGTGGAGGAGGTCGATCCTCTCGACCAGGGGGTCCGTTTTATGGGTCCTCACGTGTCTTCTCAGTAGGACCGGCCCTGGAGACGTCAGCCATGGCGGTAGCGATTTCCCCGATGTGGACTTCCTTGGGAAGACAAACATTTTCTCATGAGGGGTGCCGTTAGTGGCAGTGCAGAGCAGTGACCGAATAGAGTGGAGCGCATCGGGGAGCACATCCTGCCAGCGGGAGGTCGGAAGGCCCCCAGACTTTAAGGCTAGCAGGGCGGCCTTCCAAACTGTCTCATTCTCTCTTTCCACCTGTCCGCTCCCCCGGGGGTTGTAACTGGTGGTCCTGCTTGTGGCAATACCCCTAGCAAGCAGGTACTGGCGGAGTTCATTGCTCATAAACTATGAGCCCCGGTTGCTATGGATATAGCTGGGGAAACCGAACAAGGTGAAGAGGTCGTTCAGACATTTAATGACTTTGGCACTGGTCAGGTCCGGCAGGGGATGGCGAACGGGAACCGGGAGTACTCATCAATAATGTTGACGAAGTACACATTACGGTCGGAGGAGGGGAGAGGCCCTTTAAAATCAACGCTCAGGTGCTCGAAGGGGCAGGTGGCTTTTATCAGGTGAGCCCTGTCAGGTCTATAAAATGCAGTTTGCACTCAGCGCAGACTTGGCAGTTCCTGGGCATGGTCCTGACCTCCGCAATGGAGTAAGGCAGGTTGCGGGCCTTGATGAAGTGGAAGAACCTGGTGACCCCCGGGTGGCAGAGGTCATTGTGGAGGGCCCGCAGTCTATCGATCTGCGCGCTGGCGCAGGTGCCATGCGATAGAGCATCCGGGGGTTCATTTAGCTTCCCGGACCGGTACAAGATCTCATAATTGTAGGTGGAAAGTTCGATTCTCCACCTCAAGATCTTGTCGTTTTTGATTTTGCCCCTCTGCTTGTTGTTAAACATAAAAGCAACTGAACGCTGGTCAGTGAGCAGGGTAAATCGTTTTCCGGCCAGGTGGTGCCCCCAATGACGCACAGCCTCCACAATAGCCTGGGCCTCCTTCTCCACAGCAGAGTGTCTGGTCTCCGGGCCCTGGAGGGTTCGTGAAAAGAAGGCCACGGGTCTCCCCGCCTGAATAAGGGTAGCGACCAGGGCAAAGTCGGATGCATCGCTTTCCACCTGGAAGGGGATGGATTCGTCCACTGCGTGCATGGTGGCTTTGGCAATGTCTTCCTTGATACGGTGAAAGGCTAAGCGGGCCTCTGCCGTCAAGGGAAAAGAGGTGGACTTGATCAGCTGACAGGCCTTGTCCGCATAGTAGGGGACCCACTGGGCGTAATAGGAGAAAACCCCTAGGCACCTCTTCAGGGCCTTGAGACAGTGGGGCAGTGGGAGTTCCATAAGGGGACGCATCCGGTCGGGGTCAGGACCGATGACTCCGTATTCCACAACACAGCCAAGGATGGCGAGGCGGGTTGTGCGGAATATGCACTTCTGCTTGTTATACGTCAGGTTCAGGAGTTGGGCGGTGCAGAGGAATTTTTCGAGGTTTGCGTCATGGTCCTGCAAGTCATGGCCGCAGATGGTCACATTGTCCAGATATGGGAAAGTGGCCTGCAACGCATTTTGATCGACCATCCGGTCCATCTCCCTTTGGAAGACAGAGACCCCGTTTGTGACGCCAAAGGGAACCCTAAGGAAGTGATAGAGGCGGCCGTTTGCCTCAAAGGCAGTATACTGGCGGTCCTCAGGGTGGATAGGGAGCTGGTGGTACGCTGATTTCAGGTCAATGGTCGAGAAGACGCGGTACTGCGTGATCTGGTTGACAATATCAGCTATGCGGGGGAGTGGGTAAGCGTCCAGCAGGGTGTAGCAATTTATTGTCTGGCTGTAGTCGATGACCAGGCGCTGCTTCTCGCCGGTCTTAACGACCACAACCTGGGCTCGCCAGGGGCTGGTGCTGCCCTCAATAATCCCCTCCTTCAGGAGCCGCTCCACTTCGGTTTTAATGAAAACCCTGTCCCCGGCACTGTATCGCCTGCTCTTTGTGGCGATGGGCTTACAGTCGGGGGTGAGGTTAGCAAACAGTGGCCGGGGGGTGACTCTGAGTGTGGAGAGGTTGCACCTGGTGCACGGCTGGCAATTTGGAAGCTGCTGGCTGTGGACTGTGAGTGGGGGGAGTGGTCCACCGTACGCCATCGTAACACTTTTAAGGTGGCACTGAAAATCTAACCCCAGTAGTATGGCAGCGCAGAGGTGGGGCAGGACCAGAAGTTTAAAATTATCATACACAGTCCCGTCTACTAAGAGTGTCACCACGCAGTAGCCGCCAATGTCCGCCGACTGGGACTCGGAGGCCATAGAAATCCGCTGGTGCACAGGCAGGACTGGGAGAGAGCAACGCCGCACCATGTCGGGGCAGATGAAGCTCTCCGTGCTCCCAGAGTCAAATTGGCAGATTGTTTCGTGACCATTTACCTTAATGTCCATTGTGGACCGGGCCAGTTGGTGCGGTCTCGCTTGGTCCAGCGTCACGGAGGCCAGCATAGGGGTCGGTGTGTCGTTGCGGGTATCAGATGAGGCGGTGTTGGGGGCCTGCTGCGTCCCGGCTGGCGTCCAAGATGGCGGCGTCCATGATCCCCATGTGGCTGGAGGCGTCCAAAACGGCTGCTGTTCCGGTGGTTCGCACATGGCTGGGGAGGCCCAAGATTGCGGCTCGCACGGCCCACATGCGGCGCTGCTGGGGTTCGGGGTGGCTTTGGCCCTGCAGATGCTGGCGTAGTGTCCCTTCTTCCCGCAGCCCAAGCAGATCGCATTTTTCGCCGGGCAGCACGCTCTGGGGTGTTTGGCCTGGCCACAGAAGTAGCATTTCTGGCCTTGGGACACTGCTGCGGTAGTTGGGCCATTGCTGGGATGTAGCTGGGGTGGCACGGCGCTATGAGACGGTCCTACCGTGTCCCAGGCTGTCGTTCCCCGCAGCGTCCATGGTGCAGAGGAGTAGGCATCCATGCCCTGGTAGGCTGCGTCCAATGATAGTGCGAGTTCAGAGGCCTTGTAGAGGTCGAGGTCACTCTGCTCCAACAGTCGCTGTCGGGTGTAATTGGACCTGTGGCCTGCTACAAAAGCATCCCGGATACGTTCCTCTGTGTACACGGCGGCCTTTACATCCTTACAACCACAGGCCCGGCCAAGCACAGACATTGCCTGAAGGTATTCCTCAGTCGATTCCCGTGGTTGTTGTTTACGACTCCCCAGGAGGTGCCTGGCGTACACCTCGTTCACTGGGCACATGTACTGGTCCTTGAGGAGCTTGATAGCAGCCGTGTACGAGGTCGCGTCCTGGATGACCGAGTACGCTCGGTGGTTCACTTTGGAGGTCAGGACATCCAGTTTGTCCTCATCCGATTTGACCGTTGCAGCGGAGGCGATCAGGAATTTTTCAAAGCACCTAAGCCAGTGAGTAAACTTGGTGGATGCGTCCGCCTCCCGATGGTCTAAGTCTAGGCATGCTGTTGTGAGGATGTTCTCCATTATAAAAAATCTTGTTAATAAAATTGATGCGCTATCAATCACTCAAAAGACTGAGGTTAAGCGAGTAACTAACAGGCTTTTATTAACAAGAGAATGAAGGTGTGCCTCGAGTGGTCGACCAGTCCAGAATATAGAGGGACTGTGGAGCAGTCACCTTTATACCCGGACTCGTGGGAGGAGTCAGCCGAGGCATGTACAGACATGTACACAGTGGAATATAAACAGTGGTTTACCACACCAACCAATCGAGATACAACCCACCCAGAGACACATCCACCCAATACCACACCACCCAGAGACCAGCCCACCCAAAGACCCACCAACCGAGACATTCTCCACACTGGGACTCACCCAGCCATGTGAGCAGCTTTATATTGCAGGCTGGAGCTCCTCCCCTGAGCCTTTGACAGGTTGGTATATCGCTCGTGTATGCCCGGTCTTTCTGCCCATTCTCATCTTAATCCGGACTAATGCTGTCCAGTCTCGGACTGCTTTACCCACGACCTTTCCAGGTACCTGTTTTTTGATTTGAAACCTTAATATTTGTTGTGAATATTACTGCAGTTTGATATAATCCTAAGCACTGATTCCACTCGCAGGCCATACACAGGGCTGGCCCAAGAACATCACCCGGTGAAACAGATCACAGCTCACACCAAACCACAAGGACCGGGCTGGACGGAGCAATACTGATGTGTGATGGACTCCTTCCCCATCCACTCCACTTCCTCCCTCCCCTGCTCCAAATCCCCCTGTGTGTATTCCTTGTCTGTGGACTTTGCCTCCGCAACCCCCAACCCCCGTCACCTGCTCCAAATCCCCCTGTGTGTATTCCTTGTCTGGGGACATCACCTCCCACCCCCACCCCCCGTCACCTGCTCCAAATCCCCCTGTGTGTATTCCTTGTCTGGGGACATTGCCTCCAGCCTCCACCCCCCGTCACCTGCTCCAAATCCCCCTCTGTGTATTCCTTGTCTGGGGACATCGCCTCCAGCCCCCACCCCCCGTCACCTGCTCCAAATCCCCCTATGTGTATTCCTTGTCTGGGGACGTCGCCTCCCCCCCCACCCCCCGTCACCTGCTCCAAATCCCCCTATGTGTATTCCTTGTCTGGGGACATCGCCTCCCCCCCCGACCCCCCGTCACCTGCCCCAAATCCCCCTGTGTCTATTCCTTGTCTGGGGACGTCGCCTCCCCCCCCCACCCCCCGTCACCTGCTCCAAATCCCCCTGTGTGTATTCCTTGTCTGGGGACATCGCCTCCAGCCCCCACGCCCCGTCACCTGCTCCAAATCCCCCTATGTGTATTCCTTGTCTGGGGACGTCGCCTCCCCCCCCCCACCCCCCGTTACCTGCTCCGAATCCCCCTGTGTGTATTCCTTGTCTGGGGACATCGCCTCCCCCCCCCACCCCCCGTCACCTGCTCCAAATCCCCCTGTGTGTATTCCTTGTCTGGGGACATCGCCTCCCCCCCCCACACCCCGTCACCTGCTCCAAATCCCCCTGTGTGTATTCCTTGTCTGGGGACATCGCCTCCCCCCCACCCCCCGTCAACTGCCCCAAATCCCCCTGTGTCTATTCCTTGTCTGGGGACGTCGCCTCCCCCCCCCCACCCCCCGTCACCTGCCCCAAATCCCCCTGTGTCTATTCCTTGTCTGGGGACGTCGCCTCCCCCCCCCACCCTCCGTCACCTGCTCCAAATCACCCTGTGTCTATTCCTTGTCTGGGGACATCGCCTCCAGCCCCCACCCCCCGTCACCTGCCCCAAATCCCCCTGTGTGTATTCCTTGTCTGCGGACGTCGCCTCCCCCCTTGTCACCTGTTCCAAACCCCTCTGAGTGTATTCTAAACCTGGGGCCATCCTCTCCCTCCCTCCCCTGCTCCAAACTCCCTGTGTGTATTCCTTGCCTGAGTTCACCTCCTCCCTCCCTCAGCTGCTCCATACTCCCCTGTGTGTGTTTCTGGTCTGGGGATATCCCCTCTTCCTAGAAAGTGATGAACTTTCCCGGCAAACTGGGATTAAGCTGTTGAATCACAGAATCATCGTATCATAGAAGGGTTACAGAAAGCGGGAGGCCATTCGGCCCGTCGGTCCCGTGCTTGCTCTCTGCAAGAGCAGTTCAGCTAGACCCACTCCCTCGCACTTACCCCCTGGCCCTGCAGTTTTTTTTCTTTCACGATTCCTTTTTTATGCCACGATTGAATCTGCCTCCACCACTAT
Organism: Somniosus microcephalus; assembly: GCF_052327205.1. Classification (NCBI taxonomy): domain Eukaryota; kingdom Metazoa; phylum Chordata; class Chondrichthyes; order Squaliformes; family Somniosidae; genus Somniosus; species Somniosus microcephalus. The sequence goes on along the minus strand of NW_028225180.1, from coordinate 55,080,853 downwards.
TTCAGGCAATGCATTCCAGATCCTAACCACTCACTGCACAAAAAGCTTTTCCTCATGTGGCCTTTGGTTCTGCTGCCAATCATCTTAAATGTTTGCCCTCTGGTTCTCGACCCTTCCAATAATGAGAACAGTTACTCTATACCTACTCTGTCTAGAACCCTCATGATTTTGAACACCTATATTAAATGTTCTCTCAAATTTCTCTGCTCTAAGGAGAACAACCCCAGCTTCTCTGGTCTATCCATGTAAATGACGTCCCTCATCGCTGGAACAATTCTTGTAAATCTTCTGTGAACGTTCTCTATGGCCTCCACATTCTTCCTAAAGTGTGGTGCCAGGAATTGAACACAATACTCCAGTCGAGCTCGGACCAGTGTTTTATAAAGTTTCATCATAACTTCCTTGCTTTTGTGCTCTATTCCTCTATTTATGAAGCCCAGGATCCCGAATACTTTTTAATTGCTTTCTCAACCTGCCCTGCCACCTTCAAAGATTTGTGCACACATAACCCCAGGATGTTTCAGCCCCTTAGAATTGTACCCTTTAGTTTATATTGCCTCTCTGCGTTCTTCCTACCAACATGTACCACTTCACACTTTCCTGCATTAAATTTCCATTTGCTTTGCGTCCGTCCATTCCACCAGCTTGTCTGCTCTCCTCAAGAAGTCTATCACTATCCTCCTCGTTGTTGACTCTACTTCCAGGTTTTGTGTCACCTGCAAATTTTGAACTTGTGCCCTGTATACCCAAATCCAAGTCATTAATATATATCAAGGAAAACAGTGATCTTACAACTGGCCCCTGGGGAACACCACTGTGTAACTTCCTCCAGTCCGAAAAACAAACATTCACCACTACTCCCAGTTTCCTGTCACTTAGCCAATTTCATATGCATGCTGTCCCTGTCCTCTTCATTCCATGGGTTTCAACTTTGCTGACATGACTATTGTGTTGTACTCTATCAAAAGCCTTTTCGGAAGTCCATGTACACCACATCAACCGCATTGCCCTGATCAACCCTCTCTGTTACCTCATCAAAAAACTCATTCAAGTTAGTTAAACATGATTTTCCTTTAACAAATCCATGCTGGCTTTTCTTAATTAATCCACACTTGTCCCGTTGAGTTTGTCCCGGATTATCATTCCGTAAATCATCCCCACTACCGAGGTTAAACTGACGGGGCTGTAGTTGCTGGATTTATCCTTACACCCTTCCTCTGGCACCACCCCTGTATCTATGGAGGATTGGAAGATTGTGGCCAGTAGCTCCGCAATTTCCACCATTAATTCCCTCAGCATTCTAGGATGCATCCATCATGGTGACGTATCTACCTTAAGTACAGCCAGCCTTTCTAGCACCTCCACTTTAACAATTTTGTTTTAATCCATTTTGTATCTCAACTACCTCCTCTTTCACGATGTCTTTGGCAACTCCTTCTCCCTTGGTAAAGACAGATGCAAAGTATTCATTTAGCACATCAACCATACCCTCTGCCTCCATGTGTAGATCTTCTTGTTGGTCCCTAATCACCCCCACTGCTCCACATACGAACCCTTCACTATTTATATGCATATAGAAGAATTTATATTCTTTCTAATGTTAGCTGTCAGTCTTTCTCACATTCTCTCTTGTCCGTTCTTATTTAATTTTTCACTTTCCCTCTGAACTTTCTATATTCAGCCTGATTATCAATTGTTCTCTCCACCTAACATCTGACATGCTCACTCTTTTTCTGCTTCATCTTACTCACTATCTGCTTCATCATCCATGGAGTTCTGATTTTAGTTAACCTATATCTCCCTCTCGTGGTAATGTACCTCGACTATACCCGAACCATCTCCTATTTAAAGGCAGCCCATTGTTCAACTACAGTTTGGCCTGCCAATCTTTGATTCCAATTTACCCGGGCCAGATCAATTCTCAACCCAATGAAACTGGTCTTCCACCAATTAAGTATTTTCTCTCTAGATTGCTCCCTGTCCTTTTCCATATCTAATCTAAACCTTATGATACTATAACCATTATCTCTAAATATGCTCCTGATGACATTTGCTCTACTTGACCCACCTCATTCCCCAGAACCAGATGCAGCAATGCCTCCTAGTTTGTTGAGCCAGCAGTTTGCTGATCAAGAAAGAACACACTTCAGAAATCCTTCCCCCTCTTTTCAATATTACTATCGCAGTCTATGTTAGGATAATTGAAGTCCCCATTATCACTATTATATAGTTCTTGCAGCTCTCTGTAATTTTCCTGCAAATTTGTCCCTCTATATCCTTCCTACTGTATGATGGCCTATAGAATACACCTAGTACTGTAATGGCACCTCTACTGTTTCTTAACACTAACCAAATAGATTCTGTCCTTGACTCTTCCAAGACATCCTCTCTCCAGCACTTTAATATTTTCCTTAATCAATACCGCCGTGACACCTCATTTCTTTCCTTCCCTGCCTTTCCTGAACACCAATGGTTAACTTGTTCATGCCTTTGCTGTCTATTTTACTTGTTGATATTAGATGATGTGGTTGATGACACATCGCCTTTTCACAATTGGAGCTGGGTTCAGATGCATCGCTGACTGATGGAATTAAAATCCCGGCCTGCTGTCTGACTCGCGCCTTAAATAGAGTTGGTCAGCTCAAATGTTTACGGTTCTGAGCTCGTTATCTTAGGCTTTTAAAAATGTCATACTAATTACAAACAGCTCGTTTTATAGATTGCTCTCACTCCCGCTATGTGGGAATCGATACAATTCTTTATTACATAATAATAATAAGTTAGTATTTAACTTCCTATGAGGGGAATTATTTTACTTATTCTTTTCAATAATGATAGATGGATGAATAAAAATAGGCTGAAGTGATCCTGAGACCGGGCAGGTAAATTGATTGCAATTAATTGTTAGGGTAGATGGTAAATGCAACCTAGGACTGGTTGTTTCATGTAGCCTTTGCTCCTGTCATAGCATTCTATTCTGTTGGCCAGTTGAGATTTTCAGTTAATATCTGTGAACAAAGATGTCTAATGTCACATTGACGAGACAAGTTCCTTTTGTCTCCATCATTAGACACTGATTAGGAGACAGGCCCCGGTGTATTGGTCCAGGAGACAATGGAGAACAGAGGCTGATGGGGAGACCAGCGTCTGCAACATTCACACTGAGATTACAGAATTATAGATAACCACCATTGTAAGATGTTGTTTCTACACTAAAGGAAACTTTACCTGTTAATTAAACTGAGCGTCTCATTCCAGTACCCGTGATGTGAGGCAGTTAACGCTAACGCCCTCATGGTCTACTCCACTGCTGAAGCTCCATCATGACTGTTCTCTCAGAGTATTACATAGTTTTTACAGCACAGAAACAGGCCATATGGCCCACCAGGTTCATTCCGCCATTAATGCTCCCCACGAGCCTACTTCCACCCCTCTTCTTCTAACCACATCAACATATCCTTCTATCCCTTTCCCCATATGTGCCTATCCAGTTTCCCCTTTGGACATCAATGTTATTCGCTTCAACTATTTCATGTGGCAGCGAGTTCCACATTCTCACCACTCACTGGGTAAAGAAGTTTCTCCTGAACTCCCTGTAGGATTTATTAGTGACTCTTCTATTTATGGTCCCTAGTTCTGGTCTCCCTCGCAAGTGGAAACATTTCCCCTACGTCTACGAATGAAACCCTTTCATAATCTTAAAGAACACTATCAGGTCACCCCTCAGCCTTTTCTTTCCTGGGGAAAAGATCCCTAGCCTGTCCAATCTTTCTTGATATGTATACTCTCTCAGTTCTCATATTATCCAGGAAAATCGTTATTTACACACCCTCCATTGTCTTTATGTCCTTGTTTTTAATATGGAGACCAGAAATGTGCACAACACTCCAAGTGTGGTCAAACTAGGTTCGATACGTGTTCAACATAATGTAACTACTTTGCAACTCTGTTCTTCTAGAAATAACCACTAGAGCTTGGTATTGCTTTTTTATGGCATTATTAACCAGCCTCATTTCTGACTCATGTTATTGTTGATAATGGTGTTATTGGCTGAGCTCAGCAAACAATCTCTTATGAATTAGAGTACAAAAACAACTTGCATTTATATGAAATCCGTTTGAATGTTGAGAGGGAAGGGCGCCTTTTAAGTGGGAATCAATTATGTTCACCCTGAGAAAGCAGCGGACATCAAACACCCGGCATAAATTGGAAGAAACGTTTCCTGATTCCTGCTCATTTTCACAACAAAAATTGGCATTCATCCTTACAGAAAGACGGTCATTCCTAAATGGAACACGGGCTGTAATATAACTCTAGTTATGTCAGGAAGATATGCTTTAATGTTACATTAATTTAACCAAAATCAGAATAAATGTTCAAGGAGATTTCACCATCTTCTTCAGCTCTTCCCTAAATTAAGTTTCTGCAGCTGCATAAATACACGTGTTTCTACAGGAACTCAAATGCATGAGCATAAACCAGCTTTCTGTGGCGATGTGTGCAGGAGATGTATAATCGGGTGGCTGATGAGTAGCGTTTGTCAGTTAAAAAACTTCCGGCAGATGTCAGCCACAACAACATTAAACTACCCGATACGCTGAACAGTAAAATGGTGGAATAACAACAGAAAATGCTGGAAAAACTCAGCAGGTCAGGCAACATCCGTGGAGAGAAATTTGAGTTGACGTTTCGGGTCGAACCCTTCTTCAAAACTGGAAAGAAAAGAAAATAGATCGAAGGCAGGGCTGCGATCTGACAAAAGAAGTAAAAGAAACAAAAGTAGTAAAAGAAACAATAAAAGGTATTCGAAGCTAGACGAGAGGGTAATAGGCTGAGATTAGGTGTGAAGTGTACTGGCAGGGCAAGATACAGCTGCCAGGTGTGAGAGTGAAACAAAAGGAAAGGGGGAGGGAAAAGTAGTGGAAAAATTACAAATAAAAATGTGATAGGGGCCGAGGTTATGATCTGAAATTGTTGAACTCGATATTGAGTCCAGAAGGCTGCAGAGTGCCTAATCGGAAGATGAGGTGCTGTTCCTCGAGTTTACGTTGAGCTTCCGTGGAACAATACAAGAGGCCAAGGACAGTGAGGTCCGAGTGGGAATGGAGCGGTGAATTAAAATGACAGGCGACCAGAAGCTCGGGGTCAACCTTACGGACTGAGCGGAGGTGTTCCGCAAAGCAGTCACCCAATCTGCGTTTGGTCTCCCCAATGTAGAGGAGACCACATCGTGAGCAGTGAATACAGTATACTAGACTGTGAGAAGTACAAGTAAATCGCTGTTTCACCTGGAAGGGGTGTTTGGGGCCCTGGACAGTGGGAAGGGGGGAGGTATAGGTGCAGGTGTTACATCTCCTCCGCTGCACGGGAAGGTGCCAGGCGAAGGGGAAGGGCTGTTTGGTGTGATAGAGGAGTGGACTAGGGTGTCTCGGAGGGAGCTGTCCCTACGGAATGCTGAAAGGGGAGGGGAGGGGAAGATATGTTTGGTGGTGGGATCACTTTGGAGGTAGAGGAAATGCTGGAGGATGATCTGTTGAATGTGGAGGCTGGTGGGGTGAAAGGTGAGGACAAGGGGAACCCTATCATGGTTCCAGGAGGGAGGGGCAGGGGTGAGGGCAGAAGTGCGGGAGATAGAACTGACACGGTCGGGGGTAGTGTCAACCACATTAGAGGGGAATCCTTGGTTGCGGAAAAAGGAAGACATGTCTGAAGCACTGGTGTGGAAGGTGGTGTCGTTGGAGCAGATACGGCGGAGACGGAGAAACTGGGAGAATGGAATAGAGTCCTTACAGGAAGCGGGGTGGGAGGAAGTGTAGTCCAGGTAGCTGTGGGGGTCAGTGGGCTTGTAGTGAATATTGGTCGATAACCTATTGTCAGAGATGGAGACAGAGAAGTCGAGGAAGGGAAGGGAAGAGTCAGAGATGGACCATGTGAAGGTGAGGGAAGGGGGGAAATTGGAGGCAAAGTAAATGAAATTGTGAAGTTTGGGGCGAGAGCAGGAAACGGCACCGATACAGTCATCAATGTATTGGAAAAAGAGGTGAGGGAGGGGACCCGAGTAGGACTGGAACAAAGGTTGTTCAACATAGCCCACAAAAAGGCAGGCATAGCTAGGACCCATGCGGGTACCCATGGCAACACCTTTGATTTGGAGGAAATGAGTGGAGTTAAAGGAGAAGTTGTTCAAAGTGAGAACAAGTTCAGCCAGGCGGAGGAGGGTGGTGGTGGATGGGGACTGGTCAGGCCTCTGTTCAAGGAAGAAGTGGAGCGCCCTCAGACCATCCTGGTGGGGGATGGAGGTGTAGAGGGATTGTACGTCCATGGTGAAAAGGAAACGGTTGGGGCCAGGAAACTGGAAACTGTTAAAGTGGCAGAGGGCATCCGAAGAGTCGCGGATGTAGGTGGGAAGAGACTGGACAAGGGGAGAAAAGATAGAGTCAAGATAGGAAGAGATAAGTTCCATGGGGCAAGAACAGGCTGAAACGATGGGTCTACCAGGGCAGTCCTGTTTGTGGATCTTGGGAAGGAGGTAGAAGCGGTCTGTGCGGGGTTGGGGAACTATCAGGTTGGTGGCAGCGGGGGGAAGATCTCCAGAGGAGATGAGGTCAGTGACAGTCTTGGAAACGGTGGATTTGCTCCGGCTCTCCATCGCTGGAGCGCTCTGATTCTCACTACTGTGACTCTTGAGGCCTCTGCGGTCTCTACTGGCCAGTAAAATACGTCTGATTGTCGAACAATTAAACAGTAATATCGAAACTAAAGGAATCTAAATCGTTAAAATACCTTGTAACCAGGAGAACGCGACACCTGCAGGCGATGGAAAATAGTCCAGTCCGGGGTAAAAACCCCAATGAATATTGTTAATTATTCGATCAGGTTTATAGGCAATTAAATCTGGAATGCTTTGCAAATTGATCAGGACAGAGACCGTTGTTATGGCGACAGCCGCGATTTTCACCCTGCAATAACTTGTTTTGAACCTCTGACAATATAAGGATAGAAATCGGCCAAATATGAACAAGACTGTAAACCACACCGACATATCTAGGCTGGTAGAACTGATGTAAGTAACGATCTTAAAAACGGCAGTGCAGGACAGGAAGGAACGTGGTAAGTGATTTGTACAAATGTGATACACTATTACATTGCGGATCGTGACCAGTAGATCAGCTGTTGCCATGGTCACCATGTAGCCAGAGATACATTTTGAAAGGCCGCAGGGTCGTCTGGAGAGAATCACCATTGTCAGTAGATTCGCTGTGAGAAAAAGGGACAAGAGGTCAGTAACGGGGACACTCAAATAAATCTCACAGCTTATTGTGGGGAAATGTTGCGCTGTGTTCCTATTATATTTTTATATAGGAGAGCGTTGTTCAAAAAATATATCATTCTACACTCAGTATAGAGGGACTATGTGGCTATGATAAATTGACCCTTAGTGTTAGGGGGATTAAATACATGGGGGTACGGGGATAGGGTGGGATATGTGTTGGTGTAGGGGTTACGGGGATCGGGTGGGATATGTGTCGGTGCAGGCTCGATGGGTCGAAATGGCCTCTATCTGCACTGTGGGGTTTCTGTGATTCTGTGATTCTGCGACTGAGAATGACCATCCTTCCAGCATACTTCAGTCAGACTTTGTCAAAGCGGCGGGGGAGGAGGCTCGCTCGGATTCTGTATCGGGATTGGACACGGAGAGTGCTCCCCAGCACCACAGACATCCAGGCACTGATATAGGCGGATATTAAATTTGTGCGATAATATAAAACCGGCGACATTGGATCAGCCGACCGTCATACATCTCTCCCGATTGTCAGTTCAATCACTGTCGCTCCTGACACTAGACTGAGCCTCCATTCACACTCTAACTGTGCGGTCTAGGTCAAGCCGGAGTACCTCGCAGGGAAGGTGCAGTTACAGTAAAAGAGACTTAAAGCGAAACCTTTGATGGTTCTCTAATTTGTTCGTTTTGATAGTCAATAAAGAAGGGGATTCCCTTGCATACATCCAAACACACATTCCATTGCAGTGTGGAGCGCTGAAACCATCCCGCCATGAGGCTGGTACCATGTGATGCACCGAGCCAATTTGATGAGTTTCTACAGCAGTCCCAGGGAGCAATCGATGGAATTTTACATTTCATCTCATTGGCTTAATTGGCGAGGGGGATCTCGGGAGCGGCATCAAATGTCAGCTGTATTCAATATCATTTACAATCAATTACTGGAAAGACATGAATTCAAACATAACTTTCAGCTGTAACACAAAGCATTATAACCACAGACCGCAAACGCTGCTGCCGACCAGGGGATCACCGGATGGGGAAAATAACAAGCATCACAAAGAATAATGGTGACACCTGATCAGTGAACTCCTGGTAAACTAGGGGAGTGAGCAGGAGCTGGGACTCCAAATAGAGAAATACTACTGATTAAAAAGAATTAGATTCCTGAACTTACTATTCATAGAGTTAAATCTATGGGGCTAAGTGGTCAGGTGTAAAACTATGAGAAAGGCCTTGATAGTTTTGACTGCTCCCATGAGACGACGTATTGCATCCCAGCAGCGGATCGTGCTGTAGGGAGTGCAAGGTACTGAAGGATTCTTTCCCGGCTCTTTAAAGAGAGGAAACATTCCGGACAGACCATTCCAGACACAAAGGGATATTCCCAGAAATCCCCGACCCATGGGCACAGCTCTTGGAGTCTGTCCACAGCTGAATGGGAGCTTGAGGTCCAGTGTCTTTTGATGGAAATTCAGCCCCAGCATCAATGGGCCTCAGACCCTCTTCGCCGAATTCACTGATCTCCGTCCACTCTGAGCAAAGCCGAGCCACTCCCGCCATGGCCAGTGATTCTGACAGGGGAATGTTGGCTTTCGCAGCCCGGAGGAAAGGGCTTTCACCCACTGGTGGACTGTCTGAGTTCACTTGGTTCCAGTCATTCTGCAATAATCTGAATCTACCCAGCATCTCCCGGGTTGTCATTTTCAAAGGCGAACACTCTGCTGGGACAGCATTGTAGTATCGGTCAAAGGCAGCACATGGCCCTCAGCAAGACCCAGAGAGACACCCAGTACAACATGGTTTAATTCCCCAGACCAGCCCCATTGTAGTATCGGCCAAAGGCAGCACATGGGCCTTAGCAACAGGCTCAGAGAGACTCCCAGTACAACATGGTTTCATTCCCCAGACCAGTTCCATTGTAGTATCGGCCAAAGGCAGCACATGGACCTCAGCAACAGACCCAGAGAGACTCCCAGTACAACATGGTTTCATTCCCCACACCAGTTCCATTGTAGTATCGGCCAAAGGCAGCACATGGGCCTCAGCAACAGGCTCAGAGAGACTCCCAATACAACATGGTTTCATTCCCCAGACCAGCCCCATTGTAGTATCGGTCAAAGGCAGCACATGGACCTCAGCAACAGACCCAGAGAGCTTTCCAACACAACGTGATATCATTCCCCACACCAGACCCATTGCGGTCTCTCTAACGGGGCTATCGTGCCCTTTTGCGGGGTCAGGAGTATTTTCTGTGGTGCGGGCCGATTATATAAAGAACTGACGCTGGCTTTATGAACTAACAGGGACTAGTTTCACAGAACAGACCTGTTGTGACCAAGACTCCCATTGAATAAGACGGCATAAAAAAGGAAGCTTCATCGATGATTGGAAAGGCTGAGAATCGCACCAGTACAGGACTTTTTCAACGTGAGAGACTGACAAGCTTTTGGGAGCCGTTTAATTTCTGGCAGAAGGCTCGGCCTTTGATGCAGTAATTTGACGGTGGATTCACTGGTATGTAAAGCTGGTCCATACCTCATCTGGGAGTGCGTGATGATTACATGTTCGGGGGTTTCTCTCCTGTATTCATACCATGCTGTACGTGTGATGGTGAGCTTCATTGGGTAGAGTCAGAGGAGCTTGTACACTGCATTCGCCACATGATGTTTCTGAGTCCACTGTGCTTGATGATCGATAATACAGTGAGATTTGCAATGTATCCAACTCCTGTGTACCTGTCCTGGGAGTGTATGATGTGACATTATTGAGGGGGCTTTACTCTTTTTTTTAACCCATGCTGAACCTGCCCTGTGCGTGTTGGATGGAACACTGTCGAGGGAGCCTTACTTTGTATGTGACACGTACTGTTCCTGACCTGGCTGTCTTTGATGGGACCGTTTGGAGGGAGCTTTACTCTGTATCTACCCCGTGCTGGGCTTGACATGGGCATCTTTGATCGGCTGTATGAATATGCTGTACACTGTATGTAACCCATGCTGTACACTGTATGTAACCCATGCTGTACCTGACCTGAGAGTGTTTGATGGGACAGTGTAGGTAGTTTTACTCTGCATGCACCGCGTGCCGCACCTGAACTGCGTATGCTTGATGGGATAGCGTAGACGAAGCTTTCACTATTATTGCCCATAATTTCCCCTCCAATTATTGCTCATATGGCCCCACCCGCTGATAGCCCCGATGACCCCTACAGTGTGGCACTGACGCCCATTCCCGTTTTTAGGGAACAAACTCGTTTTAGAACACTGATGTGGTTATTATATCTTCATGCAAGCACAAAGAACTGAAACTGTTTTTCACTGCTGAGGCAGGACGGAGACGCAGTGCTTTTGGGCCATTGAATAGTGGGAACTCCTTTTTGGAGTATGGGATGGGTAAATCATAAATGGCAATTTTGCGTGGTTGTGATCCATGCCTGGGGTCTCAGTACATGGTAACGAGTTTGGTGACAGAACTGAATGTACAACATGTGTTCATCCCCAGAGAGACTGCACACGAGGAGCAAGCCTGATCATGTGACCCTGTGAAACCTCCACTGGGCGGAGCTCCGGCTGCTTTGTGACATTGTTACTGGCTGCTGTGTGATTGGCTCCTGCCTCCTTTCTGATGTCACGTGGATACGCTCCATCAGTGGTGTGTTACTGTTGGCGGAGCTGGAGTTGGCAGCGGATATGGTGAGTGAGTTCAAACTCAATAAATAAGGGCAGGGAAAGGAAAAATCAATTAAATATTAAAATAAGTTATCCAACCAAATGTCATTAATTCTAAATATATTCAAATTAAATATATTGATAGTCCCAAAATTAGACCACTTGCTTTCGAGTAACATGTTCTAGAAATAAACTAAACATTTTTACTTTAAATTATTCTTTTAGTGAACTTTATCTCAGGAAAGTGGAGAGAGCAAAATCGAATCACACCCACACTAACTGGGAGTAGAGAAATGTCGATGGTTGCAGTGAGACTTACAATATATCTAACTCCTGTCTACCTGCCCTGGGAGCTTTTGATGGGTCAGTGTTGGGGGAGCTTTATTCTGTTTTTAACTCGTATTGTACCTGCCCTTTTAGTGTTTTGTGGAACAGTGTCCAGTGTGCTTTACTCTGTATCTGACCCGAGCTTGTTCCTGACCTGGGAGTGTTTTAAGGTACAGTGTAGTGGGATCTTTACTCTGTATCTAGCCCGTGTTGTACTTGCCCTGGGTGTGTATGATGGGAATTCGTAAAGGAACCTTTACTATTCATTTAAGCCATATCTAACCTGGGTGTGTTTATTGGGACCGTGCAGACAGAGCTTTATTCTGTCGCTAACACGATCTTTACCTGGCCTTGGAGTGTTTGATGGGACAGCCTAATGGGAGCTTTACTTAGTAACTACTCAGTGCTGGACAGGACATGGAATTGTTTGATCTGGCTGCTAAGAATGTGCTTTACACTCTATATAACACGTGCTGTACCTGATTTAGGAATGTTTGATGGGACGGTGTAGAATTAGTATTGCTCTGCGTGTATCTCGTGCCTTAACTATTATTGCCCTTGATTTCCCCTCCAATTCTTACTCACATGGCTCCAACCATTGATGGCCCTGGTAATCCCTACAATGTGCCTCTGATGCTCCTTCCTATTAATGGGGAATAGATTGGCTTTAGAGAACAGATCTGTTCGTTGCATCTTCATCCAAGCATCATTACCACAAACAGACTTTCAATGCCGAGGCAGGAGGGAGACGCAGTGCTTGATATTAAGTAAGGGAGTCTTTAGGGCGTATAAATCAAAAGGTGGACATTTGCGCCATTGAGCATTGGAGACTCATAGTTGGAGAATGAGGTGGAGAATTCTAAATGGGTAATTTTGTGCAGTTGTGTCACCTTGCCTGGGGTCTCAGTACATGGGAACGGGGTAGGATTGCACACCAGGAGCAAAGCATGGTCATGCGACCCTGTAAAACTTCGACGGGGCGGAGCTCCGGTTGCTTTGTGACATTGTTACTGGCTGCTGTATGATTGGCATCTGTCTCCTTTGTGATGTCACCTGGAGACAGGTCTCCGCCCCTGGTTACACACCATCAGTGGTGTGTTACAGTGGGCGGAGCTGGAGTTGGCAGCTGATACTGTGAGTGAGTGCAGCCCCTATAAATACTGCAAGGAAAGAAAGAAACAATTTAATATATATTTCAACTAAATGTAATTAATTGAAAAAAAAAATTATATATAAAATAATCACACAAATATTCCCCTTGTATTCCGATTACAGTTTATAGAATCAATATGAATCATTTTTACACTGCTAGATTCTTGGAGGCAGCAGTGTCTCAGGAAGGTGGAGAGAGAGAGAGGTCGAATCATCACCACATTAACTGGGACCGGAGAAAAGCCTCTGGGATTGCAGAACAGACCTGGTGTTAATGACCCCGTGTCAAAGACCGGATAAAACAGGAAGCTTCAGCAATGATTGGAATGATGAGGACCTTTCCTGAGAATCCAATCAGTCCAGGATTTTGTCGAGGTGAGAGTCGAACGCGGTTACTGCAGCTGTTCAACATTTGCCGTAAGGCTCGGCCTTCGATGCGGCAGTTTGACTGGGGACTCATTCGTGCGTGAACCTTGCCCATAGCTCACCTGGGAGAGCCTTAAAATTCCTGCAACCGCACCGCCCTGTACCTGTGTTAGTTTGCTTCATTGGAGAGTGTCAGAGGAGGTTACGCTGCATTAACCACAAGCTGTATCTGAGTTGACTGTGCTTGATGAACCAAAATTCAGCGAGATTTACACTGTACTGAACCCCTGCCGTAACTGCCCTGGTAGTATTTGACGGGACAGTAGAATGGAAACTCTACTCTGTATCTATCCTTTGCTGTACCTGCGCTGGGAGTGTTTGATGGGACAGTGTAGAGGCAGCTTTACTCTGTATCTAACCCGTGCTGTACCTGCCCTGGGAGTGTTTGATGTGACAGTGTAGAGGGAGTTTTAGTCTGTATCTAAACCGTGCTGAACCTGCACAGGGAGTGATTTCGGGGAGAGTGCAGATGGAGCTTTACTGTGGAACAAGCCTGTCCTGTACCTGCCCTTGGAGGGTTTGATTGCACGGTGTAGATCGAACCATTACTCTGTATCTAACCCATACCGGACCTGCCCTGGGAGTGCCAGCTGGTGCAGTGTTGAGCGAACTTTACCCTATATCTTACCCATGCTGTTCGTAAGCCGATGATTCAACCATTTGATGCCACTGATGATCCCTCTAATTATTTTTTCTGATGCTCCTTCTTGTTAAAAGGAAACTCACCCCAATAGCAGAAAGGGGAAGCTTCAACAATGATTGGAAATGTGGGGAGCTTTACTGAGAATCTCTTCAGTCGACGGTTTTGCCGAGGTGAGAGTCTAACAAGCTATTGGGAGAAGTTTAGAATCTGACATAAAACTCGACTTTTGATGTGTTAATTTGACTGGGGATTCACTGGTATTTAAAGCTAGCCGATATCTGTAATTCTTGACCCACTCGCCAGAGGGAATTGTTTTTCTGTGTCTACTCTATCATATCTCACGTCATCTTGAAAACCTATACTAGGCCACCTCTCAAGTTGTCTATTCCAAGGAAAACATTCCTAACTTTTCCCACTTCTCCTCCTAACTGAAGACCCGTATCCCTGCTAACATCCTGGTAAAACTCCTCAGCTCCCTTTCTATGACCTTAACATCTTTCCTGAAGTGTGGTGCTGAGAATTGTCAACAATACTCCAGCTGTTGCTTTACCAGTGATTTATAAGTTCTGGCCTGGTCGCTTTGCTTTTATATTCTATTCCTCCATTTATAAACCCAAGTAAATCATTTGATTTTCAACAAATGTGTGTACTTGCCCTGCAAAATTTACGGATTTGTTTATAAGGATATCAAGGTTTTTCTGATCATTTACAATGTTCTAAATTGTGCCATTTATAGTATACTGTCTTTCCATTTTAGTGCCCCCAAAGTTCTTCACTTCACATTTTTCCACATTGAACTCCATGTGCCATCCTTCTTCCTATTCCACCATCCTTGTTATGTCATCCTGGATTCTATAACTATCATAATTATCTTCTACTTTTTGAAGAGCTGTAAAATCTGCAAACTTTATAATGCTGCTCCCTAGGTTGTTAATTAAAAAAATGAAACGACGAATGGACCCAAAATGAACATTGAGGAACACCACGGCAAACTACATCCCAGTCTGAAAAACATCCATCCACTACCACAATTTACTTCCTGTCACTGAGCCAAATTTGTATCCATACCGCCACATTTCACTTAAATCCATGGGCTTCCATCTTTTTAATAAGGCACATATCCAATCCACATATCCAGGTATTGCGGCTTTCATAACCACCAGATGTCTCAATGCGCTTTATAGCCATTGAAGTACTTTTTGAAGTGTAGTCACTGTTATAAGGCAGGAAATGAGGCAGCCAATTTGCACTCAGCAAGCTCCCATAAACAGCAACGTGATCATGAACAGATAATATGCTTTAGTGATGTTGATTGAGGGATAAATACTGGCCCGGACACCGGGGATACCTCCCCTGTTCTTCTTCGAAATAGTGCCATAGGATCATTTACGTCCAACTGAGAGAGTAGACGTTTAACGTGTCATCCGAAAGATAGCACTTTCAACAGTGCAGCACTCGCTCAGTACTGCATTGATTTGTTGGCCTAGATTTTAACGCTCAAATCTCTGAAGTATACAAAGATACGCTACATTGTCAACAGTGTAGGTTTGAGCATAAACTCATAAAGATATATTCATAGATTAAGTAAGTGGGTGAACTGTGGCAAATGCATATGAATACAAGCATGTGTGAGATCATTCGTATAGACATAAAACGAATAGATCAAATACTTTCTAAATGGTGAAAGACTAGAAACAGTGGAGGTCCAAAGAGACGTAGGGGTCCATGTACATATGTCATTAAAATATCATGGGCAGGTGCAGAATATAATAAAAAATACGAATGGAATGCTGGTAATTATATCCAGAGGACGACAATATAAGGGGGAGAAGTTATACTACAGCTATACAAAGCCCTGGTTAGAATATGTTCAGTTCTGGTCACCACACCATAGGAAAGATGTATTAGCCTTTGAACGGGTGCAGCGTATATTTACCGGAATGATACATATACTCCAGGGGTTAAATTACATGGGGAGATTACGCAAACTAGGTTTGTAGTCCCTGGAATTTAAAATTTAAGGGATGATTTGATTGAAGTATTCAAGATATTAAAGGGAACTTATAGGGTAGATAGAGAGAAATTTTTTCCGATGGTTGGCGAGTCTAGGACGAGGGGGCACAGTCTAAAAAATAGATCCAGACCTTTCAGGAGTGAAGTTAGGAAAACACTTTAACATGCAATGGGTGGCAGAAATATGTAACCGACGGCCACAAGCAGCAGTTAATGCTGGGTGAATTGTTAGTTTTAAACCTGAGATTGATCGTTTTTAGTTAATCTAAGGGATATAGGGAAAAGGGCTATAAACGGAGTTGGGTCACAGGTCAAACATGATCTCATCAAATAGTGGAACAGGCCCGAAGGGGTAATTCGCTTACTCCTGTTCCAATAATGAGAGTTTGAAGGTGCTGTTCGCAAGTGCAGATGAGAATCGCGATTTAAAAGCAACACGCGAACAGGGACTTGAACCCTGGACCCTCAGATTAATCGGTTGATGCGCTACCGACTGAGCTATCCAGGCTCTGATTTTTTTAGGTTATACAACGACTTTCACTGGCTCACCTGCTTCATTACACACCAGAAATTGCATTTGCTTCTCCAGTAATCCCACCTATACAGTGCATTTCTCTCACAAACACAGATTGACTGCCCCCACCGACTTCACTTCAGGAGTAGACTCCCTCCCAGAAAGGACACTCTCTTTAACAGTGGCCTCAGATGTGAGAACGGAGGCTTCTGTTTGTTACATTAGAGCATATGGCACTTCTCTCCCTAACACTGGGGAACTAGTGAGACAGAATTTTTAGCAAGTTTCTGTTTATTGTGAGAAAGCAAAGAAACTATTACGGAATTATCCAGACTCCAATCAACGCTGAAAAAATTTTGATCGCGACGTGATTTTTACACTCAGCCTTCTGATGTTGAATCTGACGCGCTACCGTTGCGCCACGAAGTCATGGAAACCGCAGAAATAAACCAGGAAACGGCTCAAAATACACAACAGGTCGAGCAGCTTATGGAAAACAATTAAACTTTCGGCGTGGAGACAGTAGTTCCGAACTGCAAACAAGGCCGTGTGAAAATATAAACTGTGTGTGTGTATGTAGAATCATAGAAACTCACAGCACAGAAGGAGTCCATTCGGCCCGTCGTACCTGTGCTGGCTTAGAAAGAGCAGCCAGACTATTTCCGTAATCATCCTCCAAATGTGCATCACTTCACACTTCTCCGGCTTGACCTCCATCTGCCATGCTTCTGCCCATATCACCCTCCTGTCTGTGTCATCCTGAAGTCGACAACTATCCTCATCATTATTTATTAAGGTGCCAAGTTTCGTGAGATCTGCAAACCTTATATTGCTGCTCGAGTCAAGTTCGTTTATAAAAGTTGCAAAGAGTAATGGACCCAAAACAGACCCTTGGGGATCACCACTGCAAACAACCTCCTCGTCTGACAAACATCCATCCATCACCACCTTGTGCTTCCTGTCACTGAGCCAATTCCGTATCCATACCATCACACTTCCCTTAATTCCATGGGCTTCAATCTTCTTAACAAGCCTCCTGTCAGTGTGTGATGTTTATACAGTAAATTAGTGTTTATGTGATGAGTGCGATGCATTATATGTGGGACAGTTTAAAGTTTATTTTTATAATATAAGTCCTGTTATAAAAATATTAAATATATATAATTACATCTGTGATAATTCTAAATGTACTTGGTTGTATCTATGCACTAGTTATAAATATATTTGTGTGTATCATTGTGTAATTTATCATTGTTATTGTGTGAGTGTTGTCTATGTTATTTGTAAATATATTTGTGTGTAATTTAAATGTGCCATTTTGAGAAAAGATATATACAAAATACATTTGAAATGAAGACTGATGCCCCCCAATAAAGGAATACATCTTACAGGTACATGGGAAAACTTTTGTAAGCAGCAGTGTCATAGAAACATAGAAAAATAGATGCAGAATAAGCGATTTGGCCCTTCGAGCCTGCTCCGCCGTTCAATATGATCATGGCTGATGCTCTCTCTCAATACCATGTTCCCACTCACTCCCCATACCGCTTGATGCCTTCTGTGTTTAGAAATCTACCCATCTCCTTCCTAAATATATTCAGCGACTTGGCATTCATAGTCTTCTGTGGTAGAGAATTTCACAGATTCACCTGCCTCTCAGCGAAGAAATGTCTCCTCATCTCAGTCCTAAATATTCTTCCCCGTATCCTGAGACCATGACCCGTCGTTCTAGACCCCCCAGCCAGTGGAAACATCCTCCCTGCATCCAGTATGTCTAGACCTGTCAGAATTGTATGCGTTTCAATGAGATCCCCTCTCACTCTTCTAAACTCTGGTGAATACAGGCCTAGTCGTCCCAATCTCTCCTCCTATGACAGACCTGCCATTCCTGGAATCAGTCTGATGAACATTCGATGCAATCCCTCTATGGCAATTATATCCTTTCTTAGGTCAGGTGACCAAAACTGCACACAGTACTCCAGGTGTGGTCTCACCAAGGCCCTGTATAACTGTATAAGACATCCTTGCTCCTCTACTGAAATTATCTTGCAATGAAGGCCAACATAATATTTGCCTTCTTAACTGCTAGCTGCACATGCATGTTTGCTTTCAGTGACTGGTGTACATGGACACCCAGGGGCCTTTGTACATCAACATTTCCCAATCTATTACCATTTAAATAATACGCTGCCTTTCTGTTTTTCCTACCGAAGTGGTTAGCTTCACATTTATCCACGTTGTACTGCATCTGCCATGTATTTGCCCACTCACTCAACTTGTCTAAATCGCCTTGTAGCCTCTTTGCATCCTCCTCACAACTCACAATTCCACCTAGTTTCGTGTCGTCAGCAAATCTGGAAATCCCTCATCCAAATCATTGATATATATTGTGAATAGCTGGGGCCCAAGCACTGATCCCTGCGGTACCTCAATAGTCACCACTGCCACCCCAAAAAAGACCCATTTATTCCTACTCTCTGTTTCCTGTCTGATAACAAATTTTCAGCCCATGCCAGTATATTACCCCCATCACATGTGCTTTAATTTTGCATACTTACCTCCATTGTGGGACTTTATCAAAGGCCTTCTGAAAATCCAAATACACCATATCCACTGGATCTCCCTTAATTTTCTTTCAGTTACATCCTCAGAAAACTCCAGTAGGTTTCTCAAACACGATTTCCCTTTCATAAATCCATGTTGACTTTGTCTAATCCCGTTGATATTTTCTAAGTGTCACATCCTTTATAATACACTCTAGCATTTTCCCTACTACTGATTTTAGGCTAACCGGTCTGTAGTTCCCTGTTTTCTCTCTCCCTTTTTTAAATAATGGGGTTACATTTTCCACCCTCCAATCGGCAGGAACAGTTCCATAATCTGTAGAATTTTGGAAGATGACAACCAATGCTTCCATTATTTCCATGGCTACCTCTTTTAGTACTCTGGGATGAAGATTATCAGGCCCTGGGGATTTATCGGCTTTTGGTCCCATTAATTTCTCCAGCACTATTTTTTACTAATACTAATTTCTTTTAATTCCTCCTTCTCCCTATACCCTTGGTCCCCTAGCATTTCTGGGAATTAATTTGTGTCCTCTTCCATGATGACAGAACTAAAGTATTTGTTTAATTGATTTGCCATTTCTTTGTTGCCCATTATAAATTCTCTCGTTTCTGACTGTAATGGACCTACATTTGTCTTTACTAATTTTTTTTTACATACTTGGAGAAGCTTTTACAATCCGTATTTACGTTCCTTGCAATTTTACTCTCATACTCTATTTTTCCCCTCTTAATCAATCTCTTGGTCCCTTTTTGCTGAACTCTAAACTGCTTCAAATCCTCAGGCTTGCTACTTTTTCTGGCAACTTGATATGACTCCTCTTTGGACCTAATTCTATCCTTAATTTCTTTTGTTAACCATGGTTGGGCCGCTTTTCTTTTAGTGTTTATATGCCAGAAAGGAATGTATAACTTCTGTAATTCATGCATTCGTTCCTTAAATGTTAGCCATTACCTGTCCACCGTCATGCATTTTAATGCAGCTCCCCCAATCTATCATAGCCAACTCACACCTCATACCTTCGTAGTTTCATTTGTTTAGATTTAGGACCCTAGTTTTGGATTGGACTTCTTCACTGTCCATCTTAATGAAGAATGTTATCATGTTACGGCCACTCTTCACTAAAGGGCCCCACACAACAACATTATTAATTAACCCCTTCTTATTGCACAATACCCAATCTAGGATAGCCTGTTCCCTAGTTGTCTCCTCAACGTACTGTTCTAAAAAACATCTCGTGCACACTCCAGGAATGAATCCTCCACAGTACTTTTGCTCATTTGTTTTGGCCAGTCTATATTTAGATTACAGTCACCCATGATTACTGTAGTTCCCTTTTTACATGCATCTCTAATTTCCTGTTTGATGCCATCCCCGACATTAGCACTACTGTTTGGAGGCCTATAGACTACTCCCATCAATATTTTATTCCCCTTGGTGCTTCTTAGCTCTATCCAGACTAATTCTGCATCTTGACTTTCTGAGCCAATGTGCTTTCTCACTATTTTTCTGATTTCATCCGTTACTAACAACGCCATCCCACCTCCTTTTCCTTTTTGCCTGTCCTTTCTAAATATCTAACATCCTTGGATATTCAGCTCTCAGCCTTGGTCACCCTGCAGCCATGTCTCCGAGATCACAATGATATCGTATCAGTTTATATCTCTATGCGCTGTTAATTCAGCTACCTTATTATGAATGGTTCCTGCATTGAATTACAGTGCCTTTAGATTTGTATTTTTAACATTTTTAGACATCTACAAATTTCTTTGTATATCAGCCGTATTTGTCGTATTACCATTTATTCTTACCCGGACCCCATTTGATTGTGTGCTCCTTTGATTGTACGCTTTGTCCCTTTCTGACACCACCTGGTTATCCTTACCCCAATCACTTTCCTGCACTGCTTCCTTGTTTTTTGATCTTTAGCATTCTAGATTTCTCTCCACCGGGACCCTTCCCCCTTTATTTACTTAAAAGCCCTATCTATCTCCCTAGTTATTCGATTCGCTAGATCAATGGTCCCAGCATGTCCCAGCAATGGAACATCTCTCTCTCTTTCCCCAGTACTGATGCCAGTGCCCCACGAATTGAAACCAACTTCACCCACACCAATCTTTGAGCCACACATTCATCTCCCTGATCCTATTAACCCTATGCCAATTTGCTCGAGGATCCGGTAATAATCCAGAGATTATGTCCTCTGTGGTTCTGCTTTCTAATTTAGAACCTAGCTGCTCAAACACTCTCAGCAGAACCTCGTTCTTTGTCCTACCTATGTCGTTGGCACCTACATGGACCACGACAACTGGATCCTCCTCCTCCCACTTCAAGTTCTTCTCCAGCCCGGAGGAGATGTCCCATATCCTGGCACCGGGTAGGCAACCTGGCCTTCGGTTCTCATGCTCCTGGCTGCAGTGAACAGTGTCTATCCCTCTAACTATACTGTTGCATACTTCAACCACCTTCAATTTTACTCACCCTACCTGAATGGTTTCCTGTACCACGGTGCCATAGTCAGGTTGCTCGTCCTCCCCACAAGGGTTGCAAGAACCTCGAATCTATTGGACAATTGCAGGGACTGAGGCTCCTGCAATACTACCACCTGGATCCCCGTACATGCCTCACTCACAGTCACACCATCCTGTCCCTGACCATGTTTCAATTCTTTAGTATTTAATCTAAGGGGTGTGGCTGCCTCCTTGAGCAAAAGGTCCAGGTAATTTTCTGCCTCCCGGATGTCTCACAATGTCTGCAGCTTGGACTCCAGCTCCTCAACTCGGAGCCGAATTTCCTTGAGCAGCTAACACTTTCCGCAGATGTAGTCATCCTGGACAAAAATGCTCAGAAGCTCCCACATATTGCAGCATCAACACATCTCCTGTTCATCCATAATTTTTTTAATTTCTTTAATTAGATATGTATTAATCAAGTTATTTATCTCGTTTCGTTTATTAAATTAATTAATTTAAGTTTAGTTTTTAAAATTTAGTTATATGTTATATGTTATCTTAAATCTTAGCCCACAGTCACTACCAATCACTTACCTGCCTTACCTGTGACTTCACACTGCCGTTATCTTTTGCTGATGCAAGTCTGCTGATGCTTTTATCCCCGCTCTTGGGTGTTGGTCTGTACCCGCTCAGGTCTGCCACCACTCTGTGGGAGAAGTTAGGAAAAGCAAGCACCTCCTTTCTCCACTTCACCGAACGCCCACACGTATCAAACTCCCAGCTGTTCACTCTGTGTGCATTTACATGTAAAACAAGTCAATATAAATTTGCATTCAAAATGGATAGACCCAATTATATTTAAAATTAGCACAATATTTTAATTCAGTTTTCCTTCGTGGTTAGTTGTAAGGAATCGTAGTGGTAATGTCGCTGGGCTAGTAATACAGAGGCCTGGACCAATGATCCAGAGACTTGAGTCCAAATCCCAACACAGCAGCTGCAGAATTTAAATTCAGTTAAGTAAATAAATCTGGAATAAAAGGCCAGTATCAATAATGGCAACTATGAAAATATTGGATTGTTGTGAAAACCCATCTGGTTCACTAATGTCATTAAGGGAAGGAAATCTGCCGTCCTTACCTGGTCTGGGCAATATGTGACTCCAGATCCACAGCAATGTGGTTGAATCTTTACTCTGCAATGGCCTAGTAAGTCACTCAGTTGTAACTAACCGCTATGTAACATAATAAGAATGAAACCATATGGACCACCCGGCATCGACCTCGTCACCGGCTACGGACATGGAAACGGCACACACAGCCCAGTTATCCCTTCAAAGTCCTCCTCACCAACATCTGGGGACTTGTGCCAAAATTGGGAGAGCTGTCCCACAGACTAGTAAAGCAGCAGCCTGATATAATCATACTCACAGATGCATATGTTTCAGCCAATGTCACTAACTCTTCCATCAACATCCCTGGGTATGTCCTGTCCCACAGGCAGGACAGACCCACCAGGGATGGCGGCACAGTGGTATAAAGGTGGAAAGGAGTGGTCCTGGGAGTCCTCAACATAGATTCCAGACCCCATGAAGTCTCATATCTTTAGCTCAAGCATGGGCAAGGAAAACTCCTGCATATTACCACATACCGCCCTCCCTCAGCTAATGAATCAGTACTCCTCCATGTTGAACACCAATTGGAAGAAGCACTGAGAGTTGCAAATGTAGAACACCAGTTGGAAGAAGCACTGAGAGTAGCAAGGGCACATAATATACTCTGGGTGGGGGAATTGTCCATACCAAGAATGGCTGGGTAGCAACACGACTGACCGAGCTGGCCGAGTTTTGAAGGACATAACTGCCAGTCTGGGCATGCGGCAGGTGGTGAGAGAACCAACACGAGGGTATAACATAGTTGACCTCGTCCTCACCTATCTATCTGTCGCAGATGTAACTGTCCATGAAAACATTGGTAGCAGTGACCACAGCACAATCATTTTGGAGACTATGTCCCTTTTTCACAGTGAGGGCACCCTCCATCTTGTTGTGTGGCACTACCACCGTGCTAAATGGGATAGATTCAGAACAGATCTAGCAGCTGAAAATTGGGCATCCATGATGTGCTGTGGGCCATCAGCAGCAGCAGAATTATATTCCACCACAATCTGTAACCTCATGGCCCGGCATATCTGCAACTCTACCATTACCGGCAAGCCACAGCACTAACCCTGGTTCAATAAGGAATGTAGAAGAGTATGCTGGGAGCAGCACCAGGCGAACCTAAAAATGAGGTGCCAACCTGGGGAAGCTGCAACACAGGACTAGATGCATGCTAAAAAGCGGAAGCAACATGATATAGACAGGGCTAAGCAATCCCACAATCAACGGATTAGATCAAAGCTCAGCAATCCTGCCATATCCAGTCGTGAATGGTGTTGGACCATTAAACAACTAACGGGAGGAGGAGGCTCCATGAATATCCCTATTCTCAATGATGGTGGGGCCCAGCAGGTGACTGCAATGACAAGGCTGACGCATTTGCAACCATCTTCAGCCAGAAGTGCCGAGTGGATGATCCATATCGGCCTACTCCAGAGGTCCCCACCATCACAGAATCCAGTATTCAGCGAATTCGATTCACTCCGCGTGCTATCAAAAATCAGCTGAGCAGACTAGATACAGCAAAGGCTGTGGGTCGCGACAACATCCCGGCTATCGTGCTGAAGACTTGTGCTCCAGAGCTAGCCTTGCCTCTATTCAAACTGTTCCAGAAGAGCTACAACACAGGCAACATTTGACTGAGTCTGGCATCAAGGTGCCCTAATAAAACTGAAGTCAATGGGAATCAGGGGAAAACACTCCACTCCACTGGCTGTAGTCATACCTAGCACAAAGGAAGATGGTTGTGGTGATTGAACGTCAATCATCACAGCCCCAGGCCGTGGCTACAGGAGTTCCTCAGTGCAGTGTCCTCGGCCCAACCATCTCCAGCTGCTTCATCAATGACCTTCCCTCAGAAATAGGGATGTTCGCTGATGACTGCACAACGTTCAGCGCCATTCACATCTTCTCAGATAATTATGCTCTCCATGCTCGCCTGCTCAGAGCTCTTAAGCGAATGAAAAATTGGCTCTTTCATTGTCTCGGCCTGTGTTCGATTCCCAGCCAAAGGCTAAAGCGCACCTTTTAATTAAATTATTTGCATGCATCTGCTGTGAGAGAAAAAAAAACAATTGTTTTAATCACCATTAATTAACTCATGACCATCTTTTTTTGAAGAATGGAAGAAATGCTTATTG
Source organism: Somniosus microcephalus (assembly GCF_052327205.1). Lineage (NCBI taxonomy): Eukaryota > Metazoa > Chordata > Chondrichthyes > Squaliformes > Somniosidae > Somniosus > Somniosus microcephalus. Next base: position 55,056,507 of record NW_028225180.1, on the reverse strand, counting down.
ATCAAGAGTCGATACTTCAATATTTTTTCTGTGAAGAAATGTTACACACACCACATTTCACACATAGGAGTCTGGTTTAAAAAGTTAATTGCTTCTGACACCAGGATTCTGGGACACTTTGGTTAAACTTAACAGGACCGGATTTTTCTCAGACAATAATGGCCTGTATTTTCTGATGGCTGTGGCTATGTGCAAGCTGTGTACACACCTGTCGGGACATCGGAAATGCCGGTTTCAGGCATGCGAATCGAATGTGCTGAAAACCGGCATTTCTGATCTGTCAGGAATTGCCTTGACATTTCGGCTGCCTGCCCGGGAGAGAGGTTTCTGCAGAACCTCCGCTCACTGAAATCACTTAAAGATCTTGGCCCTGAAATTAGGATCGGTGGCTTGCCGCGCGTGCAAGCCCCCGATGTGCACTCACCCTGCGCGCCGACATCTGAAGCCCGGGCCTGCTTGCATTTCCTGTCACAGGCCCGGTTCCCATGTCGGCGCGATGTGCTTACCTGATCCAGCGGCATAGTTAGTGCGATGTGCCGGCTGGGATCAGGTGAGCACTGTGCAGCCAATCAGGGAAGGGGAAACTCATTCATGAGTTTCACAGTAGGAGCTGTCAAACTCATGAAAAGTATGGGCTGCCAAAACACTACTTTAACTTTAAATAAAATTTTAAAAAACATCCCACTGATTGTATTAACTATAAATAAGTTTAAAATAATGTTTTAAACAATTAATCAATTTTTTGAAAAAAATAAAATTTTTTAAAATAGGGTCTAAAACTAAACTTACCATCCTGTAAATTCTTTAAAAATAACAAACCTGTGGAAAAATAATTTCTACATTGTACTTAAAGCCCACTTACCTGAAAAACTAAATACTTACGTCTTGTTTTTCCACGCGTAAAGACCGGAGGCCTTTACGCGCGCGCAACTGTGAAAAAAAAAGGAATTTTACTGTGCACGCGCTGCCTGTGCAGTCGCGCGTGTTCTGCCTCTTAACCCCTTGGGTCAGAGGACAGGAAATGCTGGTTTTCAGCGCATGCGCTGTGCATGCTGAAAACCAGCAATTCCTCCGGGCACACGCGTGAGTACCCCATCCGTACTCACGCATTGTGCCCGGAATTACTGGGCCCTTAAGTCTGGTAAAGCAGGCGTAAGGTCTGCTTTTAGCAGCATAAGAGTTTAAAAAAGTAAAAAAAAAAAGGTTTTCACTCATTTATAAGTTAAAAGTACTTTGAAGAAAGGTAAGTCTTTAAAAATTAAAAAATCTTAGCCCTGAAAATCACATTAATTATTTTTTTCAAAAATTAAATGTTTGTTTCAAGTATTTAATTTAATGACATTTTAACTCTTTTAAAAAGAGTGATTTTTAAATTTATTTAATGTTTTAGTCTCTTTTTTCGTTGATCCCCATTCATACAGGTCAATCTATCAAAAGTATGAAGAGAGATTCCATTCGTTCATTGGCTCGCCTGGCCCACGTGGTCCCAGGGATGCCTGCGAACCGCAGGCATACCTGGGATACTTGGGCCCTGAGCATTTGATTCAGGAGAGGCCCAGGAGTGGAAATGGCCGGAGCTCGTGAGCCCTCAGGTAAGGGTGTACATTTTTTCCCGATCGTAGGCATCCGCACTCAGGAAGCCTCCTATCGGTAATTATGGGCCAATATTCAATGTCACAATATTCCTGCTCAGGCCTGGGACATCCCGCGCTTGAGGCGAAGGTGATAACCGCTCCGATCCGGAAACCAGTCCTTCACCGCGCACACACACTGTTCAGCGAGATGCTCAATTCCTCTTTCTGCAAATTCATCACCAGTGAACGACCAATCACATGGTGCTGGGTTTCAGATTTACATCAGGAACCTTTTAAATAAAGTCATGTCACCGCGAAACAGCTCTCCTGCAACCGGTGCGGTCTCCCTTCCAACCTTTTGGTGCCTTGTTTGTTCCAATATTGTCATCGAGCTGAAATGTTAACTCTGTTTTTCTCTCTCCACAGACGCTGCCTGACCTGCTGGATATGTTGATGGGGTTAGATGAAGGAGGGTGGGAGGAGGCTCATGTGGAGAATAAAAACATGGGCAAGGACCTCTTCGGCTGAATTGCCTGTTTCCCAGCTGTAAATACTGTTCAATACTGTGTAATACAGCACAGATATTCCCTCCTGCAAACGTCATCTACTTGTGCAACATTTAAGTGGTTCCGGGCATCAATTGTTCAAATGTTTGCCGCCGGTTTGATGTTGGCGTAGACCAATTTCACTCAACGATCGTCTGACGCGTAGATGACAGTGCTGGTACTGAGTCAAAGCTGTTCTGAACCCTACCTCTGTTCCTATATTGTTGTTTGGGTTGTTTGCTATTATCCTACTCTTTTCTATTCCAGGCTACGAAAGTTCCGACCCTCAGTTGTTGAATAAAATGATCACAAATCTTCGATGACCGACACTGAAAACTTTCTCAGTTTCCACACCCACTTTCTCCTAATATTGTTCGAAATGCCAGACCAATATCCAAACCACTTTTATATTAATGGTAATTATAATCCAAGTTCATCTCTCTTGATTAATCGAATCACATTCCAGGTTGAGTGGGTCTATATCAGTGCTTTGGTTGAAGATTTGTGCGTGGGGAATATTATTTAAGCTTTTGTGGCACTGAAACTTAACATATAAATTTCAGTAATATTGTGCACATGCAGTTGGTTTAAGTGTTCGGTTGGGACGCAGTGGCCGAATGGTTCAGCGGTGGATTATTAATCAATTGTGTGAAGTTCATGTGGATTTGAATTACGCCCTCACTCACGTCAAGTCCCATTCAACCATTGCGACTGTGCTCGCGGACCTACATTGGCTCCTGGATAATCAATGCCTCGACATTAGAAATCTCATCCTTGTTTTCAAGTCCTTCCATGGCGTCGCCCAGCCCTTCAACCCCCAGAGATTTCCGCGCTCCTCTAATTCTGGCCTCTTGTACATCCCCGATTTTAATCGTTCCATCATTAGTGGCTGTGCATTCATTTTGAAAAGACCCTAAGCTCCGGAATGTCCTCCCTAATCCTGTACGCCCCTCTCTCTCTCCTCTCTTTCCTTCTTTAAGACGCTCCTTAAAATAAGCTTTCGGTCATCTGCTCTAATATATGCTTATATATGATGCGCTTTGGGACATTTTAATACGTTACAGGCGCTATATCAATACTACTTGTTTTTGTTAGAAACATAGGACGCCATTCAGCCTCGTGAGCCTGTTCCACTAATTAATTAGATCACGGCTGATCTGTATCTTAACTCCACCCACCTGCCTACTTACCATTATCATATTTGCCTTTTATTTTATCCTTACTATATACATGTTTTAGACTGTGATTGACCTCGAGACCATCATTTCTCGATTATTGCCGAAACCCCATCGAGCTCTAGAATGGTTTCTCCTAGTTGTACTTCCAGCGTCCTGGATGGTGTGAGTGCTCCAGCGTGTGACGTCACAGTTGCTGCCATTGAGGCAACGACAGGAACATGGGAGAGGTGGGAAACCGCGGGTAGTGGCTGCTAACAAGGATCGGAGACAGAATCATAGAATCACACAGCATAGTAGGAGGCCATTGGGCCCAGCGTGCTTGTGCCGGCTATTTGAAAGGCCGATCCAATTATACACACTCTCCTGCTTTTTCCCCATATCCCTGCAATGCTTTTCATTTTATATTCCCTTTTTGAATTTATTATTGAATCTGCTTTCCCCGCCCTCAAGCAGTGCACGCACTCTCACCCAGATCGTAACAACTCGCCGAGTAAAGAAAAATCTCCCCACACCACCTCCCACGCCACGGCATTTATTAGCAATTATCTTAAATCAGTGTCCACTTGTTACCGACCCTATTGTCAGGGAAACAGTTTCACCCTCTCTGCTCTATTACCCCGCCAGCCCCGCACCCCCATAATGTTGACTACCTCAATTAAATCTCCGCTTAACCTTCTTTGCTCTAAGGAGAACAATCCCAGCTTCTATATTCTCTCCACCTAACTGAATTCCTTCATCCAAGGACCTGATGCAAAGCGACGATGTTTGGAAAATATTGCCAGTTAGGAGCGGGAAAATCGAAAGGATCCAAAAATTATAATACCGTCACCAGCTTTGTGAATCTTTAGATACGCTTTGGGAAAGGGAATCAGAGGAGAATGAACAGCGAACAGCCCGATCGACCAGAGGCGGTTAGGACACCGTTCCCTGGTTTCAGACGCTTTGATGTTATCGGTGACATTAACAGCTCTGAGACATTGAGACATTTAAAGGATTCTCGTTACTGTCGATCAGGAACTCGAACCTAACATCCGGTTCAGGACAAGCAGAATACTTTGCAACAAACAAGGAACCGAAAGAATGGACGGGAGACCGCTGTTTCGCGGTGACATGGGTGTGTCTGCAGTGAGCGGGATACACAGACTCTCTGTGTGTTTACCATGAATGTCCCATTCTTTAATTTGGAAATGTAAAACTGATAGTAGGCAATTGCTATTCCGGTCACAGAAATCTGAAACTTAATCTCGCCGGCACCCTGATTTAGGGAATCTTACAACAATGCGTCCGACAGTCTCTGTGGCGCAATTGGTTAGCGCGTTTGGATGTTAACTGAAAGGTTGGTGGCTCGAGCCCACCCAGGGACGAAGATTTTAACAGTTCTCTTTCCCTTTATGATTCTTTGCTACACAGTTCCAGGTTTTCAATGTGTGTTGTGACTGCAGGAAAATATTCCTCAAGCATTGCCAGCTGTGCTGTTATCCAGTATGTTCCTACACAAATACTTTTATGAGTGCTCATTCCAAATCAAATGATGAAAACATGTCGATGGATCATGTTCCTCCAAACAACCAATTACAAATATATTAAGTTATTGGGTTCAAATAAACTGATGGAAATTGATTCTGTATCTACGTATATAGAATTGGAACACGCCATCACACCGTGTGAGGCTACATTGAATGTATGGTTATTGTACAGTTGGCCTTAGGGAAAACAATTAAAACACGCTAGGCCATTTTAGTGATAATTTAGCTGCATCAAGTAACTTTATTTTTTCAATGTAAAACGTTGTAAAACGCTGGGGTCTGATCGAAGGCACATGCGAACATGATGCAATATTTGTGTAGGCATCATGCACTGGAACTCCCTGCCTAAACCCCACCACCTTTACCCCACCGTCAACTCCTTTCAGACCCTCCTTAAAACCGAAGGCTTTGAACAGTTTGTGTCACCCCCTCTTACTAGTTCCATACTTGTGTAATATAATGAGCTAAATCTGACGCCGATCAAAGGGACATAACACACTAAATATAAGGATGAGCTCACAAATATCAGGCGCAGTGCGGGACTGGTCAACTTCAAACTCCTCCTTTCTCATTCAATAGAGGAAGAAGAGACTCAACGGGAGTCAGACGCCAGAAAGTTGAATAAATAGAACAACAAAAGACACAAATATAAGTGACATCTATTTCCAAAGCTTGTCAATGCACCTTTATTTCACTTTATATTAAAGATGAATGCTATGACTTTGAAAATGAGCAGCATGTGGTTTGTGTTCACTAGTGACTTGTATTCCTATGCTTGTCCTTCAAGTTTGCAATTCACTTTGTATTGGATATTGAAGAGACTCGCATTTCAAATGAGAGGACAATGCACCACGTGTAATGCAATCGACTTGTATAATGACACATGGAGCTTTTCCAACACCTGTGCTACCAAATCCTTTCAATGCCTTTCAGCGGGTATATTGATGACAGAATGAAACGACTAACATCTGTGACTGGCATGGTCAGAGGGCACCTGAGTTCAATGGGTGGGCCCGACAGTTGAGTGAATAACCACATAAACCAATAAAGAGTAATTTGTGACACTGTTTGTATGTATATGCCCCCATTCTGTAGTAGGTGGGCATTGCTTATACAATTGTATAACTTGAATGAACAACTGCTCATCCCTTGTAAGTGCACCCCGAGCTTGAGGAAGCTGAGTGGCTCTCCCTTGTGCACAAGTTTCTCTTGGTTGTTTTGATACATTCTGAATTTGTCCTCAATTCCGTCTCCGTCTGGGGTTTCTCCAAATTCGAATCTAACAGTTGGTGTCGGAAGTGGGATATTGCGGGATACCATAGTAGTTAAAAGTTACTGGAATTGATGGCTGAGGCGAGAACCATGGCGTGTCCTAAGGGAAGAAGCCAGAGTAGGCTTATAGGAGGACAAGGAATCGCTCGTTCACCATTGGGGCTAAAAACCTTGTATGGGCCTGTCAGTATTAAATTACCCACATAGTAAATTATTCCTCATGGAGACCGTGGACTGACGGAATTGATTAGACTTAAGTGTATGTTTCTGATTTAGAGTATAAGGTGATACGTTTGTGCCGATAAAGTATAAGATAGAGTACAAGAATATACGTAACAATTAATACGGGTCACATGGGTGACGAGGGGAGCCCTCTTTCACCGGACGTTCCGGCTATGGCCACCAGTGTCACTGTCATTCGATGGGTCCTAGAGGCTAATTTGAAATTTCAAAGTGAGATGATTAAAAAGGGGTGGAAAGAAACAAGCTCGGTAGTTGAGCAAATAAAGTGGTGGGCGGAACAAAACAACACCAAACAAGCTAATTACGGGGCAGTTTTGTGTGCTAGTTGGATGGATCAGATGGGACCCGTAATCGTGGACAAGGGGGGCGACCAGCCCCGTTACAAGAATTCTTGAGACCCGTGCAGGAGGCTAAAGTCCAAGCCAGTAGTCTCCTGCATCTTAAGCCACCAGGGACTGAGAGTCCAGATGACTTAAAAAGTTGAGGTGACATTGTCGAGGCTCTAGAAAAAGTGACTCGAGACACGTCGACCTTATATCCTGGGCCCTCATCGGGGACCAAAGAAATTTAATGAGTCGAGACCATCCAACCCACATGCCCCCCAAATACACTCATATCTACCCCTCCTACCACTTCAGTCTGGGGCCAAAAAATCCAACCCCGTGGCCCCCGTCTGAGTTAATCAGGCAGTAGGACCCCAAAACTCAGATAGGTGGACGGGGTACAATGGGCGAGCCACAGTCTTTTAAGCCTCAGGAGAGATCTAGCGTCATCCTTCTCATTCCCGACCTCAAAAGACACAATCCTAACATCAAAGTATGGGCAAGAATATGAAGTGCTGCTCAGCACTTTCTGTACAAGACGTAAAATATATTATCGAGGTGAAATGTCCCTCTATGGTTTATGGGGCGTTGGGACACCATGACCTAAATGCCCCAGCCATGGTAGCGGAGTATGAGATCCAATTCGATGGTTTGAAAACTTGGGTTCAGACCGGACTGGGCAATGGCACCGCTACCTGGATGGGGCTCACCGCCCAGCACCAGAGTCCTGGAGAAAAACCCACTGTCTACATTGATCGAGTAATCGAGCAGTATGAATATTGGGGCCAGATGAATGACATTCCCACTAATCACGACGACACACGGTTTACAGATAGTCTACTCCTGGGACTGGAAAAGCCGTACCAAACTGCCCTCCGAATGGGGGCCAGCCCCCAGCCCATGGAAGCCGGAATCCGGGAGTGGGCTGGTCGACTTTTTGGGCTCCACCAGGTGGACCTTTATGCCACCCGTCAAGGTCCTATCCTAACTTCTCTGCCCTGCTCCATCAAAGTGGCCCCGGGCATTAAAACAGAGCCTGTAGCAGTCATACAAGAGGCTCGACTCTGTTACAATTGTAACGCACCGGGCCACGTGGTTAAGGATTGCACCCAGCCGAGAGTTAAGTGTACTAATTGTGCGTGGACAGGGCATCAACAGGCCGACTGTTACCTTCAAGGTGGAGGTAAAGAGGGGCAGGGACCGAACCGACCCACTTCAGGCCCTCAGGGACAACCCAAGAGAGGCATTTCAAACCAAGAGATGGAGGCGCTCAGAGCCCTCCTCGCCAGCCACTAGGATGAGCCGGTCTCCGAGGTCGGGAGCTGGGGTCCACACGACCATGTCTAAATGTACTGTTAGGAGGCCGGCAGTACTGTGCCCTTTTCGACACGGGGGCCTCGGTGTCGATAACCGACACAGAATTTCCCACCTTAGATCAAAGCATTCAGATAACCGGTGTTAGTGAAGAAAGGTGGTCCTCCATCGGACTGTTCCACTTCCCCTGCAACTATCGCCAGGAGGTAATACCTGGTGGGTCACCCTGTGGGTAGGTCCCAACAGTGAGGGCCTGCTCTTAGGCATGGATATTCTCCATCAGATAGAGGCAAATTTGCTCCTAAGGGATCATCTATTGGAAGTAGGGGGGTCCCAAGGAGGGAGATTCCCCTTCCAGGAATATAAAGCCCGACAATGCAGATTACAAGCTCTCCGTCCGGTTAAGCGCGCATGGGCAGAGGAAGGACCATGGGGGAAAGTTTGGGAGGCTTACCCTCTCGCATGGGCCACCCACAAATTAGACTGTGGTAGAGCAGAGATGGATTCAGTTAGGGTCCACGGCCCCTACCACGAGGCCCACCGACAATACCCCCTCCAATCAGAAGCGCAATGGGCTGTTGAGTCGATAGTAGCGGACTTTTTTGAAACTGATATAGTGACAAAGAGTCGCTCCCATAACAGCTTCCGGTATGGCCAGTGCAGAAACCAGATGGATCCTGCAGAATGACCATTGATTATACAGCTCTGAATCGGGTCACTCCCAAGCTCCATGCCTTAGTGGCGAATCCCGCCACTATTTAAGATGGCCTCTACCCAGCCCTGTCCACGTTCACGGCACTAGACATTCAAAACGAATTTTGGACATGTCCTTTGGATCCCGGGTCCCAAGAGCACTTTGTTTTCACTGTCCGGTCCGCCCAGTATACTTGGACCCAGTTGCCTCAGGGATTTCACAATGCCCCTACTATTTTTCACAAGAGCCTGGGAAAGCCACTCCAGCCGGCATTAGCAGATACCCAAATGCAAGATTCTGCCTGTCTTCAATATGTAGATGACATTCTCATTGGTAATCCCTCACCCTCAGCTCATCTGGACGCCCTGACGTGTGTCCTGGAGACTTTAGTTTTAGAAGGTTTCAAACTGAATCCAATCAAAGCTCAAATTGGGCTGCCTCGGGTTACCTACCTTGGTCAGATCATCTCCCCAGAGGGTAGGACCCTGACCCCCGAAAGTGTTCAAGCACTCTTGCAGATGCCGCAACCCGTCACTGTCTCTAGCCTGCGAAGCGTGATGGGATTGTTTAACAATTGCCGTACCTACATAGCCGACTTCACCGAATTGGCAAGACCTCTAAATGACCTCCTAAAGGGAGGGTCCCCAGGAGAGGCAAGGCTCAATTGGACACCAGAGGTAGTCGAAACCTTTGAGATGGTCAAAATCACTTTGGGCAACGCACCTGCCCTGGGTGTCCCGGACCCCGTTAAACCATTCCACCTGTGGAATTGGGTGGGCAAACGGGCGTATAGTGCGGTAGTGGGACAATCCCGGAACGATCGAATATGATCGACAGGATATTACTCGTGCCCGGTACCATCCTCCATGATGGGAGAGACCCGGTGCCTGGCGGCAACTGATTCTGCAGCTTGGGCGATAGAAGCAACAGAGTCCATGGTAGGTCCCGGGAAGGTAATCCTTCATACCCGCCACAGCCTCGTGAAACTTCTTGCAGGTAGCCTGAAAACTATTTCCAACCAGAGACGTGCGAAATGGGAGGCTTGTTTATTAGGGAGGGCGGTTCGGATCGAGGTGGTAACCGACCCTCGAGCGAACCCAGTATCCTTCCTAATCAATGAAGGGACCCCCCATGACTGCACCACTATCTTACATCTAGATTGTCAGGGACCCCTCCTAACTGAACCCATAACAGAGGCCTGCCTAGAGATGTACGTGGATGGGTCCAGTTACTACCACGAGGGCCGACGGTTCACCGGATGGGCAAGAGTAGGTCCGTTAGGACAGACCCTCGCCCAAGGGGCCCTGGGGATGGGAGGAGCCCAGCTGGCAGAAGTCACCACATTCACTAGAGCCCTTCAATTGGCAGAAGGAACAACCGCCAATATCTATACAGACAGCCAATATGCCTACTCCGTCGTCCACGACTACACCCGCCTGTGGCAACGACGGGGATATTTGACTACTTTAGGCAACACTATTAAACATGCTGCCATGATCGCCGACCTCCTTCGGGCAGCGGACGGCCCCACGTTGGGGGCGGTAGTCAAGATTCGCACCCAGCAGGCAGGGGAGACCCCGGAAATCCAGGGTAACCGAGCCGCTGATTTGGCCACCCGACGGGCCGCGTTGGCTCTCCCTGTGGTGGCCCTTAGTCCTAAGGCGGTAATACAAACTGAAGAGGCTTCCCTGATCAACGATTTACCGAACGATACGCTGCTAACCGTGTACCTTTCCGAGTCCCCTGAGAATATACAGTTTTGGGTGCGTGAGGGAGCGTACAAAGACCCCAGTGGGTTTTGGCATCACGAGACCTATTACGTGGTTCCTACGTCGATTCGACGTGCCCTGATACAATCTTACCATGAGCCCGTGCAATTGGGAATCTATAAATTTTATTACATTACAGCTGACAACTGGTGGTGGCCCAGCATGGCCAGAGAGATCCACGAGTTTGGGCGCCGATGTCTACCTTGCTTCCAAACAGGAATCGGGGGGCACATGCGAGTATGTATGGGGTACGCCCGGCAGCCCAGGGGACCTTGGACTCACTTACAAATGGATTTCACAGGACCCCTACCCCCCAGCGGTGGGTATAACCATGCCTTTGTAGTCATCGACCTTTTTATCCGTTGGGTCGAGGCCTTCCCCACTAGGAGGAATACAGCCGAAGCAGCTGTGAAAATGCTAGCGATGGAAGTCATTCCCCAATGGGGTTTCCTTACCAGATAGATTCAGACCAGGGAACCCACTTAACCGGCAATGCCATGAAACAGGCCTTAGCCCCCCTGGGGGTTCGACAATGGTTCCACATCCCTTACCATCCACAATCCACAGGAATGGTGGAACGGATGAATCGTACTTTAAAAGAGTCTGTGACTAAGGCCATTTTACAGATCGGAAAGGGGTGGCACGCAGTCCGCCCTGCCATCCTCTGGGGCATACGAGCCATGGCGGCCAAAGGCACTGGCTTAACCCGTTCAAACTAATGGCTGGACGAGCTATGGTGTTACCCCAAGACGCACCCCCTCAGGGTATGGGGGACGCTTCCCAATTCCAGACAACACTCCTGACATATCTACGCCTGATCAGTGAGGCCTGTGGTGTATGTGGCTTTAAGAGCCCCCTGTGTACTGTAATGCCAGTAATGGCCACTCGGGCTATATAAGCCTGTATATTGTCTTGTATCTGTTAGTTCACCACCAGACTTTGTTCAGTAAACACCTGGGAAACCAAATCCTGCCTTCCGTGTCTCTATTAACACACAGATACAACAGTGGCGACGAATTGGAAACAGACTTACCTGCAATTCGGCAGCACCTCAAGGAAATCGATTCCTCAGATGAAAGTCGAAGAAAAGAAAGAACAGAAAAAAAAAACTGTGGTTTCACCAGCTAGCCGAGCTGCTGGCAGGTACTGCAATAATCCTTCCTGGGTGGCGGGCTGGGGCTCCATCGGCTGGCTCTGCAGCGGTGCCGAGCAGCGAAGGCGGAGGCAAACAGAGACAGAGGGGGGGAGCACTCGGGAGAAGGCCGGCGCTGCAAAGCAGGTCGGCGTATGGACCAAGCAGAGGGGGGGGAAAGTCCCAGAGAGGCCGCCGGGAATGAGTCTCCACCTGTAAATAAAAACCGCGGGAAACAGCGTTGTCAGCAGCAGCAGCGGCGGGAAAGCGCGGGAAGCGCCATTTTTTTCTGCAGGGAAGAAAGGAAAGCGCGGGAAGTGCCATTTTTTTTCAGGATGCCTAAGGCTGGCAATATTAATGCTTTCGATAACAATATAGAGGATTGGAGCACATATGTGGAAAGAGTGGAGGTATATTGCACAGCAAATGGAATAGAAAATGATAAAAAGGCATCAGTACTTCTAAATCTAATGGGCGCAAGGACATACGGCTGTTAGGAAACTTAATCACTCCAGCCAAACCAAAGTACAAGAATTTTAAGGAGATTGTTGATACCCTACAGGAGCACTTAAACCCAACACCGCTGCTGATAGTGGAACGATTCAAACTCTTCAAGAGGAATCAGCACAAGAATGAAAGTAACGCTGATTACCTCACCAAATTAAGGAAGCTATCAAAGCACTGTCAATTCGGGGCAGGACTGGCAGATTCTCTACGAGACAAATTCATCTGCGGTCTCCTAAGTGAAGGAACACAGAAAAGGCTACTTTCTGAGAAAGATTTGACACTGGACAAGGCTTTCAGTATGGCTGTATCATACAAAGCAGCCGCAAGAGGAGCTGCAGAGATACAGCAAAAGACACAGGACTTCGGCACCCATGAAATGACACAGGGTTTCGAGAGATGTTATCACTGCGGCAGATCCACCCATGACCAGAGGGACTGCTGATTCAAGGACAAAGCATGCAGGCAATGCGGAAAGATTGGACACATTGCACGTGTATGCTGATCTGGACACAAAAAATCCACGGACAGGAAAAAAATCAATAAGGAAAAGTACAGGAAGGTACAAATGATGACGGACAGTAGCTCCGAAGACCAGAAGAGCGATAGCGACTCCGGAAACAAGAGACTAAGCTGTCTCAAATTACATAATGTAATTGCCAAAGAAGATTACCAGACCATTTGGGTTACCCTCACGATAGCGGGGTCCCCAGTTAAAATGGAGCTAGATACAGGATGAGCTCTGACCATCATAAGTCGGCGGGATTACGAGCGGCTATTTCCGCATATACCTTTGAAAGACACATCCATTAACTTGAAAACATATACGGGGCAGAAAGTATACCCCAAAGGGAAAATAAGGGTGCCTGTTGTTTTCAATGGCAAGGAAATACAGAAGTTGTATTTATACGTTCTGCAAGATGGTGGTCCACCGCTGTTGGGACGTGAATGGATCAGGAAGATACGTTTAGACTGGCACTCCATTCAGGCACTGACGGTGACCAGTAAGAAAAAAAACTGAGGATGACGTCATACCTGAACGATTAAAAAACTTCTTGGCCAACGCCAAGGAAGTGTTTCAACAGTAACTAGGAACCTTGAAAGGCATCACCGCCTCAATAAAAGTGGAAGATGTGGCAATTCCCAAGTTTTTTTAAGGCAAGGCTAGTGCCATACGCAATTCGTCCAGCAGTCGGGGCAGAGCTGGTGAATTTGGAAAAGGCAGGCGTATTATCCAAGATAGATTGCAGCGAGTGGGCAACACCCATCGTCCCGGTCATGAAGAAAACGTTGAATAGCTTTAAATCTGAAGAACAGAGAAAAATTCGCATCTGTGGGGACTTCAAGGTGACTGTAAACCCGGTCCTTCACACGGCATAGTAACCCCTTCACAATCTTATATGTTTCAATAAGATCGCCTCTCATTCTTCTGAACTCCAATGAATAGAGTCCCAATCTACTCAACCTCTCCTCATATGTCCATCCACTCATCCCCGGGATTAACCGAGTGAACCTTCTTTGTACTGACTCGAGAGCAAGTATGTCCTTTCTTAAGTATGGACACCAAAACTGTATGCTCTATTCCAGGTGCGGTCTCACCAATACCTTGTATAACTGCAGCAATACCTCCCTATTTTTATACTCTATCCCCCTAGCAATGAAAGCCAACATTCCATTGGCCTTCTTAATCACTTGCTGCACCTGCATACTAACCTTTTGAGTTTCCTGCACCAAGACCCCCAGATCCCGTTGTACTCAGTACTTTCCAGTTTCTTGCCATTAAGTTAATAACTTGCTCTACGATTTTTCCTGCCAAAGTGCATAACCTCACACTTTCCAGTATTGTATTCCATCTGCCAAATCTCTGCCCACTTACTTAGCCTGTCTATGTCCCCTTGCAGGTTTTTTATGTCCTCCTCACTCACTACTTTCCCTCCCATCTTAGTATCATCTGCAAACTTTGATATGTTACACTCGGTCCCCTCCTCCAAATCGTTAATATAGATTGTAAAGAGTTGGGGACCCAGCACTGACACCTGCGGAACACCACTAGTTACTGATTTCCAGTCTGAGAATGAACCATTTATCCCAACACTCTGCCTTCTGTTAGATAGCCAATCCTCTATCCATGCCAGAATATTACCCCCAATCCCGTGATTTTTTATCTTAAGCAATAAACTTTTGTGTGGCAACTTGTCAAATGCCTTTTGGAAGTCTAAATACACAACGTCCACTGGTTCCCCTTTATCCACCCTATACGTTACTTCCTCAAAGGACTCCAGCAAATTTGTCAAACATGACTTCCCCTTCATAAAACCATGCTGACTTTGTCCTATTAAATTATGATTATCGAAATGTCCTGCTACTGTCTCCTTAATAATGGACTCCAAAATTTTACCTACCACAGATGTTAGGCTAATCGGTCTATAGTTTCCAGCATTCTGTCTACTGCCCTTTTTAAATAAGTGTGTTACATTAGCAGTTTTCCAGTCTGCCAGGACCTTTGCTGAGTCCATGAGTTTTGGAAAATTATTACTAATGCATCCACAATCCCTACTGCCACTTCCCTCAAAACCCTAGGATGTAAGCCATCAGGTCCCGGTGAGTTATCCGCCTTGAGACCCATTATTTTACTGATTACCACTTCCTTAGTGATTTTGATCGTGTTTAACTCCTCCCACCCTATAGCCCCCTGTTTGTCCAGTGTTGGAATATTCTTAGTGTCTTCTACTGTAAAGACTGATACAAAATATTCAGTGTTTTTGCCATCTCCATATTTCCCACCATTAATTTCCCGGTCTCATCCTCTAAGGGACCAGCATTTACTTTAGCCACCCTTTTTCTTTTGATATAAATATAAAACCTCTTACAATCTGTTTTTATATTTTTTGCTCATTTAATTTCATAATCTATCTTCCCTTTCTTAATCAATCTTATTGTTATTTTTTGCTGTCTTTTAAAGTTTTCCCAATCCTCTATCCACCCACTAGATTTGGCTACCTTATATGCCCTTGTTTTTAGTCGAATACTATCCTTAATTTCTTTACTTAGCCACGGATGGCTGTCTTTTCTTTTACACCCTTTCCTTCTCAGTGGAATATATTTTTTATGGAAGTTGTAAAATAACTCCTTAAATGTACACCACTGATCATGTATCGTCTTACCCTTTAATCTATTTTCCCAATCCACTCTACTCAATTCCGCTCTCATACCTTCATAGTCTCCTTTATTCAAGCTTAGCACGCTTGTTTGAGATCCAACCTTCTCACCCTCTAATTGAATATGGAATTCAACCATGTTATGGTCACTCATTCCAAGGGGATCCTTTACTGGGACATTTTTAATTAATTCTGTCTCGTTACTGTAGTGTATGTACCTTTAAGAGCCCCTGTGTACTGTAATACCAGTAGTGACCACTCGGGTATATAAGCCTGTATAGCGTCTTGTATCTTTTAGTTCACCTCCACACTTTGTTCAGTAAACACCTGTAAACCAACTCCTGCATTCCGTGTCTCCATTAACACACGGATACAATAGTGGCGACGAATTGGAAACGGACTTACCTGCAATTAGGCGGCACCTCAAGGAGATCGATTCCTCAGACGAAGGTCGAAGAAAAAACAAATTCTGTGGTTTCACCAGCTAGCCGGGCTGGTGGCAGGTACTGTAGTAATCCTTCCAGGGCAGCGGGCTGCAGCTCGATTGGGTGGCTCTGCAGCAGGGCCGAGCAGCGAGTCGGAAGGCGGAGGCAAACAGAGATGGAGGGTGGAGCACTCAGGAGATGGTCGGCGCTGCAAAGCAGGTCGGCGGTCGGACCAAGCAGAGGGAGGGAAAAGTCCCAGAGAGTCCGGCGGGAACGAGTCTCCAACTATTAAAAATATCTGTGTAAATAAAAACCGCGGGGAACAGCGTTGTCAGCAGCAGCGGCGGGAAAGCGCGGGAGGCGCCATTTTTTCTCGGCAGGGAAGAAAGGAAACGCGGGAGGCGCCATTTTTGATTTTCAGGGTGCCTAAGACTGGCAATATTAATGCTTTCGATAGTAATATGGAGGATTTGACCACATATGTGGAAGGAGTGGAGGTATATTCCACAGCGAATGAAGTAGAGGATGATAAAAAGTCATCGGTACTTCTAAATCTGATGGGCGCATGGACATACGGGCTGTTACGAAACTTAATCACTCCAGCCAAACCGATGGACAAGAATTTTAAGGAGATTGTTGATACCCTACAGGAGCACTTATACCCAACACCACTGCTGATAGCGGAACGATTCAAATTCTTCAGGAGGAATCAGCACAAGAATGAAAGTAATGCTGATTACCTCACCGAATTAAGAAAGCTGTCAAAGCACTGCCAATTCGGGGCAGGACTAGCAGATTCTCTACAAGACAAATTCGTCTGCCGTCTCCTAAGTGAAGGAACACAGACAATGCTATTTTCTGAGAAAGATTTGACACTGGACAAGGCTTTCAGTTTGGCTGTATCATATGAAGCAGCAGCAAGTGGAGCTGCAGAGATACAGCAAAAGCCACAGGACTTCGGCACCCATGAAATGACACGGGGTTTCGAGAGATGTTATTGCTGCGGCAGATCCACCCATGACCAGAGGAACTGCTGGTTCAAGGACAAAGCATGCAGGCAAAGCGGAAAGATTGGACACATTGCACGTGTATGCCGATCTGGAAACAAAAAATCCACTGACAGAAAAAAAATCAATAAGGAAAAGTACAGAAAGGTACAAATGATGACGGACAGTAGCTCCGAAGACCAGAAGAGCGATAGCAACTCCGGAAACAAGAGACTAAGCTGTCTCAAATTACACAATGTAATTGCCAAAGAAGATTACCAGACCATTTGGGTTACCCTCATGATAGCGGGGTCCCCAGTTAAAATGGAGCTAGATACAGGATCAGCTCTGACTGTCATAAGTCGACGGGATTACGAGCGGCTATTTCCGCATATACCTTTGAAAGACACATCCATTATCATGAAGACATATACGGGGCAGAAAGTATACCCCAGAGGGATAATAAGGGTGCCTGTTGTATACAACGGCAAGGAAATACAGAAGTTGTATTTTTACGTTCTGCAAGATGGTGGTCCACTGCTGTTAGGACGTGAATGGATCAGGAAGATACGTTTAGATTGGCTCTCCATTCAGGCACTGACGGTGACCAGTAAGAAAAAAAATGATGATGTCGTCATACCTGAACGATTAAAAGACATCTTGGCCAACGCCAAAGAAATGTTTCAACAGGAACTAGGAACCTTGAAAGGAGTCACCGCCTCAATAAAAGTGGAAGATGCGGCAATTCCCAAGATTTTTAAGGCAAGGCCGGTGCCATACGCAATTCGTCCAGCAGTCGAGGCAGAGCTGGAGAATTTGGAAAAGGCAGGCGTGTTATCCAAGGTAGATTGGAGCGAGTGGGCAACACCCATCGTCCCGGTCATGAAGAAAACATTGACTAATGATAAATCTGAAGAACAGAGAAAAATTTGCTTCTGTGGGGACTTCAAGGTGACTGTAAACCCGGGCCTTCACACAGTACAGTATCCTCTTCCGAGGATAGAAGATATTTTCCCCTCACTATCCGGAGTGAAACGTGTCACCAAAATTGACTTGGCACAGGCAGATGGAGGTTGAGGTGGCCTCTAAAAAGTATCTCAAGATAAACACACACAAAGGCCTGTACCAGTACAGTCGACTGGTTTTCGGAGTAGCATCAGCTCCAGCTATCTGGCAAAGAGATATGGAGCAAGTCCTGCAACGGCTTCCGGGGACTCAATGCTACCTAGACGACATCCTTGTAACAGGAGAAAACGACAACGAGCACCTTGCCAATTTGGAGCAGGTGCTCACTAGGCTGAGAGAACGGGGCTTACGAGCAAATCGCCACAAGTGCGAATTTTTCCAGAAACAAATATCATATTGTGGCCATATAATTAACGAAGAAGGGTTGCATAAGTCACCTGAAAAAATTGAAGCGGCCATAAAAGCCCCAGCACCTGAAAATGTCTCACAATTAAGGTCGTTCCTGGGATTGATAAATTACTATCATAAATTTTTACTGAACTTGTCAACTGTTCTGCACCCTCTTAACGCACTGCTACAAACGGGAGTAATTTGGAAATGGGGCGAAGACTGTAAACGTGCCTTCCATAAATGCAAAGGCTTGATCACGTCCAAGGAAGTGTTGGCTCATTACAACACATCACTGCCAATTTAGACTGGCGTGCGATGCATCCCTTTACGGCGTAGGAGCGGTATTATCGCATAGATTCTCTGATGGCTCGGAGCGGCCGATAGCTTTTGCGTCACGCTCATTGAACTCAGCTGAGCGTAACTATGCCCAGATCGACAGGGAAGCACTCAGGCTGGTGTGGAGAGTGAAGAAATTCAACCATTACCTACGCGGACAAAAATTTACCTTGTTTACTAACCATCAACCCCTGGTCTCCATATTCAACCCTGAAAAGGGCTTTCCCATTATGACAGCGCAAAGGCTACAGAGATGGTCCCTTTTCCTAGGGGCACACCAATATGACATAGAATACAATGGATCAAAGCAGCATGGGAATGCTGACAGTTTATCGCGCCTACCGTTGCCAACGGTAGAAGAGGCACCTACAGTGGACCCAGTGGAGACGTTCCACTCGACCATAGTGGAATGTCTACCAGTAACAAATTCGACCATTGAAAAGGAAACGAGAAATGACCCGACTCTCACGAGTCTACGATTTAACGGTGAAGGGATGTCCAACACCTGGTGAACCACTGTTGCCAGCATTCTCGCAAAGAAGAGAACAGCTGTCAGTGTGCTGAGGAACCTTGATGTGTGGATCCAGAGTGGTGATTCCACCCAAACTCCAGGATAAAGTGCTAAAGGAGCTTCATGAGGGGCATCAGGGTGGAGTGAAAATGAAGAACCTAGCCAGAGCGTTTGTGTGGTGGCCAGGTATCAATGGAGACATCGAAGAAATGACAAAGAGCTGTCTAGGATGCCAGAAGGTCCAAAACGTCCCACCACAAGCCCCTCTACATCCATGGGAGTGGCCCTCATCTCCATGGCAAAGGGGACATATCAACTTTGCTGGTCCATTTATGGACTCAATGTTCTTAATCGCGGTGGATGCACACTCCAAGTGGCCGGAGGTAATAAAGATGTCCTCCACCACCACGGAAAAAAACCATCACAGTATTAAGGACCATATTTGCCGGGAATGGGCTGCCTGAACAGATCTGTTCTGATAATGGACCGCAATTTGTGTCCGAAGAATTCAGGAAGTTCTTAAAAAACAATGGGGTTAAGCACTACACGTCCACCCCATACCATCCCGCCACCAATGGATTGGCTGAAAGGTTTGTCCAGACCTTCAAGAAGGCCATGAAGGCCATGGGTAATGAAGACATAAAACTTCAGCATAAGGTAGATAACTTCTTGTTTGCATATAGGAATGCAACACATGTAGTTACAAACCAAACTCCCGCCATGATGTTCTTCAATAGAAGCCAAAGATGCCGGCTGGATTTGATCAAGCCAAACATCAGAAGGGACGTGGAGAACCGGCAATTTCAAGGCATGAATGAAAGGCCAACTAGAACCTTCCAGATAGGTCAACAAGTTTTACCGGGACTACCGTACCGAGAAAGGGCAGCCTGGAACTATTTGCACACGGCTAGGACCACTGATGTATACCGTGGACATTGGAGATAGCATAATAAGGCGCCATGCAGACCAGATCATAGAGTCATCCGAAAAGGGACAACCTACACCACAACTCTATACACCTAATGATGAAGTATTGCTACCCATAGTATCTACCTCCGATCCGGTGATACTGGAACCAGATGAACCCGACACTGGCATTCAAGCTGAATCGACCTTGCCAAAAGAACCTACTACACCACCAGAAACTACTACACCACCGAGGCGTTATCCGGACTGAGTCAGGAAGCCTCCAGAGAGACTGACTTATAATTGATTAACTGCAGCAATGTGTAGATTATTGTTCTAGTAACATGTTATTTAATGATTACTTAAAATATTATGTACTGGTTGTCTAAAAGGGGAGGAATTGTGGTGTATGTGCCTTTAAAAGCCCCCCGTGTACTGTAATGCCGGTAATGGCCACTCGGGCTATAAAAGCCTGTATATTGTCTTGTATCTGTTAGTTCACCGCCAGACTTTGTTCAGTAAACACCTGTGAAACCAACTCCTGCCTTCCGTGTCTCTATTAACACATGGATACAACAAGGCCAATCACGCCAACTACTTTCGGGTTCAACACTTACAGGAGGCACATGATGCCAAGAGACAAAGGGGAATTTGGGAAGCACCCCCTTGGTTAGGACAGTGGTTGATGGTTCAGGGACCGGTTCGAGGTACCTTTGAGCCACAGTGGGATGTGCCCTTCCAGGTCCTCCTAAGTACAAGTACCTCCGTTTGCCTACAGGAAAAATTGGATGTAAGATGGAGACACTGGAGCCAGACCAAGCCTGTGATGGAGCCCGGGGAAGAGATTTCCCCATCTCATGGGGACCATGTGATTAAAAGGAAATAATAATGAGTATTGACCTGCCTTTTCTCCCCTATGTTTGATCAGGACCGAATTTCAAAGGTCTAAGTCGATTCTTCGGGTTGCTATTTTACCTGTCCCTTTCTTACAGATGTGTGAGCCCGACCTCAGTACTGCCACCACTTCCGGGGATGTCGACCTTTCGACGGTCCAGTTTTTCGACTTAACCAGAGATCCTGTGAACTCTCACTACTATACGACTCTAACCTTCCTCAGAACTCACCCCTTGACTCTAGAGTTCCGATTATTTCCTTTTTGTGGTAGGACAACCGGACCCCTCATTCCACATCCCAACAGAACTCAGAATCTTTTATTTACCCTACCCCGCGCAGAGTAGACTGATTCCGGGACACAGCTGCTCTTTGGGAACTGCTGGTGTCGGCACTGGAGGACCTTCCCCAGGGGATATCCACCCCCTTTTATAGGCCCTCCTACCGCCGAAGGAGGACAGTGCAACCTGTCTTCACACATTCCCGTCCGACGGCTCCTAACCATCACCGAATTACGATAAGTCAGGTAAGTTACATTGAGCCACTGTTACAAGGCCACCGCCTCCGCCTCAACACCACGTATGAAGTAGCCTTAACCCCGCTCCGAGGCTTGTGCACACGGCGAATAGCAGGACAGATCGAAAGGGGGCCGGAGACAGAGGGTCGGAGGGAGAGAGCCTGCTAGTTACCACAAGCTAGTGCCGAGACTGCTAAATGAACTGGACTCCTTATGCTTGGTGGTGGTATAGGAAAACGATGGGGTGGCTTATCATGGGAATGATAGGGTTACTGTTCGGCGAACAAACAACACCCACCACGGCCCTGGAGTTCTGTGTCGACTGGCCAGGAGCCCCCTTTTTATGTGAGATGACCACTGGTCCATACAAAACACACAAGGGTGTCTGTACCAGTAAAATCACAGGAAGAAAGGACAGGATATGCTGCCAGAATAATGCGTGCTGTTGGGACCCCTTATGTACGCCTACCCTAGAGAGACGTCAAACTGTCAGGATTATAGAACAGCACGAGGAGCCCGGGCTACCACTTGTGATTGACAGCTACTGGGGTGCCCCCCCACAACCCCGCCCCCAGTGGTTTCCATGAGCTCGAGCCACTGACCTGCATCCCCCCCCCCATGACAGAGGGACCAGCTAGTGGGCTGGTGTTCACCTGTACTGGGGATATATTGTATGATAATATGCGTCATGAATTAGTGTCAGTGGTGCTGAACCTGGCCAACACCACCCTGCCTGCTTGGTGTTCACCACAAACTCAACAGTTATACCAACGCCTTCTAACACAGGTATTGAAACAAGGCGCAGACTGTAGCAGAGGCAGATACAGACAGAAAAGCCGGTGGGCATGGTGACGTAAGAGGTCTTTAGTTAATGATGCAGCGACGGTCTTTAACACCGGCACATCGGTTGTTAACACCATTGATCAGGCTACCATCGATCAGAAGGTCCGGGACCTGGGTTCCCACATTAAAGCCATTTTAAAAGAGCAAAATAAGAATGAGGACCAAGAGTTAAAAGAGGACCAGATGTTAAAGGTATACCTCCAGAATATAGCTACTGCATTAAAAACACACGCGCAGACTATAAATAAGTTAATTAAAGAGGAATACAATGCCTCACATCAGGCAGCAGCAAATTTCATTTGCAGGACATATGGGAATTGGATAGTGGAGCAAACCCAAGAAAACTTGGAACAGATACAGGCGGGGTAGGTACCCCTGTGGATTACCAACCGACAGTTAAAAGGGACCCTGATTCGCTGGGGCGGGTACGCCCAACCATCTCTTAAGTAGCCTCAATATGACCGTTTGTCAATTCCGAGCCATGGTACGGGTATACCCCACGCAGGTCAAATTCAAACCAGACGGGGGGGTTGGAGGGTGGTTCCTGGGTTTAGTTTTGGTCGTCCCGGTGATGACACTGGAGACACAAGGGCGGGAGGTATACCAGGTACAAAATATTGGTATATTAAAAATGGCATACATATATCTTACCACAATATGTTACCTTATGCAGTGATGGTGAAAGGAACCCGGACGGGTACCAAGCTGGAAGGATGAGTCACCAGACATGCCATCATCATGTGCCCGCTTGCAATCAGCCAAAGCCCACAAGCCCAATGTGGTTTCAATAACACAGGCATGGAGATTAACTGCACCATGGAGGCATTGGACGCAGCCTCAAAGCCCACCCAGGTGGCATACGCTGGCAAAGGCGAATACTGTGTAACGACCAACTTGGAGATGTTTGAGTATGCCAATCTAACTTGAGACATCCCCAGTCCAGAGTTCTGCTTCACACCAGCAGTTCCGCTACGGATTGGACACGATGAGTTTGTGGACATACACCAGTTTAATATTACCTCTCTTCAAGTGTCTGAAGACATCAAGTATGGATTATGGAACTACATCAACACATTTGGGTATCCTATACCCCCACTGCCAAACAGGTGAGGCAGTTGTGGAAGGAGATACAGCTCTCCCAAAAGGTGTACCATATTCTGCAACAACAGAATATGGATTTGAAGAAAGACATCGGTGCAATCAAGGTGACCACATGGGTGGATGGCATTTGGGACTGGGGACTAAATATACAGATCCATCCATGGATCCGACTGATTTCACATGTATTAGTCGTTGTGCAGTTAGTAATTGTCCTGACATTGTTATGTATGACATGCAGGAAATGTAAACGGACTCAGGCGAAACAAATTGCAAAACAAGTGGTTAAAACTGCTAATGCTTGTACTGCTCCTACTCCAAGCGTTTCAGATGATGGCTTTAACATCTTGTTGGGAAATCAAGTGTATGAATAGTGAAGCAATCATATAATGAATCGGGGAATGCCTAAATATTAACTTTACTCATCTGATGCATATCTGGTGCCTCGACGGGTGGCCACCCAGACAGGATTCACACCAGACCATATGCAACAAATGTGTGGCCTACCTAGAATAGCCAAAGGCCTGGGGGCGGGGGGCGGGGCGGGGGGGAAGTTTTGAACAAATTGGGAAGGGGTTACAGGAAAACCTTCATCATTCGTGCTATTTGATCTGGGAAAACCTATATGTGTTTCTGACATACTATAAACCCACCAGCTTATCACACTATCATAGCTTAGAGAGCACACTCTCCAACCCCGCTTTAAGGGTCCTTTCCAGGAGCTGGAAGGGGTGACTGAAAGGTCCAGCTTGTTTTCAATGAATTCTGGAATACTTGAATATGTTGACCCTCTATTTACCCAGTGTAGGTTTAGCTGAGTGCAGCACATTTGCAGACTGCAAGACGCCACTTCACTAATCAAACTTTGGAATGTGTGTGTTCACAGCCTCAGTAGAGCCATTGTCTAAACACGGCCTGTCCTCCCAGGAGATGATGGTACAATTAACAACCAACGTTGTACCAGTCACAGGATACATGAATCACTGTGGCCTTGTAGCCATCCTGCTTGTTCAACAGTTAAGGATAAAACATGTTTTCTCAAAACTATAAACTATGCCGACAACAGGGAAGAGATAACAGCAGGAATGTGGGGAGTAGGATGAAACAATTAACATCTGTGACTGGCATGGTCAGAGGGTACCCGTGTTCAAGGGGTGGGCCCGACAGTTGAGTGACTAACCACATAAACCAATAAAGAGTAACTTGTGACACTGTTTGTACGTGTACGCCCCCATTCTGTAGTAGGTGGGCGTTGCTTATACAATTGTATAACTTGAATGAACTGCTACTTGTCTCTCAATAGTGCACCCCTAGCCTGAGGAAGCGGAGTGGCTCTCCCTTGTGCACAAGTTTCTCTTAGTTGTTTTATTAAATTCTGAACTTGTCCTCAATTCCGTCTCTGTCTGGGGTTTCTCCAAGTTCGAATCTAACCCCTCCATTGGCCTTCAGCTGCCTAGGCCCTAAGCTCTGGAGTTCCCTCTCCACCTCTCTCTCCTCATTTAAGACACTCTTTAAAACCTCCATCTGTCAACAAGCTTTTGCTCACCTGTCCTAATATCTCCTTAGGTGACTCGGTGTCTAAGTTTTTTCAGATTACGCACCTGTAAAGGAGCTCGGGAAGTTTTACTACATTAGAGTTCTATAAATTCGTATTATTGTTCTGAGACAGTGAAGAGACAGAGGGTGTTTCAGTCCTAGACCGGGAACAAATCAGTCCAAGGCGGGGGCGGTTCAGCCTGAGAGAGAGGGTGGTTCAGTCTGAGAGGGGGGCGGTTCAGTCTGAGAGGGGTTGGTTCAATCTGAGAGGGGGCGGTTCAGTCTGAGAGGGGGCAGTTCAGTCTGAGAGGGGTGTTCAGTCTGAGAGAGGGGGTGGTTCAGTCTGAGAGAGGGGGTGGTTCAGTCTGAGAGAGGGGGTGGTTCAGTCTGAGAGGGGGCAGTTCAGTCTGAGAGAAGGAGTGGTTCAGTCTGAGAGGGGGTTCAGTCTGAGAAGGGGCGGTTCAGTCTGAGAGGGGGGGCGGTTCAATCTGAGAAGGGTGATGCTTCGGTCTGAGGCGGGAGACGGAGTCGCGGGGGAGGTTAAGTCTGAGACAGGGCTGAGTGGTAGACTGTGATCCAGTCATTCCTGTATTGGAAAAATAGGGTTGTCACCAACACAGCAAGTGTGTGGTCAGAACAATGAATGCAAGAGTTGGGTCACCACAATCAATGCAAGATAACAGTGACGGAAATAATGCAGGAGTGGGACCAGTACTGGCACTTACAGAGTGAGGGATTCACCAGTGCTGTGAGATAAGGCTCAACTGACCACAACTGACCGAGCTGGCGGAGTCCTAAAGGACATAGCTGCCAGACTGGGTCTGCGACAGGTGGTGAGGGAACCAACAAGAGGGAAAAACCTACTTGATCTCGTCCTCACCAATCTACCTGTTGCAGATGCATCTGTCCATGACAGCATTGGCGGAAGTGACCACCGCACAGTCCTTGTGGAGACGAAGTCCCGTCTTCATGTTGAGGATACCCTCCACCGTGTTGTGTGGCACTACCACCGTGCTAAATGGGACAGATTTCAAACAGATCTGGCAACTCAAAACTGGGCATCCATGAGGCGCTGTGGGCCATCAGCAGCAGCAGAATTGTATTCAACCACAATCTGTAACCTCCTGGCCCGGTACATCCCTCACTCTACCATTACCATCAAGCCGGGAGATCAACCCTGGTTTAACGAAGAGTGCAGGAGAGCATGCCGGGAACAGCACCAGGCATACCGAAAAATGAGGTGTCAAGCTGGTGAGGCTACAACACAGGACTAATTGCATGCCTAACAACGGAAGCAACATGCGACAGACAGAGCAAAGCGGTCTAACAACCATCGGATCAAATCAAAGCTCTGCAGTCCTGCCACATCCAGTCGTGAGTGGTGGTGGACAATTAAACAGTTAACAGGAGGAGGAGGCTCCAAAAATATCCCCATCCTCAATGATGGTGGAGCCCAGCACGTGAGTGCAAAAGACAAGGCTGAAGCATTTGCAACTATCTTCAGCCAGAAGTGCCGAGTGGATGATCCATCTCGGCCTCCTCCTGAGGTCCCCAGCATCACAGATGCCAGTCTTCAGCCCATTCAATTCACTCCACGTGATGTCAAGAAATGGCTGAAGACACTGGATACTGCAAAGGCTATGGGCCCTGACAACATTCCGCCAATAGTACTGAAGACTTGTGCTCCAGAACTAGCTGCGCCCCTAGCCAAGCTGTTCCAGTACAGCTACAACACTGGCATCTACCCGGCAATGTGGAAAATTGCCCAAGTATGTCCTGTCTACAAAAAGCAGGACAAATCCGACCCATCAGTCTACTCTCAATCATCAGCAAAGTGATGAAAGGTGTCGTCGACAGTGCTATCAAGCGGCACTTATTCAGCAATAACCTGCTAACTGACGCCCAGTTTGGGTTCCGCCAGTGCCACTCAGCTCCTGACCTCATTACAGCCTCGGTCCAAACATGGTCAAAAGAGCTGAACTCAAGAGGTGAGGTGAGAGTGACTGCCCTTGACATCAAGGTAGCATTTGATCGAGTGTGGCATCAAGGAGCCCTAGCAAAACTGAAGTCAATGGGAAGCAAGGGGAAAACTCTCCATTGGTTGGAATCATACCTAGCACAAAGGAAGGTGGTTGTTGGAGGTCATTCCTCTCAATCACATGACATCACTGCAGGAGTTCCTCAGGGCTGTGTCCTAGGCCCAACCATCTTCAGCTGTTTCATCAATGACCTTCCCTCCATCATAAGGTCAGAAGTGGGGATGTTCGCTGATGATTGCACACATCATTCGAGACTTGTCAGATACTGACGCAGTCCGTGTCCATTGCAGCAAGACCTGGACAAAAATCAGACTTGGGCTGACAAGTGGCAAGTAACATTCGCACCACACAAGTGCCAGGCAATGACCATCTCCAACAAGCGAGACTCTAACCATCTCCCCTTGACATTCAATGGCATTACCATCGCTGAATCACCCACTATCAACATCCTGGGGGTTACCATTGATCAGAAACTGAACTGGACCAGCCATATAAACTGTGGCTACAAGAGCAGGCCAGGGGCTGGGAATTCTGCGGCGAGTGTCTCACCTCATGACTCCCCAAAGCCTTTCCACCATCTACAAGGCACAAGTCAGGAGTGTGATGGAATACTCTCCACTTGCTTGGATGAGTGCAGCTCCAACAACACTCAAGAAGCTCGACACCATTCAGGATAAAGCAGCCCGCTTGATTGGCACTCCATCCACCACATTCAACATTCACTCCCTCCACCACCGGCGCACTGTGGCTGCAGTTGTACCATCTACAAGATGCACTGCAGCAACTCGCCAAAGCTCCTTCAACAGCACCTTCCAAACCCGCGACCTCTACCACTTAGAAGGACAAGGGCAGCAGACACATGGGAACATCACCACCTACAAGTTCCCCTCCAAGCCACACACCATCCTGCCTTGGACCTGTATCGCCGATCCTTCACTGTCACTGGGCCAAAATCCTGGAACTCCTTTCCTAACAGCATTGTGGGTGTACCTACACCATATGGACTGCAGCGGTTCAAGCAGGCAGCTCACCACCATCTTCTCAAGGGCAATTAGGGATGGGCACCAAATGCAGGCCTAGCCAGCGACGCCCACATCCCAGCAATGAATTAAAAAAAACTGTTAATACTGCAGGAGTGGGCCCAGTACCAGCATTGATGACGTAAGCCTACTTAAGCGGTGCGTCCGGCGCAGGCGTAGTAGGAGTGGCCACGCCCCTCAGCAATCGCAGCCGCTGTGGGCGGGGCGATGGCGTCATCCGCGCTCTCCCGGGCTTCCGCTGAGGCGGTTGAACGGCCGCGCGGGGTCACATCAGGAGCCACGTGACCCCGAACAACCAGCGCCTCTTAACATAGTGGGCGTGGCCTTGTGGCGTTACGGGCTCTGATTGGTGAGTGCAGCTGTCAATCTATGAGCCGCAGCCAACAGAAGAGACGGATTCAGTGATCGACATTAATTTGTTGCACTTGCGCGCTCTGTGGCCGCAGTGCGCATGCTCGGTGCTGCTCCAATACCCCGGATGAAACACAGGCTCTTGTAAAACTCGGTTGAGGAAGAAACGGTTCCGGAGATAAAATGGCCGAGTTACGGGGGAGCCGCTGGAAACCGGACTGAGGAGCGGCGGATCAGAGACTGGGCGGGCGGCGATGGTGAGTGTGGAGATCCTAGAATCATAGACATTTACAGCTCAGAAGGACTCTTGTCCGCGCCGGCCTGTCTCACAGAGAGCGAACCTCCCCAGTCACACTTTCCAGCTCCTTCAGAACATCAGAACCAGGAGCAGGAGTGGGTAACAGGGCCCTCGAGCCTGCTCCCACATTCAATCAGATCCTGGCTGATCATCGACCTCACTTCACTCTCCCGCCCCATCTCCATATCCCTGGATCCCCCAGAGTCCAAAAATCCATCTCAGCCTTGAATATATCCAAAGACTCGGCACTCACAGCCCTCTGGGGCAGAGAATTCCACAGATTCACAGCCTCTGAGTGAAGAAATTCCTCCTCATCTCAGTCTTAAATGGCCGACCCCTTATCCTGAGACTCTGCCCCGAGTTCTAGACACTCCAGCCGAGGAAACAACCTCTCAGCATCTACCCTGTCAATCCCCTTCAGAATCGTGGATGTTTCAGTGAGATCACCTCTCATTCTTCTAAACTCCAGAGAGTGTCGGCCCATTCTACACAATCTCTCATCAAAGGACAGCCCTCTCAACCCAGGAATCAATCGAGAGAACCTTTGTTGCACCGCCTCCAAGGCAAGTATATCTTTCCTTCGGTAAGGAGAATAAAACTACACAGTACTGCAGCTGTGGTCTCACCAAGGCCCTGTACAATTGTAGTAAGACTTCCTTACTCTTATACTCCAACTCTCGTGCAATAAAGACCAACATGCCATTTTCCTTCCTTATTGCTTGCTGTACCTGCATGCTAGCTTTCTGTGTTCCTTGCACGAGGACACTCAAATCTCTCTGAACACCAACATTTAAAAGTTTCTCACCATTTAAAAAATATTCTGTTTTTCTATTCTTCCTATCAAAGTGAATAACCTCACATTTCCCTACATTATACTCCATCTGCCACCTTACTGCCCACTCACTCAGTCTATCTATATCCCTTTGCAGACTCTCTGTGTTCTCCTCGCAGCTTACTGTCCCACCTGGCTTTGTATCATCAGCAAACTTGGATACATTATACTTGGTTCCTTCATCTAGGTCATTAATATAGATTGTAAATAGCTGCGGCCCCAACACTGATCCTTGCGGCACCCCACTAGTTACAACCTGCCAACCTGAAAAAGATCTGTTTATCCCTACTCTCTTTTCTGCCCATTAACCAATACGCTGTCCATGCTACTGTATTACCCCAACCCCATGAGCCCTAATCTTGTGCAATAATCTTTTATGTGGCATCTTATCGATTGCCTTTTGGAAGTCCAAATATACTACATCCACTGGTTCCCCTTTATCTACCCTGCTAGTTACATCCTCAAAAAACTCAAATAAATTTGTCAAACATGTTTTCCCTTTCATAAAACGATGTTGACTCTGCCTAATCATGTTATGATTTTTCTAAGTGACTTGATACCACTTCCTTAACAATGGATTACAGCATTTTCCCGATGACTGATGTCAGGCTAACTGGCCTGTAGTTCCCTGGGTTTTCTCTCGCTCCTTTCTTGAATAGCGGTGTTCGATTTGCGACCTTCCAATCCACTGGGACCATTCCAGAATCTGGGGAATTTTAAAAGATCAAAACCAATGCATCCACTATCTCTTCAGCCACCTCTTTTAGAACCCTAGGATGTAGGGGATTTGTCGGCTTTTAGTCCTATTAGTTTCTCTAGTTCTTTTTCTCTGCTTTATATTAATTACGTTAAGTTCCTCACCCTCATTAGACCCTTGGTTCCCCACCATTTTTGGTATGTGTTTTTGTGTCTTCTACTGTGAAGACAGATACAAAATATTGGTTTAACGTTTCTGCCATTTCCTTATTCCCCATAATAATTTCTCCTGTCTGAGCCTCAAAGGGACCAATGTTTACTTCTGCTACTCTCTCTTCCTTTTTACATACTTGTACAAGCTCTTACAATCTCCTTTTATATTTCTTGCTAGTTTTCTATCATTCCATTTTCCCCCTTTTTATCAATTTTTGGTTCAATCTTTGCTGGTTTCTGAAACTCTCCCAATCATCAGGCTTACTATTATTCTTTGCAACATTATAATCTTCTTTCAATCTAACGCTATCCACAACTTCTTCAGTTAACCACGGTTGGATCACTTTTCCCGTGGAGTTTTTGTTTCTGAATGGAATGTATTTTTGTTGAGAATTATGAAATATTACTTTAAATGCTAGCCACTGCTTATCTACTGCCATACCTTTTAATCTATTTTTCCAATCTACCTTAGTCAACCCGCCCCTCATACCTATGTAATTGGCTTTATTTAAGTTTAAGACTCTAGTTTTGGACTTGGGCAAGTCACTCTCAGAATTTCATGTTAATTTTATCATATTATGATCACTCTGCCCCAGAGGATCCTTTACTATGAGATTGCTAATTAACCATCTCATTACACAGCACAAGATCTAAAATTACCTGTTCCCTGGTTGGTTCCCTGTCATATTGTTGTCGGAAACTCTCCCGAATGCATTCCATGAACTGGTCCTGCAGACTCTTGGTTCGTTGCCCTGCTCTTCAAGTGCACACCCACGTACTTTTTAAAATGTGCTGAGGGTCTCTGCCTCTACCACCATTTCAGGCAGTGAGTTCCAGACCCCCACCACCCTCTGGGTGAAAACAATTTAATCTCCTCTGCACCCAGGGAGAAAGGTCTTTATTAGCAGAAGCAGAGAATATAAGAGCAGGGAGGTTATGCTTGAACTGTATGAAACACTAGTTAGGCCGCAGCTAGAACACTGCATGCAGTTTTGGTCACCACATTACAGGAAGGATGTGATTGTACTAGAGAGGGTGCAGAGGAGATTTATGAGGATTTTGCCTGGGCTGGGGAATTTTAGCTATGTGGAAAGCTTGGATAGACTGGGGTTATTCTCTTTGGAACAGAGGAGGCTGAGGAAAGTCCTAATTGAGGTGTATAAAATTATGAGGGGCCTAGATTGAGTGGATAGGAAAGACCTATTTCCCTTAGTAGATGGGTCAGTAACCAGGGGTCATAGGTTAAAAGCAGTTGGTCGAAGGATTAGAGGGGATTTGAGAATTCTTTTCACCCAGAGGGTGCTGGGGGTATGGAACTCACTGCTTGAAAGGGTGGTAGAGTTAGAGACCCGCATCAGAGTTAAAATGTACTTGAAACCTACAAGACTATGGACCAAGTGCTGGAAAGTGGGATTAGGGAGGATAGATCTTTGTCGGCTGGCACGGACAAGATGGGCCGAATGGCCTCCTTCTGTGCTGTAAATTTATATGGTTCTGTGGTAAGTATATCCTTTCTTCTGTAAGGAGACATAAACTGTACACAATATTCCCGGTGTAGTCTCACCAAGGCCCTATATAATTGTAATAAGACGTCTTTACTCTTTTAATCAAATTCTCTTGTGATAACACCATTTGCTTTCCTAATTGCTTGCTGAACCTGCATGTTAACTTTCAGTGATTCGTGTTCAAGAACAGCGAGGTCCCTCTGAACACCAACATTTCTCAATCTCTCACCATTTAAAAATATTCTGCTTTTCTATTTTTCCTACCAGATTGGATAACTTTTCATTTCTCCACATTATATTCCATTTGCCATGTTTTGCCCACTCACTTAGCCGGTCTATTTCACCTTGAAGCCTCCTTGCATCTTCCTCACAACTTACATTCCCACCCAGCTTTGTATCATCGGCAAACTTGGATATATTACTTTTAGTCCCCTCATCCAAATCATTGATGTAGATTGTGAATAGCTGAGGCCCAAGCACTGATCCTTGCGATACCCCACTAGTTACAGCCTGCCAATCCGAAAATCACCCGTTTATTCCTACTCTCTGTTTTCTGTCAGTTAACCAATCCATGCTGGTATATTACCCCCATTCCCAAGAGCCCTAATTTTGTTTAATAACCTCTTGCGTGGCACCTTATTGAATGCCTTCTAAAAATCCAAATACCCCACATCCACTGGCTTCCCCTTATCTATTGTTAGTTACAACCTCAAAACACTCTAACAGATTTGTAAAACACGAATTCTGTTTCAGAATTCCGTGTTGACTCTGCCAAATCCTATTATTATTTTATAAGTGCTCTGTTACCGCGTCCTTAATAATAGATTCTAGCATTTTCCCTGCTTCTGATGTCAGGTTAACTGGTCTGTAATTCCCTGTTTTCTCTCTCCCTCCTTTCTTAAATCGTGGGGTTACATTTTGCTCCCTTCCAATCCGTGGGAATTGTTCTAGAAGCTGGAACTTTAGAAAATGACAACCAATGCATCTACTATCTCTATAGACACCTCTTTCAAAACCCTAGGATGTAAACCATTGGGTCCAGGGGATTGATTGGCTTTCAGACCCATTAATTTCTCCAGTACTATTTTTTTACAATACTAATTTGTTTCAGTTCCTCATTCTCGCTAGACCCTTGGTTCTCCACTATTTCCGGGAATTTTTGTATCTCTTGCCCAAAACCTTAAATCTGTGTCCCCTAGTCATTGAACCATCCACTAGTAGAAACAGCCTTTCCCCGTCTAGCCTATTCAAACCCATCATAATCTTGTACACCTCCATCACATCACCCCTCAACCTCCTTTGCTCGAATGAAAACAAATCCAGCTTTTCCAACCTGTCCTTGTAGCTAATATATTATCCTCAACCCCATGAGCCCTTATCTTGCATAGCAAGCTTTTATGTGGCACCTTATCAAATGCCTTTTGAAATCCAAATATATTACATCCACCGGTTCCCCTTTATCTACCCAGCTAGTTGCATCCTCAAAAAACACTAAAGTTGTTTAAGCATGATTTACCTTTCATAAAACTATGTTGACTCTGCCTGATCATATTATGATTTTCTAAGTGCCCTCTTACCCTTAATAATGGATTCCAGCATTTTCCTGACGTTAGGCTCACTGGCCTGTACTTCTCTGCTTTCTCTGTTCCCTCTTTCTTGAATAGTGCGATTACATTTTCTACCTTCCAATCTGCTGGGACTGTTCCAGAATCTGGGGAATTTTGGAAGATCGCAACCGATGCATCCACTATCTCTGCAGCCACCTCTTTTAGAACCCTAGGGTGTAGGCCGTCTGGTCCAGGGGATTTGTCGGCTTTTAGTCCCATTAGTTTCTCAAGTACTTTTTTTCTCTACTGATATTAATTACTTTAAGTTCCTGACTCTCATCAGCCCCTTGGTTCCCTGCTATTTTTGGTATGCTATTTGTGTCTTCTACTGTGAAGACAGATGCAAAATATTTGTTTGAAGTCGCTGCCATTTCCTTATTCCCCATTATAATTTCTCCTGTCTCGGCCTCTAAGGGACCAATGCTTACTTTTGTTACTCTCCATGTTTACATACTTTTAGAAGCTCCTGCAATTGTTTTTTATGTTTCTTGCTAGAATACTCTCATTCTATTTTCTCCCTTTATAACAATTTTTGGTCATTCTTGTAGTGTCCGTGTGTAGATAAAGACACTGAAGACAGGAGTTGGTTCATAGGTATTTACTAAGCAAGTCTGGGGGGGGTTTCTAAAGGATATACACAATACACAGGCTTATATAGCCCAAGTGGCAATTACCGGCATTACGCACACCTGGGGCTCTTAAAGGCACATACACCATAATTGCGCTTAAAGGCACATACACCACAATTCCTCCCCTTCCAGCTAACTAGTACATCATATTTTAAGTAATTATTAATTACATGTTATATGCAAAATAATATACATTGCTGTATTAATTAATTATAAGTTAGTCTCTCAGGAGGCTTCCTGACTCGGTCCGGATAACGCCTCGGGGGTGTAGTAGGTTCTTCTGGCAAGGCTGATTCGGCATGAAGGCCAGTGTCGGGTTCATCGGGCTCCAGTATCACCGGATCGGAGGTAGATATGGGTATCTCTACTTCATCATTAGATGTATAGAGTGGTGGTGTAGGTTGTCCCTTTTCGGATGACTTGATGATTTGGTCAGCATGGCGCCTTATTATGCTGTCTCCGATGTCCACGGTATACATCAGTGGTCCTAATCGTGTGCAGATAGTTCCAGGCTGCCATTTCTCGGTAAGGTAGTCCCGGGCCAAAACCGGTTGGCCTATCTGGAAGGCCCTAGTTGGCCTTTCATTCATGCCCTGAAACTGCCGGTTCTCCACGTCCCTTCGGATGTTGGGCTTGACCAAATCCAGCCGGCATCTTAGGTTTCTATTGTAGAACATCATGGCGGGAGTTTGGCTAGGAACCATATGCGTTGCATTCCTATATGCAAATAAGAAGTTATCCACCTTGTGCTGAAGTTTTATGTCTTCATTACCCATGGCCTTGATGGCCTTCTTGAAGGTCTGGACAAACCTTTCAGCCAATCCATTGGTGGCGGGATGGTATGGGGCGGACGTCTAATGCTTTACTCCATTGTTCTTTAAGAACTTTCTGAATTCTTCGGACACAAATTGCGGTCTATTATCAGAACATATCTGCTCCGGCAGCCCATTCCTGGCAAATATGGTCCTTAATACTGTGATGGTTTTTTCCGTGGTGGTGGAGGACATCTTTATTACCTCCGGCCACTTGGAGTGTGCATCAACTGCAATTAAGAACATTGAGTCCATAAATGGACCAGCAAAGTCGATGTGCACCCTTTGCCAGGGAGGTGAGGGCCACTCCCATGGATGTAGAGGGGCCTGTGGCGGAGCATTTTTGACCTTCTCGCATCCTAGGCAGCTCTTGGTCATGTCTTTGATGTCTCCATTGATACCTGGCCACCATACAAACGCCCTAGTTTGGTTCTTCATTTTCACTCCACCCAGATGCCCCTCGTGAAGCTCCTTTAGCACTTTATCCTGGAGTTTGGGTGGAATCACCACTCTGGATCCACACATCAAGGTTCCTCGGCACACTGACAGCTGTTCTCTTCTTTGCGAGAATGCTGGCAACAGTGGTTCGCCATGTGCTGGCCATCCTTTCACTGTTAAATCGTAGACCCGTGAGAGGGTAGGGTCATTTCTTGTCTCCCTTTCAATGGCAGAATTTGTCACCGGTAGACATTCCACTATGGTAGAGTGGAATATCTCTACTGGGTCTACTGTAGGTGCCTCTTCTATCGTTGGCAATGGTAGGCGTGATAAACCGTCAGCATTCCCATGCTGTTTTGACACTTTGTATTCAATGTTGTATTGGTGTGCCCCTAGAAAAAGGGACCACCTCTGTAGTCTTTGTGCCGTCATAATGGGGACACCTTTTTTAGGGTTGAATATGGAGATGAGGGGTTGATGGTCAGTCAGCAAGGTAAATTTTTGTCCGTGTAGGTAATGGTTGAATTTCTTCACTCCCCATACCAGGCTGAGTGCTTCCCTGTCTATCTGGGCATAGTTACGCTCAGCTGAGTTCAATGAGCGTGACGCAAAAGCTATCGGCCGTTCCGAGCCATCAGGGAATCTATGTGACAATACCGCTCCTATGCCGTAAGGGCATGCATCGCACGCCAGTCTGATTGGTAGTGATGGGTTGTAATGAGCCAAAATTTTCTCGGATGTGATTAAGTCTTTCCATTTATGGAAGGCACGTTTACAGTCTTCGTTCCATTTCCAAATCACTCCTGTCTGTAGAAGATCATTGAGAGGGTGTAGAATAGTTGATAATTTCGGTAAAAATTTATGATAGTAATTTATTAATCCCAGGAATGACCTTAATTGTGAAACATTTTCAGGTGCTGGGGCTTTTATAACTGCTTCAATTTTTTCAGGTGACTTATGCAACCCTTCCTTATTAATTATGTGGCCACAATATGATATCTGATTTTGGAAAAATTCGCACTTGGGGCGATTTGCTCGTAGGCCCCGTTCTTTCAGCCTAGTGAGCACCTGCTCCAAATTGGCAAGGTGCTCGTTGTCGTTTTCTCCTGTTATAAGGATGTCGTCTAGGTAGCATTGAGTCCCCGGAATCCCTTGCAGGACTTGCTCCATAGCTCTTTGCCAGATAACTGGAGCTGATGCTATTCCAAAAACCAGTCGATTGTACTGGTACAGGCCTTTGTGTGTGTTTATTGTGAGATACTTTTTAGAGGTCTCCTCAACCTCCATCTGTAGATATGCCTGTGCCAAGTCAATTTTTGTGAAACGTTTCCCTCCTGATAGTGAGGCGAAAATATCTTCTATCCTCGGAAGAGGATACTGTACCGTGTGAAGGACCGGGTTTACAGTCACCTTAAAGTCCCCACAGATGCGAATTTTTTTCTGTTCCTCAGAGTTATTTTTCAATGTTTTTTTCATGACTGGAACGATGGGTG
The DNA here is from genome assembly GCF_052327205.1 of Somniosus microcephalus. NCBI lineage: Eukaryota > Metazoa > Chordata > Chondrichthyes > Squaliformes > Somniosidae > Somniosus > Somniosus microcephalus. The sequence continues at coordinate 55,019,917 of NW_028225180.1, read as the reverse complement.
TTGCCCATTCGCTCCAATCTATTTTGGATAATACGCCTGCCTTTTCCAAATTCTTCAGCTCTGCCTCGACTGCCGGACGTATTGCGTATGGCACCGGTGTTGACTTAAAAAATTTTGGAATTGCTGTATCTTCCACTTTTATTGAGGCAGTGATGCCTTTCAAGGTTCCTAGTTTCTCTTGAAACACTTCTTTGGCGTTGGCCAACATGTCTTTTAATCGTTCAGGTATGATGTCATCATTGTTTTTTTCCTTACTGGTCACCGTCAGTGCCTGAATGGAGTGCCAGTCTAAACGTATCTTCCTTATCCATTCACGTCCCAACAACGGTGGACCACCATCTTGTAGAATGTATAAATACAATTTTTGTCTTTCTTTGCCGTTGTATACCACAGGCACCCTTATTTTTCCTTTGGGGTAGACTTTCTGCCCCGTATATGTTTTTAAGATAATGGATGTGTCTTTTAGAGGTATATGCGAAAATAGCCTCTCGTAATCTCGTCAATTTATTACGGTTAGAGCTGATCCTGTATCTAGCTCCATTCTAACTGGGGACCCTGCTATTGTGAGGGTAACCCAAATGGTTTGGTAATCCTCTTTGGCAAGTACATTATGTAATTTGAGACAGCTTAGTCTCTTGTTTCCGGAGTCGCTATTGCTATTCTGGTCTTCGGAGCTATTGTCCGTCATCATTTGTACCTTCCTGTACTTTTCTTTATTGATTTTTTGTTTTCTGTCAGTGGATTTATTTTGTCCAGATTGGCATACCCGTGCAATGTTTCCAATCTTACCACATTGCCTGCATGCTTTGCCCTTGAACCAGCAGTCCTTCTGGTTATGGGTGGATCTGCCGCAGCGATAACATCTTCCGAACTCCTGTGTCATTTTATGGGTGCCGAAGTCCTGTGTCTCTTGTTGTATCTCTGCAGCTCCTTTTGCTGCTGCTTCGTATTATACAGCCATACTGAAAGCTTTGTCCAATGTTAAATCTTTTTCAGAAAGCAGTCTTTTTTGTGTTCCTTCACTTAAGAGACCGCAAACAAATTTGTCTCGAAGATAATTTGATAGTCCTGCTCCGAATTGGCAGTACTTTGAGCTTTCTTAATTCGGTTAGGTAATCAGCGTTACTTTCATTCTTGTGTTGATTTCTCTTGAAGAACTTGAATCGTTCCGCTATCAGCAGCGGTGTTGGGTTTAAATGCTCCTGCAGGGTATCAACAATTTCTTTAAAAGTCTTGTCCTTTGGTTTGGCTGGAGTGATTAAATTTCGTAACAACCCGTATGTCTTCGCGCCCATTAAGTTCAGAAGTACTGAAGCTTTTTTTTCATCTGTTATTCCATTTGCAGTGCAATAAACCTCTACTCTTTCCACGTATGTGGTCCAATCTTCTATTTCGCCATCAAAAGCCTCAATATTACCAGATTTAGGCATTTCAGAAAAGATATGGCGCTTCCTGCGCTTTTTTTTTTCTCTCTGTAGCAACGATATGGCGCTTCCCGCGCTTTCCCGCCGCTGCTACCGATAACAACGCTGTTTTACTGTGGTTTCCGTTTATTCACTGTTGGAGACTCGTTCCCGACGGAGGTCTAAACGCTGACCTGCTTGCCGCGCCGGCCGTCTCTCGAATGCACCCTCCCAGTCCGTTATTGCTTGCCTCCGATTTCGCTGCCTGTCTCAGCTGTAGAGCCCGCCGCTGGAGCTCCAGCCTGACGCCCAGGAAGGATTAGCGCAGTACCTGTCGCCAGCTGGTGAAACCACAGTTTCTCTTACTTCCTTGAGTGTTCTGGACGCTGGAGGAATCGATGTCCTTGAGGTGCTGCCGAATTGCAGGTAAGTCCGTTTCCACTTCATCGCCACTGTAGTGTCTGTGTGTAGATGAGGACATTGAAGACAGGAGTTGGTTCATAGGTATTTACTAAGCAAGTCTGGGGGTGGGGGGGTTCTTAAGGATATACACAATACACAGGCTTTATATAGCCCAAGTGGCAATTACCGGCATTACGCACACCTGGGGCTCTTAAAGGCACATACACCATAATTGCTCTTAACAGCACATACATCACAATCCTTTGCTCGTTAACAGAATAAAACTTCCAAATGCAATTTCACACGCTACAGGTCTGCTTCTGTAAATAGCATTCAAGTACATTTATCGTTTATTACACGCTTAGTAACAAAACGTTGGAGGTCGATACCATCAGAAACTTGGAATCATACAGCTCAGAATGAGGCCATTCGGCACAACGTGCCTGTACCCGCTCTCTGAAAGAGCAATCCAATGTGTCCCACTCCCCTGCTCTCTCCCCAGAGCACTGCTAATATTGGCCCCGTCATGTATTTAACTAATTCAGTTTTAAAAGTTACTATTGCCTCTGCTCCCACCACTCTTTCAGACAGTGCATTCCAGATCATAATAACTCGATACCTGAAAACAATCTCCGCCTCTCGCCTCTGGCTCTTTTGTCAATTACATTAAATCTGTGTCCTCTGCTTTCCGACCCTTCTGTCAGTGGATACAGTTGCTCCTTATTTACTCTATGGAAAAACCTTCATGATTTTTAACACCTCTATTAAATCTCCCATTAACATTTTCTGCTCCAAGTAGAACAATTCCAGCTCCTCTAGTATCTCCATGTAGCTGAAGTCCCTCATCTCTGTTGCCATTCTCGTAAATCTCCTCTCCACCCTCTCCAAGGCCTTGAAAGCCTTCCTAAAGTGCGGTGCCCAGAATTGGGCACAATGCTCCAGCTGAGGCCTAACCAGTGTGTGATAATGGCTGAGCATAATATCGTTGTGTTTGTACTCTGGGCAAAACTGTGGCAGATAGAGTTCAATGTGGGAAAGTGTGAGGTCATTCACTTTGGACCTAAAAAGAGAGATCAAGAGTATTTTCTAAATAGTGAGAAGCTAGGAACTGTGGATGAGCAGAGAGAATTAGAGGTCCACGTATAGACATTACTAGAAGCTAGTGGAATAAGTTAAAAGGCTAATGGAATGTTGGACTTTATCTCAAAGGGCTGGAATACAGAAGTTATGGTACAGCTGTACAGAGCTCTGGTTAGAACCGATTTAGAGTTCTGTGTTACATTCTGGGCACCGCACCTCAGGAAGGAGATCTTGGATTTGGTGGTGATGCAGCTCAGAGTTAAGAGTTAAATTATGAGGACTGATTGCATAGACGAAGCTTGTAATTTCTTGAATATAAAGTGTTAAGGGGTGATCTAATTGAGGTATTTAAGATGATCAAAGGAATTTATAATAAAAAGATATAACCTGATTCTTCTGATGGAGGAGGCCAGTACAAGGGGGCATAACCTTAAAAGCAGAGCTGGGCTGTTCAGTGGTGACGTTAGAAAGCATTTCTTCACACAAAGGGTAGTGGAAATCTGGAACACTCGCCCTCAACAGCTGTTGAGGCTGGGGGTCAATTGAAAATTTCATAACTGCTATTGATAGATTTTTGTTAGGCAATGTTATTTAGGCTTATGGAATCAAGCAGGTAGATGGAGTTAAGATAAAGATCAGCCATGATTGAATTGAATGGTGGAACAGGCTCGAGCCAATGAATAGCCTACTGTTCCTACGTTCCTATATTCCTATGGCTCTATTTATAAAACCAGTGATTCCATATGCTTTTCTGAACTTGTCCTGCCACCTTCAAAGATTTCTGTATGTATACCCCCATGTCTGTCTGTTGCACCCCCTTTACTCTTGTACTATTTATTTTATATTGCTGCATCTCATTCATTCTTCCAAAATGCATCACTTCACACATCTCTGCATTAAATTTCACCTGCCATATGTCTGTCCATTCCACCAGACGGTTTATGTCCTCCTGACGTCTTTTATTATCCTCCTCGGGGTTTACGACATTTCCGAGTTTTGTGTCATCTGCAAACTATGAAATGAAGCCTTGTACGCCCAAGTCCAGGTCATTAATATATATTAAAAGAGCAATGCTCGTAATACCAACCCCTGGGGATACCACTATAACTTCTCTCCAGTCTGAAAAACCTCGCTTCACCACAACCTTCTGCTTTCTGTCCCTTCCCTAATTTAGTATCCACGCTAACATTGCACCTTTAATGTCATTGGCTTCAATTTTGCCAACAAGTCTAGTATGAGGTATTTTGTCAAAAGTCTTCTAAAGTTCCATATACACATCAACTGTACAACCTTTAACAGTCCGCTCCCTTATTTCATCGAAGAAATGAAACTAGTCAGACTCGATTTGCTTTTAACCAATCTGTTCTGGATGTTGTTTATTAACCCATGTTCTTCCAAGTGACAAGTACTTTTGTCTCTGGCTATTGTCTCAATGATTTATCTCGAAGTTTCCTGAACACCAGCACTAGACTGACTCGCCTGTAATTAATTGGTTTACCACACGCCCCACTTTTAAACAAGGGGGTAACATTTACAATCTCCAGTCCTGTGGCACCACTCCCTTATCCAAGGAGGATTCAAAGATTGTGGCCAGAGCCTTGCTTCTCTCAGCAACCCAGGATGCATCCCATCCAGACCAGTGACTTTTCCACTTTGAGCGCTGTTAACTGTTTTAGTACCGACTCTTGGTCTATTTATATCCTGTCCAATTTCTCTATCACATTCTCCTTTACTGTAACATTGGCAGCATCCTCTTCTTTAGTGAACACAGGCAAAGTACTCATTTAGTACCTCAGCCATGCCCACGGCATCCACAAGACCCTTTTGGTCCTTAATTGTCGCACCTTTCCAATGACTGTCCTTTTAGGCTTTATGGCCTAGAAATTCAGTCGCGTTTGCGCCCACTTAGGGGCGAAAGAGTGGGTTGCACCGGAAGTTTTTTAGTGCCCGAAATTAAGTTGGTCCCTAACAGCGGCGTTAGCCGGTAGCGCTGCGCCAGCACCGATGATGTCATCGGTGTGCGCAGCGCCCCGGTTCCAACGCGATTCCGTGCCGAAGGCCAAATTCAGTTGCGGCCGCAGCGGCCGCAAACGATGTTTGAAAAACGGGGCCTTGCAGCTCCGAGAGGCCGGCGCATAAAGGTGGAGGGGCGGCCGGCCACTTTCCCGGCGGCCGCATGGCCGCACCTCCCTCCCCGGACTCCTGCACCATCCCCCCGCGGCATTGCTGTCTGACTCCCGCGAGCCCGGCACTTCTCCATGGTGCCGGGCTCATTTGCCGGGGGAATCCAGCGGCGATCTCACGGCTGCAGGCAGCTCCTCCTTAAGAGAAGGAGGAGGCCTGCAGTACCCCAGCCTGCCGCACCGCATCGGGTGGCGCAGCGGCAGCTGGACGCCTGAAATAGACTTTCATCGCCCCAAGCGAGGCGGCCAAACCCTGCAATAGCGCCCGCCTCCGTCTTGGCCCGTTGCAACTGAATTTCAGGCGGGCGCTACGGGAATCCGGGCGAGCGCTAAATTTCGGGCGCTAAAGACCTGGCGGGGCCTTACTGAATTTCTAGGCCTATATGTTTAAGATAGATTTTAGTGTTCCCTATTGTAATACCACTAATCTTTTCTCATTTTTTCCTTCTTAATTCATTTTTGATTTCTCCTTTGTACTCTCTGTATTCAGCTTGATTCCCTACTGTGCTGCTGTTGCTGTCGTGTGTTTATTATACCAGCGTCTGTGTGTGTGAAACAGCAGAAAACTGAATCTTACAAGGTCTCAAATTTGGTTATAATTTAATGCCGGCGAATAACTTCAACCAAATTTTGTAGAAATTACTGATCTGAGACTGAATCACTTTTACATTTCCCCAGTGGGGAAAGGAAAGGACGCTGACTGAGTTTGATTGGACGAACGTGCAAGGGCCCACACACAGCGAGACACATGCACAAGTGGAGAATTGTGATTGTAAAACAGTAGTCAGATCAAAGTAGTTATGTATTTAAGACGTTTCCAGATATTCCAAACAAACATGTTGTGTATCGCCAATCTGCTTAAAGTTACACAACTGCTCACATTGCACATTAGTTTAATATTAGTGGAGCAGTGGTGAATGTCCTCACCTCCTACAGTGCTCATTAGTCAAGTGCTGACACCATGAGGGATGTCCTCGGCTTTATTGCTAGAGGAATAGCGAATAAAAGCAAGGAAGTTATGTTAAACAGTTATAAAAGACTGGTTAGGCCTCAGCTGGAGTATGGTTTTCAATTCTGTGCACCGCACTTTAGGAAGGATATCAAGGCCTTGGAGATGGTGCAGAAGAGATTTGAGAGAATTTTACCATGGATGAGCGACTTCAGTTATGGGGAGAGAATGGTTTGTTCTCTTTAGAGCAGAAATGGTTAAACAAAGATTTTATAGAGCTGTTCAAAATCATGACTGGTTTTGATCAGTAAATGAGGAGAACTTTCCTGTGGCTGAAGGGTCGGTAACCAGACAACGCAGATTTAAAGTGAGTGGAGAAAGAGCCACAGGCACCGTGAGGAAACATTCTGTTACACAGCGAGTTGGTGTGATCTGGAATGCATTGCCCGAAAGGGTGGTGGAAGCAGGTTCCATTGTAACATTGAAAAGAGAAGTGGATAAATACTTGAAATGAAAACATTTATAGGGCTATGAGGGAAAGATAGGGACAGTGTTAATAATGGGATAGCTCTTCCACAGAGTCAACACAGGCATGACGGGTCGAATGACCTTCCTCTGAGCTGTATCACATTGAGCCTATGATGCAGCCTCACCAAGTCAATGAAGGTGCATGATGAAGCGATCTCCGCACAGAGGTTTCAATCCACCGGCAAATCCCAAGAAGCAGATATTGAAACAATCAAATCTGCCTCTGGCGCTACAGTAATCGGTTACTATGAACCAGAAGCAGCATCATCGGTTCAATATTGGCCTACAATATAGGTGTGGATAGAAAGACGAAAGTTAACCCATTGCTGGAGATTTGCTATCTGCGGTCGGAGAGATGGAACAGTAAGCAGACAAGGATCAGTTTTATGGGATGGACAATGGAGGCCATGACATGGAAAAGGATGCCAGATGAGACCATTTCTAGAAATAGGCCCTACAAATAGTAGATGCATTGCTGGTCATCTTCCAGAACTCAATAGACTCTGGAACGGTACCCATGGATTGGCGGGTAGCTAATGTTACCCCACTATTCAAAAAAGGTGGTAGAGAAAAGGCGGGGAATTATAGACCAGTAAGCTTGACATCGGTAGTGGGGAAAATGCTAGAGTCCATTATAAAAGATGTAATAGCAGAGCACTTGGAAAGCAGTGACTGGATCGGACAAAGTCAACATGGGTTTACAAAAGGTAAATCATGCTTGACTAATCTACTGGAATTTTTTGAGGATGTAACTGGTAAAATAGATAAGGGAGAACCAGTGGCTGTGGTGTATTTGGACTTTCAGAAGGCTTTAGATAAGGTCCCGCATAAGAAATTAGCATGCAAAATTAAGGCACATGGGATTGGGGGCAAGGTATTCACTTGGATAGAGAACTGGTTGGCGGACAGAAAGCAAAGAGTTGGAATAAATGGGTCGTTATCCGAGTGGCAGGCAGTGACTAGTGGGGTACCGCAAGGATCGGTCCTAGGACCCCAGCTGTTCACAATATATATTAATGATCTGGACAAGGGAATTGGATGTAATATCTCCAAATTTGCAGACAACACAAAGCTGGGGGGGAGGGTATGCTGTGAGGAGGATGTCGTGAAACGCCAGCACGATTTGGACAGGTTGGGTGATTGGTCAGAAACATGGCAAATGCACTATAATGTGGATAAATGTGAGGTTATCCACTTTGGTGGCAAAAACAGGAAGGCAGATTATTATTTGAATGGTAATAGTTTGGGAGAAGGGGAAGTGCAAAGAGACCTGGGTGTTCTTGTACACCAGTCGCTGAAGGTAAGCATGCAGGTGCAGCAGGCGGTTAAGAAGGCAAATGGTATGTTGGCCTTCGTAGCAAGAGGGTTCGAGTACAAGAACAAGGATGTCTTGCTACAGTTGTACAGGGCCTTGGTGAGACCACACCTTGCGTATTGTGTGCAGTTTTGGTCGCCTTACCTAAGGAAGGACGTTCTTGCCATGGAAGGAGTGCAGCGAAGATTCACCAGGCTGATACCTGGGATGGCAGGAATGACGTATGAGGAGAGATTGGGTTGATTGGGCTGATACTCACTGGAGTTCAGAAGATTGAGAGGGGATCTCATCGAAACCTATAAAATTATGTCAGGCCTGGACAGACTAGATGCAGGAAGGATGTTTCTGACGGCCGGGGAGTCCAGTACCAGGGTTCATAGTCTAAGGATAAGGGGTAAACCATTTAGGACTGAAATGAGGAGGAATTTCTTCACCCAGAGAGTGGTGAACCTGTGGAATTCTCTGCCACAGAGGGCGGTGGAGGCCAGTTCATTAAGTATATTCAAGAAAGAGTTGGATATATTTCTTAAGGCTAAAGGGATCAAGGGATATGGGGAGAAGGCAGGGACCGGGTACTGAATTTGGATGATCAGCCATGATCTCATTGAATGGCGGAGCAGGCTCGAAGGGCCGAATGGCCTACTCCTGCTCCTATCTTCTATGCATCTATGTATTTCGAATGCTGTGGGAAGGTGAATGATGGACAAGGAAGGGTTACACACCATGGTCACAGACATGGAGGTTGTAGTTTGTGACTGTTCAGGGCAGCTTAGAGTTACATAGAAACTGCAGCAGAAAAACAGTTCATTCGGCCCAAGTGGTCTATGCTGTGTTTATACTCCAGGGGAACCTCCTCCCACTCTAATTACATCTTGACACCGTGTCCACTTTTATACGTTCCACGGCGTTAGACTTGCGACACCAATATTAAATAACATTCAGAACGCCGGAGATCCCATCCTTCTGGAATGAATTGAGCGAGTTTCTTGCACTCCCCTCACTTCCGAAAAAAATGAGGTTATTCACGTTGGACCTAAAAAGCAGAGATCAGAGAATTTTCAAAATGGTTAGAAGTTAGGAGCCATGCATGAGCAGAGAGAACTAGGGGCCCAAGTACAGAAGTCACTAGAAGCTCGTTGATAGGTACCAAAAATAAGTAAAAGTCTAATGGAATGTTGGCCATTATCTCGAGGGCTGGAATACAAAGGGTAGAAGTTCTGTTCCAGCTGTACAGAGCTCTGGTTAGACCCATTTAGAGCACTGTGTTTAGTTCTGGGCACCGCACCTCGGGAACAATATCTTGGCTTTGGAGGTGGTGTAGCTCAGATTCACCAGAACGATACCAGGGCTAAAAGCTTTAAATTAAAAGGATAGATTGCATAGACAAAGCTTTTATTCCCTTGATTATGCTAAATTAAGGGGTGATCTAATTGAGGTGTTTAAGATGATCAAAGGAATTGCTGGGATAGAGTTAAACTATTTCCTTTGGTGGACGAGTCCAGAAAAAGGGGGCATTGTGGTTATTCGGGTTCACCAATTGTAGGTGTTGGACGAATGCCTTTCAAATAATCGAGGTCAACTCCAGGAGAACAATCAAATAGTTCTTTCATGCAAGAATAATCAAATTCCAACAGCTGGCTGAGATCGGTACAGGAGAGCCATTAAGTAGGTCTTAACCAGACGGAGACGCCACAAGGACTGACTAGTCAGTCCCGGGGAATGCGTCATGACGTCATCGCGTTTTCCCGCGCTTGGGGCGGTCATGTGATGTGCGGCATGATGTCATCGTGTTTGCCCGCACTTGGGGCGGTCACGTGATGTGCGACGTGCCGTCATCGCGTTTGCCCGCGTCATCGCATTCGCCTGCGCTCCCGAAGGGGGAATGCCCTGAACCGGCAAACTGTATATATACATCGTTAAAGGGAATTATGTCCGGTAAGTAAGGGACACTCGGTGGTACTGCACCATGCGCCCCCCCCAGCATTCACTTTAATGGTCAACGTCAAACAATGAGATGGTCTGACGAGCCTGTCTGAATGACCCCTGTAGTCTCGAGACGGAGACTGTTGGGTGGCTGGCGGTCGTACTTGGGTTGGCTTAACGACGATGGGTGGCTGGTGGTCAGGTGGATGATCGTACCTGATGTGCCGTAATGACGATGGTGGCCGGTGGCCTTGGCGGTCGTGCTGTCTCGACTTGGCGGGCGAGGTCTAAAGGTGCTGGTCGTGAGTGGATCGTTGCATGCGTCGTGGCGGATAAAATGTATCCAGCCTTGCGAAGGACCGTGGCGTCATGGCGAATAAAATGTATTCAGCCATGCGAAGGACCATGGAAGCGTGTGACCTCTGCAGCCCATGGTTCGAAGCGGGCGCCGGGGCGAAATAGCTGGCCGCGTCATAGTGACTGGCAGGTTTGGCAGACACGGACCATGGTTCTGTCATTGTTGGAAGAAGGTCCCCAGTCTGACGAAATCTGCAGGAACGCCGAACGGGCGATCCAGGAGGAAATAAACGTGTGTCTTGGCAGGTCAGTGAACTCACCGACAGGCGAGCGAACTCTTCGGCATTCGGGAACGCACGGAACGGTGCGTGCCGTAGTGCTACTACGGTAACACAAGAGAGTGAACCATTGCTGCGTTGATCAGCGAACTCTTCGGCAGTCGAGAACGCAGACGAGAGTGACCCGATGCTGCGTTGATCAGTGATCGGTGATGACAGCAATTTTCGCGTGGCCGATCGCAGCCGCGGGATGCCCGCTGGACCCGTCCTCGATGGTTGCAGCGTCAGTAGATGTTTGCTTTTGTTGAGGGGAAAACTGTAGAGAGGACGGCAACGCTTCTAGTTGTTGTTGATTTCGGTAGGGGGAAAACTGCCGGGAGGGCGACAATGCTTCTAGTTGTTGTTCATTTAGGGGGAAAATGCCAGGAGGGCGGCAACGCTTTGCCTTCGCGCTGAAAAGCGTGGTAGAAGAAACAGACCAGCAGGCTGACGGGCTGGTGCTGCGTTGGCGGGGGATGGGTCCCCGTGGTTTGCGAGGGGCGAATCTTCGTGGTTTCCGAGGGATGGGCCCTCGTGTTTTGCGAGGGAGGAATCCTCATGGTTTGCGAGGGAGGAATCCTCTTGGTTTGCGAGGGGCGAATCCTCGTGTTTTGCGAGGGGCGAGTCCTCGTGGTTTGCGAGGGGCGAGTCCTCGTGGTTTGCGAGGGGCGAGTCCTAGTGGTTTGCGAGGGGCGAGTCCTAGTGGTTTGCGAGGGGCGAGTCCTCGTGGGTTGCGAGGGGCGAATCCTCGTGGTATGCGAGGGGTGAGTCCTCATGGGTTGCGAGGAGCGAATCCTCGTGGTTTGCGAGGAGCGAATCCTCGTGGTTTGCGAGGGGCGAGTCCTCGTGGTTTGCGAGGGGCGAGTCCTCGTGGTTTGCGAGGAGTGAGTCCTCGTGGTTTGCGAGGGGCGAGTCCTCGTGGGTTGCAAGGAGCGAATCCTCGTGGTTTGCGAGGGGCGAGTACTCGTGGGTTGCGAGGGGCAAGGCCTCGTGGGTTGCGAGGGTTGGTTTGCGAGGACTGAGTCCTCGTGGCCTCTCCACCGGAGCGCGCTCCGATCCTGTGAGCCCGAAAACGTGCTGCACCCGCGCTGTGAGGGTGTTATACTTGCTGTTCCGCCGTGGGGTTCTCAAAGAGGCTGACGCTCCGAAATTCGGTAGAGCTGTCGAAAACGGAGACTGTATCCAGGTACGTGGTCTGTGCCGTATCAATGTTGCACAGGGCGAACGGGGCTTCTACCAGAATAAAGCACGAGGGCGATTTTTGCTCCCAGTGTTGCCGTAGCAGAGCGAAACGGCTGTAGCTTCCATGCGTGCTTCTTTCGTGAAAGACGTTCACGAAAAACGGGGTCACCAATGTAGGTATTGATGGGCTCACGGTGTTGGTCACCAATTGTAGGTATTCGGGTTCACCAATTGTAGGTGTTGGACGAATGCCTATCAAATAATCGAGGTCGACTCCAGGAGAACAATCAAATAGTTCTTTAATGCAAGAATAATTGAATTCCAACAGCTGGCTGAGATCGGTACAGGAGAGCCATTAAGTAGGTCTTAGCCAGACGGAGATGCCACGAGGACTGACTAGTCCATCCCGGGGATTGCGGCGTGATGTCATCGCGTTTGCCCGCGCTTGGGGTGGTCACGTGATCTGCGGCGTGATGTCATCGCGTTTGCCCGCGTCATCGCGTTCGCCCGCGCTGCCAAAGGGGGAACGCCCCGAACCGACAAACTGTATATATACATCGTTAAAGGGAATTATGTCCGGTAAGTAAGGGACACTCGGTGGTACCACTACGGCATAACCTTAAACGCAGAGCTCGGCCGTTCAGGGGTGATGTTAGAAAACACTTCAGACAAAGTGTAGTGGAAATCTGGAACACTCGCCCTCAAAAAGCTGTTGGGTTTCGGTCAATTGAAAATGGCAAAACTGTCATTGATAGAATTTTGTTAGGCAATGGTATTTAGGCTCATGGAACCAAGGCGGGGAGATGGAGTTAACATAGAAGATAGGAGCAGCAGTAGGCCATTTGGCCCCTTGAGCCTGCTCCGCCATTTAATGAGATCATGGCTGATCATCCAAATTCAGTACCCTGTCCCTGCTGTCTCCCCATATCCCTTGATACCTTTAGCCTTAAGAAATATATCTAACTCCTTCTTGAATACATTTAATGAATTGGCCTCAACTGACTTCTGTGGTCGAGACTTGCACGGGTTCACCACTCTCTCTGGGTGAAGAAATTCCTCCTCATCTCTGTCCTAAATGGCTTACCCCTTATCCTTAGACTGTGACCCCTGGTTCTGGACTCCCCCGCCATTGGAAACATCCTTCCTGCATCTAGTCTGTCTAGTCCTGTTAGAATTTTATAAGTTTCAATGCGATCCCCTCTCTAGCGAATATAAGCATAATTGACCCAATCTCTCCCCATACATCATTCCTGCCATCCCAGGTATCAGTCTGGTGAATCTTTGCTACACTCCCTCCATGGCAAGAACTTCCTTCCTCAGATCAGGCGACCAAAACTGCACACACTACTCAAGGTGTGGTCTCACCAAGGCCCTGTACAACTGCAGCAAGACATCCTTGCTCCTGTACTCGAATCCTCTCGCTATGAAGGCCAACATACCATTTGCCTTCTTAACCGCCTGCTACACCTGCATGCTTACCTTCAGCGACTGGTGCACAAGGACACCCAGGTCTCGTTGCACTTCCCCTTTTCCCAATCTATTGCAGTTCAGATAATCTGCCTTCCTGTTTTTGCCACCAAGTGGCTAACCTCGCATTTATCCACATTGGGCAGATGCAGTATAATCACCCAACCTGTCCAAATCATACTGGAGTTTCTCTGCATCCTTCTCACAGCACACGCGCCCACCCAGCATTGTGTTGTCTGCAAATTTGGAGATCGAACATCAAGTTCCCTCGTCTAGATCAGTAATATATATTGTGAATAGCTGGGGTCCTAGCACCAATCCCTGCGCTACCCCACTAGTCACTGCCTGCCACTCGGAAAAAGACCCGTTTATTCCAACTCTTTGCTTCCTGTCTGCCAACCATTTCTCTATCCAAGTCAGTACCTTACCCCCAATCCCATGTGCTTAACTTTGCATGCTAATCTCTTATGCGGGACCTTATCAAAGCCTTCTGAAAGTCCAACTACACCACATCCACTGGTTCTCCCTTATCTATTCTACCAGTTACATCCTGAAAAAATTCCAGCAGAGTAGTCAAGCATGATTTACCTTTTGTAAATCCATGTTGACTTTGTCCGATCCTGTCACTGTTTTCCAAGTGCTCTGCTATTACATCTTTTATAATGGACTCTAGCATTTGGCCCACTACCGATGTCAGGTTTACGGGTCTATAGTTCCCCGTTTTCTCTCTACCATCTTTTTTAAATAGTGGGGTTACATTAGCTACCCTCCAATCCATGGGAACTGTTCCAGAGTCTATAGAATTTTGGAAGATGCCCAGCAATGCATCTACTGTTTCTAGGGTTACTTCCTTAAGTACCCTAGGATGTAGATTATCAGGCCCTGGGGATTTATCGGCCTTCAATCCCGTCAATTTCCCTACAAATACTGATTTCATTCAGTTCCTCCGTCTCATTAGACCCTATGTTCCCCGACATCTCTGGGAGGTTATTTGTGTCCTCCTTTGTGAAAACAGAACCAAAGTATGTATTTAATTGGTCTGTGATTTTGTTGTCCCCCATTATGAATTCCCCTGATTCTTACTACAAGGGACATACACTTTTCACCAATCTTTTTCTCTTCACATATCTATAGAAGCTTTTACAGTCAGTTTTTATGTTCCCTGAAAGCTTACTCTCATATTCTATTTTCCCCCTCTTAATTAAGTGCGAGTCAGCAGAGAGTGCTGTGAGTTTGTGTAAGTGTGTGAGTTAGGGTAAGTGGGGTGTTATGTGCTCTTTTCAAACTTTAACTCTGTGGGTTGTTGTTAATAAGGCCTTTCTGGTGCAGAGTGACTGGTAAGCCATTTAACTGGTGTAATTAGAGGGATTGATTTAATTTAAATCCAATTAATTAAAGGGGATACCAGCATCTAAAATCGGGCAGAGGGTGTCCATAACTAACAATAAAAAAATAAATTAATTACATAGAATGGAGCAGGTGATCTGTTACTGTTGCGAGATGTGGGAGCCGGTGGACCCCATTGAGGCTCACGGTGATTACGTCTGTGACAAGTGTCTGCTGCTACAGCAACTCCAGCTCCGTGTCGATGAGCTGGAGTCTGAGCTTCAGACACTGCGACACATCAGGGAGAAGTACCTGGACTCTGTGTATCAGGAGGTGGTCACAACTATGAAGTTAATTAATTCAGATGTAGCCCAAAGGTCAGGGACAGGACAGTGCGACTACGAGTGAGGCAGGTACGGGGATCCAGGAGGTAGAGCTGGAGGAGCCGCAGCAGGTTTGAGATTCTTACTCCCTGTGGGGACAGGAGCAGGGACTGCAGGGAGGATGAGCAACCTGGCCACAGCACCGTGGAACGGGGGGCCATTCAAGAGGGGGGAGTAAATAGAAATGTTGTAGTGGTAGGCGATAGTATTACTAGGGGGATAGATAGAGTTCTCTGCAGCCGAGAGCGAGAGTCCCGAAGGCTGTGTTGCCTACCCGGTGCCAGGGTTAAGGACATCTCCTCTGGGCTGGAAATAAACTTGCAGTGGGAGGGGGTGGATCCAGTTGTCATGGTCCATGTTGGTACAAATGACGTAGATAGGACTAGGAAGCCGGTTCTGTTAAAGGAGTATGAGCAGCTAGGGGTCAAATTAAAAAACAGAACCTCAAGGGTAATAATCTCTGGATTATTACCTGAGCCACGAGCGAATTTGGCTAGGACAAATAAAATTAGAGAGTTAAATGCGTGGCTCAAAGACTGGTGTGGGAGAAATGGGTTTTGCTTCCTGGGACACTGGCACTAGTACTGGGGCAGGAGGGAGCTGTTCCGTTGGGACGGGCTTCATTTGGTCAGTGCTGGGACTAGAGTCCTGGCGGATCATATAACTAGGGCTGTAGCGAGGGCTTTAAACTAACCAGTCGGGGGGAGGTTCCTAGAGAGCAAATAATAAAAATGACAACAGAGAAGGTCATAGACTTAGGTAGCAGTGGGGAAATTAAAAACCAGAGCGTGTCAGGAAGGGGCAGAAGGTATGGAGTAAAAGATAAAGTAATAAAAAGGGCAAAAGCAGGAACTAAGTGTCACAAATCATATTTGAAAGTTCTCTATCTGAATGCATGTAGCATTCGTAACAAAATAGACGAGTTAATGGCACAAATAACTACATATGGGTATGATCTTGTGGCCATTACAGAAACATGGCTGCAGGGTGACAATGCCTGGGAATTAAACATACCAGATTATTTAACGATCAGGAAGGACAGGCAGGTAGGAAGGGGAGGTGGGGTGGCTATGTTAATAAAGGAAGGAATCACTGTAATACAGAGAAATGATATTGGGTCAAAAGATCAGGATAATGAAACAGTTTGGGAGGAGATGAGGAATAATAAGGGGAAAAAAACACGTGGGCGTAGTCGATAGGCCTCCAAACAGTTGCAACTCTGTTGGACGGAGTATCAATCAGGAAATAGTTGAGGCTTGTAATAAGGGAACATCTATAATCATGGGGGATTTTAACTATCATATTAATTGGACAAATCAAATTGGGCAGGGCTGCCTTGAGGATGAGTTCATTGTGTGTATTAGGGATGGACTTCTTGAGCAGTATGTAACTGAACCGACCAGGGGGCAAGCAACCTTAGATCTGGTCCTGTGTAACTATTGTATCCGTGTGTTAATGGAGACACGAAATGCAGGAGTTGGTTTAACAGGTGTTTACTGAACAAAGTCTGGAGGTGAACTAAAAGATACAACACGCTATACAGGCTTATATACCCGAGTGGTCACTACCGGTATTACAGTACACAGGGGCTCTTAAAGGTACATACACTACAATTCCTCCCCTTTTTAGATAATTAGTACATAACATTTTAAGTAATCATTAATTAACATGTTTACAAGAACAATAATCTACACATTCGCTGCAGTTAATCAATTATAAGTCAGTCTCTCTGGAGGCTTCCTGACTCGGTCCGGATAACGCCTCGGTGGTGCAGTAGTTTTCGGTGGTGTAGTAGGTTCTTTTGGCAAGGTCGATTCAGCTTGAATGCCAACGTCGGGTTCATCTGGTTCCAGTATCACTGGATCGGAGGTAGATACTATGGGTATCTCTGCTTCATCATTAGGCGTATAGAGTTGTGGTGTAGGTTGTCCCTTTTCGGATGACTCTATGATCTGGTCAGCATGGCACCTTATTATGCTTTCTCCAATGTCCACGGTATACATCAGCGGTCCTAGTCGTGTGCAAATAGTTCCAGGCTGCCATTTCTCGGTACGGTAGTCCCGGGCCAAAACTTGTTGACCTATCTGGAATGTTCTAGTTGGCCTTTCATTCACACCTTGAAATTGCCGGTTCTCCACGTCCCTTCTGATGTTTGGCTTGATCAAATCCAGCCGGCATCTTAGTCTTCTATTGAAAAACATCATGGCGGGAGTTTGGTTTGTAACCACATGTGTTGCATTCCTGTACGCAAACAAGAAGTTATCTGCCTTATGTTGTAGATTTATGTCTTCATTACCCATGGCATTTATGGCCTTCTTGAAGGTCTGGACAAACCTTTCAGCTAATCCATTGGTGGCGGGATGGTATGGGGCGGACGTGTAGTGCTTAACCCCATTGTTTTTTAAGAACTTCCTGAATTCTTCGGACACAAATTGCGGTCCATTATCAGAACAGATCTGTTCAGGCAGCCCATTCCTGGCAAATATGGTCCTTAATACTGTGATGGTTTTTTTCCGTGGTGGTGGAGGACATCTTTATTACCTCCGGCCACTTGGAGTGTGCATCCACCGCGATTAAGAACATTGAGTCCATAAATGGACCAGCAAAGTTGATATGTACCCTTTGCCATGGAGATGAGGGCCACTCCCATGGATGTAGAGGGGCTTGTGGTGGGGCGTTTTGGACCTTCTGGCATCCTAGACAGCTCTTGGTCATTTCTTCGATGTCTCCATTGATACCTGGCCACCACACACACGCTCTGGCTAGGTTCTTCATTTTCACTCCACCCTGATGCCCCTCATGAAGCTCCTTTAGCACTTTATCCTGGAGTTTGGGTGGAATCACCACTCTGGATCCACACATCAAGGTTCCTCAGCACACTGACAGCTGTTCTCTTCTTTGCGAGAATGCTGGCAACAGTGGTTCGCCAGGTGTTGGCCATCCCTTCACCGTTAAATCGTAGACTCGTGAGAGTCGGGTCATTTCTCGTTTCCTTTTCAATGGTCGAATTTGTTACTGGTAGACATTCCACTATGGTTGAGTGGAACATCTCCACTGGGTCCACTGTAGGTGCCTCTTCTACCGTTGGCAACGGTAGGCGCGATAAACTGTCAGCATTCCCATGCTGCTTTGATCCATTGTATTCTATGTCATATTGGTGTGCCCCTAGGAAAAGGGACCATCTCTGTAGCCTTTGCGCTGTCATAATGGGAACGCCCTTTTCAGGGTTGAATATGGAGACGAGGGGTTGATGGTTAGTAAACAAGGTAAATTTTTGTCTGCGTAGGTAATGGTTGAATTTCTTCACTCCCCACACCAGCCTCAGTGCTTCCCTGTCGATCTGGGCATAGTTACGCTCAGCTGAGTTCAATGAGCGTGATGCAAAAGCTATCGGCCGCTCCGAGCCATCAGAGAATCTATGCGATAATACCGCTCCTACGCCGTAAAGGGATGCATCGCACGCCAGTCTAAATTGGCAGTGATGGGTTGTAATGAGCCAACACTTCCTTGGACGTGATCAAGCCTTTGCATTTATGGAAGGCACGTTTACAGTCTTCGCGCCATTTCCAAATTACTCCCGTTTGTAGCAGTGCGTTAAGAGGGTGCAGAACAGTTGACAAGTTCAGTAAAAATTTATGATAGTAATTTATCAATCCCAGGAACGACCTTAATTGTGAGACATTTTCAGGTGCTGGGGCTTTTATGACCGCTTCAATTTTTTCAGGTGACTTATGCAACCCTTCTTCGTTAATTATATGGCCACAATATGATATTTGTTTCTGGAAAAATTCGCACTTGGGGCGATTTGCTCGTAGGCCCCGTTCTCTCAGCCTAGTGAGCACCTGCTCCAAATTGGCAAGGTGCTCGTTGTCGTTTTCTCCTGTTACAAGGATGTCGTCTAGGTAGCATTGAGTCCCCGGAATCCGTTGCAGGACTTGCTCCATATCTCTTTGCCAGATAGCTGGAGCTGATGCTACTCCGAAAACCAGTCGACTGTACTGGTACAGGCCTTTGTGTGTGTTTATCTTGAGATACTTTTTAGAGGCCTCCTCAACCTCCATCTGCCTGTGCCAAGTCAATTTTGGTGACATGTTTCACTCCGGATAGTGAGGGGAAAATATCTTCTATCCTTGGAAGAGGATACTGTACTGTGTGAAGGCCTGGGTTTACAGTCACCTTGAAGTCCCCACAGAAGCAAATTTTTCTCTGTTCTTCAGATTTATCATTAATCAATGTTTTCTTCATGACCGGGACGATGGGTGTTGCCCACTCGCTCCAATCTACCTTGGATAACACGCCTGCCTTTTCCAAATTCTCCAGCTCTGCCTCGACTGCTGGACGAATTGCGTATGGCACCGGCCTTGCCTTAAAAATCTTGGGAATTGCCGCATCTTCCACTTTTATTGAGGCGGTGACTCCTTTCAAGGTTCCTAGTTCCTGTTGAAACATTTCTTTGGCGTTGGCCAAGATGTCTTTTAATCGTTCAGGTATGACGTCATCATCATTTTTTTTCTTACTGGTCACCGTCAGTGCCTGAATGGAGAGCCAATCTAAACGTATCTTCCTGATCCATTCACGTCCTAACAGCAGTGGACCACCATCTTGCAGAACGTAAAAATATAACTTCTGTATTTCCTTGCCGTTGTATACAACAGGCACCCTTATTATCCCTCTGGGGTATACTTTCTGCCCCGTATATGTCTTCATGATAATGGATGTGTCTTTCAAAGGTATATGCGGAAATAGCCGCTCGTAATCCCGTCGACTTATGACAGTCAGAGCTGATCCTGTATCTAGCTCCATTTTAACTGGGGACCCCGCTATCGTGAGGGTAACCCAAATGGTCTGGTAATCTTCTTTGGCAATTACATTGTGTAATTTGAGACAGCTTAGTCTCTTGTTTCCGGAGTTGCTATCGCTCTTCTGGTCTTCGGAGCTACTGTCCGTCATCATTTGTACCTTTCTGTACTTTTCCTTATTGATTTTTTTTCTGTCAGTGGATTTTTTGTTTCCAGATCGGCATACACGTGCAATGGGTCCAATCTTTCCGCTTTGCCTGCATGCTTTGTCCTTGAACCAGCAGTCCCTCTGGTCATGGGTGGATCTGCCGCAGCAATAACATCTCTCGAAACCCCGTGTCATTTCATGGGTGCCGAAGTCCTGTGGCTTTTGCTGTATCTCTGCAGCTCCTCTTGCTGCTGCTTCATATGATACAGCCACACTGAAAGCCTTGTCCAATGTCAAATCTTTCTCAGAAAATAGCATTGTCTGTGTTCCTTCACTTAGGAGATGGCAGACGAATTTGTCTCGTAGAGAATCTGCTAGTCCTGCCCCGAATTGGCAGTGCTTTGACAGCTTTCTTAATTCGGTGAGGTAATCAGCATTACTTTCATTCTTGTGCTGATTCCTCCTGAAGAATTTGAATCGTTCCGCTATCAGCAGCGGTGTTGGGTATAAGTGCTCCTGTAGGGTATCAACAATCTCCTTAAAATTCTTGTCCATCGGTTTGGCTGGAGTGATTAAGTTTCGTAACAGCCCGTATGTCCATGCGCCCATCAGATTTAGAAGTACCGATGACTTTTTATCATCCTCTACTTCATTCGCTGTGGAATATACCTCCACTCCTTCCACATATGTGGTCAAATCCTCCATATTACTATCGAAAGCATTAATATTGCCAGTCTTAGGCACCCTGAAAATCAAAAATGGCGCCTCCCGCGTTTCCTTTCTTCCCTGCCGAGTAATAATGGCGCCTCCCGCGCTTTCCCGCCGCTGCTGCTGACAACGCTGTTCTCCGCGGTTTATATTTACACAGATATTTTTAATAGTTGGAGACTCGTTCCCGCCGGACTCTCTGGGACTTTTCCCTCCCTCTGCTTGGTCCGACCGCCGACCTGCTTTGCAGCGCCGGCCGTCTCCTGAGTGCTCCACCCTCCATCTCTGTTTGCCTCCGCCTTCCGACTCGCTGCTCGGCCCCGCTGCAGAGCCACCCAATCGAGCCGCAGCCCGCTGCCCTGGAAGGATTACTACAGTACCTGCCACCAGCCCGGCTAGCTGGTGAAACCACAGAATTTGTTTTTTCTTCGACCTTCGTCTGAGGAATCGATCTCCTTGAGGTGCCGCCTAATTGCAGGTAAGTCCGTTTCCAATTTGTCGCCACTATTGTATCCGTGTGATAATGGAGACACGGAATGCAGGAGTTGGTTTACAGGTGTTTACTGAACAAAGTGTGGAGGTGAACTAAAAGATACAAGACGCTATACAGGCTTATATACCCGAGTGGTCACTACCGGTATTACAGTACACAGGGGCTCTTAAAGGTACATACACTACAGTAACGAGACAGAATTAATTAAAAATGTCCCAGTAAAGGATCCCCTTGGAATGAGTGACCATAACATGGTTGAATTCCATATTCAGTTAGAGGGTGAGAAGGTTGGATCTCAAACAAGCGTGCTAAGCTTGAATAAAGGAGACTATGAAGGTATGAGAGCGGAATTGAGTAGAGTGGATTGGGAAAATAGATTAAAGGGTAAGACGATACATGATCAGTGGTGTACATTTAAGGAGTTATTTTACAACTTCCAAAAAAAATATATTCCACTGAGAAGGAAAGGGTGTAAAAGAAAAGACAGCCATCCGTGGCTAAGTAAAGAAATTAAGGATAGTATTCGACTAAAAACAAGGGCATATAAGGTAGCCAAATCTAGTGGGTGGATAGAGGATTGGGAAAACTTTAAAAGACAGCAAAAAATAACAATAAGATTGATTAAGAAAGGGAAGATAGATTATGAAAGTAAATGAGCAAAAAATATAAAAACAGATAGTAAGAGGTTTTATATTTATATCAAAAGAAAAAGGGTGGCTAAAGTAAATGCTGGTCCCTTAGAGGATGAGGCCGGGAAATTAAGTGGGAAATATGGAGATGGCAAAAACACTGAATATTTTGTATCAGTCTTTACAGTAGAAGACACTAAGAATATTCCAACACTGGACAAACAGGGGGCTATAGGGTGGGAGGAGTTAAACACGATCAAAATCACTAAGGAAGTGGTACTCAATAAAATAATGGGTCTCAAGGCGGATAACTCACCGGGACCTGATGGCTTACATCCTAGGGTCTTGAGGGAAGTGGCAGTAGGGATTGTGGATGCATTAGTAATAATTTTCCAAAACTCCCTGGACTCAGCAAAGGTCCTGGCAGACTGGAAAACTGCTAATGTAACACACTTATTTAAAAAGGGCAGTAGACAGAATGCTGGAAACTATAGACCGATTAGCCTAACATCTGTGGTAGGTAAAATTTTGGAGTCCATTATTAAGGAGACAGTAACAGGACATTTGGATAATCATAATTTAATAGGACAAAGTCAGCATGGTTTTATGAAGGGGAAGTCATGTTTGACAAATTTGCTGGAGTCCTTTGAGGAAGTAACGTATAGGGTGGATAAAGGGGAACCAGTGGACGTTGTGTATTTAGACTTCCAAAAGGCATTTGACAAGGTGCCACACAAGTTTATTGCTTAAGATAAAAAATCACGGGATTGGGGGTAATATTCTGGCATGGATAGAGGATTGGCTATCTAACAGAAGGCAGAGTGTTGGGATAAATGGTTCATTCTCAGACTGGAAATCAGTAACTAGTGGTGTTCCGCAGGTGTCAGTGCTGGGTCCCCAACTCTTTACAATCTATATTAACGATTTGGAGGAGGGGACCGAGTGTAACATCAAAGTTTGCAGATGATACTAAGATGGGAGGGAAAGTAGTGAGTGAGGAGGACATAAAAAACCTGCAAGGGGACATAGACAGGCTAAGTAAGTGGGCAGAGATTTGGCAGATGGAATACAATACTGGAAAGTGTGAGGTTATGCACTTTGGCAGGAAAAATCGTAGAGCAAGTTATTAACTTAATGGCAAGAAACTGGAAAGTACTGAGTACAAAGGGATCTGGGGGTCTTGGTGCAGGAAACTCAAAAGGTTAGTATGCAGGTGCAGCAAGTGATTAAGAAGGCCAATGGAATGTTGGCTTTCATTGCTAGGGGGATAGAGTATAAAAATAGGGAGGTATTGCTGCAGTTATACAAGGTATTGGTGAGACCGCACCTGGAATAGAGCATACAGTTTTGGTGTCCATACTTAAGAAAGGACATACTTGCTCTCGAGTCAGTACAAAGAAGGTTCACTCGGTTAATCCCGGGGATGAGTGGATGGACATATGAGGAGAGGTTGAGTAGATTGGTACTCTTCTCATTGGAGTTCAGAAGAATGAGAGGCGATCTTATTGAAACATATAAGATTGTGAAGGGTTTGGATCGGGTGGATGCGGGGAGGATGTTCCCGATGATGGGTGAAACTAGAACTAGGGGGCATAGTCTTAGAATAAGGGGCTGCTCTTTCAAAACTGAGATGAGGAGGAACTACTTCACTCAGAGGGTGGTAGGTCCATGGAATATGCTGCCCCAAAAAGCTGTAGAAGCTACATCATTACATAAATTTAAAACAGAAATAGACAGTTTCCTAGAAGTAAAGGGAATTAAGGGTTACGGGGAGCGGGCAGGAATTTGGACATGCGTCTAGGTTCGGATCGGTCATGGCCCTGTGGGTAGCGGAGCGGGCCCAGTGGCCGTGTAGCCTGATCCTGCTCCTATTTCGTGTGTCTAATTCTGTTAGATTCAGGAGGTGGTTCTGTGATAGTGGATTTGAGGTTAGGATCAGATCAGCCATGATCTTATTGAATGGCGGAGCAGGCTAGAGGGGCCGATTGGCCTACTCCTGCTCCTATTTCTTATGTTCTTATGTAATCCCTTTGTCCTCCTTTGCTGAATCCTAAACTGCTCGCAATCCTCAGGTTTGCTGCTTTTTCTGGCCAATTTATATGTCCACTCCTTGGATCTTACGCTATCCCTAATTTTGCTTGTTTGCCACGGTTGAGCCACCGTTTTTGTTTTATTTTTATGCCAGACCGGGATGAACAAATTCTGTCGTTCATCCATGTGATCTTTAAATGTTTGCCATTGCCTATCCACCGTCAACCCTTTTAAGTAATGTTCCCCAATCCATCCTAGCCAACTCGCGCCTTATACCATCGTACTTTCCTTTATTTAAATTCAGGACCCTAGTCTCCGACTACTACTTCACTCTCCATCTTAATGAAGAATTCTATCACATGATGCTCCTCCCCAAGGTGCCTCGCACAACAACATTGCTAATCAATCCTTTCTCATTACATAATACCCAGTCTAAGATGGCTTGATCTCTAGTTGGTTCCTCGACATATTGTTCCAGGAAACCATCCCGTATACACTCTAGGAATTCCTCCTCCACAGTATTGTTACTAATTTGTTTAGCCCAATCTGTATGTAGATTCAAGTCACCCATGATAACTGCTGTGCCCTTATTGCACGCGTCTCTAATTTCCCATTTAATGCCATCCCCAACCTCGGCATTACTATTTGGGGCCTGTACACAACTCCCACTAACCTTTTCTGCCCCTTGGTATTTCTCAGCTCTACCTATACAGATTCCACATCATCAGAGCTAATATCCTTCCTTACGATTGTGTTAATCTCCTCTTTAACCAACAATGCCACCCCACCTCCTTTTCCTTTTTGCCTGTCCTTCCTGAATATTGAATACCCCTGGATGTTGAATTCCCGGCCTTGGTCACCCTGGAGCCATGTCTCTGTAATCCCAACCATATCATATCCATTTACATCTATTTGCACAGCTAATTCATCCACCTTATTACGAATACTCCTCGCATTAAGTAACAAAGCATTCAGGCTTGTGTTTTTAACACTTAGTCCTTTTAGAATTATTATTTACTGTGAGCCTGTTTGATTTACACCCTTGATTTCTCTGCCTTCCTGTCTTTTGCTTCTATCCTTGCTTACCTTACGTCTGTCTCCCTGCACAGGTTCCTAACCCCCTGTCATTTTAGTTTAAACCCTCCCCAACAGCACTAGCAAACACTCCCCCCTAGGACATCGGTCCCAGTCCTGCCCAGGTGCAAACCATACAGTTTGTACTGGTCCCACCTCCCCCAGAACTGGTTCCAATGTCCCAGGAATTTGAATCCCTCCACTTTGCACCATTACTCTAGCCACATATTCATCTGAAATATCCTTCTATTTCTACTCTGACTAGCACGTGGCACTGGTAGAAATCCTGAGATTACTACCTTTTGAGGTCCTATTTTTTAATTGACCTAACTCCCTATATTCTGCTTTTAGGACCTCATCCCATTTTTTACCTATATCATTGGTACCTATATGCACCACGACAACTGGCTGTTCACCCTCCCTCTCCAGAATGCCCTGCAGCCGCTCGGAGACATTCTTGACCCTTGCACCAGGGAGGCAACATACCATCCTGGAGTCTCGTTTGCGGCCGCAGAAGCACCTATCTATTCCCCTTACAATAGAATCCCCTATCACTATAGCTCTCCTCTTTTTTCCTCCTACCGTCCTGTGCTGCAGATCCACCCATGGTGCCAGGAAGTTGGCTGTTGCTGCCTTCCTCCATAAGCCAACTCCCCCAACAATATCCAAAATGGTATATCTGTTTGAGTGGGGGATGGCCACAGGGGACCCCTGCACTACCTGCCTGCGCCTACTACTCTGCATGGTGGTCACCCATTCCCTTCCTGCCTGTGCAGCCTTTAGCTGTGGTGTGACCAACTCCCTAAATGTGCTATCCACGACGTCCTCAGCATCGCAAATGCTCCAGTGTATATCCTTTCGCAGCTCCAGCGCCGCAAGGCGGTCTGCCAGCAGCTGCATCTGGATACACTTCCCACACACATGGTCGTCGGACACAGGAAGTGTCCCTGATTTCCCACATTGCACAGGAGGAGCATGCCACGGGGCTGAGCTGTGCTGCCATGACTTGCCCTTTAATTAACTTAAATTAAATTACATCAAATCAAAGACCACTAATTACACTACAATTAAATGATATTAATTACTCAAGGGCCCTTGTTTACTAGCACTCCCTGCTACACAACAGAGACCTTGGAAACTATAAACCACAAAAAGTAAGACCTTATAAGCCTTATAGACTATTAACCTTAACTGTCAAACTATAGAGCAGTAAAAATACTCAACTGGCCGTACTCACCCAATCAGCTGCTTCCTCTTACCCTCGTCACTTATTGAATCGTGACGTGGCTCTGGGACGCTGCCACCTGTCTGAGATTGGTAAGCCTCTGAAAAAACCCGGGAAACTGAGTATAAATACTCACCAGCTGCTCCCGACACTGGGCCTCTGAACAAACCCGCGAAGCTGAGTACCAACTAAGATAAAGCTCAGCCATGATCAAATTGAATGGAGGAACAAGCTGGAACGAATGAATGGTCTACTCCTGTTCCTATGTACCTATATTCCTATGTCTCTATCTATTTATAAAGCCAATGTTTCCATATACTTTTCTAAAAGCCTTATCGTCCTGTCCTGCCACCTTCAAAGATTTCTCCATATTTTCCTGTTCCTGCAACCCCTTTAAAATTGAAACATTTAGTTTATATTGCCGCATTCTTCCTTACCAAGTGCATCACTTCACACTTCTCTACATTAAATTTCACCTGCCATGTGTCTGCCCATTTCACCAGACGGTCTATTTCCTTCTGGAGTCTTCTCCTATCCTCCTCATAGTTTGACTTTTTCGAGATTCGTGTCATCGACAAACTTTTAAATTATGCTCTGTATACCTAAGTCCAGGTCACTAAAATATATCAAAAAGAGCAGTGGTCCTAATACCGACCCCTGGGGACACCACTGTATACTTCCCTCCAGTGTGAACAATATCGGTTCACAACTACTTTCTGTTTTCTGTCCCTTCGCCAATTTAGTATCCACGCTGCCACTGCTCCTTTAATATCATTGGCTTCAATTTTGTTAATAGTCTATTATGAGGTAATTTATCAAACGCTTTCTGAAAGTCCATATATTGAACATCAACTGCACTACCTTCATCAATCCTTTCCTATTTCATCGATTAGCTCATTCAAGTCAGCCATTTTTGATTTGCCTTTATAAAAAAAATCAATTTTGGCTGTTGCTAATTAACTCATGTTCTTCCAAGTGACAGTTAATTTTGTTTCAGAAATGTTGTCCTGAGGAGTTTCCTCAACACCGATGTTAAGCTGAGTCGCCTGTAGTTATTTGGTTTATCACTCTCCCCTTTTTTTGAAGAAGGAAGTAACATTTGCAACCCTCCCGTCCTCTGGCACCTTTCCCATATCCAAGGATTGGGAGGTTGTGGCAGAGCGGGTGACATTTCTACTTTGAGCCCTGTCAACCGTTTTAGTACATCATCCTAATCTATTTATATCCTCTCCAATTTCTCTACCACCTCCTCCTTTACTGTACGATTGGCAGCATCCTCTGCTTTAGTGAATACGGATGCAAAGTGTTAATTTAGTACCTCAGCCATGTCCTCTGCTTCCACAAGATGATTGCCTTTTTGGTCCCAAATCGGCCCCAACATCACTTGGACTGTTCTTTCACGCTTTATGGCCTAGAAATTCAGTTGCTTGCACCACCAGTTTGTGCCCAAAGAGGCCACTCAGAGGCTTTATCGCCACTGGCCACAACCACCGTGATATTTAGCGGGGCGCTAATGGTGGCGTTAGCCTGTAGTGCTGCGCCGCCACCGATGACGTCATCGGTGTGCGCAGCGCCCCGCTACCACCCCGAACGCCATATTAGGTCGCGCCCGCCTCTTCCGCGCTGGCCGCTATTAGCGACCGGTACACAGGGGCCAACCTGTGGCGGTAGTGGCGCTAGTTAAGGTGGAGGGGCGGCCGCCTGCATGCACCTCCGTCCCCGGCCTCCTACACCCCCCCCCCCCCCCCAGCGGCATTGCCGTCTGTTTCCTGAGAGCCCGGCACTTCTCCTTGGTGCCAGGCTCATTTGCCGGCACTTGCGAGCGGGGATCACGCTGTTGCAGGCACCTCCCCCTTAACAGTGGGAGGAAGGCCTGCAGTACCGCAGCGTGCCGTGCCGCAGCGGGTGGCGCTGCGGCACTTTGTGCGCCGATATTCAGTTTCAGCGCCCCAAGCGGGGCGCGGGAAGCCTCGTTTAGCGGCCCGGTTCCATTTGGGGCGCAGAAACTGAATATCCCGCTGGCGCAAGTGGCTCCGCGCGCAACGGTAATTCCGGCGCCCAGGCGAGCTTGGCGCCCCAAACTGAATTTTTAGCCCTATATGTTTATAAAAGTCTTTGGTGTTCCCTATTATGTTATCGCTAATCATTTCTCATACATTCTCCTTGCCCCTCTGTTGCTGTTGTGTGTTTATTGCACTAGTGGCAGTGTTAGTGAAACAGCAAAGTGCTGAATTTTACAAAGTCTCAAACTGGTACTGAATTAACTGAATCGCTTTTACATTTCCACAGCGGGGAATGGAAAGGACGCTGATTGATAGTTTCAATGGACACACGTGCATGGGAACACACACAAATGGAGAATTATGATTGTAAAACAGCAGTCAAATTTACCACTTGTATATTCATGGTATTTTCTGAAATCCCAGAGCTAACAGTTAGTTGTACTTATTGGGGAGGAGGGATTTGATATCATGATTAACAAGGCAACGTTCTCCGTCTCATTTCAATTTTTCTGTCTAACCCTCCTGTTAATATTATATTTATTACAGAGCATCAGAATCTGGGAACGCCTGTCACCACCATGGCTGAAGGTCCAAACAGGGGAGAAGATCCAACATCTTCAAAAAGAATGATAATGGACACAGGTAGGTTCACAAAATACTTTAAATACAATTTCTGTCCTGACAAAAGGTCCAGCTCTCGTGCATGAACCTGCAGCTCTCACAGGAAGAGGGAACAGGACAGCGACTGAGTACAAAGAGGGAAGTGAGAGACCACCTAGCGGGACACCGCAGTCACAGATGGAGGGAGCCCCTGAGTACAGGAAATGTCCAATAGAAGCTTGGTATTGGGGACTGTAAGGTGGACAGAGACAGTAACTCAGAGGAGGGTCTTCCTGAGCAACAGTGTGTTACCAGGGAGCAGGAGGTCACCCAGCGGGGCGACCGTGAGGGGCAGGTGGGGCACAGGAATAGGAGAGCGATAGTCGTGGCAGATTGTATAGTCGGGGGGAATAAACAACCTGTTCTGCAGCCCTGAGCATGTCCCGAATGGTTAGTTGCCTCCCTGGTGCCAGAGAGGAGAACATCCTGGAACGGATGGGACCATCTGTCTGAAGGAAAGGAGAGCAGAAATTACCCATAGTCATAGCCAGTAACACAGATAAAAAAACGTTTATAGAGGGACTATTAACACTTAGGCACTAAACTAAGAAATCAGGCCTCAAGCTGTTGATCTCCGGATTGTTTTGCACTGATCTGCTTAAGGAGTGAAATATGAGGCAGGTCAATTTGCAGCTGCAGGGCTGGAGCAGGAGGGAAGGGCTCACGTTCTTGGGGAGCTAGAGTGATTTCAGTTGGAAGGGAGGGGACGGCGGTGAATGGAGCAGTGGGAGGGTATCGGGATGTGACTGGAGAGTGGGAAATACCCCGAACTGAGACTAGAGAGTGGAATTAATAAAAATGTTCGAGCTGAAGCAGAAGGTTGAAGAAATAGTGAAAAGTTATTGGCAAGAAAAAGGAAGGAGGATTTTTTTTTTTAAAAGAGAACCGGGGACAAGTCAAGTTTCCAAATGTCGGAGCTAGTATTGAGTGTTGTGTATGTGAGTGTACAAATCATTCCAAACATTTAGAAGCATGAGGGATGTGATCTAATATCTATAAGACAGGGCCTTGGTTTTCACAGGATTTAGATGGAAATGTTCCTGGTGATAACATTTTGAGGGAAGAGCAAAAAATGTTTGGGCTCCAGTATCAATAAAGTATTCTATGACAGCTCAAGAACAACAACAAGAACAAACTGGCGTTTATATAGCGCCTTTAATGTAGTAAAACTTCCCAAGGCGCTTCACGGAATGTTATCAATCAGAATTTGACACCGAGTCACATAAGGTGATATTAGGACAGGTGAGCAAAGGCTTGCGCAAAGAGGTAATGTTTAAGGAACATCTGGAAGGAGGAGAGCGAGAGAGGTTTAGAACATGCGGGTGTTCCAGGGAGCTATGCTAAGATGGAATCCATATGTACGCAGTTCAGCAATAGGAAGGGAGATAGCACAATTCTCATTGGCTTTGTGGGCCAGCAAGCAGTGGAGGTGAGGTAGTGGGGTTGCTGGGGAAACTAGTTGTGGAGGATGCAATTTGGGGGAGATACAAAATATTTCCTGTACTTTCTAAAAATGATGGTGGAAGAGAGAATGTTGATGTTCTAGAGCAGGATGTGGGTCCACAGTTAGAGATCACTGTAGAGAAGGAGTGGATCTGAGTAAAATAGCTGAGGTGGAGAAGTCATTGGGCTCAGAAATAAGGCACCCAGATTGTTAGGAAGTCAGAGAGGAGATAGGAGGGACTGACCACAGCATTTCAACCCACGTTTAATATCAAAAATATACTGGTGGACTGAAGGAGCCCAAGTGATGTTTCTGTTATAATGTGGAGAGAGGATTAACCTGGTAACCAGAGATTATTGTTTCCATCTAACCCTCCCATTAATATTATATTTATTACAGAGCATCAGAGCCTGGGAATGCCTGTCACCACCATGGCTGAAGGTCCAAACAGAGGAGAAGATCCAACATCTTCAAAAAGAATGAGAATGGACACTAGTAGGTTCCCAAAATATTTTAAAATATAATTTCTGACCTGATAAAACGTCCCGATCTTGTGCATGAACCTGCAGCTCACAGGTCGAGGGAACAGGACAGGGGCTGAGTAGAAAGAGGAAAGTGAGTGACCATCTGGAGGGGCATCGCAGGCACAGGTGGAGGGAGCCCCGAGTACTGGAAATGTCCAATAGGTACCTGGTATTGGGGACTGTAAGGTGGATAGAGACAGTGATTCAGAGGAGGGTCTTCCTGAGTAGCAGTGACACCAGAGAGCAATAGGACCCTGAGTGGAGCGCGAGTGAGAGGCAGGAGGGACACAAGAATAGGAGAACGATAATGGTGGGAGATTCTATAGTCAGCGTAATAGACAGGCTCTTCCACAGCCCTGAGCAGGTCTCGAATGGTAAGTTCCCCCTGGTGCCAGAGGGAACAAGAACCTGGAACATGTGGGGCCATCTCTGGGAAGGAAAGGAGAGCAGAAAATAGCCATGGTCGGATTCAGTAACACGGATAGAAATGCGTTTATAGAGCGACTATTAAGACTGAGGCTCTGGAATAATAATCAAGGCCTCGGTGGTGATTTCCGGATTGTTTTGCACTGGGCTGCTTATGGAGGAAAATATGAGGCAGTTCAATGTGCAGCTGCAGGAGGGGAGCGTTCACGTTCTTGGGGCACTAGAGTGAATTCAGGGAGAAGCGAAGGGATGGCTGAGACCTGAACTGACCAACAAAAATGATTTTCCAGAATGATAGAATGAATTGCATTTATATAGCACCTTTCACGACCACTGGACATCTCAATGCGCTTTACAGCCAGTGAAGTACTTTTTGAAGTGGAGTCGCTTGTAATATGGGAAACGCGGCAGGCAATTTGCGCACAGCAAGATCCCACAAAAAGCAATGTGATAATGAACAGCTAATCTATTTTAGTGATGTTGATTGAGGGATAATTATTGGCCCGGACACTGGGGATAACTCCCCTGCTCTTCTTCGAAATAGTGCCATGGTATTTTTCACATCCACCTGAGAGCAGACGGGGCCTCGGTTTAACGTCTTATCCAAAAGACGGCACCTCCGACAGTGCAGCACTCCTTCAATACTGCACTGAGTGTCAGCCTAGGTTTATATGCTCAAGTCCCAGGAGGCGAGTGTGCTACCCATTGAGTCACAGCTGACATTCTGGGAATGGGTGAATGGAGCAGTGGGAAGGTATCAGCTGATATGACTGGAGGGTGAGAAATATCCGGAATTAATAAAACTGTTGAAACAGGAACACTTGGGTAGGGTTTGCCGTGATGTTGACCCAGCGATGATGACGAACGGCGATATATGTCCAAGTCAGATCGGTGTATGACTTGGAGGAGAAATGGGAGCCAATGGTATTCCAATACACCTTCTGCCTTTGTCCTCCTGGGTGCTGTGATCTACTAACTATGAGACATGACTTAGGTTTGAACGGGACTCGGAGCGGAACGATCCTGATTTATAACATTTTGAGGAGAGTGAAACAATATTTGTGGATGCCAGTATTACTCGAGGGTTCCAAGTCCGCCCTGGAACACAAGGATGTTCCCTGGAGTTATGTTAAGATAGAACCGATATTTATACAGTTAAGGAATAGGAAGGGTAACAGCACATTTTGTGGTGGGTTTTGCAGGCTATCGAGCAGTGGAGATGAGGTAGAGAGGGAGGAACGTGTTGTGAGCAAACTCCTGGAATCTGTATTTGAAGGTCGAATTAGTGAACATTTACAGATACCGGGGATGATCGGGGTGGCTGTACCGATAATTTGTAGGCAAGTCGTGTTTGACAAATTTTCACGCTGTTTTTAATATTGGCCATATAAATCGATGGAATGAAACACATGCGATGTATGTGGGTTTTCAGAAGGTGTTTGTTAATGTGCTTCTTTGTGTTCACAGATCCGAACTCGACAAACAATAAGTTCTTGACAAATTGCGACGATTACCAGCTGTTCCGGTGGATGAAATTCTGCCGGGACAGACTGGAACAGGCGATTGAAGAGGGTGTGGAGGGACTCGGTCTCTGGTTAACAGGTGAGGACCATTTCAGTGGACAAGAGTATCGCGTAAGTGGGAGGGACACAATGACTTTAGATTATTTTAACATCACAGAACTAACAGAATATCCTAACATAGGAACAAAGGAATTGACAGATGAGAAAAGACCGAGGTCTGTGTAATTCCCCTCCTAACATCGTGGTAGTAAAATGGTACAATGATAATGCAGTTGTTGACTAATCGATCTCTTAACAATTAGTCTACATCAGACTCGAACATGAGGTGAGGAAAACCTCCGAGTTGGAGTGCTCTGGGAGCAGAGGTCAAAAGTCACCTGTTCCCCTCAAGCATGCTACACTTACCACGTCATATCTCAAATTACTCATATACTGCACCCCAAAATGTGATTTTCTGAAATAAATTTGCCTTTTAAAGAATCAATACTGTTTCTGCCATCTCCCGAGGGAGCCTGTTCCCCAGATTGACCACTCGCTCACTGAAATATTGTTTCTGTGGAGTAGTTTTGAATTTACCCTCCTTCAAGCGCAGGCTGTGTCCCCTGTTTCTACTATATTGGACTAAGTGAAACAGCAATCATATCAACTCTCAAACTTCTCTTTTCCAGTGAGAACATGCCCAATTTACACAATAATTCCTTCTAATCCAACCCCTCCACCGTCCTAATCCAACCCCTCCACCGTCCCAATCAATCTAGTTGCACTCTTCAATAGCTGCGATAAAATTTTTGTACTGTCCATGGTATTCTAAGTGTGGTCACACCAATGATTTATAAAGTAGCAGGATTATCTCACTATTTCGGCTCAAAAATGTTAATAAACGCCAACTTGCATTTAATTTATTCACTGCCACTGAGAATAGTTGAAACAACAAATCTTACAATCATATAATGTTATATAGAAATATAAAACTGAAGAAATGGATGAAACTGCAAATATTGTGAATCTGAAACAATGATACAAATAGGTGAAAATACCCAGCGGATCCATCAGTATCTGTACAAAGGACAGGGGAACGGTTTGGGTATAACTCATGAGTGGATGGAAAGTAAAAGGGCAACCGTTTTATTGGGACTGGGAAAAGTGGAGATCTGAGACAATAGACATGAGTTAGAGGGAAGGCAATGAACTAAGTGACCAGGAACTACTTAATATTAACTCGGGGTAAGGTTAGAGGACACAAAAAACATCCCTTGTGGGTAAAACAAAGGTTATTTAAAAAAACACAGGAGCTCAAATGATGAAAACGCATAAGACTCGGGGAAAACAACCCAGAAATAACTGTGGATGGAAAAATCAGATCGCTCCCTTCTCGATGTTGTGCAAAGTTGTTTTCTCCTCAGTCACCGAGTCTAATCCCAACCTGCTCACTACACATTACCGTTAATATCCGTCCCAGTCTAATCCCAATCTCCTGCTCACTACCCATTACCGTTAATATCCCACCTCGTCTAATCCCAACCTCCTGCTCACTACCCATTACCGTTAATATCCCACCAATCTAATCCCAACCTCCTGCTCACTACCCATTACCATTAATATCCATCCCAGTCTAATCCCAACCGCCTGCTCACTACCCATTACTGTTAATATCCCACCTCGTCTAATCCCAACCTCCTGCTCACTACCCATTACCGTTAATATCCGTCCCAGTCTAATCCCAACATCCTGCTCACTACCCATTACCGTTAATATCCGTCCCAGTCTAATCCCAACATCCTGCTCACTACCCATTACCGTTAATATCCGTCCCAGTCTAATCCCAACCTCCTGCTCACTACCCATTACCGTTAATATCCGTCCCAGTCTAATCCCAACATCCTGCTCAGTACCCATTACTGTTAATATCCGTCCCAGTCTAATCTCAACCTCCTGCTCACTACCCATTACCGTTAATATCCCACCTAGTCTAATCCCAACCTTCTGCTCACTACCCATTACCGTTAATATCCCACCAATCTAATCCCATCCTCCTGCTCACTACCCATCACCATTAATATCCGTCCCAGTCTAATCCCAACCTCCTGCTCACTACCCATTACCGTTAATATCCGTCCCAGTCTAATCCCAACCTCCTGCTCTCTACCCATTACCGTTAATATCCCACCTCGCCTAATCCCAACCTCCTGCTCTCTACCCATTACCGTTAATATCCCACCCTGTCTAATCCCAATCTCCTGCTCACTAGCTATTACTATTTATATCCAACATAAGCTATTTCCAACTTTCCAGTTTCCTGTTCACTTCTGAAACACTATCAATTCAATTTGTCAAAAATAATAGAACTTTCTTTTATAATAATTTATCGAGTGCTTCTGCAACAGGTTGTTGGATGAAATTATGCATTCTAACCACAATATACGTAAATAAATGTATCTAACCTTACCCGAAATACTTCGAATTATCCTACATTTGTCCCCTCTGAACAAACAGTGGAAACAATCTATGGTTGGAGGCGTAGCTCGGGAGTGCAACTCCAACCCACAGATTAATTCAGAAAGTACATGCTGAGGGCCAGGCTTTGAAGAGTTCCAGTCTTGGGCCTCCAGGCGGAGGCAGCGTAAGGGCCCACATATCCCAGTGACACAGGTGGTTTGGAAACATCCCTGGGATCTTGTGCGCCTGGTCCTCCAATGACAAATGCAATCACTTATGAAGGGAATCCCCTAATGAAATGCAATGTATTCCCCAAATAATTAGAAATATACAGAATGCGAATAATTATAAATGTACTGAACTGCAATTTTATTCAAAAGATCCTTCAATAAAAATGTAATTTTTTGATGAATAATTTTAAGCATCTTCATCCAGGCCAATATTTGCATGAACTCATTTGATGTGTATGTGCATAATTTTGGATTATTAAATATTTTATTTAAGCCTTATATAAACCATTATGCCAATGCAAGCAGACCCTGCACCTGCTTTTAGCAGCCATAAGAGTTGCGTGGGCAATTGCTGGGCAAATAGCCCTACTCTGTGCCAGCAATGCTCATTTTACAGGCGCTTCAGATGATCTGTCAAGGTGTAAATTGACGGATCACAAGTTCCGGCTCCAAAAGTTGCGAGTCCTTTCAAATGGAATCCAGAGACACTAATTTCAGGGCTATTTATTTCATCATGTCTGTTCAGAACCTTGAAGACTTCCATCAACTCCTCACTTAATCTTCTCAACTCTAGTGGCATGAGCCCATATTTTCAAATTCCCTCTATAACACATGGCGTACCGTGACTGCAGTGTGTACCATCTACAAGATGCATTGCAGCAACTCCCAAACCCGTGACCTCCTCCACCTAGAAGGACAAGAGCAGCAGGCACATGGGAACACCATCACCTCCAAGTTCCCCTCCAAGTCACGCACCATCCTGACATGGTAATATATCGCTGTTCCTTCATCGTCGCTGGGTCAAAATCCTGGAATTCCCTCCCTAACAGCATTGTGGGAGTACCTTCACCTCACGGATTGCAGCGGTTCAAGAAGGCGGCTCACCACCACCTTCTCAAGGACAACTAGGGATGGGCAATACTTGCTTGCTTTGCCAGCGACGCCCACATCCCATGAACGAATTTTAAAAAAAATAACACACAACTCCTCATTTCTGAAAACATCCCGGTGAATCCGCAAGATAGGTTCCCAGTTTTTAAAATTTCCTTCCTTTAACTGGAGTGTCCAGAATGGAGCCTGCGCTACTTGGTAAATTACCTACTCCTGTGCTCTTGGTCTGGAGTGTCACTCCCCAGAGGAACATCAGGAAATTGAACTCATTCAGTCTGCAAATTTTGTCAATTAAATTTAGTGGATGAATTTCCGCTCCACTCTGGTTTCAGAGAGAATGACTGACAGATTAATGTTAATAGTTGCATTTTTTTTCTTCCACGTTTTAGATTCAGCATTTTTATTAGATCGTGCTGTTTCTTGAGTTTGAACTTTCATAAGAACATAAGAAATAGGAGCAGGAGTAGGCCAATCGGCCCCTCGAGTCTGCTCCGCCATGCAATAAGATCATGGCTGATCTGATCCTAACCGCCAATCCACTATCACATAACCATCTCCTGAATCTAACAGAATTAGACACACAAAATAGGAGCAGGATCAGGCTACACGGCCCCTGGGCCCGCTCCGCTACCCACAGGGCCATGACCGATCCGAACCTAGACTCATGTCCAAATTCCTGCCCGCTCCCCATAACCCTTAGAAAGTTTCCTAGAAGTAAAGGGAATTATTTCTGTTATAAATTTATGTAATGATGTAGCTTCTACAGCTTTTTGGGGCAGCATATTCCATGGACCTACCACCCTCTGAGTGAAGTAGTTCCTCCTCATCTCAGTTTTGAAAGAGCAGCCCCTTATTCTAAGACTATGCCCCCTAGTTCTAGTTTCACCCATCATCGGGAACAACCTCCCCGCATCCACCCGATCCAACCCCTTCACAATCTTATATGTTTCAATAAGATCGCCTCTCATTCTTCTGAACTCCAATGAATAGAGCCCCAATCTACTCAACATCTCCTCATATGTCCATCCACTCATCCCGGGATTAACCGAGTGAACCTTCTTTGTACTGACTCGAGAGCAAGTATGTCTTTTCTTAAGTATGGACACCAAAACTGTATGCAGTATTCCAGGTGCGGTCTCACCAATACCTTGTACAACTGAAGCAATGCCTCCCTATTTTTATATTCTATCCCCCTAGCAATGAAAGCCAACATTCCATTGGCCTTCTTAATCACTTGCTGCACCTGCATACCAACCTTTTGAGTTTCGTGCACCAGGACCCCAGATCCCTTTTGTACTTCAGTACTTTCCAGTTTCTTGCCATTAAGATAATAACTTGCTCTACGATTTTTCCTGCCAAAGTGCATAACCTCACACTTTCCAGTATTGTATTCCATCTGCCAAATCTCTGCCCACTTACTTAGTCTGTCTATGTCCCCTTGCAGGTTTTTTATGTCCTCCTCACTACTTTCCCTCCCATCTTAGTATCATCTGCAAACTTTGATATGTTACACTCGGTCCCCTCCTCCAAATCGTTAATATAGATTGTAAAGAGTTGGAGACCCAGCACTGACCTCTGCGGAACACCACTAGTTACTGATTGCCAGTCTGAGAATGAACCATTTATCCCAACTCTCTGCCTTCTGTTAGATAGCCAATCCTCTATCCATGCCAGAATATTACCCCCAATCCCATGATTTTTTATCTTCAGCAATAATCTTCTGTGTGGCACCTTGTCAAATGCCTTTTGGAAGTCTAAATACACTACGTCCACTGGTTCCCCTTTATCCACCCTATATGTTACTTCCTCAAAGAACTCCAGCAAATTTGTCAAACATGACTTCCCCTTCATAAAACCCTGCTCATTTTGTCCTATTAAATTATGATTATCCAAATGTCCTGTTACTGTCTCCTTAATAATGGACTCCAAAATTTTACCTACCACAGATGTTAGGCTAACCGGTCTATAATTTCCAGCCTTCTGTCTACTGCTCTTTTTAAATAAGGGTGTTACATTAGCAGTTTTCCAGTCTGCCGGGACCTTTGCCGAGTCCTGGGAGTTTTGGAAAATTATTACCAATGCATCCACAATCGCTACCGCCACTTCCCTCAAGATCCGAGGATGTAAGCCATCAGGTCCAGGTGATTTATCCGCCTTGAGACCCATTATTTTACTGAGTACCACTTCCTTAGTGATTTTGATTGTGTTTAACTCCTCCCACCCTATAGCCCCCTTTTTTTCCAGTGTTGGAATATTCTTAGTGTCTTCTACTGTAAAGACTGATACAAAATATTCAGTGTTTTTGCCATCTCCATATTTCCCACCATTAATTTCCCGGCCTCATCCTCTAAGGGACCAGCATTTACTTTAGCCACCCTTTTTCTTTTGATATAAATATAAAACCTCTTACTATCTGTTTTTATATTTTATGCTAATTTACTTTCATAATCTACCTTCCCTTTCTTAATCAATCTTATTGTTATTTTTTGCTGTCTTTTAAAGTTTTCCCAATCCTCTATCCACCCACTAGATTTGGCTACCTTATATGCCCTTGTTTTTAGTCGAATACTATCCTTAATTTCTTTACTTAGCCACGGATGGCTGTCTTTTCTTTTACACCCTTTCCTTCTCAGTGGAATATATTTTTTTTGGAAGTTGTAAAATAACTCCTTAAATGTACACCACTGATCATGTATCGTCTTACCCTTTAATCTATTTTCCCAATCCACTCTACTCAATTCCACTCTCATACCTTCATAGTCTCCTTTATTCAAGCTTAGCACGCTTGTTTGAGATCCAACCTTCTCACCCTCTAATTGAATATGGAATTCAACCATGTTATGGTCACTCATTCCAAGGGGATCCTTTACTGGGACATTTTTAATTAATTCTGTCTCGTTACTGTAGTGTATGTACCTTTAAGAGCCCCTGTGTACTGTAATACCGGTAGTGACCACTCGGTTATATAAGCCTGTATAGCGTCTTGTATCTTTTAGTTCACCTCCACACTTTGTTCAGTAAACACCTGTAAACCAACTCCTGCATTCCGTGTCTCCATTATCACACGGATACAATAGTGGCGACGAATTGGAAACGGACTTACCTGCAATTAGGCAGCACCTCAAGGAGATCAATTCCTCAGATGAAGGTCGAAGAAAAAAAAAAAATTCTGTGGTTTCACCAGCTAGCCGGGCTGGTGGCAGGTACTGCAATAATCCTTCCAGGGCAGCGGGCTGCGGCTCGATTGGGTGGTTCTGCAGCGGGGCCGAGCAGCGAGTCAGAAGGCGGAGGCAAACAGAGATGGAGGGTGGAGCACTCAGGAGACGGCCGGCGCTGCAAAGCAGGTCGGCGGTCGGACCAAGCAGAGGGAGGGAAAAGTCCCAGAGAGTCCGGCGGGAACGAGTCTCCAACTATTAAAAATATCTGTGTATATAAAAACCACGGAGAACAGCGTTGTCAGCAACAACAGCGGCGGGAAAGCGCGGGAGGCGCCATTTTTTCTCGGCAGGGAAGAAAGGAAACGCGGGAGGCGCCATTTTTGATTTTCAGGGTGCCTAAGACTGGCAATATTAATGCTTTCGATAGTAATATGGAGGATTGGACCACATATGTGGAAGGAGTGGAGGTATATTCCACAGCGAATGAAGTAGAGGATGATAAAAAGTCATCGGTACTTCTAAATCTGATGGGCGCATGGACATACGGGCTGTTATGAAACTTAATCACTCCAGCCAAACCGATGGACAAGAATTTTAAGGAGATTGTTCATACCCTACAGGAGCACTTAAACCCAACACCACTGCTGATAGCGGAACGATTCAAATTCTTCAGGAGGAATCAGCACAAGAATGAAAGTAATGCTGATTACCTCACCGAATTAAGAAAGCTGTCAAAGCACTGCCAATTCGGGGCAGGACTAGCAGATTCTCTACGAGACAAATTCGTCTGCGGTCTCCTAAGTGAAGGAACACAGACAATGCTACTTTCTGAGAAAGATTTGACACTGGACAAGGCTTTCAGTGTGGCTGTATCATACGAAGCAGCAGCAAGAGGAGCTGCAGAGATACAGCAAAAGCCACAGGACTTCGGCACGCATGAAATGACACGGGGTTTCGAGAGATGTTATCGCTGCGGCAGATCCACCCATGACCAGAGGGACTGCTGGTTCAAGGACAAAGCATGCAGGCAAAGCGGAAAGATTGGACACATTGCACGTGTATGCCGATCTGGAAACAAAAAATCCACTGACGGAAAAAAAATCAATAAGGAAAAGTACAGAAAGGTGCAAATGATGACGGACAGTAGCTCCGAAGACCAGAAGAGCGATAGCAACTCCGGAAACAAGAGACTAAGCTGTCTCAAATTACATAATGTAATTGCCAAAGAAGATTACCAGACTCTTTGGGTTACCCTCACGATAGCGGGGTCCCCAGTTAAAATGGAGCTAGATACAGGATCAGCTCTGACTGTCATAAGTCGACGGGATTACAAGCGGCTATTTCCGCATATACCTTTGAAAGACACATCCATTATCATGAAGACATATACGGGGCAGAAAGTATTCCCCAGAGGGATAATAAGGGTGCCTGTTGTATACAACGGCAAGGAAATACAGAAGTTGTATTTTTACGTTCTGCAAGATGGTGGTCCACTGCTGTTAGGACGTGAATGGATCAGGAAGATACGTTTAGACTGGCTCTCCATTCAGGCACTGACGGTGACCAGTAAGAAAAAAAATGATGATGACGTCATACCTGAACGATTAAAAGACATCTTGGCCAACGCCAAAGAAATGTTTCAACAGGAACTAGGAACCTTGAAAGGAGTCACCGCCTCAATAAAAGTGGAAGATGCGGCAATTCCCAAGATTTTTAAGGCAAGGCCGGTGCCATACGCAATTCGTCCAGCAGTCGAGGCAGAGCTGGAGAATTTGGAAAAGGCAGGCTTGTTATCCAAGGTAGATTGGAGCGAGTGGGCAACACCCATCGTCCCGGTCATGAAGAAAACATTGACTAATGATAAATCTGAAGAACAGAGAAAAATTTGCATTTTGGGGACTTCAAGGTGACTGTAAACCTGGTCCTTCACACGGTACAGTATCCTCTTCCGAGGATAGAAGATCATGTATCGTCTTACCCTTTAATCTATTTTCCCAATCCACTCTACTCAATTCCGCTCTCATACCTTCATAGTTTCCTTTATTCAAGCTTAGCACGCTTGTTGAGATCCAAACTTCTCACCCTCTAATTGAATATGGAATTCAACCATGTTATGGTCACTCATTCCAAGGGGATCCTTTACTAGGACATTTTTAATTAATCCTGTCTCGTTACACAGGACCAGATCGAAGGTTGCTTGCCCCCTGGTCGGTTCAGTTACATACTGCTCAAGAAACCCATCCCTAATACATTCAATGAACTCATCCTCAAGGCAGCCCTGCCCAATTTGATTTGTCCAATTAATATGATAGTTAAAATCCCCCATAATTATAGATGTTCCCTTATTATAAGCCTCAACTATTTCTTGATTGATACTCCGTCCAACAGAGTTGCCACTGTTTGGAGGCCTATAGACTATGCCCACTAATGTTTTTTTCCCCTTTATTATTCCTTACCTCCACCCAAACTGTTTCATTATCCTGATCTTTTGACCCAATATCATTTCTCTGTATTAGTGATTCCTTCCTTTATTAACATAGCCACCCCACCTCTCCTTTCTTCCTGCCTGTCCTTCCTGATCGTTAAAAAACCTGGTATGTTTAATTCCCAGGCATTGTCACCCTGCAGCCATGTTTCTGTAATGGCCACAAGATCATACCCATATGTAGTTATTTGTGCC
This sequence comes from Somniosus microcephalus, assembly GCF_052327205.1. Classification (NCBI taxonomy): domain Eukaryota; kingdom Metazoa; phylum Chordata; class Chondrichthyes; order Squaliformes; family Somniosidae; genus Somniosus; species Somniosus microcephalus. The sequence goes on along the minus strand of NW_028225180.1, from coordinate 54,978,080 downwards.
ATTAACTCGTCTATTTTGTTACGAATGCTACTTGCATTCAGATAGAGAACTTTCAAAGATGTTTTGTGACACTTAGTTCCTGCTTTTGCCCTTTTTATTACTTTACATTTTACTCCATACCTTCTGCCCCTTCCTGACATGCTCTGGTTTTCAATTTCCCCACTGCTACCTAAGTCTATGACCTTCTCTGTTGTCATTTTTATTATTTGCTCTCTAGGAACCTCCCCCCCCCCCCCCACTAGTTAGTTTAAAGCCCTCTCTACAGCCCTAGTTATATGATCCGCCAGGACTCTAGTCCCAGCACTGGCCAATTGAAGCCCGTCCCAATGGAACAGCTCCCTCCTGCCCCAGTACTGGTGCCAGTGTCCCAGGAAGCAAAACCCATTTCTCCCACACCAGTCTTTGAGCCACGCATTTAACTCTCTAATTTTATTTGTCCAAGCCAAATTCGCTCGTGGCTCAGGTAATAATCCAGAGATCCAAACTCCCTCGGCAGAACCTCCTTGTAAACATTGTGAAAACTGAAGCCATCATATTCAACCTGTCCCACATACTCCGTCTCTTCACCACTTCATTTCATCCTCCTACCAGAACACAGAGGCTGAAGCAGACTGACCAAAATATCTTCATCCAACCTCGATCTGAATTCCTGACCCCATATTCCTTCCATTTCAATGGTCACCCACTTCTGTCTCTGTCATATTGTCCGTCTTCAGCCCTACCTCGTTCCAATTACTGCTGAACCCTCATCCATGCCTTTGCCAACTCCAGACTCGATTAATCCAAAGCTCCCCTTGCCGGCCTCCCACACTGCCCCTCCATAAACTTCAGCTACTCCAAACTATGCTGCCTGTGCCCTGTTGTTCTGATTCAGGCCTCTTGTGCACCCCTTCCTGGACAACACCACTGGTGGCCAAGCGTTCAGCTGTCTAAGGCTCCACACTCTGGAATTCACTCTCAACACCGCCTCTTCGCTCTCCTCAAAATGTACCGTTCCTCCAGTTTTTGGTCATCTCTAATAGTATATCCTGCTTTGTCTTGGGTCCATTGTCTGATTCCGCCTCTGAAGGGCCTTGGGACGTTCTTCTACATTAAAGCCGCTATATAAATGTAAGTTGTTGATGATAAAGGTCCTGATGACAGGAGTCACATTGCTGCAGGTGTGCCTCGGTTACTGCGGTTTCATACCGGCAGCGGGTGAGTAAAATAATGGTTGTCAAACCAAGGGACATGTGAATGGAGTTTTCATTTTATTTTTTGTCGATTTTGTGACCAATAAATCAACAGTGGTTGCTTCGATTAGTCGATGTAATTTCTCACATAGTTTTCCAGCAGCTTCCCTCACTTCAGAATCGTCCCTTCCCTGCCACTCGAGTTCCGATTCTCTGCTGTTTTAGTTCTCAGTAAATAACAAAAGTCTGACAGCCGGAACTAAGTGTGAGAAACGCGTGCATCATATTGTCAAATCAGTAATCTGATGTCATGTTGGACACTGAAGAACAGAGAATACTAATCCCATTAAAACAATTTCAGATTCTCAGTGATTCCTCACTCTCCGAGAGCAATATCTCATTTATTTCCCGTTAATGAGTGAATCAAGATATTTACAGAATATTTAGACCATGTTCAGAATGGATCAGTACCCGGCCCAGTGATTGCTTTCCATGCTCAAAACAACTGAGAGATGCCACTATTGAGCAGATCCGTTCCTTCTCATTCTCAGTGTGTGTCTTTCACTCCGCTCCTCAACACATTCATTATTATTCATTACAGAAAGTCACTGAGCTCGCAGAGAAGGGAAACCGTGCGGACAGTTCCAAACTTCTCCTAACGCTGGTGATGGAGAAAGGCTCTCGGGCACGAAGGGTGATGTGGGAATCCTTTGTGAAAATGCGCCCCAGGTTACCAAAGCTGGACAAAATACTGAGAGAAATACAGGAACTTGGTACAGTAAAATCGCACACTGAACTTGTGCACTAACAATGACAATAAAGTTGATTATTATTATTATTATTATTTATTATCCGAATTCATGATAGTTAATTGATTTAAACAGGTTCTGAGCCATTTGATTACATGCACATCGCAGAAGGTTTATCCGAAATACCAAGTAACCTGAAAGGTAAGTGATGAAATGTGGATTTCAAACCGTTGATTGAATTTCTGAAGATCAAATAGTATGACTGGATCCTTTTGTTTAGAGGTTGTCAGAATCTGGGAATCAGAAGTTCAAAGGCTGGGGAAACAGGATTGAACATCATTTGGATTGTTCAACAATCCTCAACTATTCTGTGTTGATTCATGTTACAATTTGTACGATCCCTGACATAATCCAGTAAATGTGCAGCCGTTTTATTATTGCACGTAATCCAGCTGCTGCTCACTATAAATTGTGCACTCTTATACACACCTGGCAGCATCCAGATACAATGAGATGCCAATTGCACAGCTGGCAGGATCCTGATGCACTGTGAAACCCCATACACACCTGGCAGGATCCTGATACACCGTAAAACCCCAGACACACCTGGCAGGATCCTGATACACTGTGAAACCCCAGACACACCTGGCAGGATCCTGATACACTGTGAAACCCCATACACACCTGGCAGGATCCTGATACACTGCAATCCCATACACACCTGGCAGGATCCTGATACACTGCAATCCCATACACACCTGGCAGGATCCTGATACAATGTAAAACCCCATACACACCTGGCAGGATCCCGATACACCGTGAAACCCCATACACACCTGGCAGGATCCTGATACAATGTAAAACCCGATATACACCAGGCAGGATCCAGATACAATGAGACACCAATTACACACCTGGCAGGATTCTGATACACTGTGAAACCCCATACACACCTGACAGGATCCTGATACACTGTGAAACCCCATACACACCTGGCAGGATCCTGATACACTGAAACCCCATACACACCTGGTAGGATCCTGATACACTGAAACCCCATACACACCTGGCAGGATCCTGATGCACATGGAAATACCATGCACATCTGGCAGGATCCTGATGCACTGTGAAACCCCAAACACACCTGGCAGGATCCGGATAAACTGTGAAAATCCCTACACATCTGGCAGGATCCGATGCACTGTGACAACCCATAAACACCTGGCAGGATCCTGCTACACTGCGAATCCCCATACTCATTTGGCAGGATCCAGATATACTGTGATACCCCATACACACCTGGCAGGATCCTGATCCACTGTGAAACCCCATACACATCTGGCAGGGTCCTGATGCACTGTGAAACCCCATACACACCTGACAGGATCCTGATACACTGAAACCCCACACACACCTGACAGGATCCTGTTACACTGTGAAACCCCATACGAACCTGACAGGATCCTGAAGCACTGTGAAACACCATACACACCTGGCAGGATCCTGATGCACTGTGAAACACCATACACACTTGGCAGGATCCTTATAATCTTGGAAACCCACTTACACATCTGGGAGGATCCTGACACACTAAAACCCCATACACACCTGGCAGGATCCTGATACACTGTGAAACCCCATACACAACTTACAGGATCCCGATATAGTGAGACACCAATTACATACCTGGCAGGATCCTGATACACTGTGAAACCCCATACACACCTGGCAGGCTGCTGATGCACTGTGAAACACCATAAACATCCGACAGGATCCTGATGCATTGTGAAACCCCTACACATCTGGCAGGATCCTAATACACTGTGGAACCCCATACACACCTGGCAGGAACCTGATCCACCTTGAAACGCCATACTGTTAAACGCCATACACACCTGACAGGATCCTGATGCACTGTGAAACCCCACACACACCTGGCAGGATCCTGATGTACTGTGAAAACCCCTACACATCTGGCAGGATCCTGATACACTGTGGAACCCCATAAACACCTGGCAGGAGCCTGATACACTGTCAAATCCCATACACACCGGGCAGGATCCTGATGCCCTGTGAAACCCCACACACACCTGGCAGGATCCTGATGTACTGTGAAAACCCCTACACATCTGGCAGGATCCTGATACACTGTGGAACCCCATAAACACCTGGCAGGAGCCTGATACACTGTCAAATCCCATACACACCGGGCAGGATCCTGATGCCCTGTGAAACCCCATACACACCTGGCAGGATCTGGATACACTGTGAAATCCCATACACACCTGGCAGGATCCTGATGCACTGTGAAATCCCATACACACCTGGCAGGATCCTGATGCTCTGTGAAACCCCATACACACCTGGCAGGATGCTGATACACTTGGAAATACCATGCACATCTGGCATGATCCCGATATACTGTGAAACCCCATACGCACCTGGCAGGATCCTGATACACTGTGAAACCCCAGACACACCTGGCAGGTTTCCGATATACTGTGAAACCCCAGACACCTGGCAGGATCCCGATACACTGTGAATCTGCATACACACCTGACAGGCTCACGAAGCAGCGTCAAAGTAACTTTGGCAGCTGCCCACAAAGATTTAATCGTCTTTAGAGCAGAGACGTGCTGCCATCAATCGTCCTTTCCAGCACTTTTCCCTCTATAGGGAATCTGTGGACTGTGAGCAGGCGAAGAAACGGCGAGACTCTTCACCCAGTCATATGGAAGTATCCTCACTGAGACACGCAGATTTTAAAACAGTAAATATAAATTACATTTATATCATGTAGAGAAAGTGAAATAAAGATTTGTAAATATACATTGGATTAAGAGAGAGACATAAAAGTGACAAACAGAAAAAGTAAATATACATAAGTATATACATTTTTAAATCTGTAACATTAATTTTCTTAATGAATGAGACAAGAAGTCGCTGTCAATTTTACCCAGTAATAACGGCGAGCGCTGATAGTCTCCCCATTATTATTACAGCAAAATCCCCGCCAATGTTCAGGCTGACGAGGAGGTTATTGTCTAGCTTCCCAATTGCAGTGAAAGAGCGAACAATATTCTACTCAAACAATAGTCCTTCAATTCAAGAGTCTTTTTAGACCCAATGTAATGACGAACAGAAAAATATGTTGGTTCCCAAACCTGCAGTATAGGAAACTATGACCAAAATAAAACAACGGAGTATAATTATTGGTAGAAAGTTTCAAATGAACTGTATATGTTTTCTGCTCTAACATTACACTGAGTGAAGTGGGCTATAGTTCTATTTCAGTTTCTAATCAGTGATATGACAGAGGTTCATTGAATGTGTTTTATAACAATCCTATGTGTAAAACTGCAGTAAAATTGTTCGCAATTTCTGAATCACAATATAACAGGAGAATGATTGGCCCAAAATAAGCCTGTCCCTGTTAGAGATGACCAACTTACCCCTCCTCTCCGTGTATTTACTCAAATACGTTCAATTGTCCTAACCCATCTAACGCAGTCCCATTACTGTCTTTCCCGGTAACTGGTCCACCCGATCTATTACCCTATGGGTGACAAAAATACCCTGATTTACCTTCTTACTCTGACTTTCAATTCACCCTATTATATTGCTAATTGTTGCCTATTTCCTGTATTAATTTTGTGAATTTCATTAAAACATTTCAATACCGAAGTCTCTTGACTAAACAAAACTCATCAAACCCAGTAACCCTTCGCACAGCCTAAACTCTGAGGCCTAGAAATTCAGTAGCTCCCCGTTTGGGGCGCCATCCTCGCCAAGGTGCTAAAAGTAGCGCCCCGGAAGCATTCGCGGCCGCCCGCCGGAAATTCAGTTGGAGCGCCCCAAAGGGAAGCGCGGTGCTACTGGAGGCACCCCACGTCCCTCTTGGGGCGCTGCAACTGAATATCGTTGCGCAATGTGCCACAGTGCATCACGCTGCAGCATGTCGCACTGCGGTACTGCAGTCCTTCCTCCCCTTAAAGGAAACAGGCCTTGTTCTGCGCGATCTGGGGCCCAGCTGGGCCACCGAGGATCTTGAGTGCCGACAAAAGAGCCCGGTACCGAGGAGAAGTGCCGGGCTCTTGCAATGCAGCCGGCACTCCGCCGTGGGGGGCGGCGGGTTAGGAGGCTGGGGACGGGAGCACAAAGATGGCCGCCCCGCAGCTCTCCTTTAATTTGCTCCTCCCCCTGAAGCGGTCGCACATAGCGTCCGGCGGTAATGCAGGGGGCGCTTCCTAATATCGCGGCCGGGGCGCTGCGCGTAGCACTAATGGCTAGCGCCACCATTAGCGTCCCGCTGAATTTGGCGGGATGCTTGGCCAGTGGTTTGCGACCCACTTAGCACCCTCTTATGGTGCTAACGGGTGGCACAGCCACCTGAATTTCTAGGCCTGAATACCTTAAATCATCTTTCTCTGTGCACAATACACCGGATAACCTGCGCAAGTCATGAAACAATAGCAATGTACCTCCTGTCTATTCACAGTCGGTCCCTCTCTCAGTGCACACAATACCCCAGATAACCTGCCCAAACCCTGAGACATTTGCAGTGAACCTTCTGTTAAGGGAGGGAAAGGTTTATTGTGGTAATTCCTGAGCTCAGCGTCCTGGCAGCTGAAGGCACGGCCGCCGATGGAGCGAAGTAAATCCGGTCTGTGAAAGGGGCATGAATTGGAGGAGCGCAGTTATCTCAGAGGATTGTGTGGCTGGAGGGGGGCATGGACATGGAGATATTCGTAAATAAGAATGTGAATTTAAGATCGAGACTTGCTTGACCGGGAGCCAATATAGCACATGGATAATGGGTGATCAGGATTGATGTGATTTTGGATATGGGCAGCAGAGTTTTAAATGAGCTTGTTTATGGAGGGTGTAAGGTGGGAGGCCAGCCAGGAGACCATTGGAATAGTCGAGTCCGGATGTAACGAGCAGCACAGATGAGGGTTGCAGCAGCAGACGAGCTGAGGCAAGGGTGGAGACTGACGATATGGCAGGGGTGGAAGCAGGCAGACTTCATGATGGAGAGGATATGGGGTCAGATGGTTAAATAGAACACCGAGTGCAACGTCCATCCATTCAGTCTGTCCCACTCGCAATTCATACAATACCCCAGATAACCTGCCCAAGGTCTGATACAGTAACAGTGGAACACCTGACCATTCACAGTCTGTCCATATCCCACTGATAGCCTATGCCTTATTTCCCATTAAATATTAGAGTCAAGTGAGGATTTGAAACAGTTCTCAGCCACTAACTGAGTTTTAATTTCGACACACATCTCTATCGAAACTGCCAATTAAATCTTGCGTTATTTTACTGGATAGTGAAATGCTATTGAGAAGTTCTTTTTATTTATGTAAATACAACTAACATTGAGTATGAATTTCTGCCTGTTCTAATTGAAGATGTTCAACAGAAACACAAGGAAACACTCCGGGTACAAGCTGAAACACTGAGCGTGAACACTATCCTAATAAAGGAGAAGGTTAAGGTTTTCCAGCTGGTTGATCGATACACTGAGCTATCGGTCATTTCTACTGTTCGAGATCGGACACTTGTAGAACATGAACTGCTGGCAAGAGGCTGAGACCATGAAGAGTGGAGAGAGAAACATCTCCGGAGAGAGCTGGAAAAAATCCGAACTGATCAATTGTTCCAGAGCAGTTTTTCCAGGAGAAAATCAACTTCTGGGAGTTCAGGAGCAGTGAGCGGAGTCCCGGGGATTGGAAAAACAACAATGGTACAAAAGATTGTTCATGACTGGGCCACTGGGAAAATATACCCACACTTTCAATTTGTTTTCAGTTTTAAATTCCGGGATTTGAACGCTATTAACTGTAGAATAAACCTGAGGAATCTGATACTGGATCTGTATCCTTACTTTGGGAATATTCTGGGAGAGCTCTGGAAGAACCCAGAGGGGTTGCTGTTTATATTCGATGGTTTGGATGAATTCAAGGACAGGATCGATTTTGCTGACAATCGGAGAAATACAGAACCTCAGCACATGTGCACAGATCCCGAAGACTGGTGTGAAGTGTCTGACATTGTGTACAGTTTAATACAGCACAAGCTGCTCCCAGGATGTTCAGTGCTAGTGACCAGCCGCCCCACTGCATTACATTTATTGGAAAAGGCTGAGATCAGTGTCTGGGCTGAAATCCTGGAGTTTGTTGGTGAAGAGCGGAAGGAATATTTCAACAAGTTTTTTGAAGATCAGACGGTGGCAGCAGCTGTTTTCAAACACGTGGAGGAGAACGAGATCCTGTATACCATGTGCTACAACCCTTCCTACTGCTGGATCCTCGGTCTGTCACTGGGCCCCTTCTTTACACAAAGAGACAAGGAACTGCAGCGAGTTCCCAAGACCATCACCCAACTATATTCCCACTATATTTACAACATTCTGAAAAACCATGGCCGAAAGATTGAAAGCCCCCGTGATGTGTTACTGAAACTTGGTGAGATGGCCTTCACAGGAGTCTCCGAGAAGAAGATTGTGTTCAGTAATGGAGATTTGATCAAGTACAATCTGCAACCTTCCCAGTTCCTGTCCGGGTTCATGATGGAACTGTTGGAGAGAGATGATTCTGCCCAGAGCGTGGTGTACACATTCCCGCACCTCACCACCCAAGAGTTTGTAGCCGCACTCACACAATTCCTGACTCCAGATCCTGGGGACATCCTGAAACTCCTCAGAGAATCACACAGCAAGGAAGATGGGCGATTTGAGATATTTCTCCGTTTTGTTGCTGGTCTCTCCTCCCCACAGGCAGCTCGGCCCCTGGAGGAGTTTCTGGGTCGATTTCTTCATCAAACAACCTGCCGAGTGATTGACTGGGTGAAGGAGAAGGTTGAAGGACAGATTGGAGACACAGAGTGAAACTGGTAAAAGGAACCTCCTGAACACATTCCACTACCTGTTTGAGTCTCAGAATAAAGCACTGGCTCGGGCCACAGTGGGATCTGTGGAAAAACTTACTTTTAATGCATTGACATTGACCCCGATTGACTGTGCGGTCCTGTCTCATGTGAGTGGACTCTGTGATACAGCGAAAGAACTCAATCTACAGAACTGCAACATTCAGTGTGAAGGACTCCAGCGGCTGGCACCCGTACTGCACAAATGCCGGGTGTTGAGGTAACTGTTTATTTGTCTCTAACTGTTGGGCGAATTGTAGGACAGTCACGGATTGTGTTGTTGCTCCGTAATGAAGGGAAATAAACAGTTCAGTTAAACTAGAGAGAAGAAGATTCAACACAAATATGACCAATAATAATAGGATCAGTTAGTAATTCCTTAAGGACTGGAGAATCTAAAATAGATCCTTGTGAACAAGTATGGATTTTACAGTCTTTATCGGATCAGCAAATACAGGTCACTGAGAGTCTGATAATTAATTACAATAAATCATATTTAATAAGGCTGGAGATTGCAATGTAAACATAAAATATAATATAGCCGAGAAGTTAAAATTAATTGAAAATATTTTCCACATCCACCATTTCAACTGGAAACTGTAGAGAAACCCGAGTTTAAATCACTAACAGTTCGATATTTACTCCAATACTGTGCAGGGTGTGTCTTGTCGAGGGGGACGTTTCCTGGATTGGGAATATTGGGGAATCGGGAATTCGTTCAGCTGTAAATGTTTGCAAATATACACAGTCCTGAGCATTGTGTAAAGATTGTTATTCAGGACCTTAAATCTGTCCGTAAAAAGGTTCCAATCTAACTTGTTCTGGGGTGTTAGCCCCGGAGTACAGACACACACTGGCCAGCGGTGGGTCCTTGCACACAGCGGGGGGCTCCTGGGTAAACCGGCGGCAGCGAACCCGGGAATTCCCCATAATCCGCCTCCTGTGTGTGAGGCCCCACTTGGGGAGGGACTTTCCGAAAATTCACCAGAAACTGTTGGGCCAGTTACACCTGAAATAAATGTAGAGCCAGTTTAATGGGAATAAAGTGAGAGACCCCCCCCTCCCCTATAAAGTAGGAGCACAGGGACATTTAAAACTTGTAACGGGACAGAATAAACTCTATTGCTGCTATTGACAAACATTTACTGTAAGCCCTCTGACTCCCACAGCTACCTGGAATACACTTCCTCCCACCTCGCTTCCTGTAAGGACGCTGGTCCATTCTCCCAGTTTTCCCATCTCTGCCGCATCTGCTCTGACGATGCCACCTTCCCTACTGGTGCTTCCGAATTATCTTCCTTATTCCTCAACTGAGGATTCTCCTCTGCTGTGGTTGACCTAGGTCTTGACCGTGTCGATTCTATTTCCCGCACTTCAGCTCTCACCCCTTCCCCTCCCTCCTGGAACCACGGCAGGGTTCCCCTTGTCCTCGTCTTTCACCCCACCAGCCTCCGCATTCAACGGATCATCCTCCGCTATTTCCACCACATCCAGCGTGATCCCACCACCAAACACATCTTCCCCTCACCTCTCCTTTCAGCATTCCAAGGGACCACTCCCTCCATGACACCCTGGTCCACTCCTCAATCACCCCCAACACCCCTTCGCCTCTCCACGGCAACTTCCCATGCAAGCGCAGGAGATGCAACACTTGCCCTTTCACCTCTTCCCTTCCCACTGTCCAGGGCCCCAAACAGTCCTTCCACATAAAACAGCGATTTACTTGTAGTACTTGCAATTTAGTAGACTGTATTCGCTGCTCCTCTACATTGGGGAGACCAAACGCAGATTGGGTGACCATTTTGCAGAACACCTGCGCCCTATCCGTAAGTGTGACCCCGAGCTTCTGGTCGCCTATCGCTTTAATTCTCTGCTCCACTCCCACTCTGATCTCTCCGTTCTCAGCCTCTTACCCTCTTCCAACAAAGTACAACATAAGATCGAGGAACAGCACCTCATCTTTCAATTAGGCATTTTACAGCCTTCTGGACTCAACATTGAGTTCAACAATTTTTGTCTATAAACTCTGCCCCTATTTTATTTTTCTCATTATTGTTTTTCCGTTTCCCTTTTTTTCCTCTCGCATGACTGCTGTTGATTATTTTGCCATTGCCATTCACACCTCATCTAGATTCATCTTTTGTTTCATAATTTGCCCCATTACCATCTCCTTTTGCTTGCACCATCATCCCTTTTGTCTTTTAATCTCTCCTGCCTTCCATCCTATCACAGACCTCCCCTTTTGTTCTGTCCTCTGCTCCCCACCCACCCCCCGCAAACTTTCCCTGCCCCTACACTTGCTTAAAAATCTGTTATATCTGTAACTTTTTCCAGTTCTGACGAATGGTCCTCGACCTGAAACATTAACTCTGTTTCTCTCTCTATAGATGCTGCCTGACCTGCTGGGTATTTCCAGCATTTTCTGTTTTTATTTCAGGATAAATTCTCCTTGTTACAGGAAACTTTAGTTTATCCGGAGGTTAAAAGTCCAGAAAGCTCTAACTACCGGCAAAATTCAGGAGCCATTTCCTATAAGTTTTTTTACTTCTCGTTGCTTTTCTTTTCCCTGTCAGGCTCTGCAAGGTCTGTAGCTAAGCAACAGCTTCAGCTAGCGACGCTTTAAAGCTGCAGCCGACTGTTTTGAAGCTGTTGCTAAGCAACAGGTTTTGTTGATTCACACGGAGCTGAAAATCTCCATATGTTTCAACAGGTCCGGCAGTTTTGATCTAATGGCAACAGCTCGGTCCCGTCGGTGCCGGATATCTCACAGTTTCCTGTATATAAAATCCTGGGGGACGGACTTTACAGCAGCAGTTAGCGTTTCACAATATAACTCACCCCGATATTATACAGATTAATAAAATGCACAGCGTATAAAGTACAGGGAAACACCACTTTATCATTGAATTATGGGAAAATCGCCCCATTCCCATAAAATCTGGGATTTAAGGAGCAGCAGAAATGAGACAAGTTTCTCCAAACATGAAGGAGCTCCAGGAGGGTAATTCTGATCATCAGGAAATGAGACCGGACTGAAGGACATTTAAAGGCGTCACACAGACAGCACTTTATTTTTTTTTTTATTCGGTTATGGGATGTGGGCGTCGCTGACAAGGCCAGCATTTATTGCCCATCCCTAATTGCCCTTGTGAAGGTGGTGGTGAGCTGCCGCCTTGAACTGCTGCAGTCCGTGTGGTGAAGGTACTCCCACTGTGCTGTTAGGTAGTGAGTTCCAGGATTTTGACCCAGCGACGATGAAGGATCGGCGATCTACTTCTAAGTCAGGATGGTGTGTGACTTGGAGTGGAACTTGGAGGTGGTGTTCCTATGCGCCTGCTGCCCTTGACCTTCTAGCTGGAAGAGTTCACAGGTTTGGGAGGTGCTGCCAAAGAAGCCTTCGCAAGTTGCTGCAGTGCATCCTGTAGATGGTACATACTGCAGCCACGGTACGCCGGTGGTAGAGGGAGTGAATGTTTAAGGTGGTGGATGGACTGCCAATCAAGCGGGCTGCTTTGTCCTGGATGGTGTCGAGATTCTTGAGTATTGTTGGAGCTGCACTCATCCAGGCAAGTGGAGAGTATTCCATCAAAACTTCTTACTTCTGCCTTGTAGATGGTGGAAAGGCTTTGGGGAGTCAGGGGGCGAGACACTCGCCGCAGAATACCTAGTCTCTCACCTGCTCTTGTTGCCACAGTATTTGTGTGGCTGGTCCAGTTAAGTTTCTGGTTAATGGTGACCCCCTAGGATGTTGATAGTGGGGGATTTGCCGATGGTAATGCCATTGAATGTCATGGGGCGGTGGTTAGACTCTCACTTGCTGGAGATAGTCATTGCCTGGCACTTCTGTGGCGCGAATGTTACCTGCCACTTATCAGCCCAAGCCTGAATATCGTCCAGGTCTTGTTGCATGCAGGCCTGGACTGCTTCATTATCTGAGGAGTTGTGAATGGTACTGAACACTGTGCAGCCATCAGCGAACATCCCCATTTCTGACCTTATGTTGGAGGGAAGGTCATTGATGTAACAGCTGAAGATAGTTGGGCCTAGGGCACTGCCCTGAGGAACACCTGCAGCGATGTCCTGGGGCTGTGATGATTAACCTTCAACCACCACAACCATCTTCCTTTGTGCTAGGTATGACTCCGGCCAGTGGAGCGTTTTCCCCTTGATTCCCATTGACTTCAGTTTCACTAGGGCTCGTTGATTCCAGATTCGGTCAAATGCTGCCTTGATGTCAAGGGCAGCCACTCTCACCTCACCTCTGGAATTCAGTTCCTTTATCCATGTTTGGACCAAGGCTGTAATGAGGTCAGGAGCAGAGTGGTCTTGGTGGATCCCAAACTGGGCATCAGTGAGCAGGTTATTGGTGAGTAAGTGCCGCTTGATAGCACTGTCGATGACTTCCATTACTTTGCTGATGATTGAGAGTAGACTGATGGGGTGGTACTTGGCCGGGTTGGATTTGTCCTGCTTTTTGTGGACAGGACATACCTGGGCAGTTTTCCACATTGTCGGATAGATGCCAGTGTTGTAGCTGTAATGGAACAGCTTGGCTAGAGGGGCATTTACTGACAGTCCCTGAATATATTGAGAGTTGGACAGAGTGAGATTCATTCCCAGTGACAGGAATAGGGGGAAATTTCGCAGGGGTCAGCGGGCGCGATCGGTGGTGGGTCTAGTGGGAAACTGGATTTTTTTCCCAGCGGGTCAGGACCCTGCTGTCAAACCAGCACCTCGCGCCTTTCCCAAATGTCGGGTCTGTCAGCGCTGAGCAGACACGACACGCAGCAGTGGGGGTGGAAATTCAGGTCATTATGACCTTGTTAACAAAGGATTAACAACTATTTTCAGCTCACATTCAGAGTTTACCAGGTCGCCCACATGGTCTACGCTGCTCGGGGATCAGGTTAGGTAAGCAGGGCGGGAGGTGAATGGCCATGGAATAATTTCATTAATTGACAGCTGGAAATGTGCTATAAAAGCTCCCATCTCACAGCAGTTCACTTTCCAAGCTCAGAAGCTGTTGCTTACTGCATTTGGAAGACAGATTGAGCTTTATGCAGGTTGCAAGTGTTTGGACCAAACTCTCTATCCAGTGTCCCCTCAATGGAACCACCTCTCTCGCCATTGACCGATCGAACCTGCCATCTCAAGTTCACCTGCCATCTATTACATAAGCATGGGTACGGTTTATACTGTCTCAACTTGGGCCTCAGAATCCCACCACGATCTGTCCCAACAGCTGCAGCACCAACAACAACACCAACCTGTTCTGCAACTCCTGATGCTGCACAGCGCAGAGGGCATCAACACCCGTCCACATTGCTGACCGGGACGCCAGATTTGGCCTCACCATGGCCAGATTTGCTGCACGCCCTGGACGCCACATGATGCTCCAGGTTGCCACCAGCCCACTCCAGCAACATAAAGTATCCCTACAATGCCCAAACCATTCCTGTCTCACTCATCAGCATTGCAGGGGTAACGTTATGTCTCACCATTCACTGCAACTCACTAAGCTGCATCCAAAGGTGCACACAACTCTGTCGAAGACAGGAAAGTGTTGAAAATATAGATTTCAATGTTTGACACCACATTAACAGAAACTTCACATGAACATTGGCTAAAACTTACAATTGCCTACCTTTGTGTGTTGTTAGTTGGTATGATTGGATTAGGATGAGGGTGAGTGTGAGGGGTGGGTAGTGAGATGGGGATGTGATAATATAGAGAGGGATGGGTGGAGCTGCAAGGTAAGTTGGTGTGAGTAAGAATGTACAGGAGTAGGGCAGGGAAGGCAGAGTGAAGGGCATGTGATGAGTGGCACAGCAGGATGAGGTTGAGGGTGTCTTTGCAGTAACATTTCATAATCTACTGAGATCATTGACAGGTTAACGTCACTACAGCCTGGTCCTCCTGATGACATCCCTGCTTCAGCCCCACTGCAATGTAGAACCAGGCTGCGGGTCACCTGGGGAGGTCTCTTCCGCCCCTTGGAAGTGAAGAGAACCTCCCTGTGTGCTGTGGCTCCCCCCATAACCATATGGAGGGAGTTATGGGAGAGCCTGGGTGCAGCCGTGCTCCTCTGTGCAGAGGTTGTCAGTGTTTGCAGCACCTCAATACTGTAGAACACTGACATCACAATGGTCAAACTCAATGTGCGCATCATCAAATGATGTCATCAAACCCGCTTCCTCCAATTCTCCAGAGTGAGGCCGCGACCCACCACCGCACCCGACCTGCCACCGACCCCGGCCGCTCCCGACCCGGCCCCACCCGACCCGCCACCGACCCCGGCCGCACACGACCCGGCCCCACCCGACCCGCCACCGACCCCGGCCGCACCCAACCCACCACCGACCCGCCCAGGTGGGAAATCACGGGGGGAAACCGGGTTATTAATGTCCTGAAGTACTTTCAGTGATTGTTGTAATATCCCTGAGAGAAAAATATATCAGATCCTGGGTTTGATTCAGTTTGTTTCTCACTCTCTGTTTAGACTGGGGAGCAATGAGCTAGGAGATTCTGGAGTGAAACTACTGTCTGCAGCTCTGAGGAACCCGGACTGTAAAATACAGAAACTGGTGTAAGTACCAGATTGTGTGAGACTGTGTTCATAATAACTGGATGTCTGACACTGAACATTATTATTAGTATCAGTAATAGTGTTATTAATAAACACTGGGGATTTACTCTGATTCCTGTTATTTCTCTCTCTGATCACCAGGCTGTGTGAAAACGGTCTCACAGATTCTTGTGCCGAGGATCTTGCCTCCGCTCTCAGTACAAACCGGTCACTGACAGTTCTGAACCTGGATTATAATAAACTGGGAGATTCAGGAGTGAAACTACTGTCTGCGGCTCTGAGGAACCCGGACTGTAAAATACAGAAAATGTGGTAAGTACCAGACTGTGTGAGATTGTGTTTATAATAACTGGATGTCTGCTCCTGTACATTAATATTAGTATCAGTAACAGTGTTATTAATAAACACTGGAGATTTACTCTCATTCCTGTTATTTCTTTCTCTGATACCCAGTCTATGGGGTGTCGGTCTCACAGATTCTTGTGCCAAGGATCTCGCCTCCGCTCTCAGTACAAACCGGTCACTGACGGGTCTGAATCTAAGTAATAATAAACTGGGAGATTCAGGAGTGAAACTACTGTCTGCGTCTCTGAGGAACCCGGACTGTAAAATACAGAAACTGGAGTAAGTACCAGACTGTGTGAGATTGTGTTTATAATAACTGGATGTCCGACACTGTACATTATTATTAGTATCAGTAATAGTGTTATTAATAAACTCCAGGGATTTACTCTGATTCCTGTCATTTCTCTCTCTGATCCCCAGGTTGGTTGGTGTCAGTCTCACAGATTCTTGTGCCGAGGATCTCGCCTCCGCTCTCAGTACAAACCGGTCACTGACGGATCTGTCCCTGGGATCAAACTCCTTCACAGGCCTATCTGTCCCCGCTCTCAGCCAACTCATACTGACCTGCAGGAGTCTGGAGCGGATTGGGTGAGTGTCAGTGTTAATGTTTAATGTAATAAATAAAATATAAATGGGATTCAGTCATTTTATGGGTAATATTTCTCTGTAATTATTATTGAAATATTAACCCAGTCTCCCTGTTATTTGCACTGTTGTTAAAACTGTTTATTTCCTGTTTAATCTTTAATCTGTTTCAGGCTGCGGAATCAGTTCAGTTCAACCGGACAGAAACTGCTGAGGTCTCGACAGGGAACAAGACCCGGACTGAGTGTGACAGTGTGAACATTTCAATTGATGACGTCACTGCTGTCATTATTTGACCATTTTTGATTTGATTTTAATTTAATTTACCGGTTTCCAGCTCAAGCTGAGCGCGTCATCTCCCACTGTGAGGTCAGAGGCCCAGACACAGGGTCCCGAGACTCAGCCGCCCGGCCCCACAGCGCTGCTTCTGCAGGATATCCAGGGCTAAATGTTCCCCAATGGGGCACTGGGGAAATGCACAGACAGGAAGGGCCCAGGGTGGGGCTCAGTCTGGGCTGCAGTGGGACACTGACAATTGCACTCGGTATTCCTGAGTGTCTCTCTGTGAGGAGTCAGACTCTGTAACAAGTGTCCCTGTGTACAGTGTGTGTCTCTCCCAGTGAGGAGTCAGGCTCTAACAAGTGTCCCTGTGTACAGTGTGTGCCTCTCCCAGTGAGGAGTCGGACTCTGTAACTAGGTTTTCTACAACCCTCCTAGATCTCTCCATTCCTCTGACCTGTTGCACATCCTCGATTTTCGTTGCTCCACATTGGCGCCATGACTTCAGCTGCCAAGTCCCTAAACTCTGGAATTCCCTCCCTGAACTTCTTCGAAGCTCTAACTCTCTCTCCTCCTCCTTTTAAAAGCTTTTTAAAACCTACCAGTTTCACCGAGCTTTGGGCCATCTCTCCTAAACTCTCTATGTGGCTCAGTGTCAAATTTTGTCTGCTAATTGCCTGCTGTCGTTTCATTACATTAAAGCTGCTATATAAATGCAAGTTATTGTTGTTGTCCCTGTGCTGTGTTAATAAAACTCCACCACTTACTTCAGCTCACACCTGGTCTCCTCGACATTTTCAATAACTGGTTCATTGTTTTAATATATTAAATAAAGGTTTCTCTAAAGTACATCCCACCTTCTCCCCCTCTGGACGAGACCTCAGTCAGTCCCCTCTGGAGGAGGTCTGACAGTAAAAGCTGCTGTGGGATGTTTGCATTATTCTAATTCCCCTCCACTCACAGAAGCCCCACAGTGCAGATAGAGGCCATTTCGGCCCATCGAGCCTGCACCAACATATATCCCACCCAATCCCCGTAACCCCTACACCAATACATATCCCACCCTATCCCCGTAACCCCACGTATTTAAACCCCCCTAACACTAAGGGTCAATTTATAATAGCCAATCAACCTAACCCGCACATCTTTGGACTGTGGGAGGAAACCGGAGCACCCGGAGGAAACCCACGCAAACACGGGGAGAATGTGCAAACTCCGCACAGACAGTCGCCCGAGGCCGGATTCGAACCCGGGTCCCTGGCTCTGTGAGGCAACAGTGCTAACCACTATGCCACCGTGCTGGCAGCATCTGTGGAGAGAGAAACAGAGTTAATGTTTCAGCTCGATTACCTTTTGTCAGAACCTTGACAGAACCTGACAAAAGGTAATCGAGCTGAAACATTAACTTTGTTTCTCTCTCCACAGATGCTGCCTGACCTGCTGAGTATTTCCAGCATTTTCTGTTTTTTTATTTCTGATTTCCCACATCCGCAGCAATTGCTTTTGATGCAGAATAGAAAGCCTGTTTCTGTAGGCTGCAAAATGAAAAGTTAAAATACTGAAAAGTGTATTTTTCCTTTTAAACTGCCAAACACAGCAGGGCAATGAGAGAAATCAACTTTCTTTCATTGCTGATAGCGTTGTGTGGCAATTTGCAGGCTGGCGTGTGTGTGTGTGTGTGTGTGTGTGTAAATTTTAGTTCAATGTGCGTGTGAGGGAGACTGAGTGAGAGGCAGACAGACAGACAGAGAGAGAGAGGGAGACAGAAAATCAAAAGGCAAGTTGCAGAATAGAAAGCCTGTTTCTTTGGCCACAAAGCGAAAAGATAATATACTGAAAATTATCTTTGTTTTTAATCTTCCAACACGGCAGTCATCGTTCTGCAGGCTGGCCAGGGTGTGTTTGTGTGTGAGAGAGAGGGAGAGGGCAAAAGCTGGTGTTTGTGTGAGATGTGGTTTGGTGTCTTATTACCTGCTGGTGTTGAATTCATTCTGGCCTTGTCCACATGTTATGCTGCTGTGTATCACTTTATTGCACTTCACTTCAAGACAGACAGTCAGTGAATGAAATACTGAAAAATGTCTTTGTGGACTGTCTGACAGTAAAAGCTGTTATGGGATCATTGCATTCTTTTTTTATTCCACTGCACTCAAATCAAGAAAAGGCAGACACGCAGGGGCAGCGATTTATGGAATCAAGACAACGTGAGAATAGAAATAAAAACAAAGTGCTGGAAATACTGAGCTGGTCAGGCAGCATCTGTGGGGAGAGAGAGAGAGAAGAGGAGCGAATGTTTCAGCTTAATGACCTTTCATCAGAACCTTGACAGTGCAGGAATCGACGGATTCCTATCTAAATCACTGAGGTCGAGGCAGTTCAGTAAATTAACCGAATTTAATTTAACTGGTGAACAAAACAAAAACATGCAGGAGCAACAGCAAACAGGTCTACCCAGTAACTAGTTCCACGGGGTCTGAACTCAGAACCTCCCACCTCTCATGTCATCACGTTTCCCACCACTCGGGGCACCATGTGACCAACGTGATGTTTCAGGGTTTTTACAGAAAGCTTGTTTACACTCAGCAAACGGACATAGGTGCTGTAACTTTGCTTTAAAGACAGTTATTCATGAGTACAGGAGTTCATTGGTGGTTTTACCACATGCGCCCCCACCCAGAAGTGTCTTTAATCATCAAAGTCAATCGCCGAGGAGGTCGGACAATCCTGTCGGAGCGACTCCGATATTCCCGGAATCACCAACTGTCATTGTGGAGGCGAAACTGACCTCGGGGCTTCCCTTCCGGTTGCGCACTCGGTGTTGCTGCTTTCTCGGTGCTGTTGGCACGAATTTACACGGGGGTCGGCAGCATCTGGCTTTCTGACCGAAACGGGCATGGTAGTAGCAAAAGCCAGTCTCTGGAGGTGCCGAGGCGGGGTTCTTGGAGGCGGGGCGCGTTGAGGTGGTGCAATACTGTTGCATCACCGCGTAAATGGTGTCGGCTTCAGCCGCGAGCGCCACACCGTCCGTAGCCGTCGACCTGGCCAGGGCTGCTTGTACCTGCTCAGGGAGCTGGCTGAGGAACAGTTCACGAAATATAAAACACTGCGGCTCAGACCTGAGGAGGGTGAGCATGTGGCTCATCAACTCGGAAGGCTTAGCATCGCCTAACCCGTGGAGTGCGAGCAAGCGTCGTGCGCGCTCCGCCTTTGTGAGACCGAATACCTGCAGGAGGCGCGCTTTGAGCGTTTCGTACTTGTTCTCCGTGGGCGGGGTCTCCAGCAGGCTGATAATGCCGGAAGCCGTCGAGCTGTCCAGTGCGGAGACCATATACAGGTAACGGGTCTGATCCAGCACTATGTTTCTCAGTTGGAACTGAGCCTCTGCTTGTACGAACCAGGAGGCTGCCTGTTGTTCCCAAAATTGAGGGAGCTTCAAACTCGCTGCATTTACATCCATCTTGTCCTCGAGCGTGTCTCCGCGAAAATCGTCTGCGAAGCTTCGGGGTCACCAATGTAGGAATCGACGGATTCCTATCTAAATCACTGAGGTCGAGGCAGTTCAGTAAATTAACCGAATTTAATTAAACTGGTGAACAAATCAAAAACATGCAGGAGCAACAGCAAACAGGTCTACACAGTAACTAGTTCCACGAGGTCTGACCTCAGAACATCCCACCTATCACGTCATCACGTTTCCCGCCACTCGGGGCACCACGTGACCAACGTGATGATGTCATCGCGTTGTTTCAGGGTTTTTACAGAAAGCTTGTTTACACTCAGCAAACGGACATAGGTGCTGTAACATTGCTTTAAAGACAGTTATTCATTAGTACAGGAGTTCATTGGTGGTTTTACCACAACAGAATCTGAGCTGCAACATTAACTCTCTTTTTCTCTCTCTCTCCACAGATGTTGCCTGACCTGCTGAACATTGCCAGCATTTTCTGTTTTTATTTCAGATTTCCAGCATCCGCAGTATTTTACTTTTGATGCAGGATAGAAAGCCTGTTTCTGTAGGCCGCAAAATGAAAAGAGAAGATGCTGAAAAGTTGTTTTGCTTTAAGGCTGCCAAACACAGCAGAGTAATGAGAGAAATCAATTCTCTTTCATCGCTGACAGTGTTGTGTGACAATTTTGCAGGCTGACCTGTGTGAGACAGACAGACAGACAGCAAAAGCCGGTGTGTTTGCAGTGCTTGTCTGTGTTCAAGTTGCCTGCTGTGCGCATTGGTGCTGCATCTCATGTCTGGGAAAAAAACAGGAGGTATGTACCATTAGATCATACTGATTTCATTCCAGACTGCGCTGCTGTGAGATCTTACTTTGCCTTTCTATCAAGACTTTTGTAAAAAGTAAAGCTACATATACACATAAACAAATTTAATTTTTTTCTGGACTGGACTTTATCGGGGCATATGCTGCTGTGGAATCATACTCTCCCTTTAATTCACAACACAACCCAAACCAAGACAAGACTTTTGAAAAATCGATTTTTATTTTTTAATTATTTTTATAATAAATCCATTTGATTTTTTTCTCTGCTCTGGACTGCATTGGGGAATGTGCTTGGTGTGTCTCACAGCAAAAGCTGCTGTGGGATCTTTCCATTCATTTGATTTCACTCCACTCGAATCACAGACAGGCATTTAGTTAACAAAAGTATATATTTATTCTTGATTGTATTTACTTCTTTTCACCCTCCCTGCCTCCTTCCCACCTCCTGGGACGTCACTCACCCCCTTCTTGCCTGTTCACCCCTCCAATCCTCTCCTCCTCCCCCCCAGCCTTGTGGTCCTGAGCTCCACCCTCACTCACACAGGAGCTGAGCTGCAGCCACCATTCCTTCCTTGCTTCCTGCACCATGTGCTGCCTGCCTGGGTGTGTCTGTGAGCAGCAGCACAGCCTGCGAGCGGCTCCAGACAATGGCCACACACAGAATCCGAGCGGGACCCCGCTCTGCAATGCAAGTTGTGAGCCCATTTAAAGTGACAGTCACCACAAAGCACGATTATACTGCAAAGTGATATTGCATTACAAAGGATAATTTTACAATCATACAAATTTATAGCACTGGAGGAGGCCATTCGGCACGTCGAGACTGTGCCGCTCCCAATCCCCCGCCCTTTCCCGTAGCCCTGATTTTCTTCTTCAGGTAATTGTCCAATTTTCTTTTGAAAGCCACGACTGAATCTGCCTCCACCACCCTTTCAGGCAGTAGATTCCAGATCATAACCACTTGCTGCGTAAAAAAGTTTTTCCTGATTTTGCCTTTGGCTCTTCTGCCAGTCACCTTAAATCTGTGTCCTCTGGTTCTTGACCTTTCCACCAATGAGTTTCTCTCTATCTACTCTGTCTGGACCCCTCATGATTTTGAACACCTTTATCAAATCTTCTCTCAACCTTCTCTGCTCTGTGGAGAACAACCCCAGCTTCTGCAGTCTATCCACGTAACTGAAGTTCCTCATCCCTGCATACACATCATTCTGGTAAATCTTTTCTGCTCCCTCTCTAAGGCCTTCACATCGTTCCTAAAGTCCATTGCCCAGAATTGGACACAATACTCCAGTTGAGGCCGAAACAGTGTTTTATAAAGGTTCATCATAACTTCCACACTTTAGTACTCTATAACATTATTTATAAAGCTCAGAATCCCATATGCTTTTTAACCACTTTTGCAACTTGCCCTGACCCCTTCAATGATGTGTGCACATGTAGCCCCAGGTCTCTGTTCATGCACAGCCTTTACAATTGTAGCCTTTAGTTTATATTGCCTCTCCTCATTCTTCATGCAAAAATGTATCACTTTTCTGCATTAAATGTCATCTGCCACGTGTTCGCCTATTCCACCAGCCTCTCTATGTCCTCTTGAAGTGTATCACTATCCTACACACTCTTAACTATACTTCCAAGTTTTGTTTCATCTGCAAATTTTGAAATTGTGCCCTATACAGCCATATCCAACTCATGAATATATATCAAGAAAAGCAGTGGTCCTTGTACCGATCCCTGGGGTACGTCACTGCATACCTTCCTCCAGTCCGAAACAAAACCGTTCATCGCTACTCTCTGTTTCCTGTCACTTGGCCCATTTTTTATCCATGCTGCTACTCTCCCTTTTATGTCATCTGCTTCAACTTTGCTGGCAAGCCTGTTATGTGGCATTTTATCAAAGGCCTTTTGGAAGTCCATGTACACCACACTACCTGCATTGGCTTCATCAACCCTCTGTGTTACCTCATTAGAAAACGAAATCAAGTTAGTGAAACATGATTTGCCATTGACAAATCCGTGCTGGCATTCCTTAATAAATCCACGATGGCGTTCCTTAATGAATCCACCCTTGTCCAAGTGACTGTTAATTTTTGTCCCGGATTATCATTTCTAAAAGCTTCCCCACTATCAAGGTTAAACTGACTGGCCTATAGTTGCTCGGTTTATTCTTACACTTTTTTGAACAAGTGTGTAACAGTTGCAATTCTCCAGTCTTCTGGCACTACCCCCGTTTCTAAGGAAGATTGGAAGAGTACAGCCAGTGCCTCCACAATGTCTTCCTTCACTTCCCTCAGCATCAAAGGATGCATCCCATCCAGTCCTGGTGACTTATCTACTTTAATTACAGCCAGCCCTTCTAGTACCTCGACTTTATCAATTCTTATCCCATCCAGTATCTCTGCTTTCTCCTCCTTTAATATGTCTATGGCAGCATCTTCTTCCTTGGTAAATATAGATGCAAAGTACTCATTTATTACCTCAGCCATGCCCTCTGCATCCACGCTTAGGTCTTATTTTTTTCCCCTAATTGGTACACCCCCACCACCTTCTTACTACCCGTTTACTATTTATATGCCTATAGAAGACTTTTGGATTACGTTTTATGTTGGCTGCCATTCTATTCTCATACCCTCTCTTTGCCCCCCAAATGTTCCTTTTCACTTCTCCTCTGAACTTCCTATATTTTGCCTGAATCCCAGATGCATTCTCGACATCTGTCATATGTGCTCTTTTTCTGTTTCAGCTTACTCTTTACCTCTATTGTCATCCAAGGAGCTCTGACTTTGGTTGCCCTACCATTCCCCCTAGTGGGAATGTACTTCAATGTACCCGAACTATTTCCTCTTTAAAGGCAGCCCATTGTTACATTACACTTTTGCCTGCCAATCTTTGATTCCAATTTACCTGGGCCAGCTCCGTTACCATCCCACTGAAATTGGCCTTCCTCAATTAATTATTTTTACTCTAGATTGCTCCCTGTCCTTTTCTATAGCTAATCTAAGCCTTATGATACTATGATCACTGTTGACTGAATATTCACCTACTGACATTTGCTCCACTTGAACGACTTCATTCCACAGAACCAAATCCAGCAATGTCTCCTCCCTCGTTGGGCCAAAAACATACTTATCAAGAAAGTTCCCCTGAACACACTTCAGAAATTCTTCCCTGTCTCTGCCCTTTAGACTATTACTATCCCAGTCTATATTAGGATAGTTGATGTCCCCCATTATCACTACTCTATAGTTCTTGCACCTCTCTGTAATTTATCTGTAAACTTGCTCCTCCATATTTTTCCATTAGTTGGTCGCCTATAGAATACACCTAGTAGTGTATTGGGACCTCTATTGTTTCTTAACTTGTCATATAGATTCTGTCCTTGACCCCTCCAGGACATCCTCTCCCTCCAGCATTGTAACATTCTCCTTAGCCAACACTGCCACACCACCTCCTATATTTCCTTCTCTATCTTTCCTGAACACCTTGGGGGAAAAATTCAGTTGGTTGCGCCTCCTGTTAGCGCCTTAAGAGGGTGCCAAGTGGGGCGCAAAGTAACTAGCGCCCGGGCACGGCGATATCTGCGCCTCTCGCAAAATTAACTAGACATTTTGCGGCGGCGCTAAACACTACCACCACGATCTCCTGTGCCGGCAGATGGTGACGTCAGTCGAGTGCACAATGCCCCGGTAGCACCCTGGACCAGATATTGAGTGGCGCCCCCTGCCTTACCACCTACCGCTAGCAACGACAGGTTGAGGGATGCATTCTGCAGTCAGAAAGGGCCTGGGGGAGTACTATTTAAAGGCAACCACTTCCTGTCTTTTTTTGTTGGTGACATTTTTGCACCACACATTCTGAGAGAGAGAGACTTCTGGAGAGATTCAACGCTGTGTAAAGGAGTTTAGGGTACTGAGCAGCACTTTGCAGGTTCATTTTGATTTCCTTGTATCGATTTAGAAGAGACTGTGGTGGCTCTTTCCCTGGGTCTCTCCATTGTTCTTTCCAGCAGATTTGATGTACAAGTCTCTCCAGGCCGAGATTCAAGGCTACAATGAGCAGGATGTGGATGGAGAGCAAGATCAACCCATCCCTTTAAGAACTGGCTGGTGCCATTGTGTCTGTGTTCCATTGCTGACTGACATCACATGAGCTTCGCCCGCCCTCTGAGGTAGCGCCTCGCTCCTCGGCCTTAGCGCCTTAAAAGAGGTGTGTAGCACCCGATTTAGCGCTCCAATCACCTCCAGGGGTGATAAAAGCAAAGTTTACTGTCGGAGGAGATAATTAGCGCCAGGCGCTAAACTTTGCGCACCGCCAATAATGGTGCCCCAAATGGGGCGATACCAAATTTTTCCCCACTTATATCCATGAATATTTAATACCCAATCCTGCCCAGTTTTTGAGCCAGTCCTCCGTTATTGCCGTGACATCATATTCCCATGGGGCTATTTGCACCTGCAGCTCACCAACCTTGTTTACAATGCTTCGTGCATTCACTTACATAGAACATCCTGTGTTCTCATTTAGTCTGACCCCACCTAATAACTTTCTATTTCTTACGTAGGTGCTACCCGTCTATCCCAATACTTTTTGCTCTTTGTTCCTCCTTTCTAATGCAAAATACTGGTGCCCATCCCCCTGCCAGCTTAGCTTTAACCCTCCCCAACAGCATTAGGAAACCTCCCCGTGAGGATATTGGTACCGGCTCTGTTGAGGTGCAATCTGTCCGGGCTGTTCAGGTCCCAACTCCCCCAGAACCGGCCCCAATGCCCCAGGGATCTGAAGCACTCCCTCCTGCACCATCTCTCCAGCCATGCATTCATCTGCTCTATCCTCCTATTTCTATACTCACTAACGCATGGCACCAGGAGTAATCCAGAGATTACTACCTTTGGAAGTTCTGCTTTTTAATCTCTTTACTAGCTCGCTGAAATCAACCTGCAGAATCTCATCCCTCTTTCTACCTATGTTGTTGGTACCAATATGGACCACGACCTCTGGCTGTTCACCCTCCTACCTCAATGTTCTGCAGCTGCCACGTGACATCCTTCACCCTGGCACCAGGGAGGTGACATACCATCCTGGAGTCATGTCTGTGGCCGCAGAAACGCCTGTCTGCTCCCCTAACTATCGAATCCCTTACAATTATTGCTTTCCCTAACTTCCTCCTCCCCCTTGTACAGCTGAGCTGCCCATGGTGCCGTGGACCTGGCTCTGGCTGTACTCCCCAGAGGAACCATCTCTCTTACCAGTACTCAGAAAAATTACTGGCTGCAAAGTGAGATGCACTCAGGGGACTCCTGCATTATCTGCCTGGTCCTCCTTTTCTGTCTGGCAGTCACCCATTCCCTCTCTGCCTGCACTTTCCTTAGCTGCGTGGTGACCACCTCCTGAAACATGCTATCCATGTAGCTCTCAGCCTCGCAGATGCACCACAGTGATGGGAGCTGCTGCTCAAGCTCTGAAACCCGGGGCTCGA
The DNA here is from genome assembly GCF_052327205.1 of Somniosus microcephalus. Taxonomy (NCBI): domain Eukaryota; kingdom Metazoa; phylum Chordata; class Chondrichthyes; order Squaliformes; family Somniosidae; genus Somniosus; species Somniosus microcephalus. Next base: position 54,951,684 of record NW_028225180.1, on the reverse strand, counting down.
GCACCTCTAGCTGTTGGCACCTCCTGCACACGTGGTTAACATAAGAACATAAAAAATAGGAGCAGGAGTAAGCCATTCGGCTATTTGAGCCTGTTCCACCATTCAAAGAGATCATGGCTGATCTTCTGCCACAATTCCATTCATCGGCCCTATCGCCATATCCCTGGATGCCCTGATTAGTGAGAAATCTATCGACTTCTGTTTTGAATATACCTAATGACTGAACCTCCACAACCCTCTGGGGAAGAGCATTCCAAAGATTCACCACACTCTGTGTGAAGACATTTCTTCTCATCTCAGTCCTGAATGGCCTACCCTTCATCTTGAGGCTGTGGCCCCTGGTTCTAGACTCCCCAGCTAAGGGAAACCGTCTCCCAGCATCAACCCAATCAAGCCCTGTAATAATTTAGTATGCTTAAATGAGATCCCCTCTCATTCTTCTGAATTCAATCTCTTCTCATACGACAGTCTCGCCATCCCAGGACTCCATCTCGTGAACATTTGCTGCACTCCCTCTATGGCAAGTATATCCTTTCATTGGTAAGGAGACCAAAATTGTACACAGTACTCCAGGTGTAGTCTCACCAAGGCTCTATATAATTGGAGAAAGACTTCTTTAGCCCTGTACTTAAATCCTCTTGTAATGAAGGCCAGCATACCATTTGCCTTCCTAATGGCTTGCTGCACCTGCACATTCACTTTCAGTGACTCATGTACAAGGATACCCAGGTCCCTTTGAGCATCTGCATGCCCCAATCTTACATCATTTAGGAAATACTCTGCCTTTCTGTTTTTTCTACTAAAGTGGATAACTTCACATTTATCCACATTATATTGCATCTGTCATGTTCTCGCCCACTCACTGAGCCCTGTCGAGATCCCCTTGAAGCCTCTTCACATCCTCTTCGCAACTGACACTGCCACGTAGCTTTGTATCATCAGCAAATTTGGAAATGTTACATTTAGTCCCCTCATCCAAATCATTGATATAGATTGTGAATAGCTGGGGCCCAAGCACCGATCCTTGCGGTACCTCACTAGTCACAGCCTGCCATCCTGCAAACGACCCATTTATCCCTACTTTTTTTCTGTCTATTAACCAATTCTCAATCCATGCTAGTATATTATCCTCGATTCCTTGTGCCCTAATTTTGTTCACCAACCTCTTGTGTGGGACTTTAACGAAAGCCTTCTGAAAATCCAGATTCACCACATCTACCGGTTCCCCTTTGCCTACTCCACTAGTTACACCCTCAAAGACCTCTAATAGGTCTGTCAAACAGGATTTCCCTTTCATAAATCCATGTTGACTCTGCCCAATCTTACTATTATTTTGTAAGTGCCCAGTTATTGCATCCTTTATAATAGATTCTAGCATTTTCCCAACTACTGATGTGAGGCTAACAGGTCAGTAGTTCCCTGTTTTCTCTCTCCCTCCTTTCTTAAATAGCAGGGTTACATTTACTATCCTCCAATCTGCAGGAACCGTTCCAGAATCTATAGAACTTTGCAAGATGACAACCAATGCGTCCACTATTCCAATGGCCACCTCTTTCAAACCCTAGGATGTAGGTAATCATGAGAAGCGTCTTGGAGTTCCTTCATGGCACAGGAGGTGCATTCTGCTGGACCGAGCTACTCTGCCATATTTATTCGACTATTAACTAACTTTGCAGAAACGTAAGACTAAGCTGTATCTAATTCAAGTTATTAATATAATATTGCACTAAAAGTTACTAATTAAATTTAGTATTAACAGTTATTAATTTAATATAGTATTGACAGTTACTAATCATAGAATCATAAAATGGTTACAACGCAAAAGGCCGTGGAGCCCATGCCAACTCCCAGCTAGTCCCACTCCCCCGCCCTTTCCCCCTAGCCTTGTATGTTTTTCCCATCAGATGCTTATCCAGCTTCCTTTTGACAGATAAGATTGAATCTGCCTCCACCATTTCAGCCAGCACATTCTAGATCATAATGACTCGTTGCATAAAATCTTTTTTCTTACATCACCTTTGGTTCTTTTGTCAAAATCTGTGTCCTCTGGTACTGTCAATGGGAACAGTTTCTCTCTATCTACTCTGTCCAGACCCCCCATGCTGTTGAACACCTCTATCAAATCTCCTCTCAATCTTCTCTGCTCCAAGGAAAACAACCCCAGCTTCTTCAGTCTATCAACATAACTGAAGTCCTTCATTCCTAGCATCATTCTCCTAAATCTTTTCTGTACCTTCCCGAAGGCCTTCTCATCCTTCCTAAAGCGTGGTCCCCTGAATTGGACACAGTACTCCAGTTAGGTCCAAACCAGTGTTTTATACAGGTTCATCATCATTTCTACACTTTTGTACTCTATGCCTCTATTTATGAAAGCCAGGATCCCGTAAGCCTTTTAAACCACTTTCTCAACCTGCCCTGCCACCTTCATCGATTTGTGCACATATAGCCCCAGTTTCATGCAGCACCTTTAGAATTGTACCCTTCAGTTTATATTGCCTCTCCTCATTCTTCCTATCAAATTGTATCACTTTGCACTTTTCAGCGTTAAATTTCATCTGTCACGTGTCTGACCATTTCAGTCCTAGGTCTCTGTGTTTGTGCACCCCGTTTAATATTGTACCATTTAGTTTATACGTCCTCTCCTCATTCTTTGTACCAAAATATATCACTTCACACTTCTCTACTTTAAATTTCATCTGCCCATTTCACCAGCCTGCCTATGTCTTCCTGAAGACTATGGCCTAGAAATTCATTGACGCCACTTTTGGGGTGCTAAAGTGGGGCGTCCGCTAAAGTTTGCGGCCGCCGCCAAATCGATGCCACTTCTCCGATATTCATTAGCTTTGCCCTAGGAGTTCGGGCGAGCGCTAAAACTGCTGCTGGACGCCTCTATTTGGGCGCTAAGCCGGAGGTGGTGATCGATAGTGCCGAGGCCGGGCGCAGCGCAGGTGCGGCCATCTCGTGATTGACAGCAGACACCCTGGCGCCGGCCAGCTCTTAAGGGGGAAGGGCCAACTGTGTCTGCTGCCACGCCCTGGATAGTGGAGCCCTCCAGCTAGGCCTGAACACTGCTGCTGGACCCAAATAGCGCCTGAAGACATGGAGAAGGCCCGTGAACGTGCGCAGTGCTTCTCAGAGCATGATCTGAGTGTGCTGATTGCTGCTGTGGAGAAGAGGCGCCATGTTTTGTACCCGGACAATGGCAAGAAGGCGACAGTCCGCGTCTACAGGAGAGCCTGGAGGCATGTCGCCAGCAAGCTGTCAGCCAACAGCGACGTCCCCAAGACCGGTGCCCAATGCCACAAAAAGTTAAATGACCTCACACGCGTTGTCAGGGTGAGTACCCTTTCCAGTGACCTCCTCACCCTTGCATGTGCACCTCACATTATGGGCAAAGGGACCTGAAAGCTCTAATGGCCAGCCTTCATCCAGCAGCTATGGGACAGGCATGAGCATCAATTGCACATTCTGCACTTAACACACTGGCCAAGCTATTCCACCATGGGAGGCATTGCACACCAGATCATGGTGACACACTGGCCAGGCTATTCCACCATGGGAGGCAGTGCACACCAGATCATGGCGACACACTGGCCAGGCTATTCCACCATGGGAGGCAGTGCACACCAGATCATGGCGACACACTGGCCAGGCTATTCCACCATGGGAGGCAGTGCACACCAGATCATGGCGATACACTGGCCAGGCTATTCCACCATGGGAGGCAGTGCACACCAGATCATGGTGACACACTGGCCAAGCTATTCCACCATGGGAGGCAGTGCACACAAGATCGCGGCGACACACTGTACTTAGAGGCCGTCCTTTCTCTTGCAGGCCAAGCTGGTGAATAATCGCAAGAGCCGGACTGCGACCGGGGGAGGCCGACCCCATATCCAGCCACTCACCGACCTGCAACATCGTGTGGAGCGCCTCATGGGTGGCCGGGTGATTGAGCCCATTGCATGTGGAGATGCCGACCCTGTTCTGGGCAGCAATGGTAAGGACATCACCTTTTGCATCTCTCTCGTCCCACTTGCGCATCAGATCTACATCCTTTGCCACTGTCCGACAAATGCGCTGAATGCCACCACTCATGCATCCCGCACTGACGCCCTCTCCTCACTCTAAAGCTACTCTTGTGCCTTCCTGCTTTCAGATGGTCAAGAGGAGGTCCCTGAACTTGCCAGTAACAGACCCTCTGAAGAGGAGCAGGAGGAGGAGCAAGAGGAAGGCGGCCCATCAGGGGAACCCTCAGCCGCGGCCACCCAGGCCAATGTAGGGGGCACGTCTTCCCTGGAGGGCAGCATGGCGGAAGTGTCGAAGGGGAGGGGAGCTCCTGGGACCTGCGGGCTGCAGAAAGGTGGGAGGGGGGTGGAAGCTCGGCGGCCTTCTCCCCAGAGGGGGGATGCGTCGGAGGGGAGTCCAATTGCTGGGCCCAGCTGCCTCCAGCAACGCAGGAAGGGTCGGCCAGCTCGGCGGCCTTCTCCCCAGAGGGAGAGTCCGGCCTCCAGTCAGGAGATGCTCTTCGCCGAGGAGATGGAACGCCTCGAAGACTTGTCCGCGGACTCGGAGCGCCGGCACACGGAGCTCATGGAGGCAGTGGCATGGTTGCCTCAGTCCATCGATTCCCTCTCTCGGAGTGTGGCCAAGTTCGGGCCCTCAGAGGCCACCAGTCGGGTGGAATACCGGGCAGATCAGGCAGCGAGTCAGGCGGAATTCGGGGCAGCTCTGTCAGCGACTGACCAGGTGATCAGTGGTGCCGTCCAGTCACTGGCTGCTCTGATGCGGTCAGTGAACAGGTCAACACGGGCACTCACTGCTGCCACACTCGCTGTGTCAGCCAGGCATCGCCAGGGCACCCAGCGCGCTGCAGCAGCACAGCGGTCTGTCCCTCGGCAGATTGGTGAGCATGCTGCAGTGCTGGCCTGGGCGAGTGCCAGTGTCTCAGGTGACCAGCGAGCGCCTGCCATCCGCCAGCTTGCCGCCATTCCTCCAGCCGCCACTGCCAGTCCCCCAGTGGAGCTGCCAGGAGCTGCTGCAGCGACTGATGCTGGCCAGCCACAGCTGCAGCAATCAACATCCGCCCGCTCGACGGCCAGACCTCGACTAGGCTGACCCCCAAGGGCATCTGCTGTCACGACATGTGCCCCTCAGGAGCCTGCCCCCAGCCTTACAGCAGCCAATGGCCTTACTTTGAGGTGGAGCAGCAGGGCGGGCAGAGGCCACCCAAAGATGGCCAAGGCATTGCCCTAGCGGGCCAAATAGTCGAATGTGTGGCCATTTGTGTTTGTTTCTTGAGGCCGAGAATTGGATGTTTGTTTTTTGAAGGCCGATGATGTGATGTTTGTTTTGGACGAAGGCCGAGAATGACGGCCATTTTAGTTGCCCTATTTTGTTAGTCCTCTCCAGGTTGTGGGAGCGAGTAATGTGTTTGAGTGTTTTTTGGGGGTTTCGTCTGTTTTTGGTTTTCATGTGGGAAGGGCCCAGAGTTTGTACAATAAAGCATTTTATTTATTCACATTGTCCATGTTTGATCTTTGAAGTGTTTGTTGCCTTAACCGGCAGAGGGCTTGCGGAGCGTCTGCAATCATGTTCTATCATTGGCACAAGCCATTCCCTGACAGGGGGCCTAGAAGTGACGTTCAATAAGCCGCCGACGGGCGGCCCTTGGACCTTGTGCGTCCCTCCTGGGCTGGTAGTCCTCGTCCTCCTCCTCCTCATGCTCCTCCTGCTCCTGCTCCTGAGGTGGTGGTCCAACGTGAGGTGGCAGTGCCTGAGTCCTGCGGATAGCCAGGTTATGCAGCATGCAGCAAACGACGACGATTTGGGAGACTCGATCCTGTGAACACTGGAGGGCTCCCCCGGAGCGATCGAGACAGCGGAACCGTTGCTTGAGCACGCCGATTGTTTGTTCTATGAGGTTCTTCGTCGCTTGATGGCTCTCGTTGTATGCCTCTTCAGCAGGGGTCGTGGGCGCGCGGAGCGGGGTCATGAGCCAGGTACACAAAGGATAGCCTTTTTCCCCGATAAGCCATCCTCTTGGGGGAGGCTGTGCCTGGAACATGTCAGCCACAGTTGTCTGTCGCAGGATAAAGGCATCGTGGCTGCTGCCTGGAAAGCGGGCATTGACAGCTAGGATGCGCTGCCTGTGGTCACACACCAGCTGTACATTGAGGGAATGGTAGCCCTTCCGGTTGCGGTAATCCTCGGCATGCTCAAGAGGTGCCCGCAAAGCCACATGCGTGCAGTCAATGGCGTCCTGCACCATGGGGAAGCCCGCTATTCTTGCAAACCCCACTGCACGCTGCTGCTGCTTGTCCAGGGTCATGGGGAAGGAGATGAATTGATGTCTCCTTCTGAAAAGGACTTCAGTCACCTGGCGGATGCAGCAATGCACGGCGAACTGGGAGATGTTAGCGATGTCCCCAGTAGCAGATTGGAAGGAGCCGGAGGCATAGAAGTTGAGAGCCACCGTCACTTTCACTGCCACCGACAGAGACATCCTGCGCATCAGCTGTGACTGCAGATCTCTCTGAAGCAGCCGGCAGATGTCTGCAACCACCTCCCTTCGGAATCGCAGCCTCCTAACACACATCGCGGCAGACATGGTCAGATAGGAGGTCTGCTGGCGGTATACCCTGCGTGGGTAAGGCCTCAGTTGGCGACGCCTGTTGCCCCCTCTGCATCTAGCCAGGGCTGCCACTCTCTCACGGCGTCTGTAAGCCCTTCTGGCATAAGGCTGAAATTCAGCATTGCCACCCAATGCAGCCCCCATTATATGCCGACAAACACTGAGCTTTGAATGAAGGCAAAGATAATTGGTAAGCTCCGGCCTGAGCCAAAAATACCTGTCCAAGTGTTGGTCCAAACCAGTAAACTCTCCTCCTTGGTCTCTGTCCAAAAAATCGTTGCACAAGAGTGAATGCAGCAAACTGGCTGGCCTTTATACTGCTGGGTAAGTGCCCTTTAATTTGCGCTCCCCGTGGCCCGGCTGGGCTGTGTACCGTTCCACTTCACAGTCGCTCGGGCCGCCCGGCGCACAATGGGCCGGCGCGAGTGAAGTTCCGGTTCGGGGCGCACAAAAGGCGTTGCACTAGCAAATGACGTCATGATGTGCGCACACAGCAGGGCGCGCGCTAAGACTTTGCGCCGGCGCTAAATGTGTACTGAAGTTGGGGCGAGGTGCAGATCACGCTGCACCCAGCCGCTAAGCGCCTAGTGCTCGAAATCTACTCCTCCTAAGGCTCTAACGGCTGCCGCGCCCAACTGAATTTCCAGGCCTATCACTCTCCTACTCACTTTTCACTATACTTCCAAGTTTTGTGTCATCTGCAAATTTTGAAATTGTGCCCTGTACACTCACGTCCAAATGATTAATATATATCAAGAAAAGCAGTGGTCCTAGTACCGACCACTGGAGACCTTCCTCCAGTCCAAAAAAACAACTCTTCACCACTGTTTCCTGTCGCTTAGCCAATTTCGTATCCATGCTGCCACTGCTGCTTTTATTCCATGGGCTTCAACTTTGCTGGCAAGCCTATTATGTGGCACTTTGTCCAACGCCTTTTTGGAAATCCATGTACACCATATGAACTGCATTGCCCCCATCAACCCTTTCTGTTACCTCATCAAAAATCTCGATCAAATTGTTTAATCATGATTTGCCTTTAACAATCTCCAAGTTGTTGCTTTATCCCTACCAGCGATTTAACCTCGGCCCCGAACTTGAGGAGAATAAAACGGTGTGACCTTTACCAACCAATCAGTTACCAGCGATCCTCTAACGTCACTCCTTGTGTTTTTTTGATTGGCCACTCAGCTTCCTTTCTGCTGCTGCCGCCTCCTCCGCTCCCGCTCAGCTCCGCGCTCTCAATGTGTCTGTGGAAAACATGGTTGGGACGACGAGTGGGTTCCGAGGTTCCGAAGTTCCGACCAGGAGAATGTTGGACTGTAAATCAACGTTCAAGTTGAATTCAATAAGGAATAAAATTAGTCAACCTGCTCAAAAGAGTCTCACTCCCCTTTGAATCTGTGTTAAGTTCAGTCCTGACAGCGGATTGCCGCCAGAATTAACTGTTAACTATAAGGTCCGGACCAAGCCAGAGTACATCGCATGAATGGTGCAATTATAGCTGAATAAACACAAAAAGAGGCACCTTGGATGTTTTTATCATCTGTTAGTTCTTGAAACTCAAAAAACAAAGGGTTCTCTATCTTTTATCCTTAATATATTTTGCGGTGGATAGTTGAACATTGAAACTAGAAAGTTGCTCCCAACTATTCCACCTGCCCAAGTTTGTAAGTTTTGCCCTGAACAATTCAACCTGTGGCCCAGTGGAGCAACGTGTCATAATTTTACATATCTTCCACAAAATTTAGTTATTTTATCTGTGCAATTAACTGTTCTGAGCCATTTAATGGATTCTCATTACTGCAGATCTGAAATTAAAATTGGGACAATCAGAATTATTCGTAAACCATAAGGAACCGAAAGGCTGGAAGGGAGAACGCACTGGTTGCAGAAGAGCTGGTTCATGGTGACATGGATGTGTCTGCAGTGTGCGGACCTGACAGTTTCTGTGTGTTCACAACGAATGTCCCATTCTTTATTTTTGAAATGTAAAACTGATAATGGGCAATTGCTATTCCGGTCGCAGCAATCTGAAACTTTAACTCGCTGGCAACCTGGTTTAGGAGATCTTGCGATAACGTGTTCGACTGTCTCTGTGGTGTAATTGGATAGCACTTTCAGCTGTTAATTGAAAAGTTGCTGTTTCGTGCCCACCCAGGGGCAAAGTTTTTAACTGCTTTTCCCCCTTTATGTTTCATTGCCGCACAGTTCCAGGTAGTCAATGTGGGCTTTGGCTGCAGGATAATATTCCGCACACATTGCCAGCTGTGCTGTTATCCAGTGAGATCACACCCAAATACTTTTATGAGTATTAATTTCAAATAAAACTATAAAAATATTGTTGGATCATGTTCCTCCAACCAACCCGTAAGAAATATATTATGTTCTTGGGATCAGACAAACTGATGGAACTTGGTTCTGCATCTCCATATACAGAACTGGAGCAGGCCATCGCACCGTGAGTCTACATTCAATGTGTGGCTATTTTACAGCTGATATTAGGGAAACAATTCTGAAAACCTTGGACCATTTTAGGGATAATTTACCCGCATCAATACCTTTAAGTTTGTTGTTGTAAAATGTTGTAAAACACTGCGGTCTGATAGCAGGCACATGCTCTAGAATTCTCTGCCTAAATCCTCCACCTCTACCCCTGCCTCACCTCCCTCCAGAACTCCGTTAAAACAGAAATCTTTGAGCAGCTTTGATCACTCCTCTTGTTCGCTCTATCTTTGGGTTTGGCATCCATGTTTTTGATTACAGCTCTATGAAACGCTTTGGGACATCCCATAGAAGAACGTGTTTCTGGGTGTGTGGGGGTTGGAGGATTTCATCATGCAATCTGGCATTTGTAAACCGTCAGTTTAATGACTTAACAAGTATCAGCGGATTCAAACACCCCGGTGGAATAGCTAGTGCCAACCAGGAGACGCTGAAAGCGGAAATTTGCCAAGCTCATTCACCTTTACTAAAATTCACGCCCTTTAAAAAATCAGAACAATCTCCGGGAGAGGACAGGAGCGATTAATGCTGGTGAAAATTCAAACCATCATTAGAGCTCGGTGGCACAAAAAAGGGAAACAACCTATAAACATGGGTGTGCTCGTCCCTGGGCATCTCTGTCCAGCTGTGCAAGTCCCTGGTTATCCCTGTCCAGCTGTACTAGTCCCTGGGTATCTCGGTCCAGCTGTCCCAGTCCCTGGGTATCTCTGTCCAGCTGTGCTAGTCCCTGGTTATCCCTGTCCAGCTGTACTAGTCCCTGGGTATCCCTGTGCAGCTGAGCTAGTCCTTGGGTAATCCTGTCCAGCTGTGCCGGTCCCTGGGTATCTCTGGCCAGCTGTGCTAGTCCCTGGGTATCTCTGTCCAGCTGTCCCAGTCCCTGGGTATCTCTGTCCAGCTGTGCTAGTCCCTGGGTATCCCTGTCCAGCTGTGCTCGGCCCTTGGAATCTCTGTCCAGCTGTGCTAGTCCCTGGGCATCCCTGGCCAACTGTGCTAGTCCCTGGGTATTCCTGTCCAGCTGTGCTAGTCCCTGGGAATCTCTGCCCAGCTGTGCTAGTCCCTGGGAATCTCTGTCCAGCTCTGCTAGTCCCTGGGTATCTCTGTCCAGCTGTCCCAGTCCCTGGGTATTTCTGTCCAGCTGAGCTAGTCCCTGGGAATCTCTGTCCAGCTGCGCTAGTCCCTGGTATCCCTGTCCAGCTGAGCTAGTCCCTGGGTATCTCTGTCCAGCTTCGCTAGTCCCTGGGTATCTCTGTCCTGCTGTGCTAGTCCCTGGGTATCTCTGTCCAGCTGTGCTAGTCCCTGGGTATCTCTGTCCAGCTGTCCCAGTCCCTGGGTATTTCTGTCCAGCTGAGCTAGTCCCTGGGTATCTCTGTCCAGCTTTGCTAGTCCCTGGGTATCTTTGTCCGGCTGAGCTAGTCCCTGGGTAACTCTGTCCAGCTGTGCTAGACCCTGGGTATCTCTGTCCAGCTGTGCCAGACCCGCGGCATCTCTGTCCAGCTGAGCTAGTCCCTGGGTATCTCTGTCCAGCTGAGCTAGTCCCTGGGTATCTCTGTCTAGCTGAGCTTTTCCCTGGGTATCTCTGTCCAGCTGAGCTAGTCCCTGGGTATCTCTGTCCAGCTGAGCCAATCCCTGGGTCTCTCTGTCCAGCTCAGCTAGTCACTGGGTATCCCTGTCCAGCTCTGCTAGTCCCTGGGTATCTCCGTCTAGCTGAGCGAGTCCCTGGGTATCTCTGTCCAGCTGTTCTACTCCCTGGGTATCTCTGTCCAGCTGAGCTGGTCCCTGGGTATCCCTGTCCAGCTCTGCTAGTCCCTGGGTATCTCTGTCTAGCTGAGCGAGTCCCTGGGTATCGCTGTCCAGCTGTTCTAGTCCCTGGGTATCTCTGTCCAGCTGTGCTAGTCCCTGGGTATCTCTGTCCAGCTGTGCTAGTCCCTGGGTATCTCTGTCCAGCTGAGCTAGTCCCTGGGTATCTCTGTCTTGCTGAGCGCATCCCTGTGTATCGCTGTCCAGCTGTGCTAGTCCCTGTGTATCTCTGTCCAACTCAGCTAGTCCCTGGGAATCTCTGTCCAGCTGAGCTAGTCCCTGGGTACCTCTGTCCAGCTATGCTAGTCCCTGAGTGTCTCTGGCCTGCTGAGCTAGTCCCTGGGTATCTCTGTCCAGCTGTGCTAGTCCCTGCGTACCACTGTCCAGCTGTGCTAGTCCCTGGGTATCTGTCCAGCTCAGCAAATCCCTGGGTATCTCTGTCCAGCTGTCCTAGACCCTGGGTATCTCTGTCCAGCTGCGCTAGTCCCTGCATCCCGCTGTCCAGCTGTGCTAATTCCTGGGTATCCCTTTGCAGCTGAGCTAGACCCTGGGTATCTCTGTCCAGCTGTCCTAGACCCTGGGTATCTCTGTCCAGGTGTCCTAGACCCTGGGTATCTCTGTCCAGCTGTGCTAGTCCCTGGGTATCTCTGTCCAGCTGAGCTAGTTCCTGGGTATCACTGTCCAGCTGTGCTAATTCCTGGGTATACATTTGCAGCTGAGCTAGACCCTGGGTATCTCTGTCCAGCTGTCCTAGACCCTGCGTATTTCTATCCAGCTGAGCTAGACCCTGGGTATCTCTGTCCAGCTGTCCTAGACCCTGGGTATCTCTGTCCAGCTGAGCTAGTTCCTGGGTATCACTGACTAGCTCAGCTAATCCCTGGGTATCGCTGTCCAGCTGAGCTAGTCCCTGGGTATCTGTGTCCAGCTGAGCTAGTCCCTGGGCATCTCTGTCCAGCTCTGCTAGTCCCTGGGTATCTCTGTCCAGCTGTCCTAGTCTCTGTGTATCTCTGTCCAGCTATCCTAGTCCCTGGGTATCCCTGTCCAGCTGAGCTAGTCCCTGGGTATCGCTGTCCAGCTGAGCTAGTCCTTGGGTATCTCTGTCCAGCTGAGCTAGTCCCTGGATATCTCTGTCCAGCTGAGCAAGTCCCTGGGTATCCCTGTCCAGCTGAGCTAGTCCCTGTGCACCGCTGTCCAGCTGTGCAAGTCCCTGGGTATCTCTGTCCAGCTGAGCTAATCCCTGGGTATCCCTGTCCAGCTGAGCTAGTCCCTGCGTACCGCTGTCCAGCTGAGCTAGTCCCTGGGTATCACTGTCCAGCTGAACTAGTCCCTGGGTACCGCTGTCCAGCTGTGCTAGTCCCTGAGTCTCTCTGTCCAGCTGTGCTTCACCCGGGTGATCTCTGTCCATCTGTGCTAGTCCCTGGGTCACTCTATCCAGCTGTTCTTGGCCCGGGAGATCCCTGTCCAGCTGAGCTTGGCCCGGGCAATCCCTGTCCAGCTGAGCAACTCAGAGCTGATACATGTTGAATTAGCCCCTCAATGACCCATCGTAGAAACATGATGTTGAGAATCAGCGGTTGTGACCAATCAAAACCCGCCACAGTCACAGAGTTAGAATGACCATTTCCTGGAGGCGGAGGGCAGCCGGTTTCCGTCTAAATGGATCCTAATGGGAGTGATCTGATTGAGAAGATTCAGGGAAGGGCATTCGGGAACTCCTCCGGGAGTTTAATGATCTTTTAATGGATATTGCTCCCGTGTGACTTGTGTTGTTTCGAACGGTGAAATGTGTGTTAAAGAGATTCAGTATTTCACCTTATTCCTCAACACTGTCTCTGAACTGAGATCAAAAAGTTAGAAGTTTACGTCGTGTAGTGGTTATCACCTTTGCTTCGCATGGGAAATGTCCCTGCTCACTCGGTGAACATTTTCTTCACTGTGCAACAGAAAGCTGTGGGTTTATTCATAGTGATTGAAACAATCATCTTCATCTGACGGATTAACTGCTTTGTAAGAATTACTTCCCTGACAGGGAGTCGAATTGAGGTCGCCGCGGTGTGCATGCCACATCCTAAACACTGGGCCACCAGGGAGCGCAGGCTTCAAATCTTGCAACCGTCATAAATACAATTGGGCTTATCCCTGTTAAATATAGACATGTTTCTGCTTTCTTGTGTTGGATGTCCTGTAAATGGATTCCATGACTGCTGCTGACAAATCTGTTTACATGGATCTGTAATATTGATTCATTTATTCAGGTGAAGCTGCCTTCAGTATAACAATATTTTCTGGTTATTTATTTCTATCTTACTTTTCAATTACACGTAAACACATTTATACAGAACACAGATACACACAAATACATTGATAAAGAATACACAGCTACAAAGACATTTAATCATCACTAGCTCACTGATACACCCAAAATCCATTTAGAATTATCAAAGTTTCAATCATAGATCTTTATAGGTTTATATCCTGATGTATATTATACAAAAAAACTGACATACATACAAATCATCGCACTCATCACATAAGCACACATTATATATATAAACATGACAACCATATACACACACTCACAGTTTGTATTGTCACACCGCCCTGTTTGTAGTTCTAGGAAAAGTCTACACACCTAACATTTCCTTGTTTTTCAGAAGCTGCCCGTGCTCTTGTGTATTTGGTGCAGTTTCCTGCTTCAACAGTGGGGGTTCTGAGGGATGATTCTGGGGCTCAGTGCATGTATTTGGATTTGCTGCAGTCCACTGGCAACATGTGATGAAAGCGGGCATGACAATGTCGCTGACAGCTGAACACTGGACGGTGAATATGCTTTAACTTTTCCAGTGTATTCGTCCGTTGTTCACAGATCACTGGAAATTCATAGAGTCATGGAATAGTACAGCACAGAAGGTGTCCATTTGGCCCACCGAGTCTGTGCCAGCTCTTTCGAAGAGCCATCCAGTTAGTCCCGCTTCCCGCTCTTTCCCCATATCCCTGCAATTTTTATCCTTTGAGTCTTATCCAATTCCATTTTGAAGGCAGCTATTGTATTTGTGTCCATCACCCTATCAGGCAATACATTCAAAATCCTCACCACTCATTGAGTAAAAGGTTGTTCCTCATGTCGCCTCTGGTTCTTTTGTCAATCACCTTAAATCTGTACCTTCTGCTAATCGATCCTTCAACCATTGGAAACAATTTCTCTTTAGTGACTATCTAAACACGTCATGATTTTATACCCCTCTATCAAATCTCCTCTCAGCCTCCTCTGCTCTATGGAGAACGGCCCCAGCATATCCATTCTATCCACGTCACTGTAATCCCTCATTCATGAAATAATTTTATTTCCTTTCGACTGAAGACATGAAAAGCCAGGACATGCAACGAGATAAGAGGCCTTCTTGAATCATGCAAAGATTTCTAAAATTACGCAGTCATAATTAAAAACCACGGTTACAGTTTGTTTCAGTGTAAAAGAAGTGGATTGAAAATAACAATCGCCCATATTTTCCGATCCCTACGTGTGTGTACGAGGGGTGCACACACTTGCAGGGACCTCGCAAGAGCCTGTTTCAGGCATTGAAAAATGCATGGGCTGAAAACCGGCACTTCCGATCTGTCCAGATTCCTCTGGGCTGATCAACCAGCTGCCCTGAAGGGTCTGTGCGGGTGGAGAGCTCCGCTGAAATCGTTAAAAATCTTACGCCTGGTAAAATCAGGTGTAAGGCCTGCTTTTTGTATGAGGCCCCTTGGGTCGGAGCGATCATAATATGATCGAATTCTACATTAAGATGGAGAATGAAGTGGTTGACTCAGAAACTAGGGTCCTCAATTTAAATAAAGGAAACTACGATGGTATGAGGAGCGAGTTGGGTAGGATTGATTGGGGAATGGCACTCAAAGGGCTGACGGTGGATAGGCAATGGCAAACATTCAAAGACCGAATGGATGAACTACAGAAGTTTTTCATCCCAGTTTGGCATAAAAATAAAACAAAAAAGGTGACTCAACCGTGGCTAACAAGGGAAATTAGGGATAGCATAAGATCCAAGGAGAGGACATACAAATTGGCCAGAAAAAGCAATAATCCTGAGGATTGGGAGAAGTTCAGGATTCAACAAAGGAGGACAAAGGGATTAATTAAAAAAGGGAAAATAGAATATGAGAGTAAGCTTGCAGGGAACATAAAAGCTGACTGTAAAAGCTTTTATAGATATGTGAAGAGAAAAAGATTGGTGAAGTCAAGCATAGGTCCCTTGCAGTCAGAATCGGGGGAATTTATAATGGGGAACAAAGAAATGGCAGACCAACTAAATTCATATTTTGGTTCTGTCTTCACAAAGGAGGACACAAATAACCTCCCAGAAATACTGGGGAACATAGGGTCTGATGAAAGGGTGGAACTGAAAGAAATCAGTATTTGAAGGGAAATGGTGTTAGGAAAATTGATGGGACTGAAGGCAGATAAATCCCCAGGGCCTGATAATCTACATCCCAGGGTACTTAAGGAAGTGGCCCTACAAATAGTAGATGCATTGCTGGTCATCTTCCAGAACTCAATAGACTCTGGAACAGTGCCCATGGATTGGAGGATAGCTAATGTTACCCCACTGCTCAAAAAAGGTGGCAGAGAAAAAGCAGGGAATTATAAGCCTGACATCAGTAGTGGGGAAAATGCTAGAGTCCATTATAAATGATGTAATAGCAGAGCACTTGGAAAGCAGTGACAGGATCGGACAAAGTCAACATGGATTTACAAAAAATAAATCATGCTTGACTAATCTACTGGAATTTTTTGAGGATGTAACTGGTAAAATAGATAAGGGAGAACCAGTGGATGTGGTGTATTTGGACTTTCAGAAGGCTTTCGATAAGGTCCCGCATAAGAGATTAGCGTGCAAAATTAAGGCACATGGGATTGGGGCAAGGTATTGACTTGGACAGAGAACTGGTTGGCGGACAGAAAGCAAAGAGTTGGAATAAATGGGTCATTTTCCGAGTGGCAGGCAGTGACTAGTGGGGTACCGCAAGGATCAGTCCTAGGACCCCAGCTGTTCACAATATATATTAATGATCTGGACGAGGGAATTGGGTGTAATATCTACAAATTTGCAGACGACACAAAGTTGGGTGGGAGGTTATGCTGTGAGGAGGATGTCATGAAACTCCAATACGATTTGGACAGGTTAGGTGATTGGGCAGAAACATGGCAAATGCACTATAATGTGGATAAATGTGAGTTTATCCACTTTGGTGGCAAAAACAGGAAGGCAGATTATTATTTGAATGGCAATAGATTGGGAGAAGGGGAAGTGCAAAGAGACCTGGGTGTTCTTGTGCAGCAGTCGCTGAAGGTAAGCATGCAGGTGCAGCAGGTGGTTGAGAAGGCAAATGGTATGTTAGCCTTCGTAGCAAGAGGGTTCGAGTACAGGAACAAGGATGTCTTGCTACAGTTGTACAGGGCCTTGGTGAGACCGCACCTTGAGTATTGTGTGCAGTTTTGGTCGCCTTATCTGAGGAAGGACGTACTTGCCATGGAAGGAGGGCAACGAAGATTCACCAGGCTGATACCTGGAATGGCAGGAATGACGTATGAGGAGAGATTGTGTTGATTGGGCTTATACTCACTGGAATTTAGAAGATTGAGAGGGGATCTCATCGAAACCTGTAAAATTCTGTCAGGCCTGGACAGACTGGATGCTGGAAGGATGTTCCTGATGGTCGGGGAGTCCAGAACCAGGGGTCATAGTTTAAGGATAAGGGGTAGGACATTTAGGACTGAAATGAGGAGGAATTTCTTCACCCAGAAAGTGGTGAACCTGTGGAATTCTTTGCCACAGAGGGCGATGGAGGCCAGTTCATTAAATATATTCAAGAAAGAGTTGGATATATTTCTTAAAGCTAAAGGGATCAGGGGATATAAGGAGAAGGCAGGGACAGGGTACTGAATTTGGATGATCAGCCATGATCTCATTGAATGGCGGAGAAGGCTCGAAGGGCCGAATGGCCTACTCCTGCTCCTATCTTCAATTTTTATATATTTCTAAACATAGAAGATAGGAGCAGGAGTGGCCATTCGGTCCCTCGAGCCTGCTCCGCCATTTAATGAGATCGTTGCTGGTCATCCAAATTCAGTACCCTGTCCCTGCTTTCTCCCCATATCCCTCGATCCCTTTAGCCTTAAGAAATTTATCTAACTCCTTCTTGAATATATTTAATGAATTGGCCTCAACTGCCTTCTGTGGTAGAGAACCCCCACAGATTCACCACTCTCTGGGTGAAGAAATTCCTCCTCATCTCTGTCCTAAATGGCTTACCCCTTATCCTTAGACTGTGACCCCTGGTTCAGGACTCCCCCGCCATCGGGAACATCCTTCCAGCATCTAGACTGTCTAGTACTGTAGAATTTTATACGTTTCAATGAGATCGCCTCTCATTATTCTAAATTCCAGCGAATATAAGCCCAATCGACCCAATCTCTCCTCATACGTCATTCCTGCCACTCCAGGTATCAGTCTGGTGAATCTTCACTGCACTCCCTCCATGACAAAAACATCCTGCCTCAGATAAGGTGACCAAAACTGCATACAATAATCAAGGTGTGGTCTCATCAAGGCCGTGGACAACTGCAGCAAGACATCCTTGCTCCTGTACTCAAATCCTCTCGCTACAAAGGGCAACATACCATTTGCCTTCTTAACTGCCTGTTGCACCTGGATGCTTACCATCAGCGACTGGTGCACAAGGACACCAGGTTTCTTTGCACTTCCCCTTCTCCCAATCTATTGCCTGTCAGACAATAACCTGCCTTTACTGTTTTTGCCACCAACGTGGATAACCTCGCATTTACCCACATTATACTGCATCTGCCTTGCATCTGCCCAATCACCCAACCTGTCCAAATCATACTGGAGTTTCTCGGCATCCTCCTTACAGCACACACACCCACCCAACTTTGTGTTGTCTGCAAACTTGCAGATATTACATCTAGTTCCCTCATCTAGATCATTAATATATATTGTGAATGGCTGGGTTCCTAGCACCAATTCCTGCGGTACCTCACTGCCTGCCACTCGGAAAAAGACCCATTTATTCCAACTCTTTGCTTCCTATTTGCCAACCAGTTCTCTATCGAAGTCAGTACCTTAACCCCAAACCCATGTGCTTTAACTTTGCAAGCTAATCTCTTATGCGTGAACTTATTGAAAGCCTTCTGAAAGTCCAAATAAACCACATCCACTGGTTCTCCCTTATCAATTCTACGAGTTACATCCTCAAAAAATTCCAGTAGTTTAGGCAAGCACGATTTACCTTTTGTAATCCATGTTGACTTTGTCTGATCCTGTCACTGTTTTCCAAGTGCTTTGCCATTACATCTTTTATATAATTGACTCTAACATTTTCCTCACTGCCGATGTCAGGCTTACCGGTTTATAATTCCCTGTTTTCTCTCTACCACCTTTCTTGAATAGTGGGGTTACATTAGCTAACCTCTAATCCATGGGATCTGTTCCAGAGTCTATGGAATTTTGGAAGATGACCAGTAATGCATCTACTAATTCTAGGGCCACTTCCTTAAGTACCCTAGGATGTAGATTATCAGGCCCTGGGCATTTATCGGACTTCGATCCCGTCAATTTCCCTAACACCATTTCCCTACAAATACTGATTTCATTCAGTTCCTCCCTCTCATTAGACCCTATGCTCCCCGACATTTCTGGGAGATTGTTTATTTCCTCCTTTGTGAAGACAGAACCAAAGTTTGTCAATTCTTTGTTCCCCTTTCTAAATTCCCCTGATTCTGACTGCAAGGGGCCTACTCTTGACTTCACCAATCTTTTTCTCTTCCCATATCTATAGAAGATTTGCAGTCAGTTTTTATGTTCCATGCAAGCTTACTCTCATCCTCTATTTTCCCCCGCTTAAGTAATTCCTCTGTCCTGCTTTGCTGAATCCTAAACTGCTCCCAATCCTCAGGTTTGCTGCTTTTTCTGGCCAATTTATATGACCTGTCCTTGGATCTTATGCTATCCCTAATTTCCCTTGTTAGCCACGGTTGAGTCACCTTTTTTGTTTTATTGTTATGCCAAACAGGGAAGGAAAAATTACGTAGTTCATCCATGCGATCTTTAAATGTTTGCCATTGCCTATCCACCATCCACCTTTTAAGTAATGTTCCCCAATCCATCCTTGCCAACTCGCGCCTTATACCATCGTAGTTTCCTTTATTTAATTTCAGGTTCCCAGACTCTGAGTCAAATACTTCATTGTCCATCTTAATGAAGAATTCTATCATATTATGATCGCTCCGAGCCAAGCGGCCTCGCACAACAGGATTGCTAATTATTCCTTTCTCATTACATAATACCCAGTCTAAGCTGGCCTGATCTCCAGTTGGTTCCTCGACATATTAGTCCAGGAAACCATCCCGTATACACTCCAGGAATTCCTCCTCCACAGTATTGTTACTAACTTGGTTAGCCCAATCTATATGTAGATTAAAGTCACCCATGTTAATTGCTGTGCCCTTATTGCAAACATCTCTAATTCCCATTTAATGTCATCCCCAACCTCAGCATTACTGTTTGGGGGTCTGTATACAACTCCCACTAACGTTTTCTGCCGTTGTATGATGTTGTATTTCTCAGCTCTACCCATACAGATTCCACATCATCAGAGCTGGCATAAGAGTATAAAAGAAGCAGAGAAAAACATTTTCTCACTCATGTATAATTTAAAAAAGTTATGTTTATTTTTAGCCCCGTAAAAAACTTCAATTTTTATTCCAAATATTTAATTTTTGTTTAATATATTTAATTTAATGTAATTTTAACTAATTTTAAAAATGTGACTTTTAAAAATATTTATTCAATGTTTTGATGTGTTTTTGGAGTTAGCTCCATTCTTACTTTTGACGAGTCTAAGCTGAGAGATCTGTCAAAAGTATAATTGGGGATTCCCTTCTTTCATTGGTTCCCCACCGCCCATGTGATCCCAGAAACGCTTGCGAAACGCATGCGCTCGTGGGATGCCTGGGCCTCTGCGCATTTCGAAGTGGAGAGACCCAGGAGCAGAAATGTCTGAAACCGGAGCCCTGAGAAAGCCTCTGATGGGAAAGTACGGGCTACTAAAGCGCCAATTAGCGCCAGCGTTGAGACAGATTCGAACAACTGATGACGTTTATGCTGCGAAGTGACCGCCGAGCTAAAGCTGACCCCGATCGAAGGGGCAGAATAAAGTAAATATAAAGGATGAGCTCACACATATCAGGCGCATTGCGGGTCTGGCCACCGTCAAACCCCTCCTTTCTCATTCAATAGAGGAAGAAGAGACTCACCGGGAGTCAGACGGCAGAAAGATTCATAAATAGAACAACAAAAGACACAAATACAAGTAACACCCACTTTCCAAACATTTTCACTGTGAAATTCTTTCCCTTTATTGAAAAGGTTACTGATGTAAATCTGAAAAACAGCACCATGAAATTGCCGGTTCACTCGTGATGAATTTGCAGAAAGAGGAATTGAGCATCTCGCTGAGCAGTGTGAGGTGAAGCACTGGTTTCCGGACTGGAGCGGTTATCAGCTTCGGCTCATGCGCGGATTGTCCCGGGCCAGGGCGGGAACATTGTGCCAGAGAATATTATTGTCTGAGAAATAGCCATCCGTTAAGTTTAACGAAAGTTGCAGCAGATTCCTGATGTCAGAAGCAATGAACATTTTAAACCAGTCTCCTGTGTGTGAAATGAGATGTGGGTCACAGTTCATCACAGAAAAATATTGAAGTATCGACTCTGGGTTAGTCAGCATTTCCTTCAATCTGCAAAAAGAAGGCCATCAGTTCACTAATGGTGATTAAATAAATTATTTCTCATATTTGATGCATGAAGTCATTTTATTAAAAGATTTAATTTTATTTCTTATTTCCCTGATGCCGAATCGATCTCGGATCCCCAGTGCTAAAAGCACCGAAATCCTAACTACTAGCCCACCAGGGAAAACTGAATGAAAGGAATGTGATAATCTTAAATACAACTGGGTCTATCCGTTTTGGGTACAAATTTATTTTTGACTTGTTTTAAATGTGAATACATTTCATGACTCTGCTGCGAACACATATAATTCCATCTATCTGTGATATTGATTCATTTATTGGAGGGCATCTGTCTTCATTCCAAATGTGATTCCCTGTATCTGTGATATTGATTCATTTATTGGGGGGAATCTGTCTTCATTCCAAATGTGTTTCCCTGTATCTGTGATATTGATTCATTTATTGGGGCATCTGTCTTCATTCCAAATGCATTTCCCTGTCTGTGATATTGATTCATTTATTGGAGCATCTCTCTTCATTCCAAATGTGTTTCCCTGTACCTGTGATATTGATTCATTTATTGGGGGAATCTGCTTTCATTCCAAATGTTTTTCTGTGTATCCATGATATTGATCCATTTATTCTGGGGCATCTGTCTTTATTCCAAATGTGTTTTCCTGTATCTGTGATATTGACTCATTTATTCTGGGGCATCTGTCTTCATTCCAAATGTATTTTGTAAGTATTTACTTCTCAATGTGGTACTTTTAAATTACACATAAATACATGTATATAACAGACACACACAAATACAATGATAAATAAAACACAGACACACACAAATATATGTATAACTAGTGCATAATATGCCGAAGTATGTTTAGAAATATCACTGATGCAATTATATATATTTATAATTTTATGTAGGATACCTCATATTAGCAAAATAAACTTTAAATTGGCACACATATAAAGCATCACACGCATTACATAATCAATAACTTTATGCACACGCATCAGAACTACACAGGAGACCAGTTAAGAATTCGGAAACCCAATGGAAATAAGGGAAAAGTGAAGGTATAGATACTGAATTGACTCAGTGACAGGAAGCAAAGTGTGGTGATGGATGGGTGATTTTCAGACGGGGAGGTGGTTTGCAGTGGTGTTCCCAAGGATCAGTTGTTGGTCCATTACTCTTTGCAGTTTTTATAAACGACCTAGACTCGGCTGTAGGGAGCAGCATTTACAATTGCAGATGTTACAAAATTCGGGAACGTTGTAGACAGTGATAAGAACAGTTGTAGACTCCAGGATGACAAAGGCAGGATGGTGAAATGGGCAGAAGCATGGCAGATAGAGTTCAATGCGGAAATGTCTGACGTTATGCACTTTGGGAGGACTGAAATGGAAAGAAAGTTTACTATAAATAGAACGATTTTGAAAAGTGTAGATGAGCAGAGAGACCTTGGTGTCCATATACACAAACCTTAATGGTGGCAGGGCAAGGTGATAATGTGCTTTAAAAACATATGGATTACATGGGTTTATAAATAGGGGCATTGAATATAAAAGCAAAGAGATCATGCTCGGATTTTATAATTCACTGGTGAGCCCACAGCTGGAGTACTGTGGACAATTCTGGGCAACACACTTCAGGAACGATGTAAAGGCCTTAGGAAGGGGACAGAGGAGGTTTACCAGGATGTTACCAGGGATGAGGGACTTCAGTTATGAGGAGTGGTTGTTAAAGTTAGGACTGTTCTCCTTGGAACAGAGAAGGTGAAGAGGTGAGCTAATAGAGTGTTTCAAGACGATGAGAGGTTTTGATAGAGTAGATCGAGAAAACAATTATTCCCTCTGCCGAGAGGTTCAATAACCAGAGGTTATAGATTGAAAATCACTGGCAAAAGAGGGGAGATGAGGAGATTTAGAATCATAGGATAATAGAATGGTTACAGCACAGAAAGAGGTCATTCGGCCCGTCGAGCCCGTGCCAGCTCTCTGCAGGAGCATTTCAGTTAGTCCCACTCCCCCGCCCTTTCCCCCAGGCCCTGCATTTTCTTTCCCTCAGGTACTTTACCAACTCCTTTTTGAAAGCCGCGATTGAGTCTGCTCCAGCACTCTTTCAGGCATGGCATTCCAGGTCATTAATATTCGCTGCGTAAAGAAGATTTTCATCATGTCGCCTTTGGTTCTTCTGCCAATTACCTTAATTTTATTTTCACTCAGGGAGTTGTCGGGATCTGGAACGCTCTACCTGAAAAGATGGTGGAAGCTGATTCTGTAAATATTTAAAAAGGAGTTGGACAGGTACTTGATGATGAGGAACTCACAGGGTTACAGGCAAGAAGCGGGGTTGTGGGACTGAGCACGGCTGCTCTTTCTAAGCAAGCACAGACACGACGGGCCGAATGTCCTGCTCCTGTGCTGTGAGTTTCTATGATTCTATATTTACACACCCACAGTTTATATTTTCACACGGCCTTGTTTGTAGTTCTAACAACTGTCTACACGCCGAAAGTTTAATTGTTTCTCAGAAGCTGCTCGACCTGTTGTGTATTTTGAGCAGTTTGTAAGTTTCTTTTGGCTGATGTGATGACCTTGTGGCGCAACGATAGCGCATCTAATTCCAGGTCAGAAAGCTGCGTTTTGGAATCACGTTGGAGTCAGAATATTTTTGAACGTTGATTGTAGTCTGAACAATTCCGGATGAATATTTCCTTTGCTTTTTCACAATAAACAGAACCTTGCTATAAAGTCTGTCTCTCTAGTTCCTCCGCGTCAGGGAGAGAAGCGCCAGGTACCCTAATTTATTAATGTAACAAACAGACACAAACACACGTGTTCAGTAAAATGTTCCACACAGCTTAATAAAACCTGGGCCCCTCTCCACTTGTAGGGGGTCTCCCAATGCGCTTCAGAGAAGTGTGATCAAAAATATGGAAGGCAAATCCAAAGAAGGAACTATTAAGACCAAAAGACTCCTCACAGCTTACGGTTTTAAGGAGCCTCTTACAGGAAACGGGAGGTTTTGGGAAGGAAATTCCAGGCAGTGAGGCACAGGTTATGGCAGATTATTTGCAGTGTGAAGAGAAAGGTGGCGGCACAAGAGGCCGGAGTCACAGAATCATAGAATCTTAGCAACAATGAATATGGCAGCACAGAATGAGGCCATTCGGCCCGTCCTGCCTGTGCCGGCTCTTTGAACAAACTCTCCAATTCAGTCCCACACCGAGCTATTTCCCCACAACCCTGCTAATTAGTGATCTTCAAACACATGTCCAATACCGCTTGAAAGTTTCTATTGAATCTAATTCCCCCTAAAGACTAAAAACTCTCAATCCTTCTCCTCCGTTGCCTTTTACAAACATTTCACTGATCGAAACCACACAGGTCGCACAGGAAATTGTTTTTTTAACTGATTATCGTTCTGAAGGTGCTCCCTAACTGTCCTTCCCTAATCTCCTGAGACATATAATTCTCGTCGGGATCCTTTCACAGGATCACAGAATGATATAATGATACAGCACAGAAGGAGGCCATTCAGCCCCTCGTGCCTGTGCCGGTTCTTGGTAGATCTATCCCATTAATCTCAGGCCCCTGCCATGTCCTCATAGACCGGTAACTTGTTCCCTTCAAGTATTTTTCCAGTTCTCCTTTGAAAGTTACTATTGAATTTGCTTCCACCGCTCTGTCAGGCGGTGCATTCTAGATCACAACAACTCGCGTGTAAACAAAATCTCGCCTCTGGTTCTTCCTCGCCGTGGACCGTCTGCTGTCGGTCCCCAGGACGTGGCCATTCTAATTCTGTGACTGTCGCTAGTTCTGTTCGGACAGAGTTTTGACTGAAACGTCACACCTGCCTCGCAAAGGGCAATGAAGCAGAGGAGGTTGTAATCTCTGAGCAAATCTGAGGCCAGTCGGAAATGTTTGTTTATCGGAATCCCTAACTCTCTCTGATCCTTTTAAACGTTTTACCATTTACTGTACATTACTTGAAGGGAAACATGCAGGACTATGGGGAAAGAGCAGGGGAGATGAATTAATGGGATAGCTCTGCCAAAGAGCCGGCACAGGCATGATGGGCCGAATGGCCTCCTTCTGTGCGGTATCATTCTATAATTCTATGATTACCTGCCATCTACAAAGTTGTCTCCGGCACGTACAGTGAAGCGGAGGCCAGTTTTCACTCTTAAACCAGGAACTATAATATTAAGGAACAGGTGCCGCGTTTTCAAACTGGCGACACTGCCGCAGGAATTCAGAGCTGGGGGTCGCTGTGAAATCAACATGAAAGGTTGAAAAAACATTCACCCAATGGGAAGCTGGAACCAACGACTCCTGAAATTAAGAGTTTAATGCTCTTCTGACTGAACTAGCCAGGCCTGGTTAAACTTTCCTTCCTTGTCGCTTATTACAGCGAGGCGGCTGCTGGCTCCACCCCACGGGTTCAACTTGTTCTACAAGCCACGGACGAAGTCCTCCAGAATTCCAAGGTGTATAATAAAGTCAACAATCAAACCATTCATTGACCACAGGGGTTCAGGCAGTGTTCTGATGGCCTTTGTCCTTGTCAATAACTCTTGTCTATTTCCCGGTGTTTCCCGATACTCTCTGTATCTCTGGCTGTCTTTCTCAGAGTGTGACCACATGCAGGTTGATTTTGAACGAATACCTGTGTTTATGTCTGCTGCATTAAATAAAGGAGGCGCTTCTCTCCATGACACTGGGGAACTAGTGAGACAGACTTTAGAGCAACGTTTTAGTTATGTCGAAAAACAAAGAAATCTTGTGTGTATCTGGAATTGGACGAACACAATAAACAGATTTTTAGTTGCAAACGATATTTTGGT
Organism: Somniosus microcephalus; assembly: GCF_052327205.1. Lineage (NCBI taxonomy): Eukaryota > Metazoa > Chordata > Chondrichthyes > Squaliformes > Somniosidae > Somniosus > Somniosus microcephalus. The sequence goes on along the minus strand of NW_028225180.1, from coordinate 54,926,082 downwards.
GTCGGAATTGAACTGATTGCATCTCCTCAAACTACTAATTAATTTCACGCTAATATTACACTGCATCTACTTTGACCTGTGGGGATTATCCATGTTCTGAGATGAATGAAGATGCAGTGAGAGGTGACAGAATGTCCAGGAAACAATTCCCGCAGTGAGATCCGCTGGTAGAGCCGGACTGTGTAACTCAGTGAAGACAGGACGTTCCCCGGAGTGGAACCGGGGGAATCTGCAGGACGTTGACATCATTCTGGGGAGTCCGCTCTCTTTGCACAGGCACGGTGGGCCAAATGCTCTCCTTCTGTGCTGTATCATTCTATGTCTCTATGATAACGTGGCACCGACAAAGTTATCTCTGGCACTTTTGTTGAGTATGTTCAGTGCTGAGATAGATAGATTTTTGAACTCTAGTGGAGTCAAGAGATATGATGATTGCGCGGGAAAGCAGAGTTGAGGTAGAAGATCATTGATGATCTTATTGAATGGCGGAGCAGGCTCGAGGTGCCGTATGGCCGACTCCTGCTCCTCATTCTTATGTTCTTATGCAGAGTAGGATTACTATCAGAAATGTTAAAGTGTGGTTATTAATAATGTTACTGTATATTCATCAAAAATAATGTTAGAATAGGGGTACCGCCAAAGCTGAAAGAGTTGACTGACAACCAGTAATAATACTGTAGACCTGCCATCAGTACGGTTACATGTCGTTCATAGCAAGTAATGATAGGTTAAGCAGCAATGCTAGAGTGCGGTCACTACCGGTAATGCTAGAGTATGCTTATCACAAGTAGGATAACTACCAGCAATACTTGATTAGATTCCTCAAAATGCATGTCAGTGTAGGGCCATTACCATTAATGTTAGAGTAGGGGGATCACCAGCAATATTACAATAGGGCTATCACCAGTAAAGTTAGTGTACGGTCACCAGCAGTAATGTTAGAGTGGGGTCACCACCAGTAATGTGTGAGCAGGGCCACCACCCTTAATGATAGAGTAGAGTCACCACCAGTAATGTTAGATTAGAGTGGAATCTTCTAAGACCTGTGGAATTCTCTACCATAGAAGGCTGTGGAGGCCAAGTCACTGAATATATTTAAGAAGGAAGTAGATAGACTTCTAGGCACAAAGGTATCAAGGATTATGGGGAGAGAGCGGGAATATGATATTCAGATAGAGGATCAGCCATGATCATATTGAATGGCAGAGCAGGCTCGAAGAGATGAATGGCCTACTCCTGCTCCTATTTTACTATGTTTCTTTTCTTTGGTCATCACCAGTAATGTTAGGGTAGAGTCACCACCAGTAATGTTAGAGTACGGTCACAACCGGTAATATTAGAGTAGAGTCAACACAAGTCATTTTAGAGTAAGGTCACCACCAGTAATGTTAGAGTAGCGTCACCAGCAGTAATGTTACAGTAGAGTCACCAGCAGTAATGTTTGAATAGGGTCAGCACCAGTACTTTTACATTAGGATCACCAGAATTAATGTTAGATTAGGGTCACAACCAGTAAAGTTAGTGCTGGGTCACTAACTGTCATTTTAGAGTAGGATCGCCACCAGTAATGTTTCAGTAGGGTCATCACCAATAATATTAGTCTAGAGTCACCACCAGTAATGTTAGAGTAGAACCACCACCAGTAGTGTTAGAGTAGGGTTAGCACCAGTAATGTTAGAGTAGGGTCACAACTAGTAATGTTAGTGCAGGGTCGCCACCAGTGGTGTTAGAGTAGGGTCACCACCAGTAATGTTAGAGTCGAGTCACCACCAGTAATGTTAGAGTTGGGTCACAACCAGTAATGTTAGAGTTGGGTCACCACCAGCAATGTTCAAGTAGGGTCACCACCAGTAAGGTTACATTAGGCTCACATAAGTAATGTTAGAGTAGGGCCAACACCAGTAATGTTAGCGTTGGGTCACTAAATGTCATGTTAGAGTAGGGTCACCACCAGTAATGTTAGATCAGTGTCACCAACAAAAATGTTAGAGTTGGGTCACTACGAGTCATTTTAGAGTAGTTTCACTACCAGTGAATTTTGAGTAGGGTCACCAATTTTGAGAAGGGTTACATAGAAGATAGGAGCAGGAGTAGGCCATTCGGCCCCTCGAGCCTGTTCTGCCATTTAATGAGATCATGGCTGACAAGAGTATGTCATGGCATGTTAGATTAGTGTCATCACCAGTAATGTTGGATTAGGGTCACCAACAGTAATGTTGGAGTAGGGTCACCACCAGTAATGTTAGAGTAGAGTCACCACCAGTAATGTTAGAGTAGAGTCACCACCAGTAATGTTAGAGTAGAGTCACCACCAGTAATGTTAGAGTAGAGTCACCACCAGTAATGCTAGAGTAAAGTCACCACCAGTAATGTTAGAGTAGAGTCACCACCAGTAATGTTAGAGTAGGGTCACCACCAGTAAGGTTAGAGTAGGCTCACCACCAGTAATGTTAGAGTAGGGTCACCACCAGTAATGTTAGAGTAGAGTCACCACCAGTAATGTTAGAGTAGAGTCACCACCAGTAATGGTGGAGTAGGGTCACCACCAGTAAGGTTAGAGTAGGGTCACCACCAGTAATGTTAGAGTAGGGTCACCAGCAGTAATGTTAGAGTAGGGGCACCACCAGTAATGTTAGAGTAGGGTCACCACTAGTAATGCCAGATTTGGGGCACAACCAGTACTGTCAGATTAACTTCACCACCAGCAATGTTAGAGTAGGGTCACCCCAGTAATGTTACAGAAGTGACAAAACCTGTAAAGTTAGAGTTAGGTAACCAGCAGTCATTTTAGATTAGGGTCACCACCAGAAAATATGCAGCAGAGTCACCAGCCTTTATGTTAGAGTAGGTCACCAGCAGTAATGTTAGAGTAGGATCACCACCATTAATGTTAGAGAAGTGTCAGAACCAATAATGTTAGAGTAGGGTCAGCACCAGTGATGTTGTGCTGGAGTCTCCACAAGTAATGTTGGAATATGGTCACCGCCAGTAATTGTAGAGCAGGATCAACAAATTTATGATTGAGTAATTTTACCAGCAGTAACGTTAGAGTGTGCTCTCACCATTAATATTTAGTTATTATTACCAGCGGTAATGTCAGACTATAATAACCACCAGTAACGGTAGAATAGGATCAAAACCAGTAACGGTAGAACAGGATCACCAGCATTAATGTTAGAGTAAAGTCACCACCAGCAATATTAGAGTAGTGTCACCACCAGCAATGTTAGAGAGGAGCCAACACCAGTAATGTTAGAGTAGGGTCACCACCAGTAATGTAAGAGTACAACTACCACCAGTAATATTAGAGCAGAGTCACCACCAGTAATGTTAGAGTAGAGTCAGCAGCATTAATGTTAGAGTAGTTTCACCACAAGTAATGTTAGAGTAGGGACACCACCAGCAATGTTAGAGTAGGGTCCTCACCAGTAATGTTACTGTAACGTCACCACCGTAATGTTAGAATAGATTCACCATCAGTAATGCTAGAGTAGAGTCACCACCATTAATGGTAGAGTAGGGTCACCACCAGTAATGCTGGGTAGGATCACCAGCAGTAATGTTAGAGTAGTGTCACCACCAGTAACGCTACTGTTGGGTCACTACCAGTAATGTTAGAGTGGAGTCACCACCATTAATGATAGAATAGTGTCACCACCAGTAATGTTACAGTAGAGTCACCACCAGTAATGTTAGAGTAGACTCACCACCAGTAATTTAAGAGAGGAGTCAGAGTCATAGAGTTATACAGGACAGAAAGAGACCCTTTGGTTCATCCTGTCCGCGCCGGCCATCAAAACCTGTCTATTATAAATCCATTTTTCAGCACTTGGTCCGTAGACTTGTATGCTATGGCCTTTCAAGTGCTCATCTAAATGCTTCTTGAATGTTGTGAGGGTTCCTGCCTCTACCATCCTTTCAGGCACTGACTTCCAGATTCCAACCACCCACTAGGTAATTTTTTTTTCCCTCAAATCCCCTGTCACCCTCCTGCCCCTTACGCTGAAACTATATCCCTGGTTATTGACCCCTCTACTAAGGGGAAAAGTTCCTTTCTATCTACCCTATCTATGCCCCTCATAATTTTGTACACCTCAATCAGGTCCCCGCTCAGCCTTCCTGCTCCAAGGAAAACAACCCCAGTCTCTCTTCAAAGCGGAAGTGCTCCAGCCAAGGTAACATCCTGGTGAATCTCATCTGCAAGTTCTCCAATGCAATCACATCCCTCCTATAGGGGTGGTGACCCTCACCTAACATTACTGGTGGTGACCAGAACGGCACACATTAATCCATCTGTGGTCTAGCTAACGTTTTGTACAGCTCCGCCTTAACGTCCCTGCACTTATATTCTATGCCTCAGCTAATGAAGGCAAGTATCCCATATGCCTTTTTAAACATCTTGTCTACCTGCCCCGCTGCCTACAGGGATCTATGTACATGCATGCAAAGGACCCTCTGATCCTTTGTCCTTCCTAGGGTCCTACCATTCATTGTTTATTCCCTTGCCTCACACTTTTCAGGGTTAAATATCATTTGCCACTGTTCTGCCCATTTAAGCAACCCGGCAATATCGTCCTGTAGCCTGAGACTTCCCTCCTCGCTATTTACCACTCCACCAATTTTTGTGCCATCTGCGAACTTACTGATCATATATCCTACATTCATATCTAAATCATTAATGTACACTACAAACAGCAAAGAAACCCCCCAGCACCGATCCCTGCGGTACACCACTGCACACAGGCTTCGAGTCACAAAAACAACCTTCGATCATCGCCCTCTGCCTCCTGCCACTAAGTCAATTTTGGATCCAATGTGCCAAAATGCCCTGGATCCCATGGGCTCTTACCTTCTTGACTCGTCTCCCATGTGGGACTTTGTCAGAAGCCTTACTGAAGTCTACCTAGACTACATTTACTACACTACCCTCATTCACACACCTAGTCAACCTCTCGAAAAATGCAATCAAATTGGTTAGACTTGATGTCCCCCTGACAAAGCGATGCTGACTATCCTTGATTAATCCTTGCCTCTCCAAGCGGAGACTAATTCTGTCCCTCGGATTTTTTCCAATAATTTCCTTACCACTGATATTAGGCTCACTGGCCTGTAATTCCCTGGTTTATCACTACTACCCTTCTTGAATAATGGTACTACTTTAGCTGTTCTCCAGTCCACTGGCACCTCCCCTGTGGCCAGACAGGTTCTGAAAATTTGTGTCAGAGCCCGTGCAATGTCCTCCCTTTCCTCACACAGCAGCCTGGGATACATCTCGACTGGTCCTGGGGATTTTTCCAATTTTAAGCCCGCTAAAACTGGTAGTACCTCCTCCCTCTCAATACTAAGTTGTTCACGTATATCACAACCCCCGTATCTGATTTATATGCCTATATCGTCCTTCTCCATAGTGAACACAGATACAAAATATTCATTTAAAACCTCAACTATATCTTCCGGCTCTACACAGAGTTTGCCACCTTGGTCCCTAATGGGCCCTACACTTTAACTGGTTATCCTCTTGCCTTTTAGTAAACTTATAAAACAACTTGCAATTTTCTTTTATTTTGCCTGCCAGTGTTTTTTCATGCCCCCTCTTTGCTCACCTAATTTATTTTTTAAATACCCACCCCTGCACTTTCTATACTCCGCTAGGGATTCCACTGTTTTAGTCCTTTGTATCTGCCAAAAGCCTCCCTTTTTTCCTGTTCCATTCTTGTATATCCCTTGACATCCAGGGTACCCTGGGCTTGTTGGTCCCACACTTGACCTTTACGGGAACATCTTGGCATTGTACTCTCTCTATTTCCTCTCTGAAAGACTCCCACTGCTCTGATGTGAATTTTCCTACAAGTAGCTCATCCCAGTCCAATTTGGCCAGATCCTGCCTTATCATATTAAATCGGCCTTCCCCAATTTAGAACCTTTATTTCTGGTCCATCTTGTCCATTTCCATGACTACCATTAATCTCACCGAATTGTGGTCACTGTCACCAAAATGCTATCCTACTGACACGTCTACAACTTGCCTGGCTACATTCCCTAGAATTAGGTCCAGTACAGCCCCCTCTCTTGTAGGACTTTCTACATACTTGCTCAAAAAGCTCTCCTGGATGCACTTTAAGAATTCTGTACCCTCTGAGCCTTTCACACTCTGACTATCCTAGTTAATATTGGGGAATTTGAAATCCCTTACTATTATTACCCTATTATTTCTACAGTTCTCTGAAATTTGCCTACATATCCTTTCCTCTATCTCCCCCTGAGTACACTCCCAGCAACGTGCTTGCTCCCATTTTGTTTCTAAATTCGACCCACATATCCTCATTAGAGGAACCTGCTAAGATATCTTCCCTCCTTACAGCAGTATTTGACTCCTTGATTAATATTGCAACATCCCCTCCCAATTTATACCCCTCTCTGTGTCGCCTGAAGATTCTATACCCCAGAATATTGAGCTGCCAGTCCTGCCCCTCACTCAACCATGTCACTGTGATAGCAACAACATCATACTCACATATGTCCATCAACATCTTCAATTCATCTGCCTTACTCGCAAGACTCCTTGCATTCAAATAAATGCCATCCAGCCTTGCCATACACCATTGTGCCATTAAATATTTGCTCTGCCTTCCGGGCTGACTTGTTTTTTCCTCTATATTTGGTTGTGCATCACCCGCTTCTATAGCTGCATTCCATAACCCATCCCCCTGCCAAGTTCGTTTATCTGCCCCCCCCGGCCCCCCTCACAACAGTACTAGCAAACCTCCCTGCAAGGATGTTGGCCCTTTCTGGTTCAGGTGCAACCCGTCTGACTTGTACAGGTCTCAACTTCCCCAGAAGCAGACCCAGTGATTCAGGAAACTAAAGCCCTCCCTCTTGCACCAACTCTTTAGCCACTCATTCGTCTGCTCTATTCTCCTATTCCTATACTCACTAGTACGTGGCACCGGGAGTAATCCAGAGATTACAACCATTGAGTTTTGTCCTGCTTTTTAATGTGCTATCTAGCTCCCTAAACTCTTGTTGCAAGACCTCATCCCTCTTTCTACCCACGTCGTTGGTACCAATGTGAACCACGACCTCTGACTGTTCGCCCTCCCCCTTGAGAATGCCCTGCAGCCGTTCAGTGACACCCTTGACCCTGGCACCAGGGAGGCAACATACCATCCTGGAGTCATGTCTGCGGCCACAGAAGCTTCTATCTGTTCCCCTTACGGTAGAATCCCCTATCACTAATGCTCTCCCACTAATTTTGCTCCCCTCCTGTGCAGTTGAGCCCCTCATAGTGCCACGGACTTGGCTCTTGCTGCATTCCCCTGAGAAACGATCTCCCTCAATCAGTATCCAAAATAGAAAACCTGTTAGAGAGGGAGATGGACCCAGGGGACTCCTGCACTACCTTCCTTGTTGATTTACTCTGTCTGGCAGTCACCCATTTCCTGTCTGCCTGTGCACTCTTTACCTGCGGTGTGACCACCTCGTTAAACATGCTAGCCACGAAGATCTCAGCTTTGCGGATGCTCCACAGTGACGCAAGCCAGAACTGCAACCCCAAAAAGCAGTTTTGAGTAGCTGCAGCTGGAAACACTTCCTGCACAAGTGTTCGCCCTGGACACCTAAAATGTCCCTGACTTCTCACATAACACAGGAGGAGCACTCCATGCTGCCAAGCTGCCTTGCCATGTCCTACCCTTAAGTTACTCCCTTTACTTCCTTTAAATAAAAGAATACTAAATACACTAGGGACCGTACTTCCATTTAAATGCTACATACTCTAAACTAGTGACCTTACTTTTACTTTAACGAATGGATGGTAAAAATACTCATCAGGTCCTACTTACCAATCAGCTCCTTCCCTGGTTGTGACGTCACTTTAACGGTGTTGCAGCTGTTTTTGTTTGACTGCTCCCGCTCTTGGGCTCTTTCCTGGGTGTAAAGTAAGAACCATTTCTGACAGGGTGAAAAGTTAGGAAAAACAAAGGCGAGCAAGGGAGCTCCTCCTTCCACTCCTCACCTAAATCCCCGATTCACCAAACTCGCAGCACTCTGTTTAAACTGCACTCACGAACAGTAATATTAGAGTAGAGTCACCACCAGTACTGTTAAAGTATGGCCACCACCACTAATGTTAGAGTAGAGACACCAACAATAATGTTACTGTTGGGCCACCGCCAGTAACGTTAAAGTAGTGTCAACACCAGTAATGTTACTGTCGGGTCACCACCACTAATGTTAGAGTAGAGTCACCACCAGTAATGTTAGAGTAGAATCATCACCAGTAATGTAAGAGTTTGATCACCAACAGTAATGTTAGAGTAGGGCCACCACCAGTATTGTTAGAGTAGGGGCACCACAAATAATGTTAGAGTAGAGTCACCTCCAGTAATGTTAGAGTAGAGTCATCAGCAGTAATGTAAGAGTAGAGTCACCACCATTAATGTTACTGTAGGGTCAACACCAGCAATGTTAGAGTAGAGTCATCAGCAGTAATGTAAGAGTAGAGTCACCACCATTAATGTTACTGTAGGGTCAACACCAGCAATGTTAGAGTAGGGTCACCACGAGGACTGTTAGCGTAGAGTCACCACCAGTAATCTTCGAGTAGGGTCAGCACCATGAATGTTAGCATAGAGTCACCACCAGTAACGTTAGAGTAGGGTAACCACCAGTAATGTTAGTATAGTGTCATCACCAGTAATGTTGGAATAGATTCACCACCAGTAATGTCAGAGTAGGGTCACCACCAGTAATGATATAGTCGGGTCACCACCAGTAATGTTAGAGTGGAGTCACCACTAATAACGTTAGAGTAGGGTCACCACCAGTAATGTTAGAGTAGGGTCACCACGTGTAATGTTAGATTAGGTTCACCACCAGTACTGTTAGAGTAGAGCCAGCAGCAGTAATGTTAGAGTAGGGTAACCAACAGTAATGTTAGTGTAGGGTCACCATAAGTAATGTAATACCATGGTCACCACCAGTTATGTTAGAGTAGGGTCACCACCAGTAATGTTAGTGTAGTGTCACCAACGGTAACGTTAGAGTAGGGTCACCACCAGTAATGTTAGAGAAGAGTCACCACCAGTAATGTTAGAGTAGGGTCACCACCAGTAATGTTAGGGAAGAGTCACCACCAGTAATGATAGAGTAGGGTCACCAGCAGTAATGTTGTAGTTGGTTCACCACCAGTAGTGTTAGGGTAGAGTCACCACCAGCAATGTTAGAGTAGGGTCACCAGCAATAATGTTAGAATAGGGTCACCACCAGTAATGTAAGCGTAGAGTTACCACCAATAATCATAAAGTACAGTAACCACCAGTAATATTAGAGTAGGGTCACCACCAATAATGTTGCTGTAGGGTCACCAGCAGTAATGTTAGAGTAGGGTCACCACCAGTAACGCTGGATTAGAGTCAACACCAGTAATGTTACTGAAGGGTCACCACCAGTAATGTTAGAGTAGAATCTCCACCAGTAATGTTAGAGTGGAATCAACACCAGTAATGTTAGAGAAGGGTCACCATCAGTAATTTTAGAGTAGATTCTCCACCAGTAATGCTAGTGTAGGGTCACAATCGGTAATGTTTTGGCATGGTCACCACTAGTAATGTTAGTGTAGTGTCATCAAATATAATGTTAGTGTAGTGTCACCAACAGTAATGTTAGAGTAGGGTCACCACCAGTAATGTTAGAGTGGAGTCACCACCAGTAATGTTAGAGTAGTTTCACCACCAGTAATGTTAGAGTAGGGTCACACCAGTAAAGGTAGACTAAGGTCACCACCAGTAATGTTAGAGTAGGGTCACCACCAGTAATGTTAGAGTAGAGTCACCACCAGTAATGTTAGAGTAGAGTCACCACTAGTAATGTTAGAGTAGACTCACCACCAGTAACGTTAGAGTAGGGTCACCACCAGTAATGTTAGAGTAGGGTCACCACCAGTAATGTTAGAGTAGAGACACCACCAGTAATGTTAGAGTAGAGTCACCAGCAGTAATGTTAGAGTAGCTTCACCACCAGTAATGTTGGATTAGGGTCACCACCAGTAATGGTAGACTAACGTCGCCACCAGTAATGTTAGAGTAGGGTCACCACCAGTAATGTTAGAGTAGGTTCACCACCAGTAATGTTAGAGTAGGGTTACCACCATTAATGTTAGGGAAGGGTCACCACCAGTAATGTTGGAGTAGTTTGACCATCAGTAATGTTAGAGTAGATTCACCACCAGTAATATTAGTGTAGGGTCACCACCAGTACTGTTAGAGTTGAGTCACCACCAGTAATGTTAGAGTAGGGTCACCAGCAGTAATGTTAGAGTAGGGTTACCAGCATTAATGTTAGGTTAGAGTAACCACCAGTAATCTTAGAGTAGTTTGACCATCAGTAATGTTAGAGTAGAGCCGCCATCAGTAATGTTACATTGGGCCCTCACCTGTAATTTGAGCGATGAATCATGGCCAGCATTGTTAGCGATGAATCATGGCCAGTAATCTTAGAGCGTGTCATCACTAGGTATCATTACAGTAAAAAAAAACACATTTAACTTCCACAATGAATGAGTGAACTTTTCACCGAATGAATTTGAGACCCCAAGAGCCTAACGCAGTGCCCAGGAGGGATGTTCCATTCAGCGTTGCGTACAATTTCCACATAGGCGGCCCGGCGCACTGAAGCGGAAAATCGCCACTTGTTTGTTAAGTGACTGTAATTAACGCCACTTATTGTGTAACACATTATTTTCTGAACGGGGCACAGATTTTCTATAAATGGGGAGTATTACTGATCTCATACACATTCCATTCTGAACCGTAAAGCTGGACAGATTTCGCAGGTTTTTTATTTAATGGAACTGCCAACAATTCTGCAGATAAAGCAAGTTTACTACCCTATTCTCGCAACATTTGGGGCTCCCGGTAAGTCAATGTATTCTGTTGGTTAATAGCTGTGGACTATCTTAGTGTTAATATAACCGATTCCGAGCATGTCCTCATTGCAGAGTCATTGATCCACCGGAATCAGTCGGTGAATATCAGCGGGAACGCTATTCGTCCGCGCGGCCGCTGATGCGCTGTTCTGGTCGCTCGATCGTGGCCACCGGGACCTCAACCTTCCTCCGTCTTCTGAGGGAGGGCCAGGCTGATCCCCCGGCCCCTCCAACAGTATATAGATCATTAAAGAATGTGTTGCTTAATGTCCATGGTAAACATTTCATCTGTACCGTTGTTTCCTGTCTACTTTAAGCTGATAATTCCTTGTTCCGCAGCCATCCATCAGAGGGCTGTGAAAGATATTTGGAGCAATAATTGCCGCTCAGGGAGCTGCTCCACTCCGCTCGGCTGCAAAGAACCTTCGCGGCTCCACCAGCTCGCGCTCTGTTACCGAGCAGCTCCATCGAGGCCATTAGAAATAGAAAAAACGCAGAGTTTCGACCTACATCGAATGTTTGTGGCTCAGCTGAATGTATTATTTGAATTCATATCTTTTCAGTAATTATTTGTAAATTATATTGAATACAACTGACATCTGATGCCGCTCCCGAGATCCCCCTCGTCAAGTAAACCGATGAGATTAAATGTAAAATTCCATCGATTGCTCACTGGGGCCGCTGTTGTAACTCATCAAATTGGCTCGGTGCATCACAAGATACCAGCCGCATGGCGGGATGAGTTCAGCACACCACACTGCAATGGAATATCTGTTTGGATGTATTTAAGCGAATCCGTTTGTTTATTGACTGTGAAAATTAACAAGTTATAGAACCATCCAAGGTTCCCCTTTAAGGGACTTTAATCTGTAACAGTGCTGTCCCTGTGAGGTACTGCAGCTTGACCTGGACCGCACCGTTAAAGGCTGAACGGAACCGCAATGGTTTTCTAACGAAAGGTTTCAACAGGAAACGTAAACGTTGTTTCCCTCACCACAGATGATGCTTCTCCTGCTGAGTATTTCCACCATTTTCTGTTTTCAGGCATGAATATAGTGTCAGTGGCGATAGCGATGGAGCTTCATTCGGAAGAGATGGATCATGTTCGGCTGATCCGGAGTCGCCCGTTTTACACTGTCGCCCAAAATCATAATTCCCCTCCGTTGAGCCATTAGTGCCAGGCTGTCGGTGGTGTTGGGGTCGCTATCCGTTACCATTGCCGTTACTGAATATGAGCGCCCTCCCAGCACCAACATCCACCCACCGGCTTGACTCAGTCTGACTGAAGTGTGCTGGAAGGACGGCGCCTTCTCAGCCCCTCGATATTGAGTGTTTAACGATTACTTTCGTTTGAAAAGGGCTATTGTCAATGTTCGTCTGTATAATAAAGTGTGCATAACCTTCAGCAGGAACACATCGGTTCATCTCCTGACAATACGATGTAAGATTTATCCGAGTGTCCCCATTACTTACCCTTGTCCCTCTTTCTTACAGCGAACCTATTGACAATGGTGATTCTCTCCAGAGGAAAATGCGGCCTTTCCAAATGTATCTCAGTCTACATGGTGGCCATGGCAACAGCAGATCTACTGGTCATGATCCTCAATGTAATCGTATATAACATTTTGAGTAAACACTTCCCATATTCATTCCTGTCCTACACATCCGTTTGTAAGGTCATGATGTACATGTCTTGCACCAACCTGGATATGTCGGTGTGGTTTACCGTCTCCTTCACATTTGACCGTTTTATTGCTATATGTTGTCAGAAGTTTAAAACAACGTATTGCACAGTGAGAACTGCGGCCGCGGTTATAACAACGGTCTCTGTCCTGGTTTATTTAGGGAAAATCCCATTTTGGTTTGCCTTTGAACAAAAAGAAATAATTAACAATGTTCCCTGGGGAATCCGCCCCACTGCGGCCTTTTTCTTATCGCCTGCAGGTGTAGCTTACTTCCGCTTGCAAAATATTTTCATTACGTGGCTTCCTTTTGTTTTGATATTATTGCTTAATTGTTTGACAATCAGGCGTATTTTAGTGGCCAGTAGAGCCCGCAGGGGACTCCGTGGTCACAGCAGTGAGAATCAGAGCGATCCAGAGATGGAGAACCGAAGGAAATCCATCATTTTACTGTTCACTGTATCGGCCAGTTTTGTATTGTTGTGGCTGACGTCTGCCGTAAGTTTTATACTTAACAACCTGGCCGTGCATCACCGAGGCGATTATACAGCCCCTGCTTACATCGCCTCTGAGACCGGATATCTGCTCATGTATTTGAGTTCCTGTACAAACACGTGTATATATGCAGCTACACAAACTAAATTCAGGGAAGAGCTGAAAAAGCTGGTGAAATCTCCTTGGGCATTTATTCAGATATTGGTTAAAAAAATTAAAAGTCAAACCAAAGCTTCCTGTCCAAACTAGAGTTAAATTATAGCTCGTGTTCTATTTTAGAATGTCTGCCTTTCTGTTCGGTCGAAAGCAGATTGTTGTTTTGAAATTGAACAGGTATCAGAAATCACTTCTCCCACTTTGTGCCGTGTGTTTTATGTGTGATGCATTCCCCGGGTGAACATAACCGTTTCCTGCTAAAACAGCGCCCTTCCCGCTCAAGATTCAAAGAGGCCGGTCATGATTGAGTTTCAGCAGTGGAGTGGAACATGTGCGCATCAGCGTTAATTGCCTCACAACGCAGGCACTGGAATGAGACTCCTTGTTTAATTAACAGATACAGTTTCCTTTAATATAGAAACAATGGCCAGAAATTCGGGTCTCCACGGGTGACTAAGCACGGGGTAATCACGCGTAGGCCCAACGAAAGTGCTGGTTTTGTGCATGCACTGCGCATGCGCGGTAAACCGGCACTTCAGTTCCCCTGAAAGAAGGGGTTAAGAGGCAGAGCGCGTGCGGGGGGGGAGGCTGCGCGTGCGCTTCGAACTTCCGTTTTTTTTCCAGGTTTCTCCGGGAAGGTAAGTCTGCAGAGGTTAGACATGTAAAAACCAGGCGCAAGGCCTGATTTTAACAAGGTAACTGGTGAATTAATTAAAATTAAAACATTTTTTCCACAGGTTTATTATTTGTAAATACAGTAAAGAAAGGTATGTTTATTTTTAGCCCCGTAAGGAAATGTAATTAACTTTTTCAAAAATGTAAATTGTTGTTTAAAATAGTTACTTCATGTAATTTATAGTTATTATAAAAATGTGATTTTAAAAAATGTATTTGAAGTTTTAGTGATGTTTTGGGGCTTATGGTATTTATAGGTTTGACAGGTCTTCCTGTCAAAATTATGAATAAAGCATTCCCTGCTACCATTGGCTCTCCATTGCCCACGTGATCCTAGGGGAAGCATTGAACTAACTGCGCCACTGGGATACGCAAGCACTGCGCGCGGGCAGTTGGAGGAGGCCCAGGATTGCAATTCCACGTGGGCCTACAGCTCAACGGCTAGCGCGCAAGATATGTGCAGGTCGGAGGCTTGCACCCACGGGAAGCCGCCGACCCGAATTTCTGGGCCAATGTTTTACAATGCTGGTTATCTGTAATTGTGTAATTTCGGTGTGAATATTGCAGGCGCTGGACTCCCCATCAGACTCCACCCCCATTGTCTCCAGAACCAATGGAACGGGGCCCTGTCTCCTGACCAGTGTCTAATGATGGAGACAGTAGGAACTTGACTTGTCAATGTGACATTAGACATCTTTGTTTACAGATATTTACTGAAATCCTCAACTGGTCATCACAGTGTTGGAATGTTATAACAGTCCATTTTCCACCCAACCAGTCCTTGTTGGCATTTACTCTCCAGCCGAGCCAATAGTTCCAATGACTTCACCCACACGTTCTCAACATCCCTTCAACCTATTTATATTCAGCCACATTTGCAATGTAATCTTCAATATTGATGTAACTTCTTCCTCCGTTATATTCAGTCTCACAACTCACCATGTAAAGAGGTTTTTCGTACCATTAGTTCAAATCGCTTACATTTATTAGTTAATCTCTGGCCGTTAGTCCTTGATCCTTCAACTAATTGAAGGTGTTCACTTCCATCTATCTTGTCCCATCCCTTCTTAATGTAAACCACCTGGGCAGGACTCGCCAAAAGATACGAGTCTGGTATCAATGCATAGTCTAGTGAAAGTCTGGACACTGTAGTGAAGTTGGTTAATTGCTAGCTTTCTCTTGGAGATGGTTGTGTCCTTGCTTTAGGTGAAGAAAGGAAATAATATAATTGATAGCCTGGCAAATATGTGAAACATCGGGACCATTCAAGGGCGATCCTAATCATTCACCGACCGACCCCCGATCCATTCATAGATTGCCAGAAGGGACAGGAATGGCTTGCATCGGATGACTGGCACTGTAAGTTCCTGGGAGATCGCTGTGTTTGCAGAAGTGACGCTTTGTGCATGAAGCAACCAGTCTGCTCTATGCGTGATGAAGTTACTCTGGAGAAAGAATCCAAAACATGGTCAGTCACGCAGGCAACAACACTACATGAAATGGTTAATGTGTCTCTGGAGAGTGAGAACATGTGTAAAACCAATGAATGGAGATCTCAGCAATAGAATAGGCCGAGGTAGACCTATGATGATGAGGAGATATTGTTTAGTTTTGACCTGAAATACTCTAACGTCAACAAAGAGGGCGCTGTAAGGAAAGGGTTAATCAGGCTAGCTGAACGTACGCTAATATTACACTGTGTTGTTTTTTCTTTTTTTCTTTCTATTGTAGTAATGTTAATTTTCAGCATTTTCCTGTTAAGCCGGAAATACAAGTCTATTTAAAGTATCGCGGGGCTGTTGGGCCAGGGCTGACCCTGCAGCAATGGTCAGTTTCAGGATGAAGTAATAAGCTATTTATTTAAACACATCCCATTGCAAACAGATTCGTCAATTTCAGGGAACTTTCTTCCTTTGGTAACAGTTTGGGAAGAGAGTTAGTTTTGCAAAAGGAAAACATCTGGACATCGATCATCATTTTCAAATAGTACTTTAGATACAGAGACAGTCTCACTAGTAAAGGTTTCACTTGGTACCATTGCAATTATATGAGTGAAATTATCTTTCAGATAAATCAATTATATTGTCTTTATGTGCAGTTTTATTTTAACTTTGATATAATTGTGTAATGCAGAATTGTGAGGATTTACATGTACTGGGAGCGAGAAAAATGAATAAAAACGAACTTTTGAATGAGTATTCGGTTTCGTAAAGGCCTCCGATACTGAGCTCAGGACTGTGACATATTTGGGTCATCACACCAATCATCATCAGGTGTGGATCTAATGTTTACCTTTTAATTGTGTGTGTAAGGAATATTTCATGTATTATGTACTTAATAAACCTATGACGCCTCACTCCAATGTTCAAGAACATTATTGAAAAGCTAATGCTGACAATAGCCTTTGTAATTTAATTGTGAATGGGCTTCATTTATTAACTGTGATTAAGACTCCGTTTTACCCGTCATTCTTTAACGTTTCACTTGACCCAGAAGTTCTCCAAAGCCAAAATCCTCTTGGTTGCAGGGCCACGTGGAGCGCCGGCTCTGTCAGTCTGTCTGGCATCCAACATCTGGGAAATTGCTCATTTGCCACGGGCAGTTCTGTGTAACAGGCTCATTCTCATTTAACTGGATATTTTCATTTAACTGGATTCAGACGGCCAACCGTATTTAAGGCAGGAGTCAGGCAGCAGGCAAAGGTTTTAAATCTATCAGTCAGCGATGTTCTGCACCCAGATACAATCGTGAGAAGTGGATGTGTAATCAACCACATTATCCAAAAATAACATGTAAAATAAAAAGCAAAAGCATGAAAATTAACCATTACATTACCAGGTCACATTGAATCTGATGTCGTTGACATTCCCTGTCCCCCGTTTCTAATTAACTAGTTGTTCTATTCCCTTTTGTTTCTATATTTCTAATTAAACAGTTACTGTGTTTCCCTGACAATCCCATCTCCTCTATTTCTAAATAAACAGTTACTGACCCCCAGTACCCTTGTTCTAAAAGAACAGTTATTTACTGTGTTACCTTTTATTTTATTTCTAATTAGACTGTTCATTTATTACCATGAAACACCTTGTCCTCTATTTCAAATTGTACAGTTGCTGTCTTCCCCTGTCCCCTAATTCTAAATGAAATGTTATTGTGTTCCGCTGGTCCCTATTTCTATCATCAGTTGCCATATTCCACTGACCTCTTTTTCTAATTAAACAATTACTGTATTCCACTGAATTCCCCTTTATTCTATTTCTAATTTTGCTGGCTTGTTCCCCTGAATTTCCCTGTCCTCTAGATTTTATTATGAAGATTAGGAAGAATCCTGTTCCATAGATAGACAGTCGCTACTGAAATGTTGTTTCCAGAGAACAGTTTTGAATTTACCCTCTTCAATCTCAGGTCGTGTCCTCTGGTCCTACTGTTCTGGACAAGCTGAAACAGCTCGACATGGTCCACATTATCGAGTGGATTAAGAGCAGTAACTCGCACACATTCAGCTCCTGGATATTCCTGGGATCCTTGTGTGTTAGTCATAGGATTGTTAACATGAAAAGAGTACCTGAACTTCTGGTGCTGAGGTCAAAAGTTTCAGTGGTTTTCAATTCAGGATCGAACAGCCTAAATCTCAGGCCGGTATAAAAAAACTAAGCAGACTTGCCCTGTTACTAAAATTTCACTATGGAAATCTCATATACTAACATACTCTACTTCACTACAAAGTTGCTAAAATAAACATTTTGAGTAGCGCGCAAGATCCCATTCGATTTAATGTTTGATGATTAAGTTGCTAATGGCCTAGTCAAAAACGCTGAAGGAATGTTGGCCTTTATCTCAACCGGGATGAAAAATTAAGGTGAGCAAGTTATGTTTCTGTTGCAGCGAGCCTTGGTGAGAGCCTATCTGGAGTGCTTCATTCGGTTTATGGCACTGCACCTCGGGAAGGATGCATTGTCTTTGAGGAGGTGCAGCTTAAACATCGCCTTAAATATTGAAAACTAACAGAGGCACAGACGGGGGATGAACACGCGCTCTGCGGTTTATCAGACCGACTGATTAATGCTGGATCACCGCAAAAGCTCCACGCATCATCATTGACCCCGGACATACCACTCCAGGTGTCATACTCCAGATGTCACCTACCAGGTGCCACACTCCAGATGCCATAGGCCTGATGTCAAACTTTTGCAATGTTCGTTTCTGAATTGATCTTCCGCCTCAAGGAGCTGGTGTTCTGATTGGTACTCGTTACATTTCTACCTCCATTAAAATGCATTAATAATATTCGCTTCAACATATTTCATGTGGTAGCGAGTTCCACATTCTAAACACTCTCTGGAAAAAGAGTTACTCTTGAATTCCTACTGGATTTATTAGCGAATATCATATATATCAGCACTATTTCGGATACCCCACAATCATAAATATTTTCCATACTTCTAGCCCCTGATAATTTTGGATACTCTATTAGGTCGGCCCTGAGCCTTTTCTTTTCTAGAGAAAACGTTCCCTGCATGTCGAGTCATTCTTGATATTTATAACCTCTCAGTGAATTAGATTTTTCCCTCGTGTTGTTTTTCTCACCACCTGCCGCAAGCCCAGTCTTCTTTTCAGCTTCTCCAGTGCCTCTATATCGCTTTTTTTTGTAGTTTTCAGACCAAAGTGTGCACAGTACACCAAGGTGCAATACAAGTCTACTGTTGGAGTATGTGGCCATCTTATTCCCCCTCCCAAAATAAAACACCACACGCATATTTATATTGAAATTAAATTGCCATTTACACTCCCATTCTGTAAGTTTGTTACCATCTTATTGTATGTGGTCGTAGTATTCTTCAGCATTAACTAACGCTGCCAATTTGGTGCCAACAGCAGACTTGATAGTGCACTTCAGATTATTGAGTCCAAGAATATTGTGCAAATGGTGATAACAGTGGTCCCAGCAACGATCATTGTTCAACGTCACTTCCGGCCTGCCACCAGTCTGAGTAACCCCCACTCTCTGTTTCTTCTGTAGCCAATTTGTTTTCAATTCTGTTACTTGTCCCCTGACTCCACATGCGCGAATCTTAGTCTTGAGTCTATGATGTGGAACCTTATCAAAGGCCTTTTGCATATTGACTGGAGTGGGAGACTCAATGGAATAGATCATATCAATGTATTGGGAAAGTCAATGGATCAGGATCTGTCAATGGGTTGGGGTAGTCAATAGACTGGGATATATAAATTGATGAGCACTTTCGATGATTGCAAACATCTATTCTTTTCAGAAACAGCAGCAGATTACGTTAGCATAGTGGTAACGTTTCTGGCATAGAAATCCAGAAGCCTGGGCTAATTATCCAGAGACGTTACTTCAAATCCCACCGAGGCATTTTGTGAATTTAAATTCAATAAATTCAACAAATCTGCAATAAAATGCTAATATCACTAATGGTGTCCATTAAACTATCAGATTTTCGTAAACACAACCAATTCACTAATGCCCCTTATGGAAGGAAACGTGCCATACTTACCTGATCTGTGACTCCAGACCCGCAGACATATGTTGACTCTTAACTACCCTCAGAAATGCCCTAACAATCCAATCAGTTGTATCAAATCACTGCAAAAATAGAATGAAATCGGATTGACCACTAGGCATTGGATTAGGACACAACCACGGCATGCCCAGCCAAGCCAACCATTTAAGACCCTGCTCACTAACATATGGGGCCTGGGGCCAAAATTGGGAGAGCTGTTTCCCAGACTAGTCAAGCAACAGCCTGACATAGTCATACTCACAGAATCTTACCTTTCAGTCAACGTCCCAGACTTCTCCATCACCAAGGAAACCTCAGTCTGATTACGACCTACCTTATCTGATGAATTATTATTCCTCCCTTTTGAATAGCACAGGGCACAGAATATAATCTGGGTGGGGGAGTTCAATGCCCATCACTTAGTGTGGCTCGGTAGCACCACTACTATCCGAGCTGGCCGAGTCCTGAAGGACACTACCGCTACACTGAGCTTGCTGCAGGTGGTGAGAGCATTAACATGAGGGAAAAACATACTTGAACTCGTCCTAAAAATCTGCCTGTCCCAGTAGAAACTCTACATGTCAGATTTGGCAGGAGTGACCACCGCACAAATTTGTGGAGACGAAATCCCGTTTTCACATTGAGAACACACTCCACCATGTTGTGTGGCACAACCACCGTGCGAAATCGGACAGATTCAGGTCACTCCTGCCTTCCACCCTATTACAGACCTTCCTTTTAGTCCCCCCAACTCTCCCAGCCTCTGTACTTGCTTAATACCTGTTACATCTCTATGATGCACAATGATCGACCTGAAACGTTAGCTTTATTTCCCGATAGATGATACACACTTCAACCACGGTGCACTGGTCGTGGAGGGAGTGAATGTTAAAGGTGCTGGATGAGGTGCCAATCAAGTGGGCTGCTTTGTCCTGGATGGTGTCGATCTTCTTGAGTGTTGTAGGAGCTGCACTCATCCAGGCAAGTGAAGATATTTCATCACACTCCAGACTTGTGCCTTTCGATGGTGGAAAGGCTTTGGGGATTGAGACTGAAAGTCACTTGCCGCAGAATACCCAGCCTCTGACCTGCTCTTGCAGCTGCAGTATTTATATGGCAGGTCCAGTGAAGTTTCTGATCAATGGATATTAATGTTGGGGGATTCCGGCTACGGTAATAATATTGAATGTCAAGGGGCGGTGGTTATACGCTCTCGTCTGGGAGATATTCATTGCCTGGTACATGTGTGGTGCGAATTTTAATTGCCACTTGTCAGAAAAAGCCTTAATGTATTTCAGGTCTTGCTGCATTCGGGCATGTACTCCATCATTATCTGAGGAGTTGCGAATGGCACTAAACACTGCGCAATCATCAGTGAACATCCCGACTTCTGACCTTATTATGGAGGGCAGGTTATTGATGAAGCAGCTGAAGATGGTTGGGCCTATGACATTGTCCTGAGGGACACCTGCAACGATGACCTGAATCTGAGATGTTGGGCCTCCAATAACCGCGACCAGCCAACCTTGTGCTCGCTAAGATCCCAGCAAATGGAGATTTTTTTCCCTTGATTCCCGTGGACTTCAGTTTTTCTAGGGCTCATTGATGCCACATCCTGACAAATGCTGCCTCGATATCAAGGGCAATCACTCTCATTCCCCTCTGGAAATCAATTATCTTTTCCATGCTTGGACCAAGGCTGTAATGAGGTCTGGAGCCACGTGGTCTTTGCGGAACCCAAACTGAGCATCGGTGAGCAGGTTATTGGGGAGTATATGCTGCTTGATAGCACTGTCGATGATACCTTCAATCACGCTGCTGATAACTGAGAGTACACTGAAGGGTCGGCAATGCCCAGGTTGGATTTTTCCTGTTCCTTTGTGGATAGGGCATACCAGGCAATTTTCCGTGTTGTCGGGTAGATGCCAGTGTTGTCAATGTAATGGAATAGCTTGCATAGAGGCGCAGCAAGTTTTGGAATACAAGTCTTCAGCACGCCAGCCAGGATATTGAAGGCGGCCTTAGCCTGTGCTGTATCCAGTATGCACAACCGTTACTTGATATCGTGTCTAGTGAATCGAATGAGCTGAAGACTGGCTTCTGTGATGGTGGGGACCTCGGGAGGAGGCCAGCCTCGTTCATCCAATGGGAACTTCTGTCTGAAGAAGCTTTCGAACTCTTCAGCCTTGACTTCTGCTTTCATGTCATGGGCTTTGCCATCATTGAGGATGGGGAAGTTCGTAGAACCCCGTCCTCCCATTAGTTGCTTAATTGACCACCAGCATACACATCTGTATGCGGCAGGACTGCAGAGCGTTGATCTGATCCCTTACCTTGGGAATTGTTTAGCTCTGTCAATGGATATGGACGCGAGATTTCTCACTTTTAATGGGAAGCATACTGGATTGAGAAACAAGAATGCATGATAAACGACCAGTCCATCATCATGCAAATGAGTTAGCTGAAATACGGGCAAGCAGCGATCAAAAAGAATTATGGACAGGATCTAATAACAGACGTAGAAATATCTTAATACAATGGATATTTAGATATACTGGTCATATCGCACAATGTTAAAAGATCGAGCCTTGCAAAGGCATAAAGTGGAGTTGAACCCGCGTTCTTTGTCTTATAATACCTACGCCTTAAAGCTTATCTCGCCGCAACTTAAATGGTGCTGATAAATTTAACTTTATTCCACTGCTGATGCCAAATAAATATCATCATCAATAGATTGGGAAAGTGAAAGGATAGATACCATCAATAGATTGGGAAAGTAAATGGACAGATGCCATCAATGGACTGGGAAATTGAATGGCCAGATACAATCAATGGATTGGGAAAATGAATGGACAGATACAATCAATGGATTGGGAAAGTGAATGGACAGATACAATCAATGGTTTGGGAAAGTGAATGGACAAATACCATCAGTGGATTGGGAAAGCAAATGGGCGAATACTATCAATGGATTGGGAAAGTGAATGGACAGATAACATCACTGATTGGGGAAAGTGAATGGACAGATACAAGAAATTTATTGTGAAAGTCAATGGACAGATATCATGAACGGATTGGGAAAGTGAATGGACGGATTCCATCAATGGATTGGGTAAGTGAATGGGTGGATATCAGCAATGGGTTGAATAAGTAAATGGGCTGATACCATCAATGGATTGGGAAAGTGAATGGACAGATACCACCAATGGATTAGGAAAGTGAATGGGCAGATAGCATCAATGGATTGGGAATGTGAATGGACGGATATCATCAATTAATTAGGAAAGTGAATGGGCAAATACTACCAGTGGAATGGAAAAGTGAATGGACAGATACCATCAATGATTGGGGAAAGTGAATGGACATATAAAATTAATTGATTGTGAAAGGGAATGGATAGATACCTTCAATATTTTGGGAAAGTAATTGGGCAAATACTACCAATGGAATGGGTAAGTGAACAGACAGATTCCATCAATGATTGGGGAAAGTGAATGGACAGATACCATCAATGGATTGGGAAAGTGAATGGACAAATACCATCAAGAGCCTGGGAAAGTGAATGGACAGATACCATCAATGGATGGGAAAATGAATGGTGAGACACCATCAATGGATTGGGAAAGTGAATGGACGGATACCATCAACGGACTGGGGAAGTAAATAGACAGGTACCATCAATGGATTGGGAAAGTGAATGGACAGATACCATCAATGGACTCGGAAAGTGAATGGACAGATAACATCAATGGATTGGGAAAGCAAATGGGTGTATACTATTTATTGATTGGGAAAGTGAATGGAAGATACAATAAATTGATTGTGAAAGTGAATGGACGGATACCATCAATGGATTGGGAGAGTGAATGGACAGTTACCATCAATGGATTGGGAAAGTTAATGACAGTTACCATCAATGGAATGGGAAAGTGAACGGACAGATAACATCAATGGATTGGGAAACTGACTGGACTGATACCATCAATGGATTGGGAAAGTTAATGACAGATACCATCAATGGATTGGGAAAGTGAATGGACAGATACCATCAATGGATTGGGAAAGTGAATGGAGATATATCATCTACGGATTGGGAAACTGAATCGATCGATATCATCAATGGTTTTGGAAAGCAAATGGGCAAAAACTATCCATGGATTGGGAAAGTGAATGGACAGATGCCACCACTGATTGGGGAAAGTGAATGGACAGATACAAGAAATTTATTGTGAAAGTGAATGGACAGATACCATCAATGGATTGGGAAAGTGAATGGACGGATACCATCAATGGTCTGGGAAAGTTAATGGACAGATACCATCAATGGATTGGGAAAGTGAATGGACAGATACCATCAATGGATTGGGAAAGTGAATGGACAGATATCATCAATGGATTGGGGAAGTGAATGGATAGATACCATCAATGATTGGGGAAAGTGAATGGACAGATAAAATAAATTGATTGTGAAAGTGAATGGACAGACACCATCAATAGACTGGGAAAGTGAATGGACAGATGCCATCAATGGATTGGGAAAGTGAATGGACAGATAACATCAACCGATTGGGAAAGCAAATGGGTGTATGCTATCTATTGATTGGGAAAGTGATTGGACAGATACAATAAATTGATTGTGAAAGTGAATGGTCGGATACCTTCAATGGATTGGGAGAGTGAATGGACAGATACCTTCAATGGAGTGGGAAAGTGAATGGACAGATACCTTCAATGGATTGGGAAAGTGAATGGACAGATACCATCAATGGATTGGGTAAGTGAATGGACAGATACCATCGAAGTATTGGGAAAGTGAATGGACAGATACCTTCAATGGATTGGGTAAGTGAATGGATAGATACCATCAATGGATTGGGAAAGTGAACGGACAGATAACTTCAATGGATTGGGAAACTGAATGGAGAGATACATCAATGGATTCTGAAAATGAATGCACAGATAGCATCAATGGATTGGGAAAGTGACTGGACGGATACTATCAATGGGTTGGGAAAGTGTATGGGCAGACACCATTAATGCTTGCGGGAAGTGAATGGACAGATACATAAATGGATTTGGAAAGTGAATGGACAGATCCCATCAATGCATGGGGAAAGTGAATGGACAGATACATCAATGGATTGGGCAAGTGAATGGATGATGTTTTCCTGTCACGCTGTGGGATATATGAATGGATTGGGAAGTCACTGGAATCGGAAATGTAAGTATTTCTGTTCATCTCTATCTCTGCCTGTCTCCAGGTCTTCTAAATGTTTTGCCTCCGGTTTCCTCGGACTCCTTCATCTGCAGTTATTCATGTGGCAGATTAGATTACAGAACGGAAACTGCGAGGCGAGGGGTCTCCGAGTGAGGGTCGCTGTCACTCTCACACCCACAAATATGAGACTGATAGACAAAGGCAGTAAGTGATTCGGTTTATTGTTGCCCCTGTCCGATTTCTGCCGCTGTCCGATTTCAAACCAGTGAATCAAGGATCGGCGAGTCCTGAAGAAGTGCTCAATGCTCAACGTGCCCAAGTTTATACAGAGAGATTGTCACAGCAGCTGATACATTCAGAAATATAGCGGCTGGGCAATGTACGAGCCACTCGCAAAACATCGCTAGGAATATTTGCCACCGAGAGAGTGCAACAAAGGTTCACCAGATTGTTTACTGGGATGGGGGGATTTTTCTAACAGGACAGATTGAGTAGGCTAGGCCTTTATTCTCTGGAGTTTAGAAGAATGAGGTGACTTCATTGAATCATTCAGAATTCTTACAGGGCTTGAGAGAGTAGCTGCAGGGAGGATGGTTCCCCTGGCTGGGGAGTCGAGAACCAACGGTCACAGTCTCAGAATAAGGAGTCAGTCCTTTAGGACTAAGCTGAGGTCCAATTTCTTCACTCAGAGGGAGGTGAATCTTTGGAATTCTCTACCCACGAGGGCTGTGGAGGTTCAGTCGTTGACGTTATTCAAGATAGAAATCGATAGATTTTTGAATATTAATATATTGAAGGGATATGGGGACCGTGCAGGAAAGTAGAGATGCGGCAGAAGATCAACCGTGATCTTATTGAATAGTGAAGCAGGCTCGAAGGGCCAAATGATCTACTTCTGCTCCTAATTCTTATATTCTATATATTCAAACCCAACACAGGCACGGATGTCAAACTCAAGCTAGTCAGTTTAAAAGACAGACGCCTTACCTCTTGGCCCCCGCGCCGCCGTTATACAAACGCCAGATGGCACACTTCAGGTATAATATTCCCGATATTACACTCCAGATGTCAAATACTTTTCAACCTTAGTTTGGGAATTGACATACCCCCCACGCGGAGCTGGAGTTCTTTCCGATAGTTTGAACTCCAGATGACCTGATATTGGCTTCTGTTAAACGATACATTCGAAGAAACGGCGCCACCGTCAGTGCGGCGAACAGTGCTGCGCCGGGGCGGAGCCAACAGCCGCCTGGCTGCAATAAGTGACAATGACGCCTCATTGAATCAGGACCGGCTCGCTCAGTCGGTGGAGCGTTGCATTCTCAATCTCAGTGTCAGGGATTACAAACCCACGTTGCGCTGAGTTTTATTTTGTTTTCATGGTCTGAATCCAGCTGTGAATTCCCGCGGTAGTTCATTCTCAGACTGGCAATCAGTAACTAGTGGTGTTCCGCAGAGGTCTGTGCTGGGTCCCCAACTCTTTACAATCTATATTAACGATTTGGAGGAGGGGACTGAGTGTAACATATCAAAGTTTGCAAATGATACTAAGATTGGGGGGGGGCAAGTAGTGAGTGAGGAGGACATAAAAAACCTGCAAGGGGACATAGACAGGCTAAGTAAGTGGGCAGAGATTTGGCAGATGGAATACAATACTGGAAAGTGTGAGGTTATGCACTTTGGCAGGAAAAATCATAGAGCAAGTTATTATCATAATGGCAAGAAACTGGAAAGTACTGTAGTACAAAGGGATCTGGGGGTCCTGGTGCACGAAACTCAAAAGGTTAGTATGCAGGTGCAGCAAATGATTAAGAAGGCCAATGGAATGTTGGCTTTCATTGCTAGGGGGATAGAATATAAAAATAGGGAGGTATTGCTTCAGTTGTACAAGGTATTGGTGAGGCCACACCTGGAATACTGCATACAGTTTTGGTGTCCATACTTAAGAAAAGACATACTTGCTCTCGAGTCAGTACAAAGAAGGTTCACTCGGTTAATCCCGGGGATGAGGGGATGGACATATGAGGAGAGGTTGAATAGATTGGGACTCTACTCATTGGAGTTCAGAAGAATGAGAGGCGATCTTATTGAAACATATAAGATTGTGAAGGGGTCGGATCGGGTGGATGCGGGGAGGATGTTCCCGATGATGGGTGAAACTAGAACTAGGGGGCATAGTCTTAGAATAAGGGGCTGCTCTTTCAAAACTGAGATGAGGAGGAACTACTTCACTCAGAGGGTGGTATGTCCATGGAATATGCTGCCCCACAAAGCTGTAGAAGCTACATCATTACATAAATTTAAAACAGAAATAGACAGTTTCCTAGAAGTAAAGGGAATTAAAGGTTACGGGGAGCGGGCAGGAATTTGGACATGAGTCTAGGTTCGGATCGGTTATGGCCCTGTGGGTAGCGGAGCGGGCCCAGGGGTCGTGTAGCCTGATCCTGCTCCTATTTCGTGTGTCTAATTCTGTTAGATTCAGGAGATGGTTCTGTGATAGTAGATTGGCGGTTAGGATCAGATCAGCCATGATCTTATTGAATGGCGGAGCAGGCTCGAGGGGCCGATTGGCCTACTCCTGCTCCTATTTCTTATGTTCTTATGTTCTTATGAAAACGGGTCTTTAACCGGCACCTTTTGCTTAATAATATAATTGCTGTTTTAAGATTGAAAACTGGCCTCTGCTTCACTGTAACTGCCAGAGACAACATTGTAGGTGCCAGGTCATCATAGAATTATAGAATGATACAGCACAGAAGGAGGCCATTCTTCCCATCGTGCTTGTCCCGGCTCTTTGGCAGAGCTGTCCAATTAATCCCACTCCCCTGCTCTTTCCCCATAGACCTGTATTTTCCCCTTCAAGTAATGTACGATAAATGGTAAAACTTTAAAATAACAGGAAATGTTAGGGATTCTGATACACAAACATTTCTGACGGGTCTTAGATTTTCTCAGAGGTTACAACCTCTCCTGCTTCATTGCCCTTTGCGAGGCAGCTGCGACGTTCCAGTCAAAACCCTATCCGAACAAAACTGGTGATAGCCACAGAATTAGAATGTCCAGGTGCTGGGTACCGATACCAGCCGGTCCACGTCGAGGAAGAGCCAGAGGCGACATGACAAAATATTTTTTTACACAGCGAGTTGTTGGTAATTGAGGGAACGCTCCACGAGTGTGATACCACCTGCACATCATTAAATCACGATATTTTAGGAAATGACTGCAGAGCAGAATAAGGAGGATGGAGTGCTTGGTTTATGGGTGAGTATGTGAGCAGCAGTGTGGTGCGGGGCTGGCTGTGCTCTCATTATCGGAGGGTCAGGTCCTGCGCACTATTCAATATAACTGTGGCACTCGATCTGCAGCATACGCGGAGCTGGCAGCGGTGATGTCGGTGCTTGAAGAAGGCACTCGGGAGGAGGAGTTGGGTATTGTTATCGATTCCGGTCATCATAATGGTCCCGTATTTTCCGATGCCTACGGGTGTGTACTGGCTGTGTACACACCCGTAGGGACGTTGGAAATGCTGGTTTCAGGCATGCGAAGCGCAAGAGCTGAAAACCGGCGTTTCCGATCTGTCAAGAATCCTCTTGATAAATCAGCGGCATGCGCAGGAAAAGTAGCCCTACTTGATCAGATTTCCGATGCTTTCTCAACTGCGTGAGTTCAGTTACGTCCGAAACAGCTGCGACTAGTAGAAGCAGGCGTACAGCCTGCATTCTACCGGAAGAAGCTTCAGGAAGAAGACCTTTTTCAGCAGTGGGCTTGGAAACGGAACATTTTTAACTGTGAAAGTGATCAAAGTTCTTTTTAGAAAGCCTGTTGTAAGTGTTTAACAACTTTAATTTTATAATACTTTATTAGTTTTAGATCTTATTTTGAGGAGCGTAGTTAATTTAAAGAGCAACTCTCTCTGTGCGCAAGGTTAACATTCCATTGAATTGGATTTAATTTTTAAACGTGAAAATGGCTGTTTAATAACGATGTATTTCACATTTACTAATGTTTTAAATAATTATGCCAGTATAAATAAATTATATTATATATGTTAACATTTTTATGCCCTTTAAAAATTGTATGTACGAATTTGTGAAAATGTTAAAGTTCTTTGAAAATCATCTCGGGCCGTGATATTAATCAGGCGGGTATAACGTTTTCCAGATCCGATACTGCACGTTTCCCACCACAGCCCGACGTGATTTTCTAGACAATCACTTTATTAAAATTACTTTAACAACTCTTTCCATTGTTTCCATACAAGTACTTCATCTGTTTAAAGAGGAAGCCTGTGAGGGAGAAACATGCCCTTTGCCCTGATCCTCGGTGCGATTTTGCACCAGAGAATTGGAAACGCCAGGGAACAACAAAGAAGACTGTGGGTCCATCACCGTCTCCAGATCAGGAGGAGGTACTACTTACCCCAGAGAGTGTACAGGGAGAGGCTCTCATTTGAGTTGCTGTCAGAAGAGTTGTGTGTGAGGATGCATCGCTTCAGTAAAGAGACAATCGGCCGACCATCTAACATGTTAAAGGAGGACCTTCCAACACGCTCGAAGACCCCGACTGCCTTGTCAGTGAACATGGAGGTAACCACAGCACTGAACTTGTTTGCAAGCGGGTCAATACAGGCAGGCACCAGTGACAATTCCAACATCTCCCAGAGCGCTGTGCTGGCCGGCATTAACCGGGTCACAGATGCTATTTTCCGTAGGGTTTCAGAATGCATAGACTTTGACTTGTCCACCTTCAATCAAAAAGAGATGGCCCTTATATTTTATAGCATTGCTGGATTCCCCAAAGTGATTGGGGTCTTCGATGGAACCCATGTTGTATTGAAGGCATCAATTGATGCACCTGTGACATACATCAACAGGAAGGGGTTTCATTTATTGAATGTCATGATAGTCCATGATGCGCACCTCAGGATCCTAAACATAAATGCAGGACAAAGGAGTGCTCATGACTCCTTTGTTCTCCGTAACTCGGCTTATATGGCATGCTCAGCACATTCGCTCCAGGATCCGCATGGATATTGGGTGACAATATTGGGCTACCTGCTAAAACCGTGGCTGAGGACTCCCTACCTCAAGACCAATAATGAGGCTCAGGGGAGATACAGCCAGGCACACGTGTCCACACGGCAAGTGGTGGAGAGGACAATTGGGGTTCTGAAATCACGCTTCCGGTTCCTTGACAGGTCAGACGGTACCTTACAGTATTAACCTCTGAAAGTAGCAAGGATTGTGGTGGCCTGTTATGCTTTGCATAAATTTGCCCTGTGGGAAGGACTGACCCTTAACCCAGCAGATGAGCTCCCTGCTGAAATGGAGGACATGGACGATGCCAATGTGCCTGATGTCAGGCCTGACACGGAGGATCCAAGCGCTGCCGAAAGCAAAGCTGCTCGGGAACTGCTAGCAGCCAACACCTTCACGAGATGATGATAGTGTCGCCTCCGACTTCCCCCTCCCTCAGCAAGGCAAAGAAAGGAACAGACACATTTTAAAGCGGAACAGTGAACATTTATTGCAGCATCAAAGGCATTTGAGGTACAGTTTTGATGTTCTCATTATTTAATT
Source organism: Somniosus microcephalus (assembly GCF_052327205.1). Classification (NCBI taxonomy): domain Eukaryota; kingdom Metazoa; phylum Chordata; class Chondrichthyes; order Squaliformes; family Somniosidae; genus Somniosus; species Somniosus microcephalus. The sequence goes on along the minus strand of NW_028225180.1, from coordinate 54,895,828 downwards.
TTTAAATGTTAACAAGCTATTTTCTACTTTGCAGACATTCACAAAACTAATTTTATTGAATACAATTTCTAAGCAGTTTAAAGTTACTTTTTTGTTTTTTTAGTGCAATAAAGACATTCAATTTGGAAACTAGGCATTTTCTAATTTTCAAACAGTTGTAATGTTGAATTACTTTGCAAATAAAAAAGTTGAAATATTTTTCAATGTTACTAGAGGCTGCACATTTTAAACGAAACGTTACATACACTTTCAGTCACAAATTTATATTTCAATATATATCAACAACATTTAAATAAAACGAAACAATAAAGAATTGAATGATATACCCCACTCACATCTGTGCATGAGGGTCAAGGAAGGTGGATTGTGCAAAAGGTGGCAACATACTGTCTCCTGCACTTTGCATTTCCCCGTGACCGGAGGCCTCTGCTCCAAATTGAAAGGCCCCTCTTTGCCATCTCTTGCCTTTCAGCAATTGCCTCTTGACAGGGTTGCTGCTGATGCTGCTGCTGCCGCTGCTGCTGAAAGGCAATGTTTGCTTGCATCAGGACTGGCGGAGCTGCTGTCCCGTCGGCCTGCACTGTCTCTGCACTGGGACCAGTCAAGGGCGGTTCTGCAGGAGTCAAAGTAATGGCGGCCAAACCTGGTTTAAGCAACTGCAATAGTTGACCGAGAGACTCATTAATCTGATTAAGCACCATGTTATCATTTTATCAGCAAAATCAATTCCCTGCCTGTTAGAGGCAAGATTCAACTTCATTCCCATGAAGAGTACACATCTCTTGGCTCAAACCTTCAATCTGTTGCAGCTGAGCTTCTATGCCATTCCGATGCATTGAACGACTGGCTGCCTCTCCCATCTGCTCTGCAGTATCACTTTGGTGTCTGGCTGTGGAACTACAGTCATCTGTGCCTCGCACAGAGCCAGAGGGGCCAGGAGATGGAGAGCTGCTGTGCAGCAACCCAAGGTCATTACCCCGCCCTTCCACTAGCTCACACAATGCAAATTCATCCTCCTCCTCCACCTCACTTACTGCTCGCACTGCACCTGAAACCCCTCCCCCAATGCCCTCTGCAGCAACAGACTCAACGCACTGTTCATCTCGTGTGTGAGAAGGATGCTGTCTACCTGTGGGAAGGAAACAGTAAACATTTACAAAGGTGAAGCAGGATCTGCCACAACACAGAAGCTGATATTCAACACACACCTAACAGTTTTAAACATACAGCTGGGCAGACCAACTCACCTTTCCTTACCCCAATGTCTGATTGGGCAGCAGGCACTGAGCATCCGCTACTGATTCCAAGCAACTGCTCGACCCTTTCCTCATGCTTCGATACATCCCTTAGCATGACAACACCTTCACCTGTCAATGCACATTCACTGGCGTTGTTAACAATTTTACACCAAAATGAAAATAGAAAATATGAAACGTCATGAAACTGCAGTTTTTTTCTGCAGAGTTCACCCACCTGCCTCTGAGACACAGGACCAAATGTTGCTTTGGAGGCAGTTTTTTTTTCCACTCACTAATTGAAATTTTACAACTCAAAGTTGTGGAGTCAAGATAAGAGCACAATGGATGACCCTGAGCTGGTCCCAAAGCCATAAAATGTAATGACACGCTCAGATGCCTGGATAATGAAGTTATTTTACCACACCCGTGCATCTAAGAGATTTTTAAAAATAGTTCAGTTAAACTTAAAGAAATGTTACAATTGACTTTTCTAATAACTGGCAGATCGCATCAAATCATTAAATTTTGGGGGTTATTTGTTCCGCTGTCCGTGGAATGGTGGAGTTCGCGCTGAGAGCCTTCTGACAAGCTGTCATCTGTCCTTTGCACGGCGCCCTGGACTTCTCATTCCCAAGGATCCGCAGGCACTTCACCTCAACCTCATTGAGGAGTGTGCTGATGTCATCAGCAGTGAAATTCTGAGCTCTCTTAATCATGCCAATTGTGCTTGGTCCTACCATTTCACTTTGCTGATTAATTAAAAATAATGAAAACGTTTTCAGGGCTTTTAAAACTCTTTAAATTGCTTGAAATCTCTTTAAAACTATTTAAGGTTCTTCAAATCCATGTAAAAGTCTTTAAAAGTTTCTAAAAGATTACAGAAGTTTTTTTTTCCCAAAAAACTATAAAGAAAGAACTTACCATTGAGATTTTCAGTTACTTTCAGTGCTAAACGCCTCTGAAGAATTTAACAAATAGGGGGCGTGGCCTATTAAAATAAAAATTTTGACAGCTCCTGTGGGCGGGTCTCCCATATGATCGAAGCCCGAGGCTCCCACGCTGCGCTCTTGGGCGGCATGATGTCATACGGTGCCCAGGCGTCCCCCTGATGAAATCGGAAGAATACGTGGGCCAAGAGTATTTATTTCGGTGCGGATCTATTTTGCATGTCGCGGGCTTCTGTCCGCAGGATGCCTCCGCGTGGAAAATACAGATCCATTTTGTTCTAAGTCACATCGTTACATCCGGTCCCATTGGACTCCAGATTGAACAACAACTGTCTCACAGACGCTTGTATCGAGGAACTATGCTCCGGTCTCTACAAGAACAAAATACTGAAAATTTTGAATCTCAATTCCAATAAAAATTATGGCGAAAGTCAAAGTTGTTTCACAAATAAAGCCTATTTTCAGATATAGAAACTCATTTCATATACCGTAAAGAGCCTTTCTACATGCTTAATTTTATATTTACTTGAATAGCTAGATTCAATCCATACCATAGATTAAAGGGCATTATACGATTGTTGTGCTAAAACATGGGTTGATTGAGGATAATTGAAAGATTTTTACTTTTTCGCTGCTACTGGTACACTTGAGTGTTGGTTCACACATCGAGATTCTGCGAACACAAACCAGGAGGGAGAGAATTAAAATAAATTTTATAATGTGACAGGAAGTTAACGGTCTTGAAATTGGACATCAATAGCAACCTGCCAATGTCACCACGGCCTCGGGCTTACAGCCACTGAAAATGGGCACAGTGATACCGGGGGTGGAGATTTGTATCGCAGCATTGATTCCAGTCTAACGCCCTCCTGGTGGCGATGGTGGAGACATCCAACCCGAACTTCCCGTCCAGGAGCGGTGTTGCAGCTTCTTACAGCCTCTTGGAGCGAGGCTGTGGAGTTCGCAAAGAATTGTTGGCAACTAAAAGGCTGTGAATTAAAGGGACAATGCATTCAGAGCTAAGGAAAATTAAAACGCAGTGAAAAAATCCAGTTTTCAGCCATTACGCACTTCCAAAAAAACAGTATTAAATAAATCTCAAATGCGAGTCTTCAGAACTTAAAGCAGAATTCACTTCCCCACCTTAAAAAAATGGGAAATGTGCCTCAGCACTAACACAAATGGCTCAGCCAGCCAGGGCAGGGGCATCCAGGTTCCCACACGCAGCACTCCAGCTGTGTGCAGGGGATCAATACTGCAAGAGAGGTCCTCTACCCATAGGGGTCAGGAGGTCCACCAGAATGAAGGAAGTGGGACCACATCAGAGAGGCCATCACTGCCAGCAGCTTAGCCCCACCACCTGGCTCCAGTCCCCAAATAAGCTTCATGGCCTCAGACCACTTTTCAAGTTTAGTGAATACATCTTCTAAAGCCGTCTCCTACCAACTGTATCACTAGCCTCATGCATTGCATGACCCCGCCCTCTAATCACTCACCTACCAAGAATCAGTCCCAGTCACGGGCATATATCCCATTCCTAGCCTCCCCTCGCCCCCTTGGATGAGACGTGCAGTTCATTCTTGAGTGGGGCATGGCTAGGCCCTTGGCCAGCGGCGGGGCTGAAAGGATATATGCTGCTGGTATCCTCATACCTTATCGCCCTGCTCGCATGCACCTCCTGCTTTCTCGCCCTCCCCTCACCAGAGCTCTGCCATTGTGCCTTCCACATTTCACACACCCAGCAAATGCAAAAACAGAGAGCAGAGTGAAGAAGAATAAAAGGAATAGGAATAATAATAATAATAAGAAGAAGAAGCACCATATCTCGATGGGGCACTCCCAGTCGTAAGCTCCTCAAGGTTGGTCAGCAAGGCCATCTGCATTGTCCCCCATTGGAAGTCAGCAACTTTCCACCAGCCATGCTGCACCCACTGCGGTAGCACGTATAACATCAGTAGGATAGGGAAACGCACACATAAGACAGTCACTAAGAGAATGCATAAGTGTGATGAATTGATTTCTTAATGTCATATTGGATGGATATATGTATAATGATGGTATGGAAATTTTACTTTGAGTGGTTTTCTTGCTACATTGTGGCCAACAGAACGTTGCTTGCTGATTGACGTCACCCTCTCTTCATTTAAATCTCCAAGCCAGCACTTTCATCTGCAGCGCTAAGGCCCTCACCAAAATGGAAGCCGCCTAGTCCCGCGCCAGAGAAGGGCACTTGAGTGGCAGCCGCCATTTTCCCCAGGATATCGGAGCAAACGGATGGTGGTAAGTAGTGCAATTTCTGAGACAATAGCCCAGGCTACTCCGACACTCTACATAGCCCAGGTTACCCTGGCCCACTGCAGACTCAATAGAACAGGAACAGTGACCTTCTAGAGATTCAGTAGCGCAGGGTGCTCAGACACTCTACTGACTGAGAAGTGCAAGCACTCTGACCCTCTACAGACCCATTAGCTCAGTGTACTCTTACACTCTTTATAGCTCAGCATACTCTGACCCTCAGCAGTTCCAATATTTGAGGGTACTCTGATTCTCTGCAGACAAAATAGCTCAGATAATTCTGAACCTTTATATAAAAAGGACTTGGAAGCACTCGAGAAAATGCAAAAAAAGAGTGATTACAGCTATCGGGAAAAATTGAACAGGTTGGTGCTTTTTTCTTCAGAAACGAGAAGGCTTCGAGGTGACCTGATGGAATCATTAACTTTGTGAATGGTTTGGACAGGGCAGACGTGGAGTGAATGTTTCCATTTCTGGGAGAATCCAAAGCTAGGGGTCATAAATGCAAGGTAGTTATTAATAAATTCAATAGGTAAATAAGGAGACATTTCTTTACTCAATTAGTCTTTAAAATATGGAACTTACTATAACAGGATGTGGCTGAGGCAAGTAACTTCGATGCTTTCAAAAGGAAACTAGATGAGTACCGGATAAAAAATGGAATAGAATGATATGTTCAAAGGCTGCTTTACGGTAGATGGAATGAGAGGAGACTTGTGTGGAGTATAAACACCAGCACAGACTATTTGGGCCGAATGGCCTGTTTCTGTGTTATATATTCTAATCAATTTTATCTATGTAATAGAGAAAAACTATTTCCTCTGGTGGGAAAGTGCATAACAAAGGGGCAGAACCTTTAAATTAGAACTAGACCGCTCAGGGCCTGTCAGAAAGCACAACTTCATTCAAAGGCTAGTGGAAATGTGGACGTCTCACTGGCAAACATTCTATTGAGGCTAGATCGATTGAAAATTTCAAAACAAGATGGTTAGGTGTGTTGTTAGGCAAGTGTTTTAAAGGTTACAAAACAATGACGGGTAGCATCTATTAACAGAATAAAATGTCTAAGTTTAAACTCAGATGCTATAATTCTGCTGTTGTAAATAGAATTCACATATTTGAACATTTATGACACGTTTGCATGCAAAGAGTTAGAGGTTTAGATATTTCACAATACCATGCAGTCCCAAATTATCACCGAAATCCAATTTTTCCAGCCACGGGTGCCTAACAGTTTGACCCACATTGAGCTCAGGATTCTCGGGATCCTTGGTGCTAAACCGAATCAAATGCCGCCTGGTTGGTGAGTGGAGATACTGTCACCTTTTCTCTTGCAATTAGCTCTTGTATATGTGAATAATTCTCAATCCGAGGATTTCAGGCAAGACACGAACTGAGCATCGGTGAGCAGATTATTGATGAGTGAGTGTGGCTTCATGTCGCTATTGATGACTCCATCCAACATTTCCTGATCACTGTGTGGTGGCTGGATTCTCTCCTTTATATTCAGGATAGGCCACAGCTGGTCATCCAATCATATCCCAAAAGAGCAGAAAATCAAAATGATACGGTCAACCAAGGTAAGGTAACCATGGTGAGGAGATGCCGGTGTTGGACTGGGGTGGGCAAATGTAAGAAGTCACACAACACCAGGTTATAGTCCAACAGTTTTATTTGAAATCACATGCTTTCGGAGCGCTGCTCCTTCGTCAGGTGAAGTGGATTATATAGTCAGAGAATAATGCCAGATGATTACAGGTAATCTTTCTAACTGCCATTTATCACACCTCGGAAGAGAGATAATCACAGCAATCAAAGGTGTGAATGGTATCCAAACTGGTCAGTCAGGAAAACATTACATCAATGAACAATGAGGTGGGGTCACAAGGGGTAAAATGTTGCAGATGCTGGGGTCTGTATGAAAAACAAAAACAGACAAAAACCATTTTCTTTGCTGGAAATCACAGCAGGTCCAGCCGCATCTGATCTTTGATAAGCATTCTCCAAGGCGGCCTTCGAGACACACGACAACGCAAAATCGTAGAGCAGAAACTGATAGCCAAGTTCCGCACTCATGAGGACGGCCTCAACCGGGATCTTGGGTTCATGTCACGGTACATGTAACCCCACCTGACGTAGGGTCATCCAGACTCGAGTCATCATTGGCTTGTTCTCTCTACACAGATGCGGCCAGACCTGCTGTGATTTCCAGCAAAGAAAATGTTTTTTGCCTGTTTTTGTTTTTCATACAAACCCCAGCATCTGCAACATTTTACCCCTTGTGACCCCACCTCATTGTTCTTTGTTGTAATGTTTTCCTGACTGACCTGTTTGGACACCATTCACACCTTTGATTGCTGTGATTATCTCTCTGCCGAGGTCTGATAAATGGCAGTTAGAAAGATTACCTGCAATCATCTGGCATTATTCTCTGACTGTATAATCTGTGTCTATAGGCATCACTCCACTTCACCTGACGAAGGAGCAGCACTCCGAAAGCTTGTGATTTCAAATAAAACTGTTGGACTATAACCTGGTGTTGTGTGACTTCTTACAAAGGTGAGGTAAGTTGCAGTATAAATCTAAAGGAAGTGTCTCACTCAATTACCAAGAAAAGTGGTAATCCAGAGAATTGGGAGAAATAAAGAAAACAACAACGGAACACAAACAAAATTTAAAGGTCTGCAGATAGGAAATAGGAAAAAAACTTGGAAGTAACATAAAGGTTAATAGTAAATATTTATGTATGTATATTAAGAGTAAGAGTGTTAATGAGGGAGATGTGATACTATCAAAGACCAGTGTAACGGTAATAGCTAACAAGATAATTGTAGATTTTTTTCATCACATACTATATATCTGTTTTCACAGAAGAGGCAAAGGACAAAATACCAGTGATCGAAGGGAAACTGGAAACAGTTCAAGTGGAAGAACTTACTTTATTTAAAATGTAAAAAATGTTGATGGAATAAATACTGGGACTCAGAATCTAAACATTTCTAGGAACTGACGGATTCCGCTCAAAGTTATCTAGGTTTGTTGGGAATTGCAGAAGCTTTAGTTATAATCTTTCAAAGCTCCCTTTATTCGGGAATTGTGCCATTAGACTGGAAATTCCTATCGTCACTCCATTATTTAAGATGGGTGATACAGATAAACCAGCTAACTACAGACATGCCACTTGAAATTTGGTTGAGGGGAAGCTACTCGAATCGGTCATTAGGGGTAGAGTGACTCAGTACTTGAGCAAATGTGAGCTGATATAAGCTGATCATGGCTTTGTTAAAGGTAATCTGGTCTGACTAATCTAGTTGAATAATTTGAGAAGGTCACTAATAAGGCAGACAAAGGAATGTCTATGGATGTTATCTACGTGGAATTATAGAAGCCATTTGAAGAGGTTACACACAATAGATAATTGGCAAAAATGAGAGTGCATGAAATTGAAGGCAGCCTATTGACCTGCTTTAGAAGTTTTTAGGGAGTTAGGAGAAAGAGTGGAGATCAATGGTATAATCACAGATTGGCAGGTTGCATAAACTTGGCTTTTATTCTCTTGAGTATAGAATATTGAGAGGTGATCTGATCGAGGTGCTTAAAATGTTAAACGGTTTCTATGGGCTAGTTAGAGTGAAGCTATTTCCTCTGATGGGAGTTTCAAGATCAGGGGATAAAATTGGAGTTTAGAATGAGTCCCTAATAGAGTGTAACTAAAACATAGGCAAAATACTGCAAGTGGAACTTTTAAAATGAGGATGTGAAACTAAAGAGTAAAGAATATTAAGGAGAAACAATAGCCATCTGTTGGTTCCTTAATGTAGGTAGCATTTCTCGAGTCTGTAACCATATTCGATGAAGATAACGTGGGATTGGCTGTGCAGGTAATGCTAGTGTGACGCTGCAGCTTTGGCTGGCTTTGATTTATCCTTTGTGGTGGATAGGGAATCCTACATGCAGAAGGATGGGAACAGTAGCAGCGAAGACAATCAGACACGGGGCAGGTAGAAAGGAAAGGAGATTGAGATGCAAATATGGAGTAGGAAGGCGAAAGTATGTGGAGAAGATCGGGAAAGAGCAGCAGGAAAGAAAGGGCAAGTGCCAATTAGGGTTGCAGCAGATGGGGTAAGGAATAAAATATTATTGGAGTGAGTTAGGGTTGAAGGAAGGTTGTAGAGCTGGAGACGGTTGCAGATGTAAGGGAGATTCAGGCAGGCATGGAACAGGCGGAATGGAAAGTGCATCTGGGGAAGAGAGTTAGAACAGAATCAGATATAGAACTGATGGAAATGATAACGTGGGAGAAACAGATATGGAACTGTTGGCGGATGGAAGCAAACCTTAATGGCCATGGACAGAGTCGGTGAGGGAAGCAGCGATCTCCGAAACTTAGCAGAGGGAGCCGGACACAGAATGAAAGCTTCAGCAGAAAGAAGCAGGAAGTAGAATGAGACACGGAGGAGACACGAGGTAGCACTAAATACAAAAGCTAATTTGGAAATCAATTCAATGTTCAAAATTTCTCAGTCTCATAATAATTTGAAGACGTTGCCAAATTGTTAGAAAAAAGACGAAATGAAAATGTGAAATTATATCACCACCACAAAAGGTTAAAGGCCGATAAAGGAGAAATTTCATTGTTTTCCGCCTACATTTGCTGATTCAGTTCCAGTTACTGAAACCCGGAGCTTTATACTCATGGGTGTGAATACCCTGATGAAAACGGTACTCATTAACTCAAGACTATTTCCAGGATTTTATAATCATTGCCCTGTTGCTCATAGAAAAATAACATGTGACGGCAATTGTTAAAATTAGGTCAATAAGGATGATCTTAACATTATAAAGGGCCTCATACTGAGATTAATGGAGCTGCGATCCAAATGTAGTTCATTTAATCTGAGTTTGAATCGGGACAAAGAAACAGTTAATGATCGAAAGGGAAGATAATTCCAAACACAGCGTTTCACCGCATAGTTTTCATTGTGTTCTTCCAACTGGTGCTGGATGAAAGGAAAATAAGCAGCGATCTTTGTCCCTTGCCATCTGTGCCCTTTTATAATCCGATAATAAACGGTTTTATTGGTGAGCAATAAAATTGAGTTGAAGACACAAAAGTGATTCCCGCAGCAGAAACCTGTTTATTTGCAGCGTTTTCTGAAATGCAGAGGGAAGAGTTGTGGGAAATGTAATCACTGTTAACTCATACAGAGTTAATCACTTTGGTAAAACTATCAGTAATTCAACAGAACATTTCAATATGACTGAGACCGTGTTTGATTCAGTTCGAACCCTGCACCAGAGAACAGAGCGGGGAGGGATTGTACTGATCAGGCTGAAGGTCGTGTTTATGACTGTGATGAGTAACTGATCTTTACCCAGGGTGTGTGCATTAACCTGCAGAACACACAACGCTAACTTACCCAGGCTCTCTGGAACCAGAATCAGGAGCCCCAGCCCAAGGTAAGCATTCAAAATGTACCGAGCACCATTATTGTGTCTAATTGTACAGGCATGGACACATTGCCGTTGATTTGTTTAGCTGTTCAATTATATTAAAACGTTGTAGGAACCATACTGGATCAGGTAAGGAAGGATTACATTTAGTCAGAAATTAGCGTGCTGCAGTCACCGCAATACAGCAGAGTAAAACTTCCAAATGTTAACTGCAACGCTAAAGGTCCACTGTTGCAAATAGTATTTAAATGTATTACTCGTTTATGACACTATTACGAATATAAATTTCGAGGTCGCGACTTTTCAACGTAAAAAACCCCCACTAAGCGTCACTGAAATCCGAAGTTTCCAATCAAGGAAACTGCAATAAGACCTTTTGACTCGCATTGGCCTCATTATGCCAGGATTCCATGGTGCCAAACCGAGTAAAAAACTGTCTTGTTGACGAGGTGAGTTCCGGTTACCTCTGCTATGGTGACAAATCCTTGAATCTGTAAACAAGTCTGGATCCGAGGATTTCAGGCACTACCGAAAACAGCGTCGGTGAGCAGGTTATTGATGTATGAATGTTGCTTAATTAATCCGTCCATTACTTTGCTGCTCATTGTGAGGTGCTGATAGGGCGGGGATTGGCTGGATCCAGTTTGGTATTAACTTTGTGGTTAGCACACTGCTCTATGGTCTTTATATATTGTCCATCAGATGCCAGTATCAGATGCACTGGAATTGTTTGCCTAGGGCAAGGGGACAACTAGTTCTGAACTTCAGCACTTCTTCAGCTAATGGTGGGATATAGTCAAGACCAAAATCATTCAATGTGTTCTGTGCATTCAGCTGCAAGTGGAGTGAACTGAATTTACGGGACACTGACTCAATTAAGGTGGAAAACTCTCGATGATTCCGAATAGAATCATCCACTTGGCTCTTTTGCATGAAGACACTTTCAGGCCCTTTGACAATCTCTCTTGAAATCACGTGATTATGGCCCACTTATTTGAGGATAGGAATGTTCATGGAGTCCCATCCTTCAGTTAATTGTGTGATTGTCCAGCACCATACTGGTCTGTACACAAGTGAGCTCTGGCTCGTCATTCTGGTAAACGGTTTTGCTCTGTCTATCGGATTCCAGTATTTTACCTGCGGGTGCTGATGTACCTCCTTGTATATTCCCCTTTGAACCAGGGTTTGTTTATTGCCTTGGAAGTGACGAAGTGCTGAAGATATTCCGGATTGTAAGGTTATAATTCATCGGCGGGCGGGGGAGATGTGCGTGGTAAGCTGGTAATCAGCAGGAGGTCTTCTTAACCCTTCTTTGACCTGTGGGTACGTGGCAGAGTGCATGGCTGAGGTACTCAATTAACACTTAGCATCGGTCTACATTGGAGAAGAGGATACTGTCAATGAAGCAGTAAAGGAGAAGATAGTGGCGATATTGGATAAGATTTTGGTTAAAGAAGAAGTACTTAAATGTTTGGCAGTATTCAACGTAGAGAATTCATTCTGTCCAGAGGGGCTGCATCCCAGATTGTTGAGGAAAGTAAGTGTGGAAATTGTGGAGGCTCTTTCTGCAATCTTCCAATCCTCTGTAGATATGGGGGCTGTGCCAGAGGCATGGTTAATTGCAAATGTGACACCGCTGTTCAAAAGGGGAGAGAGTTAAACCCGCAAATTACAGGCCAGTCAGCCTAAAGTCGGTGGTGTGGAAACTTTGCATGACAATTTCTCCCGATGGCCTCATATTTCACATTTCCATGTTTAGAATATAACTGAACATGAAAGAATAATACCAGGTCAGTATTGATTATTTAGACTTTCATTACATTTTATTAGCACCAAACAATTTACATGCAAAATATCAGGAAACTAGACGGGACAATAATTCATGAAAAATTAATTTCCATTTGGAAAATTATGCACTAATAAATGAAAGTGAACACGGATTGTTAAACGCAAATCGTGTTTGACTAACTGGACCGAGTTTTTGATGAAGTAACTGAAAGTTGGTCAGGATAGTGCAGTTAATTTAGTGCATACAGACTTCCGAAATACATTTGATAGAGTCCCATATATAGTCTTGTCAGAAAATCAAATCCTAAGGGATTAAAGGGTCACAGGCAGCACAGATACAACATTTACAAAGGGACAGAAAACAAAATACTGCTGTACTGTTGTTTTTCGAACTGGCCGGACGTGTACAGTGATGTTCCCCAGGGGTCGGTATTAGGGTCACTGATCTTTTTGATATATATCTTACCGACCTGGACTTGTGTATACAGGGTACAATGTCATAGTTAACAGATCAGTTGACATTTCGAAAATTCGGAAACAACGGGGAGGATAGTTACATACTTCAGGACGACATAGATTACTGGATGGGCAGACATGTGGTAGTTTTCATTTAATGCAGAGGAGAGTGAAGTGAGATACTTTGGTAAGGTAAATGAGGAAAGACAATGTAAACTAAAAGGTACTCTTTTAAAGGACATGCAATAAGAGATAAGCGTGGGGTTTGTATGTAAACACATCTTTGAAGATGGCAGCTAAAAACCTGATGACATCCTTGGCTTTACTAATAAAGGCATAGAGTACAAAACCAAGGAAGTTACGATGAAGCTTTATAAAACGCTGTCTACGCGTCAGCTGGAGTATTGTTTTCAATTTCCGACACCACACTCTAGGATGGATGTCAAGGTTTTTGATAGGTACAAAGAGATTTACTAGTATGGCACCAGAAATGAGGAACATCATTAATGTGGAGAGAATGAAAAAGCTGGGGATGATCTGTTTAGAGCAGAGAAGGTTGAAAGGAGATTTGATCGAGGTGTTCAAAATTATGAACGGTTTTGAAAGACTAAGTAAGGATAAATCGTTTCCAGTGGCATAATATTTGGTTACTAAAGGACACAGATTTAATGTAACTGGCAAAAGAAACATAGGCGACTTCAGGGAACATAATTTACGTAGGGAGTTTTCGTGGTCTGGAATGCACTGTCTGAAATGCTGGTCGAAGCAAATAAAATAGTAACTATCAAAAGTGAATTTTATGAATATTTGAAGGAAAAAAGAGGTAAGAGCAGGGGTGTGGGACTAATTGGGTAGCTCTACCAGCGAGCCGCCACAGGGATGATGGGTGGATTGGCCTCCAATGTGCTGTATCATAATATGACTTCATGGATAGAAGTGTCAACATTGAAGATTTCACAAGCATTCCAACTCCGACTAAATGCCATTCTGTCCGAATTCATGTGGGACTGCCTTGCTGAAAGGACAATTCAAACCAAAGGATGGTTATAGAGGAGTCTGTGATAATTGTTAACAGATATGACTCTGCTGATATGACTGTCATGCAGGCTGGTCAAATGTACAACATTTCAAACAATAGCTTGCATTGATATAATACCTTTTAATATAGAAAAATGTCCCAAGGCACATCACAAAATCATAATCAGAAAAAGTTGAAATTGCGCCAAAAAAGGACGTATTAGGAAGGGTGGATGTCTACAGGTTTATTGAAAAAAGTGGGTTTATGGAAGGCAGAAAGGAGGAGATGGAGCTGACGGGCTTCAAGGAGGGAATTATGCAGCATGGGACTTAGCTGAGATAAACACAGCTGTCAATGTTAAGGCAGAAATAGCTTAGAAGCTTTGAAGAGGAAACTAGAAGAGTATATGAGAGAAAAGGTAGTTTCCCTACAAATACTGATTTCTTTCATTTCCTCCCTTTCATCAGACCCTATGTTCCCTGGCATCTCTGGGAGGTTATTTGTGTCCTCCTTTGTGAAGACAGAACCAAAGTATGTATTCAGTTGGTCTGCCATTGCCTTGTTTCCCATTATAAATTCCCCTGATTCTGACTAAGGGACCTACGCTTGACTTCACCAATCTTTTTCTCTTCACATATCTATAAAAGCTTTTACAGTCAGTTTTTATGTTCCCTGCAAGCTTACTCTCATTTGCAATTGTCCCTTTCTTAATTAATCCCTTTGTCCTCTTTTGTTGACTCCTAAACTGCTCCCAATCCTCAGGATTAATGCTTTTTCCTGCCAATTTATATGTCCTCTCCTTGGATCTTATGCTATCCCTAATTTCCCTTGTTAGCCACGGTTGAGTCACCTTTTTTGTTTTATTTTATGCCAAACTGGGATGAACAAATTCTGTAGCTCATCCATTCGGTCTTTGAATGTTTGCCATTGCCTATCCATCGTCAACCCTTTGAGTGCCATTCCCCAATCAATCCTAACCAACTCGCTCCTCAGACCATCGTAGTTTACTTTATTTAAATTGAGGACCCTTTTCTCTGAGTCAACTACTTCATTCTCCATCTTAATGAAGAATTCGATCATATTATGATCGCTCCGACCCAAGGGGCCTCGTGCAACAAGATTGCTAATTAATCCTTCCTCGTTACATAATACCCAGTCTCAGATGGCCTGATCTCTTGTTGGTTCCTCGACATATTGGTCCAAGAAACCATCCCGTAAACACTCCAGGAATTCCTCCTCCACAGTATTGTTACTAATTTGGTCGGCCCAGTCTATATGTAGATTAAAGCCACCATGATGACTGCTATGCCTTTACTACACGCTTCTTTAATTTCCCTTTTAATGCCATCCCCAACCTCCACCTTACTGTTTGGAGGTCTATATAACACTCCCACAAATGTTTTTTTACCCTTAGTATTTCTTAATTCTACCCATACAGATTCCACATAATCAGAGCTAATATCCTTCATTACAATTGTATTAATCCCTTCTTTAACCAGTAATGTTACCCCACCTCCCTTTCCTTTTTGCCTATCTTTCCTGAATATCGAATACCCCTGGATGTTGAGTTCCCAGTCTTGGCCATCCTTGAGCCACGTTTCCGTAATCCCAACCAAATCATATTCGTTTACCGCTATTTGTGCAGCTAATTCATCCACCTTATTACAAATGCTCCTCGCATTAAGACACAAAGCCTTCAGGCTTGTTTTTTTAACGCTCTTAGACCTATTACAATTATTATTTACAGTGGACACGTTTGATTTAAACCGTTGATTTTTCTGACTGCCACTTTGGTTTTTCTCCATCCTATCTTTTGCTCTTATCCCTGTTTCCCTTTCCTCTGTCTCCCTGCTCGGGTTCCCAACCCCCTGCCATTTTAGTTTAAACCCCCCCCCTGAACAGTGCTAGCAAACCTCCCCGCAAGGATATTTGTCCCACTCTGGTTCAGGTGCAAACCGTCCAACTTGTACAAGTCCCACCTTCCCCAGAAGAAGGCCCAGTGATCCAGGAAACTAAAGCCCTCCCTCCTGCATCAACTCTTTAGCCACACATTCATCTGTTCTATCCTTCTATTCCTATATTCACTAGCACGTGGCACCAGGAGTAATCCAGAGATTACAACCTTTGAGTTCCTACTCTTTAACCTGCTACCTAGCTCCCTAAATTCTTGCTGCAGGACCTCATCCCTCTTCCTACCTATGTCGTTGGTACCTATGTGAACCACGACCTCTGACTGTTCACCCTCCCCCTTCAGAATGTCCTGCAGCAGTTCAGTGACATCCTTGACCCTGGCACCAGGGAGGCAACACACCATCCTGGAGTCATGTCTACGGCCACAGAAACGCCTATCTGTTCCCCGTACGATAGAATCCCCTACAACTATTGCTCTCCATCTATTTTTCCTCCCTTCCTGAGCAGCAGAAGCATCCCTGGTGCCAGGAAGTTGGCTGCTGCTTCCTTCCCCTGGTGAGTCATCCCCCTCAACAGTATCCAAATTGGTATACCTGTTTGAAAGGGGGATGGCCACAGGGGTCCCCTGCACTACCTGCCTTCTTCTATTGCTCTGCCTGGTGGTCACCCATTTCCCTTCTGCCTGAGCAGCCCTAACATGCGGCATGACCAACTCATCAACCGTGTAATCCATTACCCTCTCAGCATCGTGAACGTTCCACAACCCATCCATCCGCAGCTCCAGCACCTCAATATGGCCCGTTAGTAGCTGCAACTGGATGCATTTCTGGCACACGTGGTCGTCAGGGACACTGGTAGCGTCCCTGAATTCCCACATAGGTCCAACCCTAAAACGAAATCCCACTGACCCAGCACACACCCAAATGACACAGCACCACACAGATAGACCATAGACCCAACCCTACACCCACAGACCCAGCACACACCCCAATGACTCAGCCCCACACCCAACAGAAGCAGCACCACACGGAAACCCCACTAATCCAGCCCGACACCTCCCTGAGCCAGCCGCACACCCCACTAACACAGGCCTATACCGACAACATAGTGACCCAGGCCCATACCCCACTGAACCATCCCCACACAAACCCCTCTGTCCCAGCACTCACCCAACTGACACAGCCCCACACAGACAGAACATAGGCCCCGCCCTACACCAACAGACCACTGACCCAGCCCTAAACCGATGCCAACTGACCCAGCCCTAGTCTGACAAACCACTGAACCAGCCACTGAACCAGCATTAAAACCCAATGGCCCTGTTCCACTCACCACTGAATAAGTCCTACACCACATTGCCCCAGACCGACACTGCATTTTCGCACCTCTCTTCACTGACCCGGCTCGAATCCCCACTAATCCAGTCCCTCACCCACTCCCCAGTGAACCAGCCCACAGAGAAATACCATTGACCTAGCCCTACAACATCCCAGCCCTACACCCTTCTGTCCCATCCCTACATCCCATTGATCCATTCTCACAACGACAAGACACTGACCAAGCCCCAAACCCCACTGACCCAGCCCCACAAACTTCTGACCCAGCCCCACACCCCACTGACCCAACGCCACACCCCACTGACCCAGCCCCACACCCCACTGACCCAGCCCCACATTCCATTGATCCAGTCTCACAACGACAAGAAACTGACCAAGCCCCACAACCCACTGACACAATGCCACACCCCTCTGACCCAGCCCCACACCCCTCTGACCCTGCCATAACACCGACTGACCCAGCTGCACAACCCACTGACACAGCACCACAACACACTGACCCAGGCCCACACCGAAACTGCACTGACCCAGCCCCACAATCCAATGACCCAGCCCCACACAGCACTGACCCAGCCCTACACCCCACTGCCCCAGCCCCACACCCTTCTGAACTAGCCCCACACGCCAGTGGCCCAGACCCAAAACCCACTGATCCAGCTGCACAAACCCACTGACGCAGCCCCACACCACACTGACCGAGGCCCACACCAAAACCCAACTGATCCAGCCTACACCCTACTGACCCCGCCCTATACCAACACCCCACTGATTCAGCCCTGCACCCAAATGAACAAGCCCTAAAACCCACTGACCCAGCCCCACACTCCACTGAATAAGCCCTACACCACAATGACCCAGCACGACACCGAATCCGCTCTGTTGTCCCACATCTCACTGACCCAGCTCCACATCCGAATGACCAAGCACCAAACCCCACTGTCACAGCCATGCACCCCACTGAACCAGATCCTCACCCGCACCACAGTGACCCAGCCCCATAGAAACACACCATTTACCCAGCCCTACAACCCACTCTCCCAGCCCCATAGCCCACTGATCCAGTCTCTCACTGATAAAACACTGACCCAGCCCCACACCCTTTTGACCCATCTCCACACCCCACTGACTCAGCCCTACACTCCACTGTCACAGCACCACAACCCACCGACGAAGCTGCACACTCCACTGACCCAGCCCCACACTCCACTGACCCAACCCCACACCCCACTGACGCAGACCCACACCACCTGACCCAGTGCCACACCCCACTGACCCAGCCCCGCACCCCACTGACCCAGCGATACAGTGACACCCGACTGACCCAGCCACAGATCCATCTGACCAAGCCCCACACCGAAACCCGACTGACCCAGCCCTCACCCAACTAACCCTGCCCCACAATCCTTTGACCCAGCCCCTCACCCCTCTGATCCAGGCCTACACTCACTGTCCCAGCCCCGCAACCCAATGACACAGCAGTACACTGACTCCCAACTTACCCAGTCCTACACCGAAACCTCAATGACCATACAGAAACACGCTTCTGGCACAGCCCTACATCGACACCAAACTTACCCAGCCATGAACCGAAACGCCAGTGACGCAATCCTGCACCGATATCTCACTAACATATCTCTACACCGGCACCTCACCGTCCCCTCATTACAATGAAACGCCACTCAACTAGCCCTACGCCAATGTTGTAGCGTCCCAGACCTAAACCAAACTGTAATGTCTCAGGCTTCAACTGACACCTGACTGACAAGCTAGACACTGAATCCCCACTGATCCGGCCGCACACTGAAACACAACAGATGCAGCTGTAAACTGGCATCTCACTGACATGGTCTGGCACGATATCCAACTGTCTCGGTCCTACACCGAGAAAGCTGCGACCCCGTACTAAAGAGACCCCACTGAGCAAGCCCGCAACACACATCTCATTATCCCAGCGCAATATGGAAATTCCATTGATCCAGCCACAGACCGACACTCAACTGACACACCCTACACCGAATGCCAAGTGAACCATATTGATACAGATACTCTACTGACCAAAACCTACACCAAAACCCCACTAACCCAGCAACACCCACTCACCAAACCATGCAACTTAACTCCACTAATTCAGCAATATAACAAGACCCAACTGCTGAGACCCGACACTGACATCCAACTGACCCATACCGGCATACCTCATACCCTGTTTTACACCGACAATCTATTGATTCAGAGCCGATACCGAGACCCCACTGAAGCAGCAGTAAACCGACACCCACTGACACAGACGGACAACGACACTCCACTGACCGAGTCTAAACATACACTTCCCTAACCCAGCATACATTGATACACCATTAATCCCTTCCTACACAGATACTACTCAGAAACTGCAAACAGCCAGCCCTACACTGATGCTGCACTGTCGCCGCCCTAAACCGACACCGCACTGACCCTGCGCTACATCGACACCCCACTGACCGAGCCCCATACCGGCACCCCACTGACCCCGCCCTACACCGACACCACACTGATCCAGCTCTATCCCGACAACCCACTGATCCCGCCCTACACCGACACCCCACTCATCCAGCTCTATCCTGACAATCCACTAACCCAGCTCCACACCGACACCCCACTGACCAAGCCCAACACCAACATCCTACAGACCTAGCTCTATCCTGACAACCCACTAATCAGCCCCACATCCCGCTGACCCCGCCCTACACCAACACTCCATTAACCCAGCCCCACAACGACACCCCACTGACCCAGCCCCACACCGACACCCCACTGACCCCGCCCTGCACCGACACCCCACTGATCCAGCTCTATCCTGACAACCCACTGACCCAGCTCCACACCGACACCCCACTGACCAAGCCCCACACCAACATCCTACAGACCTAGCTCTATCCTGACAACCCACTGACCAGACCCACATCCCGCTGACCCCGCCCTACACCAACACTCCATTAAGCCAGCCCCACACCGACACTCCACTGACCCAGCCCCACACCGACACCTCACTGACCAAGCCATGCACCCGACACCCTACTGACCCAGCCCCACACCGATACCCCACTGACACAGCCCCACACCGACACCCCACTGACCCAGCCCCACACCGACACCCCACACCGACACCCTACTGACCCAACCCCACACCGACACCCCACTGACCCAGCCCCACACCGACACCCCACTGACCCAGCCCGACACCGACACCCTACTGACCCAACCCCACACCGACACCCTACTGACCCAACCCCACACCGACACCCCACTGAACCAGCCCCACACCGACACCCCACTGACCCAGCCCCACACCGACACCCCACTGACCCAGCCCCACACCGACAGCCCACTGACCAAGCCCCACACCGACACCCTACTGACCCAACCCCACACCGACACCTCACTGACCCAGCCCCGCACCCGACACCCCACTGACACAGCCCCACACCGACACCCTACTGACCCAACCCCACACCGACACCCCACTGACCCAGCCCCACACCGACACCCCACTGACCCAGCCCCAAACCGACACCCTACTTACCCAACCCCACACCGACACCCTACTGACCCAACCCCACACCGACACCCCACTGAACCAGCCCCACACCGACACCCCACTGACCCAGCCCCACACCGACACCCCACTGACCCAGCCCCACACCGACACCCCACTGACCCAGCCCCACACCGACACCCTACTGACCCAACCCCACACCGACACCTCACTGACCCAGCCCCGCACCCGACACCCCACTGACACAGCCCCACACCAACACCCCACTGACCCAGCCCCACACCGACACCCCACTGACCCAGCCCCACACCGACACCTCACTGACCCAGCCCTGCACCCGACACCCCACTGACCCAGCCCCACACCGACACCGAACTGACCCAGCCCCGCACCGACACCCCACTGACCCAGCCCCACACCGACACCCCACTGACCCAGCCCCACACCGACACCTCACTGACCCAGCCCCACACCGACACCCCACTGACCCAGCCCCACACCGTCACCCTACTGACCCAGCCCTGCACCCGACACCCCACTGACCCAGCCCCACACCGACACCCCACTGACCCAGCCCCACACCGACACCTCACTGACCCAACCCCACACCGACACCCCACTGACCCAGCCCCACACCGACACCCCACTGACCCAGCCCCACACCGACACCCCTACTGACCCAGCCCTGCACCCGACACCCCACTGACCCAGCCCTGCACCCGACACCCCACTGACCATGCCCCACATCCCACTGGCCCCGCCCTACACCGACATCCAAACCACACTGACACATCTGAGTGACATCTGCTACCTTTCCTTTCTCTCCTTTTCGAGGGAAATGCAGTAAAATAGACAGATTTGCTGAAGGTCACGGGGACGTCCCAGCTGTTGGTAATGAGTTGTTAATTAATAATGGCCCAGAAATTCCGTTCGCAGGCCTCCCGCAGGCGGAGGGCAGGGAATCAGAGCAGGGGATCACTGTCAAATATATGAATAGAGATCATCCCCAAAAATAACCAAAACTTAAATCATTTTTTTTAAATCACATTTTTAAAATGACTATAAATGACAAAAATTAACTATTTTAAACAAAAATTCAAATTTTTGAAAAAAATAATCAAATTTTTTAACGGGGCTAAAATAAATCTGTCTTTCTTTAAAGTATTTTAAAATGATAAATCAGTGGAAATTTTGTTTTACTTTTTTCAACTCTTATCCTGGTAAAAGCAAGCCTTGCAAGAATTGTAAGTGTTTTCTGTGGGCGGCGATTCGCCAAAAACCCGAAACCCTCCACCCGCAGAGGCCCTTCTCCCGGGCAGCCGGCGGATTTGTCAAGAGCTTTCTTGACAGTTCGGAAATGCCGGTTTCCAGCGCCTGAAACCGGCATTTCCGATGTCCCTACACAGCGCGTACACACCCGTAGGGATCGGAATATCTGGCCCATCATGAAAGATACAGCAAATCGTTTACTCCTATCTGTGAGAAAGGTGCTTTCAAGCCTGATACCGCTTTCTGCCTAAAACATTCCTGAAGTTAGATTCTCTAAAGGGAACGGCATCTCTGATTTTCACTTCAGCTGGTTTGACAATAACTGCCTCATTAACTTGAACCATTTCCCAGCAAAAACATAAATCCCTGCCCCATTCTCCCACCTAATTCCCCTCCTTTTCTAACTGACTGAAACTGACATATCTCGGTTGCACAGCACTTCATTATTATAATTCATCGGGGACAAGTTTTAACTCCGAGTTGCTCGATGTTGTGATTGGATCGCGTTCAGTCCGGCATCAGGTAACCAGAGGCGTATTTTGTCGGTGCTCGGCAGAGAAGGATAATCGCCCAGTGCGAATGTGTTAACCCGTGACTGTGCTGAACTATGTGCTCGATTTCAACTGCTGGGCCTGCCTATTATCAGTTAAATAAAAATCTACTGGACACCAAACATTTCAATAATAGTGAACAATATAATAAAGTAAATCACGCTGAGTTAGATGTTGGTGCACCATGAAACAACTAAAGGGAGGAGGAGGCTCCATGAATATCTCCATCCTCAATGATGGTGGAGCACAGCACGTGAGTTCAAAAGAAAAGGCTGAAGCGTTTGCAAACATCAACAACCAGAAGTGCCGAGTGGATGATCCACATCAGCCTCCTCCTGAGGTCCCAATATCAGAGAAGCCAGTCTTCAGCAATTCGATTCACTCCATGTGATACAAAGAAACGGCTCAGCGCACTGGTTACAGCAACGGCTATGGCACTGATAACATCTCGGCTATCGTGCTGGTGACTTGTGCTCCAGAACTAGCCACGCCTCTAGCCACGCTGTTCCAGTACAGCTACAAAACTGGCATCTATCCGACAATGTGAAAAACTGCCCACGTATATCCTGTCCACAAAAGGCAGGGCAAATCCAATCTGGCCAATTACCACCCCATCAGTCTACTTTCAATCATCAGCAAAGTGATAGAAGGCATGATCGACAGTGTTATCAAGCGGCACTTACTCACCAATAACCTGCTCACTGATGCCCAGTTTGTGTTCTGCCAAGAAAACTCGGCTTCCGACCTGGTCTTGGTCCAAACATAGCAAAAGGAACTGAATTCCAGAGGTGAGGTGGGAGTGACTGCCCTTGATATCAAGGCAGTATTTGACCGAGTGTGGCATGCAGTAGTAAAACTGAAGTCAATGGGAATCAGGGGGAAAACTCTCCACTGGCTGGAGTCATACCTAACACAAAGGAAGATGGTTGTGCTGATTGAAGTTCAATCATCACAGCCCCAGGACATCGCTGCAGGAGTTCCTCAGGACAGTAACCTAGGCCCAACCATCCTCAGCTGCTTCATCAATAAACTTCCCTCCAACATAAGTTCAGAAATGGGAATGTTCGCTGATGACTTTTGGGAGTCAGGAGGTGAGGCACTCGCTGCAGAATATCTGCTCTTGTTGCCGCAGCAATTCTGTGGCTGGTCCAGTTTAGTTTCTTGTCAATGGTGACCCCCAGGATGTTGATGGTGGGGGATTCGGCGACGGTAATGCCGTTGAATGTCAAGGGGAGATGGTTAGACTCTCGCTTGTTGGAGGTAGTCATTGCCTGGCACGTCTCTGGCGCGAATGTTACCTGCCACTTATCAGCCCAAGCCTGAACGTTGTCCAGGTCTTGTTTCATGCGGGCATGGAATGCTTCACTATCTGAGGAGACGTTCACTGGTCCAGGGCTTCACTGATTAATTTTGATTGGGCACAGTTGGGAACAGTCCTTTTTTTTACGAAGATGATATTTTTACACTATTGACCTCGGTTTTCTGGCACCGATTATCTGACCTTTACTTCACTGGAATTCTGTGAATTTCACAACAGATGGAGCTCAGCCTTAAACAAAAAGAGCCAATCACATCCGTTTAAAAGGGACTTTCAAACCCAATGGTGCTTAAGTCATTGTTCGGAAACTCCGATAAAGCTTCACATGTAACAAATGGCGGAATTTTTCACCCAACTGGTCATTCAATGGAGGAACAGGAGTTGAGGCCATTCAGGCCGTCGAGTCTGTTTTGCCATTTCAATCAGATCATGGCTGATCTGTACATTAACTCTACATACCCACCTTTGATCAGTATCTCTTGATAACCTTACCTATTAAAAATCTCTCGCTATCAGTCTTGAAAGCTTCCTTTCATCCAGAATCCACATCCTTTCTGAGGAGACAATGTATAGTTCCACCTCGCTTTGTGTGACAGGTTCTTCCAGATTTCACTGTTTAACGGCTTAGCTCTGATATTGAAATTTTGCCCCAATGTTATGGATTCTGCCACCAGAGTAAATTGATTCTCTGTAGCTACTACATCGAATCATTTTATAATTCTGAACATATTAATTAATTCCCTATGGCTGATTCAAACCGGCAATTTACACGAACTGTCTATTTAACAGTTAATTTAATGAGATGGGATTGTTCGTTTTAATATTCTTTTATCGGAATGGAAAACACTCTGCATAAAAAAGAAAGGTTGAAACAAGCAAGAAAGAAAAGGTCTGTGGCGAGATAGCTCACTTCAACATGAATATTGGGGAATGTTTGGGGCCTGCAATAGGCTGCGTTTCCATCCGAGTGAATCGTTAATCCTACTCAAACAAAACAGAGGAGAAATGAGAGAGTAAAAGGGAAATATTGCAATCTGCCCCTCGGATTATCACCACAATCTGTCCTCAAATGCTTTCTTTCGGACATTTCCATCCAGGGAAGGGGATATTTTTTACTGTCTGATTACCACCCAAAAAATGAGGAAAAGGTAACCTTCAAAACAATGACAGCACAGGGCTGATCTTTACTGTATCTAACAATGTAACGAATGTGTTTGCTGCAGGTTTACAATGATACATGTAACTGTGGAATGGCAGTTATCATTCCCCAGTAGCTCAGGCGATTGATGCTCAGGGTTAGTTTAATTCGGCGGTTAAATGGTTGATATCCTCACGTACAGAAACAGCCTGCCCTCAGCTCACTGACAAGACACTGGCTCTTGGGCCCTGGCCTAAGAAGTGCAAACATCAGTCAATCGATTGGACGTTTAGCAAACCGTCTCCCAGGTAAAAATGTAACAATTTATTTCTAAATATGTGCCTGTTTTACTGAACTCCCCATGAATAAGAAGGAATCAAGAAAATATATCACTAACTTTGTTCACAGTTGAAGTGGCAGCGAATTGGCAACCTTATTCCATTTGATTTGAGTACACTGGCCGCTCCCAGTTCTGAAGCAAATGAGAATACTCGAGTTGAAATCCATCCTGCGGGCTGGCAGCAGCTTTCAAACAGAGGGAGGAGCGCTGAATCTCACAGAAAAAGGATCAGATCAAACCCACAATATTTGACTTGCTAATATCAAACAACGAAACACTACCTGTTTGGTTTAGTGAAATAACAAATTCATAACGATCAAAATCTACACGGAAATACAGAGACAGAAAATGCTTGCGGGATCAAGATAAGCGTAATGCAGCTGCTAAGCTTCATTTCTGTGTTTTATTTCATTTCTACTTTTATTCTTCCTCTTTTAAACCTATTTCCCGCGGTCTGATATATTCCCCCTGGGCGGGGATACGTTTATTCTGTGAGTGTGGGCTCAGACTGTGATTGAGGGCAGTCCATTTTACACCGTGGGTTTAAGGGCTAAACCCACTCCTGATCTCCACCAGTCTCCCCACTGTCACATTTTAAAGCGGTTGCGGGACTGAAAGCAGGAACACAAACACTGGGGCGTTACATGAGCCTGCTCCAGAGGTGTCTCCTCCCTGTTTTAGAATTCACAGTTTAGACAGCCAGGGTTGGAAAAATGTGTCTTTATAACTCCAGGTGATTTTTTAATTTGTTTGCTGCATTTTCTAAGCCGTTTCGTGCCCAGTATAGTTTTATTTAACTGAAAAAGGCGGGACCAGCAGTTCAGACCGAACACGTAGTTCAGCTCAGTAAAAGGATAACACGTTCGCGCTGGCCGATTATGGCTCTGTGCCGAGCACCTGGAAAATCAACCTCTGGTTACCTGAGGCCGGACTGACCACGATCCAGTCACAGCATCGCAGGAACTTCGGAGATAAAACTTGACAATTAATTATAATAATGAAATGCCGTATAACCGAGAAATGTCAGTTTAAGTCAGTCAGGAACTTATGTGAATTACGGGGGGAATGGAGCAGGAACTTCTGTATTTGCTAGAACAATGTTTATGTTAATGATGCGATTTTTATCAAACTGTCTGAACAGTAAACCGGAGACTCGCTCCCTTTAGAGAGAAACTGAATTCAGGAATATTTTAGACAGAAGCCAGTTTCAGGGCTGAAAGCAACTTTCTCACAGGCAGGAGGAAACCAATCACTGATCTTTATATAACAAGTAATTTTTCAGATTAACAACAGGTAGGAGGATCCCATCACAAATATTTATCTAGAAATGAACTACGCAAATCACCAACAGGTAGGAAGGCCCCGGGACGTTTAGCAAATGTATCTGTTTTACAGCACTTCCCAGAAGAAGAGATGAAGGGATATTTATAACTAACCTTAACGGTAAGGTGACTGCGAATTGTGAAAAAAGTTGGACTTGACGTGACCAGAAAGGCCGCTCCCTGTCCTGAAGCCAATGGTGTATGTTTGAGTTGAAATCCATCCTGAGGTCAGGGAGCAGCTTTCACACAGAGGGCGGAGCTCTGAGTCTCACAGATCAAGGATACGATCAAATTTAAAATTCGTGACTTGCTAAAATAAAAAAAGGAACTTCTAACTGATTGGTTGTAGGGAAATAACAAAGACATAACTTGCAAAATCTACACGGAAATAAAAAGACAGAAAATCCTTGCGGGATCAGGGTAAGGTGAATGCAGCTTCTGAGCTTCATTTTTGTTGTTTTATTCTTTAAATTCTCCCTTCATTCTTCCACTCTAAGATTTATTTCCCGCGGTCTGATATATTCCCCAGTGGCGGAGATGTGGCTATTCTGTGATTGTTAGCTCAGGCTGTGAATGAGGGCCGTCCATTTTACACCGGGAATTTCAGTGCTAAACCCACGCCCGGTCGCCAGCAGTCTCCCCGCAGACACATTTTAAAGGGGTTGCGGGAAAGAAAGCAAGAACACGAACTCTGGGAACTTCCCCCATCCTGGTCCAGCGGTGTCTCCTTCCCATGTTAGAATTCACAGTTCAAACAGACAGAGTTAGGAATCTGTGTTCTTCGAACTCGGTGTGAATTGTTTTATTATATCACTACTGAACCGTTTGGTGTCCAGTACAATTTAATTTAACTGATCAAAGGCGAGACCAGCTGTTCAGACCGAACACAAAGTGGAGTTCATTAAAAGATAAATCAGCCTCTGGTTACGTGAGGCCGGACTGAAAGCGATCCAGTCACAGGATAAGAGAAACTTCGGAGATAAGCTTGACTCCACTGAATAATAATAATGAAGTGCTGTATACTCGAGAAATGTCAATTTCAGTCAGTTAGAAAAGCCGGCGAATTAGCTGGGAGAATGGAGCAGGGGCTTTTGCTTTTGCTGGGAAAAGGTTCATGTTAATGATGCGGATAACATCAAACCGGCTGAATTCACGAACTTAGAAGTTGCTCCCTTTGGAAAGAAACAAACTTCTGGTAAGTTTTAGACGGATGGCGGTGTCAGGCCTGAAAGCAACTTTCTCACAGATAGGAGGAAACGAATTGCTATTCTTTATATAATAACAATCTACTGAAATCACCAATAGGTGGGAGGGCCGCGAGACGTTTTGCAACTCTCTCTATTTCACTGAAATTCCCTGGAACCAGAGATGAAGGAAAGGCCGCAGTCATCAGAGTGATGTGTCAGTATGGTGTCTGTGTAGTGCTGGGTCAGTTAGGTGATGGTGTAGGGCTGGGTCAGTGAGGTGATGGTGTAGGGCTGGGTCACTGGGGTGTCGGTGTGGGGCTGGGTCAGTTAGGTGATGGTGTAGGGCTGGGTCAGTGAAGTGATGGTGTAAGGCTGGGTCAGTGAAGTGATGGCTTAGGGCTGGGTCAGCGAGCTGATGGAGTAGGGCTGGGTCAGTGAGGTGATGGTTAAGTGCTGGATCAGTGAGGTGATGGTGTAGGGCTGCGTCAGTGGGGTTTTGGTGCAGGGCTGTGTCAGGAGTGTGTTTGTGTAGGGCTGGGTCTGTGGTGTGTCTGTGTCGGGCTTTGTCAGTGGGGAGTCGGTGTAGGGCTGGGTCTGTGGGGTGCTGGTGTAGGGTTGGGTCAGTGGTGTTTTGGTGTGGAGCTGGGTCAGTGAGTTGTCGGTGTAGGGCTGGGTCAATCAGCTGATGGTGTAGGCCTGGTTCGGTGAGGTAATGGTGTAGGGCTGTGTCAGTGGGATTTTGTTGCAGGATTCTGTCAATGGTGTGTTTGTGTAGGGCGGGGTCAGTGTGGTGTCGGTGCCGGGCTGCGTCAGTGGGGTTTCGGTGTGTGGCTGGGTCTGTGGGGCTTCGGTGTGGGGCTAAGTCAGTGGGGTGACAGCGTAGGGCTGCGTCAGTGGGGTTTTGGTGCAGGGCTGTGTCAGGAATGTGTTTGTGTAGGGCTGGGTCAGTGGATTGTCTGTTTAGGGCTGTGTCAGTGGGTTGTCGTTGTTGGGCTGGGTCAGCGGGGTTTCGGAGTGGGGCTGGGTCACCGGGGTGTCGGGGTGGGGCTGGGTCAGTGAGGTGACAGTGTAGGGCAGCGTCATTGAGGTGATGGTGTAGGGCTGGGTCAGTGAGGTGATGGTGTAGGACTGCGTCAGTGGGATTTTGGTGCAGTAGTGTCAGGAGTGTGTTTGTGTAGGGCTGGGTCAGTGGTTTATCTGTTTACGGCTGTGTTAGTGGGGAGTCGGTGTAGGGCTGGGTCTGTGGGGTGTCGCTGTATGGCTGGGTCTGTGGGGTATTTGTGTGGTGCTGGGTCAGTGCCGTTTCGGTGTGCGGCTGGGTCAGTGGGGTTTCAGTGTGGGGCTGGGTCAGTGGAGTTTCAGTGCGGGGCTGGGTCAGTGCTGTTTCAGTGTGGGGCTGGGTCACTGCTGTTTCAGTGTGGGGCTGGGTCAGTGAGGTTTCAGTGTGGGGCTGGGTCAGTGCTGTTTCAGTGTGGAGTTGGGTCAGTGTGGTTTCGGTGTGGGGCTGGGTCAATGGGGTTCCAGTGTGGGTCTGGGTCAATGGGGTTTCAGTGTGGGGCAGGGTCAGTGTGGTGTCGTTGTTGGGCTGGGTCAGTGGGGTTTCTGTGTGGGGCAGGGTCAGTGTGGTTTCGGTGTGGGGCTGGGTCAGTGGGGTTTCGGAGTGGGGTTGGGTCAATGGGGTGTCGGTGTGGGGCTGGGTCAGATGGGTGATGGTTTAGGACAGGGTCAATGAGGTGATGGTGTAGGGCTGGGTCAGTGATGTGACGGTGAATGGCTGTATCAGTGAGGTGATGGTGTAGGGCTGGATCAGTGAGGTGATGGTGTAGGGCTGCGTCAGTGAGGTGATGGTGTAGGGCTGGGTCAGTGAGGTGATGGTGTAGGACTGCGTCAGTGGGATTTTGGTGCAGTAGTGTCAGGAGTGTGTTTGTGTAGCGCTGGGTCAGTTGTTAATCTGTTTAGGGCTGTGTTAGTGGGGAGTCGGTGTAGGGCTGGGTCTGTGGGGTGTCGCTGTATGGCTGGGTCTGTGGGGTATTTGTGTGGTGCTGGGTCAGTGCCGTTTCGGTGTGCGGCTGGGTCAGTGGGGTTTCAGTGTGGGGCTGGGTCAGTGGAGTTTCAGTGCGGGGCTGGGTCAGTGCTGTTTCAATGTGGGACTGGGTCACTGCTGTTTCAGTGTGGGGCTGGGTCAGTGAGGTTTCAGTGTGGGGCTGGGTCAGTGAGGTTTCAGTGTGGGGCTGGGTCAGTGGGGTTTCGGAGTGGGGTTGGGTCAATGGGGTGTCGGTGTGGGGCTGGGTCAGATGGGTGATGGTTTAGGACAGGGTCAATGAGGTGATGGTGTAGGGCTGGGTCAGTGATGTGACGGTGTATGGCTGTATCAGTGAGGTGATGGTGTACGGCTGGATCAGTGAGGTGATGGTGTAGGGCTGCGTCAGTGAGGTGATGGTGTAGGGCTGGGTCAGTGAGGTGATGGTGTAGGGCTGTGTCAGTGAGCTGATGCTGTAGAGCTGGATCAGTGGGGTTTTGGTGCAGGGCTTTATCAGTGGTCTGTTTCTGTAGGGCTGTGTCAGTGTTGTTTCTGTGTAGCTCTGTGTCAGTGGGGAGCCGGTGTGGAGCTGGGTCAGTGGGGTGTCGGAGTGGGGCAGTGTCAGTAATGTGTCGGTGTAGGGCTGGGTCAGTGATGTGTCGGTGTGGGGCTGGGTCAGTGGTGTGTCTGTGTAGGGCTGTGTCAGTGGAGAGTCGGTGTAGGGCTGGTTCTCTGGGGTGTCGCTGTAAGGCTGCGTCTGTGGGGTGGCGGTATGGTGCTGGGTCAGTAGTGTTTCGGTGTGGAGATGGGTCAGTGAGTTGATGGTGTAGGGCTGGGTCGGTGAGGTGATGGTGTAGGGCTGGGTCAGTGAGCTAATGCTATAGAGCTGGATCACTGGGGTTTTGGAGCAGGGCTGTGTCAGTGGCCTGTTTCTGTAGGGCT
Source organism: Somniosus microcephalus (assembly GCF_052327205.1). Classification (NCBI taxonomy): domain Eukaryota; kingdom Metazoa; phylum Chordata; class Chondrichthyes; order Squaliformes; family Somniosidae; genus Somniosus; species Somniosus microcephalus. The sequence continues at coordinate 54,865,762 of NW_028225180.1, read as the reverse complement.
GTGTCAGTGGTGTTTCTGTGTCGGTCTGTGTCAGTGGGGATCCGGTGTAGGGCTCGGTCTCTGGGTGTCGGTGTAGGGCTGCGTCAGTGATGTGTTGGTGTGGGGCTGTGTCAGTGGAGAGTCGGTGTAGGGCTGGCTCTCTGGGATTCGCTGTAGGGCTGGCTCTGTGGGGTGTCGGTATGGTGCTGGTTCAGTGGTGCTTCGGTGTGGAGCTGGGTCAGTGAGTTGATGGTGTAGGGCTGGGTCGGTGAGGTGATGATGTAGTGATGCGTCAGTGAGGTGCTGGTGTAGGGCTGCGTCAGTGGGGTTTTGTTGCAGGACTGTGTCAGTAGTGCGTTTGTGTAGGGCGGGATCAGTGTGGTTTCGGTGTGGGACTGCGTCAGTGTGGTTTCGGTGTGGGGCTCTGTCAGTGGAGTTTCGGTGTGGGGCTGTGTCAGTGGGGTTTCGGAGTGGGGCTGGGTCAGTGGGTTTCGTTGTTGGGCTGGGTCAGTGGGGTGTCAGTTTGGGTCTGGGTCAGTGGGCTGTCGGTGTTGGGCTGGGTCATTGGGGTGATGGTTTACGGCTGGGTCAGTGAGTTGATGGTGTAGGGCTGGGTCAATTAAGTCATGGTGTAGGTCTGGAGCAGTGAGGTAATGGTGTACGGCTGGGTCAGTCAGGTGATGGTGTAGGGCTGTGTCAGTGAGGTGATGCTGTAAAGCTGGATCAGTGGGGCTTTGATGCAGTGGTGTGTTTCTGTAGTGCAGGGTCAGTGGTGTGACTGTGTAGGGCTGTGTCATTGCGGAGTCGGTGTGGGGTTGTGTCAGTGGGTCTTCTGTGTATGGCAAGACCAGTGGGTTTTCGGTGTTGGGTTGTGTCAGTGTGGTGTCGGTGTAGGGCGAGGTCAGTGTGGTGCCGGTATAGGGCTGGGTCAGTGTGCTGTTTGTGTAGGACTGTGTCAGTGGGGTAACGGTAAGTGCTGGATCAGTGGATGCTGGGGTTGGCTCAGTCAATTGTTGGGCTGGGTCAGTGGGATGTCAGAGTAGGGAAGGGCCAGTGTGGTTTAGGTGTTGGGCTGGTTCATTGGGGTGTCGGTGTAGGGCTGGGTCGAAGGGGTGTCACTGTAGGATGGCGCCAGTGTGGTTTCGGTGTCGGGATTGGTCATTGTTGTGTTGGTGTAGTGCTGGGTTAGTCTGGAGTCGGCGTAGGGCGGGTGTCAATTTAGGACTGGGCTAGTGGGTTGCTGGTGTTGGGCTGGGTCATTGGGGTGTCGTCAGTTCTGCTTCATTGTGTTGTCGGTGTAGGGCTGGGTTAGTGGGGTGTCTGTTTAGGACTAGCTGATTGTGGCTTCAGTGTACTGTCTGCATAGGAATCATTCATTGTGATTTCAAGGTAAGCTGGGTCACGAATGGGTATTTTTGGACTCGGTCAGTGGAGTGTCATTGTAGGTCTGTGTCAATGGGTGTCGGTGTACAGCTGCTTCAGTGGGGTCTCGGTATCGGGTCTGAGTCAATGGAGTTTCGGTGCTGGACAGGGTGTGAGGTAGGCCGGTATAGGTATGGGTCAGTTGAGTGTCGGTGTCAGCTCTCAGTAGTTGTGTACTGGTATATTGCTGGGTTAGTGTAGCTCTGGTGCTGGTTTCGGTGAGTGGGTGTCGCTATATCTCTGGGTTAGTGGCGTATCGTTTTAGTATTGGGCCAGTGGAGTGCCTGTATAAATCTGATTCACTGAGTTTTCTGTGTGGGGCGTATCAGTTGGGTTACCGATGGATCAATGGAGTTTCATTTTAGGCCTGGGTTTGTGAGATGTCTGTTTAAGGCTGGCTCAGTTGGGTTTCGGTGTATTAAGGGGTCGCAGCTGTCTCGGTACAGGGTTTGGTCAGTTGGATATCGTGCAACACGGTATCAGTGGGGTGCCGATTTATGACGGGGTCAGTGGAGTTTCAGTGTAGGGCTGGGTCAGTGGGGAGACGATGTCTGGCTGGGTCAGTGGGGTGTCGACGTGGGGCTGGATCAGTGGGGAGTCCGTACGGGATTGGGTCAGTGGGAAGCCAGTTTGGTTTGATTTAGTGGGGTATAATTTTGGGGCTGGGTCAGTTGGGTTTCGGTGTTGGGCTGGGTCAGCGGGGCGTCAGTTTGGGTTGGGTCTGTGTGGAGTCGGTGTAGGGCTGGTTCAGATGGGTGTCGCTGTGGGGGGTGGGTCAGTGGTGTGTCAGTGTGGGGCTTTGTCAGTTGGGTGTCAGTGTAGGGCTAGGTCAGTGGGGTGCTGGTGTGGTGCTGGGTCAGTGGTGTGCCTGTGTAGGGCTGTGTCAGTGGGGAGTCGGTGTGGGGCTGTGTCAGTGAGGTGTCAGTGTGAGGCTGAGTCAGTGGTCTTTCGGTGTGGGCCTGTGTCAGTGAAGTGTCAGTGTAGGGCTGGGTCAATGTGGTGATGTTGTAGGGCTGGTTCGGTGACGTGATTGTGTAGGGCTGGGTCAGTGAGGTAATGGTGTAGGGCTGGGCCAGTGGGGTTCTTTGCAGGTCTGTGTCAGTGGTGTGTTTGTGTAGGGCGTTGTCATTGGTGTTTCGGTTTGGGGCTGTGTCAGTGGGGTTTCGGTGTGGGGCTGGGTCAGTGGGGTTCCAGTGTGAGGCTGGGTCAGTGGGGTGTCGGTGTTGAGCTGGGTCAGTGGGGTGTAGGTGTGGGGACGTGTCAGTAGGGTGGTGGGGTGTCGATATTGGGCTGGTCCAGTGGGGTGTGTGTGTGGGGCTGTGTCAGTGGGGATTCAGTGGGGGCTGGGACAGTGGGGTTTCGGTGTCAGTCTGGGTCAGTGGGGTTTCGGTGTGGGGCTGGGTCAGTGTGGATTCAGTGTGGGGCAAGGAAGTAGGCTTTCGGTGTGGGTCTGGGTCAGTGGCGTGTCGGTGTGGGGCTGGGTGAGTGGGGAGTCGGTGTGATTCTGCGGCAGTGGGATTTTTGTTGGAGGACTGTGTCGGTGGTGTGCTTCTGTGAGGCGGGGGCAGTGGGGTTTCGGTGTAGGGCTGGGTCAGTGCAGTGTAGTTAAAGCGTTGGGTCAGTGGGGTGTCGGTGTCGGGCTGGATCACTGGTGTGTTAGTGTGGAGCTGGGTCAGCGGGTTGTCGGTGTGGGTTTGGGTTAGTGGAGTCTTGTTGCAGGACTGTGTCAGTGATCTGCTTGTATGGAGCGAGGTCAGTGGGGTGTTGGTGTAGGGCTGGATCACTGGACTGTCGATGTGGGGCTGCTCAGTGGGTTGTCGGTGTATGGTTGTGTCAATGGATGTCGACGAGGGCTTGGTCAGTGTGCTCTTGGTGTCGGGCTGGGTCAGTGGGATGTCTGCTCAGGGCCAGACCAGTGGGTTTTCGGTGTTGGGATGTGTCAGTGTGGTGTTGGTCAGTGCTTGGGCAGTGTGTTGTTGGTGTCGGGCTGGGTCAGTGGAGTGTCGGTGTGTGGTTAGGTCAGTGGGTTGTCTGTGTATGGCCGGACCAGTGGGTTTTTGGTGTTGGGATGTGTCAGTTGGGTGTCGATGTTGGGCGAGTTCAGTGTGATGTCGGTATAGGGCTGGGTCAGTGTGCTGTTGGTGTAGGGCTGGGTCAGTTGGGTTTCGGTAAGGGCTGGATCAGTGTGGTGTCGGTGATGCATTGTTCCAGTAGGCCATCAGTATTGGGCTGGGTCAGTGGATTCTGGGGTTGGGTCAGTGGATTGTAGGGCTGAGTTAGTTGGATGTTGGCGTAGGGCGGGGCCAGTGTGTTTTCGGTGTTAGGCTGGGTCGATGGGCTGTCGGTGTAGGATGGGGCCAGCGTGGTTTCGGTGTCTGGCTTGGTCATTGTTGTGTAGGGCTGGGTTAGTTTTGAGTCAGTGTAGGGCGGGGACAATCGGGTGTCAATTTAGGACTGGGCTAGTGGGTTGCTGGTGTTGGGCTGGGTCATTAGGGTTTCGGTCAGGTCTGGTTCATTGGGTTGTCAGTGTAGGGCTTGGTCAGTGGTGTGTTGGGCAGGGTTGGTTCAGAGGGATTTCGGTGTAGAGCTGGGTCAGTGGGGAGTCTGTTTAGGAATTGCTGATTGTGGCTCCAGTGTAGTGTCTGCATAGGAATGGTTCATTGCTGCTTCAGGGTATGCTAGGTCATGAATGGGTATGTTTGGACTCGGTCAGTGGAGTGTCATTGTAGGTCTGTGTCAATGGGTGTCGGTGTCCGGCTGCTTCAGTGGGGTCCAGGTATCGGGACTGAGTCAATGGAGTTTCGGTGCTGGACAGGGTATGAGCTTTGCTGGTATAGTTAGGGGCCTCAGCAGTTGGGTTTGGTATATTGCTGGGTAAGTGTAGCTCCGGTGCAGGGTTCAGTGAGTGGGTGTCGCTATATCACTGGGTTAGTGGAGTGTCGTTGTAGGTTTGCGTCAGTGGAGTATCTGTATAAATCTGGTTCACTGAGTTTTCTGAGTGGGGCGTGTCATTTGGCTGACCGATGTGGGGTTGGATCAATGGAGTCTCCTTGTAGGTCTGTGTTTGTGAGATATCTGTTTAAGGCTGGCTCAGTGGGGTGTCAATGCAGTTTGTGTTGTGTGAGTTGGGTTCTGTTTCTGTCTCGGTCAGTGGGGTGTCGGTGTTGGGCTGGGTCTGTGGGCTGCCAGTTTGGGCTGGGTCAGTGGGGTGCCAGTTTGGGGCTGGGTCAGTGAGGTTTCGGTGTTAGGCTGGATCAGTGGGGTATTAATTTGGGTTGGGTCATTGGCTGTCAGTTTGGGGCTGGGTGAGTGGGGTGTCAGTGTGGGTCTGGGTCAATGGGGTGTCGTTTTGGGGCTGGGTCAGTGGGCTGCCAGTTTGGGGCTGGATCAGTGGGCTGACAGTTTGGGGCTGTTTCAGTGGGTTGTCTGTGTGGGCTGGGTCAGTGGGATGTCGGTCTGGGGCTGGGTCAGTGGGGTGACGGTGTGGGGCTGGGTCAGTGTGCTCTCGGTGAAGGGCTAGGTTAGTGGGGTGTCGTTGTTGAGCTGGGTCTGTGGGTGTCGGTGTGGGGTTCGGTCAGCTGGTTCTCGGTGTTGGGTTGTGTCGGTGGGCTGTCGGTGTGGTGCTGGGTCAGTGTGGATTCAATGTGGGGCTGGGACAGTGTGGTGTCAGTTTGGGGCTGGGTCAACGGGTACTCGGTGTCTGGCTGGATCAGTGGGGCGTCTGTTTATGGCAGGCACATTGCGACTTTGGTGTTGTGCTGGGACGCTACAATGTCGGTGTAGGGCTAGTTGAGTGTCGTGTCGGTTTTGGGTTGGGACACTACAATGCCTGTGTAGGGCTGGTTGAATGGGGTATCGGTATAATGCTGGGACGATAGCGTGCCTGTGTAGAGACATGTCAGTGGGATATCAGTGCAGGACTGCGTCTCTGGTATTATGGTTTAGGGCTGGGAAAGTGAGATGTCCGTGTGTGGCTGTGTCTATGGGTTGTGGGGCTGCGATAGTTGTGTGATGGGCTGGGTCAGTGGGTTTGGGACTGGGTCAGTGCCTTGCTTTGTGTGAGACTGTGTCAATGCAGTGTCGGGCTGGGTCAGTGATGATTCGGTGTGGAGCTGGATCAGTGCGGTGTAAGACTTTTCAGAGGGGTATGGGGCTGTGGGGTTTTGATGTAGAGCGGGGTCTTGGGTTGTCGGAGTGGGGCTGGTCAGTGCAATTTTAGTGTAGGGCGGGTATAGAGGGGTGTCAGTATAGGGCGGGGTCAGTGGAATGTGGGGCTAAGTTAGTGGGTTGTCGGTGTAGGGCGGGGTCAGTGTTGTCCCGATGTATGGCGGGGATAGTGGCGTGTCAGTGTAGGGCTCGTTCGATCGGATGCCAGTGTAGGACGGAGAAAAGGAGTTTCAATGTAGGGCTTGGTCGATAGTGTGTTGGTCAGGGTTGGGTCTGGGGGTATCGGTGTTTGGCTTGGTCAGTGGGATGTCAATCATGTCTGGTTCGGTGGGATGTCGGACTATGGCTGGGTCAGTGGGGTGTCGGTACGGGCTAGGTAAGTGGAGTGTCGTTCAGGGTGGGTCAGTGTGATTTTGGTGTAGGGCTGGCTAAGTGGGGTATCAGTGGATTAAGGGGTCACAGCTGTCTCAGTGCAGGTCTAGGTCTGTTGGACGTCGTTCAAATCTGTGTCAGTGTGGTGTCAGTTTGGGGAGGGTAAGTGGGGTGTCGGTGTCCGGCTGGGTCAGTGGGTTGAGGGATTGGGTCAGTGGTGTTTCATGTTGGGGCTGGGTCAGTGGGGTGTCGGTGCCTCGCTGGGTCCGTGGGGTACCGGTGTCTGGCTCGATCAGTGGGGTGAGAGGCTGGGTCAGTGGGGTGTCAATTTGGGGCTGGGTCAGTGGGGAGCCAGTTTGGGGCTTGGTCAGTGGGGTGTCAATTTGGGGCTGGGTCAGTGGAGTGTCAGTTTGGGGCTGGGTCAGTGGGGTGTCAATTTATGGCTGGGTCAGTGGGGTGTCAGTTTGGGGCTGGGCCAGTGGGGTGTCAGTTTGAGTCTGGGTCAGCGGGGAGCCAGTTTGGGGCTGGGTCAGCGGGGTGTCAATTTGTGGCTGGGTCAGTGAGGTGTCAGTTTGGGGCTGGGTCAGTGGGGTGTCAATTTGTGGCTGGGTCAGTGGGGAGCCAGTTTGGGGCTGGGTCAGTGGGGTGTCATTTTGTGGCTGGCACTTTGCTTTTCCGTTGTTGGGCTGGGACCTTGCCATCTTGGTGTTGGTCTAGTTGAGTGGGGTTTCGGTGCAAGGCTGGGACGCTGCAATATCGGTGTACAGCTAGTCGAGTGGAGTGTCGGTGCAAGGCTGGGACGCTACAATACTGGTGTACAGCTTGGCGAGTGGGGTGTCGGTGTTGGGGTGGAATGCTACAATGTCAGTGTAGGACTGGTTGAGTGGGGTGTCAGGGTTGGGCTGGGACGCCACAATATTGGTGTAAATCTAGTTGAATGGGGTGTCGGTGTTGGGCTGCGATGCTACAATGTCGGTTTTGAGCTAGTTGAGTGGGGTGCCGGTATAACGCTGGGAGGTGACGTGCCTGTGTAGAGACATGTCAGTGGGATATCGGTGCAGGACTGCATCTTTGGGGTTTTGGTGTCAGTGTGCGGCTGGGTCAGTGGGGTGTGGGGCTGGGAGAGTGGAGTGTGGGGCTCGGTCAGTGAGGTGAGGCGATGGGTCAGTAGGCTGTTGGGTTTGGTCAGCGGGGTGTGGGGATTTTTCAGTGGGTATGGTGCTGGTCAGTGGGGTGCGGTGCTGGGTCAGTGGGGTGTGTGGCTGGGTCAGTGTGGTAGGGGCTGGGTCAGTGGGCTGTGGGGCTGGGACAGTGGGGTGCGAGGCTGGGTCAGTGGAGTGCCGGGCTGGGTCAGTGGTGTGAGGGGCTGAGTCATTGGGGTGTGAGGCTGGATCAGTGGAGTGTGAGGCTGGGTCACTGAGTAGTGGGGCTGGGTCAATGCGGTGTGCGGCGGGGTCAGTGGCGTGTGTGGCTGTGTTAGTGGGATCTGTGCGTTGTTCAATGGGGTGTGGGACTTCTTCAGTGGCGTGTGCGGCTGGGTCAGTGGTCTGTGGGCCTTGTTCAGTGGGGTGTGGGACTGTGTCAGTGGGTTGTGGGGCTCGGTCAGTGGCGTGTGCATCTGGGTCAGTGGGGTGTGGGGCTGGAGCAGTGATGTGTGTGGCTGAGTCAGTGCAGTGTGGGGTGGGTCAGTGGTGTGTGCAGCTGGGTTAGTGGGCTGTGGGTCTTGTTCAGTGATGTGTGGGGTTGTATCACTGTGGAGTGGGTGAGGCACTGGGTCAGTGGGGTGTGAGGCTGGGTCACTGGGTTGTGGGGATTTGTCAGTGGACTGTGGGCCTGATTCAGTGGGGTGTGGTGCTGGGTCAATGATTTGAGTGGTTCGGTCAGTGGGTTGCGGGGCTGGGTCGGTGGGCTGTGTATCTTGTTCAGTGGTGTGTGGGGCTGGGTCAGTGAGGTTTGGGGCTGGATCTGTAGGGTATGCATCTGGTTCAGTGACATGTGGGGTTGGGTCAGTGGGGTGTGGGGTTGGGCCAGTGGGGAGTGGGGCTGGTTCAGTGGGGTGCGGGGTTGCGTCAGTGGTGTGTGGGGCTGGGTCAGAGAGGTGTGGGTCTGAGTCTGTGGGGTGTGCGGCTGGGTGAGTGACGTGTGGGTCTGGGTCAGTGGGGTGTGGGGCTGGGTCAGTTGGGAGCGGGGCAGGGTCTGTGGGATCTGGAGCTGGGTCAGTGTGGTGTGGGGTTGGGTCAGTGGGGTGTGGAGCTGGGTCAGTGGGGTGTAGGGCTGTGTCAGTGAGGTGTGGGGTTGGGTCAGTGGGGTGTGAAGCTGGGTCAGTGGGGTGTGGAGCTGGGTATGTGGGGTGTGTGACTGGGTCAGTGTGGTGTGGGGCTGGGTCAGTGAGATGTGGGGCTGGAACGGTAGGGTATAGGTTTGTGCCAGTCGTGTGTCAGTATGGGTTGTGTCACTGAGGAGTGGGTGAGGGTCTGAGTCAGTGGTGAGTGGGGCTTGGTCAGTGGGCTGTGGAGATGGGTCATTGGGGTGGGGGGATGGGGAAGTAGGGTTTGAGACTTGGTCAGTGTGGTGTGGGGCTGTGTCTGAGTAGTGTGGTGTTGGGTTATTTGGGTGTGGGGCTGGGTCAGTGGGGTTTGTGGCTGGGTCAGAGAGGTGTGGGTCTGGGTATGTGGGGTGTGCAGCTGTGTCAGTGAGGTGTGGGTCTGGGTCAGTGGAGTGTGGGTCTGGGTATGTGGGGTGTGCCGCTGTGTCAGTGTGGTGTGGGGTTGGGTCAGTGGTTCGTGTGGCTGTGTCAGTGAGATGTGAGGCTGGAAATGTGGGATATAGGGTTATGTCAGTGGTGTGTCGGTGTGGGGTTGGCTCACTGAGCAGTGGGTGAGGGACTGAATCAGTGGTGTGTGGGGCTTGTTCAGTGGTGTGTGGAGCTGGGTCTTTGGGTTGGGGGGATGGGGAATTTGGGTGAGATGCTGGGTCACTTTTGTATGCGGCTGGGTCAGTGAGGTGTAGGGTTGGGTCAGTGAGATGTGGGGTTGGGTCAGTGGGGTGTGGGGGTGGGACAGTGGTGTGGGACTGTGTCAATGATGTGCGGAGCTGTGTCAGTGGGGTGTTTGGCTAGATAAGTGTGGTGCGGGGTTGGGTCAGATTAGTGTGCGGTTGGGTCAGAGTAGTGTGGGACTGGGTCATTGAGGTGTGGGGCTGGGTCAGAGTAGTTTGGTGTTGGGTTCGTGGGGTGTGGGGCTGGGTCAGTGTTGTGTGGGGTTTGGTCAGTGGGGTGTGGTTTTGAATCAATGAGGTGTGGGGCTGCATCAGTGAGGTGTGGGGCTGCGTCAGTGAGGAGTGGGGCTGTGTCAGTGAGGTGTGGGGCTGGGACAGTGGGGTGTGGGACTGGGTCAGTGTGGTGTGGGGTTGGGTCAGTTTAATGTAATACTTTACCTTCTGGAAACCTGCATTCCTTACCTGGTCTGATCTATATGTGACTCCAGAATCACAGAAATATGATTGACTGTTAACTTCCCTCTGAAATGACCTAGCATGTCACTCTGTTGTGTCAAACTGCTATGAAATTAACTAAAAGTATAAAACCCGATGGAGGATATGGTGTCGGCATCGGCATTGATAAAGGCTTACGCACCCCAGTCGACCGTGCAAACTCCTCCTCACATCTTGTGACATGTGCCAAAATAGGTAGAGCTGTCCCACAGAGTAGTTAAGCAACAGTCTAGCCACACTCGCAGAATCATACATTCCAGCCAATGGCCCAGAGACCTCCATCACCATCCTTGAGTATATCATGTCCCACCTGCACCAATGGTGGTGGACAAGTAAACAAATAACGGGAGCAGGAGGATCAGAAACCAACCACATCATTAATGATGGTGGAGCCCAGCAATCATCCTCAGCCAGAAGTGCCGAGTGGCTGATCCATCTCAGCCATGTCGCGAGGTCCCCACCATCACAGAAGCCTGGCTTCAGCTGATTCAATTCATTCCACGTGATATCAAGAAACGGCTTTTGGACTGGACAGCAAAAGCTATCGGCCCCGATAAAATCCCAGCTATCGTGCTGAAACCTTGTGCTCCTGAATTAGCCATGCCTCTAGGCAAGATGTTCCAGTAGAGATACAACACTGGCATCTAACCGTCAATGAGGAAAACTGCCAGGGTCTGTCCTCTCCACAAAAAGCAGGACAAATCCATTCTGGTCAATTACTGCCCATCAGTCTACTCTCAATCATTAGCAAAGTGATGGAAGTGGTCGTCAACAGTGCTATTAAGCGGCACTTACTCGCCAATAACCCACTCACCCATGCTAAGTTTATATTCCGCCAGGACCACTCAGCTCCAGAACTCATTAAAGCTTTGTTCCAAACATGGACAAAAGAGCAGAATTTCAGAGGTGATGTGAGAGTGACTGCCCTTTGATTGTGTCATCAAGAAACCCGAGTAAAATGGAGGTCAATGGGATCAGGGGAAAAAATCTCCATTGGCCTGTGTCCTACATAGCACAAAGCTAGCATCTTGTGGTACTTGGAGTCCAATCATCTCAGCTCCAGGAAATCGTTGCAGGAGTTCCTCAGGACATTGTCCTGGGCCCAACCATATTCAACTGCTTCATCAATGACCTTCCCTCCATCATATGGTCAGAGGTAGGGATGTTCGCTGATGATTGCACCATGGTCACTTCCATTCGCATCTCCTTAGATAAGGAAGCAGTCCGTGCCCGCATGCATCAGGACCTGGACAACATTCAGGCTTCGGCTGCTAACTGACAAGTAACATTCGCACCACACAATTTCCAGGCAAAGACCATCTCCAACAACAGGATGTCTAACCACCTCACCTTGACATTCAACGGCATTACCATCATCGAATCCCTCCACATCAACATATTGTCTGCCAACAAATGTAACTGGACCAGCCACATAAATACTATGGTTACTTGAGCAGGCTGGGTATTCTGTTGCGAATGACTCACCTCCTGACTCTCCAACGTCTTTCCACCACCTACAGTGTGATCGAACACTGTCCAGTTGCATTGATGAATGCAGCTCCAACAACACTCAAGTAGCTCGACACCATCCAGGGCAAAGCAGCTTGCATGATAGGCACTCCATCCACCACATTAAACATTCACTCCCTCCACCTCCGGCGCATATTGGCTGCAGTGTGTAGCACCGACAAGCTACACTGTAGCTACTCGCCAAGGCTCCTGCCATAGCACCTCCCAAACCCACGACCTGTACCACCTAGAAGGACAAGGGAAGCATGCGCAAGGGAACACCACCACCTTCAAGCTCACTTCCAAGTCACACATGATCCAGACGTGAAAATATAACGCCGTTCCTTCATCGTCGCTGGGTCATATTCCTTGAAATTCCTTCCAAAGAACACTGGAATACCGTAACCTCGTGGACTGCAGCGGTTCAAAAAGGATGCTCAAGAACACCTTCTCGAGGGCAATTAGGGTTGGCCAATAAATTCTGTTTTGTCCAGCGAAGCATTTGGTCATTTATATAGAAAATTTGGTGATATAAATGAAGCATTTGGTGACAGATATAGAACATTTGGTGATATAAATGAAGATTTGGTTACATCCTGTTGATGCCAACTGGAACTCTCATTAATGTCAATGCGATCCTAGGGTCAGTGTAAGACATTGAACACACAAACTAGGCTGACACTCCTGGTGCTGCAGTTTCCGAGGAACCGCTTTTTTTGGATGAAGCACGAAACCGAGGCCAGTGCCGGGTCAGCGGGAGGTCTGACTCCGCATGGGGAAAATTAAATTTCGAAAGTAACATTGAAAAATGTTTGGCCTCTGGAGTGTGACATCAGGAGAGTGATACCTAGACAGTGACATCTGGAGAGGGACATCGGGAGTGTGATATCAGGAGCCTGATATCTAGAATGTCACATCTGGAGTGTCACACCCGGCAGTGCAGATGCTGTGGCAGTGGTAAATTGAAGAACGTGAGTTAGAACCTTGTCTCTGTCTGTCCTATTTTGGACGTTATTTTCTGAGCAGCTCGTTCCTTTCCAGCCAATAAATTTTTTATGAACCCCTTCTGTGACATTCTCTCTGTCTAAAGCTGGAGACGTTGCACATTGAGCAATTAGATGGACTCGCCATTCTTTGATTCACTGATTTGACATAGGACAGAGGCATAAATATATTTCGGCCGGTTCCTTTTTATGTCCCTCACATTTTCAGATGGTGAGAGAGGTACTGACCCTCAATCTGAAAACCCATGCCTCATGCTTCCTCGTCTGTAATGTCATCTCCCACATAAAAAAGGGGAAACGAACGAGAGACAGGAACCCAGAGATAAAAATTGAGAAAGGCATAGAGACAGATGGAAATGGAGAAGGATGAAGCAAAATACTGCGGATGCTGGAAATCTGAAATAAAACTCTAAATGCTGGATATACTCAGTCGGTCAGGCAGCATCTGTGGAGAGAGAAACAAAGTGAACGTTTCAGGTCGATGGCCATTCGTCAGGACTGGGAAAGGTTCGAGATGTAACAGATTTCAGGCACGTACAGAGGAGGGAAAGGGGAGGGGAGCAAATGCAAAAGGGAAGGTCAGTGATAGGGTGGAGGCAGGAGAGAATAAATGAGAAATGCGATTATGGTGCCTGGCGAAAGGAGATGGTAATGTGGAAAAAAATTTGGGTCTAGAGGAGGTGTAAGTGGGAATATATAAAATTCGTGCCAGACCTTTCAGGAATTAAATTAGGAAATACTGCTACACAGCAAGGGTGGTAAAAGATTGGAACTCTCTTCGGCAAATGGACATTGATGCTAGAACAATTGGTAATTTGAATTTGGACATCGATTGCTTTTTGTGAACTAACAGTATCATGGATATGGTTAAAAGGCGCGTATGTGGAGTTAGGTCGCAGATCGGCCATGATCTCATTGAATGGTGGAACAGGTTCGAGGGGCTGAATGGCCTACTGCTGTTCCTATGTCACTAATGGAACCAGAGATAACAGTTGTGAGGGAACATAAGAACATACGAACATAAGACATAGGAGCAGGAGTAGGCCATATGGCCCCTCGGGCCTGCTCCACCATTCAATAGGATCATGGCTGTTCGGAATCTAGACTCACGTCCACTTCCCTGCCCTCTCCCCATAACCCCTAATTTCCTTACCTGCTAGAAAAATGTCGATCTCCAATTTAAATTTATTTAATGTTGCAGCTTCCACAGCTCTCTGGGGTAGCAAATTCCATAGATTAACTACCCTCTGAGTGAAGAAGTTTCTCCTCACCTCAGTTTTGAAAGGGCAGCCCCTTATTCTAAGATTATGCCCCCTAGTTCTAGTCTCACCCATCAGTGGAAACATCCTCACTGCATCCACCCGATCAAGCTGCCTCACAATCTTATATGTTTTGATAAGATCGCCTCTCATTCTTCTGAACTCCAATGAGTAGAGTCCCAACCTACTCAACCTTTCCTCATACGTCAAGCCCCTCATCTCTGGAATCAACCGAGTGAACCTTCTCTGAACCGCCTCGGGAGCAAGTATATCTTTTCTTAAATATGGAAACCAAAACTGCACGCAGTATTCCAGGTGTGGCCTCACCAATACCCTGTATAACTGCAGCAAGAATTCCCTGTTTTTATACTCCATCCCCCTTGCAATAAAAGCCAAGGTTCCATTGGCCTTCCTGATCATCTGCTGCACCTGCATACTAACTTTTTGTGTTTCATGCACCAGGACCCCCAGGTCCCTTTGGACTGTAGCACTTTGCAGTTTCTCTCCATTTAGATAATAACTTGCTCTTTGATTTTTTCAGCCAAAGTGCATAACCTCACACTTTCCAACATTATATTGCATCTGCCAAATCTCTGCCCACTCCCTTAGCCTGTCTATGTCATTTTGCAGGTTTTGTATGTCCTCCTCACTCACTGCTTTCACTCCCATCTTTGTATCATCGGCAAACTTGGATATGTTGCACTCGGTCCCTTCCTCCAAATCGTTAATATATGTTGTAAAGAGTTGGGGTCCCAGCACTGATCCCTGCGGAACAGCACTAGTTACTGATTGCCAGCCCGAGAATGAACCATTTATCCCAACTCTTTGTTTTCTGTTAGATAGCCAATCTTCCACCCATGCCAGTATATTACTCCCAATCCCGTGATTTTTTTATCTTGATCAGTAATCTTTTGTGTGGAACCTTGTCAAATGCCTTTTGGAAGTCCAAATACACTACACCACTGGTTCCCCTTTATCCACCCTGTATGTTACATCCTCAAAGAATTCGAGCAAATTTGTCAAACATGACTTCCCCTTCGTAAAACCATGCTGACTCTGTCCTATTAAATTATGTTTATCCAAAAGCTCTGTTACTGTTTCCTTAATAATGGACTCCAACATTTTGCCAACCACAGATGTTAGGCTAACTGATCTATCGTTTCCAGCTTTTTATCTACTTCCCTTCTTAAATAAGGGTGTTACATTAGCAGTTTTCCAATCTGCCGGGACCTTTCCTGAGTCCAGCGAGTTGTGGAAAATGATCACCAATGCATCCGCAATCCCTACCGCTACTTCTCTCAAGAGCCTAGGATGTAGGCCATCAGGTCCGGGTGATTTATCCGCCTTAAGTCCCATTGTTTTACTGAGTACCATCTCCTTAGTGATTTTAATCGTGTTCAGCTCCTCCCACCCCCCCCCCCGCCATTGCCCCTGTTTGTCCAGTGTTGGGATATTTTTAGTGTCCTCTTCTGTAAAGACTGATACAAAATATTTGTTCAGCGTCTTTGCCATCTCCATGTTCCCCACCACTAGCTTCCCGGTCCTATCCTCTAAGGGACCAACGTTCACTTTAGCCACCCTTTTTCTTTTTATATAGCTGTAGAAATTCTTGCTATCTGTTTTTATATTTTTTGCTAGTTTACTTTCACAATCTATCCTCCCTTTCTTAATTAATCTTTTAGTTATTGTTTGCTGGATTATAAATGCTTCCCAATCTTTTATCCTCCCACTAGATTTGGCTAATTTATATGCCCTTGTTTTCAGTCGAATACTATCCTTTATTACTTTACTAAGCCACGGATGGCTGTCTTTTCTTTTTCTCCCCTTTTTCCTCAGTGGAATATATTTATCTTGAAAGATGTGAAATATCTCCTTGAATGTAGACCACTGCTCTTGTACCGTCTTACACTTTAATCTGTTTTCCCAGTCCACTTTTGTCAAATCTACTCTCATACCTTCATAGTCTCCTTTATTTAAGCTTAGTACGCTGGTTTGAGATCCAACTCTCTCACCCTCAAACTGAATTTGGAATTCAACCATATTATGGTCACTCATTCCAAGGGCATCCTTTACTAGGACATTTTTTATTAATCCTGTCTCATTACACAGGACCAGATCTATGTTTGCCTACCCCCTGGTTGGTTCAGTTACATACTGCTCAAGGAACCCGTCCCTAATACACTCTATGAGCTCTTCCTCAATGCTGCCATGCCCAATTTGATTAGTCCAGTCAATATGAAAGTTAAAATCCCCCATGATTATAGCTGTTCCCTTGTTATAAGCCCCAAATATTTCCTGATTTATACTGCGACCAACAGAGTTGCAACTGTTAGGAGGCCTATAGACTACGCCCACTAGTGACTTTTTCCCCTTATTATTCCTTATCTTCACCCAAACTTTGACCCAATATCATTTCTGACTATTGCAGTCATTCCATCCTTGATTAACATAACAACCCCACCTCCCTTTGCTTCCTGGCTGTCCTTCCTAATTGTCAAATACCCATGTCTGTTTAGTTCCCAGTCATGATTATCTTGCAGCCATGTTTCCGTAATAGCCAGCAGATCATGCCCATGTGTAGTTATTTGCACCATCAACTCGTCAATATTGTTACGAATGCTGCGTGCATTCAGATAAAGAACTTTCAAATATGTTTTCTGACAATTTATTCCTGCTTTTACCCCTTTTACTACTTTACCTTTATCATTATACATTCTGTCCCTTCCTGACACGCTCTGGCTTTTAATTCCCCCACTGCTACCTTGCTCTATTGCCTTCTCTGCTGTCATTTTTATTTTTTGCTCTCTTAAAACCTTCCCCCCAATAATTAGTTTAAAGCCCTCTCTATAGTCGCCCTGTGCTAGGAATTCAGTCTCTACTAGAAAGTTACCTTTTTCTTTCTACCTGGTCTGTACAGTGTGCTTAAACAGAGCGTTCCTAATCAGAGTGTTAAATTTGGGAATTTGGAGAGTTTGGGAGAAGGAGGTGTTGATTTTTGGCTCCAATATTTGGAGTGCATTGTGGTAAATAATTAACATAATTTACCTAGATTTAAAATAGACCTAGCAATTAGCTAAAACTACACTATAAGCTAAGTTAATTAAATACGTAATTTAATTTATTTTACTAAATAAATTAAGCAAGATTATAAAGGGAGGGTTACACAGGAGGTGCGACGCAGCTGCAGCATGTGGGAGTTTGTGGAGTGAATTGTGATCTCGCACAACCACATTTGCAGTAAGTGCCTGCAGCCTGAGGAACTCAGAGTTGTTGTGATGGAGTCTGAGGTGCAGATATTGCGGGGCATCAAGGAGGGGCAGAGTTATATGGACACTTTGATCCAGGAGGCAAAAGCACCTATGACGGGAGTGTGTGACTGCAACTCAAGCAGGTAAATGGACCCCAGGTGCAGTGCTGGAGGAGCCGCATTCTTTGCCCATTTCCAAGAGATATTAGGTATGGATGAGGGCAAATTCTGCAGGATGGTTGAGCAAATTGACCAAGACACCGTGGCCATTTAAGTGGATCTTCACTGTTTCTAGCTTTGGATCTACACTGTGTCTAGCTTTGGACGTTAAAAGTTTCTAGCTTTGGATCTTCACTCTTTCTAGCTTTGAATCTCCACTGTTTCAAATTTTGTATCTCCACAGTTGCTAGATTTGCACCCTCACAGTATCTAACTTTACTCTTCTCTGTTTCTAGCTTTGGACCTCCATTGTTTCTAGCTTTGAAACTTCACAGATTCTAGATTTGGACCTCCACTGTTTATAGCTTTGGAGCTCCACTGTTTCTAGCATTGGACCACCACTGTTTCTAGCTTTGGAACTTCACTGTTTCTTGCTTTGAAACTCCACAGTTTCTAGCTTTGTATCTCCACTCTTTCTTGCTTTGGACCTCCAATGTTTCCAGCTTCGAACTCCAAAATTTCTAGCTTTGAACCTCCAATGTTTCTAGCTTTGGACCTTCACTATTTCTAACTTTTGACCTTCACTGTTTCTAGCTTTGGACCTCCACTGTTTCTAGCTTTGGAACTTCACAGATTCTAGCTTTGGACCGACACTGTTTCTCGCTTTGGACCTCCACAGTTTGTAGCTTTGGAACTTCACGGTTTCTTGCTTTGAAACTCCACAGGTTCTAGCTTTGGACCTCCACTGTTTCTTGCTTTGGACCTCCACTGTTTCTTGCTTTGGACCTCCACTTTTCCTAGCTTTGGATCTCCACTGTTTCTAGATTTGCATCTCCACAATTACTAGATTTGGAACGTCACTGTTTCTAACTTTGGACCTTTACTGTTTCTAACTTTGCACGTTCTCTGTTTCTATCTTTGGACCTCCACACTTTCTAGATTTGGATCTCCACTCTTTCTAGCTTTGCACCTCCACAATTTCTAGCTTTGGAACTTCACAGTTTCTAACTTCGGACCTTCAATGTTTCTAACTTTGGAGATTCACTTTTTCTAAATTTGGACAATCACAGTTTCTAGCTGTGGACCTTCACATTTTTTAGTTTTGGACCTCCATTGTTTCTAGCTTTGGAACTTCAATTTTCCTAGCTTTGGCCCTTCACATTTTCCCCCTTTGGTCCTCCACTCGTTCTAGATTCGGAGCTTCACAGTTTCTAGCTTTGGACCTTCTCTGTTACCAGCTTTGCAACAGCACAGTTTCTAGCTTTGGTCTATCAGATTTTCTAGCTTTGGACCTTCAGTGTTTCTAGCTTTGGTCCTCCACTGTTTCTAGCTTTGGACCTTCACTGTTTCTAGCTTTGGACCTCCACAGGTTCTAGCTTTGGACCGCCACTATTTCTAGTTTTGTACCTTCACTGTTTCTAACTTTGGGCGTTCTCAGTTTCTAGCTTTGGACATTTACTGTTTCTAGCTTTGGACCTTCACTGTTTCTAACTTTGGACCTCCATTGTTTCCAGCTTTGGACATTCACTCTTTCTAGCTTTGGACATCCACTGTTTCTAAATGTGGACCTTCACTGTTTCTAGCTTTGGACCACCACTGTTTCTAGCTTTGGAGCTTCACATTTTCTAGCTTTGGACCTCCATTGTTTCTAGCTTTGGATCTCCACTGTATCTATCTTTGGTCCTTCACTCTTCCGGACTTTGGACGATCAATATTTCTAGCTTTGGACCTCAACATTTTCTGGCTTTGGACCTCCACTGCATCTAGCTTTGGAACTTCACTGTTTCTAACTTTGGACCTTCACTGTTTATAGCTTTGGACGGTATTTTTTCTGTCTTTGGATCTCCACTCTATCTATCTTTGGACCTTCACAGTTTCCAAGTTTGGACCTTCACTGTTTCTAGAATTGGGCCTCCAATGTTTCTAGCTTCGGAACTTCACAGCTCATAGCTTTGGATCTCCACTGTTTCAAAATCTTGACCTTCACTGTTTCTAGCTTTGGAACTCCACTGTTTATAGTTTTGGACCTCCATTGTTTCTAACTTTGGACCGTCAATATTTCTAAATTTGGACCTTCACCGTTTCTAGCTTTTGACCGTCACAGTTTCTAGCTTTAGACCTCCATTGTTTATTGCTTTGGACCTTCGCTATTTCTAGCTTTGGACCTCCGCTGTTTCTTGTTCTGGAACTTCACTGTTCCCACCTTTTGGGCTTTCACTGTTTCTAAATTTGAACGTTCTCTGTTTGTATCTTTCGACCTCCACTGTTTCTAGCTTTGGACCTCCACTGCTTCTAGATTTGGCCCTTCACTGTTACTAACTTTGGACGTTCTCTGTTACTAGCTTTGGACATTTGCTGTTTCTAGCTTTCGCGCTCCAATGTTTCTAACTTTGGAACTCCACTGTTTCTTGCTTTGGACCTCTACAGTTTCTAGCTTTGGACCGCCAGTGTTTCTAGCTTTGGGCTTCCACTGTTTCTAAAATTGGACCTTCACTGTTTCTTACTTTGGACGTTCGCTCTTTCTATATTTGGACCACCTATATTTCTAGCTTTGGATCTCTGTTTCTAGGATTTTACCTTCACATTTTCTAGCTTTGGATGTGCACAGTTTCTCCACTCTTTCTAGCTATTGGACCTTCAGATTTTCTAGCTTTGGAACTCCACTGTTTTCAGCTTTGGACCTTCACTGTTTCTAACTTTGGACGTTCTCTGTTTCTATCTTTGGAGCTCCACTGTTTCTAGCTTTGGATCTCCACTGTTTCTATCTTTGGACCTCCACTCTTTCTAGATTTGGATCTCCACTCTTTCTAGCTTTGCACCTCCACAATTTCTAGCTTTGGAACTTCACAGTTTCTAACTTCGGACCTTCAATGTTTCTAACTTTGGAGATTCACTTTTTCTAAATTTGTACAATCACAGTTTCTAGCTGTGGACCTTCACATTTTTTAGTTTTGGACCTCCATTGTTTCTAGCTTTGGAACTTCAATTTTCCTAGCTTTGGCCCTTCACATTTTCCCCCTTTGGTCCTCCACTCGTTCTAGCTTCGGAGCTTCACAGTTTCTAGCTTTGGACCTTCTCTGTTACCAGCTTTGCAACAGCACAGTTTCTAGCTTTGGTCTATCAGATTTTCTAGCTTTGGACCTTCAGTGTTTCTAGCTTTGGTCCTCCACTGTTTCTAGCTTTGGACCTTCACTGTTTCTAGCTTTGGACCTCCACAGGTTCTAGCTTTGGACCGCCACTATTCCTAGTTTTGTACCTTCACTGTTTCTAACTTTGGGCGTTCTCAGTTTCTAGCTTTGGACATTTACTGTTTCTAGCTTTGGACCTTCACTGTTTCTAACTTTGGACCTCCATTGTTTCCAGCTTTGGACATTCACTCTTTCTAGCTTTGGACATCCACTGTTTCTAAACGTGGACCTTCACTGTTTCTAGCTTTGGACCATCACTGTTTCTAGCTTTGGAGCTTCACATTTTCTAACTTTGGACCTCCATTGTTTCTAGCTTTGGATCTCCACTGTTTCTATCTTTGGTCCTTCACTCTTCCGGACTTTGGACGATCAATATTTCTAGCTTTGGACCTCAACATTTTCTGGCTTTGGACCTCCACTGCATCTAGCTTTGGAACTTCACTGTTTCTAACTTTGGACCTTCACTGTTTATAACTTTGGACGGTATTTTTTCTGTCTTTGGATCTCCACTCTATCTATCTTTGGACCTTCACAGTTTCCAAGTTTGGACCTTCACTGTTTCTAGAATTGGGCCTCCAATGTTTCTAGCTTCGGAACTTCACAGCTCATAGCTTTGGATCTCCATTGTTTCAAAATCTTGACCTTCACTGTTTCTAGCTTTGGAACTCCACTGTTTATAGTTTTGGACCTCCATTGTTTCTAACTTTGGACCGTCAATATTTCTAAATTTGGACCTTCACCGTTTCTAGCTTTTGACCGTCACAGTTTCTAGCTTTAGACCTCCATTGTTTATTGCTTTGGACCTTCGCTATTTCTAGCTTTGGACCTCCGCTGTTTCTTGTTCTGGAACTTCACTGTTCCCACCTTTTGGGCTTTCACTGTTTCTAAATTTGAACGTTCTCTGTTTGTATCTTTCGACCTCCACTGTTTCTAGCTTTGGACCTCCACTGCTTCTGGATTTGGCCCTTCACTGTTACTAACTTTGGACGTTCTCTGTTACTAGCTTTGGACATTTGCTGTTTCTAGCTTTCGCGCTCCAATGTTTCTAACTTTGGAACTCCACTGTTTCTTGCTTTGGACCTCTACAGTTTCTAGCTTTGGACCGCCAGTGTTTCTATATTTGGGCTTCCACTGTTTCTAAAATTGGACCTTCACTATTTCTTACTTTGGACGTTCGCTCTTTCTATATTTGGACCACCTATATTTCTAGCTTTGGATCTCTGTTTCTAGGATTTTACCTTCACATTTTCTAGCTTTGGATGTGCACAGTTTCTCCACTCTTTCTAGCTATTGGGCCTTCAGAGTTTCTAGCTTTGGAACTCCACTGTTTCCAGCTTTGGACCTTCACTGTTTCTAACTTTGGACGTTCTCTGTTTCTATCTTTGGAGTTCCACTGTTTCTAGCTTTGGATCTCCACTGTTTCTAACTTTGGATCTCCACTGTTTCTAACTTTGGATCTCCACTGTTTCTAACTGTGAACCTTCACTGTTTCTAGCTTTGGACCTCCACTGTTTCGAGCTTTGGATCGTCATAGTTTCTAGCTTTGGGCCTCCATTATTTCTAGCTTTGGACCTCCACTGTTTTTAGCTTTGAATCTTTACTGTTTCTAACTTTGAACCTTCACTGTTTCTAGGTTTGGACCTTCACTGTTTCTAGCTTTGGACCTTCACTGTTTCTAGCTTTGGACCTTCACGGTTTCTAACTTTGGATTTTACAGTTTAGAACTTTGGACGTTCTCTGTTTCTATCTTTGGAACTCAACTGTTTCTAGCTTTTGACCTCCACTGTTTCTAACTTTGGACCTACACTGCTTCTTGCTTTGGAGCTCCACTGTTTCTAGCTTTGGAACTTCACGGTTTCTTGCTTTGAAACTCCACAGGTTCTAGCTTTGGACCTCCACTGTTTCTTATTTTGGACTTCTACTGTTCCTTGCTTTGGACCTCCGCATTTTTTGGCTTTGGATCTCCACTGTTTCTAGATTTGCATCTCCACAATTTCTAGCTTTGGAACGTCACTGTTTCTAACTTTGGACCTTCACTGTTTCTAACTTTGCACGTTCTCTGTTTCTAACCTTGGACCTCCACTGTTTCTAGATTTGGATGTCCACTGTTTCTAGCTTTGCACCTCCACAATTTCTAGCTTTGGAACTTCACAGTTTCTAACTTCGGACCTTCAATGTTTCTAAATTTGGACTCACACCATTTCTAGCTTTGCCCGTCACAGTTTCTAGCTTTAGACCTCCATTGATTTATGCATTGGACCTCCATTGTTTATTGCTTTGGACCTCCGCTATTTCTAGATTAGGACCTTCACGGTTTCTAGCTTTGGTTCTCCACTCTTTCTAGCTTTGGAACTTTAGAGTTTCTAGCTTTGGACCTCCGCTGTTTCTTGTTTTGGAACTTCACTGTTTCCACCTTTGGACTTTCACTGTTTCTAAATTTGAACGTTCTCTGTTTGTATCTTTCGACCTCCACTGTTTCTAGCTTTGGACCTCCACTGCTTCTAGATTTGGCCCTTCACTGTTACTAACTTTGGACATTCTCTGTTACTAGCTTTGGACATTTGCTGTTTTTAGCTTCCGTCCTCCAATGTTTCTAACTTTGGAACTCCACTGTTTCTTGCTTTGGACCTCTACAGTTTCTAGCTTTGGACCTCCAGTGTTTCTATATTTGGATCTCCTATGTTTCTAGCTTTGGATCTCCACTGTTTCTAGCGTTTTACCTTCACATTTTCTAGCTTTGGATGTGCACAGTTTCTCCACTCTTTCTAGATTTGGACCTTCAGAGTTTCTAGCTTTGGAACTCCACTGTTTCCAGCTTTGGACCTTCACTGATTCTAACTTTGGACGTTCTCTGTTTCTATCTTTGGAGCTCCACTGTTTCTAGCTTTGGACCTCCACTGTTTCTAGCTTTGGAACGTCACAGTTTCTAGCTTTGGACCTCCACTATTTCTAGCTTTGGACCTCCACTGTTTTTAGCTTTGGATCTTTACTTTTTCTAACTTTGAACCTTCACTGTTTCTAGCTTTGGACCTTCACTGTTTCTAGCTTTGGACCTTCACTGTTTCTAGCTTTGGACATTCACTGTTTCTAGCTTTGGACATTCACTGTTTCTAGCTTTAGCCCTTCACTGTTTCTAGCTTTGGACCTTCACTGTTTCTAGCTTTGGACCTTCACTGTTTCTAGCTTTGGACCTTCACTGTTTCTAACTTTGGATTTTACAGTTTAGAACTTTGGACGTTCTCTGTTTCTATCTTTGGAACGCAACTGTTTCTAGCTTTGGACCTTCACTGTTTCTAACTTTGGACATCTACAATGTACAACTTTGGACCTTCACTGTTTCTAACTTTGGACTTTTACAGATTATAACTTTGGACGTTCTCTCTTTCTAGCTTTGGAACTTAACTGTTTCCAGCTTTGGACCCTCATTGTTTCTAGCTTTGGACCTCCACTGTTTCTAACTTTGGACTTTTACAGTGTATAACTTTGGACGTTCTCTGTTTCTATCTTTGGACCTCCACTGTTTCTAGCTTTGGACCACAACAGTTTCTACCTTTGGAACTCCACTGTTTCCAGTATTGTATCTCCACTGTTTCTAGCTTTGGAACTTCACTGTTTCAAACTTTGGACAGTCACTGTTTCAAGCTTTCGATCTCCACTGTTTCTAGCTTTGGACCTTCACAGTTTCTTGTTTTGGGTCTCCACTGCTTCTAGCATTGGCTCTCCATCGTTTCTAGCTTTGGCCCTTCAACATTTCTAAATTTGGTCCTTCACTGTTTCGAACTTTGTACGTTCTCTGTTTATATCTTTGGACCTCCACTATTTCTAGCTTTGGATCTCCACTGTTTCTAACTTTGAATCTCCACTGTTTCAAGCTTTGAATCTCCACAGTTTCTGGCTTTGTAACTTCACAGTTTCTAGCTTTGGACCTGCACTGTTTCTAGCTTTGGGCCTTCACCGTTTCTAGATTTGGACCTTCACTGTTTCTAACTTTGGACTTCTCAGTTTTTAACTTTGCACGTACTTTGTTTCTATCGTTGGACCTCCACTGTTGCTGGCTTTGGATCTCCACTGTTTTTATCTTTACACCTTCACAGTTTCTAACTTTGGACCTCCACTGTTACTAGCTTTGGATCTTCACAATTTGTAGCTTTGGATCTCCACTGTTTCTAGCTTTGGAGCTCCACTGGAGCTCCACTGTTTCTAACTTTGGGCTTTTACAGTTTCTAACTTTGGACGTTCTCCGTTTCTATCCTTGGACCTCCACTGTTTCTAGCTTTGCATCTCCATTGTTTCTAGCTTTGGACCTCCACAGTTTCTAGCTTTGGAACTCCACTGTTTCCAGCTTCGGATCTGCAGCTTTTCTAGCTTTGGACCTCCACAGTTTCTAGCTTATGAACTCCACTGTTTCTAGCTTCGGATCTGCAACTTTTCTAGCTTTGGTCTTCCACTGTTTCTAGCTTTGGTCCTCCACAGTTTCTAGCTTTGGAGCTCCACTGTTTCTACCTTTGGATCTCCACTGTTTCTAGCTTTGGATCTCCACTGTTTCTAGCTTTGGATCTCCACTGTTTCTTGCTTTGGATCTCCACTCTTTCTAGATTTGGAACTCTACTGTTTCTAACTTTGGATCTCCACTGTTTCTAGCTTTGGATCTCCACTGTTTCTAGCTTTGGTACTTCACTGTTTCTAACTTTGGACCATCAGTGTTTCTATCTATGAATCTCCACTGTTTCTAGCTTTCGACCTGCACTGTTTCCAGCTTTGCATCTCCACCGTTTCTAGCTTTTGGGCCTTCATCATTTCTAAATTTGGTCCTTCACTATGTCGAAATTTGAACGTTCTCTCTTTCTATCTTTGGACCTCCACTGTTTCGAGCTTTGGATCTCCATTGTTTCTATCTTTGGACCTTCACAATTTATAGCTTTTGATCTCCACTGTTTCTAGCTTTGGATCTCCACAATATCTAGCTGTGGACCTTCACAGTTTCTAGTTTAGACCTCCATTGATTTTTGCCATGAACATCCATTGTTTCTAGCTTTGGACCTTCGCTATTTCTAGCTATGGACTCACAGTTTCTAACTTTGTACCTCCACTCTTTCTAGCTTTGGAACTCCACTGTTTCTTGCATTGGACCTTCACTGTTTCTAACTTTAGACTTTCACTGTTTCTACCGTTGGACGTTCTCTGGTTCTATATTTCAACCTCCATTGTTTCTAGATTTGGACCTCCACTGTTTCTAGCTTAGGACCTCCACTGATTCTGGCTTTGCACCTCCACTGCTTCTAGCTTTCAACCTTCACTTTTACAGACTTTGGACGTTCTCTGTTTCTAGATTTGAACAATTATGTTTCTAGCTTTTGACCGCCAATGTTTCTAAATTTGGACCTCCATTGTTTCTTGCATTGGACCTCTACAGTTTCTAGCTTTGGACCTCCACTGTTTCTAGAATTAGACCTTCACAGTTTCTAGCTTTGGATCTCCATTGTTGCTAGCTTTGGACCTCCACTGTTTTTAAATTTAGGCCTTCACTGTTTCTAACTTTATACGTTCTCCCTTTCAATATTTGGACCTCTACTGTTTCTATCTTTTGATCTCCACTTTTTCTAGCTTTGGATCTTCACAGTTTCTAGCTTTGGTCCTCCACTTTTTCTGGCTTTGGACGTTCACTCTTTCTTGCTTTTGGTGATCACTGATTATAACTTTGGACCTTCAATGTTTATTACTTTGGACGTTCGCTCTTTCTATATTTGGACCTCCTCTCTTTCTAGCTTTGGATCACCACTGTTTCTAGCATTTCACCTTCACAGTTTCTAGCTTTGGATCTCCACAGTTTCTAGCTTTGGACCTTCACAGTTTCTAACTTTGAAGCTTCAATGTTTCTAGCTTTGGACCTCCACTGCTGGTAGCATTGGACCCCCAATATTTCTAGCTTTGGACTTTCACTGTTTCTAACATTGAAGCTTCACTCTTTCTAACTTTGGACGTTCTCTGTTTCTATATTTGGACCTCCACCTTTTGCTAGCTTTGGATCTCCACTGTTTATAGCTTTGGATCTTCACTGTTTCTAACTGTGGACCTTCACTTTTTCTAGCTTTGGACCTACACTCCTTCTAGCTTTGGAGATTCAGACGTTCTAGCTTTGGAACCCCACTCTTTCTTGATTTGGATCTCCACTCTTTCTAGCTTTTGAACTCCACTGTTTCTAGCTTTGGACCTTCACTGTTTCTAACTTTGGAGTTTTACTGTTTCGAACGTTGGACAATCTCTGTTTCTATATTTCGACCTCCATTGTTTCTATATTTGGATCTCCACTGTTTGTAACTTTGGACCTCCACAGATTCTGGCTTCGCACCTCCGCTGCTTCTTGCTTTGGACCTTCACTTTTACTGACTTTGGACGTTCTCAGTTTCTAGCTCTGGACAATTACAGTTTCTAGCTTTTGACCTCCAATGTTTCTAGCTTTGGACCTCCACTGTTTCTTGCTTTGGATGTTCACTGATTCTAACTTTGGACCTTCACTGTTTATAACTTTGGACGTTCGCTCTTTCTATATTTGGACCTCCTCTCTTTCTAGCTTTGGATCACCACTGTTTCTAGCGTTTTATCTTCACAGTTTCTACCTTTGGATCTCCACAGTTTCTAGCTTTGGACCTTCACAGTGTCTAACTTTGGACGTTCACTGTTTCTAGATTTGGACCTCCACTGTTTGTAGCCTTGGACCCCCAATGTTTCTAGCTTTGGACTTTCACTGTGTCTAACATTGAAGCTTCACTGTTTCTAACTTTGGACGTTCCCTGTTTCTATCTTTTGTCCTCCTCTGCTGCTAGCTTTGGATCTCCACTGTTTCTATCTTTCGACCTTCACAGTTCCTAATTTTGGACCTTCACTGTGTCTAGCGTTGGACCTCCACTGTTTCTAGCTTTGGAACTTCACAGTTTCTTGCTTTGGACCTCCACTTTTTCTAGCTTTGAACCTCCATGGTTTCCAGCTTAGGACCTCCACTATTTCTAGCTTTGGACCTCCACTGTTTTTAGCTCTGGACCTTATTGTTACTAGCTTTGGACCTTCGCTGTTTCTAACTGTGGACTTTTCCTGTTTCCAACATTTGGATGTTCTCTGTTTCTATCTTTGGACCTCCTCTGTTTCTAGCTTTGGGTCTCCAGTGTTTCTAACTTTGGACCTTCACCGCTTCTAGCTTTGCACCTCCACTACTCCTAGCTTTGTACCTTCACTGTTACTAACTTTGGTCATTTTCTGTTTCTAGCTTTGGAAATTTACTGTTTCGAGCTTTTGACCTCCAATATTTCTAAATTTGGCCCTCCACTTTTTCTTGCATAGGACTTCCACAGTTTCTAGCTTTCAACCTCCACTGATTCTACTTTTGTACCTCCACTTTTTCTAGCTATTGACCTTCACAGTTTGTAGTTTTGGACCTTCATTGTTTCCAGCTTTAGATCTTCACTGTTTCTAGCTTTTGACCTACACAGTTTCTTGCTTTGGATCTCCACTATTTCTAACTTTGGATCTTCACTGTTTCTAACTTTGCAGCTCCACAGTTTCTAGCTTTGAACTTTCACTGTTTCTAACTTGGAATTTCACTGTTTCTAACTTTGGACGATCTCTGTTTCTATCTTTGGACTTCCACTGTTTCTAGCTTTGGATCTCCACTGTTGCTAGCTTTGGAGCTCCACAGTTTCTAACTTTGCACCACCACTGCTTCTAGCTTTGGACCTTCACTGTTACTAACTTTGGACGTTTTCTATTTCAAGCTTTGGACGTTTACTGTTTCTAGCTTTTGACCTCCAAAGGTTGTAACTTTGGACCTCCACTGTTTCTTGTTTTGGAACTGCACAATTTCTAGCTTTGAACCTCCACTGGTTCTAGTGTTGTACCTCCACAGTTTCTAGCTTTGGACCTTCAGAGTTTCTAGCCTTGGATCTCCACTGTTTCTAGCTTTGGACCTCCACTGTTTCTAAATATGGATCTTTGTTGTTTCTAGCTTTGGAGCTCCACTATTTCCAGCTTTGGACCTCCAATGTTTGTAGCATTGGGCCTTAACAGTTTCCAGATTTGTACCTCCATTGTTTCAAGTGTTGGGCCTTTACTGTTACTAGCTTTGGACCTCCACTGTTTCTAGCTTTGGACCATCACTTTTTCTAACTTTGGACCATCACTGTTTCTTACTTTGGATCTCCACTGTTCCTTGTTTTGGACTTTCACAGTTTCTATCTTTTCCTGTTTCCAACATTTGTAGGTTCTCTGTTTCTATTTTTGGAACTCCACTGTTTCTAGCTTTGGACCTCCACCGTTTCTAGCTTTGCACCTCCACTGCTTCTAGCTTTGTACCTTCACTGTTACTAACTTTGGTGGTTCTCTGTTTCTAGCTTTGGACATTCACTGTTTCGAGCTTTTGACCTCCAATGTTTCTAAATTTGGACCTCCAGTTATTCTTGCTTTGGACTTACACACTTGCTTGCTTTGGAACTCCACTGTGTCTAGCTTTGGACCTCCATTATTTCAAGCTTTGGAACTCCAATTTTTCTAGCATTGGACCTTCACTGTTTATAACTTTGCAGCGTCACTGTTTCTAACTTTGGAAGTTCACTGTTTCCATAATCGGAACTCCACTGTTTATGGCTTTGTATCTCCATTGTTTCTAGCTTTGGACTTTCACTGTTTCTTAATTTGGAGCTTATTGTTTTTAACTTCGGACATCTCTGTTTCTATCTTTGGACCTCCATCCTTTCTAGCTTTGTATCTGCAATCTTTCTAGAGTTGGAACTTCACAGTTGCTAACTTTGGATCTTCACTGTTTCCAGATTTGGACCTCCACTGTTTCTAGATTTGAAACTTCACAGTTTCTAGCTTTGGATCTCCACTGTTTCTAGCATTGAAGCTCCACATGATTCTAGCTTTGGACCGCCACTTTTTCTAGCTTTGAACGTCCACAGTCTCTAGCTTTGGACCTCCACTCTTCCTAGGTTTCGAACTTCACTGTTACTAACTTTGGACCTTCACAGTCTCTAGCTTTGGATCTCCACTGTTTCTAGCTTTTGATCTCCACAGGTGCAAGCTTTGTGCCATCGCTGTTGTTAACTTTGAACTTTCACTATTTCCAGCTTTGGAACTCCACTGTTTCTAGCTTTGGACCTTCACTGTTTCTAACTTTGGAACTTAGAGCGTGTCAGGAAGGGGCAGAAGGTATGGAGTAAAGGTAAAGTAATAAAAAGGGGAAAAGCAGGAACTAAGTGTCACAAAACATACTTGAAAGTTCTCTGTCTGAATGCTCATAGCATTTGTAACAAAATAGACAAGTTAATGGCACAAATAACTACATATGGGCATGATCTTGTGGCCATTACAGAAACATGGCTGCAGGGTGACAATGCCTGGGAATTAAACATACCAGGTTATTTAACAAATGTAGGAAGTTACACATATCCAGAGAGGTTCTCACACAGGGTTCCGTTGCCTGATGCGATAGGACGTCCAGGTGTGTTGAGGGCATCCTGAAACCCATCGTACAGGGAACCCCCAGCTTCTGTCGCAACACTACAGACTTCTTACAGAAGCTCAGCACCCACGGACCAGTTGAACCAGGAACACTCCTCGCCACGATGGACATCTCAGCACTCTACACCAGTACCCCCCACGATGACGGCATCGCTGCAACAGCCTCAGTACTCAACACCAACAACAGCCAATCTCCAGACGCCATCCTACAACTCATCCGCTTCATCATTGACCACAATGTCTTCACCTTCGACAACCAGTTCTTTACCCAAACACATGGAACAGCCATGGGGACCAAATTCGCACCCCAATATGCAAACATCTTCATGCACAAGTTCGAGCAAGACTTCTTCGCTGCACAGGATCTCCAACCAACGCTATACACCAGATACATCGACGACATTTTCTTCCTATGGACCCACGGCGAAGAAGCACTGAGAAGACTACATGATAACATCAACAAGTTCCATCCCACCATCAAACACACCATGGACTACTCCTCAGAATCAGTCTCATTCCTGGACACACGAATCTCCATCAAAGACGGACACCTCAGCACTTCACTCTACCGCAAGCCCACGGACAACCTGACGATGCTTCACTTCTCCAGCTTCCACCCTAACCACGTTAAAGAAGCCATCCCCTATGGACAAGCCCTGCGAATACACAGGATCTGCTCAGACGAGGAGGAACACGATGGACACCTACAGACACTGAAAGACGCCCTTGTAAGAATGGGATATGACGCTCGACTCGTCGATCGACAGTTCCGACGGGACACAGCGAAAAATCGCATAGACCTCCTCAGAAGACAAACATGGGACACAACCAACAGAGTACCCTTCGTCGTCCAGTACTTCCCCGGAGCGGAGAAACTACGCCATGTTCTTCGCAGCCTTCAACATGTCATCGATGACGACGAACACCTCACTAAGGCCATCCCCACGCCTCCACTACTCGCTTTCAAACAGCTGCCTAACCTCAAACAGACCATCGCTCGCAGCAAATTACCCAGCTTTCAGGAGAACAGCAACCACGATACCCCACAACCCTGCCACAGCAACCTCTGCAAGACATGCCAGATCATCAACAAAGATACCATCATCACACGCGATGACACCACCCACCAGGTACATGGTACATACTCATGTGACTCGGCCAACGTTGTCTACCTCATACGTTGCAGGAAAGGATGCCCCGGAGCATGGTACATCAGCGAGACCATGCAGACACTGCGACAACGGATGAACGGACACCGCGCAACAATCACCAGGCAGGACTGTTCCCTCCCAGTCGGGGAACACTTCAGCAGTCAAGGACATTCAACCTCCGATCTTCGGGTAAGCATTCTCCAAGGTGGCCTTCGAGACACACGACAACGCAAAATCGTTGAGCAGAAACTGATAGCCAAGTTCCGCAGCCATGAGGACGGCCTCAACCGAGATCTTGGATTCATGTCACGCTACATGTAACCCCACCTGATGTAGGGTCATCCAGACTCGAGTCGACATTGGCTTGTTCTCTCTACACAGATGCGGCCGGACCTGCTGTGATTTCTAGCCAAAAAAAATGTTTCTTGTCTTTTTTTGTTTTTCATACAGACCCCAGCATCTGTAATATTTGACCCCCTGTGACCCCACCTCATTGTTCTTTGATGTAATGTTTCCCTGACTGACCTGTTTGGACACCATTCACACCTTTGACTGCTGTGATTATCTCTCTGCCGAGGTGTGATAAATGGCAGTTGGAAATGTTACCTGTAAACATCTGACATGATTCTCTGACTATATAAGCTGTGTCTTTATGCATTTCTCCACTTCACCTGAAGAAGGAGCAGCGCTCCGAAAGCTTGTGATTTCAAATACAGCTGTTGGACTATAACCTGGTGTTATGTAACTTCCTACATTTGTCCACCCCAGTCCAACTCCGGCATCTCCACACCAAGATTATTTAACGCTCAGGAAGGACAGGCAGGAAGGAAGGGGAGGTGGGGTAGCTATGTTAATAAAGGAAGGAATCACTCTAATACAGAGAAATGATATTGGGTCAAAAGATCAGGATAATGAAACAGTTTGGGTGGAGGTAAGGAATAATAAGGGGAAAAAAACACTAGTGGGCGTAGTCTCTAGGCCTCCGAACAGTTGCAACTCTGTTGGACGGAGTATCAATCAGGAAATAGTTGAAGCTTGTAATAAGGGAGCATCTATAATTATGGGGGATTTTAACTATCATATTAATTGGACAAATCATTAATTGGACAAATCAAATTGGGCAGGGCTGCCTTGAGGATGAGTTCATTGAGTGTATTAGGGATGGGTTTATTGAGCAGTATGTAACTGAACCGACCAGGGGGCAAGCAACCTTAGATCTGGTCCTGTGTAACAAGACAGGATTAATTTAAAATGTCCTAGTAAAGGATCCCCTTGGAATGAGTGACCATAACATGGTTGAATTCCATATTCAATTAGAGGGTGAGAGGGTTGGATTTCAAACAAGCATGCTAAGCTTGAATAAAGGAGACTATGAAGGTATGAGAGCGGAATTGAGTAGAGTGGATTGGGAAAATAGATTAAAGGGTAAGACGATACAAGATCAGTGGTGTACATTTAAGGAGTTATTTTACAACTTCCAAAAAATATATATTCCACTGAGAAGAAAAGGGTATAAAAGAAAAGAGAGCCATCCGTGGCTAAGTAAGGAAATTAAGGATAGTATTCAACTAAAAACAAGGGCATATAAGGTAGCCAAATCTAGTGGGAGGATAGAGGATTGGGAAAACTTTAAAAGACAGCAAAAAATAACAAAAAGATTGATTAAGAAAGGGAAGATAGATTATGAAAGTAAACTAGCAAAAAATATAAAAACAGATAGTAAGAGTTTTTATAGTTATATAAAAAGAAAAAGGGAGGCTAAAGTAAATGTTGGTCCCTGAGAGGATGAGACCGGGAAATTAATGGTGGGAAATATGGAGATGGCAAAAACACTGAATGAATATTTTGTATCAGTTTTTACAGTAGAAGACACTAAGAATATCCCAACACTGGACAAACGGGGCTATAGGGGGGAGGAGCTAAACACGATCAAAATCACTAAGGAAGTGGTACTCGGTAAAATAATGGGACTCAAGGCGGATAATTTACCTGGACCTGATGGCTTACATCCTAGGGTCTTGAGGGAAGTAGCGGTAGGAAATGTGGATGCATTGGTAATAATTTTCTAAAACTCCCTTGACTCAGCAAAGGTCACGGCAGACTGGAAAACTGCTGATATAATGCCTTTATTTAAAAAGGGCAGTAGACAGAAGGCTGGAAACTATAGACCGGTTAGCCTAACATCTGTGGTAGGTAAAATATTGGAGTCCATTATTAAGGAGACAGTAACAGGACATTTGGATAATCATAATTTAATAGGACAAAGCCAGCATGGTTTTATGAAGGGGATGTCATGTTTGACAAATTTGTTGGAGTTCTTTGAGGAAGTAACATATAGGGTGGATAAAGGGGAAGCAGTGGACATAGTGTATTTAGACTTCCAAAAGGCATTTGACAAGGTGCCACACCAAAGATTATTGCTTAAGATAAAAAATCACGGGATTGGGTGTAATATTCTGGCATGGATAGTGGATTGGCTATCTAACAGAAGGCAGAGAGTTGGGATAAATGGTTCATCCTCGGACTGGCAATCAGTAACTAGCGGTGTTCCGCAGGGGTCAGTGCTGGGTCCCCAACTCTTTACAATCTATATTAACGATTTGGAGGAGGGGCCGAGTGTAAAATATCAAAGTTTGCAGATGATACTAAGATGGGAGGGAAAGTAGTGAGTGAGGAGGACATAAAAAACCTGCAAGGAGACATAGACAGGCTAAGTAAGTGGGCAGAGATTTGGCAGATGGAATACAATACTGGAAAGTGTGAGGTTATGCACTTTGGCAGGAAAAATCGTAGAGCAAGTTATTATCTTAATGGCAAGAAACTGGAAAGCACTGAAGTACTAAGGGATCTGGGGGTCCTGGTGCACGAAACTCAAAAGGTTAGTATGCAGGTGCAGCAAGTGATTAAGAAGGCCAATGGAATGTTGGCTTTCATTGCTAGGGGGATAGAATATAAAAATAGGGAGGTATTGCTTCAGTTGTACAAGTTTTGGTGAGACCGCACCTGGAATACTGCACACAGTTTTGGTGTCCTTACTTAAGAAAAGACATACTTGCTCTCGAGTCAGTACAAAGAAGGTTCACTCAGTTAATCCCGGGGATGAGGGGATGGACATATGAGGAGAGGTTGAGTAGATTGGGACTCTACTCATTGGAGTTCAGAAGAATGAGAGGCGATCTTATTGAAACATATAATATTGTGAAGGGGTTGGATCGGCTGGATGCGGGGAGGATGTTCCGGATGATGGGTGAAACTAGAACTAGGGGGCATAGTCTTAGAATAAGGGGCTGCTCTTTCAAAACTGAGATGAGGAGGAACTACTTCACTCAGAGGGTGGTAGGTCCATGGAATATGCTGCCCCAAAAAGCTGTAGAAGCTGCATCATTACATAAATTTAAAACAGATATAGACAGTTTCCAAGAAGTAAAGGGAATAAATGGTTATGGGGAGCGGGCAGGAATTTGGACATGAGCCTAGGTTCGGATCGGTCATGGCCCTGTGGGTAGCGGAGCGGGCACAGGGGCCGTGTAACCTGATGCTGCTCCTATTTCGTGTGTCTAATTCTGTTAGATTCAGGAGATGGTTCTGTGATAGTAGATTGGCGGTTAGGATCAGATCAGCCAAGATCTTATTGAATGGCGGAGCAGGCTCGAGGGGCCGATTGGCCTACTCCTGCTCCTATTTCTTATGTTCTTATGTTCATATGTAACTGTTTCTAAATTTGGACGTTCGCCGTTTCCATTTTGGACCTCCACTGTCTCTACCTTTGGATCTTCACTTTTTCTAACTTTGAACCTTCACATTTTTTTGCTTTGTACATCCATTGTTTCTTGCTTTGGACCTCCACTGTTTCTAGCTTTGGATCTTCACTTTTTCTAGCTTTGGTCCTCCACTGGTTTTAACTTTGGACCTTTACAGTTTCCAGCTTTGCTCCTCCACTCTTTATAGCTTTGGTCCTTCTCAGTTTCTAGCTTTGAACCACCACTTTTTCTAGCTTTGGACGTCCACTGTTTCTAGCTTTGGATCTCCACTGTCTATAGCTTTGGACCTTCACTGTTTCTAATTTGGACTTTCACTGTTTCTAACTTTGGACCTTCACTGTTACTAACTTTGGACGTTTTCTATTTCTAGCTTTGGACGTTTACTGCTTCTAGCTATTGACCTCCAAAGGTTGTAACTTTGAACCTCCACTGTTTCTAGTGTTGTACCACCAGAATTTCTAGCTTTGGACCTCCACTGTTTCTAGCTTTGGATCTCCTCTGTTTCTAGCTTTGGACCTTCACTGTTTCTAAATATGGACCTTCGTTTTTACTAGCTTTGGAGCTCCACTATTTTTAGCTTTGGACCTCCAATTTTTCTAGCATTGGTCCTTAACTGTTTCGAGATTTGTACCTCCATTGTTTCAAGCTTTGGACCTTTACTGTTCCTAGCTTTGGACCTCCACTGTTTCTAGCTTTGGACCTTCACTTTTTCTAACTTTGGACCGTCACTGTTTTTAACTTTGAATCTCCACTGTTTCTAATTTTGGACCATCACAGTTCCTAGCTTTGTACCTCCTCTGTTTCTAGCTTTGGGCCTACAGTGTTTCTAACTGTGGACTTTTCCTGTTTCCAACATTTGTACGTTCGATTTTTCTATTTTTGGACCTCCATTGTTTCCAGCTTTGGGTCTCCACTGTGTCTAGCTTTGGACCTCCACCGTTTCTAGTTTTGCACCTCCACTGCTTCTAGCTTTGCACCTCCACTGCTTCTAGCTTTGTACCTTCAGTGTTACTAACTTTGGTCGCTCTCTGTTTCTAGCTTTCGACATTTACTGCTTCTAGCTTTGGACCTCCATTGTTTCAAGCTTTGGACCTCCACTTTTTCTAGCATTGGACCTTCACTGTTTATAACTTTGGACCGTCACTGTTTCTAACTTTGGAAGTTCACTGTTTCTATATTTTGACCTCCACTGTTTATGGCTTTGTATCTCCACACTTTCTAGCTTTGTATCTCCACTCTTTCTAGAGTTGGACCTTCACATTTTCTAACTTTGGACCTTCACTGTTTCTAGATTTGGAACTCCACTGTTTCTAGCTATGAAACTTCACAGTTCTAACTCTGGATCTCCAGTTTCTAGCTTTGAAGCTCCTCATGATTCTAGCTTTGCACCTCCACTTTTTCTAGCTTTGAACCTCCACAGTCTAGCTTTGGACCTCCACTCTTTCTAGCTTTGGACCTCCACTGTTTCTAGCTTTAGATCTTCACTGTTACTAACTTTGGACCTTCACAGTCTCTAGTTTTGGAACGCCACTGTTTCTAGCTTTGGATCTCCACAGTTTCTAGCTTTGGATCTCCACAGTTTCTAGCATTGATCCATCGCTGTTTCTGATTTTGATCCTTCACTATTTCTAGCTTTGGAAATCCACTCTTTCGAGCTTTGGACCATCACTGTTTCTAATTTTGGAACTTCACTGTTTCTAACTTTGAACGTTCGCCATTTCAATTTTGGACCTCCACAGTCTCTAGCTTTGGACCTCCACTCTTTCTAACTTTGGATCTCCACTGTTTCTAGCTTTGGATCTCCACAGTTTCTAGCTTTGATCCATCGCTGTTTCTGACTTTGGAACTTCACTATTTCTAGCATTGGAACTCCACTGTTTCTAGCTTTGGACCTTCGCTGATTCTAACTTTGGCTCTCCACTGTTTGTAGCTTTGGATCTCCAAAATTTCTAGCTTTGGACCTTCAGAGTTTCTAAATTTGAACGTTCACATTTTCTAGCTTTGGACTTTCACATTTTCTAGCTTTTTACCTCCATTGTTTCTTGCTTTGGACCTCCACTGTTTCTAGCTTTGGACCGTCACTTTTTTCTAGGTTTGGTCCTCCACTGGTTTTAACTTTAGACCTTCACAAATTCTAACTTTTGTACTCCACTCTTTATAGCTTTGATCGTTCTCAGTTTCTACCTTTGAACCACCACATTTTCTTGCTTTGGACCTCCACTGTTTTTAACTTTGGAACTTCAGTTTTTCTAGCTTTGGATCTCCACTGTCTTTAGTTTTGGACCAGCACTGTTTCTAATTTTGGACTTTCACTATTTCTAACTTTGGACTTTCACTGTTTCTAACTTTGGACGTTCTCTGTTTCTATCTTTGGACTTCCACTGTTTCTAGCTTTGGATCTCCACTGTTTCTAG
This sequence comes from Somniosus microcephalus, assembly GCF_052327205.1. Taxonomy (NCBI): domain Eukaryota; kingdom Metazoa; phylum Chordata; class Chondrichthyes; order Squaliformes; family Somniosidae; genus Somniosus; species Somniosus microcephalus. The sequence continues at coordinate 54,829,128 of NW_028225180.1, read as the reverse complement.
CTTTGGATCTCTACTGTTTCTAGCTTTACACCTCCACTGCTTCTAGCTTTGGACCTTCACTGTTACTAACTTTGGACGTTTTCAATTTCTAACTTTGGACCTTTACTCTTTCTAGCATTTGAACTCCAAAGTTTGTAACTTTGGACCTCCACTGTTTCTTGTTTTGGAACTCCACAATCTCTAGCTTTGAACCTCCACTGTTTCTAACGTTGTACCTCCACAGTTTCTAGCTTTGGACCTTCACAGTTTCTAGCTTTGGATCTGCACTGTTTCGAGATTTGGACCTCCACTGTTTCTAAATATGGACCTTCGTTGTTTCTAGCTTTGCAGCTCCACTATTTCTAGCTTTGAACCTCCACTTTTTGTATCTTTGGACGTTAACTGTTTCCAGATTAGTACCTCCATTTCTTCAAGCGTTGGACCTTTACTGTTCCTAGCTTTGGACCTCCACTGTTTCTAGCTTTGGACCTTCACTGTTTCTAACTTTGGAACGTCACTCTTTCTAAATTTGGACCTCCATTGCTTCAAGCTTTTGACCTCCACTGTTTCTAGCTTTGGACCATCACTTTTTCTAACTTTGGACCCTCACTGTTTCTAACTTTGGATCTCCACTGTTTCTAGTTTTGGACCTTCACATTTCCTAACATTGGACCTCCACTGTTTCTAGATTTGGACCTTCACTGTTTCTAACTGTTGTCTTTTCCTGTTTCCAACATTTGTACGTTCTCTTTTTCTATTTTTGGACCTCCACTGTTTCCAGCTTTGGGTCTCCACTGTCTCTAGCTTTGGACCTCCACCGTTTCTAGCTTTGCACCTCCACTGCTTCTAGATTTGTACCTTCACTGTTACTAACTTTGGTCGTTCTCTGTTTCTAGCTTTGGACATTTACTGTTTCTAGCGTTTGACCTCCAATGTTTCTAAGTTTGGACCTCCAGTTATTCTTGCTTTGGACTTCCACAGTTTCTAGCTTTGGACCTCCACAGTTTCTAGCTTTGGACGTCCAATTTTTCAAGCTTTGGACCTCCACTTTTTCTAGCATTGGACCTTCACTGTTTATAACTTTGGACCGTCACTGTTTCTAACTTTGGAAGTTCACTGTTTCTATATTTGGACCTCCAATATTTATGGCTTTGTACCTCCATTGCTCTAGCTTTGGACTTTCACTCTTTCTTACTTGGGAGCTTCACTGTTTCTAACGTCGGACGTTCTCTGTTTCTATCTTTGGACCTCCACTCTTTCTAACTTTGTATCTCCAGTCTTTCTGGAGTTGGACCTTCACAGTTTCTAAATTTGGACCTTCACTGTTTCTAGATTTGGACCTCCACTGTTTCTAGCTTTGAAACTTCACAGTTTCTAGCTTTGGATCTCCACTGATTCTAGCTTTGAGGCTCCACATGATTCTATCTTTGGATCTTCACTGTTAATAACTTTGGACATTCACAGTCTCTAGCTTTGTATCTCCACTTTTTCTTGCTTTGAATCTGCACAGTTTCTACCATTTGGAATTCCACTCTTTCTAGCTTTGGACCTTCACTGTTTCTAACTGTGGAACTTCACTGTTTCCATCTTTGGATGTTCGCCGTTTCTATTTTGGACCTCCACTGTTTCTAACTTTGAATCTCCACTGTTTCTACCTTTGGAACTTCACAGTTTCTGGCTTTGGATCTCCACATTTTCTAGCTTTGGACCTTCACATTTTCTAAATTTGAACCTTCACTGTTTCTCACTTTGGATCTCCACTGTTTCTAGTTTGGACCTCCACTTTTTCTAGCTTTGAACCTCCACAGTCTCTAGTTTGGTCCTCCACTCTTTCTAGCTTTGGATCTCCAGTGTTTCTAGCTTTGGATCTCCACAGTTTCTAGCCTTGATCCATCGCTGTTGCTGACTTTGAACCTTCACTATTTCTAGCTTTGGAACTCCACTGTTTCTACCTTTGGAACTTCACAGTTTCTAGCTATGGATCTCCACGGTATCTAGCTTTGGACCTTCACAGGTTCTAGCTTTGGATCTTTATAGTTTCTAAATTTGAACCTTCACTTTTTCTCACTTTGGATCTTCACTGTTTCTAACTTTGAAACTTCACATTTTCTAGCTTTGGACCTTCACATTTTCTAGATTTGGACCTTCACATTTTCAAACTTTGTACCTCCATTGTTTCTTGCTTTGGACCTCCACTGTTTCTAGCTTTGGACCATCACTTTTTCTAGCTTTGGTCCTCCACTGGTTTTAAATTTGGACCTTCACAGCTTCTAGCTTTGTTCCTCCACTCTTTATAGCTTCGGTGCTTCTCAGTTTCTAGCTTTGAACCACCACTTTTCTATCTTTGGACCTCCACTCTTTCTAGCTTTGTATCTCCACTCTTTCTGTAGTTGGACCTTCACAGTTTCTAGCTTTGGACCTTCACTATTTCTAGATTTGGACCTCCCCTCTTTCTAGCTTTGAAACTTCACTGTTTCTAGCTTTGGACCGCCACTATTTCCAGCTTTGTACCTCCACTTTTTCTAGCTTTGAAATTCCACCGTCTCCAGCTTTGCATCTCCACTGTTTCTAGCTTTGGATCTCCACTGTTTCTAGCATTGGATCTCCACTGTTTCTAGCATTGGATCTCCACTGTTTCTAGCATTGGATCTCCACTGTTTCTAGCTTTGATCCATCACTGTTTCCGACTTTGAACCTTCACTATTTCTAGCTTTGGAACTCCACTGTTTCTAGCTTTGGACCTTCACTGTTTCTAACTTTGGGACTTCACTGTTTCCATCTTTGGACGTTCGCCGTTTCTCTTTTGGACCTCCACTCTTTTTAGCTTTGAATCTCCACTGTTTTTACCTTTGGAACTTCACAGTTTCTGGCTTTGGATCTCCACAGTTTCTAGCTTTGGAACTTCACAGTTTCTAGCTTTGGACCTTCACAGTTTCTAAATTTGAACCTTCACTGTTTCTCACTTTGGATCTCCACTGCTTCTAGCTTTGGACCTCCACTCTTCCTACCTTTGGATCTCCACGGTTTCTAGATTTGAACCTTCACAGTTTCTAGCTTTGAACCTTCACAGTTTCTAGCTTTGGAACTTCACTATTTCTAAGTATGGACCTTCGTTGTTTCTAGCTTTGGAGCTCCACTGTCTTTAGTTTTGGACCTGCACTGTTTCTAATTTTGGACTTTCACTGTCTCTAACTTTGGACTTTCACTATTTCTAACTTTTGACGTTTTCTGTTTCTATCTTTGGACCTCCACTGTTTCTAGCTTTGGATCTCCACTGTTTCTAGCTTTTGACCTCCACAGTTTTTAGCTTTGCACCTCCACTGCTTCTAGCTTTGGACCTTCACTGTTACTAACTTTGGACGTTTTCAATTTCTAGCTTTGGACGTTTACTGTTTCTAGCTTTTGAACTCCAAAGTTTGTAACTTTGGACCTCCACTGTTTCTTGTTTTGGAACTCCACAATCTGTAGCTTTGAACCTCCACTGTTTCTAGTGTTGTACCTCCACAGTTTCTAGCTTTGGACATTCACAGTTTCTAGCTTTGAACCTCCACTTTTTCTAGCATTGGACCTTAACTGTTTCGAGATTTGTACCTCGATTGTTTCAAGCTTTGGACCTTTACTGTTCCTAGCTATGGACCTCCACTATTTCTAGCTTTGGACCTGCACTGTTTCTAACTTTGTACCTTCACTTTTTCTAACTTTGGACCTTCACTGTTTCTTACTTTGGAACGTCACTGTTTTTAACTTTGGACCTCCATTGTTTCAAGCTTTTGACCTCCACTGTTTCTAGCTTTGGACCTTCACTTTTTCTAACTTTGGACCGTCACTGTCCCTAACTTTTGATCTCCACTGTTTCTAGTTTTGGACCTTCACAGTTCCTAGCTTTGGACCTCCACTTTTTCAAGCTTTGGACCTTCACTGTTTCTAACTGTGGACTTTTCCTGTTTCCAAAATTTGTTCATTCTCTTTTTCTATTGTTGGACCTCCACTGTTTCTATCTTTGCACCTCCACTGCTTCTAGCTTTGTACCTTCACTGTTGCCAACTTTGGTCGTTCTCTGTTTCTAGCTTTGGACATTTACTGTTTCTAGCTTTTGACCTCCAATGTTTCCAAAATTTTTAGCTCGAGTTGTTCTTGCTTTGGACTTCCACAGTTACTAGCTTTGGACCTCCACTGTTTCTAGCTTTGGACCTCCATTGTTTCAAGCTTTGGACCTCCACTTGTCCTAGCATTTGACCTTCACTGTTTCTAACTTTGGAAGTTCACTGCTTCTATATTTGGACCGCCACTGTTTATGGCTTTCTATCTCCATTGTTTCTAGCTTTGGGCTTTCATTGTTTCTTACTTTGGAGCTTCACTGTTTCTAACTTTGGACGTTCTCTGTTTCTGTCTTTGGACCTCCACTCTTTCTAGCTTTGTATCTCCACTCTTTTTATTGTTGGACCTTCACAGTTTCTAACTTTGGACCTTCACTGTTTCTAGATTTGCACCTCCACTGTTTCTAGCTTGGATCCCCACTGTATCTAGCATTGAAGCTCCACATGATTCTAGCTTTGGACCTACACTTTTCCTAGCTTTGAACCTCCACAGTCTCCAGCTTTGGACCTCCACTCTTTCAGACTTTGAACCATCACTATTTCTAGCTATGGAACTCCACTGTTTCTAGCTTTGGACCTTCACTGTTTCTACCTTTGGAACTTCACAGTTTCTCGCTTTGGATCGCCACATTTTGTAGCTTTGGACCTTCAGAGTTTCTAAATTTGATCCTTCACTTTTTCTCACTTTGTATCTCCAAAGTTTCATAGCTTTGGACCTTCACAGTTTCTAAATTTGAACCGTCACTGTTTCTCACTTTGGAACTTCACAGAATCACAGAATCTACAGTGCAGATAGAGGCCATTTCGGCCCATCGAGCCTGTACCGACACATATCCCACCCTATCCCCGTAACCCCACGTATTTAATCCCCTAACACTAAGGGTCAATTTATCATAGCCAAATCAACCTAACCTGCACATCTTTGGACTGTGGGAGGAAACCGGAGCACCCGGAGGAAACCCACGCAGACACAGGGAGAATGTGCAAACTCCACACAGACAGTTGCCCGAGGCCAGATTTGAACCCGGGTCCTTGGCGCTGTGAGGCAACAGTGCTAACCATTATGCCACGTGCCCCCCTTCTCTGTTTCTAACTTTGAACCTTCACATTTTCTAGCTTTGGACCTTCACATTTTCTAGCTTTGTACCCCCATTGTTTCTTGCTTTGGACCTCCACTGTTTCTAGCTTTGGACCTTCACTTGTTCTAGCTTTGGTCCTCCACTGTTTTTAACTTTGGACCTTCTCAGTTTCTAGCTTGGAACCACCACTTTTTCTTGCTTTGGATCTCAACTGTTTTTAACTTTGGAACTTCACTTTTTCTAGATTTGGACCTGCACTGTTTTAAACTTTGGATCTCCACGCTATCTAAATTTCGACCACCGCTGCTCCTGTCTTTGGATCTTCACAGATTCTCCCTTTGGATCTCCACTGTTTCTAGCTTTGGAGCTCGACAAGATCCTAGCTTTGAACCTCCTCTTTTTCAAGCTTTGAACCTCCACAGTCTCTAGCTTTGGCCCTCCAATCTTTCTAACTTTGGGTCTCCACTGTTTCTAGCTTTGGATCTCCACAGTTTCTAGCTTTGATCCATCGCTGTTTCTGACTTTGAAACTTCACTATTTCTAGCGTTGGAACTCCACTGTTTCTAGCTTTGGACCTTCACTGTTTCTAACTTTGGCTCTCCAATGTTTGTAGCTTTGGATCTCCAAAATTTCTAGCTTTGGACCTTCAGAGTTTCTAAATTTGAACGTTCACATTTTCTAGCTTTGGACTTTCACATTTTCTAGCTTTTTACCTCCATTGTTTCTTGCTTTGGACCTCCACAGTTTCTAGCTTTGGACCGTCACTTTTTTCTAGGTTTGGTCCTCCACTGGTTTTAACTTTAGACTTTCACAAATTCTAGCTTTTGTACTCCACTCTTTATAGCTTTGATCGTTCTCAGTTTCTACCTTTGAACCACCACATTTTCTTGCTTTGGACCTCCACTGTTTTTAACTTTGGAACTTCAGTTTTTCTAGCTTTGGATCTCCACTGTCTTTAGTTTTGGACCAGCACTGTTTCTAATTTTGGACTTTCACTATTTCTAACTTTGGACGTTCTCTGTTTCTATCTTTGGACCTCCACTGTTTCTAGCTTTGGATCTCTACTGTTTCTAGCTTTACACCTCCACTGCTTCTAGCTTTGGACCTTCACTGTTACTAACTTTGGACGTTTTCTATTTCTAGCTTTGGACGTTTACTGTTTCTAGCATTTGAACTCCAAAGTTTGTAACTTTGGACCTCCACTGTTTCTTGTTTTGGAACTCCACAATCTCTAGCTTTGAAGCCCCACTGTTTCTAATGTTGTACCTCCACATTTTCTAGCTTTGGACCTTCACAGTTTCTAGCTTTGGATCTGCACTGTTTCTAGATTTGGACCTCCACTGTTTCTAAATATGAACCTTCGTTGTTTCTAGCTTTGCAGCTCCAGTATTTCTAGCTTTGAACCTCCACTTTTTGTATCTTTGGACTTTAACTGTTTCCAGATTAGTACCTCCATTTCTTCAAGCGTTGGACCTTTACTGCTCCTAGCTTTGGACCTCCACTGTTTCTAGCTTTGGACCTTCACTGTTTCTAACTTTGGAACGTCACTGTTTCTAAATTTGGACCTCCATTGTTTCAAGCTTTTGACCTCCACTGTTTCTAGCTTTGGTCCATCACTTTTTCTAACTTTGGATCTCCACTGTTTCTAGTTTTGGACCTTCACATTTCCTAACATTGGACCTCCACTGTTTCTAGATTTGGACCTTCATTGTTTCTAACTGTTGTCTTTTCCTGTTTCCAACATTTGTACGTTCTCTTTTTCTATTTTTGGACTTCCACTGTTTCCAGCTTTGGGTCTCCACTGTCTCTAGCTTTGGACCTCCACCGTTTCTAGCTTTGCACCTCCACTGCTTCTAGATTTGTACCTTCACTGTTACTAACTTTGGTCGTTCTCTGTTTCTAGCTTTGGACATTTACTGTTTCTAGCGTTTGACCTCCAATGTTTCTAAGTTTGGACCTCCAGTTATTCTTGCTTTGGACTTCCACAGTTTCTAGCTTTGGACCTCCACAGTTTCTAGCTTTGGACCTCCACAGTTTCTAGCTTTGGACGTCCAATTTTTCAAGCTTTGGACCTCCACTTTTTCTAGCATTGGACCTTCACTGTTTATAACTTTGGACCGTCACTGTTTCTAACTTTGGAAGTTCACTGTTTCTATATTTGGACCTCCAATATTTATGGCTTTGTACCTCCATTGCTCTAGCTTTGGACTTTCATTGTTTCTTACTTGGGAGCTTCACTGTTTCTAGATTTGGGCCTCCACTGTTTCTAGCTTTGAAACTTTACCGTTTCTAGCTTTGGATCTCCACTGATTCTAGCTTTGAGGCTCCACATGATTCTATCTTTGGATCTTCACTGTTAATAACTTTGGACATTCACAGTCACTAGCTTTGTATCTCCACTTTTTCTAGCTTTGAATCTCCACAGTTTCTACCTTTGGAATTCCACTCTTTCTAGCTTTGGAACTTCACTGTTTCTAACTTTGGAACTTCACTGTTTCCATCTTTGGACGTTCGCCGTTTCTATTTTGGACCTCCACTGTTTCTAGCTTTGAATCTCCACTGTTTCCACCTTTGGAACTTCACAGTTTCTGGCTTTGGATCTCCACATTTTCTAGCTTTGAACCTTCACAGTTTCTAAATTTGAACCTTCACTGTTTCTCACTTTGGATCTCCACTGTTTCCAGTTTGGACCACCACTTTTTCTAGCTTTGAACCTCCACAATCTCTAGTTTGGACCTCCACTCTTTCTAGCTTTGGATCTCCAGTGTTTCTAGCTTTCGATCTCCACAGTTTCTAGCCTTGATCCATCGCTGTTGCTGACTTTGAACCTTCACTATTTCTAGCTTTGGAACTCCACTGTTTCTACCTTTGGAACTTCACAGTTTCTAGCTATGGATCTCCACGGTTTCTAGCTTTGGACCTTCACAGTTTCTAGCTTTGGATCTTTATAGTTTCTAAATTTGAACCTTCACTTTTTCTCACTTTGGACCTTCACTTTTTCTAGCTTTGGACCTTCACATTTTCAAACTTTGTACCTCCATTGTTTCTTGCTTTGGACCTCCACTGTTTCTAGCTTTGGGCCGTCACTTTTTCTAGCTTTGGTCCTCCACTGGTTTTAAATTTGGCCCTTCACAGCTTCTAGCTTTGTTCCTCCACTCTTTATAGCTTCGGTGCTTCTCAGTTTCTAGCTTTGAACCACCACTTTTCTATCTTTGGACCTCCACTGTTTCTAGCTTTGTATCTCCACTCTTTCTGGAGTTGGACCTTCACAGTTTCTAGCTTTGGACCTTCACTGTTTCTAGATTTGGACCTCCCCTCTTTCTAGCTTTGAAACTTCACAGTTTCTAGCTTTGGACCGCCACTCTTTCCAGCTTTGGACCTCCACTTTTTCTAGCTTTGAAATTCCACCGTCTCCAGCTTTGCATCTCCACTGTTTCTAGCTTTGGATCTCCACTGTTTCTAGCATTGGATCTCCACTGTTTCTAGCTTTGATCCATCACTGTTTCCGACTTTGAACCTTCACTATTTCTAGCTTTGGAACTCCACTGTTTCTAGCTTTGGACCTTCACTGTTTCTAACTTTGGGACTTCACTGTTTCCATCTTTGGACGTTCGCCGTTTCTCTTTTGGACCTCCACTGTTTCTAGCTTTGAATCTCCACTGTTTCTACCTTTGGAACTTCACAGTTTCTGGCTTTGGATCTCCACAGTTTCTAGCTTTGGAACTTCACAGTTTCTAGCTTTGGACCTTCACAGTTTCTAAATTTGAACCTTCACTGTTTCTCACTTTGGATCTCCACTGTTTCTAGCTTTGGACCTCCGCTCTTTCTACCTTTGGAACGCCACTGTTTCTACCTTTGGATCTCCACGGTTTCTAGCTTTGAACCTTCACTGTTACTAACTTTGGACGTTTTCAATTTCTAGCTTTGGACGTTTACTGTTTCTAGCTGTTGAACTCCAAAGTTTGTAACTTTGGACCTGCACTGTTTCTTGTTTTGGAACTCCACAATCTCTAGCTTTGAACCTCCACTGTTTCTAGTGTTGCACCTCCACAGTTTCTAGCTTTGGACCTTCACAGTTTCTAGCTTTGGATCTTCACTGTTTCTAACTTTGAACCTTCACATTTTATAGCTTTGGACCTTCGCAATTTCTAGCTTTGGACCTTCACATTTTCAACCTTTGTACCTCCATTGTTTCTTGCTTTGGACCTCCACTCTTTCTAGCTTTGGACCGTCACTTTTTCTAGCTTTGTTCCTCCACTGGTTTTAAATTTGGACCTTCACAGCTTCTAGCTTTGTTCCTCCCCTCTTTATAGCTTTGGTCCTTCTCAGTTTCTAGCTTTGAACCACCACTTTTTCCATCTTTGGACGCTCACTGTTTCTAGCTTTGGATCTCCACTGTCTCTAGCTTTGGACCTGCACTGTTTCTAACTTTGGACTTTCACTGTTTCTAACTTTGGACTTTCATTGTTTTAACTTTGGAAGTTCTCTGTTTCTATCTTTGGACCTCCACTGTTTCTAGCTTTGCACCTCCACTGCTTCTAGCTTTCGACCTTCACTGTTACTAACTTTGGATGGTTTCTATTTCTAGCTTTGGGCGTTTACTGTTTCTAGCTTTTGACATCCAAATGTTGTAACTTTGGACCTCCACTGTTTCTTGTTTTGGAACTCCACAATCTCTAGCTTTGAACCTCCACAGTTTCTAGCTTTGGACATTCACAGTTTCTAGCTTTGGACCTCCACTTTTTCTAGCATTGGACCTTAACTGTTTCGAGATTTGTACCTCGATTGTTTCAAGCTTTGGACCTTTACTGTTCCTAGCTATGGACCTCCACTATTTCTCTTTGGACCTGCACTGTTTCTAACTTTGTACCTTCACTTTTTCTAACTTTGGACCTTCACTGTTTCTTACTTTGGAACGTCACTGTTTTTAACTTTGGACCTCCATTGTTTCAAGCTTTTGACCTCCACTGTTTCTAGCTTTGGACCTTCACTTTTTCTAACTTTGGACCGTCACTGTCCCTAACTTTTGATCTCCACTGTTTCTAGTTTTGGACCTTTACACTTCCTAGCTTTGGACCTCCACTTTTTCAAGTTTTGGACCTTCACTGTTTCTAACTGTGGACTTTTCCTGTTTCCAAAATTTGTTCATTCTCTTTTTCTATTGTTGGACCTCCACTGTTTCTAGCTTTGTGACTCCACTGTCTCTAGCTTTGGACTTCCACCGTTTCTAGCTTTGCACCTCAACTGCTTCTAGCTTTGTACCTTCACTTTTGCTAACTTTGGTCGTTCTCTGTTTCTAGCTTTGGACTTTTACTGTTTCTAGCTTTTGACCTCCAATGTTTCCAAATTTTTAGCTCGAGTTATTCTTGCTTTGGACTTCCACAGTTACTAGCTTTGGACCTCCACTGTTTCTAGCTTTGGACCTCCATTGTTTCAAGCTTTGGACCTCCACTTGTCCTAGCATTTGACCTTCACTGTTTCTAACTTTGGAAGTTCACCGCTTCTATATTTGGACCGCCACTGTTTATGGCTTTCTATCTCCATTGTTTCTAGCTTTGGGCTTTCATTGTTTCTTACTTTGGAGCTTCACTGTTTCTAACTTTGGACGTTCTCTGTTTCTGTCTTTGGACCTCCACTCTTTCTAGCTTTGTATCTCCACTCTTTTTATTGTTGGACCTTCACAGTTTCTAACTTTGGACCTTCACTGTTTCTAGATTTGCACCTCCACTGTTTCTAGCTTGGAAACTTCACAGTTTCTAGATTTGGATCCCCACTGTTTCTAGCATTGAAGCTCCACATGATTCTAGCTTTGGACCTAAACTTTTCCTAGCTTTGAACCTCCACAGTCTCTAGCTTTGGACCTCCACTCTTTCAGACTTTGAACCATCACTATTTCTAGCTATGGAACTCCACTGTTTCTAGCTTTGGACCTTCACTGTTTCTACCTTTGGAACTTCACAGTTTCTCACTTTGGATCGCCACATTTTGTAGCTTTGGACCTTCACAGTTTCTAAATTTGATCCTTCACTTTTTCTCACTTTGTATCTCCACAGTTTCTAGCTTTGGACCTTCACAATTTCTAAATTTGAACAGTCACTGTTTCTCACTTTGGAACTTCTCTGTTTCTAACTTTGAACCTTCACATTTTCTAGTTTTGGACCTTCACATTTTCTAGCTTTGTACCTCCATTGTTTCTTGCTTTGGACCTCCACTGTTTCTAGCTTTGGACCTTCACAGTTTCTAGCTTTGGTCCTCCACTATTTATAGCTTTGGTCCTTCTCAGTTTCTAGCTTGGAACCACCACTTTTTCTTGCTTTGGATCTCAACTGTTTTTAACTTTGGAACTTCACTTTTTCTAGATTTGGACCTCCACTGTTTTTAACTTTGGATCTCCACGTTATCTAAATTTCCACCACCGCTGTTTCTGTCTTTGGATCTTCACACTTTCTTGCTTTGGATCTCCACTGTTTCTAGCTTTGGAGCTCGACAAGATTCTAGCTTTGAACCTCCTCTTTTTCAAGCTTTGAACCTCCACAGTCTCTAGCTTTGGACCTCCACTGTTTTTAGCGTTGGCCCTCCACTGTTTCGAGCTTTGGATCTCCACTGTTTCTAGCTTTGGATCTCCACAGTTTCTAGCTTTGAACGTTCACCGTTTCTGTTTTGAACCTTCACTATTTCTAGCTTTGGGCCTTCACTGTTTCTAACTTTGGACTTTCACTGTTTCGAACTTTGGACGATCTCCGTTTCTATCTTTGGCCTCCACTGTTTCTAGCTTTGAATCTCCACTCTTTCTTGCTTTGGACCTTCACTGTTTCTAGCGTTGGATCTCCACGGTTTCTAGCTTTTGATCTCCACAGTTTCTAGCTTTGGACCTTCACAGGTTCTAAATTTGAACTTTCACTTTTTCTCACTTTGGGCCTTCCCTCTTTCTATCTTTGAACCTACACATTTTCTAGCTTTGGACCTTCACATTTTCTAGCTTTGGACCTCCATTGTTTCTTGCTTTGGAGCTCCAGTTTCTAGTTTTGTCCCTTCACTGTTTCTAGATTTGGACCTTCAGAATTTCTAGCTTTGGTCCTCCACTTTTTCTAGCTTTGGTCCTTCTCAGTTTCTAGCTTTCAACCTCCACTTTTGCTTGCTTTGGATCTCCACTGCTTCTGGCTTTGGAACTTCACTTTTTCTAGATTTGGATCTCCACTGTTTGTAACTTTGGACCTCCACTCTATCTAACATTGGACCTCCACTTTTTCTCTCTTTGGATCTTCACATTTTCTAGCTTTGGACCTCCACTGTTTCTAGCGTTTGCACTCCACTGTTTCTAGCATCACACTTTTCTTCTGTTTCCACATTTATAAGTTAATGCTGAAGAAATGACTGCTGCCTTCGTCTTCCTGACCATTGCCTTTGTTTATTTTAGCAGCAACTTGAACTTATTTAAATTAAAGCAGTTATTGTCGGGGGAGTTGTTAAAATGGGACAACACCAGGCCAATAAGTTTAAATTTGTTATGATGAATTTGCTCCATTCACTTTCAGTCAAAATGTTAAATTATGAGGACAGATTACATACACTTGGCTTGTACTGCCTGGCATATAGAAAATTATAAGTTGATCTGTTAGAGACGATTACAGTAGATATAATGTAGGTAATAGAGGGAAAATATATACCTCTGGTGGTGGAGTCCAGACCAAGGGGGAAAAGAATAAACTGAGAGCTGGTCCGTTCAAGGGTGATGTCAGGAAGCATTTTTCACAAAAAGTGTGCTGGAAATATGGATCAGCCTCCCTCGAAAATGTGTTGATCCTGGGGTCAATGAACCGTTCAAGACTGCGATTAATAGATTTTACGTTGGGTAAGGTTATTAAGGATTACAGTACGAAGGCGGGTAAATGGAGTTCAGATACTGATCAAACATGATCTAATTGATGTCTGAGCATGTTCGATTGGCTGAATGGCCTCCTCCTATTCCTATATTACTAATCGAGCCAAATAATCTTAAACTGGAAAGTGTTTCCCCTTGCATTAGCAGGAATCCACCAAAATACATTTGTTTATTCTGTTTTACAGCTGATTCAAAATATGAAGACATTACCCTGTTCAATATCGTGTTTTAACTTCAGTCGAAAAAAACATTTATCTGTTTGTGTGTCCCTTTTGCTGATACTTATTATACTCGAATATTTAAGCCACAACAATTCTGACTATTGGCAATACCCAGAGTTAAATGACCCCTCCTTCTTAATGCGACCTGACAGCAGGTGTGACGTCAGTCCACCATTCCTGGTCCTTCTTGTCACCAGTACCCAGGACCAGTTCAAAGCTCGCTCAGCCATTCGCCAGACCTGGGGGAGAGAGCGGACAACACATGGCAAGAGGGTGGTGACCTACTTCCTGCTTGGGTACAGCCGGGAGCATCAGGAGCATCTGCTAGAAGAAGGTTTGCTGTACAAAGATATCATACAGAAAGAGTTCAGTGACACTTATTACACCCTGACCATCAAGGTGCTGATGGGCCTGGAATGGGTGAGCCGATTTTGTCCGTCAACCTCCTTTGTGATGTAAACCGATTCAGACATGTTTGTCAACGCTGATTATCTGAGAGAGCTCTTGTTGCGAACAAGTCACAGGAATATTTTCACCGGCTACATAATGAGACACGCAAGACCCATCAGGAATAGATCCAGTAAATGATACATGAGTGAACAGGAATACCCTTTGGGAACGTATCCAGCATTCTGCTCCGGCACTGGGTACGTGCTCTCGACTGATGTTGCATGCGGAGTTTGGAATGTTTCAAAAACCATCCCCAAATTGAAACTCGAGGATGTTTTCGTCAGTCTCTGCCTGGCTAAGATGAAGATAGAACCGGTGGAAATCCACGCGCGCCCAACGTTCCACATTTCAAAGGTCAAGTTTTCTGTTTGCACTTTTCGGAAAATTGTGACCTCTCATGGAGTGAACCCATTCGAGCTGCTGATCTACTGGAAAGCAATGGCAGATGCATCAACAGAGGACTGCCCTGGAGATCCGTGAAGGAGGCCACCTTGAAGAGGCTTGTCATTTGCCTCTCCCAATGCCACTTGCCTCAATCCATTTATTGTGCCGCATTATTACACCCATACCAGATTCTATCACTGCTGCTGCTGGTGTGTAGGCATAATACTTACTGCACCTCCGAAATAAACTGTGTCAAGTGCTTTAAGATGATTCTGGGAGATGCGAATAGGTGTTAGGTTTATCTGTCCTATATTGGAATGTGTGCATCACTATTCGTTTCCTCCATTCTCTTCACATTTATTAAGAACTACCTGGAGTGCCCGGCGGTGCCGAGGCTTTTTCGCAGGCATGTTGTTGTTGGAAGAGAAAGAGAGAGCGACTGGGGGGAAGAGAGAGAGCGACTGGGGGGGAAGAGAGAGAGCAACGAGGGGGAGGAGGAGGAGGAGGGGGAGGGGGGAGGGGAGGAGGAGGGGGAGGGGGGAGGGGAGGGGAGGGGAGGGGGGAGTGGGGGAAGGGGAGGGGTGGGGGGCAAGGGGACGGGGGAAGGGGGTGGGGGAAGGGAAAGGGGGAAGTGGAGGAGGGGGAAGGGGTGGAGGGAGGGAGGAGAAAGGGGAGGGGCGAAGTGGAGGTGGTGAAGGGAGGGGGGGAAGGGATGGGGAAGGGAGGGGGAGGGGAGGGGGTGGCAAGAGGGGGAAGGGGGGAAGCAGGGGGGAGGGGGGGAAGCAGGGGGGAGGGGGGGAAGGAGGGGGGGAAGGGGTAGGTGAGCAGGGGAAGGGGCGGGAAGGGGAAGGGGAGGGGGGGAAGGGGAGGGGGGAGGGGGAGGGGAGGGGGTGGCAAGAGGGGGAAGGGGGGAAGCAGGGGGGAGGGGGGAAGCGGGGGGAAGGAGGGGGGCAGGGGGAAGGTGAGCAGGGGAAGGGGCGGGAAGGGGAAGGGGAGGGGGGGAAGGGGGGAAAGGGAGGGGGAAGGGGGTTGGAAGGAGGGGGGAAGGGGGCTGGAAGGAGGGGAAGGAGGGGGATGAGATGGAGGGGGGAGGGGGGAAGGTGTGGGAAGGGGGAAGGGGAAGGCGGGAAAGGGGGGGAAGGGGGGGAAGAAGGGGTGGTAGGGCCGGGAAGGGGTAGAAGGGGGCAGGAGTGGGGGGGAAGGGGGTAGGGGGGGAGGGAAGGGGATGTGCGAGGGAGGTGGGGGTGGAAGGGGAGGTGGG
This sequence comes from Somniosus microcephalus, assembly GCF_052327205.1. Classification (NCBI taxonomy): domain Eukaryota; kingdom Metazoa; phylum Chordata; class Chondrichthyes; order Squaliformes; family Somniosidae; genus Somniosus; species Somniosus microcephalus. Next base: position 54,813,775 of record NW_028225180.1, on the reverse strand, counting down.
AGAGAGGTGGGTTGGAAGTGGAGGGCGGGGGTGGAAGGGGAGGTGGGAGAGAGGTGGGGTGGAAGTGGAGGGCGGGGGTGGAAGGGGAGGTGCGAGGGAGTTGGGAAGGAGGTGGGGGGTGGAAGGGGAGGTGGGTGGGAGGTGGGAGGGAGGTGGGGGTGGAAGGGGAGTTGGGGGGAATGGGGAGTGTGGGGGGGAAGGGGGGCTGTGGGGGGGAGGGAAGGGGAGGTGGGAGTGAGGTGGGGGTGGAAGGGGAGGGGGAGGGAGGTGGGAGTGGAAAGCGAGGGTGGGTGGTGGAAGTGGAGGTGGGAGGGAGGTGGGAGGGAGGTGGGGGGTGGAAGGGGAGGTGGGGGGAAGGGGAGGTGGGAGGGAGGCGAGAGGGCGTTGGGTGGAGGGAGGGGAGGTGGGGGGGAGGTGGGGTGTGGAAGGGGAGGTGGGGGTAAAGGGGAGGTGGGAGGGAGGCGGGAGGGAGGGGAGGTGGGGGGGAATGGGGAGTGTGGGGGGGAAGGGGGGTGTGGGGGCGAGGGAAGGGGGGTGTGGGGGGGAGGGAAGGGGGAGGTGGGAGTGAGGTGGTGTTGGAAGGGGAGGTGGGAGGGAGGTGGGGGTGGTAAGGGAGGGTGGGGGCGGAAGGGGAGGTGGGAGGGAGGGAGGTGGGGGGGAATAGGGAGTGTGGGGGGGAAGGGGGGTGTGGGGGGGAGGGAAGGGGGAGGTGGGAGTGAGGTGGGGGTGGAAGGGGAGGTGGGAGGGAGGTGGGGGTGGAAGAGGAGGTGGGAAGGAGGTGGGGGTGGAAGGGGAGGTGGGAGGGAGGTGGGGGGGAAGGGGAGGTGGGAGGGAGGCGAGAGGGAATTGGGGGGAGGTGGGGGGGAAGGGGGAGTGTGGGGGGGAAGGGGGGGTGTGGGGGGAAGCGGGGGTGTGGGGGGAAGTGGGGGAGTGTGGGGGGGAAGGGGAGGTGTGGGGGGGATGGGGGGTGTGGGGGAGAAGAGAGTGAGCGACTGGGGGGGAAGAGTGAGAGAGAGCGACTGGGGGGGAAGAGAGAGAGCGACTGTGGGAAAGAGGGAGAGCGAATGGGGGGAAGAGAAAGTGCAACTGGGGGGAAGAGAGAGAGCGACCGGGGGCAAGAGAGAGAGTGTCTCGGGGAAGAGAGAGAGCGACTGCGGGGAAGAGAGAGAGCGACTGCGGGGAAGAGAGAGAGCGACTGGGGGGAAGAGAGAGAGCGACTGGGGGGAAGAGAGAGAGCGTCTCGGGGAAGAGAGAGAGCATCTCGGGGAAGAGAGAGAGCGACTGGGGGGAAGAGAGAGAGCGACTGGGGGGAAGAGAGAGCGATGGGGGAAGAGAGAGAGCGACTGGGGGGAAGAGAGAGCGACGGGGGAAGAGAGAGAGCGACTGGGGGGAAGAGAGTGAGCGACTGGGGGGAAGAGTGAGAGAGAGCGACTGGGGGGGAAGAGGGAGAGGGACTGCAGGAAAGAGGGAGAGCGAATGGGGGGAAGAGAGAGTGCGACCGGGGGGAAGAGAGAGAGCGATCAGGGGGAAGAGAGAGAGCATCTCGGGGAAGAGAGAGAGCGACTGGGGGGAAGAGAGAGCGACGGGGGAAGAGAGAGAGCGACTGGGGGGAAGAGAGAGAGCGACTGGGGGGAAGAGAGAGAGTGACTGCAGGAAAGAGGGAGAGCGACCGGGGGGAAGAGAGAGAGCGACGGGGGCGAAGGGAGAGCGACGAAGGGGGAAGAGTGTGAGCGACAGGGGTGAAGAGAGAGAGCGACCGGGTGGATGAGAGAGAGCGACCGGGGGGGTGAGAGAGAGCGACCGGGGGGAAGAGAGAGAGCGACCGGGGGGAAGAGAGAGGGCGACGGGGGTGAAGGGAAAGCGACGAGCGGGTAAGAGTGTGAGCGACGAGGGGGGAAGAGTGTGAGCGACGGGGGTGAAGAGAGAAAGCGACTGGGTGGATGAGAGAGAGCGACTGGGGGGAAGAGAGAGAGCAACGGGGGGAATATAGAGACGGGGGAAGAGAGAGACGGGGGGAGAGAGAGACTGGGGAGAGAGAGAGGGGAGAGAGATAGCGATGGGGGGAGAAGAGAGAGAGAGTGGGAAGGAGAGAAGGAAGGAAAGAGAGCGAGAGAGAAGGAGAGCGAGAGGGAAGGAGAGCGAGAGGGAAGGAGAGCGAGAGGGAAGGAGGGAGAGACAGAAGGATAGAGAGACAGGGAGCAAAGAAGGGAGAGAGGGAATGAGAGAGACAGAGAGGGAGAGGGAGAGGGAGAGAGACAGAGACAGATGGAGGGAGAGAGAGAGAGACAGAGGGAAGGAGAGAAAGGGGAAAGGGGTGGGGGAGCAAGGGGTGGGGGAGCAAGGGGTAGGGGTGCAAGGGGTGGGGGAGCAAGGGGTGGGGGAGCAAGGGACGGGGAAGCAAGGGATGGGGGAGCAAGGGATGGGGAAAAATGGGTTGGTGGGGTGGATGGGGGAGAAGCGTGGGGTGGGTGGAGGAGAAAGGGGTAGGTGGGGTGGGAGGGTGTGGTGGGAGAAAGGGGTGGGTGGGCTTGGAGAAAGGGGTGTGTGGGGGGCTGGGGGAGAAAGTGGTGGGTGGGGGGGTGGGGGAGAAAGTGGTGGGTGGGGGGGTGGGGAGAAAGGGGTGGGTGGGGTGTGGGGGAGAAAGGGGTGGGTGGGTGAGGGGGTGGGGGAGAACGGGGTGGGAGGGTGGGGGGGGTGGGGGAGAAAGGGGTAGAGGGAGCAGAATGTGGGGGAGCAAGGGGTGGGGGAGCAAGGGGTGGGGGAGCAAGGGATGGGGAGAAAGGGGTGGGTGGGGGAGAAAGGGGTGGGTGGGGTGGGAGAGAAAGGGGTGGGTGGGGTGGGAGGGTGTGGTGGGAGAAAGGGGTGGGTGGGTGGGGTGGGATGGTGTGGTGGGAGAAAGGGGTGGGTGGGGTGGGAGAATGGAGTGGGTGGGGGCTGGGGAGAAAGGGGCGGGTGGGGGGGAAGGGGGGTTGGGGGGGAAGGGAACGAAGGGGGGAAGGGAAGGGGTGGGAGTGGGGGGAAGGGGGTGGGAGGGGAAGGGGGGATGGGGAAGGGGGGTGGGGGAAGGGGTGGGGGAAGGTGTGAGGGAAGGGGAAGAAGGGGTAGTGGAAGGGGGGGTGGGGGAAGGGGAAGGGGGGGTGGGGTAAGGGTGTTGGGGTGGGGGGAGGGGAGGGGGGGAGGGGAAGGTGAAGGGAAGGGGAAGGGAAGGGGTGGCGGGAAGGGGGGTGGGAAGGGGTTTGTGTGAAGGGGGTGGGTAAGTGGAAGGGGGGCAAGGGGAAGGGAAGGTAGGGGGGAAGGAGTGTGGGTGGGAACGGGTTGTGGGGGAGGTGGGAAGGGGTCAGGGGTGGAAGCGGGGGGTGGGGAGGTGTGGGCGGAAGGGGGTTGGGGGGGAAGGGGGTGTGGGGTGGGTTGGGGGGGAAGGGGGTTGGGGTGGTGTGGGGGGGATGTGGGTGTGGGAGGGGTGGGAGAGGGAGAAAGGGAGGAGGGAAAGGGAGGGGGGGACGGGGGGTTTGGTGGTAAGGGGGTGTGGGGGAAGGTTGTGGGAAGGTGGGGAAAGGGAGGGGGAAGCCAGCAGACCCTCTCCCAGTGTTGGTCCCTCTCTGGGCCGGAAGCCTGGGACTGGAGTTGCACTGCAGGTCGTTGGAGAAGCCTAGGCCTCGGCCTCAGGCCCTTGCACTGACATGGCCCAGCTTACCTTTTAATACCTTGCAACATGAAACTTAAAGTACTTATAAAACATTTTTGGTAAATCTTTCTATAACATACACTTTACAACCTCACCAATCTGTTTATTAAAAAAAGGGATCCTCACCTGTCAGTGTGTTGTATCACAAACAATCGCCGCCGCTTGCTTTTCAGTTGGAAAGATTAGGCCCCGCCCACACAGTCGATTGTCTGTCCTGGTCACCAGGACCCGATTGGGAGCACTGAAGCCCCACCCACTCTATGTTCCTGTGCTAAGATGGCCACGAATGCACTCTGTTACACACTGAATCAAAATGGCGTCGCATTGAAACTTTTCACCCTCCTTGACAAAGATGGCTGCCATTAACCTGGCGCTGTCAGCAGACTAAATTCCCTCAGCTGCAAACACAGGATCTTTAGATTATCATTCGGGGCTTGCGACCTACCCCAGTTGCTTATGAAGCATCCCCACCTACCGACGCCGGGAATGGAGCTGAGGCAGCACACCCTCTCCCCTCTGGAAATGTTGGTCCCTGTCTAGGCCGGGAGCCTGGGACTGGAGTTGCACTGCTGGCAGTTGGAGAAGCCTAGGCCCCGGTCCTGGAAAAACGGTGAAAGGTAGGAAAATTATAGATGTTAGAGAAAAGATTTACAAATTAATTAACTTTTTTTAAAAACAATTTGTGCTTTAAAAGCAACTTTTCTTTTGCTGGAAATGTAGATTTGAAAAGAAACACGCTGAAAATGGGAAAAAGAAATGAACAGTTTGGAATCAAAATGGCGGCCACTCACCTCATTTCAGAACGATAAGGCCCGCCCACACACACACCAATTGGTTGACCGTCATGTCACCGAAGCGTAGGATTGACCAATCGTCCTGTCACTCAACTCTAGGAGGGCCCGCCCGCACGCACGACGAACCCGCCCCCGCCACGCAGCGATTGGTCGATCGTCGTGTCGCTCGATCGTACGGTTGTTCGACCTTGATGTCACTCTATGCTAATGAGCAGATAATGAGCGGAATTTTGATAGTTTTTTGGACACCGCGGTCGCAATTTTTGTCTTGCCGAAAAGTAAATACGCTTATGACCGTTCTGGTATCGTAAGCTTTCTTTTGATGTGACGCACGTGTAGGTACGCTCTATAACTTTAGAGTGTATAGCCAGACGGACAGACAGACAGACAGACAGATGGAAGGACAGACAGACAGACCGACCACTTTATTATATACTAGCTGAAGTGCCCGGCGGTGCCGAGGGATTTTTGAGGGCATGATGTTTTTGAAGAGAGAGAGATAGAGCGACTGCGGGGAAGGGGTAACGTGACTAGGGGGAAGAAAGAGCGTGACTGGGGGGAAAAGAGAGAGCGACAGAGAAAGAGAGAGTGCGACTGGGGGGCAGGGGGGATGGGGGAAAGGGAGGAGAAGGGAGGGGTGGGGGGAAGGGAGGGGGGAAAGGGAGGGGAAGGGAGGGGTGGGGGGAAGGGAGGGGGGAAAGGGAGGGGAGGGGGGGAAGGGGAGGGGGAAGGAGGGGGGAAGGAGGGGGGAAGGGGAGGGGGGAAGGAGGGGGGGGAAGGAGGGGGGGAAGGTGGGGAAGGGAGGGGAAGAAGGGGGGGAAGGGGGGTGCGGAAGAGGGGGGAAGGAAGGGAGGAGGAAGGGGGGAGGAGGGGGAGGGGGAGGGGAGGAGGGGTGAGGGGAGTAGCGGGGGAGGGGAGGGGAGGAGGAGCGGGGGAGGGGAGGGGGGAGAGGGGAGAGGGGGGAGGGGAGTGGGGGGAGGTGGGGGAAGGAGGGGGGAGAAAGGGAGCCAACAGACCCTCTCCCCTCTGCCGGCGATGGGAGGGAAGGGGGAAGGAGGGGGAGAGGGGGGAAGGAGGGGGGAGTTCCCGAGCCCCCGAGCCCCATCCCCTGATCTCCCGCCCCCCCCAATCTCCTGCCCCCCCTGCCCCCCGATCTCCCGCCCCCCGATCACCCGATGTCCCGCCCCCCGATCGCCCGATGTCCCACCCCCCGATGTCGCAAGCCCCACCCCCGATGTCCCGAGCCCCGCCCCCTGCCTTCCCGAGGCCTGATCTCACGAGGCCCGATCTCCCAACCCCCGGCTCCAATCTCCCGAGCGCCGATCTCCCGAGGCCTGATCTCACGAGCCCCGCCCCCCCAGCCCCGATCTGCCGAACCCCGATTTCCCAACCCCCGACCCCCACCCGAGCCAGCTTCAAGAGCAGAGAGAGAGACGCCGCCGCGCAGCCTACTGCGTGAGGCCCGGCCAGACTCAAGTCACGCGCGTTGACTCCTGCCCCATCCGCCATTACTAAGATGGTGGCGGTGGCGACGCTCGGCTCAGGCCCGCCCCTCCAGCCTTCTCAAAGATGGTGGTGATAGCGAGCCGCTTGTTGAGCGTGACGGGTGGTGCCTAGCTCGGGCGTGGCTGGGCAACAGAGGCCCAGGCTTACAGGCCTGGAAAAACGGTGAAAGGTAGGGAAATTCTAGATGTTAGAGAAAAGATTTACAAATTAATTAACTTTTTTAAAAAACAATTTGTGTTTTAAAAGCAACTTTTTTTTTGCTGGAAATGTAGATTTGAAAAGTAACACGCAGAAAGTGAGAAAAACAAAAGAAAAGTTTGGAATCAAGATGGCGGCGACTCACCTCGGTTCAGAATGATGAGGCCCGCCCACACATGCACCGATAGGTCAACCGTCAGGTCACTGAACTGTAGGATTGGTCAATCATCACGTCACTCAACTGTAGGATGGCCCGCCCGCAAACACAATGAGCCCGCCCCCACTCGATGCAAATGAGCGGATAATGAGAGGAATTTTTTACGTTTTTTGGATACCGTCGGCACAATTTTTGTCCGAGCAAAAAGTAAATATGCCGACAAGAGTCCCCTAATGATGAGCTTTCTTTTGATATAATATATGTGTAGGTACGCTCTATAACTTTTGATTGTATAGCCGGCCAGAGAGACAGACAGAGAGACAGACAGACAGAGAGACAGACAGAGAGATAGACAGATAGACATATCCTTTTATTTATATATATAGATTTCGATACCTCCTGTGTGAACAGCCCATGCTGTAATTACACGCTCCTTCCAGTGGTGATGCTGTAGAGCCTCAGTGTGACATCTCCAAGCTCCTCCGTCTGTACCACAGAGAAGACCAATCCACATCTCCGCTTCCTAAATTGCAATTTACCTCGATTCCTGACCATAAATAATAAAATTAAATCAAGTTATGTAAAGATGTATATTTTTAAGGTAGTTACCGATTGATCCATAGGGAAGATGAGGTGAATTTGACTCTCGCAGCGAGTTGCTATGGTCTGGAATGCGGCGCTTTGAAAGGGTGGTAGAAGCAGTTTCAATAGAAACTTTCAAAAGGGAATTGAATGAATAATTGAAGTGGAAAATATGTAAGGCTATGGGGAAGGAGCAGAGGAGTGGACTAAATGGAGGCTGCTTCACAGAGCTGGCACAGGAACGAATTTCTAGATCAACCAATCAAATTAATCAAACAGCTTCTTGAAAATAATTTCGATCATTTCTTTCATTATCTGAAATGTCTGATCCTCAAAATAAGCTTCTTAATAAAACACAAAATAATCTTTTTCGCATCAACAGCATTAAATCTATTGATTACATTGTTTTTTAATATTTATTTTATCGCCATCCATGAAGGTTTAACTTCAAAGCCTCAGCATGTCTCAAGAACCTGGGTTTACATCAATATATTTTAAGCTCAGAATAGTTGAATAAATCTTTCAAAGACATATCTACATTCCGAGTTGTTCGAATTTCTGCATCCCAGACAGCCACGTTTCATATTTGTCCCAATTACCTAACTCCAGAGCCGCTCTCTCTGCTCACAAACCTTTAGACCACATCGTCAGTGCTCCCTGATCCCAGGCCTGGCCCCAGTGCTCTACCACACTGAGATCCCCTATCATTTACCCAGGATCCTAATATTAATGCTAAACTGAGCGACCTCAATGTACACAGAAATATATTGATGATAAAACATGGAAACAATCCATTCCACCCAATCAATCAATGGCTTTCTTTATCCTCCACACGGGCAAATATCTCCAATCATATCGACCCGCCCTGTTCAAAATCTTTTGCGAATTTCAAGGTAATTGACAGAAGAACCAGAATCGACATGAGGAAACATTTTTTTGCACAGCGAGTTGTTGTTATCGGGAATGCAATCGCTGAAAAAGTAGTTGGGGCAGATTCAATTGTAAATTGCAAAAGAGAATTGGAAACAGCGATAACTGCTGCTGTAAAATCCGGCCCATGGGATAATTTGAAATAAATGAGAGTTTATTCTGCACCGTTACAAGTTTTAAATGTTCCTGCACAACTAATTTATAGCAGCGGGGAGTCTCTCACTTTATTTCCCATTAAACGGAGTCTACAAATGTTTCATGTGTAACTTGCTCGACCGTTTTTGTGGATGTTAGGGAAGTTCCATCTCTGAGCAGAGCCTGACACAGAGGGTTATCGTGGTTCTTTCCGGCACCAGTGACAAAGGGTAAAAAAGTAAGGAGTTCTTGCTGAGGGAATATGTGGAGTGAGGAGCTACATTAAAAACCATGCCTTCAAGGATGCAAATCTCACGATTATTACCCGAGCCACGTGCTAATTGCCGTAGAGTCAAACAGACCAGAAAGGGGAAGACGTGGCTTGATGAGTGTTGTGGGAGGGACGAGTTCCTTTCATGGGACACTGTTACCAGTACTGGGTGAAGGCCGTACCTGTACTGGGCTGAAACCAAAGTCCTAGTGGAAAGGATAAATAGCGTGTCAAAAATTAACGTTAAAATATTAAATGGGGTATGGGCAGGGCTCAGTCATAAGCAACAGCAAAAATGATAATTGAGCGATAAAAGCGTATATGAGCAGAGTTCAGGTCACCACAGTGACACACCAGGTGAAGGGAATACTAAAATAATTAAAGTAGTAACAGCAGAATTGATAAAAAAGAAACCTGTTAAGTTATCATAGAGTCATAACGGATGGAAAGGGGGCCATTCGGCCCATTGAGTCTTTGCCGGCTCTCTGTAGAGCAATCCAGTCAGTCCCATTCCCCCACTCTATTCCCGTAGCCCTGCAAGTTTATTTCCCTCAAGTCCCTATCCAGTCTCCCCTTGAAAACATTGAATGTCTTCACTTCCATCACTTCTGTCAGCAGCGAATTCCAGGTCATCACCACTCCTGGCTGGTCCAGTTAATTTTCTGGTCAATGGTAACCCCCAAGATGTTGATGGTGGGGGTTTTGGCGATGGTAATGCCGTTGAATATCAAGGGGCGGTGGTGAGTCTCTCATTATTTGGAGATAGTCATTGCCTGGCACTTTTGTGGCGGCAATGTTACCAGCCACTTATCAGCTCAAGCCTGTATATCATTCAGTTCTTGTTGTAGGCGGGCGTGAACTGCTGCATTATCTGAGGAGTTGTGAATGGTGCTGAAGACTGTGCAGTCATCAGCGAACATCCCCATTTCTGACCGTATGTTGGAGGGAAGGTCATTAATGAAGCAGCTGAAGATGTTTGGACCTAGGACACTGCCCTGAGGAACTCCTGCAGCGTTGTCCTGGGGCTTTGATGATTGACCAACGGTTGTAAAACGGTGTAAGAAAAACAGCATCACGTCAAAAGTTCAGCTTAGGGTCTCTTTCCCAAATAAGAGTTTTATATACTAAGGTATGGGGTATGAGAAATAAATCTAGTGAGTTGGAGGCTCACATTTGTCAAATGGATCCGCGATTGCTGATGACATAAAGCTAGGTGTGAAAGTAAGTTGTGAGGCAGGATGCAAAGATAATTCAAAGGGATATAACATGGCAGATGGAACATAACGTGGAGAAATGTGAAGTTATCCGGTTTGGTAGGAAAAATAGAAAGACTGAATATTTTTAAGTGGTGGGAGTTCGGGAAATGTTGGGATTCAGAGAGAACTGGGTGTCGTTATACACTGCAAGTTAGCATGCAGGTGCAGGAAGCAATTAGGAAATCAAATACTATGTTAGCTATAATTTTTTTAAAATAATGGATTACAATAGTGAATAAGTCGTACTGCAATTATATCAGTCCTTGGTGAGACCAGCACTGGAGTACTATGTAAAGTTTTGTTCTTCTTACCTAAGGAAGGAAATCCTTGCCTTAGACTAAGTGCAACGAAGGTCCAACAGACTGATTGCTTGGGATGAGGGTATTGTTCTATGAGGAGAGATTGAACAGAATAGTCCAATATTCCCTCGAATTTAGAAGAATGAGAGGTGATCTCATTGAAACATATAACCTTATTACAGGGCTTGACAGGGTAGATGCTGGGAGAGGTTTCCACTGGCTGGGGAGTCTAGAGCTAGGGCACACAGTCTCAGAATAAGGGGTTGGCAATTTAGGACTGAGATGAGGAGGAATTTCTTCTTTCAGATGTTTACGAATCTTTGGAATTCTCTACACCAGAAGACTGTGGGTGCTCAGTCGTTGAGTATATTCAAGACATAGATCAGCATAGTTTTGGATATTACCAGAATCAAGGGACACGAAGTTAGTGAGGGAGGGTGGAGTTGAGGTAGAATATCAGCCATCATCTCATTGAATGGCGGAGCAGGCTCGAGGGCCTGTATGGCCTACTTCTGATACCATTGCTTCTGTTCTTAAATACAGCTTTGAGGGCACTAATCGTACTTATTACTGGGACATGCAATAATCTGGTCATGATTGGGAGATGAATATTCGAGGGTATCTATTCTGTAGAAAGGTTAGGGAATCTGTAAGAGGAGGAGGGGTAGCCTTAATGTTTAAAGCTGTATTACAGCATTAGTAAGAGAGGATATAGGTAAGGGGAACAATCATCAGCCGGGACTCTGTGGTGGTAATTGAGGAATAAGCATGTACTTAAAGCTTTAATGGGAGTTGTCTACAGACTTCCCGATAGCAAGAATGATGATACAGAATATGTTAATTCAGAGATTATCGTGTATTATAGCAAAAGCATGGTTGTTCTATTTTGAAACTAAATTTCAGATGTAATGTGAAGAGCAGAGTAGCACAAGTCGGACATGTAGTGACTTTATTGAGTCCATGCAAGATAGTTTTCTGGAGCATTATGTGGAAGAACCAACAGGAGGGCCGGCCGTAGTAGGTTTAGTAATGAATAATGAGCCAGTCTTATTATTAATCTAACATTAAGAGAACTACTATCTAAAAGTGAGCAAAATATGATCGAATGCAAGGCTAGGTTCTAAAAGGAGAAATGTAACACAATTTTAAGATTCTACAGAAAGGTGTCAGAGAGAAACCAGGAATTTATAGGCCTGTTGTGGCGAAATAAAATTAATTAAATCCGCACACTAGTCTGTAAATGGTAAAACAGCCAAGCAGTTTATTTAAAACACAAAATTATTCAACAGTACAATACAAACAGTCCGTGGAGGTACCTAAAGGGCTGATCAGGGAGTTCAGCTTAGAGTTCCCGCAACTCGTTCCTGGCTGACTCCCCGATTGTCTTTGGTCTCCGGTATTTAAGCATACAAAAGCTGTGGCAGGCTATAGAGCGCGCGTCACTTTCGCTAATTGGCTGATTCCCTATCTCACATCACATAACCTTTCACCTATATTTATTGTCACATGATCACCTGTTGTTTTATTTCGTGACCCTTAGTAAAACCACATGTATGCATTTCTGTCTGACTGTGACTCGTGTGGTTTTACTTAACTCTAGGTTCCAATGCTTGTGGTTGGTGCTTCTGTACCTGTTTTATCTAATCTTGCAAAAACATCAAGACCTTGCGGTCAACATGTCTGAACTGTCTACACTGTTGCCTCGTGTGCAAGCTGCATTGTTAACCCTTTAATTTCTGAAGGGTGCCAGTGCTTTACTTCTGAGCCATCTGCAAAGCCTCTTTTGCCAGACAGAAATGCCTTGACTACTTATTCTTACCCATGAAGCTATGCTTCTACTAAGTGTGATTTCTAAAAATCCACTTCAAGACCCTTTAGTCTAATATCTGTTGTTGGGGAGTTATTGGAAACTATTCTTAAAGACAGCGTGACTGAGCACATCAACAATATCGAACTGTTTAGAGAGAGCCAACATAGATTTGTAAGTGGGAGGTCATTTCCAATGAAGCGATTTGAATTTTTTTGAGGAGATAACTAAAGTGGTAGTGAGGAAAAAGTATACTGATCCCAAAAGGCATGCGATAGGATTCCACATAAGAGTCTGTTTGCTCAAATTAACGTTCATGGAGTTGAAGGCAAATTGTTGAGGTAGTTAGGATACAGGTTATGCGGTAGAAGAGAGAGTAGGGTTAATGAGTACATACTCACATTGGAAGGAAGTGACTATTGGTGTCCCACTAGGAAGTGTGCTGGGACTTAAACAATTCACTTCATTTATTAATGTCTTCCATAAAAAATAGAGAGTCATATATCGAAGTTTGCCAATGAAACAAAGTGTGGTGGTACAGTAAGTAATGTAGACGGGAACATAACATTACGAAGATTTATTGATAGATTAAGTGAATGGCAAAACTGTGGCAGATAGACTTCAATACAGGTAAATATACATCTTGGACCAAAAAAACGGACAGATCTGAGTATTTTGAATGGAGGAAAGATAGGAACAGTGGAGGTCCTAACAGATTTAAGGTTCCATGTACAAAGATTATTAAAATGTATTAGACAGATACAAAATAATCATAACGGCTCATGGAATATTAGCATTTATAACTAGAGGGCTGTCAGGTAAAGGGTAGAATGTTTTGCCACAACTATATAAAACCCTGCTTAGGCCACATCTGGAATACTGTTCTGGAATAGGACATCGTGGATATCATGCTTGATCAGTTGGTCACACCGCAGGCAAAGGTTGGACAGGCAGAAAGGGAATGGTTGACCAACAGACAGAGTACTAGGCACAGGCAGGTAGTGCAGGGGCCCCCTGTGGACATCGCCCTCTCAGACAGATACACCACTTTGAGTACTGTTGGGGGGAAGGCTTATCAGAGGAAGGCAGCAGCAGCCAACTTCCTGGCACCAGGGGTGGCTATGCTGCACAGGACGGGAGGAAAAAGAGGGATAGAGATATAATAATAGAGGATTCTATTGTAAGGGGAATAGATTGGCGTTTCTGCGGTCGCAAGCGAGACTCCAGGAATGGTGTGTTGCCTCCCTGGTGCAAGGGTCAAGGATGGCTCAGAGCGGCTGCAGACCATCTTGGAAGGGGAGGGTGAACAGCCAGTTGTCGTGGTGCATATAGGTACCAACGATATAGGTAAGAAGCGGGATGAGGTCCTCAAAGCTGAATATAGGGAGTTAGGAGGTAAATTAAAAAATAGGACCTCAAAGGTAGTAATCTCAGGATTGCTACCATTGCCACGTGCTAGTCAGAGTAGAAATAGAAGGATATTTCAGATGAATACGTGGCTAGAGGAATGGTGCAAGGTGGAGAGATTCAAATTCCTCGGACATTGGAACCGGCTCTGGGGGAGGTCGAACCAGTTCAAACCGGATGGTTTGCACCTGGGCAGGGCTGGACCGATGTATTAGGGGCAGGGCAGGACCGATGTCCTAGGGGGAGTGTTTGCTAGTGCTCTGGGGGAGGGTTTATACTAAAATGGCAGCGGGTTGGGAACCTGAGCAGGGGGACAGAGGAAATGGAAACAAGGATAAAAGCAAAAGATAGGAAAGAGAGAAACAGAAGTGGCAGTCAGAGAAATCAATGGTTTAAATCAAACATGTCCACAGTAAATAATAATTCTAATAGGTCTAAGAGCATTAAAAAAACAAGCCTGAAGGCTTTGTGTCTTAATGCGAGGAGCATTCGTAATAAGGTGGATGAATTAGCTGTGCAAATAGAGGTAAAAGAATATGATTTGATTGGGATTAAGGAAACATGGCGCCAGGGTGGCCAAGGCTGGGAACTCAACATTCAGGGGTATTCAATATTCAGGAAAGATAGGCTTTGCTGGTTAAAGAAGTGATTAACACAATTGTAAGGAAAGATATTAGCTCTGATGATGTGGAATCTTTATGGGTAGAACTGAGAAATACCAAGGGGCAGAAAACGTTAGTGGGAGTGGTATATAGACCCCCAAACAGTAATGCGGAGGTTGGGGATGGCATTAAAAGGGAAATTAGAGAAGCGTGCAATAAGGGCACAGCAGTCATCATGGGTGAATTTAATCTACATATAGATTGGGCTAACCAAATTAGTAATAATACTGTGGAGGAGGAATTCCTGGAGTGTTTACGGGATGGTTTCCTGGACCAATATGTCGAGGAACCAACCAGAGATCAAGCCATCTTAGACTAGGTATTATGTAAAGAGAAAGTATTAATTAGCAATCTTGTTGTACGAGGCCCCTTGGGTCGGAGCGATCATAATATGATCGAATTCTTCATTAAGATGGAGAATGAAGTAGTCGACTCAGTGACTAGTGTCCTAAATTTAAATAAAGGAAGCTACAATGGTCTGAGGCGTGAGTTACGTAGGATTGATTGGGGAATGTCACTCAAAGGGTTCACTGTGGATAGGCAATGGCAAACATTCAAAGACCGTATGGATGAACTACAGAATTTGTTCATCCCAGTTTGGCATAAAAATAAAAAAAAGGTGACTTAACCATGGCTAACAAGGGAAATTAGGGATAGCATATGATCCAAGGAGAGGTCATATAAATTGGCCAGTAAATGCAGTAAACCTGAGGACTGGGAGCAGTTTAGGATTCAATAAAGGAGGACAAAGTGATTAAGAAAGGGAAAATAGAATATGAGAGTAAGCTTGCATGAAACATAAAAACTGACTAAAAGTTTTTATAGATATGTGAAGAGAAAAAGATTGTTGAAGTCAAGCATAGGTCACTTGCAGTTAGAATCAGAGGAATTTATAATGGGGAACAAAGAAATGGCAGACCAATTAAATCCACATTTTGGTTCTGTCTTCACAAAGGAGGACACAAATAACCTCCCAGAGATGTCGGGGAACATAGGGTCTGATGAAAGGGAGGAAATGAAAGAAATCAGTATTCGTAGGGAAATGGTGATAGGGAAATTGATGGGATTGAAGGCCCATAAATCCCCAGGGCCTGATAATCTACATCCTAGGGTATTAAGGAAGTGGCCCTGGAAATAGTAGATGCATTGCTGATCATCTTCCAACATTCGATGGAATCTGGAACAGTACCCATGGATTGGAGGGTAGCTGATGTTACCCCACTCGTCAAAAAAGGTGGTAGAGAAAATGGGAAATTACAGACCGGTAAGCCTGACATCGGTAGTGCGGAAAATGCTAGAGTCCGGTGTAAAAGATGTAATAGCAGGGCACTTGGAAAACAGTGACAGGATCGGACAAAGTCAACATGGATTTACAAATGGTAAATCGTGCTTGACTAATCTTCTGGAATTTTTTGAGGATGTAACTGGTAAAATAGATAAGGGCGAACCAGTTGATGTGGTTTATTTGGACTTTCAGAAGGCTTTCAATAAGGTCCCGCATAAGAGATTAGCGTGTAAAGTTAAGGCACATGAGATTGGGGCAAGTTATTGACTTGGATAGAGAACTGGTTGGCAAACAGAAAGCAAAGAGTTGGAATAAACGGGTCTTTTTCCGAGTGCCAGGCTGTGACTTGTGGGGTACTGCAGGGATCGGTCCTTGGACCCCAGCTATTCACATATGAAAGATTAATAGGTGAAATAAATTAAGTTTATTTTAGGATTGTAAAAGGAATAGTCCGGGACAAAATTAACAGTGACTTGGACAAGTTTGAATTAATTAAGGGAAGCCAGCATGGATTTGTTAAATGCAAATCGTGTTTAACACACTTGATTGAATTACTTTTTAATGATGCAACAGAGAGTCTTGATTAGGGCAATGCGGTTGATGTGGTGTACATGGAATTCAAAATGGCGTTTGAAAAAGTGCCACATAATAGGCTTGTCAGCAAAGTTGAAGCCCATGGAATAAAAGGGACAGTGGCAGCATGGATATGAAATTGGCTAAGTGACACGAAACAGGGAGTAGTGGTGAATGGTTGTTTTGTGGGCTGGAGGAAGGCACACAGTGGTGTTCTCCAGGGGTCGTGTCGTTACCACGACCACTGCATTCTTGATATATATTAATGATTTGGACTTGGATGTGAATGGCGCTATTTCAAATTTTGCAGATGTCACAAAACTTGGAAGTATAGTGAACAGTGTCGAGGACAGGGATAGATTTCAAGGGGATTAGACAAGCTTGTGGAATGGGCAGACACAGGGCAGATGAATTTTAATGCAGAAAAGTGTGAAGTGATATATTTTGGCAATATGAACTAAAGTGTGCAATTCTAAATTGGTTGCAGGAACAGAGAGACATGGGGATATATGTACACAAATGGTTGAAGATGGCAGGGAAGGTTGCGAAAGCGGTTAAAAAAGCATATGGGATCCTGTGCTTTAGAAATAGTGGAATAGAATACAAAAGCAAGGAAGTTATGATGAAGCTTTATAAAATACTGGCTCGGCCACAACTGGAGCATTGTGTCCTATTCTCGACACCGCACTTTAGGAAGGAAGTGAAGGCTTTCGAGAGGGTTCAGAAAATATTTACAGGGATGGTTCCAGGGATGAAAGACTTCAGCTACGTGGATAGACTGGAGAAACTGCTGTTGTTTTCGTTAGCGCAGAGAAGATTGAGAGTAGATTTCGTGCTGAAAATCGAGAGAGGTCTAGACAGTGTAGGTAGAGAGAAACTGTTACCATTGGCGGAAGGTTCGAGAACCAGAGGACACAGGTTTAAGGTGATTGGCAGAAGAACCAAAGGCTATATGAGGAGAAACTGTTTTACTCAGCGCGTGGTTTTGATCTGTAATGCCCTGCCTGAGCAGGTGGTGGAGGCAGATTCAATCGTGGCTTTCAAAAGGGAATTTGATAAGTACCTGATGGGAAACAAAATTGCATGGCTACGAGAAATGGGCGGGGAAGTGAGACCAGCTTAAGTGCTCTTGCAGAGAGCCGGCACCGGCTCAATGGATCGAAAGGCCTCCAAGATGTTAGGAAATAATTCTTCACGAATGTAGTGGTGGAAGTTTGGAACTCCCTCCCACAAAAAGCAGTAGATGCTAACGAAATTAATGATTTTAAATTGGAGATCGATAGGTATTTGCTGGCCAAGATTATTAAAGTATATGGAGTGAAGGCGGTTAGTTATAGTTAGGGTAAAGATCATCCCTGATCTAATTGAATGGTGTAGCAGGCTCAAGGGGCAGAATGGTCTATTCCTGTTCCTATGGTTCTATTTTAAACATACACTCCCTCCATCACTGGTGCACCGTTTCTGCAATGGATACTAACTACAAGATGAACTGCAGCAACTCGCCAAGGCTTCTTGGACGGCACCTCTCGTACCGTCAATCAGAACCACCGAGTAGGACCAGGACAGGAACCCCGTGGGAACGCCCAGCTTCCAATTTAATTCACACTGCATCCTGACTGGAACATATATTGGCATTCCTTCATCGTCACTGTGTCCAAATCCTGGAAATCCCTACCTAACAACATTGAGGGAGCACGTTTACCATATGTACTGCAGCGGTTCATAAAACAGCTCACATCACTTTCTTCAGAGCAACTAACTTTGGGCAAAAAATGCTGGCCTGGTTAGTGAAGCCCGTATCCGAAGAATTAATTCAAAAATCAGTGCAAATTTTCCTATTTATATCCATGTTATTTCACTGCAACCAAGAGATAGAATTTCATTGACTTATTTTAGCAAGTCTCAAATTTGGAATTTCAGCTGATCCTTGCCTTGTCCTGATTCATGCGGAGGTGAATATTTTCCCAGAGAATAGGAGAACTCTGGAAAAGGCGGCTGTCTCGTGCGGTGGACGCCTTCTCACTGAATTCCATCAAGAGAGAGCTGGACATGCTTTTGGCTGGGGCAGAGAGCACGCGTTACAAAACGCAGGTACTGCAGGGAACTCAGGACCAGAATGATCACCTGGATTAGTTTAAGTCGCCAAGATGGGTCGGAGAAGAATTTCCCACATTATTCTCCACAAATTGTCCTGGGTTTCGATTTGTCGCCTCTCAAAAGAGCTCACGTGGTTTTGGGTAGGGTGAAGGGTGAATATATTGGGCCTGAAATTGTGGTTGGAGACTTCCCGTGGGCAAAAGCCACTGAACCTCAAGTGAAGTTAGTATGCAGGTGCAGCAGGTGATCAGGAAGGCCAATGGAATCTTGGCTTTTATTGAAAGGGGGATGGAGTATAAAAACAGGGAAGTCTTGCTGCAGTTATACAGGGTATTGGCGAGGCCACACCTGGAATACTGCATGCAGTTTTGGTTTCCATATTTAAGAAAAGATATACTTGCTCTCGAGGCGGTTCAGAGAAGGTTCACTCGGTTGATTCCAGAGATGAGGGGGTTGACGTATGAGGCAAGGTTGAGTAGGTTGGGACTCTACTCATTGGAGTTCAGAAGAATGAGAGGCGATCTTATCGAAGCATATAAGATTGTGAGGGGGCTTGATCGGGTGGATGCGGTGAGGATGTTTCCACTGATGTGTGAGATTAGAACTAGGGGGCATAATCTTAGAATAAGGAGCTGCCCTTTCAAAACTGAGATGAGGAGAAACTTCTTCACTCAGAGGGTAGTAAATCTATGGAATTTGCTACCCCAGAGAGCTGTGGAAGCTGCAACTTTAAATAAATTTAAAATGGCGCTAAACATTTTCCTAGCAGATAAGGGAATTAAGGGTTACGGGGAGAGGGCAGGGAAGTGGAACTGAGTCTAGATTCAGATCAGCCATGATCCTATTGAATGGCGGAGTAGGCCCAAGGGGCCATATGGCCTACTCATGCTCCTATTTCTTATGTTCTTATGTTCTTATGAATTAGGCACCTTCCAGCTGCCTCGGGACCTATGAACATTTGCGCTCCTGGGTCTCTACGCATTTAAACAAAATACAAATTTACACAAATATTTAAGTTTTGAAAAATGCATTTAAACATCTTTAATGGTTCCGAAAATAACCTAACCTAATTTTTAAGGATTTTTCTGCTTAAATAATTTTACAAATATTTATTTAAATCCTTATGCTGTTAAAAGAAGGGTTTGCTATCGGTTTTACCAGGTTTAAGCTGGTCATTAGTTGGGCAAGAAACTCACTCTCCGCCAGTGAATTTCCATTTCCCAGGGATTCGTACGATCTGTCAAGCTGAAACTTGACATTGCCTGCGGAAACCTGGAATGTGCAGAGCATGTCCACGGTCAGAGGCCCCGGAAAATCCGGGCCAATGTGATACATCAGCATCCTCATTAGTCTGAGAACATTCAGCTCATATCAAACTGATTAGTTCGTTATATATTTAACTTTATTTCTTCTTTTTCCATACTGGTGAAGGGAATGAATGTTTAAGGTGATCGATGGGGTGCCACTGAAGCGGGCTACTTTGTCCTGTATGGTGTCGAGCTTCTTGAGTTTTGTTAGAGCTGCACTTATCCAGGCAAGTGGAGGGTATGCTATTGCACGCCTGACTTTTGCCTTGTAGATGGTGGAAAGGATTTGGGAAGTCAGCAGGTGAGTCACTCGTCACAGAATACCCAGCATCTGTCCTGCGCTTGCAGCTGCAATATTTATGTGGCTTGTTCAGAATGACCCCTGTACGAAAGCCTGATACTTAGAGCTATTTAGTAGACGAGAATCATATATGTATAAATTCAAGTGTAGCCATTGATCAACTAATATTACCCATAATTACACCTAGGTTACTTACATGCTAAGACTTGTTCAGAATGTAGCTGCAAGGACAGTCAGAAGCAGCTTTGACTAAGCTCGGATAATAAACAGCCACAGGCTGCGAGTGAATGTTAAATTTTTAAATGACGTATCCAAATGCTAAGTAGGAATTCGAGTTCACTTAACAAAACTAATTGCCAAGATAATTAAAAGTTAATTGGTATAAGGAACATAAAATGTGAGAGTTCATGGGAGATATGGTATCAATCTGGTAGATTGAAGTAAGATAGACTGGATACTGTCAAGCCTAGTGAAAACAGCGCTGACATGGGCTGGGCCCTTGGTATAAAGACTTATACTGCTTCTATCAGGGAGGCAGGAATCAAAAAGATATGGTAAATTCCAACGGGGTGAAGATCTACAAACAGGGTAACAAGACAGTAGGATAGGTTTGTGGAAAATACTGGAAAAAGGAGTGGACAAAATGCTACCGTTAGTCCGAGTGACAATATTTTAACCATTAGAACCAATTAAAGGTGATTTTGTTAAAGACCATATATGGACATTGGCCAAATCAGCTTTTGATAAGAAAACCGTTAAAACCTTGATACTCAAAAAATAACTGCAGACGGACTTACTGCGAGAAAAAAGGAACCGACTTAAGACGACGTCATCTGTGTCCGAGAGGCTCCAGAGACCAAGGGCTGCGAGATACTCGTTAAAACTATCGCCTAATGTTAAGTATATTACGCTGTAAGCTTAATAAATCTTGATCTACTGCTCAATCATACTGGCTGCTGCCTATTGGTGTCTTGTCCAAGAACTCTGAGAGATCAGTAAGGTCTTACACCCCCCATGATGTTGATGGCGATGGTGATGGAACCAGCATTGGTAAAGCCGTTGAATGTCAAAAGACTCTCTCTTGTTGAATATTGTCGTTGAGCGGCATTTGTTACTTACCAGTTAGCAGCCAAAACCTGAATGTTGTCCAGGTCTTGCTGAATGCGGGTCTGGATTACTTAATTATCTGAGGAGTTAGGAATGGAGCTGAGCACTGTGCAATCTTCAGCGATCATCCCCAATTCTGACCATATAATGGAGGGAAAGTCATTGCTGAAGCAGCTGAATATGGTAAGCCTAGGATGCTGCCCTGATGAACTCTTACAGCGATGCCCTGGGGCTGAGAAGATTGATCTCCAACAGCCACAACCAACTTCATTTGAGGCTAGGTATCACTCCAGCCAGTGGAGTGTTTACACCTGATTTCCATCTACGTCCATTTTATTAGACATCCTTGATGCCACACTAGGTCAAATGCTGCCTTGATGTCAAGGGCAGACACTCTCACCTCACCTCTCGAATTCAGGTCCTTTTTCTATCTTTGGACCAAGGATGTTCAGAGAGTTGGAAATGAATGGTCCTGGCGGAACCCAAACTGGGCATCGGTGAGCGGGTTATTAGTGAGTAAGTGCCACTTGTTAGCACAGTTGATGACAACTTACATCACTTTTCTGGTGATTGAGAGCAGACTGAGTGGGCGGTAATTGGCCGGGTTAAATTTGTCCTCTTTTTTGTCGACAGGACATCACTGGGCAGTTTTCCAAATTATCGGGTAGATGCCAGCGTTGTAGCTGTACAAGGCCAGCTTGGCCAGTGGCACGGCTAGTTCTGGAGCACAAGTCTTCAGCACGACAGACGGGATGTTGCGGGGCCCATAGCCTTTGCTGTATCCAGTGCGCTCAACCGTTTCTTGATATCACGTGCAGTGTACTAATTGGCTGAAGACTGGTTTCTGTGATGGTGGAGAACTCAGGAGGAGGCCGAGATGGATCATCCACTCGGCACTTCTGGCAGAAAATTGCAGCAAACGCTTCTGCCTTGCATTTTGCTCCAGTATTTTGGGCTCCGCCATAATTTAAACAAAGAGTGAACAACAACTGGAGTGGAATCCCAGGTAAATCAGTGGAGGGGGAAACTCTGGAAACATTGAAGAAATGATTGATGATGACACTTGGAGCGGACTCCCAGGTAGACCAGTGGAGGGGGAAGTTCTGGAAACATTGAAGAAATGATTGATGCTGACACTTGGAGCGGACTCCCAGGCAGATCAGTGGAGGGGAAACTCTGGAAATATTGAAGAAATGATTGATGCTGACACTTGGAGCAGACTCCCAGGGAGATCAGTGGAGGGGGAATCTCTGGAAACATTGAAGAAATGATTGATGATGACACTTGGAGCGGTCTCCCAGGTAGATGAGTGGAGGGGGACTCTCTGCAAACATTGTAGAAATGATTGATGCTGACACTGGGAGCGGACTCCCAGGTAGATCAGTGCAGGGGGAATCTATGGAAACATTGAAGAAATGATTGATGCTGACATTGGGAGCGGACTTCCAGGTAGATCAATGGAGGGGGAAACTCTGGAAACATTGAAGAAATGATTGATGATGACACTTGGAGCGGACTCCCAGGTAGATCAGTGCAGGGGGAATCTCTGGAAACATTGAAGAAATCATTGATGCTGACACTAGGAGCAGAGTTCCAGGTAGATCAATGGAGGGAGAACTCTGGAAATATTGAAGAAATTAATGATGATGCAAGTGAGGTCAGGTTGGAATGAAGCCATAAGGTCTCGAGCACATGTGATGTCCGGAACTGCGCCTGAATTTCCTTCCCCTACCACCGGCACTCGGCCATGACCGGGATCACCACTGGGTGGTGTCGGGTAAGGGGATGGGATATTGCAGGGAGGTGGTGTTGGCCTGGGCCGTGTAAATGAGCGGAATACAAAACTCGGCCTTTTCATTGAATAACAGGTTTCCAATTGTTAAACCCGACAAACCGAAGACTGTTGAACAACAGGGCGCAGAGAGAGCAGGCACCGTGCAGGGGGGTCATAAACCATTCGGTCGCTTCCTGCCCTCTCAGAAGAACCAGTTTCCAAAATGATTAATACTGACCGGCTTATTAACAGCAAACAACGTGAGGGGTAATGATCCCCAAATGGAACTCCTTGAAGCGGCAAAAACCCACAGCTTTAAAGGGTCCGTTTTCCTTCCCTCCAGGCCCAGTGTTTCTGTTCAGCCTGTGTCCAAAGTGAATGGTATAAACTCCCAATTGTTATTAAGATCCCATCAACAAACACACCATCAACTATTTTGACATACTGAGCAGTACAGATAGATCCTGTATTCATTTCACACTCACTCACACTGCCTTTGACAAAATTGTGTAACATGAGACACTTACACCACGTTAAACTGCTCCATATTGCCGCCCTCACCATTTGGATAGACCGAGGCATTCTCTGGATGCTATGTTCGCCATTTTTTCCCGATTTCTATTTGCTGTCTCCTATGAATATCTTTTGTTACTGCCATCCAGATCATCTGTGTAAAAATAACAAGAACCTCAGCAGAAGTATTTCGGACACTTCACACGGCGCCTCCTTCCATTCTTAAGATTCCCATTGACAGATGCTCTCGATCACCTCTCTTTAATATATTTTCCCTGGCAGAGTTTGCCATCTCTGCGCCGCCCTTGTGGTGCTTGATTCGGACTGTACAGACAGTGTGAGAGGGATCAACAGACAGGGATTTTTTGTTACATCTTTGCTTTTGTTTCCTCCAGACGCGATGATTCCAATACTCACCTGACCGTCCTCCCATCTTCCACCCGCTGTAAACTTCAGCTCTATCAAAACTCTGCTGCCTGTGTCCTAACTCGCACCAGGTCCCGTTCACCATTACCCATGTGCTCGCTGGCCTACATAACTCCCAGTCCAGCAACAACTCGATTTAAATTTCTTGCGTTAATTCCATCCATGGAACGTCTATCACTATCTCTGAAAGCTCCTCCAGCCCAAAAATCTTCCCAGAACTCTGTATTCCTCAGATTCTAACACCTTGTTAACCCCGATGGGCTTCGCTCCAACATAGTGGGCCGTGCCTTCAGCCGTCTGGGTCCCAAGCTCTGGCAGTCCCTCCCTAAACCTCTCCACTGCTTCACCTCTCATGCCACATTTAATACGCGACTTAAAACCTACCTCTTTGACCAACATTTTGGTCACTTGTCCTAACCTCTCCATACATGCCTCAGTGTCAAATTGTGTCCACTGTCGCTCCTGGGATCCGACTTGGGATGTTTCGCTACGTTAAAGTCACTGAATCTATGTGGTCCAAATTGATTTCTGGTCCCAGAATTCAGTATATGATCATTATACGAAGCAACATCATTTGATATTGAACCTCCTGAGTCCGACCCATCAACAGGCCTTCACTGGGCCATCCGCGTCTCTCTCCACAGGAGCCAGTAACCTAAAGTATCACAGGGCGAATGGATCAAATCGAAGTATTAGAAGTCTCTCTCATGCACACAGGGGCACTCTTTAGCTCCAATTTCAATCTATATATTTCAGTTTATTTCTGTCCCTCTGTCTGTTACTTTCTGTGTCCCAGTATCTCTCTCTCACTATCACTTCGCGCTACTTCACAAAAGCAACAACACCTTGCATTGATTAGGCCGCATTTGGGGTGTTAGTCCTGGCGATGCACAAAGTTTAGCGTCAGGCACAACTTAGTGCCACCTAGCGCGATATTGGGTTGCAGCGCCCCTAAAGGTGATTGCGGCACGCTACTCTTAAAGTGCTAACCCGGTGGCGCAACCCAATTTCGCGGCGGCGGGGCGCAGTAAGGGTGCTGTCAATAATCACTTTCTCTGAGACACAGTGGCAACAGCCACCTCTTAAAGGGGCAGGTCAATTGGCATCACCAGACACACTCCCTGCCTTGTAGGCCTTCAAAGTGGTGGGAGCCTACCTGTGGCGCCCCAGCCTAGCAAGACATGGAAAGGGTGAAGCAGAGGGCGGAACGCCTTACTGATGGGTCATTGGATGCTTTGGTTGGCGCAGTGGAATCAAGGCCAAGGAAGATGGTCGGAATGTGATTTATGTTTTGGAAAGTCTCCCGGGTGTGAGAGGCAGTTATGTGTCAGTGTATTAGTTTTGCTTTCTTTTGCCATAGCTTTCTCATGTTTGAAGGAACCACATTTTGTGTAATGAAACACTTTCTTCATTTTCAATTGCCATGCCTGCTATTTAAATGCATCTTGCCCTTCACAGGCTTGGGGGTATCAGACCGGTTCCATTCCTGTTCTTGTAATGGCAGCAAGCATTCCGTGAGAGGGGCCTAGAAGCTACTTCTGATCAGCCTCTGATGCGCAGCCTGAGAAGAGCCGCTCGCGTAGAAGTTCAGGCCAGCAGCCATCTTCTCACCCACGGACAGCGATGTCATGCACCTTATCTGAGGCTGCAGATCTGACAGAAGCTGCTGCCACCGCTCAGTCACGACCTCCTTTCTAAATCGCAGCCTTCTGTCACACTGCTCCTCCGGCATGTTCATGTAGGACAACTGCTGTCGGATAACCCTGCCAGCGTAAGGTCTGCTGTGGCGACATCTGTTCACCCTCCTCTGTCAGGCCATGCCCGCCCCCCTCTCCCTGCATCTCAGTGACTTTCCAGATGATTCAGCAGCAGGATGTTCCCCTCCAATGCAGCCCCCATAATAAGTGCCCACAGGAAGGTTCCGCATTGTCAAGGCTCACCAACAGCAAGGTGATGGTCAGAAGGCTGAACGTCGTCTGCCTGCGCTGGCTCAGTGGTCAAATGGCTCTCAGTGTGCAGCTCAGCAACTCTTTGCAGCTCTCGTGGAAGTTCTGCTCCAAAAATAGCTGCCGCTTTTAAACCACACCAGTCCCCTTTAAATAACGTTCCTCCAGCCCGAGAGTGACATGGTAAGGTCCAGGTAAGCTGTCACTATTAGCGCCAGGTGCTACGGAGGGGGGCGCCACTGAATTTCTGGGCCGGTGCGCCCAAAAGGCGTTGAACACAAATGATGTCATAATCAGCCTGCGCCCATGAGCGGGTGCTGAGATTTAGCGCCAGCGCTAAATGCATGCTCAAAATGGGGCGAGGCGCTAGGCGCATTGCGCCCGCCTGGAAATTGGCTATCGCCCCACTTCTCGGCCTCTTTAGGCGTTAATCGGTGGCGCTAACAGCCGAATTTCTCCATAGAGTTATACAGCACAGAAGAGGCCCTTTGGCCCATCGCGTCCGCGCCGGCCATCAAGCGCTGTCTAATCTAATCCCATTTTCCCGCATTTGGTCCGTAGCCTTGTATGCTATGGCGTTTCAAGTGCTCATCCATATGCTTCTTGAATGTTGTGAGGGTTCCTGCCTCTACCACCCTTTCAGGCAGTGAGTTCCAGATTCCAACCACCCTCTGGGTGAAAAAGTTTTTCCTCAAATCCCCTCCAAACCTCCTGCCCTTTACCTTGAATCTATGACCCCTTGTTATTGACCACTCTACTAAGGGGAAAAGTTCCGTTCTATCTACCCTATCTATGCCACTCATCATTTTGTACACCTCAGTCAGGTCCCCCCTCAGCCTTCTCTGCTCCAAGGAAAAAAATCCCAGCCTGTCCAGTCTTTCTTCATAGCTGAAGCCCTCCAGCCCAAGTAACATCTTGGTAAATCTCCTCTGCACCCTCTCCAAAGCAATCACATCCTTCCTATAGAGTGGCGACCAGAACTGCACACAGTACTCCAGCTGTGGCCTTACCAGCGTTTTGTACAGCTCCATCATAACCGCCCAGCTCTTATATTCTATGCCTCGGCTAATGATGCAAGTATCCCATATGCCTTTTTAACCACCTTATCCACCTGTTCTGCTGCCTTCAGGGATCTATGTACATGCACACCAAGGTCCCTCTGATCCTCTGTCTTTCCCAGGGTCTTACCATTCATGTGGAGTGGGCCTTTGGCATCACGGTAGCATCCCCGCCGCTGGGCCAGAAGCTGTAGGGTTTCGAACCCCGCTCCAGACAGTCCCGGCAAGTGGTGTCGGAGCTCCGGCTCTAAATTCTGGGCTGACATCCAGCGGGATACTTGCGTGTGTGGGTGCCCCCGCTCTCGTATGGGTTGTGGAGCTCGTAAAAACATCCCGCCATAGGACTAACCACTCTAATGGCTGGTACAAAGATGGTCACGGTCACGGAAAGACCGTTAATCACGGCCAGAAATCCTTCCACCACTTCATACAGTTCCCCAAAGGGAACAGTATGAAGAGACGTACGACGATGACCATTGATTGTGTATTCCCTTGCCTTGTTAGTCCATCCAAAATGCATCACCTCACAATTTTCAGGGTTAAATTCCATTTGCCACTGTTCTGCCCATCTGAGCAACCCATCTATATCGTCCTGTAGCCTGAGGTTTCCCTCCTCGCTATTTACCACCCCACCAATTTTCGTGTCATCTGCGAACTTACTGATCATACCTTTTACATTCACATCCAAATCATTAATGTAGACCACAAACAGCAAGGGACCCAACACCGATCCCTGCGGTACCCCACTGGACACAGGCTTCCAGTCACAAAAACAACCTTCCACCATCACCCTCTGCCTTCTGCCACTAAGCCAGTTTTGGATCCAAGGTGCCAATGCACCCTGGATCCCATGGGCTCTTACCTTCCTGACCAGTCTCCTATGTGGGACTTTATCAAAAGCCTTACTGAAATCCATGTAAACCACATCCACCGCACTACCCTCATCCACACACCTAGTAACACCCTCGAAAAATTCAATCAAATTGGTCAGACATGATCTTCCCTTGACAAAGCCATGCTGGCTATCCCTAATTAATCCTTGCCTCTCCAAGTGGAGACTAATTCTGTCCCTCAGAATGTTTTCCAATAATTTCCCCAGCACTGATGTTAGGCTCACTGGCCTGTAATTCCCTGGTTTATCCCTACTACCCTTCTTGAACAATGGTACTACGTTAGCTGTTCTCCAGTCCTCTGGTACATCCCCTGTGGCCAGAGACGTTCTGAAAATTTGTGTCAGAGCCCCTGCAATCTCCTCCTTTGCCTCACATAGCAGCCTGGGATACATCTCGTCCGGGCCTAGGGATTTATCCACTTTTAAGCCTGCTAAAACCGCTAGTACCTCCTCCCTCTCGATGGTAATGGGGCAGAAATTAGGATCGGGGGCTTGCCGCGCATGCAAGCCCCCGATGTGCACTTACCTGACGCACCGGCCATTCAGCTCCAGGGACGCCTGGAATTCCTGTTTGCAAATGATGACTCCCGGGCAGCGTGTGATGTTACGCCGCCCAGGAGTGCAGCCAGCGCGAAGCCTGTAGCATGCAGTGCAAGTGAGACACGCCCCTTGAGGTCTCATTTTAATAGGACACGCCCATAATCTTTGCTAGCAGCTGGAGAGGAATCTTTGTTACAGAGCAGAAGTGCAGGTAGGTTATGTGTATTTTTATCAATGTTTTGGTAACTTTTATAAACTTTTAAAAACGTTTGAATGATTTTGATGACTCTGAAATAGTTTTAAAGAGAATTGAAGCTATTTGAGCAGTTTTAAAAGCCTTGAAAACATTCTTTTCATTCTGTTCAGTTAATGAGCCAAGTGAGATGGCTGGAATGACCACATTTAACGTGATTAAAAGAACTCAGAACTTCACTGAGGATGACCTCAGCAATCTCCTCAACGAGGTGGAGGCGAAGCACCTGCACATCATGGGGAATGAGCAGTCGAGGGCACTGCGAAAAGTTCAGATGGCAGCATGGTCGGAAGTTGCACAAGCTGTCAGCGTGAGCTCCACCATTCAACGTACAGCGGAACAATGTCGCAAGAAATTCAGTGACTTGTTGTGATCTGTCAGGGTTTGTACAGTTTTAACTAAAGTTTATTGTTACATTGCAAAGAGTTTAAGTTAACTTGATTTCAAAAGGCTTCTGCATTTAATTTTCTAAAGTTACTTCTTGGTAAAGTCACCTGAGCTAGCAATAAAACGTTATGGCTTTGGGGCCAGCTCAGGGTTACCTATTGTTCTCTTATCTTGATTCCAGTGCTTTGAGCTGTAAAACTTGAATCAGAGATTTTAAGAAACACCCAACCCAGTCTTCAACGCCTTTGCTGACCTTGTCAGAAATGCAACTGTTTGATTCTCTTTTTTCTTCTGTAATTTCAGAGAAAGAGTTCTCACAATGCCTGGGAACGCACACGCACAGGCGGTGCTGTTGCCATGCTGAGGGTTTTGACCGGGCCCTTGCATGTAGCTCTGGAGGGCTCCAGTCACGGGCATTGAAAAGGCGCAAGAAACGTTAGGGTGTCACCATCAGCCCACTCCGCCTCCTTCAACCCTCAGTCACAGAGGCCAGTGGCCAAATCGTTAAATTGTTATATTTTTCATTTTATTGAAATGTTAAATGTTTTCTTACATATTTAAATTCAAATGTTTATTTCTGAATAAAAGGATATGTAACCTTTTCGTTTCAGCAGTACACCCAGCAATCAATGTTAAAAGAATTTAAACATTTAGTTTATTTCAAAAAGTTTGACAACAACTATTACAAAAGTAGAAAATAGCTAGTTCCCACCTTGAATGTCTGTATTGCAGTGAGACAGTAAAAGTAATTACTGTAAAATGATTACACTTTTTTCTAACAGTTAGCATTTTGCACAAGTTTGAAAACGTTAAAAGAGGTAGTAAGCATCTTAAATTTTGTAATTTCACTAGGAATCAAACACAAATGACTTAAACCTTTTTGCAAAGTGATTTCAAAACTGTTAACGTTAATATTTTTAAATTGCATAAAAGAGGTCCTTAACATCCTGAATGTCTTACTTGCACAAAGAAAGAAAGACAAGTAAAAACGAACTGTTTCCAATATTTCTTCCTCATTGTTCATGGTTAGAATTTTTTTTAAAAACAGAAGCGCTACTTAAAATATACAAGTTATTCACTTTATACTTAGAAACTGAAGATGAAAAGTGTTTGATGATACAATAAAAGATCACTGTTTCGCTTTAATATGTGTCTGCTTCTGTCTTTGCCTTGCGGGGGGAGGGGTAGGTACATGGCGTAACTACCGCGTGAAGGTCATAGAGTCATAGAGTTATACAGCACGGATAGAGGCCCTTCGGCCCTTCGTGTCTGCGCCGGCCATCAAGCCCTGTCTAATCTAATCCCATATTCCAGCATTTGGTCCGTAGCCTTGTATGCGATGGCATTTCAAGTGCTCATCCAAATGCTTCTTGAATGTTGTGAGCGTTCCAGCCTCCACAACCCTTTCAGGCAGTGAGTTCCAGACTCCAACCACCCTCTGGGTGAAAAAGTTCTTTCTCAAATCCCCTCTAAACCTCCCGCCCTTTACCTTGAATCTATGCCCCCTAGTTATTGACCCTTCTACTAAGGGAAAAAGCTCCTTAGTATCCATCCTATCTATGCCCCTCATAATTTTGTACACCTCAATCATGTCCCCCCTCAGCCTCCTCTGCTCCAAGGAAAACAAACCCAATCTGCCCAGTCTCTCTTCATAGCTGAAGCGCTCCAGCCCTGGCAACATCCTGGTGAATCTCCTCTGCACCCTCTCCAAAGCTATCACATCCTTCCTGTAGTGTGGCGACCAGAACTGCACACAGTATTCCAGCTGTGGCCTAACCAGTGTTTTATACAGCTCCATCATAACCTCCTTGCTCTTATATTCTATGCCTCGGCTAATGAAGGCAAGTATACCATATGCCTTTTTTACCTCCTTATCCACCTGTTCCGCCGCCTTCAGGGATCTGTGTACTTGCACACCCAGATCCCTCTGACCCTCCGTCTTGCCTAGGGTCTTACCATTCATTGTGTATTCCCTTGCCTTGTTAGTCCCCCCAAAGTGCATCACCTCGCACTTTTCCGGGTTAAATTCCATTTGCCACTGTTCTGCCCATCTGACAAACCCATCTATATCGTCCTGCACACTGAGACTACCCTCCTCGCTATTTACCACCCTACCAATTTTTGTATCATCCGCGAACTTACTGATCATACCTTTTACATTCATATCCAAGTCATTAATGTGGACCACAAACAGCAAGGGACCCAGCACCGATCCCTGTGGTACCCCACTGGCCACAGGCTTCCAGTCACAAAAACAACCTTCGACCATCACCCTCTACCTTCTGCCACTAAGCCAGTTTTGTATCCAATGTGCCAAGGCACCTTGGATTCCATGGGCTCTTACCTTCTTGACCAGTCTCCTGTGCGGGACTTTATCGAAGGCCTTACTGAAATCCATGTATACCACATCCACTGCGTTACCCTCATCCACACACCAAGTCACCCCCTCAAAAAATTCAATCAAATTAGTCAGACATGATCTTCCCTTGACAAAGCCATGTTGACTATCCCTGATTAATCCTTCCCTCTCCAAGTGGAGACTAATTTTGTCCCTCAGAATTTTTTCCAAAAATTTTCCTACCACTGATGTTAGGCTCACTGGCCTGTTGTTCCCCGGTTTTTCCCTACTCCCCTTCTTGAATAATGGTACTACATTAGCGGTTCTCCAGTCCTCTGGCACATCCCCTGTGGCCAGAGAGGTTCTGAATATATGTGTTAGAGCCCCTGCAATCTCTTCCTTTGCCTCACACAGCAGCCTGGGATACATTTCGTCCGGGCCTGGGGATTTATCCATTTTTAGGCCTGCTAAAACCGCCAATACCTCCACCCTCTCGATGTTAATATGTTCGAGCATATCACAGTCCCCCCGCCCTATTTCTATGTCTACATCGTCCCTCTCCATAGTGAAAACAGATGCAAAAAATTCATTTATAACCCCTCCTACATCTTCCAGCTCCACACACAGATTGCCACTTTTGTCCCTAATGGGCCCTATTTTTTCCCTAGTTATCCTCTTACCCTTAATATACTTATAAAACATCTTAGGATTTTCCTTTATTTTGCTCGCCAGTGTTATTTCATGGCCCCTCCTTGATCTCCTAATTTCTTTTTTAATATCCCCCTGCACTTTTTGTACTCCTCTAGGGCTTCCTCCGTCTTTAGCCTTTTGTATCTGCCAAAAGCCCTCATAGAGTCATAGAGTCATAGAGTTTTACAGCACAGAAAGAGGCCCTTCGGCCCATCGTGTCTGCGCCGCCCATCCATCCCTGTCCAGTCTAATCCCATATTCCAGCATTTGGTCCATAGCCTTGTATGCAATGGCATTTCAAGTGCTCATCCAAATGCTTCTTGAATGTTGAGGGTTCCTGCCTCTACCACCCTTTTAGGCATTGAGTTCCACATTCCAACCACCCTCTGGGTGAAAAAGTTCCTCCTCAAATCCCCTCTAAATCTCCTGCCCCTTACCCTGAATCTATGCCCCCTTGTTATTGACCCCCCTACTAAGGGGAAAAGTTCCTCTTTGTCTACCCTCTCTATGCCCCTCATCATTTTGTACACCTCAATCAGGTCCCCCCTCAGCCTTCTTTGCTCCAAGGAAAACAACCCCAGCCTGTTTAGTCTTTCTTCATAGCTGAGGCGCTCCATCCCAGGTAACATCCTGGTGAATCTTCTCTGCACCCTCTCCAAAGCAATCACATCCTTCCTATAGTGAGGCGACCAGAACTGCACACAGTACTCCAGCTGTGGCCTCACCAGCGTTTTGTACAGCTCCATCATAACCTCCCTGCTCTTATATTCTATGCCTCGGCTAATGAAGGCAAGTATCCCATATGCCTTTTTAACCACCTTATCTACTTGTTCCGCTGCCTTCAGAGATCTATGTACATGTACACCGAGGTTCCTCTGACCCTCTGTACTTCCTAGGGTCCTACCACTCATTGTGTATTCCCTTGCCTTATTTGTCCGTCCAAAATGCATCACCTCGCACTTTTCAGGGTTAAATTCCATTTGCCACTTTTCCGCCCATCTGACCAACCCGTCTATATCGTCCTGTAGCCTGAGGCTTTCCCCCTTGCAACTTACCACCCCACCAATTTTCGTGTCATCTGCAAACTTACTGATCATCCCTTTTACATTCTCATCCAAATCATTTATGTAGATCAGAAACAACATGGGACCCAGCACCGATCCCTGAGGTACCCCACTGGACACAGGCTTCCAGTCACAAAAGCAACCTTCGACCATCACCCTCTGCCTCCTGCCACTCAGCCAGTTTAGGATCCAACGCGCCAAGGCACCCTGGATCCCATGGGCTCTTACCTTCTTGACCAGTCTCCTATGCGGGACTTTGTCAAAAGCTTTACTGAAGTCCATGTAAACCACATCCACAGCATTTCCCTCATCCACCTCCCTAGTCACCCCCTCGAAAAATGCAATCAGATTTGTCAGACATGATTTACCCTTGACAAAGCCATGCTGACTATCCCCGATTAATCCTTGCCTCTCCAAGTGGAGACTAATTTTGTCCCTCAGAATTTTTTCCAATAATTTCCCTACCACAGATGTTAGGCTCACTGGCCTGTAATCCCCTGGTTTATCCCTGCTACCCTTCTTGTATAATGGTACTACATTAGCTGTTCTCCAGTCCTCTGGTACATCCCCTGTGGCCAGAGAGGTTCTGAAAATTTGTGTCAGAGCCCCTGCAATCTCCTCCTTTGCCTCCCACAGCAACCTGGGATACATCTCGTCCGGGCCTGGGGATTTATCGACTTTTTGGCCTGCTAAAACCGCTAGCACCTCCTCCCTCTCGATGCTAATATGTTCAAGTATGTCACAATCCTCTTGCCCGATTTCTATGTCTGCATCGTCTTTCTCCATAGTGAACACAGATGCAAAAAATTCATTTAAAACCCCGCCTACATCATCTGGTTCTACACACAGATTGCCACTTTGGTCCCTAATGGGCCCTACCCTTTCCCTGGTTATCCTCTTGCCCTTAATATACTTATAAAACATCTTAGGATTTTCCTTTATTTTGCTCGCCAGTGTTATTTCATGGCCCCTCCTCGCCCTCCTAATTTCTTTTTTAAGTATGCCCCTGCACTTTTTATACTCCTCTAGGGCTTCTTCCGTCTTTAGTCTTTTGTAACTGCCAAAAGCCCCCCTTTTATTTCTAATGCATTTTTGTATCTCCCTTATCATCCAAGGTTCCCTTTGCTTGTTAGTCCCACCCTTGACCTTTACAGGAACATGTTGGCGCTGTACTCTCTCTATTTCCCTTCTGAAAGTCTCCCACTGTTTTGATGTGGATTTTCCTATAAGTAGCTGCTCCCAGTCCACTTTGGCCAGATCCTGCCTTATCATATTAAAATCGGCCTTCCCCCAATTTAGAACCCTTATTTCCGGGCCGTCTTTGTCTTTTTCCATGACCACCTTAAATTTCACCGAATTATGGTCACTGTCGCCAAAATGCTCTCCTACTGATACTTACACCACTTGCCCGGCTACATTCCCCAGAATTAGGTCCAGTACCGCCCCCTCTCTTGTAGGACTTTCTACATATTGGCTCAAAAAGCTCTCCTGGATGCACTTTAAGAATTCTGCACCCTCTAAGCCTTTCACACTCTGACTATCCCAATTTATATTGGGGAAGTTGAAATCCCCCACTATTATTACCCTATTATTTTCACACTTCTCTGAGATTTGCCTACATATCTGTTCCTCTATCTCCCCCTGACTGTTTGGGGGCCTATAGTACACTCCCAGCAAAGTGCTTGCCCCCTTTTTGTTTTTAAGTTCTACCCATATGGCCTCATTTGAGGAACCCGCTAATATATCATCCCTCCTTACAGCAGTAATTGACTCCTTAATTAATATCGCAACACCCCCTCCCCTTTTACACCCCCCTCTGTCTCGCCTGAAGATTCTATACACCGGAATATTGAGCTGCCAGTCCTGACCCTCCCGCAACCATGTCTCCGTGATGGCAACAATATCGTACTCCCATGTGTTCAACAACAACTTCAGTTCATCCACCTTATTTGCAAGACTCCTTGCATTAAAATAAATGCCTTCCAGCCCTGCCATATTCCCTTTTGCCTTCACATATTTGCTCTGCCTTCCCAGCTGACTTGTTTTTTCATCTGTATTTGGCTGTAAATCACCCCCTACTATAGCTCCACTCTGTACCCATCCCCCTGCCAAGTTAGTTTAAACCCCCCCCAGCAGTGCTAGCAAACCTCCCCGCAAGGATATTGGTTCCCCTCTGGTTCAGGTGTAAACCGTCCGACTTGTACAAGTCCCACCTTTCCCAGAAGCAGACCCAGTGATCCAGGAAACTAAAGCCCTCCCTCCTGCACCATCCCTTTAGCCACGCATTCATCTGTTCTATCTTCCTATTTCTATACTCACTAGCACGTGGCACCGGGAGTAATCCAGAGATTACAACCTTTGAGGTCCTGCTCTTTAATCCTTCACCTAGCTCCCTAAATTCTTGCTGCAGGACCTCATCCCTCTTTTTACCTATGTCGTTGGTACCAATGTGGACCACGACCTCTGGCTGTTCACCCTCCCCCTCCAGAATGACCTGCAGCCGCTCAGTGATATCCTTGACCCTGGCACCAGAGAGGCAACAAACCATCCTGGATTCACGTCTACGGCCACAGAAACGCCTATCTGTTCCCCTTACTATAGAATCCCCTACCACTATTGCTCTCCCACTCTTTTTCCCCCCTTCCTGGGCAGCAGGAGCACCCCCAGTGCCAGGAAGTTGGCTGCTGCTGCCTTCCCCTGGTGAGTCATCCCCCTCAACAGTATCCAAAGCGGTATACTTGTTTGAGAGGGGAATGGTCACAGGGGTCTCCTGCACTACCTGCCTGCTTCTATTGCTCCGCCTGGTGGTCACCCATTTCCTGTCTTCCTGTGCATCCCTTCCCTGCGGTGTGACCAACTCACTAAACGTGCTATCCACGACCCTCTCAGCATCGTGAATGCTCAACAACCCATCCACCCGCAGCTCCAGCGCCTCAATGCGGTCTGCTAGTAGCTGCAGATGGATGCATCTCTGGCACACGTGGTCATCAGGGGCACCGGGGTCCCTGAATTCCCACATAGAGCAAGAGGAGCATATCACGGGGCTGGGCTCACCTGGCATGACCTTCCCTTTACTTAATTTAAATTAATTTACTATCACCAATTAAAATTATCTCTAAGGCGCTTGTACAGTCTACCAACAGTCCTTGCTACACCAGAAAAGACCCTAGTAACTCTAAACTACAGAGTTAAAGTTTAAAAAAGAGAAATACTCACCAACCAATCACTTACCTGCTCCGTGGTGACGTCACACACTGATTACTTTTTACCTCTCTCCCCGCTGCTGAGTTGGTAAGCCTCTGCTGGTCGCTGGTTTTTATACCGGGCTCCTCCTCTGCTGCTCCCGCTGCTCCGACTGGTCTCGGGCCTCTGCTGGTCGCCGGTTTTTATACCGGGCTCCTCCTCTGCTGCTCCCAATCCATTCTCATATATCCCCTGACATCCAAGGTTCCCTGTGGTTTTTGGAACCACCCTTGACCTTTACTGGAACATGTTGCCATTGTATGATCTCAATCTCCCTTCTGAAAGCCTCCCATTGCTCCGATGCGGATTTTCCTACAAGTAGCTGATCCCAGTCCATTTTGGCCAGATCCTGCCTTATCCTATTAAAATCGGCCTTCCCCCAATTTAGAACATTTATTTCCGGCCCATCCCTGTCCTTTTCCATGACCACCTATAATCTCACCATATTATGGTCACTGTCACCAAAGTGCTCACCTACTAGCACTTCTTCCACTTGGCCGGCCACATTCCCTAGAATTAGGTCAAGTACCGCCCCCACTCTTCTAGGACCTTCTACATGCTGGCTCAAAAAGCTCTCCTGGATGCACTTTAAGAATTCTACTCCCTCTGTGCCTTTCACACTCTGACTATCCCACTTAATATTGGGGAAGTTGAAATCCCCCATTATTATTACCCTATTATTAGCACATTTCTCTGAGATTTGCCTACATATCTGTTCTGCTATCTCCCCCTGACTGTTTGGAGGCCTATAGTACACTCCCACCAAAGTGCTTGCCCCCTTTTTGTTTTTAAGCTCCACCCATATGGACTCATTAGAGGAACCTGCTAATATGTCATCCCTCCTTAATGCAGTAATTGACTCCTTAATTAATATTGCGACACCCCCTCCTCTTACACCTCTCCCTCTGTCTCGCCTGAAGATTCTGTACCCCGGAATATTGAGCTGCCAGTCTTGCCCCTCCCTCAACCATGTCTCCGTGATAGCAACAATATCATACTCCCATGTGTTTATCAACACCTTCAGTTCATCCACCTTATTTGCCAGACTCCTTGCATTAAAATAGATGCCATCCAGCCTTGCCCTTGTATATTTGCCCTGACTACTAAGCTGACTTGTTATTTTCTCTATAATTGGCAGCACATCACCCCCTATTTCAGCTCCCCTCTGTATCCCATCCCCCTGCCAAGTTAGTTTAAACCCCTCCCAACAGTGCTAGCAAACCTCCCCGCAAGGATATTTGTCCCGCTCTGGTTCAGGTGCAACCCGTCCGACTTGTACAAGTCCCACCTTCCCAGAAGCAGGCCCAGTGATCCAGGAAACTAAAACCCTCCCTCCTGCACCAACTCTTTAGCCACGCATTCATCTGTTCTATCCTCCTATTCCTATACTCACTAGCACGTGGCACTGGGAGTAATCCAGAGATTACAACCTTTGAGGTCCTGTTTCTTAATCTGCTACCTAGCTCCCTAAATTCTTGATGCAGGACCTCATCCCCCTTCCTACCTATGTCGTTCGTCCCAATGTGGACCACGACCTCTGCCTGCTCACTCTCCCCCTTATGAATGCCCTGTAGCCGCTCAGTGACATCCATGACCCTGGCCCCAGGGAGGCAACAAACCATCCTGGAGTCACGTTTGCGGCCACAGAAACGCCTATCTGTTCCCCTTACGATAGAATCCCCTACAACAATTGCTCTCCCACTCTTTTTCCTCCCTTTCTGAGCAGAAGCGTCCCTGGTGCCAGGATGCTGGCTGCTGCTGCCTTCCCCTGGTGAGTCATCCCCCTCAACAGTATCAAACTTGGTATACCTGCTTGAAAGGTGGATGTCTGCAGGGGGCCCCTGCACTTCCTGCCTGCCTCTGTTGATCCACCTGATGGTCACCCAAGTTCTTTCTGCCTGTGCAGCCCTACCCTGCGGCGTGAACAACTCACTAAACGTGCTATCAACGACCCTCTCAGCATCGCGCATGCTCCAAAACTCATCCACCCGCAGCTCGAGCGCCGCAATGCGGTCTACAAGTAGCTGCAGCTGGATGCATTTCCCGCACACATGGTCGCCAGGGACACTGGCAGCGTCCCTGACTTCCCACATGGAGCAAGAGGAGAAGAACACGGGGCTGAGATCTCCTGCCATGACTTACTCCTTTAATTAATTAAAACATTTATTCAATACCCCAGTTACAGGTGTACTCTAGGGCGCTTTATTTACCAACTGTCACCACTACAACACAGAGACCATAGAAATTTAACACCACAGAATTCAAGCTTGTATTGAAAAGAGAGAAATACTCACCAACCAATCACTTACCTGCTCCCTGGTGACGTCACACCCCGAATACTTTTTACCTCTCTGCTAACCTCTGAGCTCACAGACTGGACTTTGGTATGCCTCTCCTGGCCCCGCTGCCACTTTTATTACCTCGACGCCGCCGCCGAGTCTCCCACAGGTCCGCCGCTCTCGCTACCTGCCGCCGCTGCTCTGAGGCCTCTCCTGGCCCCTCTGCCGCTTTTATTACCTCGCCACTGCCGCCGAGTCTCCCACAGGTCCGCCGCTCTCGCTACCTGCCGCCGCTGCTCTGAGGCCTCTCCTGGCCCCGCTGCCGCTTTTATTACCTCGCCGCCGCCGCCGAGTCACCCACAGGTCTGCCGCTCTCCCTACTTGCCGCCGCTGCTCTGAGGCCTCTCCTGGCCCCGCTGCCGCTTTTATTACCTCGCCGCCGCCACCGAGTCTCCCACAGGTCCACCGCTCTTGCTACCTGCCGCCGCTGCTCTGAGGCCTCTCCTGGCCCCGCTGCCGCTTTTATTACCTTGCCGCTGCCGCCGAGTCTCCCACAGGTCCGCCGCTCTCGCTACCTGCTGCCGCTGCTCTGAGGCCTCTCCTGGCCCCGCTGCCGCTTTTATTACCTCGCCGCCGCCGCCGAGTCTCCCACAAGTCCGCCGCTCTCGCTACCTGCCGCCGCTGCTCTGAGGCCTCTCCTGGCCCCGCTGCCGCTTTTATTACCTCGCCGCCGCCGCCGAGTCTCCCACAGGTCCGCCGCTCTCGCTACCTGCCGCCGCTGCTCTGAGGCCTCTCCTGGCCCCACTGCCGCTTTTATTACCTCGCCACCGCCGCCGAGTCTCCCACAGGTCCGCCACTCTCGCTACCTGCCGCCGCTGCTCTGAGGCCTCTCCTGGTCCCGCTGCCGCTTTTATTACCTCGCCACCGCCGCCGAGTCTCCCACAGGTCCGCCACTCTCGCTATCTGCCGCCGCTGCTCTGAGGCCTCTCCTGGCCCCGCTGCCGCTTTTATTACCTCGCCGCCGCCGCCGAGTCTCCCACAGGTCCGCCGCTCAGGCTACCTGCTGCCGCTGCTCTGAGGCCTCTCCTGGCCCCGCTGCCGCTTTTATTACCTCGCCGCCGCCGCCGAGTCTCCCACAGGTCCGCCGCTCTCGCTACCTGCCGCCGCTGCGGCATACAACTGAGTTACGGAGGACGAAGGAGTCATGATTACTTACCCGGTGCCCTGCATTCACGTTTAGGATCCTGAGGTGTGCATCCCATAATATCATTACATTCAATGAATGAGACCTCTTCCTGTTTATGTATGTCACAGGTGCATCCTTGGGTGCCTTCTATGCAATATGGGTTCTATCGACGGCCGCAATCACTTTGGGGAATCCAGCAATGCGACGAAATGCTAAGAGCATCTCCTTTTGATGTCGAGTGGACAAGTCATAATTAATTAAATCTGAAATCCTACGGCAAATGGCTTCTGTGACCTGGTGAATGCAGACCCTCGCAGCATTCTTGGAGATGTTGCTTATGTCACCGGTGCCTGCTTGAAATGATCCACTTGCAAAGAAGTTCAATGCTGTGGTTACCTTCAGGTTCACTGACAAGGCAGTGCGGGTCTTCGAGCGTGGCTCCAAGTCCACCTTCAACATGTCACATAGTCGGCCAATTGCCTCTTTACTGAAGCAAAGCCTTGGACAGAATTTCAAGTGATCGCCTCTCCCAGTAAACTCTGTGGGGTGGGTAGTTGTTCCTTCTGATCAGGAGATGGTTATGGTTCCTCAATCTTCTACGTTGCTCCCTGGCGTTCTGATTTCTTTGAAGCAAATACACACAGAGCATCATGGCAACGTTTCTATAAGAGGGCATGTTTCTCGCTCACAGGACTCCTCATTACACAGACGTACCTGTACGGAGTAAATGGAAATAGTTGTTACAGTTATTTTAATAAACTGAGCGCCTATAACATCAACTCGGCCTATGCCAGGAAGCATGCTTTAACAGCTTGCAAACACATACTACCCACTTGATGACTATCACAGGCCGAGAACCTTTTCCAATCAATTACATTTGCAGAAATTCCTCATTACATAAATACAATCATTCACGTACTGAAAGGAATACATACATAAATGCACATCCTTCAATGAATATATACAGACATACATACAATCATACATACTTACTAAAAATAAGATATATTACTGATGACAAGTTCATTTTGTAAGCATTTTATTTTTTTAAAACAGTCATTTTCACATTTAATAAACTCAACAAATTCAATTATGCCTTGCACACAGCCACAATTGCTCCTTTTACCTACAGTACAGAAAAACCGTTTAAAAAAAAAAAAATTCAAACTTACCTCAGCGTTTCTTAAAATAACTTTCCTCCCTTTCCCAAACAAAAATAGTGCCTTTCAGAAGCTCCACGATGAAAGACTTCTTCCTCTGCAGCTTCTCGACCAGCTGTACTCATGCTTTTTTCATGTGTAATTTGTGAGGACTTACCCTCACTGAATCCATGAATGAAAACACCGAATTTTACTGCGCACGCGCTGCCTGTTCAGTCGCACGTGTTCTGCCTCTTAACCCCTTGGGTCAGAGGAGAGGAAATGCCGGTTTTCCCCGCATGCGCTGTGCATGCTGAAAACCGGCAATTCCTCCGGCCACACGCGTGAGTGCCCCATCCGTACTCACGCGTTGTGAGAGGAATTACTGGGCCAATATGTTCAAGTATTACACAGTCCCCCTGCCCGATTTCTATGTCCACATCGTCTTTCTCCATAGTGAACACAGATGCAAAAATTCATTTAAAGCCCCACCTACATCTTCTGGCTCTACACACAGCTTGCCACTTTGGTCCCTAATGGGCCCTACTCTTTCCCTAGTTATCCTCTTGCACTTAATATACTTATAAAACACCTTAGGATTCTCCTTTATATTGCTCGCCAGTGTTATTTCATGGCACCTCCTCGCTCTCCTAATTTCTTTTTTAAGTGTCCCCCTGCACTTTTTATACTCCTCTAGGGCTTCCTCTGTCTTTAGTCCTTTGTATCTGCCAAAAGCCCCCTTTTTTCCTAATCCATTCTCGTATATCCCTTGACATCCAAGGTTCCCTGGGCTTGTTGGTCCCACCCTTGACTTTTACGGGAACATGTTGCCATTGTACTCTCTCAATTTCCTTTCTGAAAGACTCCCATTGCTCCGATGTGGATTTTCCTTCAAGTAGATGATCCCAGTCCACATTGGCCAGATCCTGCCTTATCATGTTAAAATCGGCCTTCCCCCAATTTAGAACCCATATTTCCGGTCCATCCTTGTCCTTTTCCATGACTGCCTTAAATCTCACCGAATTATGGTCAGTGTCACCAAAGTGCTCACCTACTAACACATCGACCACTTGCCCGGCCACGTTCCCTAGAATTAGGTCCAGTACCGCCCCCTCTCTTGTAGGACTTTCTACATGCTGGCTCAAAAAGCTCTCCTGGATGCACTTTAAGAATTGTGTACCCTGTAAGCCTTTCACACTGTGTCTATCCCAGTTAATATTGGGAAGTTGAAATCCCCCACTATTATTACCCTATTTTTTGCACACTTCTCTGAGATTTGACTACATTCCTGTTCCTCTATCTCCCCCTGACTGTTTCGGGGCCTATAGTACACTCCCAGCAAAGTGCTTGCCCCCTTTTTGTTTTTAAGTTCAACCCATATGGCCTCATTCGAGGAACCTGTTAATATATCATCCCTCCTTACAGCAGTAATTGACTCCTTAATTAATATTGCAACATCCCCTCCTCTTTTACCCCCCCCTCCCTCTGTCTCGCCTGAAGATTCTGTACCCCGGAATATTGAGCTGCCAGTCTTGCCCCTCCCTCAACCATGTCTCCGTGATAGCAACAATATCATACTCCCATGTGTTTATCAACACCTTCAGTTCATCCACCTTATTTGCCAGACTCCTTGCATTAAAATAGATGCCATCCAGCCTTGCCCTTGTATATTTGCCCTGACTACCAAGCTGGCTTGTTATTTTCTCTATAATTGGCAGCACATCACCCCCTATTTCAGCTCCCCTCTGTATCCCATCCCCCTGCCAAGTTAGTTTAAACCCCTCCCAACAGTGCTAGCAAACCTCCCCGCAAGGATATTTGTCCCGCTCTGGTTCAGGTGCAACCCGTCCGACTTGTACAAGTCCCACCTTCCCAGAAGCAGGCCCAGTGATCCAGGAAACTAAAACCCTCCCTCCTGCACCAACTCTTTAGCCACGCATTCATCTGTTCTATCCTCCTATTCCTATACTCACTAGCACGTGGCACTGGGAGTAATCCAGAGATTACAACCTTTGAGGTCCTGTTTCTTAATCTGCTACCTAGCTCCCTAAATTCT
This sequence comes from Somniosus microcephalus, assembly GCF_052327205.1. Classification (NCBI taxonomy): domain Eukaryota; kingdom Metazoa; phylum Chordata; class Chondrichthyes; order Squaliformes; family Somniosidae; genus Somniosus; species Somniosus microcephalus. Next base: position 54,771,632 of record NW_028225180.1, on the reverse strand, counting down.
TGATGCAGGACCTCATCCCCCTTCCTACCTATGTCGTTCGTCCCAATGTGGACCACGACCTCTGCCTGCTCACTCTCCCCCTTATGAATGCCCTGTAGCCGCTCAGTGACATCCATGACCCTGGCCCCAGGGAGGCAACAAACCATCCTGGAGTCACGTTTGCGGCCACAGAAACGCCTATCTGTTCCCCTTACGATAGAATCCCCTACAACAATTGCTCTCCCACTCTTTTTCCTCCCTTTCTGAGCAGCAGAAGCGTCCCTGGTGCCAGGATGCTGGCTGCTGCTGCCTTCCCCTGGTGAGTCATCCCCCTCAACAGTATCCAACTTGGTATACCTGTTTGAAAGGTGGATGTCTGCAGGGGGCCCCTGCACTTCCTGCCTGCCTCTGTTGATCCGCCTGATGGTCACCCAAGTTCTTTCTGCCTGTGCAGCCCTACCCTGCGGCGTGAACAACTCACTAAACGTGCTATCCACGACCCTCTCAGCATCGCGCATGCTCCAAAACTCATCCACCCGCAGCTCGAGCGCCGCAATGCGGTCTACAAGTAGCTGCAGCTGGATGCATTTCCCGCACACATGGTCGCCAGGGACACTGGCAGCGTCCCTGACTTCCCACATGGAGCAAGAGGAGAAGAACACGGGGCTGAGATCTCCTGCCATGACTTACTCCTTTAATTAATTAAAAAATTTATTCAATACCCCAGTTACAGGTATACTCTAGGGCGCTTTATTTACCAACTGTCACCACTACAACACAGAGACCATAGAAATTTAACACCACAGAATTCAAGCTTGTATTGAAAAGAGAGAAATACTCACCAACCAATCACTTACCTGCTCCCTGGTGACGTCACACCCCGAAAACTTTTTACCTCTCTGCTAACCTCTGAGCTCACAGACTGGACTTTGGTATGCCTCTCCTGGCCCCGCTGCCACTTTTATTACCTCGCCACTGCCGCCGAGTCTCCCACAGGTCCGTCGCTCTCGCTACCTGCCGCCGCTGCTCTGAGGCCTCTCCTGGCCCCGCTGCCACTTTTATTACCTCGACGCCGCCGCCGAGTCTCCCACAGGTCCGCCGCTCTCGCTACCTGCCGCCGCTGCTCTGAGGCCTCTCCTGGCCCCGCTGCCGCTTTTATTACCTCGCCACCGCCGCCGAGTCTCCCACAGGTCCGCCACTCTCGCTATCTGCCGCCACTGCTCTGAGGCCTCTCCTGGCCCCGCTGCCGCTTTTATTACCTCGCCACCGCCGCCGAGTCTCCCACAGGTCCGCCGCTCAGGCTACCTGCTGCCGCTGCTCTGAGGCCTCTCCTGGCCCCGCTGCCGCTTTTATTACCTCGCCGCCGCCGCCTAGTCTCCCACAGGTCCGCCGCTCTCGCTACCTGCCGCCGCTGCGGCATACAACTGAGTTACGGAGGACGATGGAGTCATGATTACTTACCCGGTGCCCTGCATTCACGTTTAGGATCCTGAGGTGTGCATCCCATAATATCATTACATTCAATGAATGAGACCTCTTCCTGTTTATGTATGTCACAGGTGCATCCTTGGGTGCCTTCAATGCAATATGGGTTCTATCGACGGCCGCAATCACTTTGGGGAATCCAGCAATGCGACGAAATGCTAAGAGCATCTCCTTTTGATGTCGAGTGGACAAGTCATAATTAATTAAATCTGAAATCCTACGGCAAATGGCTTCTGTGACCTGGTGAATGCAGACCCTCGCAGCATTCTTGGAGATGTTGCTTATGTCACCGGTGCCTGCTTGAAATGATCCACTTGCAAAGAAGTTCAATGTTGTGGTTACCTTCAGGTTCACTGACAAGGCAGTGCGGGTCTTCGAGCGTGGCTCCAAGTCCACCTTCAACATGTCACATAGTCGGCCAATTGCCTCTTTACTGAAGCAAAGCCTTGGACAGAATTTCAAGTGATCGCCTCTCCCAGTAAACTCTGTGGGGTGGGTAGTTGTTCCTTCTGATCAGGAGACGGTTATGGTTCCTCAATCTTCTACGTTGCTCCCTGGCGTTCTGATTTCTTTGAAGCAAATACACACAGAGCATCATGGCAACGTTTCTATAAGAGGGCATGTTTCTCGCTCACAGGACTCCTCATTACACAGACGTACCTGTACGGAGTAAATGGAAATAGTTGTTACAGTTATTTTAATAAACTGAGCGCCTATAACATCAACTCGGCCTATGCCAGGAAGCATGCTTTAACAGCTTGCAAACACATACTACCCGCTTGATGACTATCACAGGCCGAGATCCTTTTCCAATAAATTACATTTGCAGAAATTCCTCATTACATAAATACAATCATCCACGTACTGAAAGGAATACATACATAAATGCACATCCTTCAATGAATATATACAGACATACATACAATCATACATACTTACTAAAAATAAGATATATTACTGATGACAAGTTCATTTTGTAAGCATTTTATTTTTTTTAAACAGTCATTTTCACATTTAATAAACTCAACAAATTCAATTATGCCTTGCACACAGCCACAATTGCTCCTTTTACCTACAGTACAGAAAAACCGTTTAAAAAAAAAAAAATTTAAACTTACCTCAGCGTTTCTTAAAATAACTTTCCTCCCTTTCCCAAACAAAAATAGTGCCTTTCAGAAGCTCCACGATGAAAGACTTCTTCCTCTGCAGCTTCTCGACCAGATGTACTCATGCTTTTTTCATGTGTAATTTGTGAGGACTTACCCTCACTGAATCCATGAATGAAAACACCGAATTTTACTGCGCACGCGCTGCCTGTGCAGTCGCACGTGTTCTGCCTCTTAACCCCTTGGGTCAGAGGAGAGGAAATGCCGGTTTTCCCCGCATGCGCTGTGCATGCTGAAAACCGGCAATTCCTCCGGCCACACGCGTGAGTGCCCCATCCGTACTCACGCGTTGTGAGAGGAATTACTGGGCCAATATGTTCAAGTATTACACAGTCCCCCTGCCCGATTTCTATGTCCACATCGTCTTTCTCCATAGTGAACACAGATGCAAAAATTCATTTAAAGCCCCACCTACATCTTCTGGCTCTACACACAGCTTGCCACTTTGGTCCCTAATGGGCCGTACTCTTTCCCTAGTTATCCTCTTGCACTTAATATACTTATAAAACACCTTAGGATTCTCCTTTATATTGCTCGCCAGTGTTATTTCATGGCCCCTCCTCGCTCTCCTAATTTCTTTTTTAAGTGTCCCCCTGCACTTTTTATACTCCTCTAGGGCTTCCTCTGTCTTTAATCCTTTGTATCTGCCAAAAGCCCCCTTTTTTCCTAATCCATTCTCGTATATCCCTTGACATCCAAGGTTCCCTGGGCTTGTTGGTCCCACCCTTGACCTTTACGGGAACATGTTGCCATTGTACTCTCTCAATTTCCTTTCTGAAAGACTCCCATTGCTCCGATGTGGATTTTCCTTCAAGTAGCTGATCCCAGTCCACATTGGCCAGATCCTGCCTTATCATGTTAAAATCGGCCTTCCCCCAATTTAGAACCCATATTTCCGGTCCATCCTTGTCCTTTTCCATGACTGCCTTAAATCTCACCGAATTATGGTCAGTGTCACCAAAGTGCTCACCTACTAACACATCTACCACTTGCCCGGCCACGTTCCCTAGAATTAGGTCCAGTACCGCCCCCTCAATGTAGGACTTTCTACATGCTGGCTCAAAAAGCTCTCCTGGATGCACTTTAAGAATTGTGTACCCTGTAAGCCTTTCACACTGTGACTATCCCAGTTAATATTGGGAAGTTGAAATCCCCCACTATTATTACCCTATTTTTTGCACACTTCTCTGAGATTTGCCTACATTCCTGTTCCTCTATCTCCCCCTGACTGTTTCAGGGCCTATAGTACACTCCCAGCAAAGTGCTAGCCCCCTTTTTGTTTTTAAGTTCAACCCATATGGCCTCATTCGAGGAACCTGTTAATATATCATCCCTCCTTACAGCAGTAATTGACTCCTTAATTAATATTGCAACATCCCCTCCTCTTTTACCCCCCCCTCCCTCTGTCTCGCCTGAAGATTCTATACCCCGGAATATTGAGCTGCCAGTCCTGACCCTCCCTCAACCATGTCTCCGTGATAGCAACAATATCATACTCCCATGTATTCATCAACAACTTCAGTTCATCCACCTTATTCGCAAGACTCCTTGCATTAAAATAAATGCCATTCAGCCTTGCCCTAATCCCATGTGCCGCTACATATTTGCTCTGCCTTCCAGTCTGACTTGTTTTTTCCTCTATATTTGGCTGTACATCACCCCCTATTATAGCTCCACTCTGTATCCCATCCCCCTGCCAAGTTAATTTAAACCCCCCCCCCCGAACAGTGCTAGCAAACCTCCCCGTAAGGATATTTGTCCCGTTCTGGTTCAGGTGCAACCCGTCCGACTTGTACAAGTCCCAACTTCCCCAGAAGCAGACCCAGTGATCCAGGAAACTAAAGCCCTCCCTCCTACACCAACGCTTTAGCCATGCATTCATCTGCTCTATCCTCCTATTGCTATACACACTAGCACGTGGCACCGGGAGTAATCCAGAGATTACAACCTGTGAGGTCCTGCTCTTTAATCTGCTACCTAGCTCCCTAAGTTCTTGCTGCAGGACCTCATCCCTGTTCCTACCCATGTCGTTGGTCCCAATGTGAACCACGACCTCTGACTGTTCACCTTTACCCTTCAGAATGCCCTGCAGCCGTTCAGTGAATCCTTGACCCTGGCACCAGGGGCAACAAACCATCCTGGAGTCACATCTACGGCCACAGAAACGACTATCTGTTCCCCTTACGATAGAATCCCCTACCACTATTGCTCTCCCACTCTTTTTCCTCCCTTCCTGAGCAGCAAAAGCACCCCTGGTGCCAGGAAGTTGGCTGCTGCTGCTTTTCTCTGGTAAGTCATCCCCCTCAACAGTATCCAAATCGTTATACATGTTTGAGAGGGGGATGGCCACAGGGATCCCCTGCACTTCCTGCCTGCCTCTACTGCTCTGCCTGATGGTCACCCATTTCCCTTCTGCCTATGCAGCCCTTACCTGTGGTGTGACCAACTCACTAAACATGTTATCCACGACCCTCTCACCATTGCGAATGCTCCAAAACTCATCCATCCGCAGCTCCAGCGCTGCAATGCGGTCTACTAGTAGCTGCAGCTGGATACATTTCTAGCACACATGGTCGGCAGGGACACAGGCAGCGTCCCTGAATTCCCACATAGAGCAAGAGCAGCATAACATGGGGCTGGGTTCTCCTGACATGACTTACCCTTTAATTAATTTAAATTAAATCAATACCACCAATTAAATGATATACTCAAGGGTGCTTGCCTGCCAGCAGTCCCCGCTACACCACAGAGGCCCTAGAAACTATAAACCACAGAATTTAAGTTTTGTAAAGAAGGATAAAGAGTAAATACTTACCCACCAATCACTTACCCGCTTTCTGGTGACGTCACACTTGGATTACTTTTTACCTCTGTCCTTCCCTCTGAGTTCCGAGATTGGAGATTGGTAAACCTCACCTGGTCTCTGGAGCCTTTTATACATCCTGCACCACTCCGAGATTCCCGCCGACTCTCGCACTCTGGACTGAGGCCTTACCTGGTCTCTTGGAGCCTTTTATACTTACGCCACTGCTCCGAGATTCCCGCCGACTCTCGCGCTCTGGACTGTGGTAAAGGAATGATATTTTTATAAAATGCTAAACCAATGAACAAATATTGGACCCAAACAGCCCCAAAAAACTGGTGGGGAGTGTTCATTCAACCGAATAGAATAGTCCCAATTATATTGATTCAGATACCAGAGATAAATGAAGTTGTTGGTTCCATGAAGATCCTCAGGCTGTTCAAGCACATTATACAGCTATAGTTAGTAGAATCACAGAAACTTACAGCGCAGAACTAATTGCCTATGGTGGCTCTTTGAAAGAGCATCCATGCTTAGTTTCACATCCCCACTATTTGTCCAAAGCCCTGTAAGTTCCTCATCCACAATTGCCTGTCTAACTCCCTTTAAAACTAATTATGGCATCAGCTTACATCACCTTTTCAGGTCGAGCGCTCCAGATCCCGACATCACTCTGAGTGAAAACAATTCTCCTCCTACTCCCTCTCGATCTTTTGCCAATGATTTTAAATCTGTGACCTCTGATTATATACCCACTCGCCAGACGGAATTTTTTTTTTCTCTATCTGTATCAAAACTTCTTATCAGCTTGAAAACCTCTATTAGGTCACCTGTTAACCTTCTCTGTTGCAAAGAAAACCGTCCTAACTTTTCCGATCTAATAATAGTACATCCGTCAAGCCTGTGAATACTAACCAATCCTGGTAGGTTCTCAGCACGGAAAACCAAAGAATTACATGAAAGTGACCCTATTTATAGACCTAGATCAGAGGTGTCAAACAGACTGTCCGCAGAGCAGTTCCATCAGCCCATGCAACTAAAGTCCCTCATCCCTGGTACTATTATAGTGAATCTCCTCTGCACCCTGTCCAAGGCCTTGACCGTGTATAACGTGTGGTGCCCAGAATTAGACACAATACTCCAGCTGAGGACTAACCACTGATTTATAAATGTTTAGCATAACATCCTTGCTTTTGTACTCTATGTGTCCATTTATAAAAGCAAGAATCCCATCTGCTTTTGAACAGCCTTCTCAACTGATCCTGCCAACTTCAAATAATTCTCTACATAAACCGCGAGGTCTCTGTTCCTTCACCCCCTTAAAAATTAAACATGCTTAGCTTGTATTGTCTCTCCTCATTCTTCCTTCCAAACAATATAATCTCATAATTCTCTGTGATAAATTTCAACTGCCATGTGTCTGCCCATTCCACGAGTCTCTCTTTGCCCCCTGAAGTCTGCTATTATCCATCTCACTATTTATTACCTCTTGAGTTTCGTGCAATCTGCAATTTAAAATTATGCTCTGTATACCCAAGTGCTGGTCATTAATATACATCGAAAAGAGCAATACTGAGTCCTGTGGGACACCGCTACATTCCTTCCTCCAGTCTGAAAAACATCAGTTCACTACTGCTCTGTTTCCTTTCCCTTAGACAATGCTCTATCAACGCTGCCACTGCCCATTTAATCCCATAGGCTTCTAACTTAGTAACATGTCTATTACGTGGTTCATGGTCAAACGCCTTTTGAAAGTCCATATACACAAAATCAACTGCACAACCGTTGTCAACCGTTAATTCGTTAAACAGCTCAATGAATTTAATCAACCACGATATGCCTTGAATAAATCCAGGCTGGCTGCAATTTATTAACCCATGTTTTTTCCAAGTGAATATTTTGTCCTGGATTATTGGCCCAGAACTTGGTGTCGGGGGCTTGCCGTGCGTGCAAGCCCCCGATGTGCGCTCACCCTGCGCGCCGACATCTGAAACCTGGCCCGCAGTGGATTTCCTTTCAGTGGCCAGGTTCTGATGTCGGCGCACTGTGCTAACCTGACCCAGCGGCGTAGTTAGTGCGATGTGCCTGCTGGGATCAGGTGAGCACTGTTCAGCCAATCAGGGGAGGGGAAACTTCATTCATAAGTTTGAGAGTAAGAACTGTCAAACTCATGAGAAGTACTGCACCCCAAAACACTACTTAAACTTTAAATAATTTTTTTAAAAACATCCCAATCATTAAATTAAGTATGAATAAGTTAAAAAAAATAATTTAAACAATAATTATTTTTTTTTTTTAAATAAATTTTTAATAAAAAGGGTCTAAAACTAAACTTACCTTATTGTAGATTCTTTAAAATAATACACCTGTGGAAAAAAAAATTCTAAATTGCACTAAAACACCACTTACCTGTAAAAATAAATATTACGTGTGCTTTTTACAAGTGTAAAGACCGGATGCCTTTACACATGCGCAAATCCCCCAAAACAGAGGAAATCCAAGACACACGCACTGCCCCCTACAGTGCACGTGCTAGCATCTTCACCTCTTGGGTTAGAGGAGAGGAAATGCTGGTTTTCAGCGCATGCGCTGTGCATGCTGAAAACCAGTATTTCCTCCAGCCAGACGCGTGAGTACCCCTTCCGTACTCACGCGTTTGGGGAGGAATTACTGCCCCATTGTGTCTAAAACTTTCTCCACTGTCGACGTTAGGCTGACTGGTCTGTTGTTGCTGGGTTCATCCCTCTCCCCTTTTTTGAACAGTGGTGTAACATTTGCAACCCTCCACTCTGCTGGCACCACTCAAGTCCAAAGAGGATTGGAAGAATTTGGCTCGAGCCACCTCAGGTTAGCTGCAATTTCTGAGAAGCAATAAAATACTTCTCTGCAAATATTAATAACTGGTTCTGGAGAAATCCTGCTGACCAGCATCATTCATTGGGAGGGAAGAACATCTATCATTCATTTCAAACTAACTAACGAAGTTAGTGTCAAAAGGCTAACCAACTGGTAGCGAAAATTCACTTAAAGTATGTTAAATCCCCTGACCCTGCTGTTGAACGGAATCAGATGCATTGAATTCAATTAGCTGTCCGAATATGGGGTGATATTGATCTTTCCCAGTATTGTGAAATGAGCTCACGGCGAATCGCTCCCATATTTCTTCGCGCCACATTTTCCTTCCTGTTGCAGAGTCAGGGTTAGGCTGAACTCAGCAGCAACAAGTGAAGTATCTGTGTTCAAATTGCTGAGGATGGTTGGTGATTTTACACATTTTTCTGAATTTAGTGATAGGTATCTGAAATAGAACAGCACACAGTTGTGCCAGAGACAGGTGTGGGAGTGGGAGTATTGAGAGAGTGCATGGAACCGAAAGCAGACAGGCTCTGTTACCAGCACGAAACCAACACCGCCTTGTTTTCCATTTCCTGATGTACCCAGGCTGTCGTCTCGCCCAAGTGCTGTCAGAGGACAATCTGCCCCAGTTCATTCTCTCTGCAGGCCCTTCACTCCGCTCCTCAATATATTCATTATTATTCCCTACAGAAAGTCACTGCGCTCACAGAGCAGGGAAACCGGGCGGACAGTTCCAAACTTCTCCTAAATCTGGTGATGGAGAAAGGCTCTCGGGCCCGAAAGACAATGTGGTAATCCTTTGTGAAAATGCGCCATGGGGTACCAAAGTTGGACAAAATACTGAAAGAAATGCAGGAACTTGGTACAGCAAAAACACACACTGAATTAAATTTCACATCTAAAATTACATAGTTTACTAGAGCAGTGCACAGATTTGCTGTCATGAAAACTAATTTATTTAAACAGGTTCCCATCCATTTGATAACTTGAAAACCACAGAATGTTTATCCGAAGTTCCCAACCAGCTGAAAGGTGTGAAGATTTCAAACAGATTATCAGAGGCTTTAACTTTGACCATTGGTTCAGAGATTTCTAGAATCTGGGAATGAAAAGTTGAAGCGCTGGGCCAACAGCATTCAACTTCATTTTCACTTCTCACTGATACTGAAATGTGTCTTTGAAATGTGTGGGATGAGGTTTCAATTCACACCATGCTTGGGTTTATCTGTAAATATGCAGATGTTATCATTACACCAGTAGATTATTCAGCTCTTCATGCTGCCTTTGCTGTCAATGAGCTTCACAGACCGGGATCAAACATCAAACTCACAGTGGTCAGACGGTTTAATACAGCAATTAATCTGCAGACAAAATGAATTTATTGGGGCTTCCCTGGATGACTCAATGGATGGTGTAGCAGTGAGTGTAGTGCTTAGTGAAATGCCCAGATATTCGGTCATGAATTGCCCATTTTTCGGCCGCTTATCGGTCTACTGTGTCTAATATGGCGGGCAGGAAGTGTACGCACATTTGCAGCCAGAAGTGTCCGGCCGCGATATTGGAGCGGGCTTCGCTGTGGTGCTGGGCGTACATGCCAGTATAATTTAAGAGTGAATAAGTTATTTAAATTATTGTCCTTCACTTCCTGGTGGACCCTTTCCATTTTTGGTATGCCGCAAATCTCACACCTTGTGCTGCACTCGCCCAACATCTTCTGGCGTAAACCAGCAGGAAGGAGACCTCACCAGCGTTAGTGAAGGGAATCGTGCAGAACTTTCAATTTAGTAACTGACTGCGGTCACAGCCAGCTGGTTAACTTCTATGCGTTTCTTGCTGTGTTTTCTCACTCTGCAAAGCTTGCTTTGTCTAAAGAGAGCCTGAAGGAGCATAGGGATCGACCCTGTTAAAGAATGGAAGAGAGAGGTTAAATCGGGTAACTAGACCAATTCATCGACCTCAGTTATGTGCAGACTCCTCGAATCCGTAATTTAAGGTTGGATTAGTGAACGCTGAGATACAGGGGATGATCACGGGAGGTTGGAACGAATTAGCTGCAGACAAATCATGTTTGACAAATTTGCAAATTTTTGTCATGAATTGAATCTATAGATCTATGGGATGCAGGACATGTGTTTTATATGGGTTTTCACAAGGCGTTTGATAATGTGGCTCACAGGATGTTTCAGCCGTTTGGTATAAGAGGAAATGTTGCAGCCCAGATAGAAAGTGGATAGTGTGTTTAAATTTCTCTGGTTTTGTTCACAGATACGAACACTCGAATCACTGAGTTCTTGACAAACTGCGATGATTACCAGCTGTTCCAGTTGACAAAATTCTACCGGGACAGAATAGAAGAGGTGGTTGAAGGAGCGGTGGACGGAGTCAGCTCGTTGTTAACATACGAGAGGCATTTCAGTGGACAAGAACATCGGGTAAATGAGAGGGACGCAGAATGAATTTGGATTATCCAAACATCACAGAACTGACAGGATAACAGATCTCAGAACCATAGAATGTTCCCGAAAGAAACAGGCCAACCAGGAAAGAAAGGGTTAAAACTGTTGATGTTGTGAATCTGAAATAACAACACAAATGTGAAGATACCCAGCAGACCCGTCAGTCTCTGTACAAAGAAAGGACAGTGGAACGTGTACGATATAACCCTTGATGGGCTGAAGTCAAAGGGAAACAAGAATCGAAGTGTAGCAGCACTGGGATAAAAGAAAGATGAAAAACAACAGACAGAGGATGGAGGGAATTTCATGAGTTGAGTGTCCGATAAGCTATTCGAAGTAAATCGAGGAACTGTGAGAGGATAAATATTTGTGAGGTAAATGAAAGATTTTTTTATAAAATGCTAAACCAGTTAACGAGTATTGGACCCAAATAGTATTTTGCTATCGTACTAATGTGTGGGGAGTGTTGGATCAAACAAATAGATTGATCAAAGTTATATTAAATAAGACACCAGAGAATGGTTTTATGAATATTCTCACGATGTTCAAGCAAATTATGCTTCTATTTTTAGTAGAATCATGGAAAATAAGAGCACAAAAAGAGGCAATTTGTGCCATCGTGTCTCAGCAGACACTTTGCAAGATCAGTGTGCTTAGTCCCATATCCCCGCTTAATGTCCATAACCCTGTAAGTTCCTCATCCTCAATCCTTCTAAAATTATTCATGGGATCCGTTTCCACAATAACAACAACTTGTATTTATATAGCGCCTTTAACACAGTAATACATCCCAAGGCGCTTCACAGGAGTATTAATTTCTAATTCGTTCAAGGGATGTGGGGCTAGTTGGCCAGACCAGCATTTATTACCCATTCCTAATTGTCCTTGAGAAGGAGCTGCTGAGCCACCTTCTGGAACCACTGCAGTCCATGTGGTGAATGCAATCCCACAGTGCTGTTAGGGGGATAGTTCCAGGATTTTGCCCAAGCGATGATGATGGTTCGGCGATAAGCTTCCAAGTCAGAATTCTGTATGACTTGGAGTTGGTGATGTTCCCATGCGCCTGCTGCCCTTGTCCTTCTAGGTGGAAGATGTCGTGGGTTTGGGAAGTGCTTCCAAAGAAGCCTTGGCGAGTTGCTGCAGTGTATGTTGTAGATGGTACAAACTGCAGCCACGGTACATCGACTGTGGAAGCAGTGAATGTATAAGTTGGTGGATGGAGTGCCAATCAAGTGGGCAGCTTTTTCCTGGATGGTGTCGAGATTCTAGAGTGTTGTTGGAGCTGCACTCTTCCAGGCATGTGGAGAGTATTCTATCACATTGCTTACTTGTGCCTTGTAGATGGTGGAAAGATTTTGGGGAATCAGAAGTAAGGCACTCACCACAGAATACCCAGTCTCTAACGTGCTCTTGTTGTCACAGTATTTAGGTGGCTGGTCCAGTTAAGTTTCTGGTCAATGCTGACCCCCAGGATATTGATGGTGTGGGATTCGGCGATGGTAACGCAGTTAAATGTCAAGGTGCTATTATTTGATGCACGCTTGTTGGAGATAGTCATTGCCTGGCACTTGTGCGACACAAATGTTACCTTCCACTTATCAGCCCAAGCCTGAATGTCATCCAGGTTTTGCTGCATGCGGGCATGGAGTGTTTCATTATCTGAGGAGTTGCGAATGGCACTGAACACTGTGCTGTCATCAATGAACATCCACACTTCTGAACTTATGATGGAGTGAAATTCAAATTCAAGTTCAAAACTTGTTTGAGGGTGAGAAACGTGCGTATGAAACTAGTGTCCTAAACTTAAATAAAGGCAATCACAAAGGTATGAGGACAGAGTTGGATAAAGTGGACTGGGAAAATAGATTAATGGGTAAGAGGGCAGATCAGCAGTGGCAGACATTTCAGGAGATAATCCGTAAATCTCAGAAAATATATATTCCAGTGAGAAAGAAAGGCTGTACGAGAAGGATGCCCCATCCATGGTTAGGTAAAGAAGGTAAGGATGGTATCAAATTGAAAGAAAAGGCATACAATGATGCAAAGTTTAGTGGTAGGCCAGAGGATTGGGAAATTTGTAGAGACCAGCAAAGGATGACTAAAAAAAATTATAAAGAGGGAGAAGATAGAGTATGAGAGTAAACTAGCAAATAATATATAAACAGACAATAAGATCTTCTAAGGTATATAAAAGGAAGAGAGTAGCTAAAGTAAACATTGTTCAACTAGAGGATGAGACTGGGGAAATAATAATGGGAAATAGAGAAATGGCAGAGATTCTAAACAATTATTTTGGATCTTCACAGTAGAAGACACTCTAAAGACATCCCAATAATAATAGATAATCAAGGGGCTATAAGGAGGGAGTTACTTAAAACAACTTCTATCACTAGAGAAAAAGTACAAGGCAAACTAATGGGGCTTAAGGCCGACTAATCCCCTGGACCTGATGGCCTGCAGCCTAGGTTCTTAAAAGAATTGGCTGCAGAGATAGTGGATGCGTTGGTTGTAATCTACCAAAATTGCCTGGATTCTGGAGAGGTACCAGCGGATTGGAAAACCGCAAAAGTAACGCCACTATTCAAGAAAGGAGGGAGACAGGAAGCTGGAAATTATAGGCCCGTTAGCCTAACATCTGTCGTTGGGGAAAATGTTGGAATCCATTATTAAGGAGATAATAGCAGGACATTCAGAAAAACATAAGACAATCAAGCAGAGTCAACACGGTTTTATGAAAGGGAAAACGTGTTTGACAAATTTGCTAGAGTTCTTTGAGGATATAACAAAGAGGGTGGATGCAGGGGAGGCAGTAGATATAGTATACTTGGATTTCCAGAAGGCATTCGATTAGGCCCCACATAAATTGTTACTGCACAAGATAAGAGCGCACGGGATTGGGGGTAATATATTGGCATGGATAGGGGAGTGGCTAACTAACAGAAAACAGATAATCGGGATAAATGGGTCATTTTCCAGTTGGCAACCAGTAACTAGTGGGGTGCCACAGGGTTCAGTGCTGGGGCCTCAATTATTTACAATCTATATTAATGACTTGGATGAAGGTACTAAATGTACAGTAGCCAAATTTGCTGATGGTACAACGATAGGCGGGTTAGCAAGTTGTGAGGAGAGCTCCAAGATTTCACAAAGTGATGTAGATAGGTTACATCAGTGGGCAAACATCTGGCAGATGGAGTATAATGTGGGCAAATATGAGGTTATCCACTTTGGAAGGAAGAATGAAAAAGCATATTGTTATTTAAATGGAGTGAGCCAGCAAAATGCTGCTGCACAAAGGGATCTGGGGGTCCTAGCACATGAAACACAAAAAGTTAGCATGCATATACAGCAAATAATTAGGAAGGCTAATGGAATGTAGGCCTTTATTGCAAGGGGTATGGAGTATTAAAGTAGGGAAGTTTCGATGCAACTTTACAGGGCACTGGTGAGACTGCACCTGGAGTACTGCGTACAGTTTTGGTCTCCATATTTAAGAAGGGGTATTCTTACATTGGAGGCAGTGCAGAGAAGGTTCAATAGGTTGATTCCTGGGATGAAGCGGTTGACCTATGAAGAAAGGTTGAGCAGGTTGGGCCTACACTTATTGGAATTTAGAAGAATGAGAGGTGAACTTATTAAAAGATGTAAGATTCTAAGGGTGACTGACAAGGTCGATGCTGAGAGGGGGAGTTTAGAACTAGGGGGCATAGTTTCAGAATAAGCGTTCGCTGATTTAGGATGGAGATGAGGAGGAATTTCTTCTCTCAGAGGGTCATGAATCTTTGGAATTCTCTACCCCAGAGAGCTGTGCAGGCAGAATCATTGAATATATTCAAGGCGGAGATTGACAGACATTTGAACTACAAGGGAGTCAAGGGGTATGGGGAAGACAGCTGCAGAGTGATGTTGAGGCCAATCTTGGATCAGCCATGATCTTATTGAAAGGCGGAGCAGGCTCGAGGGGCCGATTGGCCGACTCCTGCTCCTGTTTCCTATGTTCTAATGCTATTATGGAAGGCCGTTGATGAAGCAGCTGAAGATGGTTTGGCCTAGGACACTGCCTTGAGGAACTCCTGCAGCGATGTCCTGGGGCTGCGATGATTGAGCTCCAACCACCACAGCCATCCCCCTGTGCGCTACGTATGACTCCAGCCAGAAGAGAGTTTTAACCCCGATTCCCATTGACTTCAGTTTTACTAGGACTCCTTGATGCCAGACTTGGTCAAATGCTGCCTTGATGTCAAGGGCAGTCGCACTCAACTCACCACCGAAATTCAACTCTTTTGTCCATGTTTGGACCAATGCTGTAATGAGGTCTGGAGCCGAGTGGTCCTGGCAAATTCCAAACTGGGCAGGATTGAGCAGGTTATTGGTGAGTAAGTGCTGCTTGAAAGCACTGTCGACTACACCTTTCATCACTTTGCATTTGATTGCCTGTAGACTGATGGGCAGTAATTGACCAGATTGATTTGTCATGCTTTTTGTGGACAGGACATACCTGGGCAGTATTCCACATTGTCGGATAGATGCCAGTCTTAAAGCTGTAGTGGAACAGCTTGGCTAGAGACGTAGCTAGCTCTGGAGCACAAGTTTTCAGCACTACAGCATGGATGTTGTCAGGACCAACATCCTTTGCTGCATCCAGTGCGATCAGCCGTTTCTTGATATCATGTGGACTTAATCGAATTGGCTGAAGACTGGCTTCTGTGGTGGTGTCGACCTCGGGAGGAAGTCGATATGGATCATCCACTCAGTGCTTCTGGCTGAAGATCGTTACAGACGCTTCATCCTTGTCTTTTGAACTCAGGTACTGGGCTCCATCATCATTCAGGGTGGCGATATTCATGGAGCCTTCTCCTCCCGATAGTTGTTTAATGGTCTACTACCATTCAGGGTTGGATGTGGCTGGATTGCAGAGCTTTGATCTGATCTGTTGATTGTGCGATCGCTTCCGCTTTTCAGGATGGATGTAGCCCTCTGTTGCAGCTTCCCCAGTTTGGCACCGCATGTTTAGTTGCACCTGGTGCTGCTCCAGGTACGTTATTCTACACATCTTATTGTACCAGTGTTGGTCCCCTGGCAGGATGGTAATAGAAGACTGAATGATATCCCAGGCCATGAGGTTACTGAATGTGGTGGAATACATTTCTGCTGCTGATGGCAACACAATGCCTCATGGATGCTCAATTTTGAGCTGCTAGCTCTGTTCTGAATCTATCCTATTTAGCACGGCAGTAGTGCCACACAACACGACTGAGTGTGTCCTCAGTGTGAATACGGGTCTTCATCTCCACAATGAGTGTTTGGTGGTCACTGCTACTGCTACCAATGCTGTCATGGAGAACTGCATCTGCAATAGATAGATTGGTGAGGACCAGGTCAAGTATGTTTTCCCCTCGTTCTCTCACCACCTGTCATAGGCCCAGTCTCGAGAACTCGTCCAGCACGGTCAATAATGGTGCTAGCGGGCCACTCTTGGTGATGGACATTTAAATCCTCCACCCAGCATATATTCTGTGCCGTTGCTACTCTCAGTGCTTCTTCCAAGTGGTGTGCAACATGGTGGAGTACTCATTCATCAGCTAAGGGAGGGCAGTAGTTGGTAATCAGCAGGAGGTTTCCTTGCCCATGCTTTACTGGAAGCCATGAGACTTCAATGGGGTCCGGAGTTAATGTTGAGTACTCCCAGTTTCACTCCTTCTCGATTGTATACCTCTGTGCCGTCACCCTTAGTGGGTCTATCTTGCAGGTGGGACAGGACGTACCAGGGATGTTGATGGAGGAGTTTGGGACATTGTCTGAAAAGTATTACGACTGTATCAGGATGTTGCTTGACCAGGCTGTTGGAGAGCTCTACCCAATTTTGGCAGGGACGACTGGGCCTGGTGTGCCACTGTCGTTTCCATAGTGTGTGTCGGGTGGTCTGTCCAGTTTTATTTTTCTTGGATTTCTTAGCAGTTGTCTACAACTGAGTGGCTTGCTCGGCCATTTCAGAGAACATTTCAGAGTCAAGCACTATGCTGGAGTCACATATAGCCCAGACAAAGCAAGGATGGCAGATTTCTTTTTCTAATTCACATTGGTGAAACAGATTTTTTTAATGACAATCCGATAGTTTCATAGTAGCTTTTTGATCCAGATTTACTTAATTAACTAAATTAAATTTTCCCTTGTTGGGATTTGAATTCATGTCTCTGGCTCATTAGTCCAAGCCTCTTGATTACTAGCCCAGTAACGTAACCATTAAGCTACCGTTCCCATAAAAACAAAATTTGACACCGAGCCACATAAGGAGAAATGAGGGCAGGTGACAAAAAGCTTGTTGAAAGAGGTAGGTTTTAAGAAATGTCTATTGGAAGAAAAGAGAGGCAGAGATTGGGAGAGGGAATGCCAGAGCTGAGGGCCTAGGAAGCTGAAGGCACAGCCAAGAATGGTGGAGCGATTATAATCAGGGAGGCTCAAGAGGGCATAATTAGAGGAGTGCAGTTATCTCAGAGGGTGGGTTGTGGCCCTGGAGCAGATTACAGAGACAGGGAGGGGCGAGACCATGGAGGGATTTGAAAACAAGGACGAGAATTTTGAAATCTAGGCGCTGCTTAATCGGGAGCCAATGCAGGTCAGCGAGCACAGGGGTGATGGGCGAAGGGTCTTGGTGCGAGTTTGGACATGGACAGCCAAGATTTGGATGACCTCAAATTTACGTAGGCGAGAATGTGGGATGCCATCCAGGAGTGCGTTGGAACAGTGAAGCCTAGAGTTAACAAAGGCATGGATGAGGGTTTCAGTAGTGGATGAGCTGAGGCAGGGGCTGAGACAGGCAATGTTACAGAGGTGGAAGTTAATGGTTTTAGTTATTCCGTGGATATGTGTTCAGAAGCTCATTTCAATGTCAAATATGACACCAAGTTTGCAAACAGTGTGGTTCAGGCTCAGATATGCTAGGGAGAGGGGTGGAGTCAGTGCTTTCGGAACGGAACTGGGGCAGTGAATGATTACAATGGTTTTGGTCTTCCCAATATTTAATTGGAGAAAAACTATTCTCCTCCAGCACTGGATGACGGACAAGCAGTCAGACAATTTATAGACCGTGGAGATTGAGTTCCAGGTGCTGACCGCTCTCTGTGGGGAAAACATCTCCTCATCTGCCCTATAGTTCTTTTACCAATGATTTTAAATCTATGACCTTTGGTTATTGAGCCACTCGCCAGAGGGAATACTTTTTCTCTATCTGTATCAAAACGTCTTATCTTGCAAACCTCTGTTGGGTAAACTTTTCTGTTCCGAGTAATAGTACATCCTTCAAGTCTGTGAATACTAACCAATCCAGGCAAGTTTTCAGCACGGAATACCAAAGAATTGCTGAAATTCTCCCTAATTATAGACCGAGAGGGAAACGTCAACCAGACTGTCCGCTGAACATTTCCATCAGTGCATGTAACTGAAGTCCGATACCCCTGGCACTATTCTAGTAAATCTCCTCTGCACCCTGTCCAGGACCTTGACAGCCTATAATGTGTGGTGCCCAGATTTAGACACCATACTCCAGCTGAGGACTAACCATTGATTAATAAAGGATTAGTGTTGAAATTGCTGAGGATGCTCGGTGATTCTCCAAATTCTTCTGAGTTTAATTATAGATATTTGAAAGATAACAACGCACAGTTGAACCAGAGGCAGGTGTGTGTGGGGGCGGGGGGTGGGGGTGGGAGGAATAGTGAGAGTGCATGGGACAGAAAGCAGGCAGGCTGCGTTACCAGCAGGAAACCAACACCTTGTTTTCCTCTTCCTGCTCCACCCAGGCAGTCCTCTCGGACAAGCACAGTAAGAGGATAACCTCTCCCAGTTCATTTTCACTGCAGGCTCTTCGCTCCACTCATCAATATATTCATTATTATTCTTTACAGAAGGTCACTGAGATGGTGGAGCAGGGAAACTGAGCGGACAGTTCCAAACTTCTCCTAAATCTCGTGGTGGAGAAAGGTTTTCGGGCCCGAAGGGCAATGTGGGAGTCCTTTGTGAAAATGCGCCATGTGGTACCAAAGTTGGACAAAATACTGAAAGAAATTGAGCGGCACGCTACCGTATAATTGAACACACACACATTGCAGACAGTTCTAGATTTAAAATTACATTTTTACTAAAATAATGCGGGGAACTGAATTTATCAAAATGTATTGCTTTGCACTTGATAACATGAATGCAATAGAAGGTTTATCCGAAGTTCCCAGTCAGCTGAAAGGTAGGCGATGGGGAGCAGCTTTTAAACAGATTATTTCAGTTTTGATTATCAGAGACTTTAACTTTGACAATTAGTTTAGAGATTTCTAGTCTCAGGGGAATGAAAATTTCAGGAGTGGGCAAAAACAATTCAACTTCATTTTCACTATCCATTGATCCTGAAGTGTGTCATTCAAATGTGAGGGATGAAGTTACAAGTTGCACCAAGTTTGGGATTATCTTTAAATTTGCAGATGTTTTCGGTACTTCAGTAGTTACATAGAAACATAGAAGATAGGAGCAGGAGTAGGCCATTTGGCCCCTCGAGCCTGCTCTGCCATTCAATGAGATCATGGCTGATCATCCAAATTCAATACCCTGTCCCTGCTTTCTCCCCATACCCCTTGATCCCTATAGCCTTAAGAAATATATCCAACTCCTTCTTGAATATATTTAATGAGCTGGCCTCCAGCGCCCTCTGTGGCAGAGAATTCCACAGGTTCACTGTAGTGTATGTACCCGTTTACCATTAAGGGAACTATAGAATGTAACCGTTCGCCTTTAAGAGCACTACTTTAGGTGTGGCACTATTTGTTGGCTCATGTATACTGTAATACCGATACTGACCACACCAGTATATAAGGGTTGTGATACGATAACTAGGGCAGATTCGCCCGAACCTCTGAATAGTAAAGACCTGTTTTATTTGTTAATCTTGGAGTCTGTGTATTATTTGCAATACAACCCACAGACTTTACAATGGCGACGAGGACGATCGTACCCTGCAGCAACAGTACTTCCTAAGCTAATAAGGAGTGTCGAAGTGAGGCAACCACCTTCGTCGTGCTGCTGGAAGAACACACGAGGCTGCAGCAACAGACAGGAAGCAGACTAGCAACGAAAGTTCATCAGCAACAGGCACAACTACCCTTTTACCACGGTGCAGAGTGTGTCGATCAACTAACAAAAGAAAGCAACCGGCGACCGCAACGATTGTGAGTAGGGGAAAGTGTGGAAAATATCCGGAGGATAAGGGCAGTGACCACCACGGTCGAGGGGGTGAAAAAGGCCGGACAGCGACCGGGATCACAAGGCGCGGTGGCGATAAATAAATAAATAACTAAATAACCCGCGAAGAATCAGCCGCAGCC
Organism: Somniosus microcephalus; assembly: GCF_052327205.1. Taxonomy (NCBI): domain Eukaryota; kingdom Metazoa; phylum Chordata; class Chondrichthyes; order Squaliformes; family Somniosidae; genus Somniosus; species Somniosus microcephalus. The sequence continues at coordinate 54,751,519 of NW_028225180.1, read as the reverse complement.
GGGGAGGAAAGGGCCGGACTGCGGGAGGTCGGGGAGAGGTGTTTGAATCCGCTGAGCGAGAGCCCGAGAGGGAGCGAGCAAGAGCCGCGCGAGCGGGTGAGCCAGAGCCCGAGAGGGAGCGAGCAAGAGCCGCTTCGCGAGCCAGCGATCGCAACAGTGATAAGGGCCGAGAGCCGCTTTGGGCGAGAGGCGCAGCGCGGGCCATCGATCGCATCCACTGATAAGGGCCGGGCCGCTTTGAAGTGAGGGGCGCAGCCGGGCCATCGATCGCAATCCCTGATAAGGGCCGCACTCGGGCTGGTAGGGCAGAGTCGGCAGACACTGAAGGCGCGAGAGCCGCGGTGAACAGCGCGGGCCATCGATCGCGGCGGAGATAAGGGCCGCACTCGGGCTGAAAGACAGCGTCGGGGGTCGGGTGAAGACCGCCAAGCGCGGGAAAATCGCCATTGAAGTGGGCGGGGAGAGCGAGAAGCGCGGGAAAGCCGCCATTTTTCGCGGGGAAATCGCTGGGGAAGAAGACAGAAGCGGGAAACTGCCATCTTAGAAAATTAATAAGAATTTTCAGAAATGTTGGTGTGTTCTCAAGAAGAGAGAAAAAAATAAGAATAAGTAAAGTAATACTTGTGTTGTTCTCAAGAAGAGAAGAAGATGCCTAAGCGAGGAAATATTAATGATTTTAATGCTGATATAGAAGACTGGGCCACGTATGTGGAACGCATAGAAATATATTGCGTAGCCAACGAAATTGAGGATGACGACAAGGCAATAACTTTGTTAAGTTCGATGGGAGCAAAAACATACGGGCTCTTGATACATCTAATAGCACCAGTTAAACCAGTGGACCAGACCTTCGAAGAGATCGTAGCAGTGCTGAAGGATCACTTGAACCCCACACCGTTGATGCTGGCTGAACGATTTAAATTTTACGCAAGAACCCAGAGGAAAGTAAAAGCAATGCAGAATACTTAGTCGAACTGCGTAAGCTAGCGAAATACTGCCAGTTTGGAGGAAATTTGACAGAGGCGCTGCGGGACAAGTTCGTATGCGGCTTGGCCAAAGAAGGAATGCAGAAGCGACTTCTGGAAGAAAACGACCTCACACTGGACAGGGCTGTCCTCATAGCTTCATCGCACGAAGCCACAGCGAAAGGAACGGCGGAAATGCAGCTAAAGGCGGCGGCACTCGGGGTGGACCAAATTACTGCAAGCACTTCCAAATGCTACCGTTGTGGAAAGACAACGCACGACCAGAATCAGTGCTGGTTTAAGAACCAAGAGTGCAGGAAATGTGGCAAACTGGGTCACATCGCGAAGGTATGCAGGTCCGGAAAGAAGACCAACAAGCAAAGGAAGCCACCACCACAAGAAAAATACAACAAGGTGCATCAGGTGGCTGAAAAGAGTTCAGACGAACAAAATTCAGACTCAGACCCAAACAGCCAGGAGCTGGATAGTCTGAGAATCCACAATGTGGGTAAAGTAACTGATCTACAGACGATCTGGGTCACACTAAAAATAGCTGGAGTCCAAGTACGAATGGAGCTGGACACGGGATCAGCTGTATCAGTCATCAACCAAAAGGACTACCACCGGCTATTCTCTCACATACCCTTAAGAAATACCAAGTTCGTATTACAGACATACACGGGGCATAATGTATACCCCATGGGAAAATAAGAGACAAGGTGAGAGATAGGGGTAAAGTACACCCAAGAATGAATTTGTACCTACTACCTGAGGGAGGACCACCACTTCTAGGACGGGAGTGGATCAGGAAAATAGACATGGAATGGCACTACCTACAAGCAATGACGAGTGAGGACTCGGTGCAGACAAGCAGCTCAGACACCGAGCCGGAAGACGATAAGTCCAGCTCACGTATGAAAAACAAGGTTAACATGAACTCACGGACTAAGGTTGGAAAATCGATGGCGTGCATAAAGACAGAGAATTCTGAGTCTGTTCAAGTTACAGACATATGCATTACGGAGGAACACCGGGCTCGAACTCAACGTTATTTCAAAGTATGACAACAATTAGAACAATTAAGTTACCGCCTCGTACAAGAGATGAAAACAATGAAAAAGTTCTATGACACCGAATGGGAGAGTCTGGAAAGACAACAGAACCTACTGGCAAAAGCAGAGAGCGACCATAGAGCCATCGTGACCAATTACCGATCACATCTCCCTTATGATGTTCAGGAGTTAGAATATTTGCATGATCTAGAGATACAGCAGAAGGGCAAACCACGCTACACTGAGGATTTTGTTCTGCAATTGGAGACGGAGTTAGTGCAGGCAAGGTTAAGAGAAGTTGAATCGCAGTGTGCTCTTAAGGAGATGCAGAAACAAATCTTGGACATGGAAAAGAGAAACGCTTCTTTACCTGATGTGAATAATGTGGACATGTTGCGAGAGGGGATTATTGAGGCGAAACTGAAAGAAGCTAAGCAAAGGATGTTGGAACTTGAAACACAGAACCAAATCAGCAGAAATCAGCTATGTCGAGCAGAGAAGGAGTGCTATGGTCTACATGAGAAGGTGCAATATCTCTCAGCCCAGAATAAGGGGCTACTCACTCAGTTAAATGAGAGTAAACGGGAAATGGCTGAGATAGACTGCAAGAATAAAGAAGAATTGATGGCACTGAGACTTCGAGAGGCAGATAGCATAACAGCCTTGGCTGAACTCCAACAGGAAATTGCAAAAAAAACAATTGCAGAGGAATCTTCAGGAAGCCAGGATTTTATTCCAGTCCTTCTCTACAACTCCTTACAAGCAGAGTGTGAGAAGTTGAAAGAACAGTATGGACAGGCCCAGGCTACAATTCTGGAGGGGATTAACTCGGCAACCCCCGAAAAGCTAGTTTCAGTAGAAGCATATGAACAACTAAAGGTTGAACATGAGCAAGAAGTCCAAAGGCTGCAGGAAATGTTTGATGAGCTACAGGCCAAGGCTGCCTCATCGGTAAATATTCCATCCATAGATGAAACATTAGTGGTTGAAGAGGAGAGGGGTTTGGAGCTCTCAAAAGTTATTGAAATAGCTGAGGTTGCAACACAGACTTAGAAGATGGCAGCAGAGCAACCCTTGGATACCAAAAGTACGCTGACTCACGTCAATGTAGAACAACAGACCGCTGAAACAGCTGCTCTGGTAGAGGGATTGAATAGTCCGATCAATCAATCTCCAAAGGAAGTTGAAGTATTAAAATCACAAATGAGGTCATTAGTAAACGACTTGCTGAAAGCCCAGAAAAAGCTGGATGAAGAGGTACACATGAAGAAGTCTCTTCAGGAAAGATGTCTGGATTTGGAACAAGAGCTGGCTAACGTCCAGCTGGGTATGGAGGAAATAGACGACCCTCTCGCTGGCCTAGCTCAGGACGACACCGAATATTACCATGACCTGGTGGACTACACCGAATATTACGATGTCCTGTCCTGCCCAGCTTGTAACTTCGACTCCCAAAGTGCAGAAATCATGGAGGAGCACCAAAAGCCTACGGAACATCGGGAGAAGGTGGCTCTACGACGGAAAAAGGAGGAAGAGAAGGAGGAACTGCGCATGCAGCTGGCAGCTGACAGTGGAGCCCAGAGAGTCTCCAAGAAGCAGGAAAGGAAAAGTCGAAACAGAAGATGACCCATCTGAACCATTATCACCTCTACCAGATCACACACGTGGTCCCTCTGAACGGAGCCAAATCAGTTCGGAAGTTCAAACTGTTAAATCCATGGAAGGACTATTGAATGAGTCACTCCAGCAATGTGAACCGACTACACCACAGAGACTGAATCTGTGAACTGTTTTCCGCAGAGACTGAATCTGTGATCTGTTTTGACATGAAGTTATATATGTTATTATGTTATGTTAAACATGAAGTTATATGACGTTGACTCCATCGAGAGTATATCTGTAAATTGTTATATGACGTTGACTCCATCGAGAGTATATCTGCAAACTGTTTATATAAAGTTGAAGATTGTATGTTTAACGGGATTCTGTAAGTAAAAAGCTAAAAAGGGAGGATTGTAGTGTATGTACCCGTTTACCTTTAAGGGAACTATAGAATGTAACCGTTCGCCTTTAAGAGCACTACTTTAGGTGTGGCACTATTTGTTGGCTCATGTATACTGTAATACCGATAGTGACCACACCAGTATATAAGGGTTGTGATACGTTAACTAGGGCAGATTCGCCCGAACCTCTGAATAGTAAAGACCTGTTTTATTTGTTAATCTTGGAGTCTGTGTATTATTTGCAATACAACCCACAGACTTTACATTCACCACGCTCTGGGTGAAGAAATTCCTCCTCTTCTCAGTCCTAAATGGCTTACCCCTTATCCTTAGACTATGACCCCTGGTTCTGGACTCCCCGACCATCGGAAACATACTTCCTGCATCTAGTCTGCCCAGGCCTGACAGAATTTTATAGATTTCGATGAGATCCCCCCTCAATCTTCTAAACTCCAGTGAGTATAAGTCCAATCGACACAATCTCTCCTCATACGTCATTCCTGCCATCCCAGGTATCAGCCTGGTGAATCTTCGCTGCACTCCTTCCTCAGATAAGGCGACAAAAACTGCACACAATACACAAGGTGCGGTCTCATCAAGGCCCTGTACAACTGCAGCAAGACATCCTTGTTCCTGTACTCGAACCCTCTTGCTACGAAGGCCAGCATACCACTTGCCTTCTTAAACACCTGCTGCACCTGTATGCTTACCTTCAGCGACTGGTCCACAAGAAAACCCAGGTCTCTTTGCACTTCCCCTTCTCCCAATCTATTGCCATTCAAATAATAATCTGCCTTCCTGTGTTTGCCACCAAAGTGGATTATCTCACATTTATCCACATTATAGTGCATTTGCCATGTTTATGCCCTATCACCCAACCTGTCCAAATCGTACTGGAGTTTCGTGACATCCTCCTCACAGCATACCCTCCAACCCAGCTTTGTGTCGTCTGCAAATTTGGAGATATTACATCCAATTCCCTCGTCCAGATCATTATTATATATTGTGAACAGCTGGGGTCCTAGGACTGATCCTTGCGGTTCCCCACTAGTCACTGCCTGCCACTCAGAAAATGACCCGTTTATTCCAACTCTTTGATTTCTATCCGCCAACCAGTTCTCTATCCAAATCAAGACCTTGCCCCCAATCCCATGTGCCTTAATTTTTCACGCTAATCTCTTATGCGGGACCTTATCAAAAGCCTTCTGAAAGTCCAAATACACCACATACACTGGTTCTCCCTTATCTATTTTATCAGTTACATCCTCAAAAAATTCCAGTAGATTAGTCAAGCACGATTTACCTTTTGTAAATCCATGTTGACATTGTCCGATCCTGTCACTGCTTTCCAAGTGCTCTGCTATTACATCTTTTATAATGGACTCTAGCATTTTCCCCTCTACCGATGTCAGGCTTACCGGTCTATAATTCCCCGCTTTTTCTCTATCACCTTTTTTGAATAATGGGGTAACATTAGCAACCCTCCAATCCATGGGTACTGTTCCAGAGTCTATCGAGTTCTGGAAAATGACCAGTTGTTCATGTGAAATGCCTTTGCTGCCAGTGTACGTCACAGACTGGATAAAACATCAAATCACAAATGGTCAGTCAGTTAATACAACGATTAATCAGCAGTGAAGATTAAATTATAGGGTTTTCCCTGGATATTTCCAATGGATGATGTACCAGTGCGTGTATTCCTTGGCCATAGGCTTTTCAGCAGCTTATCAGCCTACTGAGTAAAAATGGCAGGCAGGAGATGCACGCACATTTCCAGACTGAAGTGCGCCACCCGTGATACTGGTTCAGGCTTTGCTGAGATGAAGGGTTGCCTGGCAGTACAATTTAAGAGGCAATGATACTTAAATGAGGGCCCTGCCCTTCCTGTTGACCGCTTTTCCTCTTTTGTTACATCGCAACATCTCTCACACGTGCTGAATCCGCCCAGCAACACCTGGCGCAAACCAGGAGGGAGGAGTCCTCACCAGCTCTATTGAAAGGAATCATGGGGAAATTACACTTTAGTAACTGACTTGTGGTCACAGGCAGCAGTTTAATTTCTATGAATTTCTTGTTGTGTTTTAATCATTCTGTAAAGCTCACGTTGTCTAACGAGAGCAAAATGTTGCTGATGATGCGCTGTACTTGGCTGCCTCATAGATAGTTTGACTGTGGTCATGCGTGCTCTCACAGGACTGTCTTTGGGACTGAAGGAGGAGAGGGTCCAGTGAGGAATTCAGCAGAGAACAGGAGCAGCTGCCACAAGGTGGAGCAGGAGAGGGCATGACCGAGAAGGCTCTACCCAGAGTGAGTATTCGGGGAGCATTTCTCCTATATTCGCCCAGAAAGTTGGGTCTGAGGCTTCCCGCTGGTGCAAGCCTCCGACCTGAACTTACCTAGTGTGCCGGACGTTGAGCTGTGGGCCGGGTGGGATTCTGATCCGGGTCCTGCTCCAACTGCCGCTGCACAGTACTTGCATATCCCAGGGGCGCAGTTAGTTCGAAGTGTCCCCTGGGAACACATGGGCTATGGAGTGCCAATGGTAGCAGGGAATCTGCATTCATAGATTTGACAGGAAGAGCTATCAAATCTATGAATGCAATCCAGCCCCAAAACATCACTAAAACTTCAAATACATTTTTTAAAAATCACATTTTTAAAATAACTATAAATTACAAAAAATAACTGTTTTAAACAATAATTTATATTTTTGAAAAAAAGTTACAGTTTCTAACTGGGCTAAAAATAAACTTACCTTTCTTTAAATATTTAAAAATAATAAACCTGTGGATAAAATGCTTTACTTTAACTTAATTCACCACTTATCTTGTTAAATGCAAGCCTTGTGACTGCTTTTTACAAGTGTAGCTCCTAGAGACTTACACTCCCGGAGAAAGCTGCAAAAAAAACGGAAGTTCCAGGCGTATGCACTGCCTCTCTAGCGCACGCCTCCGACCTGTGAACCCCTTCCTTTAAGGGAACGGAAGTGTCAGGAATGACCCAGATTCTGCGTCGCCTCACCACCAGAGGGCACAATGAACTCTTAATTGTGTCCTTCTTTATTCCTAATTGTACTTACCTGTGCATTGTTATATGCCTACTATTTAAGTAATAATAATAATAATAAACAACTTTATTGTCATTGTTAGTGCACAAGTGCAGTACAACGAAATGTAGGCTTGCGGCTCCCGAGAGTGTACATTTAGATTAAGACATTTAAACATTCAACATTCATTTGGCTTGTAATACATTAACATAAACATAATAAAGTGCATTTGCAGATGTGCAGGCTTTAGAGTTTATTTGTGGAGTTCAGTAGGATGACAGCCCTGGGATAGAAGCTGTTCCTAAATCTGGTCGTTCGGGTGCGAATGCATCTGTAGCGTCTCCCAGATGGCAGGAGGATGAACAGTCTGTGGCTGGGTGGGTAGGGTCTTTGATGATGGTCCGTGACCTCCATCAACAGCGTTTCTGGTATATGTGCTCTATGGTCGGTAGCCGGGTGCCGGTAATGCGTTGGGCAGTTTTGACTACACGCTGCAGGGCTTTCCGGTCATAGTAGCTACAGCTGCCATACCATACTGTGATACAGTTCGTCAGGATGCTCTCTATGGTGCTTAGTTTATGTTCTTTGCTCAGTCTTGAGTTTCACTGCCTTGTGATTCCTTTTGCTGGACTGCTAGCCTGTATCTGTGCTGTTGTTATTTTGTTTATTTCAAGTAAAGTATATCTTTGTTTTTGCAACCTAACCTCTGCCTCAGTTTGCCTTCTTGCAGTTGGGTTCACCTCGTTCCATTCCTCACAGCAAGACTGAGCCAAACAATGGACCCAGCAGAGAAGGACCAATGGCTACGACAAATCTTTGACCAGCTACAACTGATCTTGGACAAACTGCGGTGCCTCGCCACGTCATTCTCCCAAAGCCTGAAACAGCTGGAGGCCCTCATCTTTGCTTTCCATCAGTGCCAGAGTCAGGTGATCCAAGCTACTCCAGCACTGTTACCCGCTCCTCCGGTTTCGCCTCCCCCTCTGAAAGAACCACGATTACCTGCACCCGAGCACTATGACGGTAACCCAGGAGGATGTCGAGGCTTTCTAACACAGTGTTCCCTGGCTTTCCAACTACAAGGTTCATTATTTCCCAGTGACCGTTCCCGAGTAGCCTACATCATTTTGCTACTCACCGGCAAAGCACTTACCTAGGCTATGGCCATCTGGGAACAGCCAACTCCGGCATGTTCAAACTACCAACTTTTCTCTGAGGAGATGAGAAGGGTCTTTGATCATCCTGTCAGTGGGAGTGGCATCTAACAAACTACTTCAGCTTCGCCAGGGGGCTCGTAGCGTTGCGGACTACGCTATTGAGTTTCGCACTCTTGCTGCAGAGAGCCAATGGAATTTGGAGGTGCTCATCGCCACCTCTCGCCACGGTCTCACGGATGAAATCAAGGACAAACTGGCTTCCAGAGATCCGGTGAGTGATTTGGAGTCTCTCTTTGCTATCTCCATTCGAGTGGATAATCGTCTCCGTGAGAGGCGAAGAGAACGCCACTCCTTTTTCACCCCACTTCCGGAGACAAGAGCCTTCCCTGCTTCAAAGCCATCCGAGAACCTCCGAGCCATCCCGAGTCCATCTTTGACTGATCCAGAGGAGCCCATGCAATTGGGAGTAACTCGTCTCTCGCAGCCTGAACGTGATCGCCGAATGAGAGAGGGATCTTGCCTCTATTATGGGGAACCGGGCCACTTTCGCTCTTCTTGCCCAAAGTTGGTGGGTAAAGCCAGGGCTCGTCCAGGACGGAGGGACCTGAGATGAGCGTAGCCATCCCTCCCGGCCCCACTGTTTCTAGGGTCCTGCTGGTATCCTCCCTTTTCTGGGGCAATCAACAACATGATCTTAAGGCCTTGGTGGATTCTGGGTCTGATGGTAACTTCATGGATCTGGGTTTAGCTAAACAGCTCAAGATTCCCCTGACCCATCCTGATCACCCCCTCACTGTTGTCGCCCTGGATGGAAGACCCCTGAGCTCCGGAACTATTCACCATCATACTGCCTCCCTGTGTTTGGGCGTGGAAGGACAACATTTCGAGACAATCCAATTCTCCCTTATCCACTCTCCCGTGTTTCCATTAGTTCTGGTTTACCCTTGGTTGGCCTGTCATAATCCTCGCTTGGATTGGGCCGCCGGCCGGCTTAGGGAATGGGGCTCCACCTGCCATATCCCCTGTCTTCTCTCCAAGTCTCCTTCCCAGCCCCAGGAGTCCCCATCTCACTCTGAATTTTCCCGAGTGCCTCCCGAGTATGAGGATTTAAAAGAGGTCTTCAGTAAGGTTCGAGCCACATCACTTCCCCCTCATAGGCCATATGACTGTGCCATTGACCTCCTGCCTGGGACATGCCCACTCAGGGGTAGGATCTTCTCCCTTTCTGCTGCAGAGACCGCCGCCATGGAGGATTACATCCGTGACGCCCTCGCCGCTGGCTTCATGCGTCCGTCCACCTCTCCTGCTGGTGCCGGTTTTTTCATCGTGAGTAAGAAAGATGGAGTTCTCCGCCCCTGCAGCGACTACCGTGGCCTTAACAGGATTACTATAAAAAACCGTTATCCTCTTCCGCTCATGTCGATGGCCTTCGAGCTACTACAGGGAGCCACAGTCTTCACAAAATTGGATCTCCGCAATGCCTACAACCTCATCCACGTCCGCGAAGGGGACGAGTGGAAGACGGCATTCAACACACCTACGGGGCACTATGAGAACCTGGTCATGCCCTTTGGATTGACCAACGCCCCTGCTGTATTCCAGGCGCTCATCAATGACGTCCTCCGAGACATGCTGAATCACTTTGTCTTTGTCTACCTGGATTACATTCTCATTTTCTCCAAAACACTTCACGATCATGTCCAGCATGTAAGGCAAGTCCTGCAACGTCTGCTTAACAACCTCTTGTTTGTCAAGGCTGAGAAGTGTGAGTTTCACGTTTCCAAGGTTTCATTTCTGGGCTTCATCATCTCCAGCGGCAACATCCAAATGGACCCTGGCAAGACCCAAGCTGTCCGAGATTGGCCACCACCCACCTCTCTCAAACAGGTGCAACGTTTCTTGGGGTTTGCTAATTTCTATCGGAGATTCATCAGGAACTTCGGCACCATTGCTGCCCCTCTCAACGCCCTCACCAAAACCGCTTCCACCCGGTTCAGTTGGTCCGCTGAGGCTGTGCAGGCTTTAGAGAATCTCAAGCGGCGCTTCACATTTACTCCTGTCCTCGTGATTCCGGATCCCTCACTCCCCTTCATTATCGAGGTGGATGCCTCGGATATAGGAGTGGGTGCCGTTTTGCCCCAGCGGTCTAACGACAACAAACTGCACCCTTGCGCCTTCTTTTCTCGCCGACTCACTCCTGCAGAACGAAACTACGATATTGGAAACAGGGAACTACTAGCAGTTAAGTTGGCACTGGAGCAGTGGAGACATTGGTTGGAGGGGTCTAAACATCGTTCATTGTCTGGACAGACCATAAGAATCTGGCCTATATCCAGGAGGCCAAACGGCTTAACTCTCGTCAAGCTCGCTGGGCACTGTTCTTCAATCGTTTTGACTTTGTCCTGTCATACCGTCCAGGATCCAAGAATCTCAAGCCTGATGCTCTCTCCAGGCAATTTGATCCACCCAAGCGGGAGAGACAAACAGAACCTATTCTTCCTACTCCGCGAATTGTAGCACCGGTTCGCTGGGGGATCGAGATGCTGGTCAGAAAGGCGCAACAGAGGGAGGCAGACCCTGGCAACGGCCCACCAGGTCGCCTTTTTGTTCCCATCATGGCATGCTCACAAGTCCTGCAGTGGAGGCATTCGTTGTGACTCACCGGTCATCCAGTCACATCCAGGATGCTGGAGTTCCTTCGCAGAAGGTTCTGGTGGCCCACGATGGAGAAGGACGTAAAGGCGTTCATGGCAGCTTGTGCCATTTGTGCATGAAACAAGAACCCTCGATCTCGCCCCTAGGGTTTGTTGCATCCTCTCCCCATTCCCACCCGCCCCTGGTCACACCTCTCTGTGGATTTCATCACAGGCCTTCCACTGTCTCAAGGCAACACTGTCATTCTGGTCATCGTATATTGCTTCTCCAAAGCCTGTCGCTTTCTGCCCTTGCCCAAGCTTCACTCAGCCCAAGAGACAGCCGAGCTCATGATCCAGCATTTTTTTCAGGTTGTTCTGTTTGCCTCTTGACATCGTCTCTGACCACGGTCCACAATTCGCCTCTCGGTTTTGGAGGTCTTTCTACAAGCTCATTGGAGCTACTTTCAGCCTTTCCTCGGGTTTCCACCCTCAGTCTAACGGTCAAACAGAATGGATCAACCAAGACGTGGAGACGACCCTGAGGTGTCTCGTGTCCACTAAACCTGTGACCGGGAGTCGTCAAATCGTCTGGGCCGAGTACGCGCACAACACCTTGCACTGCTCCCCAACAGGAATGTCGCCATTCGAGTGCCAGTTCGGTTTTCATCCTCCACTGTTCCAGGAGCAGCAGCTCGAGGTGGGGGTTCCCTCTGCGGAGAAGTTTGTCCAGCGCTGTCGATGGACCTGGAGGAGAGCGCAGCTGGCGTTACAACGAGCTTCTCGGCAATGACTGATCCAGGCCAACAAGCGGCGCAGACCGGCTCCTTCCTTCCGTACTGGTCAGAGGGTCTGGCTTTCTACGCAGGAACTCCCGCTGTGAGTGGAGTCCTGCAAGCTGGCGCCCCGTTTCATCGGTCCCTTCACAGTGTTGAGGAAGGTCCACCGGGTGTCCTACCATCTCCAGCTGCCCCGCTCCATGCGGATTCATCCTACCTTCCATGTCTCCTGGCTCCGGCCAGTGGCCAGCAGTTCCCTGGCGCCCGCCATGAGGCCTCCTCCTGCTCCCCACATCATCGAGAGCCAGCCTGCCTACACCATCCATCGCCTGATGGACTCTTGCCGGGTTCGCGGGGGCCTCCAGTTCCTGATGGACTGGGAGGGATATGGTCCGGCGGAACGCTCCTGGGTCCCAGACCGGAACATCCTGGATCGTGATTTAGTGCAGAACTTTCTTCGTCGTTGCCATGGACCTTCTGGGGGAACGTCAGGGGCCGTTCCAAGGGGGGGGGGTCCTGTCAGGAATGACCCAGATTCTGCCTCTCCTCACCCATGGGGACCCGAATTTCTGGCCCATTAAGAGGAAGCTAGATGTGTAAATGAGGGAAAAGGGAATAGAAGGATATGCTGATAGGGTGAGATGGGAGCACAGCCCATTCTCCTGAATTGATTATTTGTGCTTTGTGTTGCTATATAAAATTCTATGTAACTTCACTGAGGAGCAATGTCTGAGCCACCTTAATTTAATATGTGCTGTCACCTATTGCAGCCACAGCACCAGCCTCGCACCAGGGCATGCGCTGCACTGCCTGTGGCTATTCAGGTCACCGTGGCCCTGCAATGTCTGCCATGGGCTCCTTCTATGCTATGGCAGGTGACATCAGCGAAATATCAGAGTTGCAGCCCACTGCTGCTTCGGGAGTTCACTGTTGTTCTCTACAGCAGGATTTTTAATTCGATTATGGGATGTGGTCGTGCCCGACGAGGCCAGCATTTATTGTCCATCCCTAGTTGTCCTTGAGAAGGTGGAGGGGAGCCGCCTTCTTGAACCGCTGCAGTCTGTGTGGTGAAGTTGCTCCCACAGTGCTATTAGGGAGGGAGTTCCAGGAATTTGATCCAGCGATGATGAAGAACCAGCGATCTATTTCCAAGTCAGGATGGTGTGTAACTTGGAGGGGAAATTGGAGATGATGGTGTTTGTTGAATCTGTGATTCTTAAAGTATGATGTTTTCCAATAACTAGACGGAGGCTGTAAATTAACAATCAACAGGTGTTTACTGGAGGAGGATAGTCTAAAGACTAACAGTACATGGCATGCTCAAGGCTTATATACAGGTGTGGTCACTGCCGGTACTGCAGTATACAGGAGCTGTAAAAGTAGTTCTCTCTTAAATATACATACACTACAATTCCTCCCCTTTTAGATTAACAGTACCCATAATATTCAAACAACAGTTTACACTTTAACATGCAATTTAAACTGAAATAGTCCATTTATAGATTCAGTCTTTGGGGCGGCTTTCTGATCCTTTCTGGATAGCGCCTTTCCTGAGGTTCTTGTTCTTGGTGTGGAGGCGATTCTGGCCCAGTTTCGTCGGTTAGTTCATCAGTTTCCGCTGCTGCTGTTTCTGAGGTAGATGCTACCGGTATGTTGGGTTCATCCCCAGGTACGCGAGACATGGGGTTGACTCGCTCCTGTGACGCTAGGATCTGGTCGACGTGGTGTCTAACAATGTTCTCCCCGACATCCACTGTGTACATTAATGGCCCCTGCCGTGTGCATATCGTTCCGGGTTGCCATTTCTCTGTTCGGTAGTCGAGGGCCAAGACTGGTTGTCCTACATTGAAGCTCCTTGTCGGCTTCTCATTGATGTGCTGGAATTGCTTATCCTCAACATTTCTTCGCACAATTCGTCTGAGCAAATCCAGACTAGATCTCAACCTTCGGTTAAAGAACATCATGGCCGGCGTCTGGTTGGTACCTGCATGTGTCACATTTCTGTAGGCTAACAGGAAATTGTCCACTTTATGCTTTAGTGGAATTTCATCATCGCACATGGCCCTTATCGCCTTTTTAAACGTTTGTACGAACCTCTCAGCCAATCCATTTGTGGCTGGATGATACGGGGCGGATGTGTAATGCCTTACTCCATTCCTTCTCATAAATTTCCGAAACTCTTCGGACACAAACTGTGGTCCGTTATCAGAGCAAATCTGCTCTGGCAAGCCGTTCCTGGCAAATATTGTCCATAGGACTGCAATCGTTTTCTCTGTGGTGGTTGAGGTCATTTTGATCACCTCAGGCCATTTCGAGTGCGCATCCACTGCTATTAAGAATATTGAGTCCATGAATGGACCAGCAAAATCAATATGCACCCGTTGCCATGGAGAGGAGGGCCAATCCCATGGGTGTTGAGGGGCATGTGGTGGTGCATTTTGGACCTTCTGGCATCCTGAGCAGCTCTTTGTTAGGTCTTCGATTTGTTGATCGATCCCCGGTCACCACACAAGCCCTAGCAAGGCTTTTCATTTTCACCCCTCCCAGGTGGCCTTCGTGAAGCTCATTGAGCACTCCCTCCCTTTACTTGGGTGGAATTACCACTCCGGATCCACACATCACTGTCCCCTCGCATACTGACAGCTGTTCTCTTCTGGATGAGAATGATGGCAACTGTGAGTCGCCATGTGTTGGCCATCCCATCCTCGTCGCCACTGTTGAATCCGTGATTCTTAAAGTATGATGTTTTCCAATAACTAGACGGAGGCTGTAAATTAACAATCAACAGGTGTTTACTGGAGGAGGGTAGTCTAAAGACTAAAAGTACAGAGGCATGCTCAAGGCTTATATACAGGTGTGGTCACTGCCGGTACTACAGTATACAGGAGCTGTACAAGTAGTTCTCTCTTAAAGGTACATGCACTGCAATGTTCCCATGCACCTGCTGCCCGTGTGCTGGTAGATGTCGCAGATTTGGCAGGTGTTGCCGAAGAAGCCTTGGCGAGTTGCTGCAGTAAATCTTGAAGATGGTACACACTACAGCCACGGTACGTCGGTAGTGGAGGGAGTGAATGTTTAAGGTGGTAGATGGGGTGCCTCTCAAGTGGGCTACTTTGTCCTGGATGGTGTCGAACTTCTTGAGTGTTGTTGGGGCTGCACTCATCCAAGCAAGTGGAGTGTATTCCATCACACTTCTTACTTGTGCTTTGTAGATGGTGGAAAGGATTTGGGGAGTCAGGAGGTGAGACACTCGCCACAAAATATTCAGCCTCTGACCTGCTCTTAATGCCACAGTATTTATGTGTCTGGTCCAGTTAAGTTTCAGGTCATTGGTGACCCCCAGGATGTTGAGGGTGGGAGATTCGGCGATGGTAATGCTGTTGAATGTCAAGTGGCAGTGGTTAGACTCTCTCTTGTTGGAGATAGTCATTGCCTGGCATTTCTGTGGTGCGAATGTTTCCGGCAACTTATCAACCTATATGAACTTACTAACTTTAGTAGCAAAATAGAAAGGCAGAGTGTTTTTTAAATGATCTGATATTGGGAAATGTTTTTGAATCAGAGGGACCTGGGTGTCCTTGTACACGAATCACTAAGTTAACATACAGGTACATCAATAAATTTAATGAAGCAAATGGTATGTTAGGCTTTATTACAAACGGTTTCGAGTATAAGAGTAAAGAAGTCTTACTGCAATTATTTAGGTCCTTGGTGAGACCACACCTGGAGTATTTTGTACAGTTTTGCTCACCTTACCTAAGGAAGGATGTATTTGTTGTTGAAGCTGCACCAGATTGATTCCTGGGATGGGGTGATTGTCCTATGATGATAGATTAAGGAGACCAGGCCTTTAATTACTAGATTTTAGAAGAATAAGAGGTGATGATCTTGAAATATATAAAATTCTTACAGAGCTTTACAAGTTAGATGCAGTGGGTGGGTTTCCCCTGGCTGGTAAGTTTAGAACTAGGGGTGACAGTCTCAGAAATTGAGATCCACCATTTAGGACTGAGATGAGGAGAAATGTCTTCACTCTAAGGGTGGTGAACCTGTGGAATTCTCTACCAAAGAAGGCAGTAGAGGACAATTCATTAAATATATTCAAGAAGGAATTGGATGTATTTCTTAAGGCATGTGTGAGATGCTGCGATGTAACAAAAGAGGAAAAGGGGCCAACAGGAACGGCAGGGCCCTCATTTAAGTATCATTGCCTCTTAAATTGTACTGCCAGGCACCCCCGTCATCTCAGCAAAGCCTGAACCAAAATCGCGGGCGGCGCACTTCAGTCTGGAAATGTGCGTGCATCTCCTGCCCGCCATTTTTACTCAGTAGGCCAATAAGCAGCTGAAAAGCCGGCAGTGCACAATCCAATATCTTGGCCTATGGCCAAGGAATACACACACTGGTACATCATCCATTTGAATCATCCAGGGAACACACAATAATTTAATATTCACTGCTGATTAATCGCTGTTTTAGACTGACTGACCATTCAGGATTTGATGTTATATCCAATCTGTGACGTACACTGGCAGCAAAGGCATTTCACATGAACAGCTGGGTAAACTACTGAAGTGCTGAAAACATCTGCAAATTGAAAGGTAATCCCAAACTTGGTGCAAATTGTAACTTCATCCCACACATTTGAAAGACACATTTCAGGATGAATGACAAGTGAAAATGAAGTTGAATTATATTTGCCCACTCCTGAATTTTTCATTCCCCAGATTCTAGAAATCTCTAAACTAATGGTCAAAGTTAAAGTCTCTGAAATCAAAACCAAAATAATCTGTTTAAAAGCTTCAACCCATCACCTACCTTTCAGCTGACTGGGAACATCGGATAAACCTTCCATAGCGTTCATGTTATCAAATGGATCAGCGTCTGTGTAAAGCAATACATTTTGATAAAATCAGTTCTCCGCATGATTTTGTTAAAAAGGAAATTTTAAATCTGGAACTGCCTGCAATGCGTGTGTGTACGATTATATGTTACTGTGCTGCTGTATTTCTTTTAGTATTTTGTCCAACTTTGGTACCACATGGCGCATTTTCACAAAGGATTCCCACATTGTCCTTGGTGCCTGAAAACCTTTCTCCATCACCAGATTTAGGAGAAGTTTGGAACTGTCCGCCCGGTTTCCCTGCTCCGCAAGCTCAGTGACTTTCTGAGAAGAATAATAATGAATATATTGATGAGTGGAGTGAAGAGCCTGCAGTGAAATTTAACTGGGAGAGCTTTTCCTCTTATTGTGCTTGGCCGAGAGGACTGCCTGGGACGAGCAGGAAGAGGAAAACAAGGTGTTAGTTTCCTGCTGGTAATGCAGCCTGCCTGCTTTCTGTCCCGTGCACTCTCAAAACAATTCCTCCCACACACCCACCCACACACACCTGCCTCTGGTTCAACTGTGCGTTGTTTTCTTTCAAATATCTATAATTAAACTCCGAAGAATGTGGGGAATCACCGAGCATCCTCTGCAATTTCAATGTTAAACATTTATTAATCAATCGTTAGTCCTCAGCTGGAGTATGCTGTCTAATTCTGGGCACCACACGTTATTGGCTGTCAAGGTCCTGGACAGGGTGCAGAGGAGATTTACTAGATTAGTACCAGGGGTTTCGGACTTCAGTTACATGCACTGATGGAAATGTTCAGCGGACAGTCTGGTTGACACCTCCCTCTCTGTCTATAATTAGGGAGAATTTCACCAATTCTTTGGTATCCCGTGCTGAAAACCTGCCTGACTTGGTTAGTATTCAAAGACTTGAAGGATGTACTATTACTCGATCAGAAATGTTAGGACTGTTCTCCTTGGAACAGAAAAGTTTACCTATTTGAGGTTTTCAAGATAAGACGTTCTGATACACATAGAGAAAAAGTATTCCCTCTGGCGAGTGGCTCAATAACCAAAGGTCATAGATTTAAAATCATTGGCAACAGAACTATAGGGCAGATGAGGAGATGTTTTCCCCACAGAGAGTGGCAGCACCTGGAACTCAATCTCCACGGTCTATAAATTGTCTGACTGCTTGTCCGTCATCCAGTGCTGGAGGAGAAGAAATGTTCTCCAATTAAATATTGGGAAGGCGAAAACCATTGTAATCATTCACTGCCCCAGTTCCATTCCGAAAGCACTGACTCCACCCCTCTCCCTAGCATATCTGAGCCTGAACCACACTGTTTGCAAACTTGGTGTCATATTTGACAGTGAAATGAGCTTCTGAACACATATCCGTGGAATAACTAAAACCACCACTTCCACCTCCGTAACATTGCCTGTCTCCGCCCCTGCCTCAGCTCATGCACTACTGAAACCCTCATCCATGCCTTTGTTAACTCTAGGCTTCACTGTCCCAATGCACTCCTGGATGGCATCCTACATTCACGCCTACGTAAATTTGAGGTCATCCAAAACTCGGCTGTCCGTGTCCGAACTCACACCATGACCTGTTCGCCCATCACCCCTGTGCTTGCTGACCTGCATTGGCTCCCGGTTAAGCAGAACTTCAATTTCAAAATTCTCGTCCTTGTTTTCAAACCCTTCATGGTCTCGCCCCTCCCTGTCTCTGAAATCTGCTCCAGGCCCACAACCCACCCTCTGAGATAGCTGTGCTCCTCTAATTATGCCCTCTTGAGCCTCCCTGATTATAATCGCTCCACCATTCTTGGCCGTGCCTTCAGCTTCCTAGGCCCTCAGCTCTGGCATTCCCTCTCCCAATCTCTGCCTCTCTTTCCTTCCAATGGACATTTCTTA
Source organism: Somniosus microcephalus (assembly GCF_052327205.1). NCBI lineage: Eukaryota > Metazoa > Chordata > Chondrichthyes > Squaliformes > Somniosidae > Somniosus > Somniosus microcephalus. The sequence continues at coordinate 54,733,130 of NW_028225180.1, read as the reverse complement.
AAACCTACCTCTTTCAACAAGCTTTTAGTCACCTGCCCTCATTTCTACTTATGTTGCTCGGTGTCAAATTTTGTTTTTATGGGAGCGACAGCTTAGTGGTTACTTTTCTGGGCTAGTAATCAAGAGGCCTGGACTAATGATCCAGAGACTTGAATTCAGATCCCACCAAGGGAAAATTAAATTCAGTTAATTAAGTAAATCTGGATTAAAAAGCTAGTATATCGGACTGTCATAAAAAAATCTGTTTCACTAATGTCATTTAGGGAAATAAATTCGCCATCCTTACTTGGTCTGGGTTATATGTGACTCCAGCATAGTGCTTGACTCTTAACTGTTCTCTGAAATGGCTGAGGAAGCCACTCAGTTGTAAACAACCACTACGAAAACCAATAAGAATAAAACTGGACGGACCACCCGGCACACGATATGGAAATGATAGCGGCACAAACAGCCCAGTCGATCCTGCCAAAATTGGGTAGAGCTCTCCAACAGCCTGGTCAAGCAACATCCTGATACAGTTGTAATACTTTTCAGACAATGTCCCAAACTCCTCCATCAACATCCCTGGGTACGTCCTGTCTGACCGGCAAGATAGACCCACCAGGGGTGGCGGCACAGAAGTATACAATCGGGAAGGAGTGGCCCTGGGAGTCCTCAACATTGACTTCGGAATCCCATTGAAGTCTCATGGCTTCCAGTAAAGCATGGGCAAGGAAACCTCCTGCTGATTACCAACTTCTGCCCTCCCTCAGCTGATGAATGAGTACTCCACCATGTTGAACACCACTTGGAAGAAGCACTGAGAGCAGCAACGGCACAGAATGTATGCTGGGTGGAGGAGTTAAATGTCCATTACCAAGAGTGGCTCCCTAGCACGGCTCTTGACCGAGCTGGCCGAGTCCTCAAGGCTGGGTCTGTGACATTTTGAGAGAGAATTAGGGGAAAACGTACTTGACCTCGTCCTCACCAATCTCTCTATTGTAGATGCATTTCTCCATGACAGCATTGGTAGCAGTAGCAGTGACCACCGCACACTCATTGTGGGGACAAAGACCCGTATTCACACTGAGGACACACTCAGTCGTGTTTTGTGGCACTGCCACCGTGCTTAATAGGATAGATTCAGAACAAATCTAGCAGCATTTAATTGGCCATCCATGAGGCGTTGTGTGCCCATCAGCAGCAGAAATGTATTCCACCACATTCAGTAACCTCATGGCCTGGGATATCATTCACCCTTCTATTACCATCATGCCAGGGGACCAACACTGGTACAATAAGGAGTGTAGAAGAACGTACCAGGAGCAGCACCAGGTGCAACTAAACATGCGGTGTCAAACTGGGGAAGCTGCAACAGAGGACTACATCCATCCTGAAAAGCGGAAGCATTCGCACAATCAACAGATCAGATCAAAGCTCTGCAGTCCTGCCACATCCAACCTTGAATGGTAGTGGACCATTAAACAACTAACAGGAGGAGAAGGCTCCATGAATATCGCCATCTTCAATGATGGTGGAGCCCAGTACCTGAGTAAAAAAGACAAGGGTGAAGAGTTTGCAACGATCTTCAGCCAGAAATGCTGAGTGGATGATATATGTCGGCTTCCTCCCGAGGTCGCCACCACCACAGAAGCCAGCCTTCAGCCAATTCGATTTAGTCCACATGATATCAAGGAACGGCTGATCGCACTGGATACAGCAAAGGCTTTTGGCCCCGACAACATCCATGCTGTCGTGCTGAAGACTTGTGCTCCAAAAATTGCTACCTCTCTAGCCAGGCTGTCCCACTACAGCTATAAGACTGGCATCTATCCGACAATGTGGAAAACTGCCCAGGTACGTCCTGTCCACAAAAAGCATAACAAATCCAATCTGGTCAATCACCACCAATCAGTCTACACCCAATCATCAGCAAAGTGATGGCAGGTGTAGTCGACAGTGCTTTCAAGCAGCACTTACTCACCAATAACCTGCTCAATCCTGCCCAGTTTGGAATTCGCCAGGACCACTTGGCTCCAGACCTCATTACAGCATTGGTCCAAACATGGACAAAAGATTTGAATTCCAGGGGTGAGGTGAGTGTGACTGCCCTTGAAATCAAGGCCGCATTTGACCAAGTCTGGCATCAAGGAGCCCAATAAAACTGAAGTCAATGGGAATCGGGGTTAAAACTCTCTTCTGGCTGGAGTCATACGTTGCGCACAGGGGGATGGCTGTGGTGGTTGGAGCTCAATCATCACAGCCCCAGGACATCGCTGCAGGAGTTCCTCAAGGCAGTGTCCTAGGCCAAACCATCTTCAGCTGCTTCATCAACGGCCTTCCATAATAGCATTAGAACATAGGAAACAGGAGCAGGAGTCGGCCAATCGGCCCCTCGAGCCTGCTCCGCCTTTCAATAAGATCATGGCTGATCCAAAATTGGCCTCAACATCACTCTGCAGCTCTCTTCCCCATACCCCTTGACTCCCTTGTAGTTGAAATGTCTGTCAATCTCTGCCTTGAGTATATTCAATGATTCTGCCTGCACAGCTCTCTGGGGTAGAGAATTTCAAAGATTCATGACCCTCTGAGAGAAGAAATTCCTCCTCATCTCCGTCTTAAATCAGCGAACGCTTATTCTGAAAATATGCCCCCTAGTTCTAAACTCCCCCTCCAGGGGAATCTTCCTCTCAGCATCGACCTTGTCAGTCACCCTTAGAATCTTACATCTTTTAATAAGTTCACCTCTCATTCTTCTAAATTCCAATAAGTGTAGGCCCAACCTGCTCAACCTTTCTTCATAGGTCAACCGCTTCATACCAGGAATCAACCTATTGAACCTTCTCTGCACTGCCTCCAATGTAAGAATACACCTTCATAAATATGGAGACCAAAACTGTACGCAGTACTCCAGGTGCAGTCTCACCATTGCCCTGTAAATTTGCATCAAATCTTCCCTACTTTAATACTCCATACCCCTTGCAATAAAGGCCTACATTCCATTAGCCTTCCTAATTATTTGCTGTATATGCATGCTAACTTTTTGTGTTTCATGTGCTAGGACCCCCAGATCCCTTTGTGCAGCAGCATTTTGCTGGCTCACTCCATTTAAATAACAATATGCTTATTCATTCTTCCTTCCAAAGTGGATAACCTCATATTTGCCCACATTATACTCCATCTGCCAGATGTTTGCCCACTGACGTAACCTATCTACATCACTTTGTGAAATCTTGGAGCTCTCCTCACAACTTGCTAACCCGCCTATCATTGTACCATCAGCAAATTTGGCTACTGTACATTCAGTACCTTCATCCAAGTCATTAATATAGATTGTAAATAATTGAGGCCCCAGCACTGATCCCTGTGGCACCCCACTAGTTACTGGTTGCCAACTGGAAAATGACCCATTTATCCCGATTATCTGTTTTCTGTTAGTTAGCCACTCCCCTATCCATGCCAATATATTACCCCCAATCCCGTGCGCTCTTATCTTGTGCAGTAACAATTTATGTGGGGCCTAATCGAATGCCTTCTGGAAATCCAAGTTTACTATATCTACTGCCTCCCCTGCATCCACCCTCTTTGTTACATCCTCAAAGAACTCCAGCAAATTTGTCAAACACGTTTTCCCTTTCAAAAAACCGTGTTGGCTCTGCTTGATTGTCTTATGTTTTTCTGAATGTCCTGCTATTATCTCCTTAATAATGGATTCCAATATTTTCCCCAACGACAGATGTTAGGCTAACTGGCCTATAATTTCCAGCTTCCTGTCTCCCTCCTTTCTTGAATAGTGGCGTTACTTTTGCGGTTTTCCAATCCGCTGGTACCTCTCCAGAATCCAGGCAATTTTGGTAGATTACAACCAACGCATCCACTATCTCTGCAGCCAATTCTTTTAAGACCCTAGGCTGCAGGCCATCAGGTCCAGGGGATTAGTCGGCCTTAAGCCCCATTAGTTTGCCTAGTACTTTTTCTCTAGTGATAGAAGTTGTTTTAAGTAACTCCCTCCTTATAGCCCCTTGATTATCTATTATTATTGGGATGTCTTTAGAGTGTCTTCTACCGTGAAGATCCAAAATAATTGTTTAGAATCTCTGCCATTTCTCTATTTCCCATTATTATTTCCCCTGTCTCATCCTCTAGCTGACCAACGTTTACTTTAGCTACTCTTTTCCTTTTATATACCTTAGAAGATCTTATTTTCTGTTTATATATTATTTGCTAGTTTACTCTCATACTCTATCTTCTCCCTCTTTATAATTTTTTTTAGTCATCCTTTGCTGGTTTCTACAAATTTCCCAGTCCTCTGGCCTACCACTAAACTTTGCAACATTGTATGCCTTTTCTTTCAATTTGATACCATCCTTACCTTCTTTACCTAACCATGGATGGGGCATCCTTCTCGTAGAGCCTTTCTTTCTCACTGGAATATATATCTTCTGAGATTTACGGATTATCTCCTGAAATGTCTGCCACTGCTGATCTACCATCTTACCCATTAATCTATTTTCCCAGTCCACTTTATCCAACTCTGTCCTCATACCTTTGTGATTGCCTTTATTTAAGTTTAGGACACTAGTTTCATACCCACGTTTCTCACCCTCAAACAAGTTTTGAATTTGAATTTGAATTTCACTCCATCATAAGTTCAGAAGTGTGGATGTTCATTGATGACAGCACAGTGTTCAGTGCCATTCGCAACTCCTCAGATAATGAAACACTCCATGCCCGCATGCAGCAAAACCTGGATGATAAGTGGAAGGTAACATTTGTGTCGCACAAGTGCCAGGCAATGACTATCTCCAACAAGCGTGCATCAAATAATAGCACCTTGACATTTAACTGCGTTACCATCGCCGAATCCCACACCATCAATATCCTGGGGGTCAGCATTGACCAGAAAATTAACTGGACCAGCCACCTAAATACTGTGACAACAAGAGCACGTTAGAGACTGGGTATTCTGTGGTGAGTGCCTTACTTCTGATTCCCCAAAATCTTTCCACCATCTACAAGGCACAAGTAAGCAATGTGATAGAATACTCTCCACTTGCCTGGAAGAGTGCAGCTCCAACAACACTCGAGAATCTCGACACCATCCAGGAAAAAGCTGCCCACTTGATTGGCACCCCATCCACCAACTTATACATTCACTGCTTCCACAGTCGATGTACCGTGGCTGCAGTTTGTACCATCTACAACATGCACTACAGCAACTCGCCAAGGCTTCTTTGGCAGCACTTCCCAAACCCACGACCTCTTCCACCTAGAAGCACAAGGGCAGCAGGCGCATGGGAACACCACCAACTCCAAGTCATACAGAATTCTGACTTGGAAGCTTATCGCCGAACCATCATCATCGCTTCGGCAAAATCCTGGAACTCTCCCCCTAACAGCACTGTGGGATTGCATTCACCACATGGACTGCAGTGGTTCCAGAAGGTGGCTCAGCAGCACCTTCTCAAGGACAATTAGGAATGGGCAATAAATGCTGGTCTGGCCAACTAGCCCCGCATCCTTTGAACGAATTAGAAAATAATACTCCTGTGAAGCGCCTTGGGATGTATTACTGTGTTAAAGGCGCTATATAAATACAAGTTGTTGTTATTGTGGAAACGGATCCCATGAATAATTTTAGAAGGATTGAGGATGAGGAACTTACAGGGTTATGGGCATTAAGCGGGGATGTGGGACTAAGCACACTGCTCTTGCAAAGTGTCTGCTGAGACACGATGGCACAAATTGCCTCTTTTTGTGCTCTTATTTTCCATGATTCTACTAAAAATAGAAGCACAATTTGCTTGAACATCGTGAGAATATTCATAAAACCATTCTCTGGTGTCTTAATTAATATAACTTTGATCAATCTATTTGTTTGATCCAACACTCCCCACACATTAGTACGATAGCAAAATACTATTTGGGTCCAATACTCGTTAACTGGTTTAGCATTTTATAAAAAATCTTTCATTTACCTCACAAATATTTATCCTCTCACAGTTCCTCGATTTACTTCGAATAGCTTATCGGACACTCAACTCATGAAATTCCCTCCATCCTCTGTCTGTTGTTTTTCATCTTTCTTTTATCCCAGTGCTGCTACACTTCGATTCTTGTTTCCCTTTGACTTCAGCCCATCAAGGGTTATATCGTACACGTTCCACTGTCCTTTCTTTGTACAGATACTGACGGGTCTGCTGGGTATCTTCACATTTGTGTTGTTATTTCAGATTCACAACATCAACAGTTTTAACCCTTTCTTTCCTGGTTGGCCTGTTTCTTTCGGGAACATTCTATGGATCTGAGATCTGTTATCCTGTCAGTTCTGTGATGTTTGAATAATCCAAATTCATTCTGCGTCCCTCTCATTTACACAATGTTCTTGTCCACTGAAATGCCTTTCATATGTTAACAACGAGCTGACTCCGTCCACCGCTCCTTCAAGCACCTCTTCTATTCTGTCCCGGTAGAATTTTGTCAACTGGAACAGCTGGTAATCATCGCAGTTTGTCAAGAACTCAGTGATTCTAGTGTTCGTATCTGTGAACAAAACCAGAGAAATTTAAACACACTATCCACTTTCTATCTGGGCTGCAACATTTCCTCTTATACCAAACGGCTGAAACATCCTGTGAGCCACATTATCAAACGCCTTGTGAAAATCCATATAAAACACATGTCCTGCATCCCATAGATCTATAGATTCAATTCATGACAAAAATTTGCAAATTTGTCAAACATGATTTGTCTGCAGCTAATTCGTTCCAACCTCCCGTGATCATCCCCTGTATCTCAGCGTTCATTAATCCAACCTTAAATTACAGATTCGAGGAGTCTGCACATAACTGAGGTCGATGAATTGGTCTAGTTGCCCGATTTAACCTCTCTCTTCCATTCTTTAACAGGGTCGGTCCCTATGCTCCTTCAGGCTCTCTTTAGACAAAGCAAGCTTTGCAGAGTGAGAAAACACAGCAAGAAACGCATAGAAGTTAACCAGCTGGCTGTGACCGCAGTCAGTTACTAAATTGAAAGTTCTGCACGATTCCCTTCACTAACGCTGGTGAGGACTCCTTCCTGCTGGTTTACGCCAGAAGATGTTGGGCGAGTGCAGCACAAGGTGTGAGATTTTGCGGCATATGAAAAATGGAAAGGGTCCACCAGGAAGTGAAGGACCATAATTTAAATAACTTATTCACTCTTAAATTATACTGGCATGTACGCCCAGCACCACAGCGAAGCCCGCTCCAATATCGCGGCCGGAAACTTCTGGCTGGAAATGTGCGTACACTTCCTGCCCGCCATATTAGACACAGTAGACCGATAAGCGGCCGAAAAATGGGCAATGCATGACCGAATATCTGGGCATTTCACTAAGCACTACACTCACTGCTACACCATCCATTGAGTCATCCAGGGAAGCCCCAATAAATTCATTTTGTCTGCTGATTAATTGCTGTATTAAACCGTCTGACCACTGGAAGTTTGATGCTTGATCCCGGTCTGTGAAGCTCATTGACAGCAAAGGCAGCATGAAGAGCTGAATAATCTACTGGTGTAATGATAACATCTGCATATTTACAGATAAACCCAAGCATGCTGTGAATTGAAACCTCATCCCACACATTTCAAAGACACATTTCAGTATCATGGATTCCAGCATTTTCCCCAATGAGAGATGTTAGGCTAACTGGCCTATAGTTTCCTGCTTTCTGTCTCCCTCCTTTCTTGAATAGTGGTGTTACATTTGCGGTTTTCCAATCCGCTGGAACCTCTCCAGAATCCAGGCAATTTTGGTAGATTACAAACAACGCATCCACTATCTCTGCAGCCAATTCTTTTAAGACCCTAGGCTGCAGGCCATCAGGTCCAGGGGACTAGTCGGCCTTAAGCCCCATTAGTTTGCCTAGTACTTTTTCTCTAGTGATAGAGATTGTTTTAAGTAACTCCCTCCTTATAGCCGCTTGATTATCTATTATTATTGGGGTGTCTTTAGAGTGTGTTCTACCGTGAAGATCCAAAATAATTGTTTAGAGTCTCTGCCATTTCTCTATTTCCCATTATTATTTCCCCAGTCTCATCATGTAAGTGACCAACGTTTACTTTAGCTACTCTCTTTTTTATATAACTGTAGAAGATCTTATTGTCTGTTTCCATATTATTTGCTAGTTTGCCCTCATACCTTATCTTCTCCCTCTTTATAATTTGTTTTAGTCTTCCTTTGCTGGTTTCTAAAAATTTCCCAATCCTCTGGCCTACCACCAAACTTCGCAACATTGTATGCCTTTTCTTTCAATTTGATACCATCCTTACCTTCTTTAGTTAACCATGGATGGGGCATCCTTCTCGTAGAGCCTTTCTTTCTCACTGGAATATAACTTTTCTGAGATTTATGGAATATCTCCTGAAATGTCTGCCACTGCCGATCTACCATCTTACCGAGTAATCTATTTTCCCAGTCCACTTTATCCAACTCTGTCCTCATACCTTTGTAATTGCCTTTATTTAGTTTTGGACACTAGTTTCGGACCCACGTTTCTCACCCTCAAACAGATTTTGAATTTGAATTTGAATTTCCCTCCATCATAGGTCAAAATTGTGGATATTCAATGATGACAGCACAGTGTTCAGTGCCATTCGCAACTCCTCAGATAATGAACCAGACCTTGCCCGCATGCAGCAAGACCTGGATGACATTCAGGCTTGGGCCGATAAGTGGAAGGTAACATTCATGCATCACAAGTGCCAGGCAAAGACTATCTCCAACAAGCGCGCATCAAATAATAGCACCTTGACATTTAACTGCGTTACCATCGATGAATCCCAAAACATCAATATCCTGGGGGTCAACATTGACCAGAAACTTAACTGGACCAGCCACATAAATACTGTGACAACAAGAGCAGGTCAGAGACTGGGTATTCTGTGGCGAGTGCCTTACCTCCCGATTCCCCAAAACTTTTCCACCATCTACAAGGCACAAGTAAGCAGTGTGATAGAATACTCGCCACTTGCCTGGATGAGTGCAGCTCCAACAACACTCAAGAAGCTCGACACCATCAAGGAAAAAGCTGCCCACTTGATTGGCACTCCATCCACCAACTTATACATTCACTGCTTCCACAGTCGATGTACCGTGGCTGCAGTTTGTACCATCTACAACATACACTGCAGCAACTCGCCAAGGCTTCTTTGGCAGCACTTCCCAAACCCGCGACCTCTTCCACCTAGAAGGACAAGAGCAGCAGGCGCATGGGAACACCACCACCTCCAAGTAACACAGAATTCTGACTTGGAAGATTATCGCCGATCCTTCATCATTGCTTGGTCCAAACCCTGGAACTCTCTCCCTAACAGCACTGTGGGATTACATTCACTACACGGACTGCAGTGGTTCAAGAAGGTGGCTCAGCAGCACCTTCTCAAGGACAATTAGGAATGGGCAATAAATGCTGGTCTGGCTGACGAGCCCCACATCCCATGAACGAATTAGAAAATAATACTCCTGTGAAGCGCCTTGGGTTGTATTACTGTGTTAAAGGCGCTATTTAAATACAAGTTGTTGTTATTGTGGAAACGGATCCCATGAATAATTTTAGAAGGATTGAGGATGAGGAACTTACAGGGTTACGGACAATAAGCGGGGATGTGGGACTGAGCACACTGCTCTTTCAAAGAGTCAGCTGAGACCCGATGGCACAAATTGCCTCTTTCTGTGCTCTAATTTTCCATGATTCTACTAAGAATAGAAGCATCATTTGCTTGAACATCGTGAGAATATTCATAAAACCAACAAGTTGATTTATCTCTGGTGTCTTAATTAATATAACTTTGATCTATTTGTTTGATCCAAAACTTCCCACACATTATTCGATTCCAATACTCGTTCACTGGTTTAGCATTTTATTAAAAAATCTTTCATTTACCTCGCAAATATATAACCTATCACAGTTCCTCGATTTACTTCCATTAGTTTATCGGACACTCAACTCATGAAATTCCCTCCAACCTCTGTCTGTTGTTTCTCATCTTTCTTTTATCCCAGTGCTACTACCCTTCTTTTTTCCCTTTGACTTCAGCCCATCAAGGGTTATATCGTACCCGTTCCACTGTACATTCTTTGTACAGAGACTGATGGGTCTGCTGGGTATCTTCAAATTTGTGTTGTTATTTCAGGTTCACAACATCAACAGTTTTAACCCTTTCTTTCCTGGTTGGCCTGTTTCTTTCGGTAACATTCTATAGTTCTGAGATCTGTTATCCTGTCTGTTCTGTGATGTTTGAATAATCCAAATTCATTCTGCGTCCCTCTCATTTACCCGATGTTCTTGTCCACTGAAATGCCTTTCGTATGTTAACAAAGAGCTGACTCCATCCACCCCTCCTTCAACCGCCTCTTCTATTCTGTCCAGGTAGAATTTTTTCAACTGGAACAGCTGGTAATCATTGCACTTTGTCAAGAACTCAGTGATTCTAGTGTTCGTATCTGTGAACAAAAACGGAGAAAACTAAACACATTATCCACTTTCTATCCGGGCTGCAACATTTCCACTTATGCCAAATCGCTGAAACTGCCTGTGAGCCACATTATCAAACACCTTGTGAAAACCCATATAAACCTCATATGCTGCATCCCGTAGAACTATAGAGTCAATTCATGATAAAATTTGCCAATTTGTCAAACATGATTTGTCTGCAGCTAATTCATTCCAATCTTCACTTGATCATCCACTGTATCTCAACGTTCATTAATCAAACATTAAATTACGGATTCAAGGAGTCTGCACATAACTGAGGTAGATGAATTGGTCCATTTGCCCGATTTATCCACTCTCTACCATTCTTGAGCAGGGTTCGCTCCTTATGCTCCTTCAGTGCTCTCTTTAGACAAAGCAAGCTTTGCAGAGTGATAAAACACAGCAAGAAATGCATAGATGTTAACCAGCTGCACGATTCCCTTCAATAACGCTGGTGAGCGCTCCTTCCTGCTGGTTTGCACAAGGAGAGGTTGGGCAAGTGCAGCACGTGGCGTGAGATTTTGCGGCATACCAAAAACGGAAATGGTCCAGCAGGAAGTGAAGGACCATAATTTAAATAAGTTATTCACTCTTAAATTAAACTGGTGTGCATGGCCAGCACCACAGCAAAGCCCGCTCCAATATCACGGCCAGCGCACTTCTGGCTGGAAATGTGCATACACATCCTGCCCGCCATATTAGACACAGTAGACCGATTAGCGGCTGAAAAATTGGCAATGCATGACCGAATACCTGGGCCTATCATTAAGCACGACACTCACTGCTACATCATCCATTGAGTCATCCAGGGAAGACCCAATAAATTCATTTTGTCTGCTGATTAATCACTGCATTATACCGTCTGACCACTGGGAGTTTGATGTTATATCCCAGTCTGTGAAGTTCACTGACAGCAAAGGCAGCATGAAGAGTTGGATAATCTACTGGAGTAATGATAACATCTGCATATTTACAGATACACCCAAGTCTGGTGTGAACTGAAACATCATCCCACACATTTCAAAGACACATTTCAGTATCAGTGAGAAGTGAAAATGAAGTTGAATTCTGTTTGCACAGCTCTTGAACTTTTCACCCCCAGATTCTAGAAATCTCTGAACCAATGGTCAAAGTTAAATCCGCTGATAATCAGAACTGAAATAACCTGTTTGAAATCTTCACCCCATCACCTACCTTTCAGCTGACTGGGAACTTCGGATAAACATTCTGTGGTTTTCAAGTTATCAAATGGATGGGAACCTGTTTAAATAATTTAGTTTTCATGACAGCAAATCTGTGCACTGCTCTAGTAAAGTAGGTAATTTTAGATGTGAAATTTAACTCAGTGTGTGTGGTTTTACCGTACCAAGTTCCTGCATTTCTTTCAGTATTTTGTCCAACTTTGGCACTTCATGATGCATTTTCACAAGAGATTCCCACATTGTCCTTCGGGCCCGAGAGCCTTTCTCCATCACCAGATTTAGGAGAAGTTTGGAACTGTCCGCCCGGTTTCCCTGCTCTGTGAGCTCAGTGACTTTCTGTAGGGAATAATAATGAATATATTGATGAGAGGAGTGAAGGGCCTGCAGAGAGAATGAACTGGGGCAGATTGTCCTCTGACAGCACTTGGGCGAGACGACAGCCTGGGTACATCAGGAAATGGAAAACAAGGCGGTGTTGGTTTCGCGCTGGTAACAGGACCTGTCTGCTTTCGGTTCCATGCACTCTCTCAATACTCTCACTCCCACACCTGTCTCTGGCACAACTGTGTGCTGTTCTATTTCAGATATCTATCACTAAATTCAGAACAATGTGTAGAATCACCAACCATCCTCGGCAATTTGAACACAGATAGTTTGCTTGTTGCTGCTGAGTTCAGCCTAACCCTGACTCTGCAACAGGAAGGAAAATGGGGCGCGAAGAAAAATGGGCACTGATTCGCCATGAGCTCATTTCACAATACTGGCGAAGATCAATATCACCCCATATTCAGACAGCTAATTGAATTCAATGCTGCTGATTCCATTCAACAGCAGGATCAGGGGATTTAACATACTTTAAGTGAATTTTTGTTACCAGTTGGTTAACCTTTTGACACTAACTTCGTTACTTAGTTTGAAATGAATGATAGATGTTCTTCCCTCCTGATGAAAGATGCTGGTCAGCAGAATTTTTGTGGAACCAGCTATTAATATTTGCAGACAAGAATTTTATTGCTTCTCAGAAATTGCAGCTAATCTGAGGCGGCTCAAGCCAAATTCTTCCAATCCTCCTTGGACTTGAGTGGTGCCAGCAGAGTGGAGCGTGGTAAATGTTACACCACTGTTCAAAAAAGGGGAGAGGGATGAACCCAGCAACTGCAGGCCAGTCAGCCTAACGTCGACAGTGGAGACATTTTTAGACAACAATCCAGGACAAAATATTCACTTGGAAAAAACATGGGTTAATAAATTGCAGCCAGCATGGATTTATTAAAGGCATATTGTGGTTGATTAAATTGATTGAGTTGTTTAACGAATTAACGGTTGACAAGGGTAGTGCAGTTGATTTTGTGTATATGGACTTACAAAAGACGTTTGGCCATGAACCACGTAATAGATATGTTACCAAATTAGAAGCCCATGGGATTAAATGGGCAGTGGCAGCGTTGATAGAACATTGTCTAAGGGAAAGGAAACAGAGCAGTAGTGAACGGATGTTTATCAGACTGGTGGAAGGAATGCAGTGGTGTCCCACAGGACTCAGTATTGCTCTTTTCGATGTATTTAATGACCTGCACTTGGGTATACAGAGCATAGTTTTAAATTGCAGATTGCACGAAACTCAGAAAGGTAATAAATAGTGAGAAGGATAATAGCAGACTTCAGGAGGGCAAAGAGAGACTGGTGAAATGGGCAGACACATGGCAGTTGAAATTTAATCGCAGAGAATTGTGAAATGTCATTGTTTGGAAGGAAGAATGAGGAGAGGCAACACAAACTAAGCATGTTCAATTTTAAAGGGGGTGAAGGAACAGAGACCTCGGGGTTTATGTAGAGAATTATTTGAAGTTGGCAGGATCAGTTGAGAAGGCTGTTCAAAAGCAGATGGGATTCTTGCTTTTATAAATAGAGACATAGAGTACAAAAGCAAGGATGTCATGCTAAGCATTTATAAATCATTGGTTAGTCTCAGCTTGGAGTATTGTGTCTAATTCTGGGCACCACATGTTATACCCTGTCAAGGCCTTGGACAGGGTGCAGAGGAGATTCACTATAATAGTATGAGGGATAAGCGACTTTAGTTGCATGGGCTGATGGAACTGCTCTGTGGACAGTCTGTTTGACACCTCTGATCTAGATCTATAAATAGGGTCACTTTCAGTAATTCTTTGGTATTCCATGCTGAGAACCTACCAGGATTGGTTAGTATTCACAGACTTGAAAGCTGCACTATTACTAGATCGGAAAAGTTAGGATGGTTTTCTTTGGCACAGAGAAGGTTAACAGGTGACGTAATAGAGGTTTTCAAGATGATAAGGAGTTTTGATATTGATAGAGAAAAACTATTCCATCTGGCGAGTGGGTCAATAACCAGAGGTCATAGATTTAAATTCATTGGCAAAAGATCTAGAGCGAGGTTGAGGAGAATTGTTTTCACTCAGACTGATGTCGGGATCTGGAACGCTCGACCTGAAAAGGTGATGTAAGCTGATGCCATAAATAATTTTAAAGGGAGTTAGACAGGTACTTGTGGATGAGGAACATGCAGGACAAAAAGTGGGGATGTGGAACTAAGCATGGCTGCTCTTTCAAATGTCCACCATGGGCACTTAGTTCTGCACTGTAAGTTTCTGTGATTCTACAAACTATATCTGTATAATTTGCTTGAACATCCCAAGGATCTTCATGGAACCAAAAACTTGATTTACCTCTGGTATCTGAATCAATATAATTTGGATTATTCTATTCGTTTGAAACAACACTCCCCACCAGTTTTTGGGGGCCGTTTGGGTCCAATACTTGTTCACTGCACAGTTCCCAAATTTACTTTAAATAGTTTGTACGACCCTGAACTCATGATCTTCCCAAAAACTGCAGCTAGTTGCCTCTTCTCTATCTTTGACAGAACCTGCTAAAATTCTTTGTTCCCTTTGACTTCAGCAGACAAAGCATTATATTGTACCCGTTTCCCTCTCCTTTGTTCAGAGACAGATGGATCCGGTGGGTATTTTCACATTTGTGCTTTTTTTCAGATTTAAAGCATGAACAGCTTTAACCCTTTCTTTCTTATTTGGACTGTTTTTCTTCTGTAAACATTCTATGATTCAAAATCTGATTTCCTCTCAGGTCTGTGATGTTTAAATAATCCAAACTCATTCTGTGTCCCTCCCACTCACCCGATGTTCTTGTCCACTGAAAAACCTCTTGTATGTTAACCACGAACTGACTCCATCCACCCCTCCTTCAAACGCCTGTTCCAGTCTGTCCCGGTATAATTGCGTCAACTGGAACAGTTGGTAATCGTTGCACTCTGTCAAGAACTCAGTGATTGTCGAGTTCGGGTCTGTGAACTCAAATGGAGAAAACTAAACTCATTATCCACGTTCTTTCCAAGCTGATACATTGCCTCTTACACCAAACAGCTAAAGTCTCCTGTGAAACAACTTCTTAAACCACATATACACTGCAGGTGCTGCATCTCATCGATCGATAGAGTCCATTCTTTATAAAAGTATGCAAATTTGTCAAACACATCTTGCTTACACCTAATCCATTCCCGCCTCCCGTGATCATCCCCTGTATCTCAACATTCACTAATGCAACCGTAAATTCCAGACACGAGCATTCTGCCCATAACTGCCGTAGACTGTTCTAGTTACTCGATTTATCCTCTCTCCTCCACTGTTGAACAGAGACGTTACTTGTGCTCCTTCAGTGCTCCAGTGTGTTGTTTGTACCTAAAACGGATTGTAAAATTGTGGAGAGTCAGTCCTCCCTCCTCTGTGATTTGATTTAACATCCTGGAGTGTGTTAGCTCTAGGCCCAGTCACTTACCCACCTTGACTATTTTTTCAGCTCCAAATCCTTCTCTACATTTAACTCTAACTATGATTCCACATCCTCCTCTGGTCCAGCTTCTCGCACTACCACCATCATTTTTAGAAACTATTGGAAATATTTGATACCTCCTCAAAACGTCATTCTCCACAACTGAATTCCCCCTTCATCCCCAGTGATAGAACCTTGAATAATTGCTTTACTTTTCATAAACCCTGGCTTTTTATATTATCCGCTGGCCTTGAAGCCAATTCCCTTTTAACCACCCGCCCCCACCCTACAGCCAGAGATCACCACCTTGATGCTTTGTTTTACATTCCATTGCCTGAATTCAAATTCCCTCAATATAGCCCTCAAACCAGGCCAGCTTCCTAGACTCAACTATTCCCAACTGCTTCATCAGTGACCTTCGCTCCATCATAAGTTTAGAAGTGGGGCTGCTCGCTGATCATTGCAGTGTGTTCGGCTCCATTCACAATTCCTCCAATGATGAAGCAGTACATGACTGCATTCAGCAGTACGTGGATATTATCCAGTTTTGGCCTGATATGTGGCAAATAGTATTCGCACCAAACAAGTGTCAGGCAATGGCCATCTCCAACAAGATATAGCATAGCCATATGGCATGAGAGTCAATTATGTTGCCATCACCAGGTCCCCCACATCAACCAAAGTAGAAGTGGACCAGCATCATCAACCTCTCGTGTCCACTGGAGCAGGTCAGGGGCTGGGTATTCTTTGGCGAGTGGCTCACCTCGTGACTCCCCAAATTCTCCCCCATGCTCAATACCATCAATGACAAAGCATTATTCTTGATCAGCACCCCATCCATTGGGTTAAACTTTCACTCCCTCCTCCAGGGTTGCAGATTACTGTCTACAGGATGCCCTCCAGTAAGTCGGCAAGGCATCTTCGACAGCACCTCCCATACCCACGACATCCACCACCTAGAAGGACAAGGGCACCAGGTTTGTGGGAACATTTTCGCCTCCAAGTTCTCCTTAAAGTCACATACAATCCTAATTTGGACATATATCGCCGCTCCTTCATTGTCGCTGGATCAAAACCTTAGAACTCCCTACCTAACAGCATTGTGGGAGCACCTTCACCACACGGACTGCATCGATTCAAGAAGGTGGCCCACTATCACCTATTGAATGGCAACTTGGTGTGGGCAATAAATGCTGGCCTTGCCAGCGACACACACGCCCCGAAAAGTATTTTCAAAAAAATATATTCTCGTTGTGTTTTTGGTTTTGACCGTGACAATTTTCTGCTCTTCTTGCCTTCACAGAAACGTTCCCAGCCGTTCAAAGATGTTATTCCATCTGGAAACAGATATCTCTATCGTTCTCGCTGACCCTCGCCCCACTCGAGGTGGCCTCCTGCTGCTGGAGTCACACTGCAGCTCAGGAAGACCCACCTCTGAGTCACTGTCTCTATCCACCTTACAGCCCACAATACCGAACATCTATTGGACAATTCCAGTACTCAGAGGCTCCCTCCACCTCTGACTGTGATTCCCCTCCAGAAGATCACTCACTTCCCTCTATCTACTCAGTCGCTGCCCTGTTCCCTCTACCTGTATGAACTGTAGGTTTTTGCATGAGATCTGGACCCTTTGTCAGGTCAGAAATTATATTGTAAATAATATTGTGTGTTCTCACCTGTGTCATTTCTCATTTTGTTGAAGGTATAGGATCTTCTCCCCTATTTGGACCTTCAGCCATGGTGGTGACAGGCGTTCCCAGATTATGATGCTCTGTAATAAATATAATATTAATAGGAGTGTTTGTTGGAAATATTAAAGAGAAGGAGAGCGTTGCCTTGTTAAACATGATTCCAAGTTCCTCCTCCCCCATCAGCACAACAGCTGGTAGCTCTGCGATCGAGCATTTCCCGAGTGTTACAATCAACTCTCCACATCAGGTGTGACACAGACAGCGGCCCAGTGAAATCCAGTGACCTCCAGAACCGAGTTCCAGACGGGCTCCCGTCGGCCGAGACTCTGCCCTGGGAGAGCCCAATGGTGATTTACTCACACAGTGCAGACAAATCCAGCCTTATTTCTTAGGTGGAGAATATTCTGCAGGGAATTATGGAGCGGGTGATCATTGATTAATTAAATTTACCTTCACTCAGTTTTACACAGTCTGGTGTTATTCTTTTTTTAATTGCATATGTGTATTTATTCATTTTTATTCGAGTTTTGATATTAAATGCTGCTACTTTATCAATATGAGATCTATCCACATACACAACATATAGCTGGGTGTGATTCCACTGGTCTTTTTGGGCAGTGACATTGTCTGTGTGCTCATGGAGATGTGTCCTGGTTGGTGCTTCTATTTGAATATATTCACCATATCTCTCATGGTATCAGCACCTGACTAATGAGCACTGTAGGAGCTGAGGACATTTACTGCTGTTCCACTAATATTAACATTAACGCGTAATGTTGTGAATCATGTAGGGTATAATGAGAGGGAGGAACTGAAAGAAATCAGTATTTGTAGGGAAATTGTGTTAGGGAAATTGACGGGATTGAAGGCTGCTAAATCCCCAGGGCCTGATAATCTACATCCTAGTGTACTTAAGGAAGTGGCCCTAGAAATGCTAGATGCATTACTGGTCATCTTCAAAAATTCAATAGACTCTGGAACAGTTCCGATAGATTGGAGGGTAGCAAATGTTACCCCACTTTAAAAAAAGGTGGTAGAGAGAAAAAGGGGAATTATAGACCGGTAAGCCTGACATCGGTAGTGGGGAAAATGCTAGAGTCCATTATAAAAGATGTAATTGCAGAGCACTTGGAAAACAGTGACAGGATCAGACAAAGTCAACATGGTTTTACAAAAGGTAAATCGTGCTTTACTAATCTACTGGAATTTTTTGAGGATGTAACTGGTAGAATAGGTAAGGGAGAACCAGTTGATGTGGTGTATTTGGACTTTCAGAAGGCTTTTGATAAGGCCCCACAGAAGAGATTAGCGTGTAAAGTTAAGGCACATGGGGCAAGGTACTGACTTGGATAACGAACTAGTTGGCAGACAGGGAGCAAACAGTTGGAATAAATGGCTCTTTTTCCAAGTGGCAGGCAGTGACTAGTGGGGTACCGCAGGGATTGGTCCTAGGACCCCAGCTATTCACAATATATATAAATGATCTAGACGAGGGAACTAGATGTAATATCTCCAAGTTTGCAGTTGACAAAAAGTTGGGTGGACGTGTGTGCTGTGAGGAGGATGCCGAGAAAATCCAGTATGATTTAGACCGGTTGGGTGATTGGGCAGAAGCATGGCAGATGCAGTATAATGTGGATAAATGCGAGGTTATCCACTTTGGTGGCAAACACAGGAAGGCAGGTTATTATCTGAACGGCAATAGATTGGGAGAAGGGGAAGTGCAACGAGACCTGGGTGTCCTTGTGCACCAGTCGCTGAAGGTAAGCATGCAGGTGCAGCAGGTGGTTACGAAGGCAAATGGTATGTTGGCCTTCATATTGAGAGGGTTCGAGTACAAGAACAAGGATGTCTTGCTTCAGTTGTACAGGGCCTTGGTGAGACTACACCTTGAGTATTGTGTGCAGTTTTGTTCGCCTAACCTGAGGAAGGATGTTCTTGCCATGCAGTGAGTGCAGCGAAGATTCACCAGACTGATACCTGGGATGTCAGGAATGACGTATGAGGGTCGATTGGGTCGATTGGGCTTATACTCGCTGGAGTTTAGAAGAATGAGAGGGGATCTCATTGAAACTTATAAAATTCTAACAGGACTGGACAGACTGGATGCAGGAAGGATGTTCCCGATGGCCGGGGAATCCAAAACCAGGGGTCACAGTCTACAGATTAGGGCAGAGAAGAGGAGGAATTTCTTCACCCAGAGAGTGGTGAACCTGTGCAATTTTCTACCACAGAAGACAGTGGAGGCCAATTCATTAAATATATTCAAGAAGGATTTGGATATGTTTCTTAAGGCCAAAGGGATCAAGGGATGAGGGGAGAATGCAGGGACAGGGTATTGAAATTGGATGATCAGCCATGATCTCATTGAATGGCGGAGCAGGCTCGAGGAGCCGAATGGCCTTCTCCTGCTCCTGTCTTCTATGTTTCTATGTTTTTATGTAACTGTAATCAGTGAGTTAATGTGTGGAGTATTTTCTCAGGTCGTTTCAATCTCAGAAATGACCATGAATATATAAGTGGTAGATTTGCCTGCTGTTTTACCGTGAACATTCTCCACTCTACACGTGTCTCGCTGTATGTGTCCATGCACGAGCATCCAAGCAAACACTCAGTCAGCGTCCTTTCCTTTCCCCACTGCGGAAATGTAAAAGTGATCCAGTCTCGGATCAGTAATTTCTCCAAACAATAGTTGAAGTTATTCTCCGGCATTAACTTATATCCAAGTTTGAGATCTTGAAGTTTCAGTTATCTGTTGCGTCACTCACGCTGACACTGGTGCAATAAACACACAGCAACAACAACTTGCATTTCCATCGAAATACATCGCAAGGTGCTTCACAGAATCCAAGTACGACAAAAGATGGGCTCAGACTAAAGGAGGTAGGAGGAGGCGTCGTCAGAATGTTGTTCACAGCAGTGAGTTTCCGAGGGTTCTAAAGGAGGAGGGAGCTGGAGAGGTTTAGCTGGGGAATTGATGAGCATTGAGCCGGGACAGCCGAAGGCACAGCAGCCATAGATGTGTGGAGGAGAGGTTGAAATACCACAAGAGGCCAGAGTCACTGGAATAGAGAGACCTTGGGGGTGGGGATTGTAGTGTTGGAGGAGCTTATCCAGACAGGAAGGGACATGACCATGAAGGGATTTAAACGACAATAGCAATCACAATTTGTATATGCTGGGGGACCGGGAGTCAATGTACGTATATAAGGACAGGGATGATCGGTGAGAAGGACTTTGATGCACTTTGACTCTCCATGGAGCCAGCCCTGCACTCCACTCACCCAGCCCCACACCCCACTGATACAGCCCCACACCTCACCGCCACAGACACGCAACTCACGGACCCAGCCCCACACCCCACTCATCCAGCCCCACACCCGACTGACACAGACATGAAACCCACTGACACAGCCCCGCAACCCACTGATCCACCACCACACCGCACTATCTCAGACCTATTCCCTTACAGAAATGACCAAGACCCACAGCCAATGACCTAGCCCCACACCCAAATACCCCAGCTCCACCCCCGCACCCCACTGACACAAACCCACACCCCATTAACCAAGGCACATATACCCCACTATCCCAGCCCCACATTCCACTCACCCATCCACAAACTACACTGAATAAGCGCCACAATCTACTGAAAAAGCTCCAGCACCTAACTGACCCAGCCGCACAATTACACCACTCTAACTCAGACCAACATCCCACTCATCCAATAGCACACCCAGATCCCACTTACCAGTCCCACACCCCACTGACCAGCCCAGCACTGACAACCCACAGACCCTACCACACACCCCACTCAGTCAGCCCCAAATTCACACGCCACTGACCCAGCTCCATAGCCCAATGACCCAGCCCCAGACCCCACTAACCGTGCCCCACATCAACACCCTACTGAAACAGGCTCACACCGACATCAGCCTTACCCAGCACCACACCTAAACTCCACTCACCCAGTCCCAAACTCTAATGACTCAGCCCCAAACCTACTGACACAACTCCCAACCCACTGACCCAGCATCACACAACTTTGCCCCAACACCTCACCGAAACCCCACTGACCCGGCCATACTCCGACATCTCCCTGACCCAGACTGACACTGACACCAGACTGACGCAGCCCCACACCAACTGACCCAGTCCCATACCCAACTAGCCATCCCCACACCCCACTGACGCAGCCCCACACCCCACTAGCCCAGTCCCGCACCCGTCTGAAACAGCCCCACACCACACTGACCCAGACCCACTCCCAACTGAACCAGGCCCACACCGCATTGACCCAGCCCCACAACCAACTCACAGTCCCACAAACCACTGACGCTGTCCAACTCCCAACTGACCCAACCCACACCCCACTGACCAAGCCAAACATATCACTGACCAAGTTGCACACCACACTGACCCAGCACTGCACACCACTGACACAGCCCCACACCTAACAGACCGAGACCCAAACCATACTGACCCAGCCCGACACCCCACTGACACAGACTCATTACGCACTGACCCAGCCACACACACCACTGACACAGCACCACACCTCACTGACCCAGCCCCGCAACCCACTCGCCTAGTCCCACATCCATCTGAACCAGCCCCACATGCCACTGATCCAGGCCCACACCCCACTGACCCAGCCCAACACCCCACAGACCCAGTCCCACACCCCACAGACACAGACCCACTCCCAACTGATCCAGGCTCACACCCTACTGACCCAGCCCCACAACCCACTCACCCAGTCTCACAAACCACTGCCCCAGTCCAACTCCCAACTGACCCACCCCACACCCCACTGAACCAACCACACACATCACTGACCCAGCTGCACACCCCACTGACCCAGCAATGCACACGACTGACCCAGCCCCACACCCCACAGACCGAGCCCCAAACCATACTGACCCAGCCCCACACCCCACTGACCCAGACTCATGCCGCTCTGAAGCAGCCACACACAACACTGACACAGCCCCAAACCTCACTGACCCAGCCCCGCACCCCACTAACCCAGTCCCGCACCCAACTGGCACAGCCCAACACGCCACTGATCCAGCCTGACACCCCACTGACACAGCCCAACACTCTACTGACCAAGCCACCCACCCTACTAACCAAGCCCCACACCCCACTGACCCAGCCCCACAACCCACTCACCCAGCCCCACACACCACTGACACAGCCCCACACACCACTGACGCAGCACCACACCCAACTGAATAAGCCCGCACCCAACTGATCCAGCCCCACACTCCACTGACCCAGCCCCACACTCAACTGACCCAGCTCCACACCCCACTGACACAGCCCCTCAACCCACTGACCCAGCCCCACACCCCACTGACCCAGCCCCACACCCCACTGACCCAGCCCCAAACCCCACTGACCCAGCCCCACACCCCACTGACCCAGCCCCTCACACCACTGACCCAGCCCCACACACCACTGACCCAGCCCCACACACCACTGACCCAGCCCCACACACCACGGACCCAGCCCCACATCCCACGGACCCAGCCCCACACACCACTGACCCAGCCCCACACACCACTGACCCAGCCCCACACACCACTGACCCAGCCCCACACAATAATACAATACAATACAAATCGCTTTATTGGCATGATAAGGTACATCTTATGTTGCCAAAGCATCAAAATACATTTATGGTTGAACACATAAACGCGGTTCCATTCATACAGTGTATAAACAGGTATATCCCTGAGTTTATAAATATATTTTCGCCTTGTTTATATATACTCTTGTCTTAGTTGACTGGTTGTCCCTCTGTTCATGGCAAGCTGTAACATAGTGTGCCACCAGTGTTACACAGCTTCTCTCCTCCCCCAGTAGGAATGGGAGTTTTTGGTTGTCAGTCAGATTTCTGAATTCAGGGCATATTTGTGAGAATTTTTGATAGAAATTCTCCCTGATGCCCTGATATTTTGCACAAGCTGTGAGGAAGTGCATCTCTGTCTCAACTACTCCCTGACTGCAGTGAGAGCATATCCTGTCTTCTCTTGGCAGCCTGGTCTGCCTGTGTCTGCCTTTTTCGATTGCTAGGCTATGTTCGCTAAGTCTGTACCTTGTCAAGGTTCTTCTCAGTTTGTTATCCTTTACCATGGTCAGGTAATCAGCTATGTTGTATTGTCTGTTTAGGGCCAAGTAGCAATTGAGTTTGCTTTGGGTTTTTGTTGTTTCTGCCCAATATGACAGATATTTTTCCTTTTGCTTAGCGACGATTGTGTTGGGTCGAATTCTTTGTGTTACCCTGTCACTGTCCTGGGGCTCCCTCCCTCCCTCCCCCCAGACACCCCACCCCTCCCCAGACACTCCTCCCCTCACATCAGACACACCTCCCCTCACCCAGATACCCCTCCCCGTCCCTCAGACACTCCTCCCAGTCCCTCAGACATCTCTCCCCTCCCCCAGACACCCCTCCCGTCCCCCAGACACCCCTCCCCTCCCCCACACACCGCTGACCCAGCCCCGCACCCCACTGACCCAGCCCCGCACCCCACTGACCCAGCCCCGCACCCCACCGACCCAGCCCCACACACCACTGACCCAGTCTCACACAATACTGGCCCAGCCCCACACTGCACTGACCCAACCTCACACCACACTGACCAAGCCCCACAACCCACAGACCCAGCCTGTCCCCAACTGACCAAGCCCCGCATCCCACTGAGCCAGACCCACACACAACTTTGGCAGCCACACACACCACTGTTCCAGCCCCACAACCCACTGACACAGCCCCACACCCCACTTACCCTGCCCCACACCACACTAATCAGGATACTGCCAGGTGTGTATGAGGTTTCACAATGTATCAGGATGCTGACAGGTGGGTATGGAGCTTCACAGTGTATCAGGATCCTGACAGGTATGCATGGAGTGTCACAGTGTTTCAGGATCCTGCCAGGTATGTATGGGGTTTCACAGCGTATCAGGATCCTGCCAGATTTGTATGGGGTTTCACAGTATATCGGGATCCTGCTAGGTATGTATGGGGTTTAACAGTGTATCAAGATCCTGCCAGATGTTTATGGGGCTTCACAGTTTATCAGGATGCTGACAGGTGTGTATGGGGTTTCACAGGGAATCACGATTCTGACAGGTGTGTATGGGGTTTCACAGTTTTTCAGGATCCTGCCAGGTGTGTATGGGGTTTCACAGTGTATCAGAATCCTGCCAGGTGTGTGTGGGGTTTCACAGTGTATCAGAATCTTGCCAGGTGTGTACTTGGTTTCACAGTGTATCAGGATCCTGCCAGGTGTGTACGTGGTTTCACAGTGTATCAGGATCCTGCCAGGTGTGTATGGGGTTTCACAGTGTATCAGAATCCTGCCAGGTGTGTATGGGGTTTCACAGTGTATCAGAATCCAGCCAGGTGTGTATGGGGTTTCACAGTGTGTCAGAATCCTACCAGGTGTGTATGGGGTTTCACCATCTACCAGGATCCTGCCAGGTCTCTAAGGGGTTTCACCGTATACCGCTGGAAATAGGCTTTAGAGATGAAGAGTAAAGGGAGAAATGGAAGAATAAAACAGAAATGAAGTTCAGAAGCTACATTAACCTTACCTTGATCCCGCAATGATTTTCTTTCTCTCTATTTCCATGTGTATTTTGCGAGTTTTAACCTTGTTATTTCACTGCAACCAATTAGGTTAAGGTTCTTTGTTTGATTTGAGCAAGTCACAAATTGTGAATTTGATCTGCTCCTTGTTCTGAGAGACTCCAGAGCTCCGCCCTCTGTGTGAAAGCTGCTGTCCGCCCTCAGGGTGGATTTCAACTCAAACATTCCTCATTCACGTCAGAACAGGGAGCGCCCTTTCTGGTCAAATCAAATCCACCCGGTGGACAATTGGCTGCCAACTTCACCTGTGAACATAATTGGTTGTAAAATTTACTTCATATCTTCTTCCAGGGAATTTCAGTAAAACAGAGATTTGTTAAAATCCCGGGGCCTTTCCACCTTATGGTAATTGGAGTAATTATTTTAATATAAAGATCATAAACTGGTTTCAGCCCGGTTTCCATCTAAAACATTCCTGAAGTTTGTTTCTCTCTAAAGTGATCAGTCTGTCTGATTTTTCGGCAATTTTGACAACAACCTCCTCATTATTATGAGTTTATTTCAGCTCCATTATCTCACCTAATTCACATGCGCTGCTGACTGAGTTTAACAGTGATTTCTCGGTTATACAGCATTTCATTATTACATTTAATCAGGGAGTAGTTTTATCTCCGAAGTTGCACCGGTCGAGTGATGGGATCATTTTTAGTCCAGCCTCAGATAACCAGAGGCTGATTTTCCAGGTGCTCGACACAGTGAGCGATAATCGGCCAGGGCGAATGTGTTAACCCTTTACTGAGCTGGACTGTGTGTTGGGCCTGAATGGCTGGTCCCGCCTTTGATCAGTTAAATAAAACTGTGCAGGGCACCAAACGATTCAGTGATTAAAAGTCCACACTGACATCCAAGGACCAGGTTCCCAGCCCTGCGGAATTGCAAATTTTAATGGGAAGGAGGCGCCGCTGCACTTGGCAGGATTAAAACCCCAGAGTTCGTGTTCCTGCTTTCTGTCCCCCAACCGCTTTCAAATGTGTCTGTGGGGAGACTGGAATCCTTGATGTAAAATGGGCTTCCCTCAGTCACAGTCTGAACCCACACTCACAGAATAGCCGCAACCCCGGAGCTGGGGAACATATCAGACCGCGGGAACTAAACTTTAGAGAGGAAGGTAAAGGGAGAAATCGAAGAATAAAGCACAGAAATGAAGCTTAGAAGCTACAATAACCTTACCTTGATCCCACAAGATTTTTTCTCTCTATTTCCGTGCAGATTTTGTGAGTTACACCCTTGTTATTTCATTACAACCAATCAGGTAGAAGTTCATTATTTGATTTGATCAAGTCACAAGTTGTGAATTTGATCTGCTATTTCTTCTGAGAGACTCCAAAACTCCGCCCTCTGTGTGAAAGCTGCTGCCCGCCCTCAGGGTGGATTTCAACTCAAACATTCCTCATTTGTGTCAGAACAGGGAGCGGTCAATATAACCAAATCAAATGGAAGCAATTTGACAATTCGCTGCCGCTTCACCTGTCAACAAAGTTAATTATAAAATTATATCCCTTCTTGTTCCAGGGAAGTTCATAAAACCGATACATGGTTAGAAATAAATTGTTACATTTCCAACTGGGACATTGTTTGCTAAAATTCCCATCGATTTCCTGATGTTTGGGCTTTGAGCCTAGGGTCCCAGAGTCAGTGTCTTGTCAGTGAGCTGAGCGGAGGCAGTTTCTGTATGTGAGGACATTAACCATTTAAACGCAGAATGAAACTATTCCTGAGCATCAATCGCCTGGGCTACTGGGGGAATGAGTACTGACTTTCCACAGTTACATTTATCATTGTGAATCTGCAGCAGATACACCCGTGACATTGTTAGAAACAGAAAGGATACTTCCTGTGCTGCAGTCGAGATCAAGGTTGGATTCTCCCCATTTTCAGGGTGGTTGTCAGACAGTAAAAGATATCCCCACCCCGGGATGGAAGTGCCTGAAGAGAGAAACTGTTTGAGGACGCATTGTGGTCATAATTCCATGGGGAGGATTGCGATATATTAATCTTTCTAATTTCTCCTGCTTTTAACCAGGATTAAGGATTCACTCGGGCCGGACGCACAGCCTGAAGAGGCGGCCCCATACATCACCAAATATTTGTCATCCTGTGAATAACCCCGCCATACATCATCCCTCTATTGCTTATTAATATCTATCAGTAGTTTAAGCTGGAAGCTTTATATTATAACGAAACATTCATATGAACAAGTGCATCCCAGTAAATTCACTGTTAAATTAACAGTGCGGGTAATGGCGTCATTTCAAATGATAGAAGGGCCCGATACTGCAGATACAGAGAGTGATTGCCCCTGGTGGGAGATTCCAGATTCACAGTGTATCAGGATCCTGCGGGTGTGTATGGGGTTTCACAGTGTATCAGGATCCTGCGGGTGTGTATGGGGTTTCACAGTGTATCAGGATCCTGCCAGGTGTGTATGGGGTTTCACAGTGTATCAGGATCCTGCCAGGTGTGCATGGGGTTTCACAGTGTATCAGAATTCTGCCAGGTGTGTATGGGGTTTCACAGTGTATCAGGATCCTGCGGGTGTGTATGGGGTTTCACAGTGTATCAGGATCCTGCGGGTGTGTCTGGGGTTTCACAGTGTATCAGGATCCTGCAGGTGTGTATGGTGTTTCACAGTGTATCAAGATCCTGCAGGAGTGTATGGTGTTTCACAATGTATCAGGATCCTGGCAGGTGTGTATGGGGTTTCACGGTGTATCAGGATCCTGCAGGTGTGTATGGGGTTTCACAGTGTATCAGAATCCAGCCAGGTGTGTATGGGGTTTCACAGTGTATCAGAATCCTGCCAGGTGTGTATGGGGTTTCACCATCTACCAGGATCCTGCCAGGTCTCTTAGGGGTTTCACCGTATACCGCTGGAAATAGGCTTTAGAGATGAAGAGTAAAGGGAGAAATGGAAGAATAAAACAGAAATGAAGTTCAGAAGCTACATTAACCTTACCTTCATCCCGCAATGATTTTCTTTCTCTCTATTTCCATGTAGATTTTGCGAGTTTTAACCTTGTTATTTCACTGCAACCAATTAGGTTAAGGTTCTTTGTTTGATTTGAGCAAGTCACAAATTGTGAATTTGATCTGCTCCTTGTTCTGAGAGACTCCAGATCTCCGGCCTCTGTGTGAAAGCTGCTGTCCGCCCTCAGGGTGGATTTCACCTCAAACATTCCTCATTCGCGTCAGAACAGGGAGCGCCCTTTCTGGTCAAATCAAATCCACCCGGTGGACAATTGGCTGCCAACTTCACCTGTGAACATAATTGGTTGTAAAATTTACTTCATATCTTCTTCCAGGGAAGTTCAGTAAAATAGAGATTTGTTAAAATCCCGGGGCCTTTCCACCTTATGGTAATTGGAGTAATTATTTTAATATAAAGATCATAAACTGGTTTCAGCCCGGTTTCCGTCTAAAACATTCCTGAAGTTTGTTTCTCTCTAAAGTGATCAGTCTGTCTGATTTTTCGGCAATTTTGACAACAACCTCCTCATTATTATGAGTTTATTTCAGCTCCATTATCTCACCTAATTCACATGCGTTGCTGACTGAGTTAAACAGTGATTTCTCGGTTATACAGCATTTCATTATTACATTTAATCAGGGAGTAGTTTTATCTCCGAAGTTGCACCGGTCGAGTGACGGGATCATTTTTAGTCCGGCCTCAGATAACCAGAGGCTGATTTTCCAGGTGCTCGACACAGTGAGCGATAATCGGCCAGGGCGAATGTGTTAACCCTTTACTGAGCTGGACTGTGTGTTGGGCCTGAATGGCTGGTCCCGCCTTTGATCAGTTAAATAAAACTGTGCAGGGCACCGAACGATTCAGTGATTAAAATTCCACACTGACTTCCAAGGACCAGGTTCCCAGCCCTGCGGAATTGCAAATTTTAATGGGAAGGAGGCGCCGCTGCACTTGGCTGGATTAAAACCCCAGAGTTCGTGTTCCTGCTTTCTGTCCCCCAACCGCTTTCAAATGTGTCTGTGGGGAGACTGGAATCCTTGCTGTAAAATGGGCTTCCCTCAGTCACAGTCTGAACCCACACTCACAGAATAGCCGCAACCCCGGAGATGGGGAACATATCAGACCGCAGGAACTAAACTTTAGAGAGGAAGGTAAAGGGAGAAATCGAAGAATAAAGCACAGAAATGAAGCTTAGAAGCTACAATAACCTTACCTTGATCCCACAAGATTTTTTTTCTCTATTTCCGTGCAGATTTTGTGAGTTACACCCTGGTTATTTAATACAACCAATCAGGTAGAAGTTCATTATTTGATTTGATCAAGTCACAAGTTGTGAATTTGATCTGCTATTTCTTCTGAGAGACTCCAAAACTCCGCCCTCTGTGTGAAAGCTGCTGCCCGCCCTCAGGGTGGATTTCAACTCAAACATTCCTCATATGTGTCAGAACAGGGAGTGGTCAATATAACCAAATCAAATGGAAGCAATTTGACAATTTGCTGCCGCTTCACCTGTCAACAAAGTTAATTATAAAATTATATCCCTTCTTGTTCCAGGGAAGTTCATAAAACCGATACATGGTTAGAAATAAATTGTTACATTTCCAACTGGGACATTGTTTGCAAAAATTCCCATCGATTTCCTGATGTTTGGGCTTTGAGCCCAGGGTCCCAGAGTCAGTGTCTTGTCAGTGAGCTGAGAGGAGGCAGTTTCTGTATGTGAGGACATTAACCATTTAAACGCAGAATGAAACTATTCCTGAGCATCAATCGCCTGGGCTACTGTGGGAATGAGTACTGACTTTCCACAGTTACATTTATCATTGTGAATCTGCAGCAGATACACCCGTGACATTGTTAGAAACAGAAAGGATAATTCCTGTGCTGCAGTCGAGATCAAGGTTGGATTCTCCCCATTTTCAGGGTGGTTGTCAGACAGGAAAAGATATCCCCACCCCGGGATGGAAGTGCCTGAAGAGAGAAACTGTTTGAGGACGCATTGTGGTCATAATTCCATGGGGAGGATTGCGATATATTAATCTTTCTAATTTCTCCTGCTTTTAACCAGGATTAAGGATTCACTCGGGGCGGATGCACAGCCTGAAGAGGCAGCCCCATACATCACCCAATATTTGTCATCCTGTGAATAACCCCGCCATACATCATCCCTCTATGGCTTATTAATATCTATCAGTAGTTTAAGCTGGAAGCTTTATATTATAACGAAACATTCATATGAACAAGTACATCCCAGTAAATTCACTGTTAAATTAACAGTGCGGGTAATTGCGTCATTTCAAATGATAGAAGGGCCCGATAGTGCAGATACAGAGAGTGATTGCCCCTGGTGGGAGATTCCAGATTCACAGTGTATCAGGATCCTGCGGGTGTGTATGGGGTTTCACAGTGTATCAGGATCCTGCGGGTGTGTATGGGGTTTCACAGTGTATCAGGATCCTGCCAGGTGTGTATGGGGTTTCACAGTG
Source organism: Somniosus microcephalus (assembly GCF_052327205.1). NCBI lineage: Eukaryota > Metazoa > Chordata > Chondrichthyes > Squaliformes > Somniosidae > Somniosus > Somniosus microcephalus. The sequence continues at coordinate 54,702,802 of NW_028225180.1, read as the reverse complement.
TATCAGGATCCTGCCAGGTGTGCATGGGGTTTCACAGTTTATCAGAATTCTGCCAGGTGTGTATGGGGTTTCACAGTGTATCAGGATCCTGCGGGTGTGTATGGGGTTTCACAGTGTATCAGGATCCTGCATGTGTGTATGGTGTTTCACAGTGTATCAGGATCCTGGCAGGTGTGTATGGGGTTTCACGGTGTATCAGGATCCTGCAGGTGTGTATGGGGTTTCACAGTGTATCAGGGTCCTGCCAGGTGTGTATGGGGTTTCACAGTGTATCAGGATCCTGCAGGTGTGTCTGGGGTTTCACAGTATATCAGGATCCTGCGGGTGTGTATGGGGTTTCACAGTGTATCAGGATCCTGCCAGGAGTGCATGGGGTTTCACAGTGTATCAGGATCCTGCAAGGTGTGTATGGGGTTTCACAGTGTATCAGGATCCTTCGGGTGTGTATGGGGTTTCACAGTGTATCAGGATCCTGCAGGTGTGTATGGGGTTTCACAGTGTATCAGGATCCTAGCAGGTGTGTCGGGGTTTCACAGTGTATCAGGATCCTGCAAGGTGTGTATGGGTTTGCACAGTGTATCAGAATCCTGCGGGTGTGTATGGGGTTTCACAGTGTATCAGGATCCTGCCAGGTGTGTAAGGGGTTTCACAGTGTATCAGGATCCTGCGGGTGTGTATGGGGTTTCGCAGTGTATCAGGATCCTGCAAGGTGTGTATGGGGTTTCACAGTGTATCAGGATCCTGCGGGTGTGTATGGGGTTTCACAGTGTATCAGGATCCTGCCAGGTGTGTAAGGGGTTTCACAGTGTATCAGGATCCTGCGGGTGTGTATGGGGTTTCACAGTGTATCAGGATCCTGCAAGGTGTGTATGGGGTTTCACAGTTTATCAGGACACTGCCAGGTGTGTATGGGGTTTCACAGTGCATCAGGATCCTGCCAGGTGTGTATGGGGGTTCACAGTGTATCAGGATCCTGCCAGGTGTGTATGGGGGATTCACAGTGTATCAGGACCCTGCAGGTGTGTATGGGGTTTCACAGTGTATCAGGATCCTGCTAGGTGTGTATGGGGTTTCACAGTGCATCAGGATCCTGCCAGGTGTGTATGGGGTTTCACAGTGTATCAGGATCCTGCCAGGTGTGTATGGGGTTTCACAGTGTATCAGGATCCTGCAGGTGTGTATGGGGTTTCACAGTGTATCAGGATCCTGCCAGGTGTGTATGGGGTTTCACAGTGCATCAGGATCCTGCCAGGTGTGTATGGGGTTTCACAGTGTATCAGGATCCTGCCAGGTGTGTATGGGGTTTCACAGTGTATCAGGATCCTGTGGGTGTGTATGGGGTTTCACAGTTTATCAGGATCCTGCGGGTGTGTATGGGGTTTCACAGTGTATCAGGATCCTGCGGGTGTGTATGGGGTTTCACAGTGCATCAGGATCCTGCCAGATGTGTATGGGGTTTCACAGTGTATCAGGGTCCTGTCGGTGTGTATGGGGTTTCCCAGTGTATCAGGATCCTGCCAGGTGTGTATGGGGTTTCACAGTGTATCAGGATCCTGCCAGGTGTGTATGGGGTTTCACAGTGCCTCAGGATCCTGCCAGGTGTGTATGGGGTTTCACAGTGTTTCAGGATCCTGCCAGGTGTGTATGGGGTTTCACAGTGTATCAGGATCCTGCGGGTGAGTATGGGGTTTCACAGTGTATCAGGATCCTGCGGGTGTGTATGGGGTTTCACAGTGTATCAGGATCCTGCGTGTGTGTATGGGGTTTCACAGTGCATCAGGATCCTGCCAGGTGTGTATGGGGTTTCACAGTGCATCAGGACCCTGCGGGTGTGTCTGGGGTTTCACAGTGTATCTTGATCCTGCGGGTGTGTATGGCGTTTCACAGTGTATCAGGATCCTGCCAGGTGTGTATGGGGGATCACAGTGTATCAGGATCCTGCCAGGTGTGTATGGGGTTTCACAGTGTATCAGGATCCTGGCAGGTGTGTATGGGGTTTCACAGTGTATCAGGATCCTGCGGGTGTGTCTGGGGTTTCACAGTGTATCAGGATCCGGCCAGGTGTGTCTGGGGTTTCACAGTGTATCAGGATCCTGCAAGGTGTGTATGGGGTTTCACAGTTTACCAGGATCCTGCCAGGTGTGTCTGGGGTTTCACAGTGTATCAGGATCCTGCAAGGTTTGTATGGGGTTTCACAGTGTATCAGGATCATTTGGGTGTGTATGGGGCTTCACAGTGTATCAGGATCCTGCAGGTGTGTATGGGGTTTCACAGTGTATCAGGATCCTGGCAGGTGTGTCTGGGGTTTCACAGTGTATCAGGATCCTGCAAGGTGTGTATGGGGTTGCACAGTGTGTCAGAATCCTGCGGGTGTATATGGGGTTTCACAGTGTATCAGGATCCTGCCAGGTGTGTATGGGGTTTCACAGTGTATCAGGATCCTGCCAGGTGTGCATGGGGTTTCACAGTGTATCAGAATTCTGCCAGGTGTGTATGGGGTTTCACAGTGTATCAGGATCCTGCGGGTGTGTATGGGGTTTCACAGTGTATCAGGAACCTGCATGTGTGTATGGTGTTTCACAGTGTATCAGGATCCTGGCAGGTGTGTATGGGGTTTCACGGTTTATCAGGATCCTGCAGGTGTGTATGGGGTTTCACAGTGTATCAGGGTCCTTCCAGGTGTGTATGGGGTTTCACAGTGTATCAGGATCCTGCAGGTGTGTCTGGGGTTTCACAGTGTATCAGGATCCTGCGGGTGTGTATGGGGTTTCACAGTGTATCAGGATCCTGCCAGGAGTGCATGGGGTTTCACAGTGTATCAGGATCCTGCAAGGTGTGTATGGGGTTTCACAGTGTATCAGGATCCTTCGGGTGTGTATGGGGTTTCACAGGGTATCAGGATCCTGCAGGTGTGTATGGGGTTTCACAGTGTATCAGGTTCCTAGCAGGTGTGTCTGGGGATTCACAGTGTATCAGGATCCTGCAAGGTGTGTATGGGGTTGCACAGTGTATCAGAATCCTGCGGGTGTGTATGGGGTTTCACAGTGTATCAGGATCCTGCCAGGTGTGTAAGGGGTTTCACAGTGTATCAGGATCCTGCGGGTGTGTATGAGGTTTCACAGTGTATCAGGATCCTGCAAGGTGTGTATGGGGTTTCACAGTGTATCAGGATCCTGCGGGTGTGTATGGGGTTTCACAGTGTATCAGGATCCTGCCAGGTGTGTAAGGGGTTTCACAGTGTATCAGGATCCTGCGGGTGTGTATGGGGTTTCACAGTGTATCAGGATCCTGCAAGGTGTGTATGGGGTTTCACAGTGTATCAGGACACTGCCAGGTGTGTATGGGGTTTCACAGTGCATCAGGATCCTGCCAGGTGTGTATGGGGGTTCACAGTGTATCAGGATCCTGCCAGGTGTGTATGGGGGATTCACAGTGTATCAGGACCCTGCAGGTGTGTATGGGGTTTCACAGTGTATCAGGATCCTGCCAGGTGTGTATGGGGTTTCACAGTGCATCAGGATCCTGCCAGGTGTGTATGGGGTTTCACAGTGTATCAGGATCCTGCCAGGTGTGTATGGGGTTTCACAGTGTATCAGGATCCTGCAGGTGTGTATGGGGTTTCACAGTGTATCAGGATCCTGCCAGGTGTGTATGGGGTTTCACAGTGCATCAGGATCCTGCCAGGTGTGTATGGGGTTTCACAGTGTATCAGGATCCTGTGGGTGTGTATGGGGTTTCACATTTTATCAGGATCCTGCGGGTGTGTATGGGGTTTCACAGTGTATCAGGATCCTGCGGGTGTGTATGGGGTTTCACAGTGCATCAGGATCCTGCCAGGTGTGTATGGGGTTTCACAGTGTATCAGGGTCCTGTCGGTGTGTATGGGGTTTCCCAGTGTATCAGGATCCTGCCAGGTGTGTATGGGGTTTCACAGTGTATCAGGATCCTGCCAGGTGTGTATGGGGTTTCACAGTGCATCAGGATCCTGCCAGGTGTGTATGGTGTTTCACAGTGTTTCAGGATCCTGCCAGGTGTGTATGGGGTTTCACAGTGTATCAGGATCCTGCGGGTGTGTATGGGGTTTCACAGTGTATCAGGATCCTGCGGGTGTGTATGGGGTTTCACAGTGCATCAGGGTCCTGCCAGGTGTGTATGGGGTTTCACAGTGCATCAGGACCCTGCGGGTGTGTCTGGGGTTTCACAGTGTATCAGGATCCTGCGGGTGTGTATGGGGTTTCACAGTGTATCAAGATCCTGCCAGGTGTGTATGGGGGATCACAGTGTATCAGGATCCTGCCAGGTGTGTATGGGGTTTCACAGTGTATCAGGATCCTGGCAGGTGTGTATGGGGTTTCACAGTGTATCAGGATACTGCGGGTGTGTCTTGGGTTTCACTGTGTATCAGGATCCGGCCAGGTGTGTCTGGGGTTTCACAGTGTATCAGGATCCTGCAAGGTGTGTATGGGGTTTCACAGTTTACCAGGATCCTGCCAGGTGTGTCTGGGGTTTCACAGTGTATCAGGATCCTGCAAGGTGTGTATGGGGTTTCACTGTGTATCAGGATCCTTTGGGTGTGTATGGGGCTTCACAGTGTATCAGTATCCTGCAGGTGTGTATGGGGTTTCACAGTGTATCAGGATCCTAGCAGGTGTGTCTGGGGTTTCACAGTGTATCAGGATCCTGCAAGGTGTGTATGGGGTTGCACAGTGTATCAGTATCCTGCGGGTGTGTATGGGGTTTCACAGTGTATCAGGATTCTGCCAGGTGTGTATGGGGGTTCACAGTGTATCAGGATCCTGCCCGGTGTGTATGGGGGATTCACAGTGTATCAGGACCCTGCAGGTGTGTCTGGGGTTTCACAGTGTATCAGGATCCTGCGGGTGTGTATGGGGTTTCACAGTGTATCAGGATGCTGCCAGGTGTGTATGGGGTTTCACAGTGTATCAGGATCCTGCGGGTGTGTATGGGGTTTCACAGTGTATCAGGATCCTGCAGCTGTGTATGGGGTTTCACAGTGTATCAGGATCCTGCCAGTTGTGTATGGGGGATTCACAGTGTATCAGGATACTGCGGGTGTGTATGGGGTTTCACAGTGTATCAGGGTCCTGCCAGGTGTGTATGGGGTTTCACAGTGTATCAGGATCCTGCAGGTGTGTCTGGGGTTTCACAGTGTATCAGGATCCTGCGGGTGTGTATGGGGTTTAACAGTGTATCAGGATCCTGCCAGGAGTGCATGGGGTTTCACAGTGTATCAGGATCCTGCAAAGTGTGTATGGGGTTTCACAGTGTATCAGGATCCTGCGGGTGTGTATGGGGTTTCACAGTTTATCAGGATCCTGCAGGTGTGTATGGGGTTTCACAGTGTATCAGGATCCTGCAAGGTGTGTATGGGGTTTCACAGTGCATCAGGATCCTGCCAGGTGTGTATGGGGTTTCACAGTGTATCAGGATCCTGCCAGGTGTGTATTGGGTTTCACAGCGTATCAAGATCCTGCAGGTGTGTATGGGGTTTCACAGTGTATCAGGATCCTGCCAGGTGTGTTTGGGGTTTCACAGTGCATCAGGATCCTGCCAGGTGTGTATGGGGTTTCACAGTGTATCAGGATCCTGCCAGGTGTGTATGGGATTTCACAGTGTATCAGGATTCTGGGGTGTGTATGGGGTTTCACAGTATATCAGGATCCTGCGGGTGTGTATGGGGTTTCACAGTGTATCAGGATCCTGCGGTTGTGTATGGGGTTTCACAGTGCATCAGGATCCCGCCAGGTGTGTATGGGTTTTCACAGTGTATCAGGGTCCTGCCAGGTGTGTATGGGGTTTCCCAGTGTATCAGGATCCTGCCAGGTGTGTATGGGGTTTCACAGTGTATCAGGATCCTGCCAGGTGTGTATGGGGTTTCACAGTGCATCAGGATCCTGCCAGGTGTGTATGGCTTTTCACAGTGTTTCAGGATCCTGCCAGGTGTGTATGGGGTTTCACAGTGTATCAGGATCCTGTGGGTGTGTATGGGGTTTCACAGTGTATCAGGATCCTGCGGGTGTGTATGGGGTTTCATAGTGTATCAGGATCCTGCGGGTGTGTATGGGGTTTCACAGTGCATCAGGGTCCTGCCAGGTGTGTATGGGGTTTCACAGTGCAGCAGGACCCTGCGGGAGTGTCTGGGGTTTCACAGTGTATCAGGATCCTGCGGGTGTGTATGGGGTTTCACAGTGTATCAGGATCCTGCCAGGTGTGTATGGGGGATCACAGTGTATCAGGATCCTGCCAGGTGTGTATGGGGTTCCACAGTGTATCAGGATTCTGGCAGGTGTGTATGGGGTTTCACAGTGTATCAGGATCCTGCGGGTGTGTCTGGGGTTTCACAGTGTATCAGGATCTGGCCAGGTGTGTCTGGGGTTTCACAGTGTATCAGGATCCTGCAAGGTGTGTATGGGGTTTCACAGTTTACCAGGATCCTGCCAGGTGTGTCTGGGGTTTCACAGTGTATCAGGATCCTGCAAGGTGTGTATGGGGTTTCAGTGTATCAGGATCCTTTGGGTGTGTATGGGGCTTCACAGTGTATCAGGATCCTGCAGGTGTGTATGGGGTTTCACAGTGTATCAGGATCCTAGCAGGTGTGTCTGGGGTTTCACAGTGTATCAGGATCCTGCAAGGTGTGTATGGGGTTGCACAGTGTATCAGAATCCTGCGGGTGTGTATGGGGTTTCACAGTGTATCAGGATCCTGCCAGGTGTGTATGGGGGTTCACAGTGTATCAGGATCCTGCCAGGTGTGTATGGGGGATTCACAGTGTATCAGGACCCTGCAGGTGTGTATGGGGTTTCACAGTGTATCAGGATCCTGCGGGTGTGTATGGGGTTTCACAGTGTATCAGGGTCCAGCCAGGTGTGTATGGGGTTTCACAGTGTATCAGGATCCTGCGGGTGTGTATGGGGTTTCACAGTGTATCAGGATGCTGCCAGGTGTGTATGGGGTTTCACAGTGTATCAGGATCCTGCGGGTGTGTATGGGGTTTCACAGTGTATCAGGATCCTGCAGGTGTGTATGGGGTTTCACAGTGTATCAGGATCCTGCAGCTGTGTATGGGGTTTCACAGTGTATCAGGATCCTGCCAGGTGTGTATGGAGTTTCACAGTGTATCAGGATCCTGCGGGTGTGTATGGGGTTTCATAGTGTATCAGGATCCTGCCAGGAGTGCATGGGGTTTCACAGTGTATCAGGATCCTGCAAGGTGTGTATGGGGTTTCACAGTGTATCAGGATCCTTCGGGTGTGTATGGGGTTTCACAGTGTATCAGGATCCTGCAGGTGTGTATGGGGTTTCACAGTGTATCAGGATCCTAGCAGGTGTGTCTGGGGTTTCACAGTGTATCAGGATCCTGCAAGGTGTGTATGGGGTTTCACAGTGTATCAGGATCCTGCGGGTGTGTATGGGGTTTCACAGTGTATCATGATCCTGCAAGGTGTGTATGGGGTTTCACAGTGTATCAGGATCCTGCGGGTGTGTATGGGGTTTCTCAGTGTAACAGGACCCTGCCAGGTGTGTATGGGGTTTCACAGTGCATCAGGATCCTGCCAGGTGTGTATGGGGGTTCACAGTGTATCAGGATCCTGCCAGGTGTGTATGGGGGATTCACAGTGTATCAGGACCCTGCAGGTGTGTATGGGGTTTCACAGTGTATCAGGATCCTGCAGGTGTGTATGGGGTTTCACAGTGTATCAGGATCCTGCAGGTGTGTATGGGGTTTCACAGTGTATCAGGATCCTAGCAGGTGTGTCTGGGGTTTCACAGTGTATCAGGATCCTGCAAGGTGTGTATGGGGTTGCACAGTGTATCAGAATCCTGCGGGTGTGTATGGGGTTTCACAGTGTATCAGGATCCTGCCAGGTTTGTATGGGGGTTCACAGTGTATCAGGATCCTGCCAGGTGTGTATGGAGGATTCACAGTGTATCAGGACCCTGCAGGTGTGTATGGGGTTTCACAGTGTATCAGGATCCTGCGGGTGTGTGGGGTTTCACAGTGTATCAGGATCCAGCCAGGTGTGTATGGGGTTTCACAGTGTATCAGAATCCTGCGGATGTGTATGGGGTTTCACAGTGTATCAGGATCCTGCCAGGTGTGTATGGGGTTTCACAGTGTATCAGGATCCTGCGGGTGTGTATGGGGTTTCACAGTGTATCAGGATCCTACAGGTGTGTATGGGGTTTCACAGTGTATCAGGATCCTGCAAGTGTGTATGGGGATTCACAGTGTATCAGGATCCTGCCAGTTGTGTATGGGGGATATACAGTGTATCAGGATCCTGCGGGTGTGTATGGGGTTTCACAGTGTATCAGGGTCCTGCCAGGTGTGTATGGGGTTTCACAGTGTATCAGGATCCTGCAGGTGTGTATGGGGTTTCACAGTGTATCAGGATCCTGCCAGGAGTGCATGGGGTTTCACAGTGTATCAGGATCCTGCAATGTGTGTATGGGGTTTCACAGTGTATCAGGATCCTTCGGGTGTGTATGGGGTTTCACAGTGTATCAGGATCCTGCAGGTGTGTATGGGGTTTCACAGTGTATCATGATCCTAGCAGGTGTGTCTGGGGTTTCACAGTGTATCAGGTTCCTGCAAGGTGTGTATGGGGTTGCACAGTGTATCAGAATCCTGCGGGTGTGTATGGGGTTTCACAGTGTATCAGGATCCTGCCAGGTGTGTATGGGGTTTCACAGTGTATCAGGATCCTGCGGGTGTGTATGGGGTTTCACAGTGTATCAGGATCCTGCTAGGTGTGTATGGGGTTTCACAGTGTATCAGGATCCTGCGGGTGTGTTTGTGGTTTCACAGTGTATCAGGATCCTGCCAGGTGTGTATGGGGTTTCTCAGTGTATCAGGATCCTGCCAGGTGCACGTGTTTCAATACCACCAGTTTCCTCACACAGTGCAGGACAAATCCAGCATTATTCCTGAGGTAGAGTATATTCTGCAGGGAATCTTGAAGTGACAGTGATCATTGATGAATGTAATGATTCTCCACTCGATTTTGCAGCGCAGCAGCGTTGTAATATTTTTTATTGACAAAATTGCGTTTAATAATTTTGTTTAGTTAAATGTTAACATTAAATTACGGTATTTTATGAATATTATATGTATCCACAAACACAATATATAATTGGGAATGTTACCTCGGATCACTGTGGGTAGTGACATAGTCATATAGTCATCGATTAATAGTTTCATAACAGCAATGTAGGAGGCCATTCGGCCCATCGAGTCTGCGCCGGCTCTCTGTAGAGCTATGCAATCAGTCCCATTCCCATTCTATCCACGGAGCTCTGTATCTTTATTTCCCTCAAGTGAATATCCAGTCTCCCCTTGAGAACATTGAGTGTCTCCATTTCCACTACTTCCATCAGCAGCGAATCCCAGGTCATCACCTCTCGCAGCATAAAAATGTTTTTCCTCGCATCACCCCTGTATCTCTTGCCTAAAGCTTAAATCTGTGTCCCCTAGTCCTTGTCCCATCAACTAGTGGGAACAGCCTTTCCACGTCTAGCCTGTCCAAACAGGTCTTGTACACCTCTATCAAATCACCAATCAACATCCTTTGCTCGAATGAGAACAATCCATCTTCTCCAACCTGTCCTTGTACCTAAGCTCCCCCATCCCCGGAACCATTCTGGGAAATCTCCTCTGCACCCTCTCAAGGGCCGTCACATTCTTCCGAAACTGTGGTGACCAGAACTGGAAGCAATACTCCAGTTGTGGCCTAACCAGCGCTTTCTAAAGGTTCAGCATAACTTCTCTAATTTTCTACACAATGTCTCTATTTATGAAGCCCGAGATCCCATGTGCTTTGCTAACCACTCTCTCAATATTTCCTGCCAACTTCAGGGAACGATGCACATTAACTCCCAGGTCCCTCTGTCCCTGCACACTCTTTGAAACTTTGTCATTAAGTGTATATTGCCTTTCCCTGTTCCTTCTGCCAAAATGCATCACCTCACACTTCTCTGTATTAAATTCCATCTGCCACTTGTCTGTCCATGCTGCTAGCCCTTCTATGTCCCGTTGCCGTCGATTGGTATCATCATCACTGTTTGCAACACCCCCACGTTTGTAGTCATCGGCAAATTACAAATTCTTCTCTGTATTCCAATATCCAGGACATTTATATATATCAAATAAAGAAGTGGCCCGAGCACTGACCCTTGGGGAAAACCATTGTCTACCATCCTCCAGTCTGAACAATAGCCATTTATCACAACTTGCTGTTTCATCTCCTTAAACCAATTCCTTATCCAAGCTAACACTAACCAACCTACTCCATGAGTCTCAAATTTTAACCTGTCTTCCATGTGGTACTTGTCAAAGCCTTCTGGAAATGCATGTAGACAACATCCATTGCATCCCCTTCATCAATTCACTCTCACTTCATCAAAAAATTTAAATAGATTTGTCAAACATGAACTGCCTTTTACAAATCCGTGTTGGTCTCCTTAATAAGCTTAAACCTCACCAAGTGTCCATTTATTGTTTCCTGGATTATTGTTTCCAAAATTTACCCACCACTGATGTTAAACTGACTGGCCTTTGGTTACTAGGATTTTCGTTACACACTTTCTTGAACAATGGTGTCACATTTGCCACTTTCCAATCCTCAGGCACTTCCCCCGCATCTAGGGAAGACTGGAAAATTATGGCAAACCCTTCCACTATCTCATCCCCCAATTCCAGTAGCAACCTGGAATGCAAGCCATCTGGACCAAGCGACTTGTCCACTCTAAGCATACCCAAACATTCGAGTACATCTTATCGATCAATTTGCACCCGTTCCATTGCTTCCAACATTTCTATTCCGACCGATAGTTTGTCAGCATCCACCTCCTTTGTAAACACCGATACAAAGTACTCGTTGAATATTCTAGCCTTGCCCTGCGCCTCTAAGCATTTATCACCTTCTATATCTCTAATAGGCCCCACTCTGCCTCTTACTTTGCACTTACTGTTTACATGCTGGTAGAAGATTTTCGGGTTCCCTTTCATGTTAACCACCATTCTACTCTCATATTCTCTCTTTGCCAATCTTATTTTCATCTTCACATCCACTCTCAACTTATTGTATTTGGTCCGGTTCACCCTTGAATAAATCACCTCACATGCATCATACACACTCTTTTTTTGTTTCATCATCTTCTCTATCTCCCTCGTCATCCAAGAAGCCCTTGCTTTGGTTAGATTACCCTTCCTTCTTGTTGGAATGTACCTAGCCTGTACTTGGAACATCTCCTCCTTAAAGATCACCCATTGTTCCGTTAAAGTTTTTTCCTGTCAGTCTTTGGTTCCATTTTACCTGGCAAGATCCTTTTGCATCCCATTCAAGTTAGCCTTATTTCAGTTTAGAAGTTCTACTTTAGATTGTTCCTTGCTCCTCTCCATTGCTAATCTAAATCTTATGATACGATGATAGAGGAAGCAGCTGATTGGGTGAGTACGGCCAGGTGAGTATTTATACTATTCTATATTTTGACAGTTAAGATTAGTAGTTTATAAAATTTAGAAGGTCTTAATATTTTGTTGTTATAGTTTCTAAGGTCCCTGTTGTGTATCAGGGAGTGCTAGTAACCAAGGGCCCTTGAGTATATAATTAATTGTAGTGTAATTAGTGGTATTGATTTGATTTAATTTAATTTAAAATAATTACAGTGTAAGTCATGGCAGGACAGCTCGGCCTGGTGTCATACTCCTCCTGCACTATGTGGGAAATCAGGGACACTTCCTGTGTCCCTGACGACTAAATGTGTGGGAAGTGTATCCAGCTGCAGCTGCTGGAAGACTGCATTGCGGTGCTGGAGCTGCGAATGGATACATACTGGAGCATTCGCGATGCTGAGGACATCGTGCTTAACATGTTTAGGGAGTTGGCCACATCGCAGGTAAAGGCTGCACAGGCAGGAAGGGAATGGGTGACCACCAGGCAGAGTAGTAGGTGCAGGCAGCTATTGCAGGTATCCCCTGTGGCCACCACCCTCTCAAACAGATATACCACTTTGGATATTGTTGAATGAGATGGCTTGTCGGGGGAAAGCAGCAGCAACCAACTTCCTGGCACCATGGGTGGTTCTGCTGCACAGGACAGGAGGAAAAAGAGTGGGAGAGCTACAGTGATAGGGGATTCTATTGCAAGGGGAATAGATAGGCATTTCTGCAGCTGCAAACAAGACTCCAGGATGGTATGTTGCCACCCTGGTGCAAGGGCCAAGGATGTCTCGGAGTGGCTGCAGAGCATTCTGGAGGGGAAGGCTGAACAACCAGTTATCGTGGTGCATATAGGTACCAACAATAAAGGTAAAAAAACGGGATGAGATCCTGAATGCTGAATATAGGGAGTTAGGAGGTAAATTAAAAAATAGAACCTCAAAGGTAGTAATCTCAGGATTGCTACCAGTGCCATGTGCTAGTCAGAGTAGAAATAGAAGGATATTTCAGATGAATACGTGGCTAGATGAATGGTGCAAGGGGGAGGGATTCAAATTCTTGGGAAATTGGAACCGGTTCTGGGGGAGGTGGGACCAGTACAAACTGGACAGTTTGCTCCTGGACGGGACCGGGACCGATGTCCTAGGGGGAGTGTTTAATACTGCTGTTGGTGAGGGTTTAAACTAAAATGGCAGGGGGTTGGGAACCTGTGCAGGGAGACAGAAGAAATGGAAGGTTGGATAGAAACAAAAGACAGGAAGGAGAAAAGCAAAAGTGGAAGGCAGAGAAATCAAGAGTGTAAATCAAACAGGGCTACAGTAAGTAACAATTCTGAAGTGACGAAGAGTGCTAATAAAACAAGCCTGAAGGCTTTGTGTCTTAATGTGAGGAGCATTCGTAATAAGGTGGATGAATTACCTGCACAAATAGATGTAAACAGATATGATGTAATTGGAATTACGGAGACATGGCATCAGGGTGCCCAAGGCTGTGAATTTAACATCCAGGAGTATTCAATATTCAGGAAGGACAGGCAAAAAGGAAAACGAGGTCGGGTAGCATTGCTGGTTAAAGAGGAGATTAAAACAATGGCCCAGAATTTCGGGTCTTCACGGGTGAGTACGCACGGGGTACTCACCCGTAAGCCCAATGGAAGTGTCATTTCCTGCATGCACTGCGCTTGCACGGGAAACCGGCACCTCCATTCCCCTGAAAGAAGGGGTTCGGAGTTCGAACGCGTGTGCGCTTCGAACTTCGTTTTTTTTTGCAAGTTTTCCCGGGACTGTAAATCTCCAGAAGTTACACATTTAAAAATGCAGGCATAAGGCCTGCTTTTCACAAGGTAAGTGGTGAATTAATTAAAATTAAAACATTTTTTCCACAGGTGTATTATTTTTAAATACTTTAAAGTAAGATAAGTTTATTTTTAGCCCCGTTAGAAAATAAAATAATTTTTTTCAAAAATTTAAATTATTGTTTATAATAGTTATTTCATGTAATTTATAGTTTATTTAAAAAATGTGATGTTTTTTTAAAATTTATTTGAAGATTTAGTGATGTTTTGGGGCCGTAGTATTTATAGGTTTTGACAGCTCTTCCTGTCAGACTTATGAATGGAGCATTCCCTGCTCCAATTGGCTCCCCATGGCCCACGTGATCCCAGGGGACACATCGAACTAACTGCACCCCTGGGATATGTAAGCACTGCGTGCGGGCATCTGGAGCAGGCCCAGGATCGGAATTACACGGGGACCCACAGCTCAACGGCCGGCGCGCAAGGAAAGTGCAGGTCTTCTGGGCCAATAGTAAGGAAGGATATTAGCTCTGATGATATGGAATCTGTATGGGTAGAGCTGAGAAATACCAAGGGGCAGAAAACGTTCGTGGGAGATGTATACAGACTCCCAAACTGTAATGTTGAGGTTGGGGATGTCATTACATGGAAAATTAGAGATGCATGCACTAACGGCACAGCAGTTCTCATGGGTGACTTCAATCTACATATAGATTGGGCTACCCAAATTAGTAACAATAGTGTGGAGGAGGAAATCCTAGAGAGTATACGGGATGATTTCCTGAACCAATATGTCGAGGAACCAACTGGAGATCAGGCCAGCTTAGACTGGGTATTATGTAATGAGAAAGGAATAATTAGCAATGTTGTTTTTCGAGGCCCCTTGGGGAGGAGCGATCATAATATGGAGGGTCCTGAATTTAATAAAGGAAACTACGATGGTATGAGGCACGAGTTGGCTAGGATGGATTGGGGAACGTTACTTAAAGGGTTGATTGTGGATAAGCAATGGCAAACATTTAAAGATTGCATGGATGAACTACAGAATTTGTTCATCACTGTTTGGCATAAAAATAAAACAAAAAATGTGACACAACCGTGGCTAACCAGGGAAATTAGGGATAGCATAAGATCCAAGGTGAGGACATGTAAAATGGCCAGAACAAGTAGCAAACCTGAGGATTGGGAGCTGTTCAGGATTCAGCAGAGAAGGACACAGGGATTAATTAAGAGGGGGGAAATAAAATGTGAGAGTAAGCTTGCAGGGATCTTAAAACTGACTGTAAAAGCTTCTATAGATATGTGAAGAGAAAAAGATTGGTGAAATCATGCTTAGGTCCCTTGCAATCAGAATCAGGGGAATTTTTAATGGGAACAAAGAACTGGCTGAACATTTAAATACATACTTTGATTCTGTCTTCACAAAGGAGGACACAAATAACCTTCCAGAGATGTCGGGGAACATAGGGTCTAAACAGAGGGAGGAACTGAATGAAATCAGTATTTGTGGGGAAATGGTGTTAGTGAAATAGACGGCATTGAAGGCCGATAATTCCCCCGGGCCTGATAATCTATATCCTAGGGTATTACGGAAGTGGCCCTAGAAATAGTAAATGCACTGCTGGTCATATTCCAAAATTCTATAGATTCTGGAATAGTTCCCATGGATTGGAGGGTAGCTAATGAAACTCCACTGTTTAAAAAAGTTGGTAGAGATAAAACAGGGAATTACAGACCGGTAAGCCTGACATCGGTAGTGGGGAAAATGCTAGACTCCATTTTAAAAGATGTAATAGCAGAGCAATTGGAAAACAGTGACAATATCGGACAAAGTCAACATGGATTTACAAAAGGTAAATCATGCTCGACTAATCTACTTGAATTTTTTGAGGATGTAACTTGTAGAATAGATAAGGGGGAACCAGTGGATGTGGTGTATTTGGACTTTCAGAAGGCTTTCGATAAGATCCCACGTAAGAGATTGGCATGCAAAGTTAAAGCGCATGGAATTGGGAGTAATGTACTGACTCGGATAGAGAACTGGTTGGCAGACAGCATGCAAATAATTGGAATAAACGGATCTTTTTCTGCATAGCAGGCAGTGACTAGTGGGGTACCGCAGGGATCGGTGCTAGGACCCCAACTATTCACAATATATATTAATGATCTAGACGAGGGAACTAGATGTAATATCTCCAAGTTTGCAGACGACACAAAGCTGGGTGGCCGTGTGTGCTGTGAGGAGGATGTAGAGAAACTCTTTTATGATTTGGACAGGTTGGGTGTTTGGGCAGTTGCATGGCAGATGCAGTATAATGTGGATAATTGCGAGGATATCCACTTTGGTGGCAAAAACAGGAAGACAGATTTATTATCTGAATGGCAATAGATTGGGTAAAGGGGAAATGCAACGAGACCTGGGTGTCCTTGTGCACCAGTCTCTGAAGATAAGCATGCAGGTGCAGCAGGCGGTTAAGAAGGCAAATGGTATGTTGGCCTTCATAACGAGAGGATTCGAGTACAGGAGCAAGGATGTCTTGCTGCAGTTGTACAAGGCCTTGGTGAGACCACACCTTGAGTATTGTGTGCAGTTTTGGTAGCCTTATCTGAGGAAGGATGTTCTTGCCATGGAGGGAGTGCAGCGAATATTCACCGGACTGATATCTGGGATGGCATGAATGATGTATGAAGAGAGATTGGGTCGATTAGGCTTATATTCACTAGTGTTTAGAAGATTGAGAGGGGATCTCATTGAAACTTATACAATTCTAACAGGACTAGACAGACTAGCTGCAGGAAGGATGTTCCCGATGGTGGGTGAGTCCAGAACCAGGGGTCACAATCTAAGGATAAGGGGTAAGCCATTTAGGACTGAGAAGAGGAGGAATTTCTTCACTCAGAGAGTGGTGAACCTGTGGAATTCGCTACCACAGAAGGCAGTTGAGGCCAACTTATTAAATATATTCAGGAAGGAGTTAGATATATTTCTTAAGTCTAAAGGGATCAAGGGATATGGGGAGAAAGCAGGGACATAGTACTGAATTTGGATGATCAGCCATGATCTCATTAAATTGCGGAACCGGCTCGAGGGGCCGAATGGCCCACTCCTGCTCCTATCTTCTATGTTTCTATGATCACTCATAACTAAGTGTTCCCCCACAGGCACTTGGTCGAACTGCCCCACCTCATTCCCCAGCACCAGATCCAGCAATGCCTCCTTCTTAGTTGGGCCAAGAACATGTTGGTCAAGGAAAGTCTCCTGAAAATAATTAAGAAATTCATCCCACTCATTTCCCTTTACCCTAGCATTATCCCAAATGAAATTTTTTCACAAAGGAGAGGGGCGAAGCAGATATTGCTATTGTGGGGGAGGAGTGGGAAATTTTAGATGAAATAAACAGTGAGGGAGGATGTATGAAGGGGTTTAGCAGCTTTAAAAGTGGATAAATCCGCAGGCCTGGATGAAATGTATCCCACGCTGTTAAGCAAAGCGAAAGAGGAAATAGCAGAGGCCCTGACCATCGTTTTTCAATCCTCTCTGTCATCAGGTGTGGTGCCTGAGGACTGGAGGACTGCTAATGTGGTACCCTTGTATAAAAGGGAGAAATGTATAGACCGAGCAATTTCAGACCAGTCATCCTGACCTCGGTAGTGGGAAAATTATTGGAAAGAATTCTGAAGGACAGGATAAATCTTAATTTAGAAAGACACGGATTAATCAATGATAGTCAGCACAGATTTGTTAAGGGCAGGTCGTGCCTGACAAACTTGATTGAAATTATTGAGAAGGAAACATGGAGGGTCGATGAGGATAGTGCGTTTGATGTCGTGTATATGAACATTAGCAAGGTTTTTGATAAGGTTCCACATGGCAGACTGGTCACGAAGTTAAAAGCCCATGGGTTCCAGGACAAAGTGTCAAGTTGGATTCAAAACTGTCTCGGAGTCAGTAAGCAGAGGGTAATGGTTGATGGGTGTTTTTGTAACTGGAAGGCAGTTCCCAATGGGGTTCCACAGGGCTCAGTACTAGGTCCCATGCTTTTTGTGCAATATATCAACGATTTTGTCTTGAATATAGGGGATATGATTAAGAAGTTTGCAGATGACACTAAAATCGGCTATGTGGTTCATACTAAAGTAGGAAGTTGTAGATTGCAGGAAGATATCAATCTATTGGTCAGGTGGGCAGAACAGTGGCAAATGGAATTCAATCGGGAGAACTGTGAGGTAATGCATTTGGGTAGGGCTAACACGGAAAGGGAATACACATTAAATGGTAGGACACTGAGAAGCAGAGAGGAGCAAAGGGACCATTGAGTGTTTGTCCAAAGATCCCTGAAGGTAGCAGGCCAAGTAGATAAGTCATACGGAATGCTTGCCTTTATTAGCCGTGGCATAGAATATAGGATCAGGGGGGATATGCTTCAACAGTATAATTCACTAGTTAGGCCTCAGCTACAATACTGCGTGCAGTTCTGGTCACCACATTACAGGAAATATGTGATTGCACTAGAGAGGGTACAGAGGAGATTTACAAGGATATTGCAAGGAGTAGAGAATCTTAGCTATGATGAAAGACGGGATAGGCTGGATCTGTTTTCCTTGGAACAGAGGAGACTGTGGGGGAGACCTTATTTAGGTGTAAAAAATTATGAGGGATATAGATAAAGTGGATAGAAAGGACCTATTTCTCTTAGCAGAGAGGTCAAAACCCTGGGGGCACAGAATTAATGTAATTGGGGGAATGTTCAGAGAGGATTTGAGGGGAAGTTTCTTCACCCAGAGGTTTGTGCGGGACTGGAACTCACTGCCTGAAAGGGTGGCAAAGGCAGGAACGCTAACCACATTTAAAAAGTACTTGGATGTGCATTGCGATGCTCTAACCTGCAGGGCTATGGACCAAGAGCTGGGAAGTGGGATTAGGCTGGATAGCTCTTTGATTGCTGGCATGGACACGATGGGCAGAAATGGCCTCCTTCCGTGCTGTAACTTTCTATGATTCTATTCTATGATATTTGGGTAATTAAAGTCCCCCAATATCACCACACGATAGCTCTTGCATATCTCTGTGATTGCCCTGCAGATTTGCTCCTCTACCTCCCTCTCACTATTTGAAGGCCTATAGAATACCCCCAATAGCGTGATCATACCCTTTTTGCTCCTCAACTTTAAAAAAATGGATTCTGTCGATGTCCCCTCAAGAACATCCTCCCTTTCCGACACTACAGTGTCTTCCTTAATCAGCACTTTCATCCCACCTCCATTTCTTCCTTCCCTATCTTTTCTGAGCACATTGTCCATGTGTTCATAGAAATGTGTCCTGGTTGATGCTTCTAATTGAAAATATTGTCCATATCTCTCATGGTGTCAGCAACTTACTGCTGTTCCACTAATATTAACACTAATGTATAATGCACTGAATGATGTAACTTTAAACAGTGAGGTGAAGCAGAGCATTTATGTTTGGAATATCTTCGTGGTCTTACAATCTCAGAAATCGGCCTAAATATACAAATGGTAGATTTGCCTGCTGTTTTACAATCACAATTCTCCACTTGGGCGTGCGTCTCGCTGAGCGTGTGCCAATCAAATGATCAGTCAGCGTCCTTTCCTTTCCCCACTCAGCAAATTTAAAAGTGATATTGTCTCGGATCTGTAAGTTCTCCAAACTAAAGTTGAATTGTTTCACGGTCATTATTTTATAACCAATTTTGAGACATTGAAAAATGCAGTTGCCTGCTGTTTTAATTACAGTGACAGTAAAATAATCCATACACAACAACCATTTGCCCAGCTCTGCACCCCACTGGCCCAGATTCACACCACACAGCCCCAGCCCCACACCCAACTTACCCATCCCCTCGCCGCACTGAACCAGCCCGGCACCACACTGACCCAGCACCACAACACACTGACACAGCCCCGCACCCTACTGACCCAGTCCCACACCCCACTGCCCGAGCCCCACACTCGTGACCCACCCCATACAACACTGACCCATCCCCTCACCCCATTGACCCAGCCCTGCACCACACTGACCCAGGCCCACAACCCAATGACAAAGCCCGGTACTCCACTGACCCAGCCCCACACCCCACTGACCCAGCCCCACACCCCACTGGCCCAGCCCCGCACACCACTGACCCAGCCCCACACCCCATTGACCCAGCCCCGCACCCCACTGACCCAGCACCGCACCCCACTGACCCAGCCCCGCACCCCAATGACCCAGCCCCACGCCCCACTGACCCAGCCCCGCACCGCACTGACGCAGCCCCACACCACACTGACCCAGCCCCTCACCCCACTGACCCAGCCCCGGACCCCACTGACACAGCACCACACCCCACTGACCCAGCCCCACACATCACTGACCCAGCCCCGCACCCCACTGACCCAGCCACACTCCCCACTCAAACAGCCCACAACGCCTCTTACAAAGCCCCACACCCCAATGGCATAGCCCCAAACCGCACTGACACAGCCCCACACGGAATAGAACCAGCCACAATCACCAACGACACAGCCCCACGCCCTACTTACTCAGCCCTATACCCCACTGAACCAACCCCGCACCCCACTGACCCAGCCCCGCAGCACACTGACTCAGCCCTATACCTCATTTACGCATCCCGCACCCCACTGACATAGTCCCGCACCCCACTGAACCAGCCCCGCACCCCACTGAACCGGCGCCTCACTCAACTGACCCGGCCCCTCACACCACTGACCCAGCCCTACACCTCACTGACCCGGCACCTCACTCCACTGACACGGCTCCTCACTCCACTGACCCGGCCTCTCACTCCACTGACCTGGCCCCTCACACCCCACTGACCCGGCCACACAAACCTCTGACCTGGCCTCTCACTCCACTGACCCGGCCCCTCACCCCACTGACCCAGCCCCTCGCTCCACTGACCTGGCCCCTCACTCCACTGACCCAGCCCCTCACCCCACTGACCCAGCCCCTCAACCCACTGACCCAGCCCCTCACTCCACTGACCTGGCCCCTCACTCCACTGATCCAGCCCCTCAGCCCACTGACCCAGCCGCTCACCCCACTGACCCAGCCCCTCACCCCACTGACCCAGCCCCTCACCCCACTGACCCAGCCCCTCACTCCACTGACCTGGCCCCTCACCCCACTGACCTAGCCCCTCACCCCACTGACCCGACCCCTCACCCCTCTGACCTAGCCCCTCAATCCACTGACCCGGCCCCTCACTCCACTGACCCGACCCCTCACCCCACTGACCTAGCCCCTCAATCCACTGACCTGGCCCCTCACTCCACTGACCCGACCCCTCACTCCGCTGACCCGGCCCCTCACTCCAGTGACCCTGCCCCTCACTCCACTGACCCAGCCCCTCACTGCACTGACCGGTCCCACACCACACTCACCCGGCCCCAGACCCCACTAACTCAGCCACACACCCCACTAAAACCGCCCCACATGGCTCTTACAAAGCCCCACACCTCAATGTCCCAGCCCCACACCTCACTGACCCAGCCCCACATCCCAATGACCCAGACCCACATGCAATAGAACCAGCCACAATCCGCAATGGCACAGCCCCACAGCCCATTGTCTCATTACCCGCAAGCAACTGAAAGAGTCCCGCACCCCACTGACCCATTTCCGCACCCCACTGACACAGACCCACACCCCAATGACCAGAGCCACACCCCACTGACCCAATGCTACACCTACACCTCACCGATCCAACCGTCCATAGAAACCACACTGACCCAGTGCTACAAAACACTGAACATACGCAGCACCCTAATGACCCAGCTCCACACTCCACTGACATAGCCCCACACCGCACTGAACCAGCAATACAACAAAACCCACTCACCGTGTCCTACACCTCACTTACCCATCCCGCACCCCACTGACGTAGTCCCGCACACCACTGACCCATCATCGCAACCCACTTTCCAAATCCAAACCTCACTTACCCAGCACAACACAGATACTCCAATGACCCAGCACCACAGCCCACTGACTCATGCCCCACAACCCACTGACCCAGCCCCGCACCCCACTGAACCAGCCCCGCAGCACACTGACTCAGCCCTATACCTCACTTATGCATCCCGCACCTCACTGACATAGTCCCGCACCCCACTGAACCAGCCCCGCACCCCACTGAACCAACCTCTCACTCAACTGACCCGGCCCCTCACTCCACTGACCCAGCCCTACACCTCACTGACCCAGCCCCTCACTCCACTGACACGGCCCCTCACTCCACTGCCCCGGCCCCTCACTCCACTGACCAGGCCCCTCACTCCACTGACCCAGCCCCTCAACCCACTGACCCGGCCTCTCACTCCACTGACCCGGCCCCTCACACCACTGACCCGGCCCCTCACCCCACTGACCTGGCCCCTCATTCTACGGACCCGGCCCTCACCCCACTGACCCGGTCCCTCACCCCACTGACCCAACCACACAGGCCACTGAACCAGCCTCACACCCCACTGACTCAGCCCCTCAACCCCACTGACCCAGCCCCTCACTCCACTGACCCGGCCCCTTACTTCACTGACCCGGCCCCTCACTCCACTGACCCGGCCCCTCACCCCACTGACCCAGCCCCTCACTCCACTCACCCGGCCCCACACCCCACTGACCCAGCCCCACACTCCACTGACCCGGCCCCTCACCCCACTGACCCAGCCCCTAACCCCACTGACCTGGCCCATCACTCCACTGACACGGCCCCTCACTCCACTGACCCGGCCCCTCACTCCACTGACCTGGCCCCTCACTCCACTGACACGGCCCCTCACTCCACTGACCCAGCCCCTCACTGCACTGACCGGCCCCACACCCCACTAACCCGGCCCGACACCCCACTGACTCAGCCACACACCCAACTAAAACCTCCCCACATGGCTCTTACAAAGCCCCGCACCCCAACGACCCAGCCCCACACCTCACTGACCCAGCGCCACAATCCAATGACCCAGACCCACATGCAATAGAACCAGCCACTATCCGCAATGACACAACCCCACACCCCACTGTCTCATGCCCCGCAAGCAATCGAAAGAGTCCCGCACCCCACTGACCCAGTTCTGCACCCCACTGACACAGACCCACACCCCAATGACCGGAGCCGCACCCCACTGACCCAACGCTACACCTACACCTCATCGATCCAACCGTCCATAGAAACCACACTGACCCAGTGCTACAAAACACTGAACATACCCCGCACCCTAATGACCCAGCTCCAGAATCCACTGACATAGCCCCACACCGCACTGACCCAGCGATACAACAAAACCCACTGACCCTGTCCTACACCTCACTTACCCATCCCGCACCCCACTGACGTAGTCCCGCATACCACTGACCCATCATCGCAACCCACTTTCCAAGACCAAACCTCACTTACACAGCACAACACCGATACCCCACTGACCCAGCCCTGCACCCCATTGACCCAGCCCCACATCCCACTGACCCAGCACCGCATCCCACTGACCCAGCCCCGCACCCCACTGACCCAGCCCCGCACCCCACTGACTCAGCCCCGCACCCCACTGACCCAGCCCCGCACCGCACTGACCCAGCCCCGCACCCCACTGACCCAGCCCCTCACCCCACTGACACAGCCCCGGACCCCACTGACACAGCAACGCACCCCACTGACCCAGCCCCACACATCACTTACCCAGCCCCGCACCCCACTGATCCAGCCCCGCACCCCACTGACCCAGCCACACTCCCCACTCAAACAGCCCACAACGCCTCTTACAAAGCCCCACACCTCAATGGCACAGCCCCAAACCGCACTGACACAGCCCCACACAGAATAGAACCAGCCACAATCACCAACGACACAGCCCCACGCCTTACTTACTTCAGCCCTATACCCCACTGACCCAACCCGGCACCCCACTGACCCAGCCCCGCAGCACACTGACTCAGCCCTATACCTCACTTACACATCCCGCACCCCACTGACATAGTCCCGCACCCCACTGAACCAGCCCCGCACCCCACTGAACCGGCGCCTCACTCAACTGACCCGGCCCCTCACTCCACTGACCCAGCCCTACACCTCACTGACCCGGCCCCTCACTCCACTGACCCGGCCACTCACTCCACTGACCCGGCACCTCACTCCACTGACCCGGCACCACAAACCACTGACCCGGCCTCTCACTCCACTGACCCAGCCCCTCACCCCACTGACCCGGCCCCTCACCCCACTGACCTGGCCCCTCACTCCACGGACCCGGCCCCTCACCCCACTGACCTGGTCCCTCACCCCACTGACCCAACCACACAGGCCACTGAACCAGCCTCACACCCCCTGACCCGGCCCCTCACTCCACTGACCCGGCCCCTCACCCCACTGTCCCGGCCCCTCACTCCACTGACCCGGCCCCTCACTCCACTGACCTGGCCCATCACTCCACTGACCCGGCCCCTCACTCCACTGACCCAGCCCCTCAACCCCACTGACCAAGCCTCTCAACCCCACTGACCCGGCCCCTCACTCCACTGACACGGCCCCTCACTCCACTGACCTCGCCCCTCACTCCACTGACCCGGCCCCTCACCCCACTGACCCAGCCCCTTACTCCACTGACCCGGTCCCACACCCCACTGACCCAGACCCACACTCCACTGACCCGGCCCCATCACCCCACTGACCCGGCAACTCACCCCACTGACCCGGCCCCTCACCCACTGACACGGCCCCTCATTCCACTGACCCGAACCCTCACTTCACTGACCCGGCCCCTCACTCCACTGACCCGGCCCGTCACTCCACTGACCCGACCCCTCACTCCACTGACCTGGCCCCTCACTCCACTGACCCGGCCCCTCACTCCACTGACCCAGCCCTTCACTCCACTGACCCGGCCCCTCACTCCACTGACCCGGCCCCTCACTCCACTGACCCGGCCCCTCACTCCACTGACCCGGCCCCTCACTCCACTGACCCGACCCCTCACTCCACTGACCTGGCCCCTCACTCCACTGACCCGGCCCCTCACTCCACTGACCCAGCCCCTCACTGCACTGACTGGCCCCTCACCCCACTTACCCGGCCCCTCACTCCACTGACCCAGCCCCTCAATGCACTGACCGGCCCCTCACCCCACTGACCCGGCTCGACACCCCACTGACTCAGCCACACTCCCAACTAAAACCTCCCCACATGGCTTTTACAAAGCCCAACACCCCAGTGATTCTGCCCCAAACCTCACTGACCCAGCGCCACATCCCAATGACCCAGACCCACATGCAATAGAACCAGCCACTATCCGCAATGACACAGCCCCACACCCCACTGTCTCATGCCCCGCAAGCAACTGAAATTATCCTGCACCCCACTGACCCAGTTCCGCACCCCACTGACACAGACTCACACCCCAATGACCGGAGCCGTACCCCACTGACCCAACGGTACACCTACACCTCACCGATCCAACCGTCCATAGAAACCTCACTGACCCAGTGCCACAAAACACTGAACATACCCCGCACCCTAATGTCCCAGCTCCACACTCCACTGACAAAGCCCCACACCGCACTGACCCAGCAATACAACAAAACCCACTGACCCTGTCCTACACCTCACTTACCCATCCCGCACCCCACTGACGTAGTCCCGCACACCCCTGACCCAGCATCGCAACCCACTTTCCAAGACCAAACCTCACTTACCCAGCACAACACCGATACCCCACTGACCCAGCACCACACCCCACTGACTCATGCCACACACCCCACTGACCCAGCCCCGCACCCCACTGACCAAGCTCTGCACGCAACTTACCCAGCCCCACACCCTACTGACCCAGACCCACTCCCCACTGACCCAGCCCCACCCCACTGACACAGCCCCACATTCCACTGACCCAGCCCCACACCCCACTGAACCAGTCCCGGACCCCACTGAACAAGCCCCGCACTCAACTGACACAGACCCGCACCCCAATGACCGGGAGCTGCACCCCACTGACCCAACCCTACAACTGCACCCCACCGACCCAACCATCTATCGAAACCACACTGACCCAGTGCCACAAAACACTGAACAAACCCCGGACCCAAATGACCCAGCTCCGCACCCCACTGACACAGCCCCACACCGCACTGACTCAGCCCTACACCCCACTGAGCCAGCCCTACACCCCACTGAGCCAGCCCTACACTAGTTTGACCCAGCCCTACACTCCAATGACTCAGCCTCACACCCACACCCCACTCACCCAGCCACAAAGACACACCCACTGACCCAGGCCCATGCCCACAACCCTCTGACCCAGCTATTAACCTCACTGACCCATTTCCACACAGAAGCCCCACTCACCCAGCCTCAGATACACACCCCACTGATTCAGCCTCGCACACACACCCCACTGACTCAGTCCCAAACAAATACCCCTCTGACACAGTCTCACACACACCCCACTGACCCAGTCCCACACCCCACTGACCCAGCCCCACACCCCAATGACCCAGCCCCACACCCCACTGACCCAGCCCTATTCCAACACCCCACTGACCCAGCCCCACACTCCACTGACCCAGCCCTATTCCGACACCCCACTGACCCAACCTCACACCCCACTGACCCAGTCCTAGTCCGACACACCACTGACCCAGACCCACACCCTACTGACCCAGCCTTATTCCAACACCCCACTGACCCAACCCCACACCCCACTGACCCAGCCCTATTCCGACACCCCACTGACCCAGCCCCACACCCCACTGACCCAGCCCTATTCCGAAACCCCACTGACCCAGCTCCACACCTCACTTTCCCAGCCCTACACCGACACCCAACTGACCCAGCCCTATTCCGACACCCCACTGACCCAGCCCCACACCCCACTGATCCAGCCCCACACCCCTGTCACAGCCTTACACTTACACCCCACTGACACAGCCCCACACCGACACCCCACTTACCCTGTCCTACACCGAGAGCGAACTGATATATTTCCAGACCGACGATCAAACTGGCTTAGTCCGCAGTGAGTGGACAACACTGTCAGATAGGATTTGGTAGGTAGAGAGTACCGAGGGCGGACAACCGAAGGTCACCCACATCGCAGTATGTGAGAAGTACTGTTAGGAAGACGCTCGGAGAAAGAGTTATACTTGAGGATTAAAGAAACAGCTAATGAAAGCAATGTCCACAGTGGATTCGATACTCACTCACCCGAATACTTTTCAGCCCTGATGAACAGCACATCCCACTCCAGTTTAAAACTGCAGCAACTCCTTAATTGTATTTAAGAAGGGCCACCAGAACACAGCAATGGAACGAAGCAAGTGACGAGAAATAATATCGAGGCTGCGAAGCTCGCTCCCATTCTTGGCTTATTGCAGAGGCAAACAAGACAAATGTCCTGGACAGGCAGACAGAGCTCGGCAAAATGATACAAATGTAATCCATGAAGTCAGCTCTATGTACCTGTGCACTGCTGCGGTTCAAGCTCTTGGCAGTAACGTCTAAAGGGTGGCATTCTACAATTCCCATCAAATACTTGTGCAAGTTTTGGCCTGTAAACAAACAATGCTGAGAGGAATTGCTGAGCGCCACCTGGCAGAGGTGTGGGTGCTAAATCAAAGCCAAGGAGAGGATTGTACTCGCCTGACTCTTTACTGATTTAAATAATAAGACCATTGTTGGGGTAGGAAGGCGATCCATAATCCTGGCCCCATCAAGTTTGTAGTGTATGTACCTTGAAGAAGGAACTATATACTGCAGCCCCTGTATACTGCAGTACCAGTAGTGACCACCCCTGTATATAAGCCTGTGTAGTAACTTTGTATAGTAGTTCCAGTTTTGTCTCCATTCAGTAAACACCTGTTATAACCAACCTCTGCAGCCCGTGTCTCAATTACACATGGACGTTACAGTGGCGACGAACAGATCTGAACTTACCTACAGTTCTGCACCACCTCACGGTGATCCATCCCTGAAGCAAAGTTGTTAGAGGTCGAGGCCAGGAGGAAGAAATCCAAAAAGAAAAAGAAAAACAAACAGAAGAAACGAGCATCGACCGTGGGCAACCACCCTCTGATTCATCGAATTCGAAGATTTGCAGGAGAGGCTGTCGAGAGCTGGGCTTGGTTATCCAGTCTATGGTGTTCCAGCTAATCAGGCTGGTGGTAGGTAGTACACTGATCCTTCCTGGGCTGCGGCGGGCTAGAGCTCAATCGGGTGGCTTTTCAACGGGGCTGAGCAGCATTGTCGGGAAGAGGAGAGAGAGAGAGAGGGTGGAGCACACAGGGCGCGGCCGGTGCTACGAAGCCGGGCATCGTACAGACCCGAGAAGGGGGAGGAAAGTGACCCATAGGGTCTGCTCTGACGATGGGAACAGTAATTAAAATAAAACAAATTAGAAGCACAAAAAGCCGCGATGAGCTGCAGTTTGCCACGGGGACCGCGGAGAGCGGCGTTGCCAGCAGCGCGGGGGGAAGTGCACGAAGACCATAGGGCATCGCCATCAAGGCATAAAAACACCAGCAACAGCGCTAGCAGCAGCGGAAAAGACAGAAAGCGCGGGAGGCGCCATCTTAATCCAGCGGGGAAGAAGGCAAGGCGCGGGAGGCGCCATTTTGTTCAATCGGGGAAGAAGGCAAAGCGCGGGAGGTGCCATCTTAGATCTCCAAGATGCCGAAGACTGGCAATATCACTGCCTTCGATAATGCAAAAGAAGACTGGACCACGTATGTGGAAAGAGTCGAAGTATATTGCAAGGCAAATGAAGTAGCCGATGAGAAAAAGGCATCGGTACTACTAAACTTAATGGGCGCAAGAACGTACAGCCTATTGCGGAACCTGATCACTCCGGTCAAACCGATGGCGAAGAGTTTTAACGAAATTGTTCATATCCTACAGGAACACCTAAATCCAACACCGCTGCTGATAGCAGAAAGATTTAAATTCCACAAGAGAAATCAGCATAAAGATGAGAGCAATGCTGATTACCTTACAGAACTACGCAAGCTATCAAAGCACTGCCAGTTTGGAGCAGGACTGGCAGATACCCTACGGGACAAATTTGTCTGTGGACTCCTGAGTGAAGGAACCCAGAAGAGGTTACTCTCAGAGAAAGAGCTGAAGCTAGATAAGGCTTTCAGCGTGGCAGTATCGTACGAAGCAGCAGTAAGGGGAGATACGGGAATACAGCAAAAGCCACAGGAATACGGCACCCATGAAATGACACGGGCATTTGAAAAATGTTATCGCTGCGGCAGAACAACCCATGACCAGAAGGACTGCTGGACCAAGGACAAAACATGCAGGAAATGCGGAAAGATGGGACACATTGCACGAGTTTGCAGGTCCGGGAAGAAGACTAACGACAACAAAAAGACTACTAAGGAAAAGTACAGGAAAGTACAAAAGATGACGGAGAGTAGTTCCGAAGACCAGAAGAGCGATAGTGAATCCGGGAACAAGAGACTAAGCTGTCTCAAACTACACAACGTAATCACAAAAGAGGATCACCGAACCATTTGGGTCACCCTCACGATAGCAGGGTCCCAAGTCCAAATGGAATTGGATACAGGATCAGCCCTGACCGTCATGAATCGACAAGACTACGAGCGGCTATTCTCACACATACCCTTGAAAGACACATCCATTGTCTTGAAGACATATACGGGGCAGAAAGTATACCACAGAGGGAAAATAAGGGTGGCTGTTGAATACAACAGCAAGGAAATACAGAAATTGTATATGTACATACTGCAAGATGGTGGACCACCGCTATTGGGATGTGAATGGATCAGAAAGATAATTTTAGACTGGCACTCCATTCAGGCACTGACGGTGGCTGGTAAAAAGGATGACGACGTCACACCTGGACGATTGTCAAAAATCTTGGCTAACGCCAAAAAGGTATTTCAACAAGAACTGGGAACTCTTAAAGGCGTAACCGTCTCGATAAAAACTGAAGATAATGCAATTCCCAAGTTTTTCAAAGCAAGACCGGTACCGTATGCAGTTCGCCCAGCCGTCGAGGCAGAGCTATAGAATCTGGAGAATGCAGGCGTGTTAACTAAAGTAGACTGGAGCGAGTGGGCAACACCCATCGTTCCTGTCACGAAGAAAACGTTAAACAATAAGTCTGAGGAGCCAAGGAAGGTTCGCATCTGTGGGGACTTCAAGGTGACTGTGAACCCAGTCCTTCACACAGTACATTATCCTCTTCCGAGGATAGATGATATTTTCACCTCACTATCTGGAGGGAAACGTTTTACAAAAATTGACCTAGCACAAGCATATTTGCAGATGGAGGTTGAAGAATCCTCTAGAAATATCTCACGATAAACTCTCACAAAGGTCTTTACCAGTATAATCGGCTGGTATTCGGAGTTGCATCAGCTCCGGCTATATGGCAAAGAGCAATAGAACAAGCCCTGCAAGGGATTCCGGGGTCTCAGTGTTACTTGGACGACATCCTAGTGACGGGTGAAAATGACAGTGAACACCTTGCCAACCTAGAGCAGGTGCTCACTAGACTAAGAGAACATGGGCTACGAGCCAATCGCCCCAAGTGCGAGTTTTTAAGAAACAAATATCGTATTGTGGCCACGTGATTGATGAAAAGGGGTTCCATAAGTCCCCTGACAAAATTGAAGTGGTAGTTAAGGCTCCAGCGCCTGAAAATGTGTCGCAACTGAGGTCATTCCTCGGCTTGGTGAATTACTACCATAAGTTTTTCCCGAATTTGTCCAGAATTCTGCACCCACTGAACACCCTGCTACAAACTGGAGTAGCATGGAAATGGAGCGATGAATGTAACCGGGCCCTTCCGATGTGTAAAGGCCTGATCACTTCAAGAGAAGTATTGGCTCACTACAACCCATCACTACCGATAAGACTGGCGTGTGATGTGTCTCCCTACGGCGTTGGAGCGGTACTGTCACATAAATCCCTTGATGGTTCAGAGAGGCCGATAGCTTTTGCGTCATGCTCGTTAACTGCAGCCGAGCGTAACTACACCCAGATTGACAGAGAGGCCCTCAGCCTGGTGTGGGGGGTGAAGAAGTTCAATCACTACCTGCACGGACAGAAATTTACTCTACTAACTGATCATCAACCTCATGTCTCCATTTTCAACCCGAAGAAGGGCGTCCCGATAATGACAGCACAACGGCTACAGAGGTGGTCCCTTTTCCTAGGGGCACACCAATATGACATCGAGAGTCACTGGAAAACGTCAAATCTACACCATGATCCTATATAACTGGTGATGAAACCGATGTACCAATTGCATCCCCCTCAGAATCGGTGATATTGGAAGCAGACGAACCAAACAACGACGTTGATCCCGAATCAACTTTGCCAGAAGAACCTGATACCCCAAAGAGGCATTATCCGGACAGCATCAGGAAGCCTCCACAAAGACTGAATTTATAATTGATTAACTTCAGCTAATGTATATAGCAACTGTAACTGTAAATATGTTATTTAATTATTAATCGAATGTTATGTACTGTTTAGCTAAAAGGGGAGGAGTTTTAGTGTATGTACCTTGAAGAAGGAACTATATTCTGCAGCCCCTGTATACTGCAGTACGAGTAGTGACCACCCCTGTATATAAGCCTGTGAAGTAACTTTGTATAGTAGTTCCAGTTTTGTCTCCATTCAGTAAACACCTGTTATAACCAAATTCTGCAGTCCGTGTCTCAATTACACATGGACGTTACAAGGTTGACACTTGGACAATGAATTCAGGGCTCTTAACACGTAATATCTGTATTTGAAATCTACCCTGATTTGGATTCCACGCAGAATGTGGAAAAGATGGAGCTCAGCCTTTGATAGAAAGAATAAAGAATTAAATGAAGGAAGAACATGTTTTAAACAGTAACTCAAATCTGCCATTGCTGAATCACACTGACACAAAATATCGTTAAGCACCACTCTCATCAAACATTATCATTGCCCTTTGTGGGAATGATCAGTATTACCAATGCTCTTTATGTTGCTTCTGAAACACTCAGACAGGTCGAATTCTCCAACATTTCAAGTAAAGAGCGTTAACAAAGGAATGAAAAAAATCAACAATTTCCAACCAAAAACATTTTATCTTCCACAAGTGCTCCCTCTCCTCCAACACCTCACTTGCAGGAGTTAAAACCCATGAAAATGAGGGAGGGCAGTGCTTTCCCTCACCCTCAGTCATGTTGTTTCCTGGGGCAAATTTAATTTAGTTTTCCTCTGTGGAGTTTCGGGATTCGGTACTTCAGGTTCACTGGAACTGAGGTGCCTCCAATTCTGCCCTTTACAATTCACTTTCGAAGGCGATCAGTGCCCGGCTAAGTTTTTAATGTGGAAGTGGGTCAGTGTTCAGGTAATAATCCCATTTGAGCAGGGTCAGTTCCCGGGAAATGATTCCCATTGCGAGGGTTAATACTGAGGTAATGACACTCTTTACGAGCGCTAATACGGAGGAAATGATTGTGTGTGGGAGAAATCAGTGGACTGAATATGGTCCTGCTTTGGAGGTGTCAATGCACAGGTAATATTATGTTTTTGATGACTCAGTATCCAGGAATGATTCTATTTGGGGAGGGCGAATCCCATGTAATGATTCTCTTTGGGAGGGGTCAGTGCCCAGGTAATGATTAAGTTTGGGAGGGGTCGTTGCCCAGGTAATGATTCTGTTTGGGAGGGGTCAGTGCTCAGGTAATGATTCTGTTTGGGAGGAGTCAGTGCCCAGGTAATGATTCTGTTTGGGAGGAGTCAGTGCCCAGGTAATTATTCTGTTTGGGAGGAGTCAGTGCTCAGGTAATGATTCTGTTTGGGAGGAGTCAGTGCCCAGGTAATGATTCTGTTTGGGAGGAGTCAGTGCCCAGGTAATGATTCTGTTTGGGAGGAGTCAGTGCTCAGGTAATGATTCTGTTTGGGAGGAGTCAGTGCCCAGGTAATGATTCTGTTTGGGAGGAGTCAGTGCTCAGGTAATGAATAAGTTTTGGAGGAGTCAGTGCCCAGGTAATGATTAAGTTTGGGAGGAGTCAGTGCTCAGGTAATGATTAAGTTTGGGAGGAGTCAGTGCTCAGGTAATGATTAAGTTTGGGATTGTAAGTTTTCAGGCAACCAACGCTGGTTCAATGAGGAGTGAAGAGGAGCATTCCAGAAACAGATCGAAGAGTTACTGAACATGAGGCGCCTTCCTGGTGCATCTACAACACAGTACTGCATGCATGCTAAACAGAGGACGCAGCACGCCATAGAGCGAAGAAAGCAATCCCACAACCAACGGATCAGATCAAAGCTCTGCAATCCTGGGCCATTCAGTTTTGAATAGTGGTGGGCCATTGAATAACTAATGATAAGGGGAGTTTCCATGAAGATGCTCAGCCATCATGATGGTGGAGATAGGCACGTGAGAGAAGAATTAATTGTTGACTCTTTCGCAAAAATCTCCAGCCATTGTGCTGTGTTGATGAGTCAGCTGGGCCTCCTCCTGAGGTCCCCACCATCGCAGATGTCAGTCTTTAGCCAAGTCGAAGCACTACACGTGATATCAAAAAAGGCCAGAATGCACTGGATACAGGATAGACTGTGGGCCCGACAACATCCTTGGTGTCGGGCTGAAGACTTGAGCTCCAGAAATAGCTGCGCCTAGCCAAGCTGTTCCAGAGGAGCTACAAGACTTCCGTCCACCCGGAAAATTGCACAAGTGTATCCTGTCCACAAAAAGCAGGTCAAAGCCAATCAGCCGAATTGCCACCCATCCACCTACTCTCAATAATTAGAAAATTGATGAAAACTGTCATCGAGAATGCTATCAAGCGAATTTTCCCCTCTGATATCCTGCTCACCGATGCTCAGCTTGGGTAGCACAAAGATCACTCAGCTATAGAGCTCTTTACAGCTTTAGACAAAACATGGACAAAAGAGCTGGTTTCCAGGAGTGACGTGAGAGTGACTGCCATTGACACAAAGGCAGCATTTGACCGAGTTTGGCATCAAGGAGCTCCAGTAAAATTGAAGTCAATGCGAATTAATGGGAAAAATCTCCATTGGCTGGAGTCATACACAGCGCAATGGAAGAGGTTTGTGGTTTTTGGAGGCCAATCATCTGAGCTACTGGACATTGCTGCAGAATTTCCTCAGGGCAACATCCAAGGCCCAGCTGGCTTCAACTGTTTTATCAATGAGCTTCTCTCCATCGTAAGGTCAGAAGTGAGGATGTTCATTGATTGCATTTTTACTAGGGCTCCTTGATGCCACACTCGGTCAGATGCTGATGCCAAGGCCAGTTAATCTCATCTCACCTCTGGAATTCAGGTCTTTTGTCCATTATTGGACCAAGGTTGTAATGTGGTCTGTTCGAGTAATCCTGGTGCAACCCAAACTAACCTTCATTGTGCAGGTTATTGGTGAGTACGTGCCTCTTGATAGCACTGTCTACGACACATTACTTATGACTGAGAGTAGGCTGATGGAACGGTAATTGTGCTTTTTGTCAGCTGGCAGCTATCAGTTAGTAGCAGCCTCACCACTGAGTAAGAAGGTTGTGGGTTCAACAACCATTCCAGTGACTTGAGCACAAAAATCTAGGCTGCCATTCCAGTGCAGCACTGAAGAAGCACTGCACTGTCGGGAGTGCCATTTCTCGGATGAGATGTTAAACCGAAGCCCCGTCTGCTCTCTCAGGTGGATGTAAAAGATACCATGGCACTATTTCGAAGAAGAGCAGGAGAGTTAATCCGGTGTCTTGGCCAACATGTATCCATCAATCAACATCACTAAAAAAATAGGTTTTCTGGTTATTATCATATTGCTGTTTTTGGGAGCTTGCTGTGCATACATTGGCTGTTAAATTTCCTACAGTACAACAGTGACTCCACTTCAAAAAATACTTCATTTGCTGCAAAGCGCTTGGGGCGTCCTGTGGCTGGGAAAGGCGCTATATAAATGTAGTCTTTCTTTCTTGAGCATTGTTTCAAAATGAGTGCGGCGCATCATACTTTATAAGGCTTGTGTATGAAATGGGTCAAACAGCTCCTTAAATCCCAGATATAGAGCTGGTATGTGCAGGTCCATGTAAAAAAAATAATGAATTCTAACCTAGTACCATAACAATCCATTTGGAATTTTACAAACCTTGGGTAAAATTTTCCCAGAACCCACAGGCAATGGGTGGTTTACTGAAAAACTGCGGGCTCACAGTCCATCATTGTCAATCCACTGAAATCAATCTGTGAGAATTTGGAACATTATACATGTAACTGTCCGCTGGTAACGCAGGGTCCTGCCGAGATATAGAGATAGAGTGAGACAAGGCTATCTATAATTTCAACATTATACTGGTGACTGTCCACTGGTAATGCGGGGTCCTGCAGAGATATAGGCCCGTATTTTCTGCTCGGAAGCTTCCCACAGATGGAAGCCCACGACCCACAAAGAAGTTCCGC
Source organism: Somniosus microcephalus (assembly GCF_052327205.1). Lineage (NCBI taxonomy): Eukaryota > Metazoa > Chordata > Chondrichthyes > Squaliformes > Somniosidae > Somniosus > Somniosus microcephalus. The sequence continues at coordinate 54,668,110 of NW_028225180.1, read as the reverse complement.
ACTGAGCTGAAATCACTACGCCCACGGAGAGTATCGCTTTCTGGATGAGGATTCCTTGGCAGCGTATGATGTCACGCCACCCAGGAACACAGTGGGTGCACAGCCTAGGCTTTCGATTGGAGGGGAGACCCGCCCACAAGAGTTGTCAAAATTTATATTTGTATAGGCCACGCCCCGATTTTTTAAACTCTACAGTGGCGAACAACACTGAAAATCGCTCTGAATCTCAATGGTAAGTTCTTTCTTAATAGTTTTTTTAAAACTTCTGTAAACGTTCAGAAACGTTTAAAGACTTTTACATGGATCTGACGATTCTTAAATAGTTTTAAAGAGATTTCAAACAATTTAAAGTGTTTTAAATGCCCTGAAAACATTTTCATTAATTTTAATTAATCAGCAATGTGAAATGGAAGGACCAAGCACAATTCGCATGTTTAAGAGAGCTCAGAATTTCACAAGATGATGACATCAGCACACTCCTCAATGAAGTTGAGGTTAATCGCCCGTGGATCATTGGAAATGAGAAGTCCAGGGCACTGCTCAAATGACAAATGACAGCTTCGATTGAAGTTGCCCAGACTGTCAGCGCGAACTCCACCATTCCGTGGACAGTGGAAAATAACCGCAAAAAATTAATGATTTGATGCGCTCTGCCAAGGTTTGTACATTTATTAGAAATGTCAACTCTAACATTTGTTTAATTTAACTGAACTATTTAAAAAATGTCTTATGTGCATGGGTGTTCTAAAGTGACTTCATTATCCAGGCATCTGAGCTTGTCTTAAAATGTTATGGCTTTGGGGTTAACGCCGGGTCAGCTCCGGGTCATCCATTGTCCTCTCATCATTTGTCCACAGCTTTGAGTGTTGAAATTTCAAATAGTGAAAAAAACCTGTCTCCAAAGCAGCATGTGGTCTTGTCTCAAAGGCAGCTGGGTATTCTTTGCAGGAGAAACTGAAGTTTCATATTTTCTGTTTTCATTTTAGAGTAAAATTGTTAACAACGCCAGAGAACGTGCCCGGACAGGCGGTGGCGTTGTTACTCTGAGGGAGTTATCGAAGCAAGAGGAAATGGTCACACAATTGTTTAGAATCTGTTGTGGCGGTTCAGTGCCTGGTGGCCAATTAGACATTGGAGGAATGAAAGGTGAGTTGGTCTGCCCAGCTATATGTTTAATACTGTTAGTTGTGTGTTGAATATCAGCTCCTGTGATGTGGCAGATCAAGCTTCACCTTTGTAAATGTTTACTGTTTCCTTCCCACAGGTGGACAGCTTCCTTCTCAGACACGGGATGACCACTGCGTTGAGTCTGCAGCTACAGAGGGCATTGGGGAAGGGATTACAGATGCAATGGGAACAGCCAGGCACGGATGACTGTAGTTCCACAGCCAGACACCAACCTGATACTGCAGAGAAGGTGGTAGAAGCAGCAAGATGTTCAACGCAACAGAATGACATAGAAGCTCAGGAGCAACAGATTGAAGGGTTGAGGCAAGAGATGTGTACTCTTCATTGGAAGAAAGTTGAATCTCTTGCCTCTATCAAGCAGGGAAATGATGTTGTTGGTAAAGGAGTTGCTATGGCGCTTAATCAGATTAATGAGTCACGTTCAAATTTTGCAGTTGCTTAAAACAGGTTCTGCTGCCATTACTTTGTCGCCCGCAGAACCGCCCTTGCCTGCTCCCAGTGCAGACACAGTGCAGGCCCACGAGACAGCAGCTCCACCAATTCTGATGCAAGCAAACGTTGCCATGCATCAGCAGCGGCAGCAGCAGCAACAGCAGCAGCAAACATGGCATGAGGTAATTAATGAAGGGCAAGAGATGGCACACAGAGGCCTTTCGCTTGGCAGCAGAGGGCTCCAGTCACAGGGAAGGGGAAAGCGCAGGAGACAGTAGGGCATCACCTTTTTGCACAATCCATGTCCCTTGACCTTTAGGCACAGGTGCGAGTGGGCAAATCATTCAATTCTTTAATGTTTCATTTTATTTAAATGTTAAATGTCGTCGCTGCTTTTTTTTATTGAAATGTATATTTGTGACTGAAAGTGTATGTAACAATTTCGTTTAAAAAGTACAGCCTCTAGACACTTTGCAAATAAAAAAGTTGAAATTTTTTTCAAAGAAATTTAACATTACACCTGTTTGAAAATTAGACAATAGTGCAAAAAAGACATTCAAGATGGAAACTAAGAAAACAAAAATGTCACTTTAAACTATTTACAAATTTTATTCAAAAATATTACGTTTGCGAATGTTTGCAAAGTAGAAAATAGCCAGTTAACATTTAAAAGTTAAAAACTAAAAATGTCAAAACTGTACCTCAAATGCCCTTGATGCTGCAATAAAAGTTCACTGTTTCTCTTTAAATTGTGTCTGTTCCTTTCTTTGCCTTGCTGGGGGAGGGGGAGGTCGGAGGGGACACTATCATCACCTTGTGAAGGTGTTGGCTACTAGCAGTGCCCGAGCAGCTTTGCTATTGGCAGCACTTGGCTCCTCCGTGTCAGGCCTGGCCTCAGGCACATTGGCATCGTCCATGTCCTCCATTTCAGCAGGGAGCTCCTCTGCAGGGTTAAGCGTCAGTCCCTCCTGCAGGGCAAAGTTATGCAAAGCACAACAGACCACCACAATCCTTGCTACTTTCAGAGGAGAATACTGCAAGGTCCCGCCTGACGTGTCCAGGCACCGGAAGCGTGATTTAAGAACCCTGATTGTCCTCTCCACCACTTGCCTTGTGGACACGTGTGCCTGGTTGTATCTCTCCTGAGCCTCATTATTGGTCTTGCGGTAGGGAGTCATCAGCCATGGTCTTAGCGGGTAGCCCTTGTCGCCCAACATCCATACGGATCCTGGAGGCAATGTGCTGAGAGTGCCATATAAGTCTGAGTTACGGAGGACGAAGGAGTCAGGAGCACTTCCACAGTGATCAGCATTGACGTTTGGGGTCCTAAGGTGCGCATCATGGACTATCAGGCCATTCAATGAATGAAATCCCTTCCTGTTGATGTATGTCACAGTTGCATCCACTGGTGCCTTCAATACAACATGGGTTCCATCGACAGCCCCAAACAATTTGGCGAATACAGCAATGAAATAAAATGCAAGCGCCATCTCCCTTTGATGGCGAGTGGACAAGTCAAAGTCTATGAACTCTAAAGCCCTACGGAAGATGGCATCTGTGACCTGGTGTATGCAGGCCCTCGCAGCACTCTGGGAGGTGTTGGAAATTTCACCGGTGCCTGCCTGAAATGACCCACTTGCAAAGAAGTTCAATGCTGTGGTTACCTGCATGTTCACTGACAAGGCAGTGTGGGTCTTCGAGCGTGTTTGAAGGTCTTCCTTCAACATGTCACATTGTCGGCCGATTGCCTCTTTACTGAAGCGCAGCCTCCTCACACACACCTCTGACAGCATCTCAAAAGACAGCCTCTCCCTGTACACTCTCTGGGGTGAGTAGTAGTTCCTCCTGATCAGGAGACGGTGATGGTTCCTCAGTCTTTTTCCTTGTTCCATGGTGTTTCCAATTCTCTGATGCACAATCGCACCGAGGATCAGAGCAAAGGGCATGTTTCTCGCTCACAGGCTTCCTCTTTAAAGAGATGAAACACTTGTAAGGAAAAAATGGAAAGAGTTGTAAAAGTAATGTTAATAAAGTGAGTGGCTAGGAAATCACGTCGGGCTATGGTGGGAAACATGCGGTATCGGATTAGGAACACGTCATATCCACCTGATGAATATCACGACCCGAGATAATTTTCTAAGAACTTTAACATTTTCACAAAGTCATACATACAATTTTTAAACGGCATGGAAAAGTTAACATTTAACTAATTGATATTTTCTGGCATAATATTTTAAAACTTTAGTAAATGTTAAATAATTCATTTTTAAACAGTCATTTTCACATTTAAGTAAATGAAATCTAATTCAATAGAATGATTATCTTGCACACAGCCAGAGTTGCTCGTTATATTAACTACACTACTCAAAACAAGATCAAAAACCATTAAAGTTTTTAACAAATTAAAGTTGATAAAAACTTACCTCAGGCTTTCTACAAAGAACTTTCCTCACATTCACAATTAAAAATGTTAAATTTACAAGCCCCACTACTGAAAGAGTTCTTCTTCCTGCAGCTTCCTCCAGTAGAATGCAGGCTGTACGCCTCCTTTTCCTCGGCGCTGCCGTTTTGGACATTCCTGGACTGAAGCATTTGAGAAAAAAATTGGAACTTTGAGCCGGTAGCGCTGCCTATCCTGTGCATGCGTTTGACCTGTCAAGCACTTTCCTGACAGATCAGAAAAGTCGGTTTCCAGCGCATGCACTGTGCATTCCTGAAACTGGCATGTCTGATGTTGCTACGGGTGAGTACACAGCGCGTACCCACCCGTAGGGATTGGAAAATCCGGGCATTTGTGTTTACAAAAGTCTTGACTTGTCTTGGTTGGGTTGGGAATTAAAGGGAGTGTGGCAGAGCCACTGAGGGACTCTGAACAACTGTACATAATTCCCTTTAACGATGTGTTAGCTACAGACTAAATCTTTACCATTGTATATACTGTTTGCATGTACAGTGCGCAATCCCTTTAAGAGCGTGGGCAAACGCGATGACGTCATGTCGTTAATCACGTGATCACCCAAACGCGGGGGCAACGTGATGACGTCATGACGCCATCCACGGTACCGCCCAGGCAGTCCTCGTGGAGCCTTCGACCTGTTAAGACCTGTATTCATAGTTCTCTTGCATCAATCTGTTTAAACTCGTTAGTTTGACATTAAAAACCTTTTTGATAGATTGCCTGCGTTGAACTCAATCTCTAGATAGGAATTTGACCATTCCTACATTGGTGACCCCGACTTTTGTGAACGGAATTCGCAAAAGGAACACAGCATGGAGGCAAGCGCCATTTCGTTGAAGCTGCCGCAGTTCTGGTAGCAACAAGCGATTTTGTGGTTCATCCAAGTTGAAGCCCAGTTCGCCCTGAGAGGCATTGTTGAGGATCAGACCCGATACTTATACATGGTCTCCGCACTCGACGGCTCTACCGCCTTGCAGATCGTCAGTCTTCTCGAGAACCCCCCGACGGACCGCAAGTATGCGACCCTCAATGTGCGGTTGCTACAGGTTTTCGGGCTCGCGAAATCAGAGCGCGTCCGTCGGCTGCTCGCTATGCCCGGGATCGGGGACTCCAAACCTTGCGAGCTGATGAGCCAAATGCTCACACTCCTCGGCTCCGAACTGGAATGCTTTCTCTTCAGAGAGTTATTCCTCAGCCAATTACCAGAGCAAGTGCAAGCGGCCTTGGCGAGATCCGAGGTCAAAGACTGCGCACCGCTCACTGCCGAGGCAGACGAAATATTCACAGTTACGCAACAGTACTATGCTGCCATGAGGCACCCATCCCCCCACTGACGCCGCCCCAGCTCCTCAGCCCGCGGGGCTGTGCTTCTAGCAGGCGCGGTTTGGCCGAAGGCGAGATGTTGCCGCCCTCCCTGCAGCTTCTCTCAAAAAAAACAACTCAGTCCAATGAAAAATGGGTCTAACGGATGCCCCGTGGCCGCAATGGCAATTGGCAATGCAGGCAAGCTGCTCTACATCACAGATACCCTCTCCGGTCGTCGGTTCCTGTGCAACACCGGAGTACAGTGCAGCATTCTACCCATGTCAGCTCTTGATGTACAGGCTGGGAGGCACGGCCTCCCCCTCAAAGCGGCTAATGGCGGAGCTATTCGGACCGTCGGCAGACGGCGGGTCCAGGTGTGCTTTGGCGGCCAGCTGTTTTTCTGGGAATTCATTACGGCCAAGGTTTCGCAAGCCATTCTCGGTGCAGATTTCCTTTGTGCCAACGGCGTCCTGGTCGATGTATGGAACCAGCGGCTGACCAACGTGGCCACGTTTCACTCTATCCCTTACCACTGTAGTAACACCATGTCGCTCACCGTCTCCTGCACTTTCCCCGACTCCGAATGAGTTCGCTCGCATGCTAGGCGAATTTCCAGACCTGACCAGGCCCACGTTCTCCTCCACGGCCACGTAACATGGTGTGGAACACCACATCACCACCACCGGTCCATGCATGGGCCCGGCGCCTCGAACCTGGCAAGCTAGCGGTTGCGAAGGCTGAGTTCGCAGCAATGGAATGCTTAGGGATTATTCGCAGGTCGAATAGTCCCTGGTCTTCGCCTCTTCACATCGTTCCAAAACCAGGTGGTGGATGGCGGCTCTGCGGTGACTACCGGCACCTAAATGACACCACCACTCCTGATCGATACCCGATCCCCCACATCCAGGATTTCTCTGCCCATTTGGCAGGATACACCGTTTTTTCCAAGGTTGACCTTGTCCGAGGCTACCACCAGGTCCCGGTGCACCTGCAAGACGTCCAAAAGACCGCAGGCATCACCCCATAAATCACTTCGAATTTTTGAGGATGCCGTTTGGGTTGAAGAACGCCGCCCAGGCGTTCCAGCACCTCATGGACTCCATGCTGCGGAACCTCAAGTTCCTTTTTGTCTACTTAGACGATATCCTCATTGTCAGTCCTAATAAGGAGTAACACATTTCTCACCTACGCACCCTCTTTCGACGCCTCAGCCAACATGGCCTGATTATCAACCCAGCCAAGTGTCAGTTTGGTCTGCACCAAATTGATTTCCTGGGACATCGCATTACCTCAAAGGGAGCAGTTCCTTTGCAAGTGAAGGTAGAGGCAGTGACATCCTTTCCACGCCCGCAGAACACAAAGGCCCTGCAGGAGTTCCTCGGCATGGTAAACTTTTACCACCGCTTCGTGACTAAGGCAGCACTGCTCATGCAGCCCCTGTACGAGGCCCTCAAGGGCAAGTCTAGCAAGGATCCGGTAGGCTGGTCGGTTGACATGGACCGGGCATTCACCAACACCAAGAGCGCCTTAGCCAACATGACCATGCTGGCGCACCCGCTACCAGGAGCCACCATCGCCCTCACCACCGACGCGTCAGATTACGCAATTGGCGCCGTTCAGGAGCAGTGGGTGAACGGGACATGGCAGCCGTTGGCATTCTTCAGCCATCAACTGCGGCATAACGAGCGGGCGTACAGTACTTTCGACAGGGAGTTGCTAGCCCTTTTTCTGGCCATCCGCCATTTCCGGTTCTTGTTGGAAGGACGTCCTTTCACCGCTTTCGTCGACCATAAGCCACTGACTTTTGCAATGGCCAAGACTGCCGAACCGTGGTCATCTCAACAACAACGTCAGCTGACATACATATCCGAATTTACCACAGATATTCAGTACGTGGTCGGTAAAGACAACCTGGTGGCAGATTGCCTCTCCTGCACGACCGTGCATGCGGTCCAGCTGGGCATCGATTATGCACTCATGGCAGCAGACCAAGTCTCAGACCCAGAAATGCAGGCTTACCGCACCAACACCACTAGCCTCCAGTTGGCCGACGTCAGGTTCCATTCGGCTGGTACCACGTTGCTGTGTGACGTCTCCATTCGGGACCCTCGCCCTATTGTGCCGGTCGCCTGGCACTGCAAGGTGTTTGATGCCATACATGGGTTGTCACACCTAGGAATGAAGGCTTCTCAGAAGCTAATGTCATCTAAGTTTGTTTGGTGGGGCAGGCGTAAAGATGTCTGTGACTGGACCAACACCTGCGTGGTCTTCCAAAAGGCCAAGGTACAGCACCACATCAAGGCTCCATTGGCCACCTTTGCAGTTCCTGAGCGATGGTTTGTGTTGGATCCGTGGTTCAGTGGATAAATAATCACACGGATGCTGTACATTAACAAATAACAGGTATTTACTGGAGGAGGGTAGTCTCTAGACTGGGGGTACAGAGGCATGCACAAAGCTTATATACCAGCGTGGTCACTGCTGGCACTACAGTATACAGGAGCTGTAAAAGTTGTTCTGACTTAAAGGCACATACACTACAATTATTCCCCTTTTAGATTAGTAATACCCCTAATATTCAAATAACAATTAACATTTCAACATGTACATTAAACAACAGAAGTCCATTTATAGATTCAGTCTTTGGGGCGGCTTCCTGACCCTTTCGGGATAGCGCCTTTCCAGAGGTTCTTGTTCTTGGTGCAGAGGCGATTCTGACCCCTTTTCATCGGGTAGTTCATCGGGTTCCACTGCTACTGGGTCTGAAGTAGATGCTACCGGTATGTCGGGTTCATCCCCAGGTACTCGAGACATGGGGTTGACACGCTCCTGTGACGTTATGATCTGATCGACGTGGCGTCTCACAATGTTCTCCCCGACATCCACTGGGTATATTAATGGCCCCTGCCTTGTACATATCGTTCTGTGTTGCCACTTCTCTGTTCGATAGACAGGGACCAAGACTTGTAGCCCTACATTGAAGCTCCTTGTCGGCTTCACATTGATGTGCTGGAATTGTTTGTCCTCAACATTTCTTTGCACATTTGGTCTGAGCAAGTCCAGACGAGATCTCAACCTTCGGTTAAAGAACATCATGGCCGGGGTCTGGTTGGTAACTGCATGTGTTGTGTTTCGGTAGGCTAATAAGAAATTGTCCATCTTATGCTGCAGTGGAATTTCATCGTCGCACATGGCCTTTATCACCTTCTTAAAGGTTTGTACGAACCTCTCAGCCAATCCATTTGTGGCTGGATGATACGGGGCGGATGTGTAATGCCTTACCCCATTTCTTTTCATGAATTTTTGGAACTCGTCGGACACAAACTGTGGTCCATTATCAGCGCAAATCTGCTGTGGCAAACCGTTTCTGGCAAATATGGTCCATAGGACTGCAATCGTTTTCTCTGTAGTGGTTGAAGACATTTTTATCACCTCAGGCCACTTTGAATGAGCATCCACTGCTATTAAGAACATTGAGACTATGAATGGACCAGCGAAATCAATATGCACCCGTTGCCATGGAGAAGAGGGCCACTCCCATGGGTAGAGAGGGGCATGTGGTGGTGCATTTTGGACCTTCTGGCATCCTAAGCAGCTCTTAGTTAGGTCTTCGATTTGTTGATCGATTCCCGGCCACCACACATAAGCCCTAGCAAGGCTTTTCTTTTTCACTCCCCCCAGATGACCTTCATGTAGATCATTTAGCACTCTCTCCCTTAAATTTGGTGGAATCACCATTCTGGATCCACACATCACTGTCCCCTGGCATACTGACAGTTGTTCTCTTCTGGATGAGAATGCTGGCAACAGTGAGTCGCCATGTGTTGGCCATCCCCTCACCGTCAATTCATATACCCGTGACAGTGTCGGAACATTGCGGGTCTCCTCTCTATATCCGTGTTTGTTACTGGCAATCGTTCAATTATTGATGAATAAAATATCTCGAAAGGGTCCACTGCTGCTGCTTCCTCCACAGTAGGCAGTGGCAGGCGCGCTAGCCCATCAGCGTTCCCATGCTGTTTCGTGCCTTTATATTCTATTTCATATTGATTCGCCCCTAGAAACAGGGACCATCTTTGTAACCACTGTGCAGTCATCACTGGAACGCCCTTCTTAGGATTAAAGATGGAGACAAGTGGTTGGTGGTCAGTCATCAAGGTGAACTTCTGCCCATGCAGATAGTGGTTGAATTTTTTACTCCCCATACTAGGCTGAGGGCCTCCCTGTAAATCTGGGCATATTTGAGCTCGGCTGAGGTTAGTGACCGAGACGCAAAGGCTACTGGCCTCTCCAACCCATCTGGGAATTTGTGCGACAGCACCACTCCAATATTGCAGGGTGATGTATCACATGCCAAACGAATTGGTAGTGCTGGGTTGAAATGGGCCAACACCTCTTTTGATGTGGTCAATTCTTTACATTTCTGGAAAGCTCGTCTACGTTCATCATCCCACTTCCATGGTACCCCTGTTTGCAGTAGGGTGTTCAGCGGGTGTAATACTGTAGACAAATTTGGTAAGAACTTGTGGTAGTAGTTTACCAGCCCGAGGAACGACCTCAGTTGTGACACATTTTCCAGTGCTGGAGCCTTGACTACTGCCTCAATCTTTTCATGGGACTTATGTAACCCCTCTTCATCGATGACGTGGCCACAATGCGAGATCTGTTTCAGAAAAACTCGCACTTGTGGCGATTAGCTCGTAGCCCATACTCCTTTAATCTGGTGAGCACCTTCTCCAAGTTGGCGATGTGATCACCGTCATTTTTGCCCGTGACCAAGATGTCGTCCAAATAACACTGGGTCACTGGAATCCGTTGCAGGACCTGATCCATCGCCCTTTGGCAGATAGCCGGAGCCGAGGCTACTCCAAACACCAGCCGGTTGTATTGATAGAGACCTTTATGAGTGTTGATCATAAGGTAATGTTTCGAAGCTTCTTCTACCTCAAGTTGCAAGTACGCCTGGGCTAGATCAATTTTGGTGAAGCATTTACCTCCAGATAGCGAGGAAAAAATATACTCAATTCGTGGAAGCGGAAATTGCACCGTGTGAAGGACTGGGTTCACTGTCCACCTTAAAATCCCCACAGATGCGGACCTTCTTTGGTTCCCCAGGCGTATTACTCAACGACCTCTTCATTACAGGAACGATGGGTGTAGCCCACTCGCATCAGTCCACTTTGGATAGTACTCCTGAACGTTCCAACCCTTCCAGCTCTGCTTCAAAAGCTGGTCTGATCGCATAAGGCACTGGTCTGGCCTTCAGAAACTTTGTGCTTGCATTTTCCTCTATTTTAATCATTGCTGTTATTCCTTTTAGTGTTCCTAGTCCCTCCTGGAACACTTCTTTTGCGTCAGTTAGCATTTTTGACAGTCGTCCAGGTGTGACGTCGTCATCCTTTTTGGCCTCAACTTTAAGTGCCTGTATGGAATGCCAATCTAATTGTATCTTCCGGATCCATTCACGTCCTAGCAGTGGTGGTCCTCCATTTGGCAATACATATATATCCATTTTAGGTATTTCCTGGCCTTTATATGTCACTTTCACCCTTATTTTTCCTTTAGGGTAGACTTTTTGCCCCGTATCCGTCTTCAAAACAATCTCTGTAGCTTTCAAGGGTATGTGTGAAAATTGCCGCTTGTAGTCTCTTTGATATATGACTGTTAGAGCTGACCCTGTGTCCAATTCCATTTCCACTTGGACTCCATCTATTTTGAGTGTAACCCAGATAGTCTGGTGATCCTCCATTTCGGTTACCTTATGTAGATTCAGACAACCCAGCTCCTTGCTTCCGGAGTCTGTGTCACTTTTCTGTTCGTCTGAACCACTGTCCATCACCTGGTGTACCTTTTTGTACTTCTCCTGTGGAGATTTCTTACTCTTGGTTTCCTTCCCAGACCTGCAGACTCTTGCTATGTGTCCTGCTTTCCCACACTGTCTGCACACTTGGTCCTTGAACCAACAATCTTTCTGGTCATGTGTTGTTCTGCCGCAGCGACAGCACTTCACTGTTCCATAGGACATTTCATTGGTGCCATATTTTTGCGGTCTCCATTGTATCTCTGCAGCGCCCCTTGCGGCTGCTTCGTGTGATACTGCCATACTGAAAGCTTTGTCCAGCATAAGGTCCTTTTCTAATAGAAGCCGTTTCTGTGTTCCTTCACTTTGTAGCCCACACACAAACTTGTCCCTTAACGTGTCTGCTAGTGCCGCTCCAAACTGGCAGTGTATCGATAGCTTGCGCAGTTCCGTTAGGTACTCAGCATTGCTTTCGCCTTTGTGTTGGTTCCGTTTATGGAACTTAAATCATTCTGCTATCAGCAGCGGTGTGGGGTTTAAGTGATCCTGTAGGATTTCTACTATGCCTTCAAAATTCTTGTTTACTGGCTTCTCTGGTGTTATTAGATTTCGCAGTAACCCATAAGTTTTTGCACCCATGGAATTTAACAGAACCAGTGCTTTATTAGCATCTGGCACTTCATTCGCCCTGCAGTACACCTCAATACATTCCACATATGTCGCCCAATCTTCGACTTCATTGTCGAACGTAGAGATACTGCCACTCTTCGGCATCCTTGGGCGTGAGTTAACTATCACAAGTGGCGCCTCCCATGCTTCCATTTCTTCTCCGCTGGCACAAAATGGCATCTCCCGCGCTTTCCTTCCTTCCCGCGCTCGCCCTTCTTCTCTGCTGTGGCTTCTAAAAATGGCACCTCCCGCGCTCTTCCTTCTTCTCCGTGGCTCAATGGCGTCTCCCCTTTCTTTGCCCCGCAGACCCTGTTCAGCCCGTGAGCACTGGCTGTGCTCTGCGCGTTCTGCTTTTTATATTTTTCGATGCCGCTCAGTCGAGAACCCGGCTGTTTCTTACCCTCTCTCTCTCTGGTTTGTTTTCTTTTTCTCGACGCCGCTCGGTTTTCACAACCCGGCTGCACCCTGCGCTCTTCACCCTCTGTCTTACCCCGTCGACGCCGCTCGGCTTTCTCTCCGCAGTCGGTCGGCTGCAACCGCCGCTGCTTGGGAAGGGTCTGCGCTGGACCTGTTGTCGGTCTCTTACTGCTCGTTGTGGCTGGGGAACCATGCCCGGCTCTCCACAGCCTCCCCTGCGAAGTTGTATCTCTGCCTGACTGCTTGGTGGTTGCTCGTGGTCGACGCCCGTGTTCCTGGCCTCAACTACTTAAAAAAAAAAAAATTTTATATTGCAGGTAGATTCGAATTGACACTCGTCGCCACTGTTCGATCCGTGGTTCAGTGGATAAATAATCACAAGGATGCTGCACATTAACAAATAACAGGTCTTTACTGGAGGAGGGTAGTCTCTAGACTGGGGGTACAGAGGCATGCGCAAAGCTTTTATACCGGTGTGGTCACTGCCGGTACTACAGTATACAGGAGCTGTAAAAGTAGTTCTGACTTAAAGGCACAGACACTACAGTTTGACCATGTTTATGTGGACCTGGTAGGACCACTTCCACCTTCCCATGGTTTTACGCACATCCTGACCATAGTAGTTCACAGCACCAGATGGCCAGAGGCAGTTTCCCTGTCATCTACTACTTCGGCGGACATGGCCAGGGCGTTCATCTCTTCATGTGTCGCCCATTTTGGAGTGCCTGCTGACATCTCTTCAGAACGGGGACCGCAGTTTTCCTCCGAACTCTGGAATGCGGTGGCTCATTGACTCGGTGTCAAGTTACACTGCACCACAGCCTACCACCCACAAGCGAACGGTCTGTGCGAACGTTTTCACAGATCGCTTAAGGCCGCACTGAGGGCCAGCCTCCAAGATGCTGGATGGGCAGACAAGCTGCCGTGGGTCATGTTGGGCCTTCGCACGGCACCCAGGGAAGATCTTCACTCTTCCGCAGCAGAGCTCATTTATGGTCAGCCGCTGCGAGTGCCAGGGGATTTCCTGCCAACACCAATGGAGCCATGGTCCGCCTCACGCCAGCTTATTAGTCACCAGGAAGAAGCCAGATGTTTCGCGTCGGTTCCCACATCGCATGATGGGTTTCAGGGCTCTTATGTTCCAGTGGAGCTGAAAGAAGCCGACTACGTGTTCATCCACCATGATGCTCACCGGGATCCGCTCAAGGCCCCATACACTGGTACTTTCTGCGTGTTAGTGGCAGGAGACAAAACCTTCAAGGTGGATGTCGGTGGTAAACCGGACCACATTTCGGTCGACCGTTTGAAGCCAGCACACCTGGACCTTGACCATCCCGTCGAGACCGAACAGCCACTGAGATGAGGTCGGCCGCCCACTGTTGTCACGCCAGATCAAGTGCAACCACCCGCCAGACCGCCCGCCGTCCAACAGCTTCCATTTCGGAAATACAGGCTTGTCAGACCCCCTCACTCTTTGACTTTTTCCGTTAAAGACAATTCTGGGGGGGCACATGTGGCAGAGCCACTGAGGGGCTCTGCACAACTGTAAATAATTCCCTTTAACAATGTGTTAGCTACAGACTAAATCTGTACCATTGTATATACTGTTTGCATGTACAGTGCGCGGTCCCTTTAAGAGCACGGGCAAACGCAATGACGTCATGCCGCTAATCACGTGATAACCCAAACGCGGGGAAAAGGTGATGACGTCATGACGCCATCCACGGGACCGCCCAGGTAGTCCTCGTGGAGCCTCTGACCTGTTAAGACCTGTATTCATAGTTCTCTTGCATCAATCTGTTTAAACTCATTAGTTTGACATTAAAAATCTTTCTGATTGATCGCCTGCGTCGAACTCAATTTCTAGATAGGAATTTGACCATTCCTACAGGAGTAATATCCCACAGCAGGATATGCTCTGAAAAACTCCTCAAAAATTCTCCGATAAAGTCCAGTATAAAATCAAATGGAATGATGTATATATGTAGCTTTGATTTTTTTTAAAGTCTTGAAAGAAAGGCAAAGTAAGATCCCACAGCAGCGCGGTCTGGAATGAAATCAGAATGATCTAATGGTGCTTGCTTTGTTTTTTTGCCAGATATGGGATGCAGTACCAATGCACACGGCAGATAACTTGATCTCAGACAAGCCCTGCTGCCGCTTTCTCTCACACACACACATACAATGGCCAGCCTGCAAAATTGCCACACAACACTGTCAGCAATGAAAGAAAGGTGATTTCTCTTATTGCTCTGCTGTGTTTGGCTGATTTAATGCAAAAAAGAGACTTTTCAGTATCTGATCATTTCATTTTGCGGTCTACAGAAACAGGCTTTCTATTCTGCATCAAAACAAAAATACAGTGGATGCTGGACATCTGAAATAAAAACAAAATACTGGAAATACTCAGCAGATCAGGCAGCATCTGTAGAGAGAGAAACCGAGTTAATGGGCCCGATTTTGTGGATCGTGCGGGAATTTTTTGGGTTCCCCGAATGTCGGGTTCTGACCCGAAAAAAATGGGTCAGCCAACTGCAAGCAATTTTCCCTCAAGTGGCCAATTAAGTTCCAGCGTGTGGGCAGCCTTGCAAATTGTCCATTGCCAGTCAGAAAGCCCCACAGTATGATGTCATCATTCGTGGTGTTTCAAGGTCCACAGAAAGCATTGCTTCCTCTGTTGGCTTCCAAACGAACCATACAGGATGGCAGAGGAGGCTGCAGCAGCTGTGGCCAGTGCCAGATCCCGAACTGCCTCCAAATTCGACGAGGCTTCACTGCAGGCATTATTGGATGGGGTTAGGGCCCACAGGGAGGTCCTCTTCCCTAGTACAGGCAGGAAGAGGCCTCCCACTGAGACCAAGGCTGCATGGATGCAGGTGTCAGCAGATGTCAACTCGCTGGGAGTCACCAGAAGAACCTGGATACAGTGTCGGAAACGATTCCATGACCTTCACCGTACAGGAAAAGTAAGAATGAAGTTTCCAACACCCTCAGCCTGATCCCCATTGCCTTTCCCCACCGGCACTCAGCTTTAGCACTCTCTTCCTCCACATCCCACTTCACAGTCACATCCATGCACCCTTACCCATTCCCTCTCTCTCGATGCTCACATTCACATAACTCTTCCACCATACAGCCTTCACACTCCCTCTCACTCTGATGCTTTGACCACAGCTGACAACACACAGGGAGGGCCCTTGGTCTTGCAGCCACACACCATCTTTGTCTCCCTCTAAGTATCTATGCTATGCAACCTCTACACTCACTCCTTCCTTCTCACTCAAACTCCACTTCTCTCCCTCATTGCAGGAAAAGAGAGCTCATAACAACAGAGAGTGAGCCAGTACTGGAGGAGGCCAACACTCAGTAGCCCACCTGAACCCCTGGGAGGAATGAGTGCTGGAAGTTGTCAGGGCTGATGTGGCCGCGGAAGTTGGGGAAGGAGAGACGGGGCAGTCCCACAAGCTGGTGACAGAATAGTTTGCCATCTCTCTCATTGACATAGCATGAGTCGCTGTTATGATTCTGAAGCTACATCATTTGGATTATGAACATCTGCCAACTCCAATGTGCATGTAACCTTGGCATCTCATCTCTAACTCCTTCCTCTACTCCCCCACAGGACCATCCAGAGCCCCCATCCCCACTGTGGACGAGCAAGAGGCTCTGCAGCCAGACTCCTCAGAGGAAGCTCCAACCTCTGAGGGCGCAGCATCAGTAGAAGTATGCACACCCAGCACCAGCGCAGACACTCACACCTCGGGGGACCTTCGGGACATTGAGTAGTGTTGTCACCTGGTGTTACACAGCTCACAAGTGATCCTCAGCAGATTCTGGAGACAGGGACAGCAGTGGAGGGTCCTCGTTGTAGGGCGCAGGACTCTGCCAGCTCAGCTCAGCTGCATGTCGACCCTCTGCCTATGGGTCCATCCGCAAGAGAAGAGGTGATGGATCTCCATGCACAGATGCAGGAGTCTCTGGCAGGTTTTGTCTCCAGGGTCGCTGTGAGTGTGGAGCGAATGGAGAAGTCCATAGTGACCATGAGCAGAGCCTTTGTGGAGTCATTGGCACATGAACACATCACCATAGAAAGGTTGGCAACCTCCATGGAGTAGATAAGTCACCAGGGTATGGAAAACATGGTGAGTGCTCATAAGAGAATGACATCTCGTGAGGAGCAATGGCCATCTATTGAAAAGAGAAACCAGACCTTCATGGAAGTCCTTCTGAGTAGGACTGCCAGTGCAGATACGGGTCCCCATGGCCCCCTAATGCGCAGCAAGGTGCTCTCAAGCCACTTCCAAGCACTGGCCCCTTCTGGCCTGTGCAGTTTCAGGTGAGTGAGCAGCAGCCTGGTGCTCCTGGTGCTAATCCTGCTGTTCCTGGTTCTGCTGCTGCCGCCTCTGCTGCTGGAGGTCCTCCAATGCCAGGAAGGGAAGGAACAAAAGGCCTCCCATGCTTCTGGCAGATGCCTCTGTTGAGGAGGCGCTGAGTGAGGGTGGTGAGCGGGGCTTCCCAGATGCTCACATTGGAGAAGTGTGTGAGGCTCCAACCTTCCACAGCTGTGCCTAAGCCTTGAACAAGTAGCCCCAAGCCTGCAACAACAAGGTCCTACAACAAACAAATGCTCTCCGATTACATCTCAGCTTTCCCGAATGACCTGCAGCTGAGAGCAAGCAAACCGCGATGCTTCACGCCAGGTTTCATCAGCGGGGTTCCCCGCAGGAGTGTTTAGCGTGGGGAACCCTTGAAAATAGCAAGGTCCCCTTAAAATGGTATTAAACATGCCAATAATTGGTGATTAGTGTCCTGACGGCCAGTCCCGCCTGCGGCGGGCGGGACTGATTCGGGTCGGAGAGAAACGGCGGTGTGAAAGTCGGGTGGGGCGGGGAATCGGGCGGGAGGGGGGGTCCCGATCCCCTATTTCTGCGCTTTTCGGACCCCGCCCGCCTGAAAACCCGCCCGACAGCTGGCAGAAAATCGGGGCCAATGTTTCAGCTCAATGGCCTTTCGTCAGATTCTGGCGAGGTTCTGACGAAAGGTCATCGATCTGAAACCTTAACTCTGTTTCTCTCTCTCTCCACAGATGGTGTCTGACCTGCTGAGTATTTCCAACACTTTCGGTTTTGATTTCTATTCTGCATTTTGTCTTGATTCCATGTGTCTCTCTCACTGCCTGCCTGACTTGTCTTGATTTGAGTGGAGTGGAATAAAAAGAATGCAAAGATCCCAGAGCAGCTTTTACTGTCAGACAGTCCACAAAGACATTTTTCATTATCTCACTGTGTTACATAGTTATGTTGGGATTACATTGTACAAGTGTACTAACACCCAAATCAAGATCGCAGCACTATGGTGCTGGGAAAGTAGTAGCAGGCACCACACTGTGGCACTTGGGGGTATCACTCCGGACCATGAGGCAGCAGCCATTACTTAGCAAATAAAACAATAGTTTATTATACAAACTACAGAGTCCAGAGTCGTCTTTACAAAGCACTACGAGCGCTCGAAGACATAACATGGTGGCAGCGGTATAAGTGAGTACAACTTATGCATATAAAAACGATATCAGATTGAAGAAAGAAATTTAGATGTAAGCTCTGCAGCGTTTTAACTGCAAATTATATGTGCAGCTAGAATGGCGGCATCCAATGCACTGACTGCGAATATGCTCCCCATCATGAACTGGGAAACCAATGATATTGTGGAAGCTTTCCGGAAATTTAAGCAAAAATGCAAGCTTACATTTAAAAGTTTTCTGAAAGGCTCCTCCGATGAGAAAAAAGTCAGCTACATTCTACTGTGGGCGGGAGAAAAAGGCTTAGATCTCTATAACAGCTGGAGTTTATCCGAAGAGGATAAAACGAACCCTACGGAGATTTATGAAAAGTTCAGTGACCATCTCGAGCCTAAATCAAATCGAGTATAAATTCCAAAGCTTAAGACAGGAACCTGGTGAAACGGCTGACAATTTCCTGACGAGATTAAAAAACGAAGCCAGCAAATGCAAGTTTACAGAACTAGAAGACGGGCTGGTAGATCAATTAATATGGGGCTTGGCACATACAGAAGTGCAAAAAGAACTAATAGGAAAAGAAAAGCTCAGAATATCAGAAGCCATAGATACAGCGAGGGCTCACGAAGCCACAAAACAACAGATGAAAATGCTGAATAATCATACGGCTGAAGTGCGGACAACTCCCGAACTGGATCACAGAGTAGATGCATTGCGCGAAAAGCACAGCACAGAAAAACAAGTATATGACAGCGGGAAGAATATGTGTCGAAGCTGCGGAAGACAACACGACTACACAGACAGAAGAAAATGCCCAGCGTATGGAACAAGCTGCAACACGTGTGGTAAAGCAAACCACTGGCAAAATATGTGCAGAGTTAAAGGAGAGGGGCTACACACCAAAAGCAGAGGCGGACAACAGAACCAACAAAAGAAAAACAAAATCCATACCATGGGTGAGCAAGACGACGAAGACTGCGGGTACGAAAAAGCTCTGAACATCGAAGCCATAAAGGTTCTCTTACATGAAACGTCCAGAGCGGAAAGCACCCCAAATAAAGAATGGCACACTATCATCCAGAATAAAAAGAGGATAGAAGGACAGCCCACAACCGTCAATCTAAAAGTAAAGTTGGACACATGAGCTCAGAGCAACATCCTTCCACTGAGACTATACCGGATGATCTTCCCCGAAAACTTGGATGAAGATAGATACCCGAAAAGAGGGTGTTTAAAAGCAAACAACGTCACAACTCGGATCAACCTATATAAAAGGAACACACAAAGGCAGAAACATCAACTGCATGTTCTATGTGACCGACTCTGAGGGACCGGCGATCCTGGGTTTAAACAGCTGCGAGAAGCTGGGGTTAATCTTGTAAACCATGAACTAACAAAAACATCACTGAAAGTCGGCAGCAACACCCCACTGGAAAATCGTCCACAAATCATGGACACGAAGCATTTGATGGACATGTATCCAGAGTGTTTTGACGACACTGTAGGATGCTTCGGGGAGTTCAAGTACCATATAACAATAGATCCACAGGTAAAACCCGTCATCCACGCTCCAAGAAAAATACCCATCGAGCTAAAAGAAAAATTATACACCGAGCTTAAAGAAATGGAAGTAAAAGAAATAATCGCAAAGGTCACTGAAACCACAGACTGGGTGAACTCGATTGTGATATGGGAAAAGCCGAATGGGCGGCTCAGAATCTGTCTGGACCCCAAAGACTTAAACCAGGCAATAAAGCGGGACCACTACCCCACACCAACATTAGAAGAAATCACACCAGCACTGGCAGGAGCCAAAGTCTTTTCCAAACTGGATGCCAGAAACGGCTACTGGAACGTAAAACTGGACGAAGAATCAACTAACCTGACGACTTTTAATACACCATTGGGGCGTTATAAATCCTGCGGCTGCCATTCGGGTTGAAAGTCAGCCAAGACATCTTCCAACAAAAGATCGATGAAACATACAAAGGCTGTGAGGGAGCCATTGGAATCGCTGATGACATCCAAGTCTATGGAACAAATGAAAGAGACCACGACGTGCACTTGCACGAGGCCATGGAGCGCACCAGAACGGCTGGCATCAAGCTGAATGCCGAAAAGTGCATCGTTAAAAGTACGAAATGCAAATTTTTTGGCATGATCTACACACCGGAGGGTGTCAAGCCTAATCCCGAAAAGGTCGAGGCGATAGCAGAGATGAAACCTCCAAACGACAAGAAGGAGCTGAGAAGCTACCTCGGTTTGGTCCAGTATATGAGCTCTTTCACCCCGAACATGTCAGACTACACAGCCAACCTAAGAGAATTACTAAAAGAAGACACCGAATACCAATGTTCAGAATCCCATGAGAGGTACTTCAAACACCTAAAGGAATTATTATGCAAAGAACCCAGCCTGTCTTATTACGATAGAAAAAAACCTGTCACCCTACAGGCAGATGCCTCTACCAGGGGGCTAGGGGCAGCCCTCGTGCAGGAAGGAAAACCAATAGCTTCCGCATCAAAGGCATTGACATCAGCAGAGACAAGATACGCAAACATCGAAAGAGAGCTATTGGCAGTAGTATACGGATGCGAAAAGTTCCACACCTACTTATACGGAAGAAAATTCGAGGTAGAGAGTGACCATCGTCCACTCGAACAAATTTACAAGAAAAACCTAAGCAAGGCCCCAGCAAGACTGCAAAGGTTACTGTTAAGACTCCAAAGTTACGACTTCGAATTAAAATACTGGCCAGGAAAAGAAATGGCACTGGCAGATGCATTGTCTCGATTGTCACCACACGAAAAACACGAGATGAAGGGCCTGACAGTAAAAATACACCACCTCGTAAATGTTACTCCCACAAAGCTTAGCCAAATTCAAGAGGAGACTGGTAAAGAAGAGGAGTTGCTACTACTCATGCAACAGGTAATACAGGGGTGGCCGGAGAAGATCCAGCAGATCCAAAACCAAATCCGACAGGACTGGACAATCAGAGACGACATCTCGGTGGAGGACGGTGTTCTCCTTGCTGGCTCAAGAATCATAATACCAAAAACGATGCAAATGGAACTTCTCCGCTTAATACACCAAGGCCATATGGGGATGGAGAAATGTAAACTAAGAGCCAGATCAGCTGTGTACTGGATAGGCATGTACAAAAGCATAGAAAAAATGGTCTCCACATGCTGCATATGCCAGAAATACCGAAACACACAGCACAAGGAGGAGATGATTCAAATGGAAGTACCCCCGAGACCATGGCACACGGTCGGCTCAGATCTGTTCCTGTGCATCCAGGAGTGGTACATCATAGTAGCAGACTACTACTCAAAATTTCCTTTTGTCAGAAGGATAGACGACATGAGAGCCACAACAATCACAAAAATTGTGAAAAAATTATTCGCAGAACAGGGCATCCCAGAGAAAGTCATCTGCGACAATGGGACACAATTCACCTCCAGCGAATTCAGAGCACTGGCTGGAAAATACGGATTTTAAATAATTACCTCATCCCCACATTACCCAAGGGGACACGGATTTATCGAAAGACAGATCCAAACAGTCAAAAGAGCTCTCATTAAAAGCAAGGATATGGGAGAAGACCAAGACCTCGCCCTGTTGGCAATCAGGTCGACGCCTTTGAGAGTAGACTCGAAATCACCAGCAGAACTACTAAACGGTAGAAAATACAAAACAACTCTACCAGCAAAGATATATCCTCCCCAGGACCAAGAGGACGCTCGGCAGAAGCTGATGGAAACACAAGCTACGGGGAGCACACACTACAACAAGCATGCAAAACCACTACCGGAGCTGCTAACTGGGTAATCAGTGCATATACAAGATCCGTTGTTGAGAACATGGAGTCCAGCCAAGGTTATTGGAAAAGCTGATACTTAAGATCTTACTTGATAGAGACAGAACCTTGAAACCAATACAGGCGAAACAGGATCCATATCAGACCCTCACCTGAAGCTGTCAAACAGCGGACAACATTAACAGCAGTTACGGTACCAGAAACGGAAAACAAGATAACGCCAGAAACAAACACCTCAAATACAACAACTGCAAACATACACTCTCCAGAGCCAAACACAACAGCACCGGCAGCAAGAAATGAACACACCAAAACACCGCAGAGAGGAATAGTTACAGCCAAGTCCACAAGATGGAGGAGTAACATACAACCACCTGAGCGGTATCGTGAATAATTATAAAAACAATTATAATTCGCACAGAACAGTAAAACAACAGTAAAACAACATGGACAAATATCTGTATATAAATTTGGCAAAAAAAGCTCACGCTCTGTATTTTGTTAATGCTATTCAACTGAAAACATTGTAAAATAGAAAAATTGATGTAATTAGTTTTGTTGGGAAAGAGGGATGTTACAGAGTTATGTTGGGACTACATTGTACAAGTGTACTAACACCCAAATCAAGGTAGCAGCACTACGGTGCTGGGAAAGTAGTAGCAGGCGCCACACTGTGGCACTTGGGGGTATCACTCCACACCATGATGCAGCAGCCATTACTTAGCAAATAAAACAGTAGTTTATTTTACAAACTACAGAGTCCAGAGTCGTCTTTACAAAGCACTACGAGCGCTAGAAGACATAACACACTGACTGACTGTCTGTCTTGAAGCAAAATAAAGTGCAATAAAGTGATACACAGCTGCATTACATGAGGACCAGGCCAGGGTGAAATGAATAGAGTTTAATACAACAACAGTAGGTAATAAGACACCATACCTATCTCACACAAAGACCTGCTTTTGCTCTCCCTCTATCTCTCACACACACCCTGACCTACCTGCAGATGGATGACTACCGTGTTGGAAATTTAAAACCAAAATGACACTTTTCAGTATCTTATCTTTTCACTTTGTGACCTAGAGAAACTAGCATCCTATTCCGCATCTTGTCTTTGATTTCATGTCTTTCTCTCTCACTGACTGTCCGTCTGTCTGTCTCTCACTCACACACTCTCCCTCCAACCCAGATTGAACTAAAATTTACAGTGACATGACACACAGACTCCCACAGACTCTGCAATTTGCAGAAACACAGGCACTAACGCACACAGACACACACACTGATACAGACTCTGCAATTTGCAGAAACACAGACACCCACGCACATACAGACGCACTCACACAGACACTGCAATTTGCAGAAACAGACACCCACGCACATGCAGACACTCGCACAGACTGCAATTAGCAGAAACACAGGCACCCATGCACATACAGACACACTCACACAGACTGCAATTTGCAGAAACTCACACTCACGCACATACAGACACACTCACACCAACTCTGAAATTTACAGAAACTCACACCCACACACATACAGCCACATTTACAGACTCTGCAATTTGCAGAAACAAAGACACCCATGCACATACAGACACACTCACAGACTCTGCAATTTGCAGAAACTCACACTCACACACATACAGACACACTCACATAGACTCTGCAATTTGCAGAAACTCACACTCACACACACATCTGTTGTGTATGTACATTTAAGAGAGAACTACTTTTACTGCTCCTGTATACAGTAGTACCGGCAGTGACCAGACTTGTATATAAGCTTTGCGCATGCCTCTGTACCCCCAGGCTTGAGACCACCCTCCTCCAGTAAACACTTGTTATTTGTTAAATTACAGCCTCCGCGTAGTTATTGGAAAACATCATACCTTAAAGATCACGGAACTTACAGTGCCGACGAGATCGATTCGAATGCACCTGCAGCTCTGCTTCGATGGCAAGGATTCAAAGGTTCAATCCCTTCAAGGATTCGTCCGGGAGGGCGGTGGAAGCAAGTCGAGACCAGAAGTACGGGCGTCGACCACGAGCAACCACCCAGTCGTCTGGCAGAGAGTGAACATCGCAGGGGAGGCTGTTGAGTGCCGAGCTTGGTTCCTCAGCCATGACGATCCAGCAACAGACTGGCAACAGGTACAGCGCACACACTTCCCGGACAGCGGTGGCTGGAGCTGACCGACAGCAGTGGAAAAGGCGAGCAGCATCAATGGGGTTAGAGAGAGGGTGAAGTGCGCAGGGCGCAGCCGGGGGGGTTGGAAACGGAGCGGCGTCGAAGAAAAACAAATCAGAGAGAGAGAGGGTAAAACAGCAGCCGGGTTCAGGACCGAGCGGCGGAAACGGGAAGGTGCACAGGAAAATGCGCAGAGCACAGCCAGGTCTCAAGGGCTGAACATTGTCCGCAGGGAGAAGAAGGAAGAATGCGGAAGACGCCATTTGTAGAAGCCGCAGCGGAGAAGAAGGGCGAGCGCGGGAAGGAAGGAAGGAAAGCGCAGGAGATGCCATTTTGTGCCAGCGGAGAAGAAGGGAGATGACGGGAGACGCCATTTTTGATAGTTGAATCACACCCTGGGATGCCGAAGAGTGGCAGTATCTCTACGTTTGACAATGAAGTCAATGATTGGGTGACATACGTGGAATGTATTGAGGTGTACTGCCAGGCGAATGAAGTGCCAGATGCTAGGAAAGCACTGGTTTTGTTAAATTCCATGGGTGCAAAACATATGGCTTACTGCGAAACCTAATAACCCCAGAGAAGCCCGCGGATAAGAACTTCGAAAGCACTTAAACCCCACATCGCTGCTGATAGCAGAATGATTTAAATTCCACGAAAAGAACCAGCATAAAGACGAAAGTAATGCTGAATACTTAACGGAACTACATAAGCTATGGAAACACTGCCAGTTTGGAATGGGACTAGCAGATACGTTAAGGGACAAGTTTGTGTGTGGGCTTCAAAACGAAGGAACCCAGAAATGGCTTCTATCAGCAAAGGATCTTACGCTGGACAAGGCTTTCAGCAAACAAAATGGAGAATCACCAGACTATCTGGGTCACACTCAAGATAGATGGAGTCCAAGTGAAAATGTAACTGGACACAGGATCAGCCCTAACAGTCATAAACCAAAGGGACTACAAGCGGCTATTTTCACATATACCCTTGAAAGCTACAGAGATTGTTTTGAAGACGTACACGGGGCAAAAAGTCTACCCCAAAGGAAAAATAAGGGTGAAAGTGATATACAAAGGCCAAGAAATACCTAAAATGGACCTTTACATATTGCCAGATGGAGGACCACAACAATAGGACATGAATGCATCCGGAAGATACAATTAGACTGGCATTCCATACAGGCACTGCAGGTTGAGGCCAAAAAGGATGATGACGTCACACCTGGACGACTGTCAAGAATGCTAACTGATGCACAAGAAGTGTTCCAGGAGTGACTCGGAACACTAAAAGGCATAATTGCAACGATTAAAATAGAGGAAAATGCAAGCCCAAAGTTTCTTAAGGCCAGACCAGTGCCTTATGCGATCCAACCAGCAGTCGAAGCAGAGCTGGAAGGGTTGGAACGTTCAGGAATGTACTGTCCAAAGTAGACTGGAGCGAGTGGGCTACACCCATCGTTCCTGTAATGAAGAGATCATTGAGTAATGCGCCTGGGGAACCAAAGAAGGTCCGCATCTGTGGGGATTTCAAGGTGACAGTGAACCCAATCCTTCACATGGTACAATATCCGCTTCCACGGATTGAGGATATTTTCGCCTCGCTATCTGGAGGTAAACGCTTCACCAAATTTGATCTAGCCCAGGCGTACATGCAAATGGAGGTAGAAGAAGCCTCGAAACGGAACCTCACGATCAACACTCATAAAGGTCTCTACCAATACAACAAGCTGGTGTTCGGGGTAGCATCGGCTCTGGCTATTTGGCAAAGGGCGATGGATCAAGTCCTGCAAGGGATTCCAGGGACACAGTGTTATTTGGACGACATCCTGGTCACGGGCGGAAATGACAGTGCTCATCTCGCCAACCTGGAGAAGGTGCTCACTAGATTAAAGGAACATGGGCTACGAGCTAATCGCCACAAGTGCGATTTTTTCCAGAAGCAGATCTCGTATTGTGGCCACGTTATTGATGAAGAGGGGTTGCATAAGTCCCCTGAAAAGATTGAGGCAGTAGTCAAGTCTCCAGCACCGGAAAATGTGTCACAACTGAGGTCGTTTTCGGGCTGGTGAACTACTACCATAAGTTCTTACCAAATTTGTCTACAGTATTACACACACTGAACACCCTGCTGCAAACAGGGGTACCGTGGAAGTGGAATGACGAATGTAAACGAGCTTTCCAGAAGTGTAAAGAATTGATCACATCAAAAGAGGTTTTGGCCCATTTCAACCCAGCACTACCAATTCGTTTGGCATGTGATGCATCACCCTATGGTGTTGGAGCGGTGCTGTCGCACAAATTCCCGGATGGGTTGGAGAGGCCAGTAGCCTTTGCGTCTCGGTCACTAACCTCAGCCGAGCGCAACTACGCCCAGATTTACAGGGAGGCCCTCAGCCTGGTGTGGGGAGTGGGAAAATTCAACCACTCTCTGCATGGGCAAAAGTTCACCTGGCTGACTGACCACCAACCACTTGTCTCCATCTTTAATCCAAAGAAGGGCATTTCGGTGATGACTGCACAACGGTTACAAAGATGGTCCCTTTTTCTAGGGGCGCACCAATATGAAATAGAATATAAAGGCACAAACCAATATGGAAACACTGATGGGCTATCACACCTGCCGCTGCCTACTGTGGAGGAAGCACCAGCAGTGGACCCTATCGAGATATTTTATTTGTCAATAATTGAACGATTGCCAGTAACTAACGCGGATATAGAGGAGACCCGAAATGATCCGACACTGTCTCGAGTATATGATTTGACGGTGAGGGGAGGGCCAACAAATGGCGACTCACTGTTGCCAGCATTCTCATCCAGAAGAGAACAGCTGTCAGTATGCCTGTGGACAGTGATGTGTGGATCCCGAGTGGTAATTCCACCCAAGTTAAGGGAGAGAGTGCTAAATGACCTTCACGAGGGGTGAAAATGAAAAACCTTGCTAGCGCTTATTTGTGGTGGCCGGGGATCGATCAACAAATCGAGGAACTAACCAAGAGCTGCTCAGGATGCCAGAATGTCCAAAATGCACCACCACATGCCCCTCTATACCCATAGGAGTGGCCCTCCTCTCCATGGCAACGGGTGCATATTGATTTTGCTGGTCCATTCATGGACTTAATGTTCTTAATAGCAGTGGATGCTCACTTGAAATGGCCTGAGGATATAAAAATGTACTCAACCACTACAGAGAAAACGATTGCAGTCCTACGGACCATATTTGCCAGGAACGGCTTGCCAGAGCAGATTTGCTCTGATAATGGACCACAGTTTGTGTCCGAAGAGTTTCGAAAATTTATGAAAAGGAATGGGGTAAGGCATTACACATCTGCCCCGTATCATCCAGCCACCAATGGATTGGCTGAGAAGTTCGTACAAAAACCTTTAAAAAGGCGATAAAGGCCATGTGCGTTGATGAAATTGTATTACAGCATAAGGTGGACAATTTCCTGTTACCCTACAGAAATGCGACACATGCAGTTACCAACCAGACCCCGGCCATGATTTTTTTTAACCGAAGGTTGAGATGTCGTCTGGATTTGCTCAGACCAAATGTGCGAAGAAATGTTGAGGATATGCAATTCCAGCACATCAATGAGAAGCCGACAAGGAGCTTCAATGTAAGACAACCAATCTTGGGCCATGACTACCGAACTGAGAAATGGCAACCTGGGGATGAACCCGACATACCGGTAGCATATACCTCCGAAACAGTAGCAGTGGAAATGGATGAACTAACCAATGAAGGGGAGCCAGAATCTCCTCCGCACCAAGAACAAGAACCTCAGGAAAGCCGTTATCTAGAAAGGGTCAGGAAGCCGCACCAAACACTGAATTTATAAATGGACTATTTCTGTTTAATGTGCATGTTAAAGTGTTAATTGTTATTTAAATATTAGGGGTAATGCTAATCTAAAAGGGGAGGAATTGTTGTTTATGTACCTTTAAGAGAGAACTACTTTTACAGCTCCTGTATACTGTAGTACCGGCAGTGACCACACCTGTATATAAGCTTTGCGCATGCCTCTGTACCCCCACTCTTGAGACTACCCTCCTCCCGTAAACACCTGTTATTTGTTAAGTTACAGCCTCCGTGTAGTGATTGGAAAACATCATACCTTAAAGATCACGGATCTTACAACATCCACTTGGAAAGGGGTGCAGCCAAGAAGTGTCAATTTTTGATGATGTCCCTTCCTGTCTGTGCAGCCATGTTTGATGAGGACAATCCAACAGGAAGAAGTGAAGCCGAGACCCCAGAAATCCAGGCCCCCGAGATGAAATGAAAACCCGGGAGAGTGAAAAGAATTAAATACAATCAGGAATAAATAATATATATACTTTCTTTTTGTTAACTAAATGTCTGAAAGTCTGTGATTTGCATGACGTGGAATAAAATGAATGGAAAGATCCCAAAGGAGCTATTGCTCTGAAAACACCCCAAGCACATTCCCCAATAAAGCCCAGTCCAGAAAAAAGTCAAATGGATTATTCTGAAAATAATTTAAAAACAATATATATATATAAATTTGATTTTACAAAAGTCTTGTCTTGTTTGGGTTGGGTTGAAGAGGAGAGTAAGATCCCACAGCAGGATATGCCACGAAACACTTCACAAACATTCCCCGATAAAGTCCAGTCCAGAAAAATATCAAATGGGTTGATGAATGTATGCATCCTTGCTTTTTACAAAATTCTTGAAAGAAAGGCAAAGTAAGATCCCACAGAAGTGCAGTCTGGAATGAAATCAGCATGATCTAAAGGTATTTACATTCTGTTTTTTTCAGACATGAGATGCAGTACCAAGACACACAGCAGGTAACTTGAACAGACAAGCCCTGCCTACACAACAGCTTTTGCTCTCTGTCTGTCTGCCTCTCTCTCTCTCACACACAGACACACACACACACACAGGCCTGGCTGCAAAATTGCCACAAGACACTGTCAGCCATGAAAGAAAGTTGATTTCTGTCATTCCTCTGCTGTGTTCAGCAGTTTAAAAAGACAATTTTCAATATCTTATCTTTTCATTTTGTGGCCTACAGAAACAAGCTTTCTATTCTGCATCA
Source organism: Somniosus microcephalus (assembly GCF_052327205.1). Classification (NCBI taxonomy): domain Eukaryota; kingdom Metazoa; phylum Chordata; class Chondrichthyes; order Squaliformes; family Somniosidae; genus Somniosus; species Somniosus microcephalus. The sequence goes on along the minus strand of NW_028225180.1, from coordinate 54,639,245 downwards.
AAAGCAAATGCTGTGGATGTGGGAAATCTGAAATAAAAACCGAAAATGCTGGAAATATTCAGCAGATCAGGCAGTATATGTGGAGAGAGAGAAACAGAGTTAACATTTCAGCTCGATGACCTTTCGTCAGATTCTTTCAAGGTTCACAAAGACATTTTTCAGTATCTCACTGACTGACTGCCTGCCTTGAAATGAAATGAAATGAAATAAAGTGCAATAAAGTGACACACAGCATTACACGTGGACCAGGCCAGAGTGAAATCAATAGGGTTTAATGCAAGAACAGCAGGTAATAATGCAGCAGACCACATCTCACACAAACACCAGCTTTTGCCCTCTCTCCCTATCTCTCTCTCTCTCACAGACACACACACCCTGGCCAGCCTGCAGAGGGATGATTGCCGTGTTGGAAGATTAAAACCAAAAATACACTTTTCAGGATGTTACCTTTTCACTTTGTGGTCTACAGAAACAGGCTTTCGATTCTGCAACATGCCTTTTGATTTCATGTCTGTCTGTCTCTCACTGGCTGGCTGTCTGTCTGTCTCTCACTCAGTTTCCCTCCCATCCACATTGAACTAAAATTTACAGTAACATGACACACACACTCTGCAATTTGCAGACACACAGACACCCACTCACATACTGACAGACTCACAGAGACTCCGCAATTTGCAGAAACTCTCACTCACACACCCATTTTGAAAGATGTGCAGCCTGGGAGTGTCTATTTTTGATGATGTCCCTTCCTGGCTGTGCGGCCATGTTTGATGAGGACTGTAAGATCCGTGATCTTTAAGGTATGATGTTTCCCAATAACTACACGGAGGCTGTAAATTAACAAATCAACAGGTGTTTACTGGAGGAAGGTAGTCTCAAGACTGCGGGTACAGAGGCATGCACAAAGCTTATATACAGGTGTGGTCACTGCCGGTACTACAGTATACAGGAGCTGTAAAAGTAGTTCTCTCTTAAACGTACATACACAACAATTCCTCCCCTTTTAGATTAGCAGTACCCATAATATTCAAATAACAATTAACACTTTAACATGTGCATTAAACAGAAATAGTCCATTTATAGATTCAGTCTTTGGGTTGGCTTCCTGACCCTTTCTGGATAACGCCTTTCCTGAGGTTCTTTTTCTTGGTGCGGAGGCAATTCTGGCTCCCTTTTGTCGGTTAGTTCATCCATTTCCACTGCTACTGTTTCGGAGGTATATGCTACCGGTATGTCGGGTTCATCCCCAGGCACGTGAGACATGGGGCTGACTTGTTCCTGTGACGCTAAGGTCTGGTCGACGTGGCGTCTCACAATGTTCTCCCCGACATCCACTGTGTACATTAAGGGCCCCTGCCATGTGCATATCGTTCCGGGTTGCCATTTCTCAGTTCGGTAGTCACGGGCCAAGACTGGTTGGCCTACATTGAAGCTCCTTGTCGGCTTCTCATTGATGTGCTGGAATTGTTTATCCTCAACATTCCTTCGCACATTTGGCCTGAGCAAATCCAGACGAGATCTCAACCTTCGGTTAAAGAACATCATGACCGGGGTCTGGTTGGTAACTGCATGTGTCGCATTTCTGTAGGCTAACAGGAAATTGTCCACCTTATGCTGTAATGGAATTTCATCATCGCATATGGCCTTTATCGCCTTTTTAAAGGTTTGTACGATCCTCTCAGCCATTCGATTTGTGGCTGGATGATACGGGGCGGATGTGTAATGCCTTACCCCATTCCTTTTCATAAATTTCCGAAACTCTTCGGACACAAACTGTGGTCCATTATCAGAGCAAATCTGCTCTGGCAAGCCATTCCTGGCAAATATGGTCCGTCGGACTGCAATCGTTTTCCCTGTAGTGGTTGAGGACATTTTTATCATCTCAGGCCATTTCGAGTGAGCATCCACTGCAATTAAGAACATTGAATCCATGAATGGACCAGCAAAATGAATATGCACCCGTTGCCATGGAGAGGAGGGCCGATCCCATGGGTGTAGAGGGGCATGTGGTGGTGCATTTTGGACATTCTGGCATCCTGAGCAGCTCTTGTTTAGGTCCTCGATTTGTTGATCAATCCCCGGCCGCCATAAGCCCTAGTGAGGCATTTCATTTTCACCCATCCCAGGTGACCTTCGTGAAGCTCATTTAGCACTCTCTCCCTTAACTTGGGTGGAATTACCACTCGGGATCCACATATCACTGTCCCCTGGCATACTGACAGCTGTGCTCTTCTGGATGAGAATGCTGGCTACAGTGAGTCGCCATGTGTTGGCCATCCCCTCACCGTCAAATCATGTACCCGAGACAGTGTCGGATCATTGCGTGTCTCCTTCTCTATATCCGTGTTAGTTACTGGCAATCGTTCAATTATTGACGAATAAAATATCTCGATAGGGTCCACTGCTGGTGCTTCCTCCACAGTAGGCAGTGGCAGCCGTGATAGCCCATCAGCCTTTCCATGCTGTATCGTGCCTTTATATTCTATTTCATATTGGTGCGCCCCTAGAAAAAGGAACATCTTTGTAACCATTGTGCAGTCATCGCCGAAACGCCCTTCTTTGGATTAAGGATGGAGGCAAGTGGTTGGTGGTCAGTCAGCAAGGTGAACTTCTGCCCGTGCAGATAGTGGTTGAATTTTCCCTCTCCCCACATCAGGCTGAGGGCCTCCCTGTCAATCTGGGCATAGTTGCGCTCAGCTGAGGTTAGTGACCGAGACGCAAAGGCTACTGGGCTCTCCAACCCGTCCTGGAATTTGTGTGACAGCACCGCTCCAATACCATAGGTTGATGCATCACACGCCAAACGAATTGGTAGCGCTGGGTTGAAATGGGCCAAAACCTCTTTTGATGGGATCAATTCTTTGAACATCTGGAAAGAACGTTTACATTCGTCATTCCACTTCCATGGTAACCCTGTTTGCAGTAGGTTGTTCAGTGGGTGTAATAATGTAGACAAATTTGGTAAGAACTTATGGTAGTAGTTCACCAGCCCGAGGAACGACCTCAGTTGTGACACATTTTCCGGTGCTGGAGCCTTGACGACTGCCTCAATCTTTTCAGGGGACTTATGTAACCCCTCTTCATCAATAATGTGGCCACAATACGAGATCTGCTTCTCGAAAAACTCGCACTTGTGGCGATTAGCTCGTAGCCCATATTCCTTTAATCTAGTGAGCACCTTCTCCAGGTTGACGAGATGATCACTGTCATTTTCGCCCGTGACCAGGATGTCGTCCAAATAACACTGGGTCACTGGAACCCCTTGCAGGACGTGATCCATCGCCCTTTGCCAAATAGCCAGAGCCGATGCTACCCCGAACACCAGCTTGTTGTATTGGTAGAGACCTTTATGAGTGTTGATCATGAGGTATTATTTCGAGGCTTCTTCTACCTTCATTTGCAAGTACGCCTGGGCTAGAACAATTTTGGTGAAGCGTTTACCTCCAGATAGCGAGGCGAAAATATCCTCAATCCGTGGAAGCAGATATTGTACCGTGTGAAGGACTGGGTTCACTGTCACCTTTAAATCCCCACGGATGCGGACATTCTTTGGTTCCCCAGGCGTATTACTCAACGACCTCTTCATAACAGGAACGATGGGTGTAGCCCACTCGCTCCAGTCTACTTTGGACAGTACTCCTGAACGTTCCAACCCTTCCAGCTCTGCTTCGATGGCTGGTCGGATCGCATAAGGCACTGTTCTGGCCTTAAGAAACTTTGGGCTTGCATTTTCCTCTATTTTAATCGTTGCTGTTTTGCCTTTTAGTGTTCCGAGTCCCTCCTGGAACACTTCTTGTGAGTCAGTTAGCATTTTTGACAGTCGTCCAGGTGTGACGTCATCATCCTTTTTGGCATCAACCTGCAGTGCCTGTATGGAATGCCAGTCTAATTGTATCTTCCGGATGCATTCACGTCCTAATAGTGGCGGTCCTCCATCTGGCAATACGTATAGGTCCATTTCAGCTATTTCCTGGCCTTTGTACATCACTTTCACCCTAATTTTTCCTTTGCGGTAGGCGTTTTGCCCAGTGTACGTCTTCAAGACAATCTCTGTTGCTTACAAGGGTATATGTGAAAATAGCTGCTTGTAGTCCCTTTGATTTATGACTGTTAGGGCTGATCCTCTGTCCAATTCCATTTTCACTTGGTCTCCGTCTATCTTGAGTGTGACCCAGATAGTCTGGTGATCCTCCATTTTGTTTACCTTATGTAGTTTCAGACAACCCAGCTCCTTGCTTCCGGAGTCTGTATCACTTTCCTGTTTGTCTGAACTACTGTCCATCACCTTATGTACATTTTTGTCCGTCTCCTGTGGAGATTTCTTGCTGTTGGTTTTCTTCCCTGACCTGCAGACTCTTGCTATATGTCCTGCTTTTCCACACTGTCTGCACACTTGGTCCATGAACCAACAATCCTTCTGGTCGTGTGTTGTTCTGCCGCAGCGATAACACTTCCCTGCTCCATATGACATTTCACTGGTGCCATATTCTTGCGGTCTCCATTGTATCTCTGCAGCGCCCCTTGTGGCTGCTTCGTAAACTACTGCCATGCTGAAAGCCTTGTCCAGCGTAAGATCCTTTTCTGATAGAAGCCGTTTCTGGGTTCCTTCGCTTTGAAGCCCACACACAAACTTGTCCCTTATCGTATCTGCTAATCCCACTCCAAACTGACAGTGTTTCGATAGCTTGCGCAGTTCCGTTAAGTACTCAGCATTCCTTTCGTCTTTATGCTGGTTCCTTTTGTGGAACTTAAATCTTTCTGCTATCAGCAGTGGTGTGGGGTTTAAGTGTGTTGTATCCATGTGATAATGGAGACATGGAATGCAGGAGTTGGTTTAACAGGTGTTTTCTGAACAAAGTCTGGAGGTGAACTAAAAGATAAAAGACGCTATACAGGCTTATATACCCGAGTGGTCACTACAGGTATTACAGTACACAGGGGCTCTTAAAGGTACATACACTACAATTCCTACCCTTTTAGATAATTAGTATATAACATTTTAAGTAATCATTAATTAACATGTTTACAAGAACAATAATCTACACATTTGCTGCAGTTAATCAATTATAAGTCAGTCTCTCTGGAGGCTTCCTGACTCCATCCGGATAACGCCTCGGTGGTGTAGTAGTTTTCGGTGGTGTAGTAGGTTCTTTTGGCAAGGTTTGTTCCGGCTTGAATTCCAGTTTCGGGTTCATCTAGTTCCAGTATCACCGGATCGGAGGTAGATACTATGGGTATCTCTGCTTCATCATTAGGCGTATAGAGTTGTGGTGTAGGTTGTCCCTTTTCAGATGACTCTATGATCTGGTCAGCATGGTGCCTTATTATGCTTTCACCAATGTCCACGGTATACATCAGCGGTCCTAGTCGTGTGCAAATAGTTCCAGGCTGCCATTTCTCGGTACGGTAGTGCCGGGCCAAAACTTGTTGACCTATCTGGAAGGTTCTAGTTGGCCTTTCTTTCATGCCTTGAAATTGCTGGTTCTCTACATCCCTTCTGATGTTTGGCTTGATCAAATCCAGCCGGTATCTTAGCCTTCTATTGAAAAACATCATGGCGGGAGTTTGGTTTGTAACCGCATGTGTTGCATTCCTGTACGCAAAGAAGAAGTTATCTACCTTATGTTGCAGATTTTTGTCTTCATTACCCATGGCCTTTATGGCCTTCTTGAAGGTCAGGACAAACCTTTCAGCTAATCCATTGGTGGCGGGATGGTATGGGGCGGATGTGTAGTGCTTAACCCCATTGTTTTTTAAGAACTTCCTGAATTCTTCGGACACAAATTGCGGTCCATTATCAGAACAGATCTGTTCAGGCAGCCCATTCCTGGCAAATATGGTCCTTAATACTGTGATGGTTTTTTCCGTGGTGGTGGAGGACATCTTTATTACCTCCGGCCACTTGGAGTGTGCATCAACCGCGATTAAGAACATTGAGTCCATAAATGCACCAGCAAAGTCGATATGTACCCTTTGACATGGAGATGAGAGCCACTCCCATGGATGTAGAGGGGCTTGTGGTGGGGCGTTTTGGACCTTCTGGCATCCTAGACAGCTCTTGGTCATTTCTTCGATGTCTCCATCGATACCTGGCCACCACACAAACGCTCTGGCTAGGTTCTTCATTTTCACTCCACCCAGATGCCCCCCGTGAAGCTCCTTTAGCACTTTATCCTGGAGTTTGGGTGGAATCACCACTCTGGATCCACACATCAAGGTTCCTCGGCACACTGACAGCTGTTCTCTTCTTTGCGAGAATGCTGGCAACAGTGGTTCACCATGTGCAGGCCATCCCTTCACCGTTAAATCGTAGACTCGTGAGAGAGTCGGGTCATTTCTCGTTTCCTTTTCAATGGTAGAATTTGTTACTGGTAGACATTCTACTATGGTTGAGTGGAACATCTCCACTGGGTCCACTGTAGGTGCCTCTTCTACCGTTGGCAACGATAGGCGCGATAAACCGTCAGCATTCCCATGCTGTTTTGATCCTTTGTATTCTATGTCATATTGGTGTGCCCCGAGGGAAAGGGACCATCTCTGTAGCCTTTGCGCTGTCATAATGGGAACGCCCTTTTTAGGGTTGAATATGGAGATGAGGGGTTGATGGTCAGTCAACAAGGTAAATTTTTGTCCGTGTAGGTAATGGTTGAATTTCGTCACTCCCCACACCAGGCTAAGTGCTTCCCTGTCGATCTGGGCATAGTTACGCTCAGCTGAGTTCAATGAGCGTGACGTAAAACCTATCAGCCGCTCCGAGCCATTAGGGAATCTATGCAATAATACCGCTCCTACGCCATAAGGGGATGCATCGCACGCCAGTCTGATTGGCAGTGATGTGTTGTAATGAGCCAACACTTCCTTGGACGTGATCAAGCCTTTGCATTTATGGAAGGCACGTTTACAGTCTTTGCTCCATTTCCAAATTACTCCCGTTTGTAGCAGTGCGTTAAGAGGGTGCAGAACAGTTGACAAGTTCGGTAAAAATTTATGATAGTAAATTATCAATCCCAGGAACGACCTCAATTGTGAGACATTTTCAGGTGCTGGGGTTTTATGACCGCTTCAATTTTTTCAGGTGACTTATGCAACACTTCTTCGTTAATTATATGGCCACAATATGATACTTGTTTCTGGAAAAATTCGCATTGGGGCGATTTGCTCATAGGCCCCGTTCTCTCAGCCTAGTGAGCACCTGCTCCAAATTGGCAAGGTGCTCGTTGTCGTTTTCTCCTGTTACAAGGATGTCGTCTAGGTAGCATTGAGTCCCCGGAATCCCTTGCAGGACTTGCTCCATAGCTCTTTGCCAGATAGCTGGAGCTGATCCTACTCCGAAAACCAGTCGATTGTACTGGTGTGTGTTTATCGTGAGATACTTTTTAGAGGCCTCTCAACCTCCATCTGTAGATATGCCTGTGCCAAGACAATTTTGGTGAAACATTTCCCTCCGGATAGTGAGGTGAAAATGTCTTCTATCCTTGGAAGAGGATAATGTATCGTGTGAAGGACCGGGTTTACAGTCACCTTGAAGTCCCCACAGATGCGAATTTTTCTCTGTTCTACAGATTTATCATTATTCAATGTTTTCTTCATGACCGGGACGATGGGTGTTGCCCACTCGCTCCAATCTACCTTGGATAACACGCCTGCTTTTTTCAAATTCTCCAGCTCTGTCTCGACTGCAGGACGAATTCCGTATGGCACTGGCCTTGCATTAAAAAACTTGGGAATTGCCGCATCTTCCAATTTTATTGAGGTGGTGACGCCTTTCAAGGTTCCTCGTTCCTGTTGAACGATTTCTTTGGCGTTAGCCAAGATGTCTTTTAATCGTTCAGGTATGACGTCATATTCATTTTTTTTTCTTACTGGTCACCGTCAGTGCCTGAACATCATATTCTCATGTGGCTATTTGCACCTGTAGCTCACCAACCTTGTTTACAATGCTTCGTGCATTCACATGCATACACTGTAAACCTATCGTAGACCATCCTGTGTTCTCTCTTAGTCTGACCCCACCTAATAACTTACTATTTCTTACTTTAGTGCTATCCGTCTCTCCCAATCTAATGTGCTCTTTGTTTCTCCTTTCTAATGCTACATACTGGTGCCTATCCCCATGGCAGCTTAGGTTTAACCCTCCCCAACAGCATTGGGAAACCACCCCGTGAGGATATTGGTACCACCTCTGTTGAGGTGCATTCTGTCCGCACAAGTCCCACTTCCCCCAGAACCGGCCCCAATGCTCCAGGAATCTGAAGCCCTCCCTCCTGAACCATCTCTCCAGCCACGCATTCCTATGCCCTGTCCTGCTATTTCTGTACTCACTCGCGCGTGGCACCGGGAGTAACCCAGAGATTAATCCCTTGGAGGACCTGCTTTTTAATCTCTTTCCTAGCTCCCTGTAATCTGCCTGCAGGACCTCATCTCTCTTTCTACCAATGTCGTAGGTACCAATATGGAACACGACCTCTGTCTGTTCACCCTGCCCCCTCTGAATGTTCTGCAGCCGTTCCATGACATCCTTAACCCTGGCACCAGGGAGGCAACATACCATACTGGTTTCATGACTGTGGCTGGAGAAACTCCTGTCTGCAACCCTAACTATCGAATCCCCTACCACTATTGCTTTCCCTATCTTCTTCCTCCCCACTGTACAGCTGAGCCACCCGTGGTGCTGTGGACTTGACTCTGGCTGTACTTCCCAGAGGAAGCATTGCTCTCACCTGTACACAGAACAGAATACTGGTTGCAGAGCGAGATGCACTCAGGGGACTCCTGCACTTCCTGCCTGCTCCTCCTGCTCTTCAGTCTGGCAGTCTCCCATTCCCTCTCTGCCTGCACTCTTCTTAGCTGTGGGGTGACCACCCTTGAAACGTGCAATCCAAGTAGCTCTCAGCCTCGCGGATACACCGCAGTGACGCCAGCCGCTGCTCAAGCTCCGATACCCGGAGCTCGAGCTCCTCCAGCTTATGTCATCTCCTGCACACGTGGTTGTCCAGAACATGTGAAGCATCCTGGAGTTCCCACATGGCACAAGATGTGCATTCCACTGGTCCGAGCTGCCCTGCCATGCCTTTATTTATTCGACTATTAACTAACTTTGGAGAAATTTATGACTGAGATGTATCTAATTCAAGTTAATAATATAATATATTAAGAGTAACTAATTTAATATTGTATTAAATGTTACTAATTTAATATAGTATTAACAGTTACTAATCTTCAAGCTCCTACTTTATCCCTAACCAGCTATTTAACCCCGCCAGTAACTTGTAGAGAAAAAATGCGTGACCTTTACCAACCAATCAGTTACCAGCTACCCTGTGAGTAACTCCATGTGTTTCCTTTGAATCGCCGCATAGCTCCCTTTATGCCGCTGCCGCTGCCTCCACTCCCGCTCAGGTCAGCGCTCTCAATGTGTCCGTGGAACGCATGGTTGGGAGGGGGTGGGGGGGATTCCGACCAGGAGAATTTCGGACTGTGAGTCGGCCTGCAAGTTGAATTCAATAGGAAATGAAATGAGACAACGGGCTCAAGACATTCTCACTCCCCTTTGAATCTGTTAGGTTCAGTCCTGACACCGGATTGAGGCCACAATTAACTGTTAACTGTAAGGTCCGGACCAAGCCAGAGTACATCACATGAACAGTGCAATTATAGCTGAATAAACACAAAAAGGGGCAACTTGGATGTTTTTATTATCTGTTAGTTCTTGAGACTCAAAAAACAAAGTGTTCTCTTTCTTCTATCCAAAATACTTTTGCGGTGGGTCATTGAACATTGAAACCAGAAAGTTGCGACGAACTATTCCACCTGCCCAAGTTTGTAAGTTTTGCCCTGAACAGTTGAAACTGTGGTCCAGTGGAGCAACGAGTAATAATTTTACACCTCTTCTACAAAATGTTATTCTTTTATCTGTGCAATTACTTGTTCTGAGCCATTTAATGGATTCTCATTAGTGCAGGTCAGAAATTAATACCGCGACAATCAGAATGCTTCGTAACAAACAAGGCACTGAAAGGCTGGAAGGGAGACCGCACCGATGGCAGGAGAGCTGCTTGGCGGTGACATGGTTGTGTTTGCAGTGTGCGGGACCAGACAGTTTCTGTGTATCCACAATGAATGTCCCATTCTTTAATTGGGAAATATAAAAGTGATAATGGGCAATTGCTACTCGGGTCACAGCAATCTGAAACTTGAACTGGCTGACACCCTGGTTTCGGGGATTTTGCAGCACTTGATCTGGCAATCTTCGTGGCGCAATTAGTTTACGCGTTTGGCTGTTAAGCGAAAGATTTTTAGTGCGAGCTCACCCAGGAACGATGGTTGTAACTATTTATTCCACTTTATGATTCTTTGCCGCACAGTTCCAGGTTGTCAATGTGGGCTTTGGCTGCAGGAAAACATTCTGCACACATTGCCAGCTGTGCTGTTATCCAGTGAGTTCCCACCCAAATACCTTTATGAGCATTCATTTCAAATAAAATGATAAAAACATGTCGATGGATCATGTTCCTCTATCCAACCCATTTGAAATATATTATGTTATTGGGTTCAAAGAAACTGATGGAAATTGATTCTGTATCTCCTTATATGGAACTGGAACACGCCATCGCACCAAGTGAGGATACATTTAACGTGTGGCAATTGTACTACTGGTATTAGGGAAACAATTCAGAACTCGCTGGATCATTTTAATGATGTTTAACCCGCATCTAATAACTTTTCGTTTGTAGTTGTAAAATGTTGGGGTTCGACAGCATGCGTCGGAATTGCCTGCACCTGAAATGCGATTTAAATGCAGAAGGCCATCGTGACTCAACGAAAGCAAAATAAAATTATTCGCCCAACGTGTGGCTCAAACCCACGACCCTGAGAATAAGAATCTAATGCTCTGCCAACTGAGCTTGTCAGGTTGTTTTGACATTGCATGCTTTTCACTCCGCCCCAGGGGTTAAACTTTTGTAACAAACTACGAACCACATTCTCCTGAATTCCAAGGTGTGTCAGGAAGTCAACCATCAAACCATTCATTAACCACAGGAGTTCAGGCAATGTTCTGACAGCAAAGCGCTTTGTCCTTGTCACAGAAACATAGAAGATAGGAGCAGGAGTAGGCCATTCGGCCCCTCGAGCCTGCTCCGCCATTCAATGCGATCACGGCTGATCATTCAGATTCAGTACCCTGTCCCTGCTTTCTCCCCATATCCTTTGATCCCTTTAGCCTTAAGAAATATATCTAACTCCTTCTTGAATATATTTAATGAATTGGCCTCAACTGTCTTCTGTGGTAGAGAATTCCATAGGTTCACCACTCTCTGGGTGAAGAAATTCCTCATCTCAGTCCTAAATAGCTTAACCCTTATCCTTAGACTGTGACCCCTGGTTCTGGACTCCCCGCCATTGGGAACAGCCTTCCTGCATCTAGTCTGTCTAGTCCTGTTAGCATTTTATAAGTTTCAATGAGATCCCCTCTCATTCCTCTAAGCTCTAGCGAATATAAGCCTAATCGACCCAATCTCTCTACATATGTTATTCCTGCCATCCCAGGTATCAGTCTGGTGAATCTTTGCTGCACTCCCTCCATGGCAAGAGCATCCTTCCTCAGATAAGGTGACCAAAATTGCACACAGTACTTAAGGTGTGTTCTCACCAAGGCCCTGTACAACTGCAGCAAGACATCCTTGCTCCTGTACTCGAATCCTCTCGCTATGAAGGCCAACATACCATTTGCCTTCTTAACTGCTTGCTGCACCTGCATGCTTACCTTCACCGACTGGTGCACAAGAACACCCAGGTACCATTGCACTTCCCCTTTTCCCAATCTATTGCCATTCAGATAATAATCTGCCTTCCTGTTTTTGCCACCAAAGTGGATAACCTCGCATTTATCCACATTATTCTGCATCTGCCATGCATCTTCCCAATCGCCCAACCTGTCCAAATCGTACTGGAGTTTCTCCGCATCTGCCTCAAAGCACACACGTCCACCCAGCTTTGTGTCATCTGCAAACTTGAAGATATTATATCTAGTTCCCTCGTCTAGATCATTGATATATATTGTGAATAACTGGGGTCCTAGCACCGATCCCTGCGGTACACCACTAGTCACTGCCTTCCACTCGGAAAAAGATGCATTTATTCCAACTCTTTGTTTCCTGTCTGCCAACCAGTTTTCTACCAAGTCAGTACCTTACCCCCAATCCCATGTGCTTTAACTTTGCACGCTAGTCTCTTATGCGGGACTCTAGCGAAACCCTTCTAAAATTCCAAATGCACCACATCCACTGCTTCTCTCTTATCTATTCTACCAGTTACATCCTCAAAAAATTCCAGTAGATTAGTCAAGCATGATTTACCTTTTGTAAATCCATGTTGACTTTGTCCGATCCTGTCACTCTTTTCCAAGTGCTCTGCTATTCCACCTTTTATAATGGCCTCTAGCATTTTCCCCACTACTGATGTCAGGCTTGCTGGTCTATAATTCCCCATTTTTTCTCTACCACCATTTTTAAATAGTGGGGTTACATTAGCTGCCCTCCAATCCATGGGAACCGTTCCAGACTCTATAGAATTTTGGAAGCTGACCAGCAATGCATCTACTACTTCTAGGGCCGCTTCCTTAAGAACCCTAGCATGTAGATTATCAGGCCCTGGGGATTTTTCGGCCTGCAATCCCGTCAATTTCCCTAACACCATTTCCCTACAAACACTGATTTCATTCAGTTCATCCCTCTCATTAGACCCCATGTTCCCTGAAATCTCTGGAAGGTTATTTGTCTCTTCCTTTGTGAAGACAGAACCAAGGTATGTGTTTTAATTGGTTTCCCATTTCTTTGTTCCCCATTATAAATTGTCCTGATTCTGACTGCAAGGGTCCTACGCTTGACTTCACCAATCAGTTTCTCTTCACATATCTACAGAAGCTTTTACAGACAGTTTTATGTTCCCCGCAAGCTTACTCTCATAATGTATTTTCCCCCTCTTAATTAATCCCTTTGTCCTCCTTTGCTGAATCCTAAACTTTTCCCAATCCTAAGTTTTGCTGTTTTTTCTGGCCAATTTATGTGTCCCCTACTTGGATCTTATGCTATCTCTAATTTCCCTTGTGAGCCACGGTTGAGTCACCTTTTTTGTTTTATTTTTGTGCCAAACAGGGATGAACACATTCTGTAGTTCATCCATGCGATCTTTATATGTTTGTCATTGCCTATCCACTCTCAACCCTTTAAGTAAAGTTCCACAATCTAGCCTAGCCAACTCGCGCCTCATACCATCGTAGTTTCCTTTTTTAAATTCAAGTACCTAGCCTCTGATTCAACTACTTCACTCTCCATTTTAACGAAGAATTCCATCATATTATGATCGTTCCTCCCCAAGGGGCCTCGCACAACAAGATTTCTAATTAATCCTTTCTCATTACGTAATACCCAATCCAAGATGGCCTGATCTCTAGTTGGTTCTCGACATATTCGTCGAGGAAACCACCCCATATACCTGCTCGGAATTCCTCTTCCACAGTATTGTTACTAATTTGGTTAGACCAATCTATATGTAAATTAAAGTCACCCATGATAACTGCTGTGCCCTTATTGCATGCATCTCTAATTTCCCATCTAATGTCATCCCCAACCTCAGCATTACTGTTTGGGGGTTTGTATACAACTGCCACTAACGTTTTCTGCCCCTTGGTATTTCTCAGCTCTACCCATACAGATTCCAAATCATCAGAGCTAATATCCTTCCTTACTATTGTATTAATCTCCTCTTTAACCAGCAATGCTACCCAACCACCTTTTCCTTTTGGCCTGCCCTTCCTGAATATTGAATACCCCTGGATGTTGAATTACCAGCCTTACCACCCTGGAGCCATGTCTCCGTAATCCCAATTATATGATATCCGTTTACATCTATTTGCGCAGCTAATTCATCCATCTTATTATGAATGCTCCTCGCATTAAGACACAAAGCCTTCAGGCTTGTTTTTTTAACACTCTTAGACCTTTTAGAATTATTGGTTACTGCGGCCATGTTTGATTTACATCCTTGATTTCTCTGACTTCCACTTTTGCTTCTCTCCTTCCTGTCTTTTGCTTCTGTCCTTGCTTCCCTTTCCTCTGTCTCTCTGCACAGGTTCCCAACACCCTGCCATTTTAGTTTAAACCCTCCCCAACAGCACTAGCAAACACTCCCCCTAGGACATCTGTCCCGGTCCTGCCCAGGTGCAAACCGTCCTGTTTGTACTGGTCCCACCTCCCCCAGAACTGGTTCTAATGTCCCAGGAATTTGAGTCCCTCCCCCTTTCACCATTCTTCAAGCCATGTATTCAGCTGAAATATCCTTCTACTTCTACTCTGACTAACACGTGGCACTGGTAGCAATCCTGAGATTAATACCTTTGAGATCCTAGTTTTTAATTTACCTCCTAACTCCCTATATCAGCTTTTCGGACCACATCCTGTTTTTTTACCTATAGTGTTGGTACCTATATACACCACGACAACTGGCTGTTCATCCTCCCCCTCCAGAATGCCCTGCAGCCACTCCGAGACATCCTTGACCCTTGCACCAGGGAGGCAACATATCATCCTGGAGTGTCATTTGCGGCCGCAGAAACGCCTATCTAGTCCCCTTACAATAGAATCCCCTATCACTATAGCTCTGCTGCTCTTTTTCCTCCCGTCCTGTGCAGCAGAACCACCCATGGGGCCAGGAAGTTAGTTGCTGCTGCCTTCCCCCGATAAGCCATCCTCCCAAACAATATCCAAAGTGGTATATTTGTTAGAGAGGGCGATGGCCACAGGGGACACCTGCACTACCTGCCTGCACCTACTACTCTGCCTGGCGGTCACCCATTCCCTTTCTGCCTGGCAGCCTTTACCTGCGGTGTGGCCAACTGATTAAATGTGATATCCACGATGTCCTCTGCATCGCGAATGCTCCAGTATGTATCCATTCGCAGCTCCAGCGCTGCAATGCGGTCTGCCAGTAGCTGCAGCTGGATACACTTCCTGCACACATGGCTGTCAGGGACACAGGAAGTGTCCCTGATTTCCCACATAGTGCAGGAGGAGCATGCCACGGGGCCGCGCTTTGCTGCCATGACTTACCCTTTAGTTAATTTAAATTAAAGCCATACCACCAATTATACTACAATTAAATTATACACTCAAGGGCCCTGGTTTCCTAGCACTCCCCACTACACAACAGAGACCTTAGTAACTATAACAACAAAATTAAGACCTTCTAAACTTTATAAACTATGAACCTTAACTGTCAAACTATAGAGTAGTATAATGCTCCCCCAATCAGCTGCTTCCTCCTACCCGCATCACATTTTGAATTGTGACATGGCTCTGGAACACCGCCGCCGGTCTGTGAGATTGGTAAGCCTCTGTAAAAAAGCCCGCAAAAGTGAATTTAAATACTCACTGAACCTCCGCTCTCACCGATCCCGACAATTGCATGTCAAAAAAGGCCGCTAAAGTGAGTTTAAATACTCACTGAAGCTCCGCTCTCACTGCTCCCGACAATGGCCTGTGAAAAAGCCCATGAAAGTGAGTTTGAACACTCAATGAGCCTTTGCTCTCACCGCTCCCAACAATGGCCCAAAGCCAGTGAAGGACAAAACATTAATTAAGTCTCAAAGTAAGATATAGGGTTTGCAATACCAAACATAACTTAATCGCTGAAGTTTCAGACCAGACTAGATAATGAGCTATGTGAAATTCAAAATACATCTGTCATAATTCGAGGGAAGTTTGTTTATGTAAAGTTTCCCAAAAAAGCTCATAACAGAAAAAAGCAGAAAAACATAGACAGTACTGTTGAAGGTCAGAATGGTGAGATATCCCAAACAGCTGCAAGTTGCCATGTATTCTGAGGGGAGAACACGGTATAAATAAACAGTTATTGAACACTGGGGGCAGCACATAAGCAGAGAAAGAGAAACTTCAGTGAACAGAACACTGCAAGACTGAGAAAAGAGACCACACTGCAGTCACCCGGTGGGCACGTTACTGCGGCTTCAAGGAACAGATTGTGACTGTCATCTTGTTAAGTATTACTTCTTTGTACTGGATGTAAAGTGCTTAATAAATCTGTGTACTTATACACATTATACCTGTACCAGGAGTGGCTGTTATAGTCATGGACAATTAAAATATACATTACGGATTTTCTAAACATCACAAAACTTACAATTGGGACTTTGTACATCTTTGCAAATCTTATAGAGCAGAAAAGCCAATTTTCCCATTTTCCTGTCTTGCTGAACTTCCCACCCAGCACATGCTCTGGGGACTAAGCTCCCAACGTCCTTCACCTCTCGCTCACCCAGTTTACCACTGACCCCTGCCACTCTGCCAGCAGATCAATGGTCACAGCCAGTGCCCGTATTTCCCTCCAGTTCACTCATGCATCACGCCCCCTCTGTCCAAGAAATTATCGGGGACGACTGCTGTGATACCCTGGCTTTGACAGGAACTTGGCTGGCGGGTGCAGACACATAGTGCTCTTCTCTACCTGGCTATAACTTCCTGCTCCATCCAACCAGTCATGGCTGTGGTGTGGCTCAAATCACCAAAACGCATCTTGGCCTCGCTCTATACTCTCTGTCACCTTCTCCTCCTTGGAACATGTCACCTTGACCCACCCTACTCTCCTCATCAATAATGTCATCATTCTATATCACCCACTCAAGACCCACAAGTTTATCACAGAAATATCCTTAATCTTTTCCTCCCTCAGGCTCTGCACTGAGACACACATCACCTTTGCTGATTTCAACGTCCATCTCAGATCTCTTTTTCCTCTCTCCCCTGAATTCAGATTGCCTTCATACTTCCCGAAACTTCTCCCTTTATATTAAACCGACTACCATTGCTCACAACGTTCCCTCCAATCTTGACATTTTCAATGGCCTCTCTACACCCATGGGCTCTGTCACAGACAAAGCCATCTCTGACCACTTCTTCACAACTCATAGCCCCTTACCCCCTCTCAAACTCACGTCCTTCTGCAACTCTGGCTGGGAAGAGAATGATACCAAGTTACTTACAGCTGCACGTTCTAAGTCTCAACAGCTCATCCTTTGGCCCACCATTCATCAAGAAGTATGTGCATTCATCGCTCTGTTCAACCACTCCATTGCCCTTACCCTTCCGAAGCTAAAATCATCACTCCACCTAAAGAAGGAATATCACGATCCTTCTATCCTTGCTAATAAACGCCCCATCTAGAACCTCTCTTTCCTCTCAAAGGTCCTTGAACGCGATATTACCTCTCAAATCTGTACCCATCTTTATGTCACTCCATGGCATCCTCTGTGATTGGCGGGTGAATTAGCATGCCTTCTTCTCTCATAGACCTCTTCAGGTTTGACATGGTTGACCACAACATACTCCTCCAATGCCTCTCTCTCCTGTTGTCCAGCTCAGTGCGACAGCTCTGGCCTGCTTCTACTCTCCCCTATCTGAATGTAGAGACATCATCCAAAAGTATGATGTCTGTTTGCACGGATAGCACCCACTTCTATCTCTCCAGCACAACTCCCGAATTGCCTCTGTGTTGTCACGCTGCTTGTTCGATTTCCAGCCTTGAATGAGTCAAAATCTCCTCCAGTTAAACATTGGAATTCGGAAGTTATATTCTTCACCACAAACTCAGTCGTTTCTCCATAGATTCCAAGCCGCTCCCTGGCCACTGTCTCGCACTGAACTAGAATAGGTGCAACCTCGGTGCCCAATTCAAACCCAGCTTTGGCGTCCAGCCCCATTTCATCCCCATCACAAAGACTTCCAGCTCCACAATATCACCAGTCTCTGCCCCGGCTCAATTTATCTGCCAGTGGAAACGGTATCCATGCTTTTGCAAACTCTTTACCCGACTATTCCATGGAACAAGTACATTTATTGATTTTTTATATAATCATGGATCGAGAATTCACTCTAATCACAGTTAAATCTGTAAAACATGTTTTTTAAAGAGTTAGATGTAGTAAATTGTAATCCATACAGTCTGTCTATTTTGTAAATGAAAGACTAGTTAACCATATTTTAAGTACATAGTTAACATTCAGATTTTGACCCGCAATTATTTTCGGCGCCACCAAGATCCTGACAGTGGAAATTAAAATAACCTGAAATGAGCTGAATTTGGTTCTATGCCGTAAAATAGTGTTTTTTTGTATTTCTTGTTACTTCAATCAATTACAACAATTTGCCAATTGCGTTCCTTGGAACAGGATGTTAATAATTGCAGCTTCAGTAATTGGCACTTGTGTAAAGTGAACTGATGATGTGCGGGATTGCTTTGGGTAGGGCAATTGTTCTCTCGCTGTAGATTGTATGGTGTCTTCACAATAAATCACCAATAAATAAAATGCTAATATGTGAATTGCAGTTGATATTTAAACACTTTTATGCTATTATTTTTACATTGTCTGGGTAATCTGATTTCATGAGTTGATGGATAGAGTATAAATCAAAAAACTATAGTTATAGCAATTTCATTACAGCCGGACGACCATTTAGCCAATTAGGCCCGGCTACGTCAGAGACATCAGCCTCAAAATTCGGCAGCACCCAAAAATGAGCGTGTAGATCACGATGCAACAGCTGAACGCTGCTGAGCGCTGAATGCTCTACAGGGGGGCAATTTCGTGCGAGGCTAGCGGCAATTGAAGCTAGCCTTCATTTCGTAAAGGCAGTCTGCATCTCTTAAAGCAGAGTGCCTTTTTCCCCGCAACAGGTGATAGAATTGGCTGGGAAGGGAGTGACCAAGACAAGTGATGGGACAACAGGGGAAAAAGCGTGAACCAAGATTCTCTGATACAGCACTTTGGGCCTTGGCCCAGGAGGCTAACTCTAGGAGAGAGGTCCACTTTCCACAGGATGTATGAGGCCTCCAGCTAACATACCAGAGTGCAGAGTGAACTGATAGTCACTGTGGTAAATATCAATAGTGCATCCCAGAGGAACTGGAAGCAGTACAGGAAGAACTTTAATGTCCTCACAGGAGTAGTCAAGGTCAGTGATTTCATATTCGAATAGCCCTCCATCTACAGCAGTAGGGTTACACACTGCTCAATGCACCACACCCCCATCAAGCACCTACCAATAATCTTTGCCAAGCACGACTCACACCTCATATTCATAGCTTCAAGTCACATGCACACATTTACCACTGCTCTAAGCCTCACACCCACATCTCACAGCTTGAACGCACTGCCAGCTATTCTATTATGACAGCCACATCACTGAAACACATTACATCACCCTAACTGGCACACTTCCCTTTCACTTGAAGGAAAAGTTTGCCCATAACTGGTGCCAGCAGAAATTATCCGGCAGCGGTCAGGCTCGCCTGCATGACCTCATCTCCATGGAGGAGACGGTGCTGGCTATCTTGGCAGGGACATGGCTGAGGCCGTGGCCAGGGACGGGGCTGAAAGAATAGCAGATGCTGATATCGTTATAAGTTATCCTCGTTCTAACATCCCACTTCACCCTCATCCCACAATCTCTTCTGATTTACAAGCTGCACGTGGTGTGATCATGCACCTCTTGCTTTCCCCCTGCCCTTAGCATAATCCTACTCTTGTGCCTTTCTCATTTCAGACTCCCAAGAAGCTCAGCCTACCCAGCCAGTGCTGGAACAAGAAGAAGGAGAGGGCAGTGAAAAAGAAGTAGAAACACCATCATTCAATTCCACACTCCCAGCCAACAGCTCCTATACTGACACTCTGCCTACTTTAGAGGACAGGTTAGGCACGGGATCTGCATGTGGTGAGACACTGGCAGGAGCGGGCTGAAGCCACAGCAGGGGAAAGGGTAGTGCAGGTGCCAGCTCTCCAGAGGGCTCTGCTGCACAGGACTCAGATGAGGACTCCAATGGTGCTGTTTACAGAAGTAGGATGATGGGTATGCACAATTAAATGTTTGTTGCAGTTGCAGGCCTGACAGAAAGTCTGAATGCAAATCAAGGAGCGTGGAGGAGAGCAGCTCCAGCCTTGCACAGGGCTTTGAGAACAGCTTTGATCCCATTGTTTGTGGACCCAATCATCATGCCGTGTCTGATGGCCGAAGTCTCAGCTTCCATTGCAGCACAACAGAAGCCACCCAACGTCTGAGTGCTGCAATGGAAGCTCAGTATGAAGTCACGCAAGCTCAGCTTGCTGCCACGCAGTCCCAGACTGCTGCCATCATGGCTGTGTTTACCAGTGTTTAAAGGAACTTGCAGGGTGCCACAGCAGTCCCGCAGTCTGTACTCAAGCTGGTTTCTAGGATTGCTGAGGCACTGCCCCAGGAGAGTGGCAATGGATCCCTGGAGTCCAAATCTGCTGTCCTCGCTCAGGGTGAAAGCATTCATACTCCCACCAATGTTACTCCGCCAGTGCCCTTGGTGTTGCCTGTCAATCAGCCAGCCCAGACTGCTGCCACTAATACCGAGTTGATGCAGTCTACAGCCGAGCCTAATAGCCACGGAACTCCTCGAGGTCGTCCTGCAAGGCCATCTGCATTCTTCCATACTGAAAGACAGCAGCCTTCCACCAGCCATGCTGCAGCCATTGGGGTAGCACTGCCTAGGAGCACTAGGATAGTCAAAGACTCACGCAAGACAGGCTCTAAGGAATTGAGCAAGTGTGATTAGTTGGTTATTTGACGTAATATTGGATGGATAGATCTATAAAGGTCGATTGGAATGCTTGGCGTGTGATGACTTTTATTTTGGCATTTTGACCAAAATGATACTCTGATGTTCTTTAACCGAGGCAAGGTAAGTTGTCGGACTAATGCTGAATGGAGAATTGGGGTACTGTTCACAGGCACCACAGGTTGATGATTCAATTCCGGACATCCCGGCCAGAAAGTGAATGTCTGGATGTCCTCCTCCCTTCCGGTTCCTCTTCCCTGATGTGCCTCAATAATTCCGAGACTCGAAGGTAGCAGAACAAAACAAGGCTTTTATTAACTTAGAACGAAACACGTAAGCGAGAGAGATGTCGTCCTTCTGGAGACTGGGGCTAGACTGAAGCTAGCTTACAAACGGGGCCAGGTATGGGCGGAGCCCTACACACAGCACATTCCAGCACATTCCAGTATACAATACAGCACATTCCAGTACACAATACAATGAGGTCTGGGGGAAGGGAAATGACACTGAAACCGATCTCAGTCACAGGCAGTGATGAATGGAAATATTTCATCACATTCACCACTTCTATAGATTTAGTCTGTTCGGGGGTTTGATAGTCCTCTGCGACCGACGTGGCTGTTGCGGTGCCGCGGGTGTCGGCTGGGTGTCCCCGGTAGCCTCCTGGGTCTCTGCCGGAGGTGCCGCCAGGGTTGTTGAAGGGGTAGTTGGTGGGGGAGCCGTTGGTCGGTGTTCTTCCGGGGGTGATGAAAGAGTAGTGGGTGGGTAAGAGTTGCTGTGATCGCCGTTGCCGCTATTGCCTTGGTTGTTGCCGATGCCGGCTGGGGCAACGTCTTTTATGGACACGGTGTCCTCCCTTCCATCGGCGTGCCGGACATATGCATATTGGGGGTTGGCGTGGAGTAGGTGTATTGGCTCCACGAGAGGGTCCGTCTTGTGGCCCCTCACATGCCTTCGCACGAGTACCGGACCTGGGGTGGAGAACCATGGCGGCATGGATACGCCTGAGGTGGATTTCCGGGGAAAGACAAACATTCGTTCATGAGGCGTGGTATTAGTGGCCGTACACAATAGCGACCGTATCGAATGGAGCACATCCGAGAGGACTTCCTGCCAGCGGGAGATAGGGAGGCCCTTGGCCCTTAGAGCTAGAGTGACTGCTTTCCATACTGTCCCGTTCTCTCGCTCCACTTGGCCGTTAACCCGGGGGTTGTAGCTGGTGGTACGGCTCGTGGTGATCCCCCTGGACAGTATGTACTGGCGTAGTCCTTCACTCATGAAGGACGCCCCCCTATCCCTATGGATGTAGCTCGGCATACCGAACAGGCAGAACAGGCTGTTGAGGCATTTAATGACCGTGGCGCTGGTCATGTCTGGGCAGGGGAAGGCGAATGGGAACCGGGAGTATTCGTCCACAATGTTCAGGAAGTAAACATTGCGGTCGACGGACGGGAGGGGGCCCTTGAAATCTAAGCTGAGCCGCTCAAAGGGCCGTGTAGCTTTGATTAAGTGGGCTCTACCTGGGCGGTAGAACCGAGGCTTGCACTCAGCGCAAGTGCGGCAGTTCCTGGTCAGGGACCGAACTTCCTCAATCGAGTAGGGTAAGTTACGGGACTTTAATAGTGGAACAGCTGCGTGACCCCTGGGTGGCAGAGGACGTTGTGGAGGGTCTGTAGCCGATCCCCGGTGGCGCTGGCACACATCCCTCGTGAGAGGGCGTCAGGGGATTCGTTAAGGGCCCCTGGCCGGTAAATGATGTCGTACTCAAAGGTGGCGAGCTCGATCCGCCACCTAAGAATCTTATCATTTTTAATCTTCCCCCTCTGTTTATTATTGAACATAAACGCTACCGACCGCTGGTCGGTAAGTAGGGTGAAGCGTTTGCCGGCTAGGTACTGGCGCCAGTGGCGCACTGCCTCCACGATGGCTTGGGCCTCCTTTTCCACGGAGGAGTGTCTGATCTCGGGCCCTTGGAGGGTCCTCGAGAAGAAAGCTACGGGCCGCCCCGCCTGGTTGAGGGTGGCCGCCAAGGCGAAGTCAGACGCATCACTTTCCACTTGAAATGGAGTGTTCTCGTCCACTGCCTGTAGCGTGGCCCGCTCAATATCCTGCTTAATGCTTTTGAAGGCGGTGTGGGCCTCAGCAGAGAGCAGGAAAGAGGATGCTTTCAAGAGGGGGCGGGCTTTGTCGGAGTAGTTGGGGACCCATTGGGAATAATAAGAAAATAACCCCAGGCATCTTTTCAGGGCTTTGGGAGTGTTGGGCAGGGGCAGCTCCCGTAGGGGGCGCAATCGGTCGGGGTCTGGTCCCATTTCCCCATTCTCCACCACGCTGCCTAATATGCAGAGGCGCGTGGTGTTGTAAACGCATTTATCCTCGTTGTAGGTGAGGTTGAGTTTTTGTGCGGTTTTCAGGAACCTCTCGAGGTTCGAGTCGTGATCCTGCTGGTTGTGACCACAGATGGTGACGTTGTCGAGGTAGGGGAAGGTTGCCTGCAAGTGGTGGTCATCGACCATGCTGTCCATCTCCCTCTGGAAGACCGAGACCCCATTCGTCACCCCAAAGGGGACTGTGAGGAATTGGTAGAGGCGTCCGTTCGCCTCGAAGGCGGTGTACGGGCGGTCCTCTGGTCTGATAGGGAGCTGGTGGTACGCTGACTTGAGGTCGATGGTGGAGAACAGCCGGTATTGGGCGATTTGGTTCACCATTTCTGATATGCGGGGTAGCGGGTAGGTGTCTAGTAGGCTGTACCTGTTGATCGTTTGACTATAGTCGATCACCATCCGTTTCTTCTCGCTACCCCTTACCACTACCACTTGGGCGCGCCACGGGCTGTTGCTGCATTCAATAATGCGCTCTTTCAGGAGCCTGTCTACCTCGGTCGCGATAAACCGCCTGTCCTCCCAGCTGTACCTCCTGCTTTTGGTCGCTATTGGCCGGCAGTTAGGGGTAAGGTTCGCGAATAGCGAAAGTGGCTTTACCTTCAGGGTAGCCAGACCGCACACTGTGAGGGGCGGCTGGGACCCACCGTACTTGAGCGTGATGCTTTGGTGGTTGCACTGGATATCCAGGCCCAAGATCACGCTCGCACATAGGTTCTTCATGATTAATACTTTAAAATTATCATATACAGTTCCGTTAACGCACAATTGTACCGTGCAGTAACCCAGAATGGTCGATGTCTGGGTTTTGTCAGCCATAGAGATGGTACCCTGAGTAGGGATAACCTTTAGGGAGAGTTGTTGTGCCAGTTCTGGGTGGATAAAGCTCTCCGTGCTTCCACTGTCAATTAAGCATTTAACCCAGCACCCGTTTACCTCGATGTCCACCATTGATCTGGATAGCGGGTGCGGCCTGGTCTGGTCCACTGTGACCGATGCCACTGTAGGGCCCTGATCGATACAAGATGGCGTCCACGCTGTCTGCTCACAAGATGGCGGACCCCACGAGGTCGGGCAAGATGGCGTCCAAGATGGCCGCTCCCACGGCGCACACGCGGCGGTGGCGGGTTTTCCGGCGGTTGGTTTTCTGGCGGGGATCCCTCTGCACACCTTCCCGAAGTGCCCCTTCTTACCGCACTTAAAGCAGGTGGTGCCTTTCGCCGGGCACAGGTTTCTGGTGTGCTTTGGCTGCCCGCAGAAGTAGCAGTTGGGTCCCTGATGCGTCGCGGCTGTCGTAGGGCTTCTGGGGGGAGAGCGGGGCCCAGCCGGTGTCGGGATGTCAGGCGGGGAAGAGGCCTTCCAAGATGGCTGCGCCCTCGGTGCACACGTGGCGGCGTGGACGGCGCGGGCTGAAGAGTAGGCGTCCGAGTTTCTCTGGGCCACTTCCAGGGATCGCGCGGTGTCCGCAGCCTGTTTCAGGTACAACCCCGTTTTTTCCAGCAGTCTTTGCCGGATGTAAGTGGAGCTGAGGCCTGTGATGAACGCATCGCAAACAAGCTCGTCAGTGTACACCGCGGCTTTTACATCTCGGCACTTGCAGTCTTTGCCAAGCATTTTCAGGGTGCTTAGGAAATCCTCCACTGATTCCCCAGGTCCCTGTACGCGGGTGCCGAGCAGGTGCCTAGCATACACCTCATTAGTAGGCTGCTGGTAATGCGCCTTTAAGATGTCGCAGGCGGCCAGGTACGTCTCGGCGTCTTGGATGAGGGGGTAAACCCGGTGGCTTACCCAATTCCGCAGAATTCCGAGTCTCATCCTTGCAGCGTCCGTAGCGTCTTTGACGGCTGCGGAATTGTCCAGGAAGAATTCCATACACTCAAGCCAGTGTCCGAAGCGTGCTGATGCGTCCGGAGCATGTTGATCCAAATCCAAACGTTCGGGTTTCAGGAGTTGATCCATAGTGTTGAAAAATAAGTGAATAAAATTGATGTGCCTCAATAATTCCGAGACTCGAAGGTAGCAGAACAAAACAAGGCTTTTATTAACTTAGAACGAAACACGTAAGCGAGAGAGATGTCGTCCTTCTGGAGACTGGGGCTAGACTGAAGCTAGCTTACAAACGGGGCCAGGTATGGGCGGAGCCCTACACACAGCACATTCCAGCACATTCCAGTATACAATACAGCACATTCCAGTACACAATACAATGAGGTCTGGGGGAAGGGAAATGACACTGAAACCGATCTCAGTCACAGGCAGTGATGAATGGAAATATTTCATCAAATTCCCCTTTACCACTTTCTCCTCCTCTTCTTCCTCCTCCTCTTCCGCCTGCTCCTGCTCCTGGGCTGACCGCTGGTTGCAAGGGCTGTGCCCTCGTGATGGCCAAGTTATGCAGGATACAGCAACCAACCATGAATCGGGACGCACGCTCCGGTGAGTACATTAGGCCTCCTACAGAGCGGTCCAGGCAGTGGAACCGTTGCTTCAGCAGCCCAATGGTCTGCGCTATAAGGTTGTGTGTGGCAGCATGGTTCTCATTTTACGCATGCTGGCCACTTGTGGTTGGGTTGTGGAGCAGAGTCGTGAGCCAGGTGGTCAAGGGATGGGGCTTGTCACCCAGCAGCCAGCTTCTGGTTTGACAAAGTGTCTGAAAGACAGAGGGAACAGCGGACTGATGTAAAATAAAAGCATCATTACTGCTGCCAGGTTACTGGGCCTTCACCATCTTGATCAGCTGTGCATGGTCGCAAACCAATTGCTCAATCAGTGACTTGAAACTTTTGCAGCTGCAGTACATCTCAGCATTTAGCAGTGGCGCCTGCAAAGCCCCATGCATGCAATCGATGCCCTGCACTATGAGGAAGCCCACAATCCTAATATACATCGTGCCCACTCCACCTGCCGCTCTCTGGTCAGAGGGAAGACAATGAAGTCCGCTCCCCTGTCATAAAAAACTAATGTCACCTCTCTTATGCAGCAGTGGATGGAGGATTGCGATATGTGACAGACGTCGCCTGCTCCAGCCTGGAAGAATCACAACCCAAAGAAATGCAGTGCCATGGTCACCTCCACTGCCACTGGCAGCGCTGTCCTTGCCCTGGTGTGAAGATCTAAGTTTGGTAACAAGAGGTGGCAGATTTCTGTGAGCATCTCCTTTTTAAAGTGCAGATGCCTCACACACAGCTCCTGGTTCAGGCTGAGGTAAGATAATTGCTCCCGGAAGCACCTCGCTGGGTACGGCCTCTTGCTGAAAGCCCTTCTCCCCTCCTCATCCTCCTTCTACGAGCAGCTTGCCTCATCGTTGATGCCTCTGCTCCATCTAGCTGTCATGCTGCAGGCCTACGGCTATGACAACAGCAGCACCCTTGACTGGGAGCAAGTTGTCTGACCAGAACCCTTGAATTCAGAACCAGTTGCAGCACCACTTCCTGTCACCTCACCAATCTCAAATAACTCTGGAAAGCACCAAACACTTCTCCCAAGTTACATAGAGCTAGTAGAAATCAAAAAGCAAGTTAACTGAAAGATGGTGATCCCTTTAAATAGCCCTGGTGGGGTTCCATCCTGCTGCTGAATGCTTTGTGCTGTTTAGACAGGGCGTTAGGAAGCAATCTTGCACACAAATTGTAACTCTGTTCCCCAATATGTTCCTTCCTCGGGCTCAATTGAAAACTGAAAAACTGGGATTGATAGACTTTTGTTAGGCATAGCTATTATAGGTTATGCAGCCAAGGTAGGTAGCTGGAATTAAGATGCAGATCAACCAAGATCTAATTGATTGGCGGAACAGGGGCGAGGAGCAGAAATGCCTCCTCCTGTTCCAAACATTCCCTTTTAACAGCCGGAGACGGTGATAAGAGTGCATAGGCTAAAAATGCGGCTGTGTAGAGGACGTTGTTTGAGCGCTATGGGTTCCAAATTGGGTCCAAAATGGCGTTCGTGCAGTGCGCGAACAATTGCTGTGCGGGCTGGCCCGGACTCCATATTGGTGTGGGTGGAAGGGCGGCCATTAGGAGCCTCCACTGGAAGTATGGCAAGTAGGCTAATCATAAAGTCAACCAGCGTCCAATGCTTAATGAAGCCAACGCTGCCATTTTCGTCATCACTGCAGATGCTGGAAATCTGAAATAAAAACAGAAAATGCTGGAAATACTCAGCAGGTCAGGCAGTGTCTGAATGCCGTAATTCTGATGGCAGTGAACAAGCATCCATACAACTGACGCATAACGTCCTCCTCCATGTCCAGCCCCCTTTAGATAAAGGGCAGGATTACATTAGACTTTTGACTGATATCTGGACATGTTTAATGATTTGGGAACTGGCACCCACACACGTCTTTTCTCCTCAATCATTTAGAAAATAAACCGATTATCTTGGTTCCAAATTGGATGAGGCCACACTTGCACACAATGAATTAAAGTTGACTTGTTTTACCCACTCACTTCATCTGTCTCTGACCCTTTGGTTAAGTCCTGTTCCCATTTGCACTTTTGCCGTGCCTCGGAACTTAGTGCGATCTTCAAACTTGAACCATCCAAGCCATTACTAAATATGGTGCAAAGTTAAAGATGCAATATAGATATCTGCGGAACAGCACTGCTCATATCTGATGCCGCTGCTAAAGAGTGTGTCGATTGTAGGAGGGAGATTATTTCTGAAGTGAGCCTGTGGGAAGCAGTCAGTCTGAGTGTGTGAGAGAAATGCACTGTACAGGCGGAATTACTGGAGAAGGAAATGGAATTTGTAGATGGTGTATTGATGCAGGTCAGCCAGTCAAGGTGTTGTGGGAGCCTGAAATCCAGAGCCTGGATTGTTCAGTCAGTAAATCATCAGACTTTATAATCAAAACGTCCGGGCTTCAAGTCCCTGGTCAAGTGTTCACTTATATCACGATTCTAATCTCCAGATCTGCCATTAATTGAGATCATGGCTGATCTCGGATCGATCTCCATATATTCGCCTTTGGCCCATATCCCCCAATACCATTAGTTAACAAAAATCCATCAATTTCAGGTTTAAAATTAACAATTAGCCTAGCATCAACTGCCGTTTGTGGAAGAGAGTTCCAAATGTCTACCACCCTTTGCATATGGAAGTGTCCCCCGGACCTGGACTCCCCAATCATCGGAAATAGTTTCCCTCTATCTATCTTATCAGTTCCCCTTAATATCTTGAAAACTTCGTTCAACTCACACCTTAACCTTGTAATTTCCAGGGAATGCAACCGTTTGGGTAATTTCTGCTCGTAATATAACCCTTGGAGTCTATGCATCATTCTGGTAAAACTACACTCTACCCACTCCAAGATAATACATCCTTCCTAAGGTGTGGTGCCCAGGACTGAACACAATATTCCAGGTGTGGTTTAACCAGGGATTTGTATAGCTGTAGCATAACTACTTCCCCTTATAATCTAGTCCCCTAGATAGAAATCCCAGAGTTCTATTAGCCTTTCGATTTTTTTCTGTACCTGTCCATGACATTTTAATGATATATGTGCACGGGACCGAAAGTTTCTTTGGACCTTCAGTGTTTCGAGTGTTTCACCATTGATAACGTACTCTGCTCTATACTTTTTAGGTGCAAAGTCGATGACGTTACAATTGCCTATGTTAAAATCCATTTGCCACAGATCTGTCCAGTCAGTTCATCTGTGAAAATATATTTGTAATGGTATGCTTCCATCTACATTGCTTACAATGACGCCTATATTTGTGTCATCAGCAAACATGGATAGTTGGCTTGGATATCTGGCTTACTAAGAAGTTGGAAGGCAATTGAATGAAGAGGAAAGTGGCGGTACGGGTACAAAATAGGCCCAGTGACTGGAAGCAAATGGTGAAAGTGAACGGATGTTTTTTCAGACTTGGGGTGGGGGCGGATGGCTTGCTATGGTGTTCATCAAGCATCATTTTGGGTCATTGCACGTTTCCTTTCTTAGAAACAACGTAGAGAGCAGTATTATCAAGCTTTAAGCTGATACAGCACTTGAAAACGTAGATGATAGTGTTGAGTAGTGTTATAGGCTTCAGGATGACATAGCAAGGATGGTGCGATGGGAAGAAGCATGGCAGAGAAGTGCAGAGAAGTGTAAGTAATGCACTTTGGGAGGAATAAAATGGAAAGACAGTGCGCTATAAATGGCACAATTTTGAAAAGTGTAAGTGAGCAGAGGGACCTTGGTGCCCATATACACAAATCCTTAAAGGTGGCAGGGAAAATTGACAAGTCGTTGAAAATCATATGGTTTATTTGCGTTTCTAAATAGAGGAATATAATATAAAAGCAAAAATCTCATGCTAGAATTTTATAAATCACTGGTAACGCCTCTGCTGGAGTATTGTTGACAATTCTGAGCACCACACTTCAGGAAGGATGTAAAGGTCTTAGAGGGTGAACTGAAGAGGTTTACAAGGATGTTACCAGGGATGAAGTTCTTCAGTTACCAGACGAGATTGGAAAAGTTATCCCAATTATCCTTGGAACGGAGAACGTTAAGAGGAGGCCTAATAGAGGTTTTCAAGATGCTGTGAGGTTTGACAGAGTAGATAGAGAAAAACTATTTCTCTGGGGAGTGGGTCAAGAACTAAAGATATTGGCTAGATTTACATACTCGTGAAACTCCAGTCAAATTACCGCATCAAAGGCCGAGTTTTATGCCAGATGCTAATCTTTTCCCAATAGCTTTTTAGACTCTTAGCTCGGCAAAATCATCGGGTGAAGAGATTCTCAGTAAAGCTCCTCACATTTCCAATCATTGTTGAAGCTGCCCCTTTCCAGTTATCAACACTGGGGGTTTTGGTCCCACCAAATCCTCTCTATGAACCTAGCGACCTTTCTCCAGTCCCAGTTAGTGTCGTGATGATTCGACTTCTCTCTCTCCATCTTCCTGGGATACTGATCAATCAAAGAAACTTTTAACATAAACATGATTCATCTTAATTAGATAATCTGTTACAGGAAAACAGTGGGACTATTTTTCTGAATATTAATATATTTAATTTAAAAATATTTACAATTTGTTTGAATTACTTACTGTAATGTTAAAGAGTCCTCTTGTTTGCCCGTATTTATAGGCATTGAAATCATTTACAATATCTGCTGCCAACTCCAGCTCCGCCCACAGTAACATCCCATTGATGGTGCCAGGGGCCGAAACCTGTCTCTAGGTGACATCACAAAGGAGCCAGGAGCCAATCATATAGCAGCCAGGAGTAATGAGACAAAGCAGCCGGAGCTCCGCCCAGTCAAGGTGTCACAGGGTCACATGGCCAGGCTCTGCTCCTGGTGCGCAGTCTCACTGGGCGTGAACACATGTTGCAAAATCAGTCCTGACTCCGAACCCGCTCAGAGCATCAGAGAGAATAAGTGGAGGGATCTTCAGTGGTATCAAGTGGTTGAATCAGCGGGTTAGGAACAGTGCCCGGAAGATATAGGATAAAGTTCCCTCAACATTGGATGATAAAACAATCCCAGGGCAGGTACGGCACGGGTTAGATACAGAGTAAAGCTCCAAATACACTCTCCGCTCAAATACTCCGAGGGCAGGAACAGGACGCGTTAGATAAAGACTAAAGCTCCATTCACACTGTCCCATCAAACACTCCCGGGGCAGGTACGGCACGGGTTATATACAGAGTAAAGCTCCCTCTACACTGTCCCATCAAACCCTCCATGGAAAGTTACAGCACGGGTTAGATACAGAGTAAATCTCCCTCTATATTGTCCCATCAAACCCTTCATGGAAAAGTACAGTACGGGTTAGATACAGAGTAAAGCTCCCTCAACAATCTCCCATCTAACACACCCAGGGTAGGTACAGGACGAGCTAGATAAAGAACAAGGCTCCATCTAAACTGTCCCATCATATACTCCCAGGACAGGTACAGCATGGGTTAGATACTGTATTAAGCTTCCATTCTACTGTCCCATTAAATACTACCAGGACAGATACATAGAAACATAGAAGATAGGTGCAGGAGTAGGCCATTCGGCCCTTCGAGCCTGCTCCGCCATTCAATGAGATCATGGCTGATCATCCAAATTCAGTACCCTGTCCCTGCCTTCTCCCCATATCCCTTGATCCCTTTAGCCTTAAGAAATATATCAAACTCTTTCTTGAATATATTTAATGAACTGGCCTCCACCACCCTCTGTGGCAGAGAATTCCACAGCTTCACCACTCTCTGGGTGAAGAAATTCCTCCTCATTTCAGTCCTAAATGGCTTACCCCTTATCCTTAGATTATGACCCCTGGTTCTGGACTCCCCGGCCATCGGAAGCATCCTTCCTGCATCTAGTCTGTCCAGGCCTGACAGAATTTGATAGGTTTTGATGAGATCCCCTCTCAATCTTCTAAACTCCAGTGAGTATAAGCCCAATCGATACAATCTCTCCTCATACGTAATTCCTGCCATCCCAGGTATCAGCCTGGTGAATCTTCGCTACACTCCTTCCATGGCAAGTACGTCCTTCCTCAGGTAAGGCGACCAAAACTGCACACAATACTCAAGGTGCGGTCTCACCAAGGCCCTGTACAACTGCAGCAAGACATCCTTGTTCCTGTACTCGAACCCTCTTGCTACAAAGGCCAACATACCATATGCCTTCTTAACCGCCTGCTGCACCTGCATGCTTACCTTCAGCGATTGGTGCACAAGAACACCCAGGTCTCTTTGCACTTCCCCTTCTCCCAATCTATTGCCATTCAAATAATAATCTGCCTTCCTGTTTTTGCTACCAAAGTGGATAATCTCACTTTTATCCACCTTATAGTGCATTTGCCATTTTTCTGCCCAATCTCCCAACCTGTCCAAATCGTACTGGAGTTTCACGACATCCTCCTCACAGCTTACCCTCCCACCCGGCTTTGTGTCGTCTGCAAATTTGGAGATATTACATCCAATTCCCTCGTCCAGATCATTAATTTATATTGTGAACAGCTGGGGTCCTAGGACCGATCCTTGCGGTACCCCACTAGTCACTGCCTGCCACTCGGAAAATGACCCATTTATTCCAACTCTTTGCTTTCTGTCCGCCAACCAGTTCTTTATCCAAGTCAATACCTTGCCCCCAATCCCATGTGCTTTAATTTTGCACGCTAATCTCTTATGTGGGACATTATCGAAAGCCTTCTGAAAGTCCAAATACACCAGATCCACTGGTTCTCCTTTATCTATTTCACCAGTTACATCCTCAAAAAATTCCAGTAGATTAGTCAAGCATGATTTACCTTTTGTAAATCCATGTTGACTTTGCCCGATCCTGTCACTACTTTCCAAGTGCTCTGCTATTACATCTTTTATAATAGACTCTAGCCTTTTCCCCACTACTGATGTCAGGCTAAAATTCCCTGCTTTTTCTCTACCACCTTTTTTGAATAGTGGGGTAACATTAGCTACCCTCCAATCCATGGGTACTGTTCCAGAGTCTATCGAGTTCTGGAAGATGACCAGCAATGCATCTACTATTTCTAGGGCCACTTCCTTAAGTACCCTGGGATGTAGATTATCAGGCCCTGGGGATTTATCGGCCTTCAGTCCCATCAATTTTCCTAACACCATTTCCCTACAAATACTGATTTATTTCAGTTCTTTCTTTCAGGGATTGAATACATGTGACAATCTCGCTATATTTTGGTTCCACAAAAACTTACAACTCAGATACGGCATGTGGTAAATGCAGCGTAAAATCTTCTGCCACTATCCAATGAAGCAAACTAACTCAGGTAAAGCACGGTACGGTTACAGGATAAAATCCCACGTGCATACAATGTTCAAGCTCTCCCAGGTGAGGAATGGGGAAGATTCACACTCGAGTGAATCCCCAGTTAAATCGCCGCATCAAAGGCCGAGCCCGGTGGCAAATGTTGAACAGCTGCCGATACCGGGTTCGACACTCAACTCCGCAAAATCCTGGACTGATTGAATTCTCAGTAAAGATCCTCATCCTTCCAATCATTGCTGAAGCTTCCTGTTTTATCCTGTCTTCGGCACGGGGGTTCCTAGTACCACCTGATCTGTTCTGTGAACCCAATGACATTTCTCCGGTCACAGAAAATGTGGTGATGATTCGACATCTACCTTTCTCCACTTACCTGAAATACTGCTGACTGCAAGAAACTGTAAATATAAAAATGATTCATATTAATTCCATAAACTATATGGAATTGTTTGTGTTAATTGTTCGTGTACGAACCATCCAATGGCGGATGGGGAGTGGCTGGAGAGATGGTGCAGGAGGGAGGGCTTTAGATTCCTGAGGCATTGGGACCATTTCTGGGGGAGATGGGACCTGAACAAGCCAGACGGGTTGCACCTCAACAGAGCTGGGACCAATAACCTCGCGGGGGGCGGGGGAGGGGGGATAGTACCTGGTGCTGTTGGGGAGGGTTTAAACTCGCTTGGCAGGGGGATGGGAACCTGAGAAATTTTTAAGAAGGGAGAGAGGCAAAGCTGGAAATGGAGGGCAAAGATTAGTCAGCGAGTTTGGAAAGCAGAGGAAAGAAGGGCTAGGAAATAGACAACAATGCAGTTTGGCAAGGCTAAATGGTATATACTTTAATGCAAGGCATCCAGGAAATAACGGAGATAAGCTAAGGTCACAGGTAAACAAGTGGGAGTATGATATTTTGGCTATTACTGAGACATGGCTGAAAGAAGGGCAGGACTGGCAGCTCAACATTCCTAGTTATAGGGTTTTCAGGCGAGATTGAGAGGGGGTTAAAAAGGAGGGGGTCGCAGTATTAATTAAAGAGACAATTGCAGCTGTGAGGAGGGAAGATATGTTCGAGGGATCATCAAATGAGGTCATATGGGTTGAACAAAAGAACAAAAAAGGGGCAATCACACTGCTGGGAATAAACTATAGACCCTCAAACAGACCAACAGAGATATAATTGTAATTTGTAGGCAAATTTCTGACAAGTGCAAAAACAATAGGGCAGTGTTAGTGGGGACTTTCAATTACCCCCATATTAACTGGGGTACTACCAGTGTAAAAGATATAGAGGGCACATAATTCATAAAAGAGCATACAGGGGAATGCTTTTAGCCATACCTAGCATGCCCTACAAAAGGGGGGGTGGGTTCAAGGTTTAGTTTTAAGGAATGAAACTGGGCAGTTGGATGGACTATCAGTGCAAGAGCATTTTTGTGGGCATGATCATAATTCAGATAGTTTTAGCATTATGAACAGGAGTAAGGGTTCAAAATTGGGGGAAGGCCAATTTTACTAGGGTGAAAAGTGATTTAGTAAAAGTGGACTGGAAACAGTTACTTGAAGGCAATTCAGTATCAGAGCAGTGGGAAGCATTCAGGTTGCTGATACATGGAGTTCAGGGTAAACATGTTCCCACACAGAAAAATGGTAGAACTGCCAAATTTCAGTCCCCTGCATTACAAGGTGCATACAGGGTTAGATGAGGCAAAAAAGGGAAGCCTAGATCAGATATCGTGAGCACAATACTGCAGAAAGCCGAGAAGAGCATAGAAAGTGTAGGGGTGAAATTAGGAAGGAATTTAGGGAAGCAAAAAGAGGGCATGAAAAAATACTGGCTAGCGGAATCAAAGGAAACCCAAACATCTTTTATAATTACCTAAAGAGCAAGAGGATAATGAAGGAAAGAGTAGGGCCTATCAGGGACCAAAATTGGGATCTATGTGTAGAGGTGGAGAGTGTGGGGAAGTTAATTAATGAATACTTTGTAGCTGTATTCACAATAGAGGAGGACAATGCCGACGTTGACGTTAATGAGGAATATAGTGACATATTGGACGGGATAAACATAGTAAGAGAGGTTGTATTAAGGGGTTCAGCATACTTGAAATTAGATAAACCGCCATGGCCGGATGAAATATACCCGAGGTTCTTAAAAGAAGCAAGGGAGGAAATTGCGAAGGCTCTGACCATCATTTTCCAATGCTCCCTGGCTACAGGAGTGGTGTCAGAATATTGGAGAACTGCTAATGTTGTACCATTGTTTAAAAAGGGAGTAAGGGATAAACCGAGCAATTACAGGCCAATTAGTTTAACCTCAGTGGTGGGCAAATTACTGGAATCAATTCTAAGGCAGAGTATAATCCTTCATTTAGAAAGACACAGATTAATCAAGGACAGTCAGCATGGTTTTGTCAATGGAAGCTCGTGTCTGACTAACTTGATTGAATTCTTTGAGGTAACAAAGAGGGTCGTTGATGTAGTCTACCTGGAATTTAGCAAGGCTATTGATAATGTCCCTCACGGCAGGCTGATCAAAAAAGTAAAAGCCCATGAGATTCAAGGGAGAGTGGCAAATTGGATCGCAAATTAGCTCAGTGGCACGGTGCAAAGAGTAATGTTTGAGGGGAGTTTTTGCGACTGGAAGACTGTTTCCAGTGGGGTTCCTCAGGGCTCAGTACGCGGTCCCTTACTTTTTGTAGTATATATTATTGATTTAGATTTAAATGTAGGGGGCATGATGAAGAAATTTGCAGATGATAGAACAATTGTCCGTCTGGTTGACAGTGAGGAGGAAAGATTGAGACTGCAGCAAGATATCGATGAACTGAGCAGTTGGGCAGAAAAGTGGCAAATGGAATTCAATTCAGAAAAATTTGCGGTAATGCATTTGGGAGGAGCAACAAGGCAAGGGAATACACATTTAATGGGAGGATCTGGAGAGGCAATGAAGCTTCACTAGATTGGTTCCTGGGAAGAGATGGTTGAACTATGAGGAGAGATTAAGTAGAATGGGCATATACTCTCTAGAGTTGAGAGGAATGAGGGGTGAATCTAATTGAAACATACAATGTTAAGATCCTTGAAAAGGGTAGATGCTGAACGGTTGCTTTCCCTGGCTGGAGAGTCTAAGACTAGGGGCAGAGTCTCAAGATAAGGGGTCGGCCATTTAAGAATGATATAAGGAGCAATTCCTTCACTGAGGGTTGCGAATGTTCGTAGTTCTCTACCCCAGATGGCTGTGGCTGCTCATTCGTTGAATGAATTCAAGGCTGAGATCGATAGATTTTGAACTCTAAGGGAATCAATGGATATGGGGATCGGGCGGTAAAGTGGAGATGAGGTCGAAGAACATCCAAGATCTTATTCAATGGCGGAGCAGTCTCAAGGGGCCGTATGGCCTACTCCTGCTCCTAATCCTTATGTTCTTATAATCAAAATAAAATGGGCCCATTTTGATTTGATTTTTTATATCTAATTTGAATAAAGTTGCACTTAATTATATTTGGTTGAATTATTTACTTTAATATTAATGTTTTCTTTTATATCCTTGTTCCTATTTATGCTCACTCACAATATCTGCTGCCAACTCCAGCTCCGCCCATGGCACACAATAGATTGGTAAACTCTCACCTGGAAAAAATCCTGTACCGATGGAATTCTCAGTGGAGAATTCAACATTGACTCTGGACCCCATGATGACTCATGGCTTCAGGTCAAGCATGGGCAAGGAAAGCTCTTGCTGAATACCACCTACTGCCCTCCCTCAGCTGATCAATCAGTAATCTTTCATGTTGAACACCACTTGGAAGAAGCACTGAGGGTTGCAAGGCCCTGAATGTGGGGAATTTGAATGTCCATCACCAAGAGTGGCTCGGTAGCACCACTACTGAGCGACCTGGCTGAGTCCTGAAGGATGTAGCTGCCTGAAAAGGAATGCAACAGTTGGTGAGATAACTAACACGAAGGATACAACTACTTGACCTCGTCCTTACCAACCTACCTATCTCAGATGCATCTGTCCATGACAGCATTGACTACAGTGGAGAGAAAATCTGGTCTTCACACTGAGGACACCCTCCATCCTGTCATGTGGCACTACCACCGTGCTAAATAAGATAGATTCAGAATAGATCCAGCTGCTCAAAACTGGGCATCCATGAAACCCTGAGGGCCAGCAGCATCAAAATTGTATTCCACCACAACCTGTAACCTCATGTCTTATGTTCATTAATAAATAGACATTCTTATTATGAACACAGCTAGCTTTTGCTGGTGACTTTATTGAGCACATGTGGATTAGGTACTGTATCTGTAGAGGCTTCCATCTTGACTGCTGCCTTGTGGGTAGCCTAGTGCCTCATGGGTAATGTAGTCTTAATATATATACAGCTGGGTAGTGTAGCCTTATACATAAAGCTATATACAGCTCTACGGCTCCACCTAGTGTCCACTATAGAATGACATGTTATTGATCGTTACAATGGCCTGGCATATCCCTCACTCTACCATTACCATCAAACCAGGTGACCAACCCTGGGTCAATATGGTGTGCAGAAGAGGATGACAATAGCAGCACCAGGCGCACCTAAAAACAAGGTGCCAACCCGGGGAAGCTGCAGCACATGCATACTAAAGAGCGGAAGCAGCATGTTATAAACAGAGCTAAGTGATCGCACAATCAAAGGTTCTGCTCTGAAGTCCTGCCACGTCCAGTCATGAATGGTGGTGGACCATGAATACCCCCATCTTCAATAATCGTGGAGGCCAGCACATGAGTGCAAAAGGCAAGTCTGAAGTGTTTCCAACAATCTTCAGCCAGAAGTGCTGAGTGGATGATCCATATCAGCCGCCTACTGAGGTCTCCACAACACAGAAGCCAGTCTTCAGCCAATTCGAGTCACTCCACGTGAAATCAAGAAATGGCTGAGCGTACTGGATACAGCAAATGCTATGGGAACCGATAACACCCCGGCTGTCATGCTGAAAACTTGTGCACCAGACCTAGCTGCTCCTCTAGCCAAGCTGTTGCAGCACAGATACAACACTGGCATCTACCCGAAAATTTGGAAAACTGCCCAGGTATGTCCTGTTCACATAAGGCAGGACAAATCCAATCCGGCCAATTACCACCCCCAGGAGTCTATTCTCAATCATCAGAATAGTGATGGAAGGTGTCTTCGACAGTGCTATCAAGCGGCACTTATGCAGCAATTACCTGCTCACTGATTATCAGGTTGGGTTCCGCCAAGACCACTCGGACCCAGCCCTCATTATCTCCTTGGGTCAAACAAGGACAGGAGTGTGAAGGCATAATCTCTGCTTGCCTGAATGAGTGCAGCTCCAACACTACTCAATAAGCTCGAGACTATCCAGGACAAATCAGCGCACTTGATTGGCATCCCATCAACCACCTTAAACATTCACTCACTTCACCAATGGCGTACCAGAGCTTTGATTTGTTCCCTTGATTATGGGATTGGTTTGCTCTGTTTATAGCATGCTGCTTCCGCTGTTTAGTATGCATGTAGTCCTGCGTTGCAGCTTCCCAAAGTTGGCACCTTGTTTTTAGGTAAGCCTGGTGCTGCTCCTGGCACCATATTGACCGAGGGTTGGTCCACAAGATGCACTGCAGCAACTTGCCAAGACTTCTTCGGTAACAGCTCCTAAATCTGCGACCTCTACCACCTAGATTAACAAGGGCAGCAAGCGCATTGGAAAACCATCCTCTGCAAGTTCCACTCCAAGTTACACACCATCCCAATTTGGAAATATATCGCCGCTACTTTATTGTCACTGGGTCAACATCCTGGAATTCCCACCCTAACAGCACTATAGAAACATATACACATAGAAGATAGGAGCAGCATTAGGCCATTCGGCCCCTCGAGCCTGCTCCGCCATTCAATGAGATCATGGCTGATCACACAAACTCAGTACCCTGTCCCTGCCTTCTCCCCATATCCCTGGATCCGTTTAGCCTTAAGAAATATATCTAACTCCTTCTTGAATATATTTAATGAATTGGCCTCAACTGCCTTTTGTGGTAGAGAATTCCACAGGTTCACCACTCTCTGGGTGAAGAAATTCCTCCTCATCTCTACCCTAAATGGCTTACCCCTTATCTTTAGACTGTGACCTCTGGTTCTGGACTCCCCCGCCATCGGGGACATCCTTCCTGCATCTAGTCTGTCTAGTCCTGTTAAAGCTTTATAAGTTTCAATGAGATCCCCTCTCATTCTTCTAATCTCCAGCAAGTATAAGCCCAATCGACCCAATCTCTCCTCATAATCATTCCTGCTATCTCAGGTATCAGTCTGGTGAATCTTCGTTGCACTCCCTCCATGGCAAGAACAGCCTTCCTCAGATAAGGCGACCAAAACTGCACACAATACTCAAGGAGTGGTCTCACCAAGGCCCTGTACAAGTGCAGCAAGACCTCCTTGTTCCTGTACTCAAACACTCTCGGTACAAAGGCGAACATACCATTTGCCTTCTTAACCGCCTGCTGCACCTGCATGCTTACCTTCAGCGATTGGTGCACAAGGACACCCAGGTCTCGTTGCACTTCCCCTTCTCCAAATCTATTGCCGTTCCGATAATAATCTGCCTTCCTGTTTTTGCCACCAAAGTGGAAAACCTCGCATTTATCCGCATTATACTGCATCTGCCATGCATCTGCCCAATCACCCCCCCTGTCCAAATCATACTGGACCTTCTCGGCATCATCCTCACAGCACTCACGCCCACCCAGCTTTGTGTTGTCTGCAAACTTGGAGATATTACATCTAGTTCCCTCGTTTAGATCATTAATATATATTGTGAATAGCTGGGGTCCTGGGACCGATCCCTGAGGTACCCCACTAGTCACTGCCTTCCATTCGGAAAAAGACCCGTTAATTCCAACTCTTTGCTTTCTGCCTGCAAACCAGTTCTCTATCAAAGCCAGTACCTTGCCCCCAATCCCATGTGGCTTAACATTACACGCTAATCTCTTAGGCGGGACATTATCGAAAGCCTTCTGAAAGTCCTAATACACCACGTCCACTGGTTCTCCCTTATCTATTCTACCAGTATCATCCTCAAAAAATTCCAGTAGATTAGTCAAGCATGATTTATCTTTTGTAAATCCCTGTTGACTTTGTCAGATCCTGTCACTGTTTTCCAAGTGCTCTGCTATTACATCTTTTATAATGGACACTAGCATTTTCCCCAATTCTGATGTCAGGCTTACCAGTCTACAATTCCCTGTTTTCTCTCTGCCACCTTTTTAGAACAGTGTGGTAACATTAGCTACCCTCCAATTCATAGGAACTGTTCCAGAACCTAGGGTATTTTGGAAGATGACCAGCAATGCATCTACTATTTCTACGGCCAGTTCCTTAAGTACCCTAGGATGTAGATTATCAGGCCCTGGGGATTTATCGGCCTTCAATCCCGTCATTTTCCCTAACACCATTTCCCTACAAATACGGATTCATTCAGTTCCTCCCTCTCATTAGATCCTATGTTCCCCGATATCTCTGGGAGGTTATTTGTGTCCTCCTTTGTGAAGACAGAACCAAAGTATGTATTTAATTGGTCTGCAATTTCTTTGTTCCCCATTATAAACTCCCCTGATTCTGACTGCAAGGGACCTATGCTTCAGGTCAGCAATCTTTTTCTCTTCACATATCTATAAACGCTTTTCCAATCTGTTTTAATGCTCCCTGAAAGCTTACTCTCATACTCTGTTTTCCCCCTCTAAATTTGTCTGCCTTTGCTGAATCCTAAACTGCTCCCAATCCTCAGGTTTACTGCTTTTTCTGGCCAATTTTATGTCCTCTCCTTGGATCTTATGCTATCCCTAATTTCCCTTGTTAGCCACGGTTGAGTCACATTTTTTGTTTTCTTTTTATGCCAAAAAGGGATGAACAAATTCTGTAGTTCATCCATGTGATCTTTGAATGTTTGCCATTGCCTATCCACCGTCAACACTTTGAGTAACATTCCCCAATCAATCCTACCCAACTCGCACCTCATATCATCGTAGTTTCCTTTCTTTAAATTCAGGACCCTAGTTTCTGAGTCAACTTATTCACTCTCCATCTTAATGAGGAATTCTATATTATGATCGCTCCACCCCAAGGGGCCTCGCACAACAAGATTGCTAATTAAACCTTTCTCATTACATAATACCCAGTCTAAGGTGGCCTGGTCTCTTGTTGGTTCCTCGACATATTGGTCCAGGAAACTATCCCGTATACACTCCAGGAAATCCTCCTCCACAATATTGTTACTAATTTGGTTAGCCCAATTTATATGTAGATTAAAGTCACCCATGACAACTGCTGTGCCCTTAATGCACACATCTCTAAATTCCTGTTTAATGCCATCCCCACCCTCCGCATTACTGCTTGGAGGTCTGTATACCACTCCCACTAACATTTTCTGCCCCTTGTATTTCTCAGTTCTACCCATACAGATTCCATATCTTCAGAGCTAATATCCTTCCTTACAATTGTCTGTATCCCCTCTTTAACCAGCATTGCTACCACACCTCCTTTTCCTTTTTGCCTGTCTTTCCTGAATGTTGAATACTCCTGCATGTTGAGTTCCCAGCCTTTGTCAACCTGGAGCCATGTTTCCGTAATTCCAATCATATCATATCCGTTTACATCTTTTTGCACAGCTAACTCATCCACCTTATTACGAATGCTCCTCACATTAAGATACAAAGCCTTCAGGCTTGTTTTTTTAACACTCTTAGGCCTTGTAGAATTATTATTTACTGTGGCCATGTTTGATTTAAACCCTTGATTTCTCTGACTGCCACCTTTGCTTTACTCCTTCCTGTCTTTTGCTTCTTTCCTTGTTTCCCTTTCCTCTGTCTCCCTGCTCAGGTTCCCAACCCCCTGCCATTTTAGTTTAAACCCTCCCCCAGAGCACTAGCAAACACTCCCCCTAGGACATCAGTCCCAGTCCTGCCCAGGTGCAAACCATCCAGTTTGTACCGGTCCCACCCACCCCAGAACTGGTTCCAATGTCCCAGGAATTTGAATCCCTTCCCCTTCCAACATTCCTCTAGCCATGGATTCATCTGAAATAGCCTTCTATTTCTAGACTGACTAGCACGTGGCACTGGTAGCAATCCTGAGATTACTACCTTTGAGGTCCTTCATGGGAGTACGTTCACCACATGAACTGAAGCGTTTCAAGAAGGTGGCCCACCACCACCTTCTGCAGGCTAATTAAGGATGGGCAATAAATACTGGCCTTGCCAGGAAAGCCCATGTCACATGAATGAATAATAAAACACTTACAATTAATTATATTTGGTTGAATTACTCACATTATTATTAAATTGTTCTTTTCTTTCTTTGCCCCTATTGATAGGGGCCATTCTCTCTCACAATATCTGCTGCCATCTCCAGCTCCACCCACAGTAACTCTCCACTGAAGGGGCGTAACTAGGGGCATAAACCTGTCACCAGCTGACATTACAAAGGAGCCAGGAGCCAATCATACAGCAGCCAATAACAGTGTCACAAAGCAGCCGGAACTCCGCCCAGTCGAGGTGTCGAAGGGTCACATGACCATGCTCTGCTCCTGGTGTGCACTTTCACTGGGGATGAACACGTTCGGTTTGCATGTACAGAGCCTCCAGGCAGGGAGCACAGACTGCCAAATTGCCCCTTACGCATTCTCCTCCCATCCCCAGTAAAAGGACCCACTTTTAAATAGCCCAAATATTCACCTTTTATTCATACACCACAAGTCTCCCTCACATAATATCACGCAGTTCGCTCCGCCTGCCTTGGCAGCAACGAGGAACAATGTCATGAAGCAGCCGGAGCTCCGCCCTGTCGAGGATTAAAAGGTTCACATGACCATGTTCTTCTCCTGGTGTGCAGTCTCAAAGGGCATGAACATGTGCTCTACATTCCGTCCTATTTCCGACCTCATTCCCATGTACTGTGACCCCAGGCAGGGAGCACAACCACGCTAATTGCCCTTTATGAATTCTCCGTCCAATCCTCCGAATATGTGCTGCCACTATTCAATGGGCCAAATGACCACCTTTTGCTTATACATTCCAAAGACTCCTTCACATAATATCAGGCAGTGCGACTCCCTCCTGCCTCGTCAGTGAAATGCAATTTGAGGTCATGGGACTCGGATGAAGATATAACTATCTAAATGTGTCCTAAAACCAGTCAATTCGTTGTAACATCAAGGGGCGTAAGAGGCACATTGTAGGAATGATCAGGGCTTTAAATGGGTGGGGCCATATGAGCAATAATTGGAGGGGAAACCATTGGCAATAATAGTTAAATTTCTATCTACACTGTCCTATGAAACACTCGCAATCATGTATTGCACGACATATATGTAGAGTAAAACTAACTCTACACCGTCCCATCAAACATTCCCAGGTCAGGTACAGCACGGGTTATATACAGTGTAAAGCACATTCTAAACAGCCGCAACAAACAATTCCATGTCCGGTCCAGCACTGAGTAGATAGTGAGTAAAGATCCTACGACGCTGTCCCATCAATCACCCCCAGATATGGTACAGAAAGGGCTAGATACAGAGAAAAGCTCTGACTGCACTGTCCCATCAAACACACCCAGGTTACAGACTGTATGGTTTAAATAAAGAGTAAAGGTACCTCTACAAATTCCCATCATACACTTCCAGGGCACGTACAACACGGGCTAGATACAGAGTAAAGCTCCCACTACACTCTTCCTTACAAACACACCCAGGTCAGGAACAGCACGGGTCAGAAACAGACTAAA
This sequence comes from Somniosus microcephalus, assembly GCF_052327205.1. Taxonomy (NCBI): domain Eukaryota; kingdom Metazoa; phylum Chordata; class Chondrichthyes; order Squaliformes; family Somniosidae; genus Somniosus; species Somniosus microcephalus. The sequence continues at coordinate 54,595,708 of NW_028225180.1, read as the reverse complement.
GCTCTTACGACATTGTTCCACCAAACACTCACAGAGCAGTTACAGCACATGGTAAGATACAGAGTAAAGCGCCCTCAACACTGTCCCATCAAATGCTCCCAGGAGGTAGACAGGGGTTTGATACAGTGTCAATCTCACTGCAACTATAGACCTTCCTCTACACCCAGTTAGTGTGCTGCTGATTCGATTTTGCTCTCTCCCCCATCCTGAGACAATGCTCACTGCAAAAAGCTTTTAAAATAAAAATGATTCATTTAATTCTGGAACCTGTTACTCGAAAACAATGGGACCAATTTTGCAATTATCAATATATTTCATTTGAATATATTTAAAATTTATTACATTTGGTTGAATTACTCACTTTATATTTAAATTATTCTATATTTCCAAGCCCCTATTTTTAGGGGTTGTACTTACTCACAATGGCCCAGAAATTCGGGTCGGACGCTTCCCGCGGGTGCAAGCCCCCGATCTGCACTTACCTTGTGTGCCGGCCGTTCTGCTGTGGGCCCGCGTGGGATTCCGATCCTGGGCCTCCTCCAACTGCCGGTGCGCAGTGCTTGCGTATCCCAGGGACGCAGTTAGTTCGAAGCGTCCACTGGGATCACGTGGGCCATGGAGAGCCAATGGAAGCAGGGAATGCCCATTCATAAATTTGAAAGGAAGAGCTGTCAAAACTATAAATACAAATCAGCCCCAAAACATAACTAAATTTTTTTTTGAAAAATCACATTTTTAAAATAACTATAAATTACATAAAATAACTATTTTAAGCAATAATTTAATTTTTGAAAAAAATAATTGCAGTTTCTAACGGGGCTAAAAATAAAATTAGCTTTCTTTAAAGTATTTAAAAATAATAAACCTGTGGAAAAATGTTTTAATTTTACTTAATTCACCACTTACCTTGTTAAAAGCAGGCCTTGCGAATGCTTTTTATAAGCGTAGCTCCTGGAGACTTACCCTCCCGGAGAAACCTGCAAAAAAAACATAAGTTCCAGGCGCATGCGCTGCCTCTCCGGCGCAGGCGTTCAACTTGTTAACCCCTTCCTTTAAGGGAATGGAATTCCAGTTTCCCTCGCATGCACAGTGCATGCACGAACCCGGCACTTTCGTTGGGCCTATGCGTGAGTATGGGGACCCGAATTTCTGGGCCTATTGACCAGAACTTCGGGACCCCATGGGTGAGTATGCGCTGGGTACACATGCGTAGGCCCAACGAAAGTGCTGGTTTCGTGCATGCACTGTGCATGCGTGGGAAACTGGAATTCCGTTCCCTTAAACGAAGGCATTCACAGGTTGCAGGCAAGCACCGGAGAGGCAACGCGTATGCCTGGAACGTCCTTTTTTTTTCCAGGTTTTTCCGGTAGGGTAAGTCTCCAGGAGTTACGCTTATAAAAAGCAGTTGCAAGGCATGCTTTTAACAAGGTAAGTGGTGAATTAATTAAAATTAAAACATTTTTTCCACAGGTTTATTATTTTTTAAGATTTTAAAGAAAGGTAAGTTTATCTTTAGCCCCGTTAGAAACTGTAATTAATTATTTCAAATATTTAAATTATTGTTTAAAATAGTTATTTTATGTAATTTATAGTTATTTTGAAAATGTGATTAAAAAAAATGTTTGAAGTTTTAGTTATGTTTTGGGGCTGAATTGTATTCATAGATTTGACAGCTCTTCCTTTCAAATCTATGAATGCAGATTCCCTGCTGCCATTGGCTCTCCATGGCCCACGTGATCCCAGGGGACACTTCAAACTAACTGCGCCTCTGGGACACACAAGCACTGCGTGCCAGCAGTTGGAGCAGGCCCAGGATCGGAATCCCACACGGGCCCACAGCACAATGGTCGGCGCGCTAGATAAGTGCAGGTTGGAGGCTTGCACCTGGGCCATTGTAAATCTCACTGTATAGTCTTTCGCAAGTACAGACAACTCAGGTGCAGCTTATGGCCATGGTACAGCTTACCTGACATGGCCAATGTAGCACAGCATCCCACGTTTAGGGTCATAGAGCCATAACAGCACCGAAGGTGGCCATTCGGCCCATCAAGTCTGTATAGCAATCCAGTCAGTCCCATTCCTCCGCTCTATCCCCATAGCATTGCAAGTTTATTTCCCACAAGTGCCTTTCCAGTCTCCCCTTGAAAATATTGAGTCCCCACCTCCACCACTTCCATCGCCATCGAGTTCCAGTCCCTCACCATCCGCTGTGTAAAAAGCTTTCCCTCACCACCACCCCCGTATCTCTTGCCCAAGACCTTCAATCTTTGTTGCCTTGTCCTTGTAACATCAACTAGTGGAAACAGCCTTTCCACGTGTAGCCCCATCCAAACCCGTCATAATCATGTACACCTCTATTATAATCTTGTACACCTCTATCAAATCACCCCTCAAACTCCTTTGCTCTAATGAAAACAAATCCATCTTCTCCAAACTGTCCTTGTAGCTAAGATCCTCAGTCCATCCTTGGAACCATTCTGGTAAATCTCCTCTGCACCCTCTCATGTACCTTCACAGCCTGCCTAATGTGTGGTGACCAGAACCGGATGCAATACTCAAGTTGTGACCTAACCAGCACTTTACAATGGTTCAGCATAACTTCTCTAATTTTGTACTCAATACCTCTATTTATGAAGCCCAAGATCACATATGCTTGCTAACCTCTATCTCAATATGTCCCACCCCCTTTAGGGGCCTATGCACCTTAACCCCCAGGGCCCTCTTTACCTGCACACTCTTTCAAACTCTGTCATTAAGTGAATATTGACTCTCACTGTTGCTTCTGCCAAAATGCATCACCTCACTTGTCTACCCATTCTGCTAGCCTTTCCATGTCCTGTTGCAGTCGATTGGTGTCATCCTCACTTTTTGCCACACCCGAAGTTTGATGTTATCGGCAAATTTAGAAATTCTCCTCTGTATTGCAAGATCCAGGTCATATATGTAAATATATATCAAAAAACATTGGCCCCAGCACTGACCCTTGGGGAATACCACTGTCTAACATCCACCAGTCTGAAAAACAGCCATTTATCACAACTCGCTGTTTCCTGTCCTTAAGACAATTCCTTGTCCAAGTTACCAGTGACCCAGCTTTTCCATGAGCCTAAATTTTGTTATCTATGTTGCGTCAAAACCCTTCCCAAAATCCATTTAGACAACATCAATTGCATTCCATACATCAATCCTTCCTGTTAATTCATCAAAAATGTCGTGCAGCGTTGTAGTTGCTCCCTGGTCAGGTATAGCTCGAGTTAGGTACAGAGTAAAGTTCAGTCAGCACTGTCCCATCAAACACACCCAGGTTAGGTACATTCTGGGTAAAATGCAGTGTAAAGTTCCCTCTAAAAAATCCCATCATACTCTCCCATGGAAGTTTCAGAACAGGCTAGATACAGAATAATTCTCCCTCGACAATGCCCCAGAAAAACAATCACAGGTGAGGAACAGCACGGGTCAGGTGCAGAGTAAAGGTACCTCGAAACTGTTCAATCAAATACTCTCAGGTCAGCTTTACATACATTGTAAATCTCACTGCATATTCATTCACCACGCAGAGTGAAGCACAGCATCTCCCGGACAGCATGGTATGAATACAAGACCAACATCCCTGCACATATAAGCATCACACACTCTCAGGTGAGGTATGAGCGAGCTTTATACACCAGTAAATTACCAGTCAAATTGACGCAACAAATACCTAGCTTTTTACGAGAAATTACGCCGCACCCAATAGCTTGTTAGACTCTCAACTTGAACAAATCCTTTACTAATGGGATTCTCAGTGGATCGCCCCACCTTTTTAAGATTATCCAAAAATCTATCGATCTCTGCCTTGAATAGAGTCAACGACTGAGCATCGACAGCCCTCTGGAGGAGAGAATTCCAAAGATTCACAAACCTTTGAGTGAAGATGTCTCCTCATCTCAGTTCTAAATCGCTAACCTCTTATTGTGAGACTGTGACCCCTAGTTCCAGACTCCACAGACGGGAAAACATCCTGCCAGCATTTACCCTGTCAAGACCTTTAAGAGTTTTCAACGTTTCAGTGAAAATCTCTCATTCTTCTAAACTCGAGGGAATATAGGCCGAGTCTACTCAATCTCCTTCATAGGAAAATACACCCATCCCAGGTAGCAGCCTAGTGAGCCTCTGGGACACTCCCGCTAAGGCAAGTATATCCTCCCTTACATACGGAGACCAAAACTGTACAGAGTACTCCAGGTGTGGTCTCACCAAGGCCTTATATAATTGCAGTAAGACGTCTTTACTCTTATCTTCTAATCATTTTGTAATAAAGGCTAACGTAAAATTTGCTTTCCTAATGTTTTGCTTTTCCTGCATGTTAACTTTATCTGATTCGTGTACAAGGCACCCATGTCCCTCTGAACACCAATGTTTCCCAATTTCTCACTTTTTAAAGAAATATTCTGCTTTCCTATATTTCTGTCCAACGTTGATAACTTTACACTTCTCCACGTTATATTCCATCTGCCATGTTCTTGCTCAGGCATTGAAACTGTCTATATCCCTTTGCAGCCTCTTTGTGTCCTCCTCACAACTTATTTTTCTCCTAGCTTTGTATCATCAACAAACTTGGATACATTCCACTCGTTCCCTTCATCTAATTCATTTATATAGATTGTAAGTAGCTGAGGCCCAAACACTAATCCTTGCGATACCCCACTAGTTACAGCCTGCTAACCCGAAATTAACTGTTTATTCCTACTCACTGTTTTCTGCCCGTTATCCAATCCTCAGTCCATGCTAATACGTTACCACCAATCCCATGAGCCCAAATTTTGTGTGATGCCCTGTTGTTTGGCACATTATCGAATGACTTTTCAAAATCCAAATCTACTCCATTTACTGGCGATTATATCGCTGAAGGGCAGCATATAGATGAGAAATAGGAGGGACAAAGAACAAAGAAACACAGGAACTGCTAGAGGAAAAATGACCACAGTTCATCTAGTTCACCTTCTACCATCCTGCTAGTCGCATTTTAAATTAATACAGTTGTTTATTAATCATCGCAAGCAATCACTATCAATTAGTCTACAACAGAGTCAGTAAAGACAAGAGTAAATCCCCAGTGAGGCAGCGCTGTGTGGACCATGGGTTCAAAGACACCAGTTCATCTCAAGCTTGCACACTTATGTCATGTCTCAAATAATTCGTATACCGTTTCCCGAAATGTTACTTTCTGAAAGCAATCTCTCTAATTTTCATTTGAGTTAGTTATTTCTAACTGCTTCCATGGTCTTTCCAGGAAACCTGTTCAAAATATTGTTTATGGTATTGTTTATATAGATTTATATAGAATGTACAGCACAGGACAGACCATACGGTCCAGCTGGTCCATGTCGGTGTTTATACTTCACATGAGCCTCCTCCCACCTCACTCACCTGAACCTATCAGCAACTCTTTGAAATCCTTTCTTTCTTATGTACTTACCGAGCTTCCCCTTCAATGTGTCGATGTCACTCGCCACAAATAATCCTTGTAGTAGCGAATTCCACATTCTAACCAGTCTCTTGTTGAATACGTTTCTCCTGGACTCCTGGACTTATTGCTGTCTTTCTTGTACTCATGGCCACTAGTTTTATTCTCTTCACAAGTGGGAATGCCTTCTCTTCCTTTACCGTTTCGAACACATTCATAATTTTAAAGACTTCTATCAGGTCACCCGTCAGCACTCTCTTTCCTAGAGAAAAAATCCGTGGCTTGTTCAATCTTTCCTGATATATATAATCTCTCATTTCTGGTGTAAAATCTTTAAGTATCTTCTTCATCTCTTTCAGTGTCTCTGTTTTCTTTTCATAAGATGAAAATCGGAGCCTAGCCTCTGAATCATAGTATAAGTGTAGTGGAACTACTAGTACCAGTGGAGAATGGTTAACTCTAGTGTAAGTATAGGTTTTCACTAATATTGGAGGAGCACGGTCAGTTCTACTGTAATTGTAGGATACCAAGTGTGCCGGAGCTGCACGTTCACCTATAATGTAAGTGTAGTTTACGATTAGTACTGGGGAAGCACTGGCACCACCAGTGTAAGTGTAGACGTAAGACAAGTGATGGAGGGGCATGGTCCACTCTTCTGTATGTTTTGCGAACCTCTAGTACCGCAGGAGCGTGCCCACCCCTGGTGTAGGTATAGACTGTCAAGAGTATAGGAGGAGCACGGTCATCTCTTCTGTAGGTGTAGGGTATAAATAGTACAGGAGGAGCACGGTCATGCCTACTGTAGGTGTCGGATATAAATAGTACAGGGAGAGAATGGTCATCTCTACTGTAGGTGTAGAATATAAATAGTACAGGTGGAGCAAGGTCAACTATACTGTAGGTGTAGGGTATAAATAGTACAGGAGGAGCACGGTCATCTCTACTGTAGGTGTAGGATATAAATAGTACAGGAGGAGCACGGTCATCTCTACTGTAGGTGTAGGGTATAAATAGTACAGGAGGAGCACGGTCATCTCTAATGTAGGTGTAGGATATAAATAGTACAGGAGGAGAACGGTCATCTCTACTGTAGGTGTAGGATATAAATAGTACAGGAGGAGCACGGTCATCACTACTGTAGGTGTAGGGTATAAATAGTACAGCAGGAACAAGGTCATCTCTACTGTAGTTGTAGGATATAAATAGTACAGGAGGTGCAAGGTCATCTCTACTGTAGGTGTAGGATATAAATAGTACAGGAGGAGCAAGGTCAACTATACTGTAGGTGTAGGGTATAAATAGTACAGGAGGAGCACGGTCATCTCTACTGTAGGTGTAGGATATAAATAGTACAGGAGGAGCACGGTCATCTCTACTGTAGGTGTAGGGTATAAATAGTACAGGAGGTTCACGGTCATCTCTAATGTAAGTGTAGGATATAAATAGTACAGGAGGAGAACGGTCATCTCTACTGTAGGTGTAGGATATAAGTAGTACAGGAGGAGCACGGTCATCACTACTGTAGGTGTAGGGTATAAATAGTACAGGAGGAACAAGGTCATCTCTACTGTAGTTGTAGGATATAAATAGTACAGGAGGTGCAAGGTCATCTCTACTGTAGGTGTAGGATATAAATAGTACAGGAGGAGCACGGTCATCTCTACTGTAGGTGTAGGATATAAATAGTATCTGTGGAGCAAGGTCATCTCTACTGTAGGTATAGGATATAAATAGTACAGAGGAGCACGGTCATCACTAATATAGGTGTAGGATATAAATAGTACCTGTGGAGCAAGGTCAACTCTAGTGTTAGTGTAGGTTATCACTAGTAGTGCAGGAGCACAATCACCGCTACAGTTAGTGTAGGTTATCACTGGTAGTGGAGGAGCACGGTCACCGCTAGTGTTAGTGTGGGTTATCCCTAGCAGTGCAGGAACACGGTCACCACTAGTGTTAGTGTAGGTTATCACTAGTAGTGGAGGAGCACGGTCACCGCTAGAGTTAATGTAGGTTATCACTAGTAGTGGAGGAGCACGGTCACCGGTAGTGTTAGTGTAGTTTATCACTCGTAATGGAGGAGCACAATCACCGCTACTGTTAGTGTAGGTTATCACTAGTAGTGGAGGAGCACGATCACCAATAGTGTTAGTGTAGGTTATCACTAGTAATGGAGGAGCACATTCACTGCTAGTGTTAGTGTGGGTTATCACTAGTAGTGGAGGAGCACGGTCACCGCTAGTGTTAGTGTAAGTTATCACTAGGAGTGGACGAGCACGGTCACCGCTAGTGTAAGTTTTGGCAGCTACTAGTACTAGAAGAACACGGTCACATCTAATGCTGCAGGACTGTGGTCATCACGAATATTGCAGGATTTGTTTCAGCGCCTGTTCTGGAGAAGTTGGAGCACTAGGAGTCAGTGAAGGACAGGGTCAGGGCGATGGACTGCCAGGGTATCTGCTTCCACCAGTCCTGCTGGAATAGGGTCAGCTCCAGTAGCGGGTGATTCCAGTTTCCATTTGTAAAGCATGTTTGTATTGTGTTTGTTTTTGAAACTGTACAATAACAATTTCACATATTTCTCTTAATCTGATGTATCAGTAAAAAAACTTACTTCAGTCTATTTGTTAAATGACTGTAACTAATGTCATTATTATGATTTAACCTGATTGACTCCCTTGCGGATTGATGTGTGGATAAATATAGCTTCCCTTCCATTGTCTCAGCCGTGCGCCAGTCAGAGTTTTTCAGCTCCAACAGAATCCAACCATTCTCACAGAAAATGGAGCGGCCAGGTATTCTGCTGATAAAAGAGATTTACTACCCGATTCTCGCAACTTTCGGTGTCCCCGGTGAGCCGTTGTAACCTGCTTGTTGTTAATCGGTGTTTACTGTCTGTTCATATCGCATGCTGGACAGGGTAACTGTTTACAGATGTCAGCATTTCACAGTGAACGGCGTGTCCACACTTTCCACGTTTCCCTTAATGCCATAACCTTACTGATGTTACGATGTTCTTTGAAGCTCAAACTCAGGGATTTTAGAGGATTTCCAGATCGTCCTGTCACCCCGTGTAGAGTGAATGCTGCAGCAGCTCATTAAAATGTGTGGGTGGGTTTCCCAGGTAATGGGTCCAATACTAATCCTATTCTCACACTGCTCCGTGTTGATAATCACACTGAATGGAATAAAATGCTCTCAACAGGTATCTCCATATATATTTCAATCAGACAGTGGTACATCATTTCTCTGCTCTCTCTTTCTTACAGCGAACTTGGTGACGATGGTGATTCTCACCCGAGGAAACTGCGGCCTTTCCAAGTGTATCTCTGTCTACATGGTGGCCATGGCAACAGCAGATCTACTGGTCATGATCTTCAATGTAATAGTGTATTATATTCTCAGTTATCACTTTCCACTTTCATTCCTGTCCCACACTCCCGTGTGTAAGTTCATTCTGTACATGAAAGCTGTAAGCTTCGATTTGTCTGTTTGGTTCACCGTCTCCTTCACATTTGACCGATGTGTAATTATTTGCTGCCAGAAGTTTAAAGTAAATTATTGCACCAAGAAAACCGCGGTCGAGGTTATAACAGCGTTCACGGTCCTAATCTTTTTAAAGGGCATCCCCGTATTGTTTGCATTTGAACCGCAGCAAATAATTAACAAGGGGCAGTGGGGCTGTCGGAACAGAGTAGCTTTATTTTCCTCACCTCAAGGTGTAGCGTATCTCTGGTTTCACAGTGTATGGCGCGTTTGGCTTCCCTTTACCTTAATGGCCTTGTTTAATTGTTTGACCGTCAGACGTATATTATTGGCCAGCAGAGCCCGCAGGGGACTCCGGGGACAGAGCAGTGAGAATCAGAGCGATCCAGAGATGGAGAGCCGAAGGAAATCCATCATTTTCCTCTTCGCTATATCGGCCAGTTTTATATTGCTGTGGCTGACAACTGCCGTGAATTTTTTAATTACCAGAGTGACAAACGTCAATTATTACCGAGGCGACCGCACAAGCCCAGCCTATATCGCCACAGAAACCGGAGATCTGCTGAAGCTTTTGAGCTCCTGTGCGAACACATGCATTTATGCTGCGACCCAGAGGAAATTCAGAGAAGAGCTGAAGAAGGTTTTGAAATCTCCCTGGACACTGATTCTGAGATTGGTTAAACATGAAAGACAGCCAAACTAGAGCTTCGGTTGGATAATTTGAATTCCGTTCTCGCTCGTGTTCCAGCTTAAAATGAGGCTCTCTCCGCTAACCGCTACATAAGGATTGTTCTTGTAAAATCTCACAGGTAGGTGAGTATATTTGGCACACTCTGTAGCATTTAACGTCAACTAGGACCGTGGGTTTCCGCAGTTCTTTGGCCGAGTGTCTCCTCCCAAAGAAGGACATTCCCCCTTAAGTACGAAAAATGTCAACGATGAAGTGAAATTTAATAGTGAAATAAAATAGGTGATCAATGGGTTTAATATCTGATCCTGCGAGGATTGTAATCAGTTCTATCACATATTGACTGGATCAGTCACCGGTTTTAGGGAAAGATTTTGTCGTTTACAACTCTCGGTCCAGTTACTTTATTCTCACAGGTTTGGTGAAAATGTTACTTCGGCTGATTGCAGCTGCAAGGACCGCTTCACCCCTTCTCCTGGGAATAAGGAGCGGTGCCGCTGTCCCCTTCATAGTGTTGGGATGTTTCACCACTTTTTTAATGTTTACTAGTGTTGCCTCGTTTCACCTTTTTTTCTTCAGTCTCTATTAATAAGAAATAGTTGAAGTCTGTCCAGCAATATTAAATAAAGTTGTTAGTTGCTGTTACTAAATGTATCATGGTGAATCTGCGTGTTATTAACGTGAATCAGCGACCCTGTAACCTGGCAAGACAGTGTAAAAATTAAGAATTTATAATCGGGGCATTTCAGGCAAGGATCAATAATCAGGTATCTCAGATATTTACATGACATAATCCGCTGTGTGTGTTGGTGCACTAACAGAAGAATGTAATATGCCCATCCCTTTTGTCAACTGGCACTGAATGGGTACCCCCAGTGCAAGGCGGTGTATTGGGAGCGCCGTCCGGCATCACTGGGGGCCTGGGTTTGAGAGCGTTTCCCAGTGCAATGGATTCAGATGAGGATTCGAGCCAATTATCTAGCATTTTGTCCGCCCGCTAATTTCAGTGCCTCGGTTGAAAATGTTTTCAAATTTATTCTGCAGTACATGTGTTGCAGAATGAAAGATGTCGAAGAGAAGTTGTCCCTCGAACTGGGTAAATCCACTTATCACACTGCAGGATTTGCAAGAAAGTCAGCGGACTGTCTCTGACAGCTTCCGCTGTTCTATACAGTATCCCAGGTTACACATATATACAGACAGTGCTGTGTCAGCTCGATCTTTACAAGCCTTCTGAAATTAATGGGCGCCGCAGATATTAATTGTTCTGTTGGTTTATATTTAGGTTAAACTGAGTGGCTTGCATGCATTTTGTTTCGCCCAGTCGGATTGTATTTTTATCGCGGTGCCATCCATCTACTGTATGCCTGTAGTTATCAGTCCATTTGGGATTAGTAGAATCTGAATATTCTGAAACCAAGGTCATTTTCAATTTCGGCCTGGGCGAAAATCTGGCTGGAGCGCACTGTGCGCCAGTCATACACCCCGCCGAATTTCCCTTTTCATTGACTATAATGAAAAGGAAAATTGGGTGGGTGTAAAATACGCCACTGCCAATCGACAGAATTCACTAAAGCGGAGGAAAGTGCAGTGTAATCACGGAATGATTGACATGTTTCCTATTTTCCGAATACTAATTTATAAAATATCCACACTTTTGAAGTAGCCTCCAATTGTTTCAATACTCTTTACTGTTAGAGACACTGGGGCAGTGGCAGTATTTGGATTGTGGGTCCGTTTATAATTCTTTTAGTTGAAACCTACCTCCTAAATTCTTAGACTCATTAACAGATGTAAACGTTTATTTAAAATGTATTGCATAATCGGGTCGAAAGAAAGAGTTTAATAGTTGGGGTGCAACTCACGCGAAGTTCTCCATTGTGTATCTATAAGTCGGAACACGATGATCGCGTTGGATGTGTTTGTATCTCAGTGCAGAGAAATCTATGGTTGTAGACTGTTAGTGGAGGATTACAGAGCTCCGTCTTGAGTCTGACGGTGGGCCTTAACATCGGAATCTGCCTCTTGTTCCACACAATGCTAGAAGAATGTAAAGGGATCTTTACCTCAACCGGAGTTAAATACATCTTATGTTATGTTAATGGGGAAACAATCAATGCCCAGAGCTGATGTCCACAAGTCTAATGATCCCGACAAAACAGTAGGCATAAATATTAGCGATGTATTTATTATCCTCGAAAAAGTCAAATAAAACAACTGAACATACAAACTGCAAGAAGTGAAAAATGCAGGAGCTCCTGAATATAATTGGTGACACGTCACAGAATCGGCTGAGCGCTGCACCCATTGGCTGTTAGTGTCAGAAGTGTGACGAACCAGGTCCACTTTTGGAGCACTCGCTAATTCATCAGGAACCCCCCACTGCAGACTGTGGCGTTCTTCATGATGGCCCGCAGGAACTGAGGTCACAGTCTGAGTGTCTGAGAACAGGAAATGCTGCAGTCGATCAGTGTCTATGCCAGAATGCTTCAGCTTTCTCAGTGACCAGAAGTCATTTTACCCAGTCCCGGAATTCCGACAGACCTGCAAGTGAGGGGAGAAAACCCAACACCAAGTCCCTCAGCCCCACGATATCTGTTCTCGCTACAACTATTCAAGCAAAGAACACGAGCATTGGAAAAAATATCAATGGGCAAGGAAAATCGGACATTAATTGTGTAATGCCTAAAGTGCCACATAATAAACTAGATTTTATTTAAATTAATGTTAGTTGATTTTTAACCTCTCTTTAAGCTTCCATCGTGATTTCTGTCGCTATGGAAATTAGATGCTGCAATTAAATTGATAACAGCAATGAATATTTCTGTGATATGTTGGAACTCCAGGGCGCTTCACCTATCCGTGAAAATCACGTGTCCATGACGTGCCTCCATCTGCTCGAACTTAAGCTCAGAGTTTCTGAGCTTGCGGAGCGGCTGGACACTGCAGGGCTGAGAATTTGCTCGACTACATGTTTCTGGATGTGGTCACCCCGCAGCCACAGCGAGTTCAGGAGGATAGTAAGTTGGTGGCCATGGGCAGGGTGCGAAGAGCCAGGTGGTGCAGGGATCCGCCGGGGGTGTGGCACTCTCAAAGATGGGGCCGATTACAGACCAAAAAGGAAATCTTCTTGTGCAGGCAGGGGGCATGGCTCAGGTACTAAATGAATACTTTGCATGTGTCTTCACTAAAGAAAAGTATGCTGTCAGCGTCGCCATAAAGGAGGTGATAGTACAGAAATTGGCTAGGAAAAACATAAATAAAAAGGAGATACTTAGAAGGATGGCAGCGCTCAATGGAGAAAAGTCACCCGGCCCAAATGGGCTGTATCCTAGTTAGCTGAGGAAGTAATGGTTGAAATTGCAGAGGCTCTCGAGTCACAAATTCTTCCAATCCTCCTTAAATATGGGAGTGCTGCCAGAGTAGTGGTGGATTGCAAACATTGCACCCCGTTCGAAAAAGGGGAGAGGGATAAACATGACAACTTCAGGCCAGTCAGCCTAAAGTCGTGCAGAAACATGTAGAAACAATCCGGCAGCTATTTCATTAGCACTTGGAAAATGTGGGTTAATCAATGAACGCCAGCACGGATTGTTTTACTAACTTGATCGAGTCCTTTCATGAATTAACTGAGCGAGTTGATGAGGATATTGCAGTTGATGTTGTGTATATGGACTTTAAAAAGACGTTTGATAAAGTACTACATGAAAGACCTGTTAGCAACATTTTAGCCAAAATTGAATTTAAAATTGATAACAGAAAAAGTAAGCTTAAGGTAAATGTAAGGTAAATAATCCAGCGGAGCAGCAAGCTGAATACAAATTAGGAAGGGTGTTGATGAACTAAAAATGAATACAGGCGGCAGTTTTCTCGGTAACCAGAGGACGCAGATTTAAGGTAATTGGCACAAAAATGAGCGGGCACATAAGGTAAAAAATAACTGAAAAAAATAAGTAGCAGAGGAATGGGAAACATTGGTTATCTCGTTCAAAGAGGCGGCACAGGCACAATGGGCCAAATGGCCTGCTTCTGGACTGTATAATTCTAGGTTTCTATGTTGTATGATACCCGTGCCACTGCCTGTAGTCAGTCACAGTGTAGGGAGTAAATTTAACAAATGCTGCACTAAGAAAGCGGAGAGACTGATTCTGGGAAGCGGATATGGAATCTTAAAGTATCCTCGGGAGATGATGCTCACAGTGAAGAGCTCAGACTGCAGAGAAAGACACAAAGTCACGTGAACACTCCACGAGAACTTTCTTAAAGAGAAACTGGAATCAATCGCAAAACTACAGAAATTATTTTATTATTGCTAATGGTTCTACTAAACCGCATCATGTACTATATCCAATCATTACAATACATAAGTAAAGGTAATAAATTCATAGAAATCATTTAAAATTGGAATTGAAAGTAAACATATGTGGTTTCTCACCAGATAGAGGCTCAGTCAAAATGCTCTGAGGATATGGGTTCAAATCCCACCAAGGCAGCTGGTGGGATTTAAATTCAATTCAATTTAATTCTGGAAATAATGTTAGTCTTAGTAATGGCGACCATGATAACATTGTCGATTTTTTTTCTCTATTCATTGATGGGATGTGGGCGTCGCTGGCTAGGCCTGCATTTAGTGTCCATCCCTAATTGCCCTTGAGAAGATGGTGGTGAGCCGCCGCCTTGAACTGCTGCAGTCCATATGGTGTAGGTACACCCACAATGCTGTTAGGAAGGGAGTTCCAGGATTTTGGCCCAGCGACAGTGAAGGAACGGCGATACAGGTCCAAGTCAGGATGGTGTGTGGCTTGGAGTGGAACTTGTAGGTGGTGATGTTCCCATGCGTCTGCTGCCCTTGTCATTCTAAGTGGTAGAGATCGCGGGTTTGGAAGGTGCTGTTGAAGGAGCTTTGGCGAGTTGCTGCAGTGCATCTTGTAGATGGTACACACTGCAGCCACAGTGCACCGGTGGTGGAGGGAGTGAATGTTGAAGGTGGTGGATGGCGTGCCAATCAAGCGGGCTGCTTTATCCTGAATGGTGTCGAGCTTCTTGAGTGTTGTTGGAGCTGCACTCATCCAGGCAAGTGGAGAATATTCCAACACACTCCTGACTTGTGCCTTGTAGATGGTGGAAATGCTTTGGGGAGTCAGGAGGTGAGACACTCGCCGCAGAATTCCCAGCCTCTGGCCTGCTCTTGTAGCCACAGTATATATATGGCTGGTCCAGTTCAGTTTCTGGTCAATGGTAACCCCCAGGATGTTGATAGTGGTGGATTCAGCGATGGTAATGCCATTGACTGTCAAGGGGAGATGGTTAGAGTCTCGCTTGTTGGAGATGGTCATTGCCTGGCACTTGTGTGGTGCGAATGTTACTTGCGACTTGTCAGCCCAAGTCTGAATGTTGTCCAGGTCTTGCTGCATATGGACACGGACTGCGCCAGTATCTGACGAGTCTCGAATGGTGCTGAACAGCGTGCAATCATCAGCGAACATCCCCACTTCTGACCTTATGATGGAGGGAAGGTCATTGATGAAACAGCTGAAGATGGTTCGGCCTAGGACACTGCCCTGAGGAACTCCTGCAGTGATGTCATGTGATTGAGATGAATGACCTCCAACAACCACAGCCAACTTCCTTTGTGCTAGGTATGATTCCAACCAATGGAGAGTTTTCCCCTTGATTCCCATTGACTTCAGTTTTGCTAGGGCTCCTTGATGCCACACTCGATCAAATGCTGCCTTGATGTCAAGGGCAGTCACTCTCACCTCACCTCTTGAGTTCAGCTCTTTTGTCCAAAAACCCATCTGGTTCACTAATGTCCTTTAGGGAAGGAAATCTGCCGTCCTTACCTGGTCTGGCCTGCATGTGACTCCAGACCCACAGCAATGTGGTTGACTCTTAATGCCCTCTGAAATGGCCTAGCAAACCACTGAGTTGTAAACAACCGCTATGAAACACAATAAGAATAAACCCGGACAGACCACCCTGCATCGACCTCGGCACCAGAAACGACAATGACAATGGCAAACCCAGCCCTGTCGACCCTGCAAAGTCCTCCTTACCAACATCTGGGAGCTTGTGCCAAAATTGGGAGAGCTGTCCCACAGACTAGTCAAGCAACAGCCTGACATAGTCATAATGACCGAATCATACCTTACAACCAATGTCCCAGACACCACCATCACCATCCCTGGGTATGTCCTGTCCCACCAGCAGGACAGACCCACCAGAGGTGGTGGCACATTGGTAGACAGTCGGGAGGGAGTAGCCCTGGGAGTCCTCAACATTGACTCAGGACCCCATGAGGTCTCATGGCATCAAGTCAAACATGGGCAAGGAAACCTCCTGCTAATTACCACCTACCGCCCTCCCTCAGCTGAGGAATCGGTACTCCTTCATGTTGAACACCAATTGGAAGAAGCACTGAGAGTAGCAAGGGCACAAAATGTCCTCTAGGTGGGGGACTTCAATATCCATCACCAAGAGTGGCACGGTAGCACCACAACTGACCGAACTGGCCGAGTCCTAAAGGACATAGCTGCCAGACTGGGTCTGCGACAGGTGGTGAGGGAGCCAACAAGAGGAAAAAACCTACTTGATCTCGTCCTCACCAATCTACCTGTTGCAGATGCATCTGTCCATGACATCATTGGTGGAAGTGACCACCGCACCGTCCTTGTGGAGACGAAGTCCCGTCTTCATGTTGAGGATACCCTCCACCGTGTTGTGTGGCACTACCACCGTGCTAAATGGGAAAGATTTCGAACAGATCTGGGAACTCAAAACTGAGCATCCATGAGGCGTTGTGGGCCATCAGCAGCAGCAGAATTGTATTCAACCACAATCTGTAACCTCATGGCCCGGCATATCCCTCACTCTACCATTACCATCAAGCCAGGAGATCAACCCTGGTTTAACGAAGAGTGCAGGAGAGCATCCCGGGAACAGCACCAGGCATACCGAAAAATGAGGTGTCAACCTGGTGAGGCTACAACACAGGACTACTTGCATGCCAAACAACAGAAGCAACATGCGATAGACAGAGCTAAGCGATCTCACAACCATCGGATCAAATCAAAGCTCTGCAGTCCTGCCACATCCAGTCGTGAGTGGTGGTGGACAATTATACAGTTAACAGGAGGAGGAGGCTCCAAAAATATCCCCATCCTCAATGATGGTGGAGCCCAGCAAATGAGTGCAAAAGACAAGTCTGAAGCATGTGCAACTACCTTCAGCCAGAAGTGCCGAGTGGATGATCCATCTCGGCCTCCTCCTGAGGTCCCCAGCATCACAGATGCCAGTCTTCAGCCCATTCAGTTCACTCCACGTGATGTCAAGAAACGGCTGGAGACACTGGATACTGCAAAGGCTATGAGCCCTGACAACATTCCGGCAATAGTACTGAAGACTTGTGCTCCAGAACTAGCTGCGCCCCTAGCCAAGCTGTTCCAGTACAGCTACAACACTGGCATCTACCCGGCAATGTGGAAAATTGCCCAAGTATGTCCTGTCTACAAAAAGCAGGACAAATCCGTCCCATCAGTCTACGCTCAATCATCGGCAAAGTGATGGAAGTTGTCATCGACAGTGCAATCAAGCGGCACTTACTCAACAACAACCTGCTAACTGACGCCCAGTTTGGGTTCTGCCAGGGCCACTCAGCTCCTGACCTCATTACAGCCTTGGTCCAAACATGGACAAAAGAGTTGAACTCAAGAGGTGAGGTGAGAGTGACTGCCCTTGACATCAAGGCAGCATTTGATCGAGTGTGGCATCAAGGATCCCTAGCAAAACTGAAGTCAATGGGAATCAAGGGGAAAAATCTCATACCCAGCACAAAGGAATTTGGTTGTGGTTGTTGGAGGTCATTCATCTCAATCACATGACATCAGCGCAGGAGTTCCTCAGGGCCGTGTCCTAGGCCCAACCATCTTCAGCTGTTTCATAAATGACCTTCCCTCCATCATAAGGTCAGAAGTGGGGATGTTCGCTGATGATTGCACACTGTTCAGCACCATTCCAGACTCGTCAGATACTGACGCAGTCCGTGTCCATATGCAGCAAGACCTGGACAACATTCAGAATTGGGCTGACAAGTGGCAAGTAACATTCGCACCACACAAGTGCCAGGCAATGACCATCTCCAACAAGCGAGACTCTAACCATTTCCCCTTGACATTCAAAGGCATTACCATCGCTGAATCGCACACTATCAACATCCTGGGGGTTACCATTGATCAGAAACTGAACTGGACCAGTCATATAAATACTGTGGTACAAGAGCAGGCCAGAGGCTGGGAATTCTGCCGCGAGTGTCTCACCTCCTGACTCTCCAAAGCCTTTCCACCATCTACAAGGCACAAGTCAGGAATGTGATGGAATACTCTCCACTTGCCTGAATGAGTGCAGCTCCAACAACACTCAAGAAGCTCGACACCATTCAGGATAAAGCAGCCCGCTTGATTGGCACTCCATCCACCACCTTCAACATTCACTCCCTCCACCACTGGCGCACTGTGGCTGCAGTGTGTACCAGCTACAAGATGCACTGCAGCAACTTACCAAAGCTCCTTCAACAGCACCCTCCAAACCCGCGACCTCTACCACTTAGAAGGACAAGGGCAGCAGACGCATGGGAACATCACCACCTACAAGTTCCCCTCCAAGCCACACACCATCCTGACTTGGACCTGTATCGCCGTTCCTTCACTGTCGTTGGGCCAAAATCCTGGAACTCCCTTCCTAACAGCATTGTGGGTGTACCTACACCATATGGACTGCAGCGGTTCAAGAAGGCGGCTCACCACCATCTTCTCAATGGCAATTAGGGATGGGCACTAAATGCAGGCCAACCAGCCAGCGACGCCCATGTCCCAACAATGATTTAACAAAAAATTATTATCTATGAGAAATGCATCCTGCAGTTTCACCACAACCTTGCATTTCGTTCTGGAGCCGGATCCTTATATTTTGCAAAATTTGCAAAATCAAGATACTCAGCCCAGTACCCGTCTCCCATAATGCACCAGTTAATTTTGACTCTCTGTGACGGGTGGACTACAACTCCCAGAATGCAGCAGAGTCGCAGTGCCGGTCAGTACGTTTAACTATCAATTCTGTAATGCAGCATAATCCCGCCCCTGCTCCACTTTAGTCCAATTCCTTACTGATGAGTTAAAGGAGTGTATGATGTATTCAACTTCTTTGTCAGCATATATGTTTCAGGATAATATAATCCAGCTTTCCTACAATAGGATTCCACGACGTGGGAAGATACTTGGATTCGCAACAAAGCAGATTCCGTGTATTTGATGTTATGGGCCCCTTCAACATAACAGACCCGAATTCCTCTGTTTGCACTTCAATGGAGTGCATATAATTGGGTCGCCAGCTTTGTATTTGTTACAGTCGGGACAGGCACCACTGACTAGCCCATTACCAGCTGTGAGGATGATTAGGATAATTCGGCAACTTAACAAAATATCGTTAAATAACAGAGTTCCTATTATTACCTCCTAAACTGCAGTAAATGAAGTGACAGGTTCATACCATTTAAGGTATGTTTTTGATGCTATTCGCTTCTTTCAAGTTAATTTTCCTGCTTTCTTCGTTGTATATCTTGATTGTTAAAATCCTCAGATTGAAGTTCATCAGTTTGCCTTTGCCTGTGTCACGCAGCACATGGATGTTGCAGTTTATTTACAGGTTATGTTTGTCATGTGATAAACTTTTGATAATATAGTTGTCAACTTTAGAGCCAGATAAATAGGTTTGTGCTAAATGACCTTCCTGGTAATTCAATAAATAACATACAGAATGCAGTTAGCCAGTGAGCTGAAATGTTCTGCCCGGCGGTCCTTCTTACTCTTAATTTCATATTTTAACTTGTAAATATTTATGATTGAATCCCTTGCCACAGTGAAGAATTTGGGTAATTTGTGCATTCACCTCGTAACATTAAAACTGACATTAGATCACCTGGAGGTTTCCGCTTTACTAAAGATAAAAAGCAGGATTTTCTATAATTTCTTCAAAACTGGAATTGTGAATCCGTAGCATCTCTTATAAAGTACGGAAATACCATTTCTATGATTAGCTTACCTGAAGTGTCCGCACAGTCCAAATGAAGTAAGCCCAACACTTCCGATGCCAACATTAACACATTTCATTGGAACTCCATCCCTCAGATACTCCAGGGGCCATTCTCGAACAAAGGGGAGATTGGGAATTGGCAGAGCGCGTGAACCCGTGGGACTGGTAACTGGCAGAGTGAGGAAACGTGTAAGACTGGAATCGGGCAGAGTGTGGGATCCGACAGAAAGAAAGGGAACCAGGTGAGCGGGGCCTTGATGAGAAGGAGAGCGGGAAGAGTCGAACAAATCAATTATCGGAGAGAGCCCCACTCTGGATTAATAAAATATCAATTGTATTTTGTTCTCTGCTTTTAAATACCGATCGGTGAAATGATAATAACAGCGAATCGATAAAATCGTTGGAGGAAGAAGTTGGATCCGTTTCAAACGGGAATTGGTTAACAAATTTACATTTATTTTGCTTAATATTAAATTGTTGATTATACATAAAAAATAAAGAACAATCTTCTAAACTGAGCAAGAAAGAGATCAAGGTGATAATAGAAGTACCTGGATGTGTTGTCTCGGGCGGGGCCTTGTCCACAGTGGGTGAAAGGACTGAAAACTGTCGACATGGGTCGAAACTGGGATATTTCTCCATGGAGCATGCAAAGTTCAGGAGAGATTTGTTCAAAATTATGAGGGGTTTTGACTGAATAAGGCAGCATTGTTTCCACTGGCAGGAGCGTTGGTAATCACGGCCACAAATTAAGGTAATTGGGGAATGATCCAGCGAGGAGATGAAGAGTTTTTTTTAACATAGCGAGCTGTTATGATCTGGAAGCTTACCGGAAGCACATTACAGCTCCCCTCACGACCTGCGGACGTCCCAACGCGCTTTACATTCAATGAAGTACTTCTTGAAATACAGTAACTGTTGTAATGTAGGAAGCAGAACAGCCAATTTCAGCCCAGCAAGCTCCCACAAACAGCAATGAGATAATGACCAGATAATCTGTTTTAGTGATGTTGGTCGAGGGATGAATATTGGCCAGGACTCTGTGGAGAATTACTATGGTCTTCTTTGAAGTAGTGCTGTGGGATTTTTTATTTTCTCATGACAGAGCAGCCGTGGCCTCGGTTTGACGTCCCATCCGAAAGGCGGCACCTCCAACAGTGCAGCACACACTCAGTACAGCATTGAGGTGTCATTTTGGCCCAGAAATTCGGGTTGGGGGCTTCCCGCGGGTGCAAGCCCCCGACCTGCACTTACCTTGCGCGCCACAGTTGAGCTGTAGGGCCCTGTGGAATTCCGCTCTGGGGCCTGCTCCAGCTGCCGGCGCGCAGTGCTTGCGTATCCCAGGGGTGCAGTTAGTGCGATGCGTCCCCTGGGATCACGTGAGCCATGGGAAGCCAATCGAAGGAGGGAAAAGCCCATTCATAAGATTGACAGGAAGACCTGTCAAAACTTATAAATACTACGGGCCCCAAAATAGCAGTAAACCTTCAAATACATTTTTTTTTTAAATCACACTTTTTAAATAAAGTATAAATTACATTAAATAACTATTTTAAACAATAATTTAAATTTTTGAAAAAAATAATGTTATATTCTAACGGGGCTAAAAATAAACTTACCTTGCTTTAAAGTATTTAAAAATAATAGACCTGTGGAAATGTTTTAAAAATTTTTATTAATTGACCACTTACCTTACGCCTGCTTTTAAAATGTGTAAATCCTGCGTGAAAACCTGCAAAAAAAACCTAAGTTCAAAGCGCACGCGCAGCCTCCCCTGCGCGGGCATTCGACCACTGAACCCCTTCAGTCAGAGGATCGGAAATGCCGGTTTCCCGCGCATGCGCAGTGCATGCGGGAAACCGACACTTCCTTTTGGCCTGCAGGCCCAGAAATTCGGGTCTCCACGGGTGAGTACGCACGGGGTACTCACTCTTAGGCCCAATGGAAGTGCCAGTTTCCTGCATGCACTGCGCATGCGCGGGAAACCAGCACTTCCATTTCCCTGAAAGCAGGGGTTCAGAGGTCGAATGCGTGTGCAGGAGAGGCTGCGCGTGCGCATCGAGCTTCGGTTTATTTTGCAGGTTTTCCCGGGAGGGTAAGTCTCCAGGAGTTAGACATGTAAAAAGCAGGCGTAAGGCCTGCTTTTTACAAGGTAAGTGGTGAATTAATTAAACTTAAAACATTTTTTCCACAGGTTTATTATTTTTAAATACTTTAAAGCAAGGTAAGTTTATTTTTAGACCCGTTAGAAAATAAAATTATTTTTTTCAAAAATTTAAATTGTTGTTTAAAATAGTTATTTCATTTAATTTATAGCTTATTTAAAAATGTGATTTTTAATTTTTTTTTTGAAGATTTTGTAATGTTTTGTAGAAATAAAGGGTCCATAATATTTCTAAGTTTGACAGCACTTCCTGTCAGACTTATGAATGGAGCATTCCCTGCTCTGATTGGCTCCCTATGGCCCACGTGATCTCAGGGGACGCTTTGAATTAACTGTGGCCCTGGGATACGCAAGCACTGCGCGCCAGCTGCTGGACCAGGCCCCAGATCGGAATTCCACCGGGGCCCACAGCTCAATGGCCAGCGCACTAGGTAAGTGCAGATCGGGGGCTTGCCCCCGTGGGAAGCCCCCGACCCAAATTTCTGGGCCATTAATGTTCCAGCGTCTGATGAAATAGATATGGAGATACCTGTTGAGAGCATTTTACTCCAGTCAGTTGGATTATCAACATGGAGCAGTGTCACAACAGGATACGTTTTGAAGCCATTACCTGGGAAACCCACCCATACATTTTAGTGAGCTGCTGCAGCGCTCACTCTGCACGGAGTGACTAGATGATCCGGAAATCCTCGAAAATCCTTGTGTTGGAGATTCAAAGAACATTGTGACATAAGAAAGGTTATCGGATTAAGGGGAATGCGGTAAGCGTGGACACACGGTTCAGGATTTGGTTCTTATCACTACCGACTGTAATGCTGCCATCTCGAAAACTCCTTACCTTATCAAACATGCTGTATGTACATGGATACAGTTAACCCCGAATAACAACAAACAGTTGCCATCACTCACCGGGGACACCAACGGCCGCGAGAATCGTGTAGTAAACCTCTTTGATCAGCAGAATAGTTGGTCGCCCCATTCTCTGTGAGAATGGATCAATTCTGTTGCAGCAAAATGACTCTGACTGGCGCATGGCTGTGGCAATGGAAGGGAAGCTATATATATCTACACATCAATCCTCCAGAGAGTCAATCAGGTTAAATCATAAATAGCATTAGTTACAGTCATTAAACAAATAGACTCAGGTAAATTGTTTTTTTTATCTGATACGTCTTTTAAGAGAAATATGTGAAATTGTTGTTGGATAGTTTTACAAAGTACAGAATTAAGACATTGTTTACGAGTAGGAAGGGCAATCCCCCAGTACTAGTGATGACACTGATCTGACAGGCCTGGTGAAGGCAGCACCCCAGGCAATAATTTTCATGACCCTGCCCTTGATTCACTCCTAGTGCACCAACTTCTACAGAGCAGGTGGTAAAACAAATCCTGCAATACTGGTGATGAACCCAGTCTGGCAGTATAAGAGGTGACGGTGGTCCTCCCATACTAGTGGTACACAACATTTAGATGAGAGGGACATTTCCCCTCCTGTAATAATGGCACCATACACCAATACTAGATGTGCCCGTGCTCCTCAGGTACTAGTACCATGCCTACACTGGATTTGAACGTGCTGCTATAGTAGTAGTGGTAGCACTAGACGAACACTACGATTGACAGTGCACCTCCGGTACTAGTGGAATTCCCCTCATACACTAGATGTGCATGAGCAGTGGTACCTCTACATTTGTACAAGATGTGACCGTGCCCCTCCTCCCCCAGTGCTAACCCTACACTGACATTGATGTGACCGTGACCTTCCTGTCCCAGTGCTTCCCCTACACTGGCAGTAGATGTGAACGTGCCCCTCCTGTCATAGTGCTACCCCTCCATTGACACTAGATGTCACCGTGCCCCTCCTGTCCCAGAGTTACCCCTACACTGACACAAGATGTGAACGTAACCCTCCTATTCCAGTGTTACCCCTACACTGACACAAGATGTGACCATTCCCCAATTGTCCCTGTGCTACCCCTGCAATTACACCAGATGTGACCGTGCCACTGCTGTCCCATTGTTAACCCTGCACTGGCACTAGATGTGACCGTGCCCCTTCTCTTCCATTGTAAACCCTACACTGGCAATGGATTTGACCGTGCCCGTCCTGTCCCAGTGCTACCCCTACATTTACACTAGATGTGACCGAGGCCCTCCAGTCCCAGTCTTACCCATACACTGACACTAGATGTGACCGTGTCCCTCCTGTCCAAGTTTTAGCATTACTATTACACTAGATGTGACTGTGTACTTCCTGGCACAGTGCTGCCCTACCCCTACACATACATTAGATGTGACCGAGGCCTTCCAGTCCCAGTGTTACCCTTTCACTGACACTGGATGTGACCGTGTCCCTGCTGTCCAAGTGTTACCCCTACATTTAACCTAAATGTGACCTTGCCCTCCATACCTATGTTAACCCTACACTGACACTAGATGTGACAGTACCCCTCCTGTCCCAGTGCTAAACCTACACAGACACTAGCTGTGACGTTGCCACTCCTGTCCCAGTGATAGCCCTAAACTTAAAGTAGATGTGACCATCCCCCTCCTGTCCCAGTGTTTCCCCTACACTGAACTAAATGTGAAAGTGTCACTCCTCGCCAAGTCTTACTCTTACATTTACACTCGATGTGGCCGAGCCCTCCTGTCCTAGTGTAAAACCTACACTTACACTAGATGTGACCATGCCCCGCCAGTCCCAGTGTTACCACTACAATGACACTAGATGTGACCATGCCCCTCCTGTCCCAGTGTTAACCCTACACTGACACACGGTGTGACCGTGTCCCTCCTGTTCCAGTGTTACCACTACACTGACACTAGATGTGACCATGTCCCTCCTGTCCCAGTTTTAGCACTACTATTTCACTAGATGTGACTGTGTACCTCCTGTCACAGTGCTGCCCTACCCCTACATGTGCACTAAATGTGACCGAGGCCCTCTAGTCCCAGAATTACCGTTTCACTGTCACTAGATGTGACTGTGTCCCTCCTGTCCAAGTGTTACCCCTACATTTACACTAAATATGACCATACCCTCCGTCCCCATGTTAACCCTACACTGACAGTAGATGTGCCTGTACCCCTCCTGTCCCAGTGCTAACCCTACACAGACACAAGATGTGACCGTGCCCATCCTGTCGCAGTGCTAGCCCTACACTTAAAGTAAATGTGACCATCCCCCTCCTGTCTCAGTGTTACCCCTACACTGAACTAAATGTGAAAGTGACACTCCTGTCCAAATGTTACCCCTACATTTACACTAGATATGAACGAGCCCTCCTGTCCCAGTGTTATCACTACACTGACAGGGGATGTGGCCATGCCCCTCCTGACCAAGTGCTACCCCTAAACTGACACTAGATGTTACCATGTCTCACCTGTCCCAGATTTACCCCTACTATTACACTAGATGTGACTGTGCCCCACCTGTCTCAGTGTTACCATACACTGACACTAGATGTGAATTAGTCCGTCCTGTCCCAGTGCTACCCCTACACTAATACTAGATGTGACGGTACCCCACCTGTCCCAGCGCTACCCCTACACTTACACTAGATGTGACGGTACCTCTCCTGTCCCAGTGTTTACCCTACACTTACACTAGATGTGACCGTGCACCTCCTGTCCCAGTGCTACCCCTACAAGTACAATAGATGTGATCATGCACCCCCTGTTTAGTGCTACACATACACATACACTAAATATGATGTTGCCCATCCTGTCCCAGTGTTGCCCCTACACTTACACTAGCTGTGACCGTGCCCCCGCTGTCCGAGTGTTACTCTTACACTGACAATAGATGTGACCTTGCCCCCTCCTGTCCCAGTGCTACTGCTACACTGAAAGTAGATGTGACAGTGCACCTCCTGTCCCAGCGCTACCCCTAAATTTACACTTAATATGACCGTGACCCTCCTCTCCCAGTGTAACCCCTACACTGCCACTAGATGTGACCGTGCCCCTCCTGTCCCTGTGCTACCCATACACTTAAACTAAATGGGACCGTGCCCCTCCTTTCCAAGTGTTACTCCTACACTCCCATGAGATGTGACTGTGCCCCTCCTGTCCCAGTGCTACCCCTACAAGTACCCTAGATTTGACAATGTTCCTCCTGTTTAGTGCTACCCATACACAGACACGAGATATGACAGTGCCCCTCCTGTCCCAGTGTTACCCCTAAACTTACACTAGCTCTGACCGTGCCACTCCTGTCCCAGTGTTAACCCTATACTTACACTAGCTCTAACCGTGCCCCTCCTGTCCCAGTATTAAATAAGAACATAAGAACATAAGAAATAGGAGCAGGAGTAGGCCAATAGGGCCCTCGAGCCTGCTCCACCATTCAATAAGATCATGGCTGATCTGATCCTAACCACAAATCTTCTATCACTCTCCATCCACCCGAACCCATGTGATCTCCCGGGAGAGGCAAAAAACCAGATAAAAGACCCAATGTCCAATTTGGGAGAAAAAAATCTGGGAAATTCCTCTCCGACCCATCTAGGCGATCGAAATTCTTCCAGGAGATCACTCTGTCCCTATATTTTCTACAGTACTTACCTTCTGTAAAGGCGATCTCCACCCCAGCCAGGAACAGGAATAAAACCATCTCCTGAAATCTAACACAGAATTAGAACACAGTAGGAGCAGAACCAGGCTACACGGCCCCTGGGCCCACTCCACCAACCACAGGGCCATGACCATTCCGAACCTAGACTCATGTCCAATTTCCTGCCCGCTCCCCGTAACCCTCAATTCCCTTTACTTCTAGGAAAGTATCTATTTCTGTTTTAAATTTATTTAATGATGTAGCTTCCACAGCTTTCTGGGGCAGCAAGTTCCACAAACCTACCACCCTCTGAGTGAAGAAGTTTCTCCTCGTCTCAGTTTTGAAAGAGCAGCCACTTATTCTAAGATTATGCCCCCTAGTTCTAGTTTCACCCATCATTGGGAACAACCTCACCGCATCCACCCGATCAGGCCCCTTCACAATCTTACAGGTTTCAATAAGATTGCCTCTCATTCTTCTGAACTCCAATGAGTAGAGTCACAATCTACTCAACCTCTCCTCATATGACCACCCCCTCATCCCTGGGATTAACCGAGTGAACCTTCTTTGTACTGACTCGAGAGCAAGTATGTCTTTTCTTAAGTATGGACACCAAAACTGTATGCAGTATTCCAGGTGCGGTCTCACCAATACCTTGTACAACTGCAGCAATACATCCCTCTTTTTATATTCCATCCCCCTAGCAATAAAAGCGAACAATCCATTTGCCTTCTTGATCACTTGCTGCACCTGCATACTAACTTTTTGAGTTTCGTGCACCAGGACCCCCAGATCCCTTTGTACTACAGTACTTTCCAGTTTCTTGTCATTAAGATAATAACTTGTTCTATGATTTTTCCTGCCAAAGAGCATAACCTCACACTTTCCAGTATTGTATTGCATCTGCCAAATCTCTGCCCACTTACTTAGCCTGTCTATATCCCTTTGCAGCTTTTTAATGTCCTCCTCACTCACTACTTTCCGCCCCATCTTTGTATCATCTGCAAACATTGATATGTTACACTCGGTCCCCTCCTCCAAATCGTTAATATAGATTGTAAAGAGTTGGGGACCCAGCACTGACCCCTGCGGAACACCACTATTTACTGGTTGCCAATCTGAGAATGAACCATTTATCCCAACTCTCTGATTTCTGTTAGAGAGCCAAAGCTCCGCCCACGCCAGAATATTACCCCCAATCCTGTGATTTTTTATCTTGAGCAATAATCTTTTGTGTGCCACCTTGTCAAATGCCTTTTGGAAGTCTAAATACACTACGTCCACTGGTTCCCCTTTATCCACCCTTTATGTTACTTCCTCAAAAAACTCAAGCAAATTTGTTAAACATGACTTCCCCTTCATGAAACCATGCTGAGTTTGTCCTATTAAATTATGTTTATACAAATGTCCCGTTACTGTCTCCTTAATAATGGACTGTAACATTTTACCAACCACAGATGTTAGGCTAACAGGTTTATAGTTTCCAGCCTTCTGCCTACTACCCTTTTTAAATAAGGGTGTTACATTAGCAGTTTTCCAATCTGCCGGGACTTTTGCTGAGTCCAGGGAGTTTTGGAAAATTATTACCAATGCATCCACAATCCCTACCGCCACGTCCCTCAAGACCCTAGGATGCAAGCCATCAGGTCCAGGGGATTTATTCGCCTTGAGTCCCATTATTTTACCAAGTACCACTTCCTTAGTGATTTTAATCGTATTTAGTTCCTCCCCCCCTAGAGCCCCCTGTTTGTCCAATGTTGGGATATTCTTAGTGTCCTCTACTGTAAAGACTGATACAAAATAATTGTTCAGCGTTTTTGCCATCTCCATGTTTCCCACCATTAATTTCCCGGTCTCATCCTCTAAGGGACCAACATTTACATTAGCCACCCTTTTTCTTTTTATATATCTATAGAAACTTTTGCTGTCTGCTTTTATATTTTTTGCTAATATACTTTCATAATCAATCTTCCCTTTCTTAATCAATCTTTTAGTTATTTTTTGCTGTCATTTAAAGACTTCCCAATCTTCCATCCTCCCACTAGATTTGGCTACCTTATATGCCCTTGTTTTTGTCGGATACTATCCTTAATTACTTTACTTAGCCACGGATGGCTATCTTTTCTTTTACACCCTTTTTTCCTCAGTGGAATATATATTTTTTGGAAGTTGTAACATAACTTCTTAAATGTACAGCACTGATCATGTACCATCTTACCCTTTAATCTATTGTCCCAGTCCACTCTAATCAATTCTGCTCTCATACCTACATAGTGTCCGTTATTCAAGCACAGCATGCTTGCTTGAGATCCAAGCTTCTCACCCTCTAATTGAAAATGGAATTCAACCATGTTATGGTCACTCATTCCAAGGGGATCCTTTACTAGGACATTTTTAATTAATCCTGTCTCATTACACAGGACCAAATCTAAGGTTGCTTGCCCCCTGGTCGGTTCAGTTACATACTGCTCAAGAAACCCATCCCTAATACATTCAATGAACTCATCCTCAAGGCTGCTCTGTCCAATTTGATTTGACCAGTTAATATGATAATTAAAATCCCCCATAATTATAGCTGTTCCCTTATTACAAGCCTCAACTATTTCCTGAATAATACTCCGTCCAACAGAGTTGCAACTGTTTGGAGGCCTATAGACTACACCCCCTAGTGTTTTGTCCCCCTTAATATTCCTTATCTCCACCCAAACTGTTTCATTATCCTGCTCCTTTGACCCAATATCATTTCTCTGTATTATAGTAATTCCTTCCTTTAGTAACATAGCCACCCCACCTCCTCTCCCTTCCTGCCTGTCCTTCCTGATTGTTAAATAACCTGGTATGTTTAATTCTCAATCATGGTCACCCTGCAGCCATGTTTCTGTAATGGCAACAAGATCATACCCAAATGTCATTATTTGTGCAATTAACTCATTCATTTTGTTACGAATGCTACGTGCATTCAGATATAGAAATTTCAAATATGTTTTGTAACACTTAGTTCCTGTTTTTTCCCTTTTTAGTACATTACTTTTTACTCCATACCTTCTGTCCCTTCCTGACACGTTCTGCTTTTTAATTCCCCCACTGCTACCTAAGTCTATGACCTTCTCTGTTGTCATTTCTATTATTTGCTCTCTAGAAACCTCCCCCCACTAATTAGTTTAAAGCCCTCTCTACAGCCCTATCTATATGATTCGCCAGGACTCTAGTCCCAGCACTGGACAAGTGGAGTCCGTCCCAACGGAACAGCTCCCTCCCGTCCCAGTACTGGTGCCAGTGTCCCAAGAAGCAAAACCCATTTCTCCCTCACCAGTCTTTGAGCCACGCATTTAACTGTTTAATTTTATTTATCCTAGCCAAATTCGCTCGTGGCTCAGGTAATAACCCAGAGATTATTAACCTTGAGGTTCTGTTTTTCCATTTGACCCCTAGCTGCTCATACTCCTTTAACAGAACCATCTTCCTTGTCCTATCTACGTCGTTTGTACCAACATGGACCACGACAACTGGATCCTCCCCCTCCCACTCCAAGTTTCTTTCCAGCCCAGAAGAGATGTCCTTAACCCTGGCACCGGGCAGGCAACACAGCCTTCGGGACTCACGCTCTTTACTGCAGAGAACCCTATCTATCCCCCTAATGATACTATCACCTACCACTACAACATTTCTTTTTACTCCCTCCACTTGAATGGACCCCTGTACCACGGTGCTGTGGACAGGTTGCTCATCCTCCCTGCAGTCCCCGCTCCCGCCCACACAGGGAGTAAGAACATCGATCCTGCTTGACAAGAGCAAGGGCTGCGTCTCCTTCAACACTACATCCTGGATCCCTGTACCTTCCTCACTCGTAGTCACACCGTCCTGTCCCTGACCACGGACTACATTTGCAGTAATTAACTTCATAGGTGTGACCATCTCCTGAAACATAGAGTCCAGGAACTTCTCCCCCTCCCTGATGTGTCGCAGTGTCTGAAGCTCGGTCTCAAGCTCTTTAACATGGAGCTTGAGTTCCTCTAGCAGCAAACACTTATCGCAAATGTAATCACTGTGAGCCTCAATGGGGTTCACCAGCTCCCACATTTTGCAACAGTGTCACATCACCTGTTCACCCATATCTATGTAATTAATTAAATTTATTATTATTAGTTATGAAGTCCCTCTGCCCCGATGTAGATGATACTATTACACCACTATTCAATAGGACTTACCAACTTAAAGGAATAAAAGTGAAGGAAGAAAACCAACCAACCAGCTGATCACCAACCTCCTCCTTGAATACTGTCTGTGGGGCCTGTTTGGTTGACTTGTCTCGCTGCTATGCTTCCACAGTGCTGTCTAAGCATGTTCACATCTATTGTATGTGTAGGGTTAGCACTGGGCCAGGAGAGGCACGGTCAGAGCTAGTGTAAGTGTAGGAATAACACTGGGACAGGAGGGGCTCTTTCATATCTCGTGTCTGTGTATGGGTAGCACTAAACAGGAGGTGCATGGTCACATCTAGTGTACATCTAGGGATAGCACTGGGACAGGAGGGGCACAGTCACATCTAGTGGGATTGTAGGAGTAACACTGGGCAGGAGGGGCATGGTCACATTTAGTGTATGTGTATGGGTAGCACAGGGACAGGAGGGGCACAGTCTCATCTAGTGGCACTGCAGGGGTAACACTGAGACAGGAGGGGTACGGTCATATCTAGTGTAAGTTTAGGGGTAGCGCTGGGACAGGAGGGGCACTGTCACATATATTTTCTGTGTAGCAGTAGCACTGGGAGTGGGGAAAACAGAACAAAAAACACACCCTCACCTCCCACTTGCCCGAACTCTCCCTCTTACCAAACTCTAGCACCACTCAATGCACAGCACTCCGTGCACAAGCACTAGTCCCGCCCCTTTTATACCCGGATTCTACTTCCGGGTTAAACTCCCCAACAGTTTAATATACACTTAAAAATTAAACACACTTCAAATAATTAACTTTTAACACACTAAAATTCACAAAATACACTTAAATGACTTTTCTCCCCCTTACCAAACTCTAGCAGCCCTCAATGCACAGCACTCCGTGCACAAGCACTAGTCCCGCCCCTTTTACACCCGGATTCTACTTCCGGGTTAAACTCCCCAACAGTTTAATATACACTTAAAAATTAAACACACTTCAAATAATTAACTTTTTAACACACTAAAATTCACAAAATACACTTAAATGACTTTTCTCCCTCTTACCAAACTCTCGCAGCAGTCAATGCACAGCCCAGTCCAACACCGGCATCTCCGCACCACACCTATATTTAAACAAGATATGTCCATGTCCCGCCTGTCCATTTGTTACCCCTACACTGACACGAGATTTCACCGTACCCCTCCTGTCCCAGCGCTACCCCTACACTTACAATAGATGTGCCCATGCCCCTCCTGTCGCAGTGCTACCTCTACACTTATAACAAGGTGTGACCATGCCCCTCCTGTCCCAGTGTTACCCCTACACTTACAATAGTTGTGCCCATCCCCCTCCTGCCTCAGTGCTACCTCTACACATTGTGAGCTATGGGGGTGGTTTGTGGTGGATGGACGGTATGTGGCCACCAGATGGAGACAATGTCCCCCTCTCACTCCAATTTAGGTGAAGGCCACACCCACCTCCAACACACCTGAGGCAAATCTACCCATTAGCTCAGGAGTTCAAAAGGCAAACTAGAGCATCCCTTCAGGTCCAGTGCCGGAGAAGAGGGCCAGTGCCTGAGAAGAGGGCCAGTGCCGGAGAAGAGGGCCAGGGCCTGAGAAGTGGGCCAGGTCCTGAGGAGAGGCCCAGGAGAGGGTCAGTACCTGGGGAGAAAGCCAGGACAAGGCCAAGGCTGCTACTGGGGCCCAGCTTGCAGCTGCTACAGAGAGGTCTGCTATGGAACCCGGGTAGAAAATATTGTTTAGTTCTGAGGGCCTGAGGAGAGGCCCAGGACAGGGCCACTACCTGAGGAGTAAGATCCAGTGGTAAAGTATCCCTGGCTTATTTTTTTTGGAGAAAACTGATTTTTTGGATGTTGATAGATGTGAACATTTTTCCCCGTTTTCTAAAAATAAAACACAGCTAACTGCTGTATTTCATGTACCAATCTTGTGACTGTGCTTGTGTCCTCCACCCCCGCTCAGCTCGCATCAACACACCCCTCGGTCTGGGTGGTGGTTGATTGCATATGGTGGAAAATGCTGGCTTTAGCCCTCTGGTGGCTGGGAGGACAAAACACACATTGTTGAAAACACTTTGGTGGAGCAATGGAAGCCCGTTTACAAAAAAAAGCTATACTCTTCAATGCACAACTAGACAATGAAAAATCAAACTTCGTCTACCAAGTGGATACACTAAAACATGTTATTGAGGAATTGGAGGAGCAAATGGAAGAGCTATATAGAGAAAATGAGGAAAAAATCTAAGGAACTGGAATGATAAAAACATACGTGTAGTGTGTCACAACATAAAGTAGAAGAAGGGCAGCACGGTGGCATAGTGGTTAGCACTGTTGCCTCACAGCGCCAGGGACCCGGGTTCGAATCCGGCCTCGGGTGACTGTCTGTGTGGAGTTTGCACATTCTCCCCGTGTTTGCGTGGGTTTCCTCCGGGTGCTCCGGTTTCCTCCCACAGTCCAAAGATGTGCGGGTTAGGTTGATTGGCTATGATAAATTGACCCTTAGTGTTAGGGGGATTAAATACGTGGGGTTGCGGGGATAGGGTGGGATATGTGTTGGTGTAGGGGTTACAGGGATCGGGTGGGATATGTGTCGGTGCAGGCTCGATGGGCCGAAATGGCCTCTATCTGCACTGTGGGGTTTCTGTGATTCTGTGATTCTGTGAACTAAAAGAGGGTATTCGGCAAAGAGACGAGCTTATAGAGAAACATGGTTTGGTGATAATCCCAGAAGGCACACCTAATAGTGATGCAAACCACGAACCAGTTGTTGGTGCAATTACAGTTGTGTCTCAAGAGGCCGCTCAAGTGCTTGAATGTGCAGGAGATGGACCACTAGATGTGCGGCTAAAGGAACTGGCCGATGAAAAGGTAGAATTACTTGCACATATCAGAAAGCTGAAATTGCAGTTGGAAGAGGAACGACAGAACAATTTTAAGGTTGAGAATGTGCTCACAGATTCTGATCGACTAGAAAAAAAAAGAGTTGGATGAGAAGGCTGAATCGTTTTCTCGGCCTGCTTCTTGAAATGCAGTTGCAGGGTTGTCGGCAGCGGCACTGGCCTCACTTGGGGGATCATCTGCTTGACGAGGGAGTGGGGATACGAGTAGCATTCTGGATCCAGATGTTTCACTCAGTGAATTGCGGGATTCCTTATCAGAAGGAGAAGAGAAATACAAAAATGGCATAGATCTACAAATTCTTGAAATGCAGATAGATGCGGATAGGCAGTAGAGTGAGTACAAGTTTAAAGTGTAAGGCAGAACAGAATATTGCCACTGTTGAACAAAATGTTGCCAGACTCGAAAGGCATGTGCTTCGTTATAAAGCGGCAACAGAAAACTCTGAAAAATTAGAGGATGAACTAAAAGCAGAAAAGGGGAGGCCCTTTGGTCTGCCTGCCCCCCTTCCTGGAGGTCGGAACTGAGGGGTGGGGGGATATGTAAGATTCGCAAAATTGAACATTGTCCTATAAGTGTCTATTGGCAGAAAAGGCATAACTTTTAAAGATTGTTTTGAAAGAAGCCCAGAAAAAGGGACACAAAAATGGGCACCAGACCCCGTGACCAGCTTTTGGGACACCTTAAAATGGTTCCTGCATTCCTCAGACAGCTTTTGTGGATTCAGCCCACAGTAGGTTCTGGAAGGCAGTTTCAGGGAAAACGAAACCAGACAGAACCCCATACATATAGATTGGATGCAGATCTGATCAGGTCGGCCTGTAGATAAAGTCCATCAAAATGTTTACCCAGACAAAGGGAAACAGTTTCATATTCATAGGGGGAACATCAAGCACCATTGCCGGCCATTCGAAGATACTTTAAAAACAAAGACTACCCCGCTGTGCTACAAGCCCGCCAAAAGTTAAACAAAGATTAACCTTGATTTGGTGGGAGATAAGGTCCTCCACGGAAAAGTATAATGGAATCCCAGGGTAGCCATCTGTAGCTTTTTGCTGGTAGCTTGCAGCCTGGAGCTTGTAGCTGGTAGCTTTTTGAGCTAGCTTGTTTTTTTGTTCGAGAGACGTGGAGGAACGTCAATCCGGAGACCAGCCAAGAAGGTGATTTGAGTCTGCATCCCGCCCCGGGGTAACCATCGGGAGATCATCGGCAAACCCCGGGCCGTTGATGAGATGAAGGACAGCAGCCCTTCAGAAGAAACCTCTCTGAAAATGGTAAACCAGCTGGGCTCTGTGTAGAAACCTATTTGACCATGAACAAATAGGTGGACTCCGTCCACGCCGCCATCCAGGCCCGCCAGCATCTAGCCTGTCCATGACCTTCAGCTCGAGGAAGAAGAGAGAGAGTCACAGCCTGCAGCGTTGACCATGTGGAGACAGGACACCTGAGAGGATCAAAATCTTATACTTTCTCATTGGATTGGTGAGCATGTTTCTGGCCCCTCGTAATCTGATCTAGCTAGGCTTAGGGGGTGGGCATTTTGGATATAATTAATTATGAGTTGTTATCCCTCGATGTTCCGTGTGTTTCCCCATTTCGAGATGACTTTTGTAAAGTATAACATGCCTGAATATAGGTTGGTCAGTACTGTATTATGATTTGTTTTTCCCTCCCATGTACCTTATTGGCTTACATTCAATTTTGTTCCTTTGTGCAATAAAATTTCATGTCGTTTTCATCAAACTTGGTCTATAGAGTATTCTCTGCATTGTAGTTCCTGCCTCAAAGTCCAGTGTATATAACCTAAGGGGCGAGTGGGTCGAACCACTCAAGGTTTTACTGTGCAAGAGAGAGAGGCCTCTAGAGAGAGAAACCTCTGTGATCTAAGAACCCCTTACAGAAAATGGCGACCGCGGCAGGACACTGGCAGCAGGATTGCAATGTGTTAGACCCAGGTTTAAATGGACGAAATGTTATGGATGAGAGGATAGCAGATTATGTTTTTGGTGAGGTAAATCTCACTAAGCAGTGGATTTCCGATCTCTTACTGGATGAGCGTCTGGTAGACGCAGCCATCAGGTGGACAGAGAGCAAAGAACATAAGAAGTCAGTCGAGAAGGCAGTGTGGCTGATGTGCTACAAAAGACAAGTCGTGATTTTGGACAAGGACGTTGCAGCGCAGGCAGCGAAAATCAAAACCCAGGCTTCAGAGACAGAGGAAAAGGCCATGGGTGGGGAAAAACTCATCGCAGCGCTTCACACGCTGAATCAGGAATGCCAAACTGTAGCCAGCCAACGTCAGGCTAAAATAGAGTACCTGGAATGTCAGGTTACTGAGGCAAAGTTGGATGAAGCGAGGGTACGGGAGAAAAGCGCCCGCATCGCACAACAGCTAAGAGCGCAGGAGGAGAGAGTAGTAGAGGTCAAGGCAACTTACAAGCTGGCCATTGAGAACGGGTTTGAGAGCGCAGACCACGGCCCCTGTCAGAAGGCATTAGAAGACCTAAGAATGGCCTTGGCAAAGGCCAAAGGCATGGTATGCCTCGTAAGCCCAAAAACGAGTCAAATAGACTTCCTGAAGGAATCCAAAAGACCGATTCCACACAAAGTAGTTGTGGCACCTGCCACTGAACCCTCAGTACTGCCGAGCTATAACGAGGTTTGGCCCGAAGGGGGGGTGGTCGAAGGGGAGGAAGCCGAAGTAGAACCAGAGGTGGAACAAACCCTGGTAGTAAAGCCAGAGCCGGCACCAATGTGTCCCACTCGGCACCAGAGGTACGGTCCTACCGACGCAAATGGCGCGGACGGACCCCACCTGAACCAAATCATGCTGCCACACGGTGCCCAACACCTCAGAGCGATGGTGAGCCACCTCCCAAAACTCACCGAGAAGGGAGAACCCTCAGTCCATTTCAGGGAGATAGAGGAGACAGCCGCCATCAATGATTGTGATGATCTTGAACAGGCAAAGATGTTGCTGTTCTCACTGGATAGCACAATCCTTAAGTCCCTCTCAGACGGGAGTAAGAGGGGATGGAAAGGGTATGTGGAGCTTAGGGACGAGGTCTAGGAGGTTATGGGGGTTGATGACAGCAATCCGTTGTTCCATGTGGAAGGGACTGTGCAGCTAACTGGAGAACCCCCACGGGTTTTCGCAGAAAGGCTGTGGCCAGTGTATCGGTACAGCTGTCTGGGCATGCCGGAATGAGCCGCAATGAACAATGTCCAGCGGGTTCATTGGCTCCGCTGCCTGGTTGCCAACAGCTCGCCACAGATACAGGCCCAAGCCAAATCTTGGTTTGACCCCCAAGGCCCTGGTACCACAGAGGAGACAGTGCTCCGATAGCTCACCATTGCATACAAGAATTGCAGGAGTCAGGAGGCACCTCCCTCTAAGGGAAAAGTGCATGAGGCAAAACCCGCAGCTCCAAGCAAAAAGGAGTGGCATCAGGAGGGGAATCGCCCTCCCCAAGCCAAGCTCAATTGCTACGGGTGTGGGAAGGATGGACATTGACGCAGGG
Source organism: Somniosus microcephalus (assembly GCF_052327205.1). Classification (NCBI taxonomy): domain Eukaryota; kingdom Metazoa; phylum Chordata; class Chondrichthyes; order Squaliformes; family Somniosidae; genus Somniosus; species Somniosus microcephalus. The sequence goes on along the minus strand of NW_028225180.1, from coordinate 54,558,684 downwards.
ACTGTAAAAATCCGTGGAAGGATAATAAGGGAAGATCTCCCACAGCCCAAGCCCAAGCCTAGTCCACCGCCCTAGAAAAGGGAACCGGTGCAGCTATGGATCCCGCTACAATAGAGTCTATTTTAGAGCCAATGCGGTCTCTTATGATCTCGCAGGGGAGGGTAGCAGCCACCACCAGCCCTGTCGTTCTCACAAACCCAACCGTTTCACCCCAATGACTAGAGCCAGCGCAGCCCATTTACCTGTGTTCGCTGCGATATGATTTATGGAGACGACCCCTCGTGGAGATGGAAGTAGAGTAGGAAAGGGGGACCTTTCTGTTGGATACGGGGGCATCGTGCACCGTGATCCACACAGCCAACCCTACCACCTCACCTCTGTCCACCGTGGTTCCATATATTCTGTCGGGCTTCACAGGTAAAGAAGAGGCTGGCGCATTCTCTATCCCTCTCTCCATTCATTTAGGACCCCTCTGCACCACGTGGAAGTGCATACGCATGAAGTGGGAGGTGGAGGGTGGTTAAAGGGATCCTTGGGTCCGATTTCTTAGTGGAACACGGGATTCTCGTGGATCTTAGAAATCACTGTCTCTGGGGAGCGAGCACGGGTAAGAGAGATGAGGTAGTCATCATCCCAGAAAAGGAAGGGAAAGGGACCCTGTGTACCGTGAAGCCAAAAGAGGGCTACGACCTTGAGCTCATGGTCGCAAGTGTCCCACAAGATCTGCAGGCATTTGTGTCAGACCACCTGACTACATTTGCTACTCACAAACACGATTGCGGGAGGGTCACCGGGTTTGAGGTCAGAGTAGACGGGGACCCCATGGCCCGACCCCAAAAACAGTACAACTTCCCCAGGGAAGCGGAGCCCGACATGGAGACAGCAATATCTTCACTGGTGCAGCAGGGCGTGTTGAGGCCGATAGCCACCCATGTAAACTCTCCTTTGTGGCTGGTGAAGAAGCCGGACAATTCATGGAAAGCCACGGTGGACTACAGAGTCCTCAACAGTAACATCCCAGCCTGCGCGCCGACGGTAGCAGCAGTTGACGACCTGATAGGGAGTATTCCAGCATCCGCAAACATGTTTATTGTGCTGGATATTTCCAATGAGTTTTGGTCCATCCCTTTAAGGAGGGAGGATCACTACAAGTTTGCCTTTACTTTTAAAGGGCAACAGTACACCTGGAACTGCTTGCCACAGGGTTTCCATAACAGCCCCAGCATTTTCCACCAATGTATGGCAGGAAGCTTAAAAGAGTTCAGCCAGTCCAATCAGCTAGTGCAATATGTGGACGACTTGCTCCTGTTCACAGATTCCCGGGAGGAGCATGGTCCACTATTGGCCGAGCTATTGGAGCTGTTAGGCAGAAAGGGTTTCAAGGTGAACCCAAAGAAGGCATGGATCGGCCAGCAGGAAGTAAAATTCCTGGGCCTGACCATCCACGCTGGAGAGAGAGCCATAGACAAGGTTAGACGGGAATCGGTGCAAGATCTACCGATCCCCACCACTGTAACAGGTGTGAGGTCCTTTCTGGGACTGATCGGGTAGTGCAGAGACTTCATTGAGGATTATGCAGCCACAGCAGCCCCGCTGCTGCGACTCCTACACAAAGGAGTGGAGTGGTCCTGGGATGAGGGTAGCCAGGCAGCATTTGAAAAACTCAAGTGGGACTTGGAGACCGTGCCAGCTCTGTGGGCCATAGATGGAGGTGAAGAGTTTTTCCTGGAGGGAGCGGCTAGCGGGGATCGCCTGAGCACTGTACTGCTTCAAGAGCGACACGGCAAGCTAAGGCCGGTGGTTTACTCCGCCAGGGTGCTCACAGATGTGGAAAGGAGTTTTTCCAATTGCAAGTGGCATCTTTTGGCCACGCATTGGGCTTGGAAAAGGTTGTTGATCTTCACAGGAACCTCTCCCATCACTCTCCTCACCCATCACACACCTACCCGGATGCTTCTGGATTGAAGGATTAAGGATGGGACAGTAAGCAGTGCCCGCATTGCACGCTGGACCCTTCTCCTTTCCCAGATGGATCTGAAGGTGAAGGGTCTCTGCGAGCCCAAGCTCGCGGCCAACATGGTATATCCCGGAACAGCCCATCGGTGTTCTGCAGAAGGGGTATGAGAAGTGAACGCAGGTTTGCTGGCTGGGATACATCCCACGGGCCGCGAGATCTACGTAGATGGTTCCAGCATAGTATCTGCTGCTGAACGACTCACAGGGTGTGGAGTTTATGACCCCATGGCAGACATTGCCCTGGCGATTAAGCTCCCCAGCACTATGAGCGCCCAGCAGGCTGAACTGTCCGTGGTAGTGTACGTCGTTACACACCCCGAAAACTTCCCCACCCCATACACGATTTACTCGGACAGCATTTTCACATGCAACTCGTGTACGGAATACCTGGCCATCTGGTCTCACCGCGGATATACCTCTGCAGACGGGCGACCCTTGACCATGAAGCCCCTACTAGAAAAGATCCTGGCCACAGTGGGGGAGGAAGGGGACGTCTTTATCCACAAGGTGAAGGCTCATTCCTCCACGGAACCCCGCAACCAGGGTAACAAGCAAGCAGATATGCTAGCCAGGGAAGCTGCCCACACCGGCACTTTCTGGGATCCCTGTGGGTCCAAACCCGTAGCAGTAATCTGAGGCAGGGATGGGAATCAGGGGACCACAGTGGTAACACTGCCCCCAGACCTCAAGACCGTCAAAACCCTAGAGCCCGCCCTAAAAATAGTCCTCAATGCCATCACTGAGGGCAAGGAAGTAGAAGGTCTGTACGGTACAGCAGCCCTTTCCATCAAGGAAGGCATGCTATTCCGAGAGGAACAGTGGGTAGTACCCCAGCAGCACCGGAGGGAATTCCTTCAACTGGCCCATGAGGGTCCAGGAGCGGGACGCCCCGGGCCTGAGCTCACCTGGCAATGGGTAGAACAGGTGGGTTGGTGGCCGGGACTTCGGGACGATGCCCGCGAGTTCTGTGCGAATTGCCTTGTGTGCGCTGCAAACAACCCAGACCCCCAGAAAAGGGAGGTGCCCATGGGACACATCAGGAGAGTAGAGGGACCATGGCAGTCAATACAGGTCGACTACATCGGGCCTCTGCCCACCACCCAGGGAGGCTATAAGTATTGCCTTGTCCTGGTGGATGTGTTCATCAAATGGGTAGAAGCCTTCCCATGTAAAACAGCCACGGCACTTAGTATTGCCAGGATCTTGCCAGTGTTCTCGTGCTGGGGACTACCATGATTTGTGGAGTCTGACCAAGGGAGTCATTTCACCGGCCGAGTCATGCAGAACACCATCATGCTCTTAGGTATCGAAGGGAAGTGCCATGTGGCCCACAATCCTCAGTCATCTGGGATTGTGGAGCGCATGAACTGCACCCTCAAAGAAAAACTGAGGAAAGAGATGATGGACTCACCCCAGAAATGGGCGGAAGTCCTGCCTCTAGTCCTCATGGGGATCCGGGCTAGCCAGTCTAAAAGTACAGGGTACTCCCCACACGAATTAATGACTGGGAGAGTCATGCAAACCCCCACCCATGTACTAGCCCTGGTGCTCACTGAAGGTCAGCTCTGAGAGGTAAATCGGGACAAGTTTGCCCGGACACTTTTTGAGCACCTGAAACAGGTTTATGGGCAAGTGGTTGGGAACATGGGAAAGCAGCATCAGGGCAACCGGTTGCTGCTGGAGCCGTGTAAGACACAGAATTGGGAAGTAGGAGATCAGGTCATGGTGAGAAACTATGCCCGAGTGGGGAGTTCAGAGCCACTGTACATGGGGCCCTACAGTATTGTAAACAAGGCCAGCCCCATGGTCTACGCAGTGAAGTTGTCCCGGTGCACTAAATGGTTTCACATAAATCAGTGCAAGCTATTTAAGCCGGGTGCAAAAGAAACAACAACCGAAGCCAGATCTGAGGGTAAAATTCCTCAGCCTGAGGCGTGCAAAGAGTCACAGACCACACAGGCTGGAACCGCAGCCTGCTTGAGGGGAGAAGCTATCCCACCCACCTGGGAGGTTTCCCCATTGGCCTGGGACTCGGACGGGGAAGAGCCCAAACAGCTAGATCCCGCCCTTGACACGATTCTGGAGGAGGTGGAGTCGGAGGGCGGATGTCCCGCCCTCGACTCAAGCGTACGGGAGGCAGAACTTGGAGGCGGAGATTCTCCACCTGGAGGGACAGGTAGGGAGGAGTCGTCTGCCACAGACCCAAATCCCAAAGGGGCGGAGCCTGAGGGAAGGGAGCCAATGTCAGCAGTCGCGGTGGAGCCACGGGCTGTGAGGGCTAAGGCCCCAACCACAGGTCCACTCGCTAAGGGAGCCTCGCCCAAGGCACCCCCTCGCAGATCATCTCGAATGCCTGAGCCAGTGAAGCACTGGCCCGATTCCCCCTACTTCAGCAGAAACCGATTTGGGAAATCCCTTGATAGACGCAGTCCCCAATTGGCAGCAAAAGGCTGCAGGGGACTCAAGCTACAGGTCAGTGCAGCCCCGCCACAGGGAGCGATGAGCTGCGGTCCAAACAGGGATTAAGTAGGCCGCCCGGGGACGGGCAGCGCTGTATATAAGTTTAGTTAAGTTTATGTTTTGGTTAAGTTTAAGGTGTGTAAATTTTATTTTAAGGTGATGAGTGTTATAAGGACTAGTTTTAGAATCTGCCCAGCATGTGTGTTTCTTTTGGATCGAGGTCGAAAGACCTGATCATGCCTTCACCTAGGCCAGAATCTCTCGGGAGCCTGGCTGTATCATTTAATCTGTTGCAGGAACCCAAGGCACTATGGAAAGGATTCTCATCACGTTCACAGTGATCGGGTGTAGCTTGGCCTATCGGGGCTACAACAAGGACTCCATAGTATATGGATGTTCCGGGGACACAGCCCCCATTGCGACTGATGGGACCGACAAATGGGACGTTGAAGAAACAGCTACCTATTTCCACGAGGGGAAGTGGCCAGGATGGCTGGGGTCGAACTCTACGGAATACTCCAGCCAGTCCAGATTGGCATACGGAGAGACTTCTCTAATGTGTTCCAGGGTGAGGATCATCACGCCCAGGGTCACCGTCACTGTCGGAAGAAAGATTTGTTTGGTGTGCCAGGGACATGTTCCTTTGGACAGATGGTGGAGGCTCAGGAAGCTGAGCAAGACCATGAAGAACTCCACGGTCGAGTGGGAGCGACTGGGTAACAATAACCATCGGACTATTATGGGGACTCATGGGGGATTGAATGTCTGTTGGGACAAATGGTGGGAACCAGATGAGGGGATTTACGTCTGTATGTGGGGTTCAGAACACGTCTGCCCCACAGGCATCTCCATCTTTTTCCAAAGACAGTGGCAGGATGCTGGGAAAGGGATAAGGTGGGACATCAGCACACGGGCGTGTGGAGTCCTGTACTCTCAGATCCCGATGAACGCCACTGAGCTCATCACCCACCCCCGCAAGCCCCTGCCCACGATTCCGGCAGCCAAAGCCCGCAAGGAAGGGTGCCACACATCTACCAAGGGACCCGGGAATGGATTGGTATTAGTGCCCACAGGTCAGGTGCTGTACCAAGGGGTGCACTACGCGGTGGTTTAAGAAGAGTAAAACAAGGTTACACTGCAGTAGGAGTAAATTGTCACAGCAGGCAGTGGAAACCAGTTTTCTAAACAATCAGCAGGGGTGAGTCGTTCGGCTGCAAACAAACAAACAGTATAAAAAGACCAGGCTAGTGCGAGCAAGCACTGAGTGCGAGTCAGCAGAGAGTGCTGTGAATTTGTGTAAGTGTGAGAGTTCTTTAATTGTTATTTCTGTTAAAATCATTCTTGATAAGATTACTTAAGCAGTTTAAGTAAAGGGGAAAAGTTAAATATTTGGGATTCTGTTGGTTTAAGAAGAGTAAAACAAGGTTACACTGCAGTAGGAGTAAATTGGCACAGCAGGCAGTGGAAACCAGTTTTCTAACCAATCAGCAGGGGTGACTCATTTGGCTGCAAACAAACAAACAGTATAAAAAGACCAGTCCTAGTGCGAGCAAGCGCTGAGTGCGAGTCAGCAGAGAGTGATGTGAGTTTGGGTAAGTGTGAGTTAGGGTAAGTGGGGTGTTAGGTGCTCTTTTCAAACTTTAAATCTGTCGGTTGTAGTTAATTAGGCCTTTCTGGTGCAGAGTGACTGTTGTTAAACCATTTAACTGGTGTAATTAGAGGGATTGATTTAATTTAAATCCAATTGATTAAAGGGGATACTAGCATCTGAAATCGGGCAGAGGGTGTCCATAACTAACAATAAAAAATTATATAATTACATAGAATGGAGCAGGTGATGTGTTACTGTTGCGAGATGTGGGAGCCGGTGGACCCCATTGAGGCTCACGGTGATTATGTCTGTGACAAGTGTCTGCTGCTACAGGAACTCCAGCTCCGTGTTGATGAGCTGGAGTCTGAGCTTCAGACACTGCGACACATCAGGGAGGGGGAGAAATATCTGGACTCTGTGTATCAGGAGGTGGTCACAACTATGAAGTTAATTAATTCAGATATATGCCATGGTCAGGGACAGGACGGTGTGACTACGAGTGAGGCAGGTACCGGGATCCAGGAGGTAGAGCTGGAGGAGCCGCAGCCCTTGCTCTTGTCCAACAGGTTCGAGGTTCTTACTCCCTGTGGGGACAGGGGCAGGGACTGCAGGGAGGATGAGCAACCTGGCTACAGCACCGTGGAACGGGGGGCCATTCAAGAGGGGGGAGTAAATAGAAATGTTGTAGTTGTAGGGGATAGTATTATTAGGGGGATAGATAGAGTTCTCTGCAGCCGAGAGCGAGAGTCCCGAAGGCTGTGTTGCCTACCCGGTGCCAGGGTTAAGGACATCCCCTCTGGGCTGGAAAGAAACTTGCAGTGGGAGGGGGTGGATCCAGTTGTCGTGGTCCATGTTGGTACAAACGATGTAGATAGGACTAGGAAGCCGGTTCTGTTAAAGGAGTATGAGCAGCTAGGGGTCAAATTAAAAAACAGAACCTCAAGGGTAATAATCTGGATTATTACCTGAGCCACGAGCGAATTTGGCTAGGACAAATAAAATTAGAGAGTTGAATGCGTGGCTCAAAGACTGGTGTGGGAGAAATGGGTTTTGCTTCCTGGGACACTGGCACCAGTACTGGGGCAGGAGGGAGCTTTTCCGTTGGGACGGGCTACACTTGGCCAGTGCTGGGACTAGAGTCCTGGCGGATCATATAACTGGGCTGTAGAGAGGGCTTTAAACTAATTAGTGGCGGGGGGGAGGTTCCTACAGAGCTAATAATAAAAATGACAACAGAGAAGATCATAGACTTAGGTAGCAGTGGGGAAATTAAAAACCAGAGCGTGTCAGGAAGGGGCAGAAGGTATGGAGTAAAAGGTAAAGTAATAAAAAGGGCAACAGCAGGAACTAAGTGTCACAAAACATATTTGAAAGTTCTCTATCTGAATGCACGTAGCATTCGTAACAAAATAGACGAGTTGATGGCGCAAATAACTGCATATGGGTATGATCTTGTGGTCATTACAGAAACATGGCTGCAGGGTGACAATGCCTGGGAATTAAACATACCAGGTTATTTAACGATCAGGAAGGACAGGCAGGATGGAAGGGGAGGTGGGGTGGCTATGTTAATAAAGGAAGGAATCACTGTAATACAGAGAAATGATATTGGGTCAAAAGATCAGGATAATGAAACAGTTTGGGTGGAGATAAGGAATAATAAGGGGAAAAAACACTAGTGGGCGTAGTCTACAGGCCTCCGAACAGTAGCAACTCTGTTGGACGGAGTATCAATCAGGAAATATTTGAGGCTTGTAATAAGGGAACGTCTATAATTATGGGGGATTTTAACTATCATGTTAATTGGACAAATCAAATTGTGCAGGGCTGCCTTGAGGATGAGTTAATTGAGTGTATTAGGGATGGGTTTCTTGAGCAGTATGTAACTGAACCGACCAGGGGGCAAGCAACCTTAAATCTGGTCCTGTGTAACGAGACAGGATTAATTTAAAATGTCCTAGTAAAGGATCCCCTTGGAATGAGTGACCATAACATGGTTGAATTCCATATTCAATTAGAGGGTGAGAAGGTTGGATCTCAAACAAGCGTGATAAGCTTGAATAAAGGAGACTATGAAGGTATGAGAGCGGAATTGAGTAGAGTGGATTGGGAAAATAGATTAAAGGGTAAGACGATACATGAACAGTGGTGTACATTTAAGGAGTTGCTTTACAACTTGCAAAAAAAATATTCCACTGAGAAGAAAAGGGTATAAAAGAAAAGACAGCCATCCGTGGCTAAGTAAAGAAATTAAGGATAGTATTCAACTAAAAACAAGGGCATATAGGGTAGCCAAATCTAGTGGGAGGATAGAGGATTGGGAAAACTTTAAAAGACAGCAAAAGATAACAAAAAGATTGATTAAGAAAGGGAATATAGATTATGAAAGTAAATTAGCAAAAAATATAAAAACAGATAGTAAGAGTTTTTATAGTTATATAAAAAGAAAAAGGTTGGCTAAAGTAAATTTTGGTCCCTTAGAGGATGAGCCCGGGAAATTAATGGTGGGAAATATGGAGATGGCAAAAACACTGAATGAATATTTTGTATCAGTCTTTACAGTAGAAGACACTAAGAATATCCCAACACTGGGCAAACAGGGGGCAATAGGGGGGGAGGAGGTAAACACGATCAAAATCACTAAGGAAGTTGTACTCGGTAAAATAATGGGACTCAAGGCGATTAAATTACCTGGACCTGATGGCTTACATAGAAACATAGAAACATAGAACATAGGAGCAGGAGTAGACCATTCGGCCCTTCGAGCCTGCTCCGCCATTCAATGATATCATGGCTGATCGTCCAAATTCAGTACCCTGTCTCTGCCTTCTCCCCATATCCCTTGATCCCTTTAGCCTTAAGAAATATATCCAATTCTTTTTTGAATATATTTAATGAACTGGCCTCCACCGCCCTCCGTGGCAGAGAATTGCACAGGTTCACCACTCGCTGGGTGAAGAAATTCCTCCTCATTTCAGTCCTAAATGGCTTACCCCTTATCCTTAGACTATGACCCCTGGTTCTGGACTCCTCGGCCATCATAAACATCCTTCCTGCATCTAGTCTGTCCAGGCCAGACAGAATTTTAGAGGTTTCGATGAGATCCCTTCTCAATCTTCTAAACTCCAGTGAGTATAAGCCCAATCGACACAATCTCTCCTCATACGCCATTTCTGCCATCCCAGGTATCAGCCTGGTGAATCTTTGCTGCACTCCTTCCATGGCAAGAACGTCCTTCCTCAGGTAAGGCGACCAAAACTGCACACAATACTCAAGGTGCAGTCTCACCAAGGCCCTGTACAACTGTAGCAAGACATCCTTGTTCCTGTACTCGAACCCTCTTGCTACGAAGGCCAACATACCATTTGTCTTCTTAACCGCCTGCTGCACCTGCAGCATCCTAGGGTCTTAAGGGAAGTGGCAGTAGGGATTGTGGATGCATTAGTAATAATTTTCCAAAACTCCCTTGACTCAGCAAAGCTCCTGGCAGACAGGAAATCTGCTAATGTAACACTCTTATTTAAAAAGGGCAGTAGACAGATGGCTGGAAGCTATAGACTGGTTAGCCTAACATCTGTGGTAGGTAAAATTTTGGAGTCCATTATTAAGGAGACAGTAACAGGACATTTGGATAATCATACTTTAATAGGGCAAAGTCAGCATGGTTTTATGAAGGGATAGTCATGTTTGACAAATTTGCTGGAGTTCTTTGAGGAAGTAACATATAGGGTGGATAAAGGGGAACCAGTGGATGTAGTGTATTTAGGCTTCCAAAAGGCATTTGACAAGGTGGCACACAAAAGATTATTGCTTAAGATAAAAAATCACGGGATTTAGGGTAATATTCTGGCATGGATAGAGGATTGGCTATCTAACAGAAGGCAGAGAGTTGGGATAAATGGTTCACTCTCAGACTGGCAATCAGTAACTAGTGGTGTTCCGCAGCAGTCAGTGCTGGGTCCCCAACTCTTTACAATCTATATAAACGATTTGGAGGAGGGGACCGAGTGTAACATATCAAAGTTTGCAGGTGATACTAAGATGGGAGGGAAAGTAATGAGTGAGGAGGACATAAAAAACCTGCAAGGGGACATAGACAGGCTAAGTAAGTGGGCAGAGATTTGGCAGATGGAATACAATCCTGGAAAGTGTGAGGTTATGCACTTTGGCAGGAAAAATCGTGGAGCAAGTTATTATCTTAATGGCAAGAAAGTGGAAAGTTCTGAAGTACAAAGGGATCTGGGGATCCTGGTGCACAAAACTCAAAAGGTGCAGGTGCAGCAAGTGATTAAGAAGGCCAATGGAATGTTGGCTTTCATTGCTGGGGGGATATAATATAAAAATAGGGACGTATTGCTTCAGTTGTACAAGGTATTGGTGAGACCGCACCTGGAATACTGCATACAGTTTTGGTGTCCATTCTTAAGAAAATACATACTTGCTCTTGAATCAGTACAAAGAAGGGTCACTCGGTTAATCCCGGGGATGAGGGGATGGACATATGAGGAGAGGTTGAGTAGATTGGGACTCCACTCATTGGAGTTCAGAAGAATGAGGCGCGATCTTATTGAAACATATAAGATTGTGAAGGGGTTGGATCGGCTGGATGCGGGGAGGATGTTCTCGATGATGGGTGAACCTAGAACTAGGGGGCATCGTCTTAGAATAAGGGGCTGCTCTTATCAAACTGAGATGAGGAGGAACTACTTCACTCAGAGGGTGGTAGGTCCATGGAATATACTGCCCCAAAAAGCTGTAGAAGCTACATCATTACATAAATTTAAAACAGAAATAGACAGTTTCCTAGAAGTAAAGGGAATTAAGGGTTACGGGGAGCAGGCAGGAATTTGGACATGAGTCAAGGTTCGGATCGGATATGGTCCTGTGGGTAGCAGAGAGGGCCCAGGGGCCGTGTAGCCTGATCCTGCTCCTATTTCATGTGTCTAATTCTGTTAGATTCAGGAGATGGTTCTGTGATAGTAGATTGGCGGTTAGGATTAGATCAGCCATGATCTTATTAAATGGCGGAGCAGGCTCGAGGGGCCGATTGGCCTACTCCTGCTCCTATTTCTTATGTTCTTATGTTCTTATTAAGAAATTATAGCTGAGCTGGAGAAACACGCTAAAACGGTAAATGCTCTCATCAGAGAGGATCGGAATGCGTCAGATCAGTCTGCACAGAATGAAGCGTGCGTGCTGTACGGGGCGTGGTAACTGGGCGAGGGCCGCAGTAATTTGGAGGATTTAAAACAGGGTTTGGTCCCCTCCTGGATCGGCAATAAGCACCTCGCAGCCCTCCACCCTTTTGAGAACGCATTAATTCCGTGCCAGCTCAGACTAGCTTCAGAGGCCTACCCAGTCCCAGTGGACTGTGGGAGGTCTAATCACACCATTATGGGTATAGTGGTAAGAATGCCAGTTATGGGAAAGACAGCTAAACCCGCCCCGGTATACAGGGTGGAGAACATTGGAGTCAATCAAGGGTGTGCACACATTCGCTATACAGCGGTCCCACAGTACATCATTCGATGGGAGCATGCAATGATGGGTACCGACCTCGCGGGGTGCCAGAGCCAGGGAGCACGCATCATCCTGTGTCCCCAGCACTTGAATGCCTATTCGAAACCACAGTGTGGGTTCAGAACTGCTGGCGTGAAGCCTATAAATTGCACCATGGAGGCAAAGGCACAAGGCCATGTACCCCCGCAGGTGGCATATATAGGAGGTGGGACATATTGTGTCACCACTGCAGTGCCCCATTCCCAACATGGACAGCACGGCTGGTGTCCGGTCAGTGACAGCAGTTTCTGTTTCAAACCCAAGGCAGAAGTTCAAGTGGCCCAATTCCTGAACCTTCCACTGTTCACATCACTGTCAAGGAAAATTTCACTGATCTGCAACAATTCGTTGCACATTTTGGCTATATCATTTCCCCTCTCCCTGAACACCTCACCAAGATACTAAAAGCCGTTGCCGTTTCAGAGAAACATTTTTACACGCTGGAACAGAAGACATTAGAAATAGGGGCAGACATATTAGATATAGTGACCCCACAGTGGTGGGACCTGTTCACTAATATAGAAGTCACTTCTTGGATTAGGATAGCCTCTCACATCCTCGTAGTATGCCAGATTGTTATTGTGATTTATTTACACTTTGTACATTGTAAGAGGGACAAGCGTGTCCAGAAGTATGAGAACAGGGGAGAATGGAGGGAGCATTATGTGCGGGTAGACGAGGAGACACCCGTTTAAATTTTGCTGCTATTAAAGTTCCTCTCCCTCCTCCATTTTTGATCGTATTCATGTGTGATTTTGTGTGTATTTTCTTTCTTTATTGTTTTTATTGAAGTTTATTATGTGAGTTGTTATTAATAAAAATAATATGTATGAACCAGGTGGTGTAGGGGTATTAGGCCCCCCTCCACGCCTGGAAATGTGTGTATCAGATTTTAATTCCAATGTATTGCCATCTATAGATGCTTAATGTACACTGTGGGTTTTCTCTGAAATGGGAAATGCATGTGTCGTGGGGTCATAGATAGGTAAATACAGGGGATGGTTTGATAATGGAGAGTCAGAAAATTTTGCTCACCCAGAGTTATGATACTTCAAGCAAGTTATAGTATCATCGGGGGGGACTGTAAGATTCGCAAAATTGAACATTGTCCTATAAGGGTCTATTGGCAGAAAAGGCCTTAACTTTTAAAGAATGTTTTAAAAGAAGCCCAGGAAAAGGGACACACAAAATGGCCGCCAGACCCCGTGACCAGCTTTTGGGACACTTTAAAATGGTTCCTGCAGTCCTCAGACCGCTTTTGTGGATTCAGCCCACAGTAGGTTCTGGAAGACAATTTCAGGGAAAACGAAACCAGGCAGAGCCCCATACATATAGATTGGATGCAGATCCGATCAGATCGGCCTGCAGATAAAGGCCATCAAAACATTTGCCCAGACAAAGGGAAACAGTTTCATATTCATAGCGGAAACATCAAGCACCGTTTAAGACATCAGAAGGACATTAAAGACAATACAGGGTCGTTCCAGACCAGAGATGGCCGTTACCAGCCATTCGAAGATACTTTAAAAACAAAGACTACCCCTCTGTGCTACAAGCCCGCCAAAAGTTAAACAAAGACTAACCTTGATTTGGCGTGAGATAAGGGCCTCCACAGAAAAGTATAACTGGGGTCTCGGGGTAGCCATCAGTAGCTTTTTGCTTGTAGCTTGCAGCCTGGAGCTTGTAGCTGGTAGCTTTTTGAGCTAGCTTGTTTTTTCTTTCGAGAGCCATGGAGGAACGTCGATCCGGAGACCAGCCAAGAAGATGATTCGAGACTGCGTCCCACCCCGGGGTAACCATCGGGAGATCATCAACAAACCTCGGGCCGTTGACGAGATGAAGGACAGCAACCCTTCAGAAGAAACCTATCTAAAAATGATAAACCAGCTGGGCTCTGCGAAGAAACCTATTTGACCATGATCAAATAGGTGGTCTCCATCCATGCCGCTATCCAGGCCCGCCAGCATCCAGCCTGTCCATGACCTTCACCTCGAGGAAGAAGAAAGAGAGTCACAGCCCGCAGCGTTGACCACGTGGAGACAGGGCGCCTGAGAGGATCAAAACGCAGACCTTTCAAAATCTTATACTTTCTCATTGGATTGGTGAGCATGTTTCTGGCCCCTCATAATCTGATCTAGCTAGGCTTAGGGGGTGGGAATTTTGGGTATAATTAATTAGGGGTTGTTATCCTTCGATGTTCCATGTGTTTCCCCATTTCGAGATGACTTTTGTAAAGTATAACATGCCTGTATATATGTTGGTTAGTACTATATTATGATTTGTTTTTCCCTCCCATTTATCTTATTGGCTTACATTCAATTTTGTTCATTTGCGCAATAAAATTTCATTTCGTTTTCATTAAACTTGGTATATAGAGTATTCTCTGCATTGTAGTTCCTGCCTCAAAATCCAGTGTATAGAACCTAAGGGGCGAGTGGTTCGAAGCACTCAAGATTTTACTGTGCAAGAGAGAGAGGCCTCTATAGAGAGAAACATCTGCGATCTAAGAACCCCTTACAGATATGTGAGCTATGGGGGTGGTTTGTGGTGGATGGACGGTATGTAGCCACCAGATGAAGACAAAGTCCCCCTCTCACTCCAATTTAGGTGAAGGCCACACCCACCTCCAACAAATCTGAGGCAAATCTACCCATTAGCTCAGGAGTTCAAAAGGCAAACGAATGCATCCCTTCAGGGCCAGTGCCGGAGAAGAGGGCCAGTGCCGGCGAAGAGGGCCAGTGCCTGAGAAGAGGGCCAGTGCCTGATAAGAGGGCCAGGGCCTGAGGAGAGGCCCAGGACAGGGCCAGTACCTGGGGAGAAAGCCAGGGCAAGGCCAATGCTGCTTTTGGTGCCCAGCATGCAGCTACTACAGAGAGGTCTGTTATGGAACACGGGTAGAAAATATTGTTTAGTTCTGAGGGCCTGAGGAGAGTCCCAGGACAGGGCCAGTACCTGAGGAGAAAGATCCAGCGGTAAAGTAACCTTGGCTTATTGTTTTTGGAGAAAACTGATTTATTGGGTGTTGATAGATGTGAATCTTTTTCCCCGTTTTCTAAAAATAAAACACAGCTAACTGCTGTATTTCGTGTACCAATCTTGTGACTGTGCTTGTTTCCTCCAACCCCAGTCAGCTCGCATCAACACTCCCTTCGGTCTAGGTGGTGGTTGATCACAACATACACAAGGTGTGACCGTGCCCCTGCTGTCCCAGTGTTAACCCTACAATAGATGTGACCATGCACCCCCTGTTTAGTGCTACACATACACATACACTAAATATGACAGTGGCCGTCCTGTCCCAGTCTTACCACTACAATTACACTAGCTGTGGTCGTGCCCCTCCTGTCCCAGTGTTACCCCTACACTGACACTAGATGTGACCGTGCCCCTCCTGTCCCAGTGTTACCCCTACACTCATACTAGATGTGACTGTGCCCTTCCTGTCCCAGTGTTAACCCTACACTATACTAGATGTGATTGTGCACCTCCTGTCCCAGTGCTAGCCCGACACGTACACTAGATGTGACCATGCACCTCTAGTTTAGTGCTGCCCATAAGCAGACACGAAATATGACAGAGCTGTAATGTATGTAATGTATATATACCTTAAGGGAGAAAACTACTTTTTACAGCTCATGTATACTGTAGTACCGGCAGTGACCACACCTGTATATAAACCCTGAGTAGTGATCTGTACAGTTAGTTCTAGAGTAACCCTCATTCAGTAACACCTGTTGAATCGTTCCCTGCAGTCTGTTGTCTGATTATTGAAGGACACAACATTAAGATACACGGATATAACATTGGCGACGAGGTAGCTTTGAACCTACCTGCAACTCTGCATCACATCCCAGGGATTCGCTCCTGGAGAACAGTGGAAGAAGGTCGAGTCCAGAAGCATGGGCGTCGACCATGGGCAAACAACCAATCATCCAGTGGAGATTTGAGCATCGCAGGGGAGGCTGTCGAGAGCCAGGCTTGGCTTTCCAGTCACGGTGGTCCAGCGAAACGGGCTGGCAACAGGTATTGTGCAGACCTTTCCCGGACAGCGGCGGGCTAGAGCCCGATCGAGCGGCACAGAAAAAGGCCGAGCAGCGTCGATGGGGGAGAGAGAGAGGGCAGAGCGCACAGGGCACAGCCGCTGTTCAGGACCGAGCAGCGTCAACGGGGGAGAGAGATGAGAGAGAGCAGAGCGCAGCCGGTGTTCAAGGGCCGAGCAGCATCAACGGGGGAGAGAGGCGTGCAGGAAAACGCGAGGCACTGCCATTGCCATGAGGACCACAGAGAGCGGCGTTGGCAGCAGTGCAGGAGCAGCGCATGAAACCCACAGGGTATCGCCATTTGCCACAAGGACCGGCGAGAGCAGCGTTGGCAGCAGCGCGGGAGACGCCATTTTAAGCTGCAGCGGGGAAGAAAGGAAAGCGCGGGAGACAACATTTTAAGCTAGTTTAACCACACCCAAAAATGCCGAAGAGTGGCAGTATCACAGCGTTCGACAATGAAGTCGAAGATTGGACGACATATGTCGAACGCATAGAAGCATATTGCAAGGCGAATGAAGTTCCAGATGACAAGAAAGCGCTGGTATTGTTGAATTCAATGGGTGCAAAAATGTATGGCTTACTATGAAACCTAGTAACCCCAGAGAAGCCAGTAGAAAAGGATTTTGCAAACATAGTGTTAATCCTACAGGACCACTTAAACCCCACACCGCTGCCGATAGCAGAAAGATTTAAGTTTCACAAAAGGAACCAGCATAAAGATGAAAGTAATGCTGAGTATTTAACGGAACTGCGCAAGCTTTCGAAACACTGCCAGTTTGGAACGGGACTAGCAGATACTTTAAGGGACAAGTTTGAATGTGGGCTTCAAAGTGAAGGAACCCAGAAATGGCTTCGAACAGAAAAGGATCTTACGCTGGACAAGGCTTTCAGCATTGCAGTATCACACAAAGCATCAGCACAGGGCGCTGCAGAGATACAACGGAGACCGCAAGAATATAGCACAAAAAAATGTCATACGGAACAGTAAAGTGCTATCGCTGTGGCAGAACAGCACA
Source organism: Somniosus microcephalus (assembly GCF_052327205.1). NCBI lineage: Eukaryota > Metazoa > Chordata > Chondrichthyes > Squaliformes > Somniosidae > Somniosus > Somniosus microcephalus. The sequence goes on along the minus strand of NW_028225180.1, from coordinate 54,541,999 downwards.
TGACCATAATGATTGCTGGTTCAAGGACAAAGTGTGCAGACAGTGTGGAAAAGTAGGACACATAGCAAGAGCCTGTAGGTCGGGAAAGAAAACCAGCAGCAAGAAATCGCCACAGGAGAAATACAAGAAGGTACATAAGGTGACGGAGAGAAGTTCAGAAAAACAGAAGACTACATAATGTGATTAAAACAGAGGATCACCAAATTATCTGGGTCATGCTCAAGATAGCAGGAGTCCAAGTGAAAATGGAATTGGACACAGGATCAGCCCTAACAGTCATAAACCGAAGGGACTACAAGTGGCTATTCTCACATATACCCTTGAGAGATACAAAGATTGTCTTGAAGACGTACATGGGGCAAAAAGTCTAACAAAAAGGAAAAATAAGGGTGAACGTTATATATAACGGCAAGGAATCACCTAAAATGGACCTATATGTATTGCCAGATGGAGGACCACCACTACTAGAACGTGAATGGATCCAGAAGATACAGCTAGATTGGCATTCCATACAAGCACTGACTGTAGATGCCAAAAAGGATGACGACGTCACACCTGGACAACTGTCAAAAATGCTAGCTGATGCACAAGAAGTGTTCCAGCAGGGACTCGGAACACTAAAAGGCATAACAGCAATGATGAAAATAGAGGAAAATGCAAGCCCAAAGTTTTTTAAGGCCAGACCGGTACCTTATGCGATCCGCCCAGCCGTCGAAGCAGAGCTGGAAGGTTTGGAACATTCAGGAATACTGTCCAAAGTGAACTGGAGCGAGTGGGCTACACCCATCGTTCCTGTAATGAAGAGGTCGTTGAGTAATACGCCTGGGGAACCAAAGAAGGTTCGCATCTGTGGGGACTTTAAGGTGACAGTGAACCCAGTCCTTCCCACTGTACAATATCCGCTTCCGCAGATTGAAGATATTTTCACCTCGCTATCTGGAGGGAAACGCTTCACTAAGATTGATCTGGCCCAGGCGTACCTGCAAATGGAGGTAGAAGAAGCCATGAAACAGTACCTCACGATCAACACTCATAAAGATCTCTACCAATACAACTGGCTGGTGTTCGGGGTAGCATCAGCTCCGACTATTTGGCAAAGGGCAATGGAACAAGTCCTGCAAGGGATTCCAGGGGCCCAGTGTTATTTGGACGACATCCTGGTCATGGGCGAAAATGACAGTGATCAACTCACCAACCTGGAGCAGGTGCTCACTAGATTGAAGGAATATGGGCTCTGAGCTAATCGCCACAAATGCGAGTTTTTCCAGAAGCAGATCTCGTATTGTGGCCACGTTATTGATAAAGAGGGGTTACATAAGTCCCCTGAAAAGATTGAGGCAGTATTCAAGGCTCCAGCACCGGAAAATGTGTCACAACTGAGGTCCTTCCTTGTGCCGGTGAACTACTACCATAAGCTCTTGCCGAATTTGTCTATCGTACTACACCCACTGAACACCCTACTGCAAACGGGGGTACCATGGAAGTGGAGTGACGAATGTAAACGAGCTTTCCAGAAGAGCAAAGCATTGATCACATCAAAAGATGTGTTGGCTCATTTCAACCCAGCACTACCAATTCGGTTGGCATGTGATGCATCACCCTATGGCATTGGAGCGGTGCTGTTGCACATATTCCCGGACGGCTCTGAGAGGCCAGTAGCCTTTGCGTCTCGGTCACTAACCTCAGCCGAGCGTAACTACGCCCAGATTGACAGGGAGGCCCTCAGCCTAGTGTGGGGAGTGAAAAAGTTCAATCACTATCTGCATGGGCAGAAGTTCACCTTGCTGACTGACCACCAACCACTTGTCTCCAACTTTAATCCAAAGAAGGGCGTTTCGGTGATGACTGCGCAACAGCTACAAAGATGGTCCCTTTTTCTAGGGGCGCACCAATATGAAATCGAGTATAAGGGCACGAAACAGCATGGAAATGCTGATGGGCTATCACGCCTGCCACTGCCTACTGTGGAGGAAGCACCAGCAGTGGATCCTGTCGAAATATTTCATTCGACTATAATTGAATGCTTGCCAGTAACTAACGGTGGTATAGAGAAGGAGACCCGAAATGACCCGACACTGTCGCGAGTATATGATTTGACGGTGAAGGGATGGCCAGCACATGGCGACTCACTGTTGCCAGCATTCTCATCCAGAAGAGAACAGCTATCAGTATGCCAGGGGACCTTGATGTGTGGATCCCGAGCGGTAATTCCACCCAAGTTAAGGGAGAGAGTGCTGAATGAGCTTCACGAAGGTCATCTGGGAGGGGTGATAATGAAAAGCCTTGCAAGGGCTTATGTGTGGTGGCCGGGGATCGATCAGCAAATCGAGGACCTGACAAAGAGCTGCTCAGGATGCCAGAAGGTCCAAAATGCACCACCACATGCCCCTCTACACCCATGGGAGTGGCCCTCATCTCCATGGCAACGGGTGCATATTGATTTTGCTGGTCCATTCATGGACTCAATGTTTTTAATAGCCGTGGATGCGCACTCGAAATGGCCTGAGGTGATCAAAATGTCCTCCACCACCACGGAGAAAACTATTGCAGTCTTAATGACCATTTTTGCCAGGAACGACTTGCCAGAGCAGATTTGCTGTGATAACGGACCACAGTTTGTGTCCAAAGAGTTTCGAAGATTTATGAAAAGGAATGGGGTAAGGCATTACACATCCGCCCCGTATCATCCAGCCACAAATGGATTGGCTGAGAGGTTCGTACAAACCTTGAAAAAAGCAGTAAAGGCCATGTGCGATGACAACATTCCACTGCAGCATAAGGTGGACAATTTCCTGTTAGCCTACAGAAATACGACACATGCAGGCACCAACCAGGCCCGGGCCATGATGTTCTTTAACCGAAGGTTGAGATCTCGTCTGGATTTGCTCAGACCAAATGTACGAAGAGATGTTGAGAGTAAGCAATTCCAGCATATCAATGAGAAGCCGACAAGGAGCTTCAATATAGGGCAACCAGTCTTGGCCCGCGACTACCAAACAGAGAAATGGCAACCAGGAACAATATGCACATGGCAGGGGCCACTAATGTACACAGTGGATGATGGGGAGAACATTGTGAGATGCCATGCTGACCAGATCCTAGAGTCACAGGAACGAGTCAACCCCATGTCTCGGCCATACGTACCTGGTGAGGAACCCGACGTACAGGTCACATCTACCTCAGAAACAATAGCATTGGAAGCTGATAAATCAACTGATGACAGGCTGCTAGAATCGTCTCCGCACCAAGAGCGAGACACTCGGGAAAGGCGTTATCCAGAAAGAATCAGGAAGCCTCCCCAGAGACTGAATATATGAATGGACTATTTTCATATAACATTGTATATTAAAAATGTTAATTGTTAAATGAGAATTATGGTACTGTTAATCTAAAAGGGGAGGAATTGTAATGTATATATAGCTTAAGGGAGAGAACTACTTTTTACAGCTCCTGTATACTGTAGTACCGGCAGTGACCACACCTGTATATAAACCCTGAGTAGTGATCTGTACACTAATTTCTAGAGTAACCCTCATTCAGTAAACACCTGTTGAATCATTCCCTGCAGTCTGTTGTCTGATTATTGAAGGACACAACATTAAGATACACAGATATAACAAGAGCCCCTCCTGTCCCAGTGTTACCCCATAACTTACACTAGCTGTGACCGTGCCCCTCATGTCCCAATGTTACCCCTACACTTACACTAGCTGTGACATTGCCCCTCCTGCCCCAGTGTTAACCCTACACTTAAACTAGACGTGATGGTGCCACTCCTGTACTAGTGCTAACCCTACACGTACAACAGATGTGAACATGCACCTCCTGTTTAGTGCTACCCATAAACAGACAAAAATATGACAGTGTCCCTCCAGTACCATTGTTCCCTGTAAACTTACACTCGCTATGACCATGCTCCTCCTGTCGCAGTGCTACCCCTACACTGACAATAGATGAGATCTTGCCCCTCCTCTCCCAGTGCTACCCCTATACTGAAATTAGATGTGACAATACCCCTCCTGTCCCAGTGTTACCCATACACTTAGACTAGATATTACCACGCCCATCCTGTCCCAGTGTTACCCCTACACCTACACTAGATGTGACCATTCACCTCCAGTTTGGTGCTGCCCTTACACAGACATGAAATATGACAATGCCCCTCCTGTCCCAGTGTTACCCCTAAACTTACAGTAGCTTTAACCGTGCCCCTCCTGTCCAGGTGTTACCCCTGAACTGACACTAGATGTGACCATGCCCGTCGTGTCCCAGTGCTACCCATACCTTTTCACTAGATGTGACCGAGGCCCTCCAGTCCCAGTGTTAACTCTACACTGACACAAGATGTGACCGTGTCCCTTCTCTCCCAGTGTTACCACTACACTGATACTAGATGTGACCGTGTCCCTCCAGTCCTAGTGCTACCGCTAGACTGACACTAGATGTGACTGTGACAATCCTGTCCAAGTTTTACCACTACTATTACACTAGATGTGACCGTGTACCTCCTGTCACAGTGCTGCCCTACCTCTACACGTGCACTAAATGTGACCGAGGCCCTCTAGACCCAGTGTTACCGTTTCACTGTCACTAGATGTGACCGTGCCCTCCTGTACAAGTGTTACCCCTACATTTACTCTAAATGTGACCATGCCCTGCATCCCCGTGTTAACCCTACACTGACACTAGATGTGTCAGTGTCCCTTCTGTCCCAGTGCTAGCCCTACACATAAACTAGATGTGACCATCTCCCACCTGCCCCAGTGTTACCCCTACACTGAACTAGATGTGACCGTGTCCCTCCTGTCCAAATGTTAACCCTACACTGACATCAGATGTGACCGTATCCCTCCTGTACCAGTGCTAACGCTACACGTATAATAGATGTGACCATGCACCTCCTGTTTAGTGCTACCCCTACACAGACACGAAATGTGACAGTGTCCCTCTTGTCCCATTGTTCGCCCCAAACTTACACTAGCTGTGGCCGTGCTCCTCCTGTCCCAGTGTTAGCCCTACATTTACACGAGATGTGAACGAGGCCATCGTATCCCAGTGCTACCCCGACACTGACACTAGATGTTACCGTGTCTATCCTGTCCCAGTATTACCCCTACTATTACACTAGATGTGACTGTGCCCCTCCTGTCGTACTGCTACACTACACTTACACAAGCTGTGACCGTGCCCCTCCTGTCCCAGTGTTGCACCTACACTGCCACTAGATGTGACCGTGCCCCTCCTGTCCCTGTGCTACCCATTCACTTACACTAGATGCGACCTTGCCCCTCTTGTCCAAGTGTTACCCCCACACACAAACTAGATGTGAAATTGCCCCTCCTGTCTAGTGTTACCCATACATAGACACGAATTATGACAGAGCCCCTCAAATACCCAGTGTTATCCTTACAATTATACAAGCTGTGACCGTGCCCCTCCTGTCCCAGTGTTACCCCTAGACTGACACTAGATGTGACCATGTCCCTCCTGTCCCAGTGTTAACCCTACGCTGACACTAGATGTGACAGTGCCCCTCCTGTTTAGTGTTACCCATACACAGGCTCGAAATATGACTGTGCCCCTCCTGTCCCAGTGTTACCCCTACACTGTCACTAGATGTGATGGTACCCCTCCTGTCCCAGTGCTACTCCTACACTGAGCTAGATGTGACGGTACCCCTCCTGTCCCAGTGTTACCCCTACACCGACACTGGATGTGACCACGCCCCTCCTGTCCCACTGTTGCCCCTACACTGACACTGGATGTGACCGTGCCCCTCCTGTCCCACTGTTGCCCCTACACTGACACTGGATGTGACTGTGCCTCTCCTATCCCAGTGCAACCCCTATATTTACACTACATGTGACAGTGTCCCTCCTGTCCCAGTGTTACCCCTACACTGACAACAGATGTGACCGTGTCCCTCCTACCCCAGTGCCACACCTATATTTACACTAGATGTGACCATACCCCTGCTGTCCCAGCGCTACCTCTACACTTACACTAGGTGTGACCTTGCCCCTCTTGTCACAGTGTTACCCCTACACTGACAATAGATGTGACCTTGCCCCTCCTGACCCAGCGCTAACACTGCACTTACACTAGATATGACCATACCCCCCATCCCAGTGTTACTCCTACGCTTACACTAGATGTGAGCATAACCGTCCTGTCCGAATTTTCCCCCTACACTGAAACTAGATGAGACCGTACTTATCCTCTCCCAGTGTTACCGCTAATCTGACACTAGATGTGTCCGTGCCTCTCCTGTCCCAGTGGGACCCATACACTGACACAAGATGTGACCATAACGCTCCTGTCGAAGTGCTACCCCTACACATACAATGGATGTGACCGTGCCCATCCTGTCCCAGTGTTGCACCTACACTGCCACTAGATGTGTCCGTGCCCCTCCTGTCCCTGTGCTACCCATTCACTTACACTAGATGTGACCGTGCCCATCCTGTCCCAGTGTTACCCCTACACAGACACTAGATGTGACCATGACCCTCCTATTCCAGTGTTACCCCGTCACTGACACTAGATGTAACCGTGCCCCTTCTGTCCCAGTGTTATCCATACACTGACACTAGATGTGACCATGCCCCTCCTGTCCCAGGGCTTCCCCTACATTTACACTATATGGGACCGAGGCCCTCCAGTCCCAGCGCTACCGCTACTCTGACAATAGATATGAACATGCCCCTCCTATCCCAGTGCTACCCCTATATTTACACTAGATGAGACCGTGCCCCTCCAGTCCCAGTGTTATCCCTGCACTGACACTGGATGTGACCGTGCCCCTCCTATCCCAGTGCAACCCCTTTATTTACAGTAGATGTGACAGATGCCCTCCAGTCCCAGTGTTATCCTTACACTGACACTGGATGTGACCGTGCCCCTCCTATCCCAGTGCAATCACTATATTTACACTAGATGTGTCCATGTCTCTCCTGTCCCAGTGATACCCCTGCACTGACACTAGATTTGACGGTCCCCACCTGTCCCAGTGTTACCACTACACTGACACTAGATGTGACTGTGTCCCTCCTGTCCCAGTGTTACTCCTACACTGACGCTAGATGAGACCATACCCGTCGTATCCCAGTGCTAGCCCTGTATGAACACTAGATGTGACCGAGCCCCTCCAGTCCCAGTGTTACCCCTGCACCGACACAAGATGTGACCTTGCCCCTCCAGTCCCAGTGTTACTCCTGCACTGACACTAGATGTGACCTTGCCCCTCCTGTCTCAGTGTTACCCCTCCACTGACACTAGATGTGACCGTGCCCCTCCTGTCCCAGCGCTACCCCTACACTGACACTAGATGTGACCGTGCCTCGCCTGTCCCAGTTTTACAGCTAAGATTAACTAGGTGTGACCATGCTTCTCCTGCCCCAGTGCTACCCCTACAATGATGCAAGATTTAACGGTACCTCTCCTGTCCCAGGGCTACCCCTACACTTACACTAGATGTGACCATACCCCTCCTGTCCCAGTGTTATTCCTACACTCTCACTAGATGTGAGCATCCTCCTTTTTTCTCAGTTTTCCCTCTACAATTACACTAGATGTGACCGTGCCCCTCCTGTCTCACTGTTACAGCTACACTTACACTAGATGTGACCGTGCCCCTCCTGTCCCAGTGTTACTCCTACACTCTCACTAGATGTGAGCATCCTCCTCGTTTCTCAGTTTTCCCTCTACAATTACACTTGATGTGACCGTGCGCATTCTGTCCCTGTGTAACCGCTACACTTAAAGTACTTGTGACCACACCCCTCCTGTGCCAGTGCTACCCCTACAATTACACTAGATTTGTGCAAGCTCCTCTTTTAATAGAATTATCACTAAAATTAAAAGAGTGGTGAAAATAAGCCTCCTGTCCCAGTGATACCCTTATATTTACACTAGATGTGACCGAGCCGCTCCTGTCCCAGTGTTACAGCAAAGCTTACACTAGATGTGACAGTGCTTCTCATGTCCCAGGGCTACCGCTACACTTACACTGGATGTGACCCTGTCCCTCCTGTCCCACTGTTACTCCTACACTCTCACTGGATGTGAGCGTGCTCCTCCTTTCTCAGTTTTCCCTCTACAATTACACTAGATGTGACCGTGCGCCTTCTGTCCCTGTGTAACCCTTACAGTACTTGTGACCATGGCCTTCCTGTGCCAGTGCTACCCCTACACTTACACTAGATTTGTGCAAGCTCCTCTTGTAATAGAATTATCACTAAAATTAAAAGAGTGGTGAAAATAGGCTTCCTGTCCCAGTACTTATATTTACTCTAGATGTGACCGAGGCCCTCCAGTCCCAATGTTAGCACTACACTGACACTTGATGTGCCATGCCTCTCCTCTCTCAGTGTTAACACTATGCTTACACAAGATGTGACCGTGTCACTCCTGTCGCAGTGCTACAACTACACTTACAGTAGATGTGACCGTGCCCCTCCTCTCCCAGTGCTGTCATTAAACTTACACTAGATGTGACCATGCCACTCCTGTCGCAGTGCCACGCATACACAATCACGTAATGTGAGCATGCCCCTCCTGTCCCAGTGTTACCACTAAAATTACACTAAATGTGACCGTGCCACTCCTGTCCCAGTGTAAACCCTACACTTACACTACATGTAACTGTGCCCATCCTTTCCCAATGTTATCCCGACCCTGACACTAGATGTGACCTTGCCCCAGCTGTCCCAGTGTTACCAATAAACTTACACTAGATGTGACCGGGCTCCTCTTGTCCCAGTGCAACACATACACTTAGACTAGATGTGACTGTGTCCTCCTGCCTCACTGTTAGTCCTACGATTACACTAGAAGTGAGCGTGCCCCTCCTGTCCCAATTTTCCCCCTACACTGATACTAGAAGTGTCCTTGCCCCTCATGTCCCAGTTTTCCCTCTACACTGACACTAGATGTGGCCATGCCCCTCCTGTCCCAGTGTTACCCCTACACTGCCAATAGAAGTCTCTGTGCCCCTCCTCTTCCAGTGCTACCACTACACTTACACTAAATGTGACCGTGCCCCTCCAGTCCCAGTGTTACCCTACACTAACACAAGATGTGACCGTGCCCCTCCTGTCCCAGTGCTACCCCTACGCTTACACTAGATGTGACGGGTGCCTCCAGTTTCAGTGTTATCCCTGCATTTACACTAGCTGTGAGCCTGCCCCTCCAGTCCCAGTGTTACCTCTACACTTACTCTAGATGTGAGCCTGCCCCTGCTGCCCCAGTTTTACCTCTAAACTTAAACTCGATGTGACCGTGGCCCTCCTGTCATGAAGCTACCCCTACACTTATACTAGATGTGACCATGCCGCTCCTGTCGCAGTGCTAACCATACACAGACAAGTAATGTGACCGTGCCCCTCCTGTCCCAGTGTTACCACTAAAATTACACTACATGTGAAAGTGCCACTCCTGTCCCAGTGTTACCCCTACACTGACACTAGATGTAACTGTGCCCCTCCTTTCCCAGTGTTGCCCCTACACTAACAATAGATGTGAAATTGCCCCAGCTGTCCCAGTGTTACCACTACACTGACACTGGGTGTGACCAGGCTCCTCCTGCCACAGGGCAACCCCTATATTTACACTAGATGTTACCGTGTCCCTCCTGTTCCAGTGTTAGTCCTATGCTTGCACTAGATATGAGCTTGCCCCTCCTGTCCCAGTTTTCCCCCTACACTGAAACTAGAAGTGTCTGTGCCCCTCCTGTCCCAGTGCTACCCCTACACTTACACTAGATTTGACGGGGGCCCTCCAGTTTCAGTGTTATCCCTACAGTTACACGAGATGTAAGTCTGCCACTCGAGTCCCAGTGTTACCTCTACACTTACACTAGAAGTGACCGTGGCCCTCCTGTCCTAGTGCTACCCCTACACTTACACTAGATGTGACCGTGCACCTCATGTCCCATGTAAGTCCTACGCTTACACTAGACATGAGCTTGCCCCTCCTGTCCCAGTTTTCCCCCTGCACTGACACGAGAAGTGTCCTTGCCCCTCCTTCCCAGTTTTCCCCCTACACTGAAACTAGATGTGACCGTGCTCCTCCTGTCCAAGTGTTACACTGCACTGACACTAGAAGTGTCCGTGCCCCTCCTGATCCAGCGCTACACCTATAAGTACACTAGGGCCCAGAAATTCGGCGCTCCACGGGTGAGTATGCATGGGGTACTCACCCATAGGCCGAATGGAAATGCCGGTTTCCTGCATGCACTGCGCATGCGCGGGAAACCGGAACTTCTGATTCTCTGAACGAAGGGGTTCAGAGGTCAAACGCACGCACATGGGAGGCTGCGCGTGCGCTTTGAACTTAGGTTTTTTTTGCAGGTTTTCACACGAGGTTAAGCCTGCAGGATTTACACATTTACAAAGCAGGCGTAAGGCCTGCTTTTTACAAGGTAAGTGGTCAATTAATTAAAATTACAACATTTTTTCCACAGGTTTATTATTTTTAAATACTTTAAAAGGTAAGTTTATTTTGAGACCAGTTTTTTTATAAAAAATTGTTTTTCAAAAATTTAAGTTATTGTTTAAAATAGATATTTAATGTAATTTATAGTTTATTTAAAAAGTGTGATTTAAAAAAAAAATTATTTGTAGGTTTACTGCTATTTTGGGGCCCGTAGTATTCATAAGTTTTCACAGGTCTTCCTGCCAATCTTATGAATGGGCTTTTCTCTCCTCCGATTGGCTGCCCATGGCTCACGTGAGCCCAGGGGACGCATCGCACTAACTACGCCCCTGGGACATGCAAGCACAGTGCGCCGGCAGCTGGGCCAGGCCCCGGAGCGGAATTCCACGGTGCCCGAGAGCTCAACTGCCGGCCCGCAAGATAAGTGCAGGTCGGGGGCTGGCACCCGCGGGAAGCCTCTGACCCTTATTTCTGGGCCTAGATATGACTGTGCCCCTCCTGTCCCAGTGTTACCCTACACTGACACAATATGTAACCGTGCCCCTCTTGTCCCAGTGCTACCCCTACGCTTACACTAGATGTGACAGGGGCCCTCCAGTTTCAGTGTTATCCCTACACTTACACTAGATGTGAGCCTGCCCCTGCTGCCCCAGTATTACCTCTAAACGTAAACTAGATGTGACCGTGGCCCCCCGTCCCAGTTTTACCACTAAAATTACAGTTGATGTTACCGTGCCCCTCGAGTCCCAGTGCTATCCCTACATTTGCACTAGATGTGACCGAGGCCCTCCTGTCCCAGTGCGACCCCTACACTGATAATATATGTGACCTAGTCCCTCCTTTCACTGTGTTACCTCTACATTTACACTAGATGTGACCGTGCCCCACCTGGGCAGTGAGCAGACAGGAAAATGAATGGAGTGAACATTGGGCCAGTTTTCTTGCACCATGTGGATCCTCCATGCCATGATTTGCTCTGTGCGCTCTTTGTAATCGCTACTTTACTCCTGAGTGCGGAACGACAGATATCTGTCCCGGGGTCTGGATTTCATTCCCTGGCTCATAAGCATCCCGAGAGCACTGGGACTGGAAATTACACCCATCTATGTGACCCCGCCGTGGCCCCGGCAGAACAGTTGCCGGTTTCCCTAAAGAAATAGCCAACGGAGGCAGACGGCCCATTTACCGCCTGATATTGGGATACCGCCTCGGGTTGGGGCAGAACATGAAATTTGGTGCTGGAATGGGAATTGCAGGCTTTAGTTTGTGAAATTATCTGAACCACAGCAGTGACTGACGATGCTGGTTCCTCATACACTGAGCCCTCACATTCACACACTCTTCAGCTTATTCTTACTGTGTATAATAAAACAACGGACTACGCGGCTTCATGGTCCTGAGGGCAGGAGGCCCGTGTGGGGCATGGTCTAAACCCAGTGGGAGGAGGTTGACCTCGGCAGTGAGTGTCACTCCAGCAATCCTTGCTTGGCTACTGCAAGGCGGAAAAAGTTCAGTGAACTCTCCGGCACAGCCAAGTTAAAATGAGTCAGTTCCCCATGTAACAGTGCACTATAATAACCATAGAGTCATAGATTCATAATGGCACAGAAGGAGGCCATTCGGCCCATCGAGTATGTGCCGGATCTCAGGAGTGGAATCCAGTCAGTCCCATTCCCCCGCTCTATCCCCGTAGCCTTGCAAGTTTGCTTCCCTCAAGTGCCTATCCAGTCCCCCCTTGAAAGCATTGATTGTCTCCGCTTCCACCACTTCTGTCGGCAGCGAGTTCCAGGTCCTCACCACTCGCTGCATAAAATAGCTTTCCCTAACGTCCCCCCTGTATCTCTTGCCCAAAACCTTAAATCTCTGTCCCCTAATCCATGTACCATCAATTAGTGGGATCAGCCGTCCCAGTCTAGCCTATCTAAACCAGTCATATTGTTGTACACCTCTATCAAATCATCCCTCAACGTCCTTTGCTCTGATAAAAATAAATCCAGCTTCTCCAAACTGTCATTGTAGCTATGATTCCCCCATCCCCGGAACCATTCTGGCAAATCTCCTGCACCATCTCAAGGGCCTTCAAATCCTTCCTAAAATGTGGTGACCAGAACCGGATTAAATACTGCAATCGTGGCCTAACCAGCACTTTATAAAAGTTCAACATAACTTCTCTAATTTTGTATTCAATAGCTCTATTAAGGAAACCCAAGATCCCATATGCTTTGCTATCCACTCTCTTCATATGTCCTGCAACCTTCAGGGACCTGTCCACATTAACTCTCAGTTCCCTCTTTAAAAGTGTGCCGTTAAGTGTATATTGCCTCTCCCTGTTCCTTCCAGCAAAATGCATCAACTAACACTTATCTATATTAAATCCCACCTGCCATTTGTCTCCCCATTCTGCTAGACTTTCTATGTCCTGTTTCAGTCGATTGGAAACACTCTCACTGTTTACCACACCCCCAGTTTGGTGTCATTGGCAAATTTAGAAATTCTACTGTTCATTCCAATATCCAGGTAATTTATATATATCAAAAAAAGCAGTGGCCCCAGCACTGACGCTTGTGGAAAGCCACTGTTTACTATGCTCCAGTCTGAAAAACATCCATTCACCACAACTCGCTGTTTTCTCTCCTTAAACCTTTTGCTTATCCAAGCTGCCAATGACCCACGTATCCCATGAGCCTCAATGTTGTTAACAGCCTTCTACGTGATACTTTGTCAAACGCCTTCACAAAATCCACGTAGACAACATCCATTACATTTCCTTCATCGATCCTCCCAGTTACTTAATCAGAATATTTAATAAGATTAGTCTCACCCCCTGACTCCCCAAGTTGCACTCGTACCGGAGGAGCGCTGTCACCTCTAGTATAAAGGTACTGGCGTGAGTGATACCGGTGTAGCACAGTCACTTCTCATGTAAGTGTATGTGCCGCTAGTACAGGAGGAGAACTCTCACATTTAGTATAAGTGTAGGATACCACCAGTACAGAAGGAAAGTGCTCACATCTAGTCTAAGTGCATTTACCACCAGTACCAGAGGAGCATGGTCAGGTCTAGTGGATGTGTAGGTACCACTAGTAACGGAGGAGAATGCTCATATATAGTGTAAGTGTAGGTGCCATTGGGACAGGAGGAGAATGCTCACACCTAGTGTAAGTGTAGGGTACAACTAGTACCGGAGGAGCACGCACACATCTGGTGGATGTGTAGGTACCAATAGTAAAAAAGGAGCGTGCTCACATCTAGTTTAAGTGTAGGGTCCTACGAGTAATGGAGGAGAACGCTTGCATCTAGTTTATGTGTAGGGTCCCACGAGTAATGGAGGAGAACGCTCACATTTAGTGTAGGCAGGAGGATGGAGTCGGTGACTGGGGAACTGGGTTTGTGGTGGGGGCCAAAGATAATGGCTTCGGTCTTCCCAACATTTAGTTGGAGGAAAGTTCTGCTTATCAAATTCTTGATATCAGATTAGCAGTGTGACAATTTAGAGGCAGTGGAGGTGTCGGGAGATGTGATGTTGAGGTACAGTTGGGTGTCATCAGCGTGCATGTGCCCCAACCGAAATCACGTCAGCAATTTCCACATATACACCACTCATGACAGCTCCATTCTCTGTCGTCAAATTACAGCATGCAGATGACACTTGCATCTGCACACACTCTGAGATCGAACTCCAAACCATCTATAAACTATCACACTGCTTGTCCAACATCCATTACTGGATGAGCAGAAATTTCCTCCAACTAAATATATGGAAGACCGAAGCCAGTCTCTTCGGTCCCCACCACAAATATCATTCCCTAGCACCGGACTCCATCCCTCACTCTGGTAAATGTCTGAGGCTCAACCAGACGGTTTGTAACCCTGGTGTCATATATTTCACTGAGATGAGCTTCTGACCACAAATCTGCACCATCACTAAGCCCGCCTATTTCCACCTCCAGATCATCCCCCGAACAAGCCACTGTCTCAGCTCATCTCCAGCTGAAACCCTCATCCAAGCCCTTCTTACCTCTGGAGTTGTCTATTCCAATGCACTCCTGGCTGTTCTCCCACGATCTACTTTCTGTTAACTTGAGGTCATCAGAAACGCTGCTGCCCATCTCCTAACCCGCAGTAAGCCCCATTCACACATTATCCCTCTGCTCGCTGACCAACATTAACTCCCGGTTAAGATACACCTCGATTTTATAACTCTCATCCTTGTTCACAAATCCCTATATGGCCTAGCCCCTCCCTATCTCTGTAATCCTCTCCAGCCCTACAAATCTCCGAGATGTCTGCGCTTATCCAAACCCGGCCTCTTGAGTCTCGCTGATTTAATCTCTCAAACATTGGCGAACGTGCCTTCTGATGCTAAGGCCCTAAGCGCTGGAATTCCCTCCCTAAATCTCACTGCATCTCTACTTCTCTTTTCTCCTTAAAGATGCTCGTTAAAACCTGCCTCTTTGATCAAGGTTTTGGTCATCTAAACTAACATGTTCCTTTTTGTCAGGGTATCAATTCTTGTTTGATAATGCCCCTGTGAAGTGCATTGGGATGTTTTACCAACTTACGAACCACCAACTTTCCTAATTACTTGCTGTACCTGCATACTAATCTTTTACGATGTTAAAGGCACTATAAAAATTCCAGTTGTTGTTGTTGTTATGTGTAAAGCTACCACGAGTGCTGTTGATTCAGGACAATTGTTGGTGTATGTGTATGGCAACAATAGTAGAGGATGAGCTCGTTAAGCACTGGTGTCAGTGTAGGGGTAACACTCGTACCGGAGGAGCAGGTACATTTCTAGTGTATGTGTAGTGTACCACAGGTACTGAAGGAGCACGGTCACTACTAGTGTAAATGTAGGAGTACCACTGGTAAAGGAGGAGCCCGGTAACCTCTAGTGTTAAGTGTAGTGGTGCCACCAGTACAGCAGGAGCACGGTCATCTCTATTGTCATTGTAGGGGTACCACAAGTACAGGAGGAGCCAGGTCACCTCTACTGTAAGTGTAGGGGTACCACTAGTACAGGAGGAGTCTCTTCACCTCGAGTGGAAGTGTAAGGTAACACTAGTGCAAGAGGAGTCTGGTCACCTCTAGTGGAAGTGTAGGGTACCACTAGCACAGGAGGGGCATGGTCACAGCTAGTGTAAGTGTAAGGGCACCAATTTTACTGGAGGTGCACGGTCACCTCTAGTGTTAGTGTAGGGGCACAACTAGTACCTGAGGAGTCTTGTCACCTCTATTGTAAGTGTAGGGGTACCAGTATTACAGGAGGTGCCCGGTTAACAATAGGGTAAGTGTAGAGGAAACACTAGTATAGAAGCAGCACGGTCACCTCTAGTGTTAGTGCAGGCATACCACTAGAACAGGAGGAGACAAGTCAGCTCCAGTGTAATTATAGGGGCAGCACTAATACAGGAGGAGCCCGGTCACCCCTAGTGTTAGTGTTGGGGCACCACTAGTACAGGAGGAGCCCGGTCACCTCTAATGTGAGTGTAGTGGTACCACTAGTACCAGAGGAGCCCGGTCACGTCTAGAGTAAGTGTACGGGTACCATTAGTACAGGAGGAGCACGGTCACCTCTATTGTAAGTGTAAGGGCACCACAAGAACAGTAGGAGCCCGGTTATCGCTAGTGGATGTGTAGGGAACCACTAGTGCAGGAGGAGCCTGGTCACCGCAAGTGTTAGTGTAGGGGTACCGCTGGTGTTAGTGTAGGGGTACCACTAGTACAGGAGGAGCATGGTCAACACTGGTGTAAGTCTAGCGGTACTACTATTACATGAGGAGCCAGGTCACCTCCAGTGTAAGTGTTGGGGTTCCACTAGTACAAGAGGAGCACGGTCAACACACGTGTTAGTGTAGGGGCACCACAATTCAGGAGGAGAACGGTCACATCAATTACAAGTGTTGGAGTACCACTAGTACAGGAGGAGCCCGGTCACCTCTAGTGTTAGAGTAGCAGTGCCACTATTACATGAGGAGCACGGTCAACACTTGTGTAAGTCTAGTGGTACCACTAGTACATGAGGAGCCCTGTCACCTCTAGTGTAAGTGTAAGGTACAACTAGTACAGGAGGAGCACGGTCACCTCTAGTGTAAGTGTTGGATAACACTAGTACCAGAGGAGCCTGGTCACCTCTCATGTAATTGTAGGGGCATCACTAGTACAGTAGGAGCCCGGTCACCGTTGGTGTAAGTGTAGGGGTACTACTAGTACAAGTGGAGCACGGCCAATAATAGTGTTAGTGTAGGGGTACAACTAGTACAGGATGAGCACGGGCACCTCTAGTGTCAGTGTTGGGGTACCACTAGTACAGGAGGAGCCTGATCACCTCTAGTTTAAGTGTAGGAGTACCACTAGTACAGGAGGAGCCCGGTCAACTCTAGTATAAGTGTAGGGAACCACTCATACAGGAGGAGCCCGGTCACATCTAGTGAAGGTGTATGGAGCCACTGGTACATGAGGAGCCCGTTCACCTCTAGAAAAGTGTAGGGGCAACATTTATACAGGAAGAGCCTGATCACCTCCAGTGTAATTGTAGGGGCATCACTACTACAGTAGGAGCCCGGTTTGCTCTAGTGTATGTGTAGAGAACCACTAGTACAGGAGGAGCCCGGTCACCTCTAGTGTTAGAGTAGCGGTACCACTATTACATGAGGGCATGGTCAACACTAGTGTAAGACTAGCAGTACCACTATTACATGCGGTGTCCTGTCACCTCAAGTTTAAGTGTAGGGTACAAATTGCACAGTAGGAGCACGGTCACCTCTAGTGTAAGTGTTGGATAACACTAGTACCAGAGGAGCCTGGTCACCTCTAATGTATGAGTAGGGGTCCCACTAGTACAGGAGGAGCCCGGTCACCTCTAGTGTAATTGTAGGGGTCTCACTAGTACATTAGGAGCCCGGTTAGCTCTAGTGTATGTGTAGAGCAGCATTAGTACAGGAGGAGCCTGGTCACCGTTAGTGTAAGTGTAGATTATCACAAGTACAGGAGGAGCACGGTCACTCTATAGTAAGTATAGGGTATCACTAGTACCAGATGAGCCCGGTCACCCCTAGTGTTACTGTAGGGGTACTACTAGTACAAGAGGAGAACGGTCAACACTAGTGTTAGTGTAGGGTACCACTAGTACAAGATGAGCCCGGTCACCTCTAGTGTTAGTGCAGGGGTACTACTAGTACAAGAGGAGAACGGTCAACACTAGTGTTAGTGTAGGGGTACCACTAGTACAGGATGAGCCCGGTCACCTCTAGTGTTAGTGCAGGGGTACTACTAGTACAAGAGGAGAACGGTCACCTCTAGTGTTAGTGTAGGGGTACAACAAGTACAGGAGGAGCCCGGTCACCTCTAGTGTAAGTGTAGGGGTACCACAAGTACAGGATGAGCCCGGGCACCTCTAGTGTCAGTGTAGGGGTACCACTAGTATAGGAGGAGTCCGGTCACCTCTAGTGTAAGTGTAGAGGCAGCACAAGTACAGGATGAGCCCGGGCACCTCTAGTGTCAGTTTAGGGGTACCACAAGTACAGGATGAGCCCGGGCACCTCTAGTGTCAGTTTAGGGGTACCACAAGTACAGGATGAGCCCGGGCACCTCTAGTGTCAGTGTAGGGGAACCACTAGTACAGGAGGAGCCCGGGCACCTCTAGTGAAAGTGTAGGGAACACTAGTACAGGAGGAGCCCGTTCACCTCTAGAAAGTTATAGGGGCACCATTAATACAGGAGCAGCCCGGTCACCTCTAGTATACGTGTAGAGTCACCACTAGTGCCATATGAGCCCAGTCGCATCTAGTGTTAGTGTAGGGTTACCACTCGTGTAGGAGGAGCCTTTTCACGTCTAGTGAAATTTTACTGCTATGACTATTAGCGGAGCAGCATGCACCAATCTAGTATAAATGTAGAGTTACCCTATGTGTAAGTGTAGGGGTACCACCAGTACCAGATGAGAACTGTCACCTCTCGTGTAATAGTAGGGATACCACTAGAACAGGAGGAGCATGGTCACCTCTAATGTAATTGTAGGGCTACCACCAGTACTGGAGGAGCCCGGTCAATTCTAGTGTATGGGTAGGAGTACCATTAGTACTGGAGGACAACGTTCACCACTGGTGCAATTTTAGTGATAAAACTATTACCAGAGGAGCTTGCACAAACCTAGTGTCAGTGTAGGGGTAACAGCGGAACAGGAGGAGCATGGTCACATCCAGTGTAAGTGGAGGGGTAACACTGGGACAGGAGGGGCACGGTCACATCTAGTGTAAGTGGAGGGGTAACACTGGGACTGGAGGAACATGGCCACATCTAGTGTAAGTGTAGAGGTAACACTGGGGCAGGACGGCCACAGCCACATTTAGTGTAAGTGTAGAGTTAACACTGGGACAGGAGGAACACGGCCACATCTAGTGTCAGTGTTGGGGTAACACTGGGACAGGAAAGGCACGGTCATATCTAGTGTCAGTGTAGGTGTAGCACTGGGACAGGAGGGGCACTGTCACTTCTAGTGTAAGTGTAGAGTTACCACTGCACAGGAGGAGCACAAGCACATCTAATGTATGAGGGGGCATTCCACTAGCACCGGAGGAGCACTGTTAATAGTAGTGTTAGTGTAGTGCTACCACTATTACCATAGCAGCACGTTCAACTCCAGCGTAGGCATGGTACGAGTGCCTGAGGAACATGGACACATCTAGCGTAAGTATACGGTGCCAGTATTACAGGAGGAGAACTGTCCCTCTAATATAAATCTAGTGTACCACTAGTACAGGAGGAGCACTGACACCTCTTTTCCTGCCAGACTGAGTTCATAACTGTATTACAGGATCTGTTGTACCATCTGTTCTGGAGGAGTTGGTGCATTAGGAATCAATCAATGGCAGGGTCATGACGTTTATTGCCTGGGGAGCTGCATTCACCAGGCCTGTGGGAATAGGGTCAGCACCAGCACTTGGAGATTGCACTTCATACTCGTAAACAAAGTTTTAATTCTGCCTTTTTAAAACTAT
Organism: Somniosus microcephalus; assembly: GCF_052327205.1. Taxonomy (NCBI): domain Eukaryota; kingdom Metazoa; phylum Chordata; class Chondrichthyes; order Squaliformes; family Somniosidae; genus Somniosus; species Somniosus microcephalus. The sequence goes on along the minus strand of NW_028225180.1, from coordinate 54,522,566 downwards.
CTAACAACAATTTCACAGATTTCTCTTAATCTGATGTATCATTTAAAAAACTTACCTCAGTCTATTTGTTAAACAACTATAACTAATGCGAATTATGATTTAACCTGATTGACTCGCTGGAAGATTGAAATGTGGATAAATGTAGGTTCCATTCCATTGCCTCAGCCGTGTGCCAGTCAGAGACTTTCAGCTCCTAAAGAATCCATCCATTCTCACAGAGAATTGGGCAATCAATTATTCTGCTGATCAAAGAGATTTACTACCTGATCCTGGCGGCCGTCGGTGTCCCTAGTGAGCCATTGTAATCTGTTTTTTGTTAATCGGGGTTAACTGTATCCATGTATAAACAGACTGTTTGATAAGGTAACGAGTTTTCTAGATGGCAGCATTACACAGTCAGTAGTGACTGGAACCAATCGTGAAACACGTGTCCTAACTTACCGCATTCCCCTTAATCCAATAAATTTTGTGATGTTATAATGTCCTTTGAAGCTACAACACAAGGATTTTGGTGGATTTCCAAATCATCTTGTCCCCCCGTGCAGAGTGAGCACTGCAGCAGCTCATTAAAATGTGTGGGTGGGTTTCCCGTGTAATTGCTTCAATACTAATCATGTTCTCACACTGCTCCAAGCATCTCCATATATATTTCAATCAGACGCTGGAACATTATTTCTCTCCTCTGTCTTTCTTACAGCGAACTTGGTAACAATGGTGATTCTCAGCCGAGGAAACTGCAGCCTTTCTACGTGTAGCTCTGTCAACAGCAGATCTACTGGTCATGTTCTTCAGTGTAATCTTTTATCATATTTTCAATTATCACATTCCACTTTCATTCCTGTACCACACTCCCATGTGTAAGTTCACTCTAAACGTGGCTGCTGCCAATCTCGATTTGTCTGTTTGGTTCACCGTCTCCTTCACACCTGATCGATTTGTGGTTCTCTGCTACCACAAGTTTAAAACAAAATATTGCACCGAGAGAACTGCGGCCGCGGTTATAAGAGCGTTCACGCTCCTGATAGTTTTAAAGGACATCCCCATTTTGTTTGTATTTGAACCTGAACAAATCATTAACAAGGTGCAGTGGGACTGCCGGAACAGTAACGTTTGCTTCCTCTCCTCTAGGTGTTGCCCACCTCTGGTTTCACAGCGCCTGGTTAGTTTGCCTTCCTTTTACCTTAATTGCCTTGTTAAATTATTTGACAGTCAGACGCATTTCAGTGGCCATCAGAGCCTGCAGGGGACTCCGGGGCCAAAGGATTGAGAATCAGAGCGATGCTGAGATGGAGAACCGAAGGAAATCCATCATTTTACTGTTCACTATATTGGGCAGTTTTATGTTGCTGTGGCACACAGCTGCCGTGAGTTTTTAACTCCCAGACTGACAAACATCAGCAATTACCGAGGTGACCGCACAGACCCTGGATATATCGCCACTGAAACTGGAACAATGTTGAAGTTTTAGAGTAGCTTTCAAAACCCGTGCATTTATGTAGCAACCCAGAGCAAATTCAGAGAAGGGCTGAAGAAGGTGGTAAAATCCCCCTGGACATTGATTCTGAGATTTGTTAGAAATTCAGCATAAAAATGATCACGTCAAATGAAAGCTTCTTCAACTCCGTTACCACCATGGAGTGTCCGTCTTTCCGGTAATGTGAAAAATGGGAGACTCCTTGTGTGAACAATTCTTCAGTCTTGTAGCATGCGTTTGATGCCCGCTTTACGTCAGTTTTCTTCTTTTGCTGAGTAAACATACAACCAGAAATTCGGGTCTCCACGGGTGAGTATGCACGGGGTACTCACCCGTAGGCCCAATGGAATTGCCCGTGTCTGCATGCACTGTGCATGAGCGGGAAACCGGTACTTCTGTTCCGCTGATTGAAGGGGTTCAGAAGTCGAATGCGCGCAGGGGAGGATGCGCGTGCGCATCGAGCTTCGTTTTTTTTTGCAGGTTTTCCCGGGATCATAAGCCTGCAGGATTTAGAAATGTAAAAAGCAGGCATAAGGCCTGCTTTTTACAAGGTAAGTGGTCAATTAATTAAAATTAAAACTTTTTTCCACAGCTTTTTAATACTTTAAAGCAAGGTAAGTTTATTTTTAGCCCCGTTAGAATATAAAATTATTTTTTTCAAAAATTTAAATTATTGTTTAAAATAGTTATTTAATGTAATTTATAGTTAATTTAAAAAGGGTGATTTAAAAAAAAGTATTTGTAGGTTTACTGCTATTTTGGGGCCGTAGTATTTATAAGTCTTGACAGGTCTTCCTGTCAGACTTATGGAAGAGCTTTTCCCTCCTCCGATTGGCTACCCATGGCCCACGTGATCCCAGGTGATGCATCGCACTAACTGCGCCCCTGGGATACGCAAGCACAGCGCACTGGCAGGTGGAGGAGGCCCCGGATCGAAATTCCACGGGGCCCTACTGCTCAACTGCCGGCGCGCTATGTAAGTGCAGGTCAGGGGCTTGCACCCGTGGGGAGCCACCGACCCGAATTTCTGGGCCATAACCTATTGCTGCAAATTTAGCACATGTCACGTTTTGGGATCAAAGAGGACAATGACCAGGCTCAGCAGCGAAGTCGGACATGTGAGCATCAGAGGAATCCACCTTCCACTGCAGCTACAGCCATCAGGCGCAGTACTTTAAAATCATCAATAAAGTTTCATTCGGTGCCGAAAAAATGAAGGGTCTTGCGATCACCGATATTCGTAACTTGCCTGGATGTTATGGTGAATATTGCAGGCGTCGGTCTCACGATCAAACTCCATTCCTCATTGACAAATAGAGCGGGCTCTTGTCCCGTGATCAGTGTTCAAATGGAGGAGACAGTCGGAACTCGGCTCATCGATGTGAACTTTCACCTCTTTTGCCCCAGACACTGACTTAAAACGATTTTGCACCAAATGGTGTCTCTCACTCAGCAGAAAGATGGAGTCTGCTCTTGTTTTGTGCTGTCGATATAAGTGTCTCCAGTAATATTATTGGTATTCTGTCTCAATCAGTCTCCCAAACAAAATGATAAAGGAATGAAAAAATGCATGGTTATTCATAAAGTTATTAACTATTGCATGAGATGCCAGTTATCTGTAAAACGCTGCCAGAAATTCAGATAAAATGAAACCGATATTAAGTATTCTGTGATTTTGCTAAACATTTGCAGAAGGTCAGAAATCATCTTTGTTCATTGTCACTTTATTATGCAGTTGCACATTGTTCCAAATAATAATTGTGAAATACCAGCAACTTTGAATCAGTTACATATTGTTCATCGGTGACCTCACCTGATTGTGGGAGAAATGCCAAGGAATGGGAGCAGGCTCTCAATGGGAAGGATCTGAAGGGTGTGGATGGACAGCTAACAACAGGGATCCAAATATTCAATTCAGAGGAAGTGTGTTTGGAGGTTGTAATGTTCGCAAGAATTTCGGAAAATTTCTACAGCCCCGAAGATTATCATTTTTGATTAAAGAAAACCTGGGTGGAATATACCTTAAAATCCAATGTATCAGGCCTCATGGCAGAAGACAAAGACAGCCTCTCCCATCAAAGGCTGACAAAAGGATTTGAAAACACCAGCCTGTGTGAATGCATGATGTACTTGAAACTGTCAATCAACTGCAGTTTAGGAAGTTTCTCCCACACGACAAAGGGTGTTTGTTTACAGAACTCTCTACAATGTTGATTCAAAGGCTTAAGTACTTAAAGCTGTCAATCAGTTGCGGTTGTGCGGTGACTGCAGGATAATGCTTTGTTTACAAACCACTTGAGTGCTATTGACTGAAGAGTTCAGGATGCCTGAGGCATTTTGTATTAAGCACAAACCAGTTAAAATGAATGGGTAATACATTCAAACCCATTACAGTCAATGGGGACAGATCGATCCTTTTTGTATAGCCCAGATACATCCAGATTTGTGTGCGAAGACAATGGCTCACAATGGGGTATAAAGATAGCCTCTCGGGAAGCCATTCTCTCTCTCTCTCTGCTGCCTCGCCTCCGTGCCCTGCCTACAATAAGAACAGCTTAACAGCCCGCCCAAAGAAGTGGAATACTAGCAGTTACCTTTGAATTATTGGGGTATCTCTACTTCAGGGCAGCGAAGAATCCAAGACAGACCGCAGGGGCACGGAGCAGGCATTCACTGGTGAGCATACAACTTTCTGGCCCATTACAAGGCAACCTAGATAGGTATCAGGGGTGGGAATTAAAGGGGAATTTTGTTAATTGTAATTTTAGTCAATTTTCCCTTGATGTGTCTGGTTCGCCTCCTGTATTAAATAAAAGTTTGCTGTGTTAAGCAAAGGTGTGCGGTATTAAGCAAAGGTGTGCTGTATTAAGCTAAAGGTGTGCTGTATTAAGCAAGGTGTGCTGTATTCCTTATTTTCAATTTATATCTTTTTACTTCAATAAATACTGGTCTTCTTTGCACCCAACCACGAGTCTCGTTTTGTCTACATTGCTACTGAAATAAGTCCAGCGGTCAGAACCAGAAGACGGGAGTGATTCGAAACCTCAGATACTTCTGACTGGCCAGAGACAATAACCCCAGTACAACCCCCCTATTTTCTACAACATGGCGACCACGGCAGGATCATCGGCAACAGTATGTGATGTAGCAGACGGTGGTTTGGGTCTGGAGAGAGCAGCAGTTATTGGGTTTCTTTTTATCCCACTGATCTCTTTGTTGTTAGGTTCCCGCAGGCTTAGGGAAGTTTGAGCAGAGAGTTGGGATAAGGAAAGGGAGATTGAAGAATACCAGGCCAAGATAGAGCGCCTGGTGGTCCAGTTTAGTAAGGGCAAAAGTCACACAAGAAACGAATTAGAGTACCTGAAGTGCCTAGTTGCAGAGGCCAAGAGCAATGAGATGAGGGTGTGGGAGGAAAACGCCCGCCTCATACAAGAAGTAAAAGAGCAGGAGGAAAAGGTTAGGGAGGTAAAGGCAGCATATAAGCTGGCCTGCGACCAAGGGTTTCAGGAAGCAGATCATGGCCCCTGTAGGGAAGAGATAGAAAGTTTGAATATGGCTTTAAAGAGGGCAAAGGGGATGATATGTCTTATCAGCCCGAAGGCAGGTCAGTCGGATTTTACCGACAACCCTAATAGAACCATCTCACAGGCAACACCCAGAACAAGGTTGGTCAGGGAATCAGAGGCCCCACGACTGCCAACCACAGCTCCGAGCTTTCAAGAGCTCTGGCAGCACAGGGGGGTGGAGGATGAGGTGGTAGAGGAAGCACAGCAGGCCCCGCTAGATAGGCCAGGACCAGGACCAGTGTAGCCCCTCCAACAAAAGTATGGTCCGCCCGTTGATGAAGATGACCCAGGGGCCATCCAGAATCAGGTTGTGGTGCCGTATGGCACCCACCAGCTCAGGGACATGGTCAGCCAGATCCCCAAGCTCACTAAAAAGGGAGACCCCTCACTGCACTTCAGGGAGATAGGGCAAGCAGCTTGTGTTAATGACTGCGATGACACAGAGCATGCAAAAATGCTGCTGTTTTCCCTGGGAGGTGACCCCCTCCAGGCCCTATCTGGAGAGTGCAAAAGGGGGCAGAAGAATTATGAGGGTCGGAAGAATGAGATATTGGAGACCAAAGGGCTCAATGATGGTAGTCCGTTTGCCCGGGTAGAAAGAACGGTGCAGCTCCCAGGGGAGTCCCCGCAGGCGTTCGCAGACAGGCTGTGGCCAGTCTACCAGAGCACATGCCTGGGAATGACAGGGCGGGCAGCACTAAACCCAGTCCAATTGATTCACTGGCTTCGTTGTCTTATGACAAACAGCCTACCCCAGATCCAAGCCCAAGTCCCGGCTTGGTTTGACCCCCGAAACCGCCAGACCACCAAAGAAGCGGTGATCCGCTGGCTCACAGTAGCCTTTAGAGACCTGAGGTGTATCGAGGCGCCCCAACCCAAGGGAAAAGTCCATGAGGTTAAACCTGGGAGCCAGAGCAAGAAAGAGTGGCACCAGGTGGGGAACCGTCCCTCCCAGGCTAGGTTAAATTGTTATGGGTGCGGGAAAGACAGCCACTGGAGAAAAGACTGTAAGAGTCCCTGGAAGGATAACAAGGGAAAGGATCCCACAGCCCCAGCCCAAAAGGCGGGGCCAGATATCCCTCCCGCTGCGATCGAGTCATTTTTACAGTCCCTACCATCTCTTCTGACTGGCCAGGGGAGTGCAGCAGCCACCACCGGTGCTTTGACCCCGTCTGCCCCATCCCACTCCCAGCAATGACTAGAGCCAGCGCAGCATGTCGACCTGTGTCCCCGCAAAAATGCTGAGGGGAGCAGGCCCTATGTTGAGATAGGGGTGAAGACGGGGCAGGGGAGATATTTGGTGGACACTGGAGCATCCAGCATGGTGGTCCACGAGGAAGACCTGACCAATTCACCCCAGTCTAACAAGGTCCCATTTGGCCTAATGGGACCCACAAGGAAACAGGCAGCTGGGAGTGAACCTGAGGTCAGAAATCCTCAGCCCACAGCGGGTACAAGCTCACAGGCTGCACAGGCAGGCGCTGTGGCTTGTGTTAGGGGAGGAGCCATTCATGACTAGTGTAAGTTGTTTAAGCAGGGGGACAGTGAAGGAGTGTTCTTGGACCCCTGCAGAGCAGGCCCAGTAGCAACAACCCGGGACAAGGGAGGCACACAGGGGATAGTTTTGGCCCCGGACCAAAAGCAGCTCCAATCCCAAGATTCCGCCTTTAAGGCTGCCCTGGTAAGGGAAAAGGATTTAGAACAGGGTTACTGGCAGGCTGCCAGTTATATTAAACAATGCAGGTTGTTTAAGCTCGGGGCAGGGAAACGGGCAGCTGGGATTGAACCTGAGAATAGAAATCCTCAGCCTGCAGCGTGTACACTCACACAGACTGCACACGCAGGTGCAGTCGCATGTGTTAGAGGAGAAGTTCCCCAGCACTTGGCCTGAGCGATTCCCCCTCTCTTATGGGACTCTGGGGAGGAGCCTGAATGAAGGTTTTAGACCTGAAGGGGAAGACTCTCAGCCACCTGCAGCCGCTGGCATGGGATTGCCTGTCCCCAGCCCAGGTTTGGGAAGGGAGGGACCCGAGGGAGAAGGTCCCCAGTGAGCAAGAAGTGTGACCCGAGCTAAGGGTCCACTCGCCAGGGTAGCCCCACCAGCGACAATCCCTAGAAGGTCTGTTCGGGTACCCCGGCCAAGAAAGTATGGTCACCAGCTTTCCAGTGGAATAGGGTGGCCTCCCGAGTCAGGGAGAAGCGAAAAGACAGAAGTCCCTAACCAGCAGCCATAAGCTGCGAGGGGCAAGAAGTTGCAATCAGTCCAGCCGCGCCACAGGGAGCAGCCTGTGGCAGCCCAAACAGGGATTAGGCTGGCCGCCTGGAGATGGGCAGCGCTTGTATATAGCTTTGTTCAAGTAATGTGCACAAAGGATTAATTTAGAATGTGTTAATTTTAATTCTATATTGCAATTCGGTAGTGTTAATTATTAGAGTATAAGTTTTAAGCATGGTACCGTTCCAAAGTGTTGCCTATGTGAGTCAAGGTCGCCGGAGCCGATCACACTCCCCCGAGCCAGGGGACCTGGCTAGATGTGTTTTTTAAGTCTTTTTCAGAGTTCTGGAATGTACAGAGGACCATTGTGTCTTTGGATGCTCGGGGAAGGGAGCACCCCAGCCCACGAAGGGAGGGGTCTGGAGGAGGCAGATGCCCACAGCAATTAAACTGTTATTGGAAATCCGGATTAAGATTAAGTGTTTACAAAAAGCTTGTTAATTATTTTATATTTTGTATTATGTACTGGTCCCAACTCCAAAGGAAATAATGCGTGAATGTAGTTCCTAACTGTGAGATTGTACTATTTGTTTGGAGTCAATTGAAAATTTGCATATGCCTGTGAATTGTTGTGTTTGCAGATTGTGGAAATTTGAAATACATTTATGGCTGTAGAATGGTGCCATTTATTAAAGTGTCAGGCAATTGCATTATAAAAAAAAAAGGAAAAGGAAGCTCGTTTTCTTCCGATTGTATTTTTAACAGATATGTTTTGGCTTGGTGTTATTCCCATTAAAGATGTTGTATCGTGTTAAAACTATTTCACAAGTGGTGCAGGGGCATTGGCCCCCTCCATGCTTGAATTATTGTAAGTACTCAGTGGTGCAGGTGCATTGGTAACCCTCCATGTTTGAATTATTGTAACTAATCATGTTTTCTGTCGATAGATGCCTACCGTGTACTGCGATTCTATCTGGGTAAGGGAGATGGAGGTGTCGGGGGATCAAAGATATATATGGATAAGTACAAGGGAAGGTTGTTTGTGGGGCGTCAGAAATTATTGCTCAACTTTAAACAGGATACTACAAGCAAGTTTTAGTATCCGATGGGGGACTGTAAGGTTCGCAAGAATTTGGGAAAATTTCTACAGATTATCATTTTTGAATAAAGAAAACCTGGGTGGAATATACCTTAAAAACCCAGGGTATCAAAATGGCTGTCAGGCCTCATGGCAGAAGACAAAGACAGCCTCTCCCATCGCAGGCTGACAAAAGGATTTGAAAACACCAGCCTGTGTGAATGCATGAAGTACTTGAAATTGTCAATCAACTGCAGTTTAGGAAGTTTCACTGACAGGACAAAGGATGTTTGTTTACAGAACTCTCTACAATGTTGATTCAAAGGCTTAAGTACTTAAAGCTGTCAATCAGCTGCGGTTGTGCGGTGACCGCAGGACAATGCTTTGTTTACAAACCACTTGAGTGCTATTGTCTGAACAGTTAAGGATGCCTGAGACATTTTGTATTAGGCTATTAAGCACAAACCAGTTAAAATGAATGGGTAATACATTCAAACCCATTACAGTCAATGGGGACAGATCGATCCCTTTTGTATAGCCCAGATACATCTAGATTTGGGCGCGAAGACAATGGCTCCCAATGGGGTATAAAGATAGCCTCTCGGGAAGCCATTCTCTCTCTCTCTCTGCTGGCTCGCCTCCGTGCCCTGCCTACAAGAAGAACAGCTCAACAGACTGCCCAAAGAAGTGGAATGCCAGCAGTTACCTTTGAATTACTGGGGTATCTCTACTTTGGGGTGGAAAAGAGTCCAAGACAGACCGCAGCGGCACGGAGCAGGCGTTCACTGGTGAGCATAAAACTTTCTGGCCCATTACAAGGCAACCTAGATAGGTATTAGGGGTGGGAATTAAAGGGGAATTTTGTTAATTGTAATTTTAGTCAATTTTCCGTCGATGTGTCCGGTTCTCCTCCTGTATTAAGTAAAAGTGTGCTGTGTTAAGCAAAGGTGTGCTGTATTAAGCAAAGGTGTGCTGTATTAAGCAAAAGTGTGCTCTATTAAGCAAAAGTGTGCTGTATTAAGCAAAGGTGTGCTGTATTAAGCAAAGGTGTGCTGTATTAAGCAAAAGTGTCCTGTATTAAGCAAAGGTGTGCTGCATTCATTATTTTCAATTTATATCTTTTTATTTCAATAAATACTGGTCTTCTTTGCACCCAACCATGAGTCTTGTTTTGTCTACATCGCTACTGAAATAGGTCCGGCAGTCAGAAGCAGAAAAAGGGAGCGATTCGAAACTGCATGGGGCTCTGGAGCAGCTCAGATACTTCTGACTGGCCAGAGTCAATAACCCCAGGACTAACCCCCCCTATATTCTACATGGTGGATAAATCCATGAAAAATTCAACACTAATTTGTGTTTTGTAGGCAAGGACACAGATCACGAGAATAAACAAGTGATGATGAATCTTTTCAAAGTGCTGGTGACGCCACCGTTAGAACACCAGGTACAGCTTCAGACCCTCATTGTGTAAAGGCCATTAAATCCACTGAGAGCGGGCAGTGTAGATACACCAGGATGGTGCCATGGATCAGAACTCTCCCCAATGATGAGGGTCAAGATATTGGGTCTACTTACATGGAGCAGCGCAAGCTAAGATGATATTTAATAAATATTTTTTAAATATATGAACTGTTTCGGCCGAGTGAAGAGGAGAGATTATTCCATCTAGCTAGTGCTTCAGTGATATAGGATGATCGACTTAACATGATGACTAAGGGAATGAGCCGAAAGGTTAGCAGACACCTCTTTGTGCATAGGGTCGCTGGAGCATGGAATTTTTTTTCCTGAGGGAATAGTTAAGGGAAAGTTAGATTAATATTGAAGCAGAGAAATTAATTTTCTGTGGAGAGGGGACAGTGCAGATTGATTTTGATTGTTTCACCAAAGAACCCAGTACAGATAGAATGGGTCACATGACCTACTCCCACCCAGTAGGTCTCTATGTTTTAATACTGTTTCCTATGTTGGTATCATTTTCATTTTTATTTGCTTCGAATATACCCTCATCCCGGTGAGATTCTATTAAGCAAAACATTGAAAATAAAATGGTACCAAAGAATATCCCGGAGGTTCAAAAGTCTCCCGTCCCTTACAGGTTCCCATTTGTCGATAACCTTCTTTCATTTTGTAATTTGCTCTCTCTGCAGTGCCATATCTCCCACACTATCCCATAATTCCTCACCATTTGAAGATGTGGAACCTTGTCCGCTGCTTCTTTAAAATCCGACTGGGTCATTCCAACAGCATTTACCCTGCCCTACAGGCCAGTGATGAGTTTCAGAAACTGCAGCAGGTATGTTAAAGATTATACTTCGTCCCTCAAACCAATATAATTCTCTTTTACATTGCTCCTCTCCAAGGTGCTCACCCACTAGAGATTATTTTAAACACTGGGATTATTTCAGCCGCTCTCGGATCCTCAGGAATCTTCTCTAATTGAGGAAACTTGCAGCAGTGTAAGTAAACCGTCAGTCCTATCAGTCCCCATTCGTTTATCTCGCGGTATCTGTCTCCCTGGATTCCAGATTCCTATGTTATGTGGTTGAATACTGTAACTATATTTAGAAACCGCTGTTGCAAGCTCTCCTTCAATGATTCCTTTGTGTTCTACACCGATTATTTACCAAACGGTTGTTGCTCGTCCTTACTAACTACCTGCTAGATTCAATGGCTAATTAAAAAGCTTTTTTTAATCCTTAATACTGCTCCCAACATAATGACTTGGACCCACGGTGCCTCCTATTATCTTTTAAATTGATGAATACATGTTAATTCCACATCCACTAGCTCCTTCCTAACTACTTTCCACTTGTCTACTCCAGCGCTGGGATGTCCTAGAACTGCCCCACGCCCGGAGCCTCACTCACACAGCGGGCAGATTATCGGAAAATTATGGAAGCGCTTCCTCAGCATTCATTCCATTCAAATTAATGGGCGGGCCACGCGAGGCACCTAGAATCATAGAATCAGAAAGCACATAAGGAGGCCATGCGGCCTGGCTTGTCTCACCCGGCTCTTTGAAATAGGAATCCTGTTTGTTCAACTCCCCTGTTCTTTCCCCACTGCCCCGAAAACTTTGCCTTTTCACTTATATGTCCAGTTCCCTTTTGAAAGATACTATTTTTATAAGGGTTTCAGCAGTGGCTCTGTGGTAGCAATCTCGCCCATGAATCAGATGGTAGTGGGTTAATACCCCGCTCCAGAGACCTGAACAAAAATTCTATGCTGACACTTCAGTTCAGTACAGAGTGTGTGATGCATTGTCGGAGGTGCCGTCTTTCGGATGGGATGTTAAGCCAAGCTCTCAGTCAGACACAAAAGATCCCACAGCACTTTTTCAAAGTACAGCATCGGAGGTCTCCACCGTGTCCTGGACAATATTCATCCGTCAACCAACATCACTAAACCAGATTAAGTGGTCATTATCTCATTGATCTTCTGAGACGTTGCTGGGCACAAATTGGCTGTCTCGCTTTCAACATTACAAGTGTCCACACCTTAAAAATACTCAATTCGCTGTAAAGCGCGTTGTGACGTCCTGGGGTCTTGAAAGGTGCTGTTTAAATGCAAGTCTTTCTTTTGTTATTAATGAATCTGATTCCATGGCCCCTTCAGACACTGCACTTCAGATCATAACGGTTCGTTATTTAATAAAATTAAAACTCATGAACTCCTCTCTGGACCAATTGCTAATGACCTACTATTGATGATCCAGAAGTGAAAAAGTGCACACCATCGTCAGCCCTCGCCTGATACCCTGATGTGTAGCTCGACGAGCTGTATGCTCAGTTTTTGATATATCGAATGATTTTTGGTCAGTGCTCCCAACCCCTGGATGCCAATAGACATTTGCATTTACATTCCGTGAACAACACTTATACTTGGAGCTGTTGACTTCAGAGTTTCCACAATTCACCTTCTCTATTCCATCAGTTACTGAACCAGATGTTACAAAGGTTATGCCGACCGGAGGCCCTTGTCCAGTTGATAGAGGTTATATTGTTCCATACGGAAACTACTGAAGAGCATTACACCTAGCTCAGAGAATGTTTGGTTATATTATGGGATAGCGGAATAAAATAAACCCAAAGAATGCTGGGTTAGTACAGCCCACAGTGCAGTGTCTAGGAGTGATTGTAGAACGTGGTGTACATAAGTTCATTGAAGAGAAAATTAAGACCAAAGGTCAAATCCGATTCCCAGATAAAATCGCCCCCTGGGCCAGTGAGAATGGTGAGGCAGAGCAGCTAGCCCAGGAGTTTGAGAGTGCCCCAAAAAGGTGGGATCCGCCACGTAAGCCTTTCAGAACCAGCTAAATAAAGACTAAAGTGAAACATTTCCCTTTATCCCTTGCAAGGGTGCAGGGTGAGGACCCTTGTGTTAAATTAGTCCAGGCCATCATTAAAGATGAGGGTTCACGGCCCAAAGATGATATTAACAAAAAGGACAATTGAAAAGCAGAGAATAAATTGTAATTTAATCACGGAAAATGGGTATCTCACAGTCACTCCGTAATGAGCTCATCCATTGGGCCCACAACTCTTTTGGGTAACACATGGTGACAGCTGGTTCAAAGGCTACGGCAGCGGATGTGGTGGCCTTGTATGGATCAGACGATGAATGCCATTATTGACTGCTTTGTGTGTTTCCTAATTTCACTATTGAGAAGCCTGGCTCTCGTTTTTAGATTATGCTCCCTAGTCCTAGAATCCCCAACCAGGGTAAAAAGTATCTCTCTATCTACCTTATCTGTCCGCATTCATATCTTGAAAACGTCTATCAAATCACCCCTGAACCTCCTAAATTCTAGGCAATGCAATCCTAATTTAGTAATTTTTCATCATAATTGAAACCTTGGAGTCCAGGTATCATTTTGATAAACCTACGCTGCACTCCCTCCAAGGTAAACATATCCTTCCTAAGGTGTGGTGCCCAGAAATGCTCACAGTACTCCTGGTATGGTCTAAACAGGGCTTCGTATAGCTGCAGCAGAACTTCTACCCCTTGTATTCTTGTCCTCTGTATATAAAGGCCAGTGTGCCATTGGGATTTTTGATTTTTTTCTTTTACATGTGCATGATATTTGAATGATCTATATGAATGTAATGATGCGGGGCAGCCAGTGAAGGTCCTTTAATGATGTTGGCTATACAGAAGGCCGGATGGATCAATTGGTAGAGTATCAGACTATTAATCTGACGGTCCAGGGTTCAAGTCCCTGTTCTCAAGTCCTCCTCACCAACATTCATGCAGTAACATAAAATTCAGATCATTTAACAATGGCAATATGAGTAGACCAGTTAGCCCTGCAGTCCTGTTCTGCCATTCAATGAGATCTGTGTCCAAACACCCTTTGCTCCAGATCCTGTAAAACTTTTGGTTAACAAAAATCTATCAATCTCAGTTTTAAAATAACAGTTGACCCAGCACCAACTGCTGTTTGCAGAAGTAAGTCATACATTTCAATCATGCATTGCACGTAGAAGTCTCCTAACTATGCTTCACTCTTTAATCTTTCTACTGCCTTCCTAAGGTATCTGAGCGGTAAAGCTTCGGTTTTGTAAACCAAACGAACGCAGTTACGCTCCCCCATCCGTATTTTAGCTAGTTTTGAATATTTCAGGAGATGCTTTTCGAATAACTCGTCCCTTGTCCAGCCGCTCGATTTTGACATGAAATAGAAAGGTAGCAGAAGGTTAACAGACAAGTGGCATGATGGAATTTAATACAGAGAAATGTGAGATAATGCATTTTGGAAGAAGGAACAGGGAGAGGCAATATACACTTAATGTCACAGTTTTAAAGAGGGACCTGGGATTTAATGTACATATGTCCCTGAAGGTGGCAGGATAATTATTGAGAGAGTGGTAAACAATGCATATGGGATCTTTGGCATCATATATAGAATATTGTGTGCACAAGTAGAGAAGTTATGCTTTTATTTAATTCGCTTATGGGATCTGGGAGTCGCTGGCAAGTCCACCATTCATTGTCCATCCCTAGTTGCCCTTGAGAAGGTGGTGGTGAGCCGTCTTCTTGAACCGCTGTAGTCTATGTGGTGAAGGTACTCCCACAGTGCTGTTAGGTAGGGAGTTCCAAGACTTTGACCCAGCGTCGATGAAGGATCAGCGATGTACTTCTAAGTCATAATGGTGTGTGACTTGGAGGGGAACTTGGAGGTGGTAGTGTTCCCAATCGCCTGCTGCCATTGTCCTTCAAGGTGAAAGAGGTCGCAGGTTTCGGAAGTGCTGTCGAAGAAGCTTTGGCGAGTTGCTGCAGTGCATCTTGTAGATGGTACACATTGCATGCAAGGTACGCCGGTGGTGGAGGGAGTTAATGCTTAAGATGGTGGATGGGGTGCCAATCAAACGGGCTGCTTTGTCCTGGATGGTGTCGAACTTCTTGAGTGTTGTTGCAGCTGCACTCATCCAGGCAAGTGGGGACTATCCCATCACACTCCCTACTGGTGCCTTGTAGGTGCTGGAAAGGCTTTGCAGAATCAGGAGGTGAGACACTCGCCGCAGATTAACTAGCCTCTAACCTGCTCTTGTTGTCAGAGTATTTATGTGGCTGGTCCAATTATGTTTCTGGTCAATGGTGACCACCAGGGTGTTGATGGTGGGGGATTCGGCTGAACCTTCAAAAAGTACTGGTTAGGCCACAACTGGAGTATTGCATCCAGTTCTGCTCACCACACTTTAGGAAGGATGTGAAGGCCTTAGACAGGATGTAGAGGAGATTTAACAGAATGGCTCCGCAGACGGGGGATCTTAGCTACAAGGACAGGTTGGAGAAGCTGATTTTGTTTTCATTCGAGCATAGGAGGTTGAGGGATGATTTGCTAGAGATTATGACGGGTTTGCATAGGCTAGATGGGGAAAGAATGTTCCCGCTTGTTGATGGTATAAGGACTAGGCGAAACAGATTTATGGTTCTAGGCAAGGGGGGATGTGAGGAAAAACATTTCTGCAGTGAGTGGTGAAGACCCGGAATTTGCTGCCAACGGAAGTGGTGGAAGCGGAGTATCTCAATGTTTTCAAGGGGAGACTGGATAGGCCCTTGAGGAAAATTAACTTGCAGAGCGATAGGGATAGACCGGGGAATGGGGCTGACTGGATTGCTCTACAGAGATCAGGCACGGACTCGATGGGCCGAATGGCTTCCTTCTGTGCCATTATGACTCTATGACTATGACTAACTCATAAACTGGATTACTGGACAAGAACATGGAATTGGTCGGGGGTGCAATGATGCACGGCAGCCAATGAAAGTCAGTTTGTGAGTTTCAGGGAGCTAAAGTCCGGTTAGCTCAGTCGGTAGAGCATCAAACTTTAATCTGAAAGTCGAGGGATCATGTTCCTGCTCGGGCGTTGCTTTCAAATCGCGTTCTCTTCTCCACATTCGTGCTGTGATGCTTTAAAATGAGAATAGTAACCGGAGTAAGTAATTTAGCCCCTCAAGTCTTTCTCTCTCTCACCGAGATCTGTGACCTAACTCCGTTTGCACCCCTTTGCTCCAGATTCCTTAATATCTTTGGTAAACAAAAATCCATCAATCTCAGGCTTAAAATTAACATTCGCTGTTGTTTTGTTGAAATGAGTTACAAAATTCTACTACCCATTCCATGGGGAAGTCTTTCCAAACTGCATTCTGCAAAGGCTTGGAGCTCATGTTCAGACTATGTCCCCTAGTCATAAACGCAACAATCATCGGGATTAGCCTCTCTATCAACCCTATCAGTTCTCCTCAATAGCGAGAATACTTCAATCATATCACTCCTTAAGCTTGTAAATTCCAGTGATTACAACGCTAGGTTTTTGTGATCCATCCTTGTAAATGATCCCTTGGAATCTATGTATCATACTGGTAAATCTACGCTTCACTCTTTAATATTAATACTAATTCCTAAGGTGTGATGTCCAGAAGTGAACACAGTTTTCCAGGTGTGGTCTAACCAGTGCTTGGTACAGCTGTTGCATAATTTCTCCCCCTTATTTTGTCATCCTACAGACGTAAAGACGCCTTTTTTGATGATTTTCTGTACCTGTCCATAACAATTTATTGATAAATGTAGAGCGGCACTCACAAGGGCATGGTGGCCAAGCGGTGAAGCACCTGCCTTAAAAACCAAAGCATGCGAGTTCGATCCCTGTCCGTGCTTCGGCTATTTTTGTATATTTCTGGCGCTGCTTTCTCAATGACCAAGCGCTCGATTTCGGCAGGACACAGAAAGGTAGAAGATGGCTAACAGACAAGTAGCAGATGGAATTTAATATAGAGAATTGTGAGCTGATACATTTTGGCAGAAGGAACAGGGAGTGCCAAATAATGGCGCAGTTTTAAAAAGTGTGCAGGGACAGAGGGACCTGGGAGTTAATGTTCTTATGTCCCTGAACGTGTCACAGCTCATTGAGAGAGTGGAAAACAACAGATGTGGGATGTTGGGCTTCATAAATAGAGGTATTGAGTGCAAAAGTAGAGAAGTTATGCATTTTTAAAATTCGCTTATGGGGTCTGGGCTTCACTGGCAAGGGCAGCATTTATTGCCCTTCCCTAGGTGCCCTTGAGAAGGTGGTAGTGAGCTGCCTTCTTGAACCGCTGCAGCCCGTGTGGTGAATGTACTCCCACAGTGCTGTTAGGGAGGGAGCTCCAGGATTTTGACCCAGCGATGATGAAATATCAGCGATTAACTTCCAAGTCAGGATGGTGTGTGACTTTGAGGGAACTTGGAGGTGGTGGTGTTCCCAGGTGCGTGCTGCCCTTGTCCTTCTAGCTGTAAGAGGTCGTGGGTTTGGGTGGTGCTACCGAACAAGCCTTGGGAGTTGCTGCAGTGCATCTAGTAGATGGTACACACTGCAGCCACGGTATGCTGGTGGTGGAGGGAGTGATAGTTTAAGGTGATGGATGGGGTGCCAATCGAATGGGCTGCTTTGTCCTGGATGGTGTCGAGCTTCTTGAGTGTTGTTGCAGCTGCACTCATCCAGGCAAGTGGTGAGTATTCCATCACACTCCTTACTTCTTCCTTGTAGATATTGGAACGTCTTTGGGGAGTCAGGAGGTGAGACACTCGCCGCAGAATACCTAGCCTCTGACCTGCTCTTGTTGACACAGTATTTATGTGGCTGGTCCAGTTAAGTTTCTGGTCAATGGTGACTTCCAGGTTGTTGATGGTGGGGGATTCAGCCGGACCTTCATAAAGTGCAGGTGAGGTCACAACTGGAGTATTGCTTCCAGTTCTGCTCACCACACTGTAGGAATGACGAGAATGCCATTGAGCGGCTGCACAGGAGAATGGTTCTGCAGAAGGGGTACTTAGCTACACGTACAGTTTGGAGAAGCTGGTTTTGTTTTCATTAGTGCACAGGAGGTTGAGGGATGACTTGATAGAGGTATGCAAGATTATGTTGGGTTTGGATAGGCTGGACGGGGAAAAGCTTTTCCCTCTAGTTGATGGTACAAGGACTAGGGGAAAGGAATAGATTTTGGGCAAGAGATATGGGGGGATGTGAGAAAAATAAATTTTCACAGCGAGTGGTGATGACCTGGAAGTCACAGCCGATGGAAGTGGTGGAAGCGGAGACACTCAATGTTTTCAAGGGGAGACTGGATAGGTACTTGAGATAAATAAACTTGCAGAGCTACGGGGATAGAGCATGGGAATGGGACTGATTGGATTGCTCTACAGAAAGCTGACATGGACTCGAACGGCCGAATGGCCTCCTTCTGTGCCGGTATGACTGTACACTCGCCAATCATCGGAAATAGCTTCTCTCTATCTAACCTATCAGTTTCACTTAATATCGTGAATACTCAATCATACCACTCCATAAGCTTCTAAATTCCAGTGATTACAACCCTAGTTTATTGTAATCTCCCCTTGTAATTGATCCCTTGGACTCCATGTATCATTCTGGAAAATCTACGCTTCATTCTTTAATCCGAAACCACCTTCCTAACTTGTGATGTCTCGAAGTGAACACAATATTTCAGGTGTGGTCTAACCAGTGCATTGTATAGCTGTTGCATAATTTCTCCCACTTATGCTGTAATCCTATAGACATAAAGACCACCATTCAATTCGCCTTGTTGGTTATTTCCTGTACCTGTCCATGACAATTTATTGATAAATGTAGATGCAAACATACAAGGGCGCGGTGGCCAAGCGGTAAGGTCTTGTAAACTGAAGCGCGCGGGTTCGATCCCCGTCCGTGCCTCGGCTAATTTTGAATATTTCAGGCGATGCTTTCTCAATGACCAACCGCTCGATTTCTACATAAAATAGAAAGCTAGCAGATGGCTAACAGACAAGTGGCAGAGAAAGGTGATAACATTTTGGCAGAAGGAACAGGGAGAGCAATTATACACTTAATGGCACAGTTTTGAAAAGTGTGCAGGGACAGGGGGACCTGGGAGTTAATGTTCCTATGTCCCTGAACGTAGCACGGCATATTGAGAGAATGAATAACAACGCATATGGGATGTTGGGCTTCATAAATAGAGGTATTGAGTGCAAAAGTAGAGAAGTTATGCATTTTATATTCGCTTAAGGGATCTGGGCTTCGCTGGCAAGGGCAGCATTTATTGCCCATCCCTAGTTGCCTTTGAGAAGGCGGTGGCGAGGCACCTTCTTGAACCGCTGCAGTCCGTGTGGTGAATGTATTCCCACAGTGCTGTTAGGTAGGGAGTTCCAGGATTTTGACCCAGCAACGATGAAGGAATGGTGGTAAACTTACAAGTTAGGATGTTATGTGAATTGGAGGGAACTTGGAGGTGGTGGTGCTCCCATGCGGCTGCTTCCCTTGTCCTTCAAGGTGGAAGAGGTCGGGAGTTTGGGTGGTGCTACCGAAGAAGCCTTGGCGTGTTGCTGCAGTGCATCTAGTAGATGGTACACACTGCAACTACGGTACACCAGTCGTGGAGGGAGTGAACATTTAAGGTGATGGATGGGGTGCCAATAGAATGGGCCACTTTGTCCTGGATCGTGTCGATCTTCTTGAGTGTTGTTGCAGCTGCACTCACCCAGGCAAGTGGAGAGTATTCTATCACACACCTTACTTGTGCCTTGTAGATGTTGGAAAGTCTTTGGGGAGTGAGGAGCTGAGACACACGCCGCAGAATACCAAGCCACTGACATGCACTTGTTGACACAGTATTTATATGGCTGGTCCAGTTAAGTTTCTGGTCAATGGTGATTCCAAGGTTGTTGACGGTGGGGGGTTCAGCCGGACGTTCCTAAAGCACAGGTAATGCCACAGCTGGGGTATTGCTTCCAGTTCTCCTCACCACACCGTAGGAATGATCTGAAATCCCTTGAGAGGATGCAGAGGAGATAGAATGGTTCCACAGAAGGGGCATCTTAGCTACAAGGAATGGTTGGAGAAGCTGGTTTTGTTTTGATTAAAGCACCAGAGGTTGACGGGCGATTTGATAGAGGTGTGCAAGATAATGATGGGTTTGGATAGTGATATACCTATCAATTCAGTTCATGAAAAGCGACGAGTTAAGTTAGTAACTATAGGTTTTTATTGGCTAAATAACAGAGCCCACCCTCGTGGGTGATCGGATCCAACAAGGAGGAATCCCAGCCAGTCAACCACCTTTATATCTGGGCCAGCAGGCGGAGCCATGGGTGGAGTCAGCTGTGGTCAGCCCAGGTATAACAGCGTGGCAAGAGGTGACCTTGTGTAGTGATACAACAGTGTAAACAGTGATAACCATAGTGAACGATAAAAGTGGTTTACCACATTCACCCCTTGTTTAAATTTGAGTCCGGTGGGGTGAAGTGTACTACCAGTTCGGGTATGTCAGTCTGTCCGGAGGCCTCGTAAGCCTTTCTGATCGGCGCAGCAGCGGCGGCGGTGGTGCAGTATCCGATGTTAATGCTGGTGTCTGCGTGGTCGGCAAAGGCTCGTGGGGTTCCGGCATGACGTCTACCTGGGCTGGATTTGGGGGGGTGGTGGGGGGTAACGGTGGTGTCTCAGGGATGCCCGAGGGTGCGAGGTCTCGTAAGGAGACTGTGTCCTCCCGCCCGTCTGGGTATGCCACATAGGCGTACTGGGGGTTGGCGTGCAGGAGGTCCACCCTCTCGACCAGGGGGTCCATTTTATGGGCCCTCACGTGCTTTCGCAGCAAGACGGGCCCCGGAGAAGTCAGCCATGTTGGTAGCGAGGTTCCCGTAGTCGACTTCCTGGGGAAAACGAACATTCGTTCATGGGGGGTGGCGGTAATGGCAGTGCAAAACAGTGACCGTATGGAATGCAGCGCTGCCGGGAGGCCTTCCTGCCAGCGAGAGGTTGGGAGGCCCTTAGACTTTAAGGCTAAGAGAACGGCCTTCCAGACAGTCGCGTTCTCTCTTTCCACCTGGCCGTTCCCTCGGGGGTTGTAGCTGGTGGTCCTGCTTGCAGCAATACCTCTCGCTAGTAGGAACTGGCGAAGTTCCTCGCTCATGAAGGATGAGCCCCGGTCGCTATGTATATAGTTCGGGAACCCGAACAAGGCGAAGAGGTCGTTCAGGCATTTGATGACCGTGGTACTGGTCATGTCTGGGCAGGGGAAGGCAAAGGGGAAACGGGAGTACTCATCAATAATGTTGAGGAAGTACACATTACGGTCAGAGGACGGGAGGGGGCCCTTAAAATCGATGCAAGCGCTCGAAGGGGCGGGTGGCCTTGATCAGGCTTGCTCTGTCCGGCCTAAAGAAATGCGGTTTGCATTCGGCACAGGTTTGGCAGTTCCTGGTCATGGTCCTGACCTCCTCGATGGAGTAGGGCAGGTTGCGGGCCTTAATGAAGTGGTAAAGTCTGGTGACCCCGGGGTGGCAGAGGTCGTTGTGGATGGTCTGCAGTCTATCAATTTGCGCGTTGGCGCATGTACTTCATGATAGAGCATCTGGGGGTTCAATCAGTTTACCAGGCCGGTATAAGATCTCATAATCGTAGGTGGAGAGCTCGATTCTCCACCTCAAGATCTTGTCGTTCTTGATTTTGACCCTCAGCTTGTTATTAAACATAAAAGCGACCGAGCGCTGGTCGGTGAGGAGGGTAAATCGTTTGCCTGCCAGGTAATGCCTCCAGCGTCGTACTGCCTCCACGATCGCCTGGGCCTCCTTCTCGACCGAAGAGTGTCGGATCTCAGGGCCCTGGAGGGTCCTTGAGAAGAAGGCCACAGGTCTCCCCACCTGGTTAAGGGTTGCAGCTAGGGCGAAGTCGGATGCATCGCTCTCCACTTGGAAAGGGATAGACTCATCCACCGCGTGCATTGTGGCCTTAGCAATGTCTCCCTTTTTGAGGGAGAAGGCTGCGCATGCTTCTGCCGTCAGGGGGAAGGAGGTGGACTTCCTGAGGGGTCTGGCTTTGTCTGCATAATTGGGCACCAATTGGGCATAGTAGGCGAAGAGCCCCAGGGTTCTCTTCAGCGCCTTTGGGCAGTGGGGGAGGGGAAGCACCATGAGGGGGCGCATTCATTCGGGGTCGGGGCCGATGACTCCGTTCTCTACTACGCAGCCGAGGATGGCAAGGCGCGAGGTGTTAAACACACTTTTCTCCTTATTGTAGGTGAGGTTCAGCCGTTGGGCCGTACGGAGGAATTTCTCCAGATTAACATCATGGTCCTGCCGGTCGCGGCCACAGATGGTGACGTTATCTAGATAAGGGAACGTGGCATGCAGCCCGTTCTGGTCAACCATCCGGTCCATCTCCCTTTGGAAGACCAAAACCCCGTTGCTGACGCCGAAGGGAACCCTAAGGAAGTGGTAGAGGCGGCCATTTACCTCGAAGGCGCTATACTGGCGGTCCTCAGGGCGGATAGGGAGTTGGTGATAGGCCGACTTAAGGTCGATGGTAGAGAATACCCGGTACTGTGCAATCTGATTGACCATATCAGATATGTGGGGAAGCGGGTATGCGTCCAGCTGGGTGTACCGGTTTATGCTTTGGCTGTAGTCGATGACCAGGTGGTGTTTATCGCCGGTCTTAACGACTACGACCTGGGCACACCAGGGGCTGTTGCTTCCCTCGATGATGCCCTCCTTCAGGAGTCGCTGCACCTCGGAGCTAATAAAAGCTCTGTCCCCGGCGCTGTACCGCCTGCTCTTGGTAGCGACGGGTTTACAGTCGCGGGTGAGGTTAGCGAACAGGGAGGGGGGCGGGTCTTGAGGGTGGATAGGCCGCGGTGGGCGGTATAAAAGCTGCTGGTTGTAGTCTGTGAGTGGGGGGAGGGGTCCACCGTATGCCAAAGTGACACTTTGAAGGTGGGATTGGAAATCCAGCCCTAGTAGGATGGCAGCGCAGAGCTGGGGCACGACGAGAAGTTTAAAATTTTTATACTCCGTGCCCCTAACCGACAGGGTCACAACACAGTAGCCGCTGATGTCTGTAGAATGGGACCTCGACGCCATCGAGATCCGGTTGCACGTTGGCCGGACAGTGAGGGAGTAGTGGCTCACCGTGCCTGGATGGATGAAACTCTCCGTGCTTCCGCTGTCGAACAGGCAGGTCGTGGTGTGGCCGTTTACTTTGATGTCCACCATGGACTTGGACAGGTGATGCGGGCGAGCTTGGTCAAGTGTGACGGAGGCTAGTGTATGGCTGAGCGAGCTGCTGTAGTCTGCGGGTGAGGCGGTGGTCAGGTCTGGAGAAAAGGTGGCGGTCGAGTGTGGTGAACAAAATGGCGGCGCCCACGACGTTGAATAAAATGGCGGAGAAGATGGCCGCCCCCACAACTCACATGAGGCACTGCCAGCGTCGGTGGCCTTGATCAAAGATGGCCACCCCCACGACTCACACGAGGGGATACTGGCATCTGTGGCCTTGATGAAAGATGGCCGCCCCCACAACTCGCATGAGGCACTGCTGGCGTCTGTGGCTTTCCCCCTGCAGGCCTTCACGAAGTGGCCTTTCTTGTGGCAGTCGGAGCAGGTCGCATTTCTTGCAGGGCAGCGCGCCCTCGGGTGTTTCGCCTGGCCACAGAAGAAGCAGCCGGCGGCCCGATCGCGGGGCTCCGATGTCGCAGCTGGTACCGGGGGTGGCGGTCCCGATCGGTTCCGGGACACCGACGCTGTGGTAGGTCCCAGAGGCGGCGGTGTGAGAGGTATTGCGGCCGGGGTCGGGCCCGAGTCCCAGGGTCGCGCAGCACAGTACCTGGAGTACGCCTCGAGGTCCCGATGGGCCACTTCCAAGGAGCGAGCGAGGATAGCAGCTGTTTTCAGGTCGAGGTCCTTTGATTCCAGCAGTCTTTGCCGTGAGTAGTCTGACCGAAGGCCTTTCACGAAGGCATCTCGGATGTTTCCATCTGTATGTTCTGCAGCTGTTACGGCTTTAAAGTCACAGTCCCTGCTGAGTATTTGAAGCGCCCGTAAGAAATCATCAACCGACTCTCCTGGCTGTTGCGAGCGGGATCTTAGGAGATGCCTGGCGTACATTGAGTTTACAGGGCTCCAATACTGTTCTTTTAGCAGGTTGAGGGCGTCCTCGTATGTGGCAATGTCCCGGATGAGTGCAAAAACTTTAGGGCTCACCTGAGCGGTCAGAACTCTTAGTTTGGATGCCGGAGGCATGCCGGATTCTCCCAGGTAGGCTTCGAAGCAGCTCAGCCAGTGTTCGAAGTCGAGGGCTGAGTTCGCAGCCTGTGGGTTTAGATCCAGGTACGGCGGCCGGAGGGCTCGTAGCCAGGCCGGCTGCTGGGGCTGTTGTAGATGGCCGTTTGGCTGGGGCTGTACGTCTGACTGGTCGTTTGGCTGCTCCGTTGTAGACATTTCAAAATTTAGCCAATAAAATTGATATACCTATCAATTCAGTTCATGAAAAGCGACGAGTTAAGTTAGTAACTATAGGTTTTTATTGGCTAAATAACAGAGCCCACCCTCGTGGGTGATCGGATCCAACAAGGAGGCATCCCAGCCAGTCGACCACCTTTATACCTGGGCAAGCAGGCGGAGCCATGGGCGGAGTCAGCTGTGGTCAGCCCAGGTATAACAGCGTGGCAAGAGGTGGCCTTGTGTAGTGATACAACAGTGTAAACAGTGATAACCATAGTGAACGATAAAAATGGTTTACCACAGATAGGCTGGACGGGGAAAAGCTGTTCCCTCTAGTAGATGGTACAAGGACTAGGGGAAAGGGATTTAAGGTTTGGGGAAGAGAAACAGGGGTGATGTCAGGAAAATAAATTTGCGCAGCGAGTTTTGAAGACCCGGAATTCGCTGCCGACGGTAGTGGTGGAAGTGGAGACACTCAATGTTTTTAAGGGGAGACTGGATAGGCACTTGAGAGAAATAAACTTGCAGTGCTACGGGGATAGTTTGGGGTAATGGGACTGACTGGATTGTTCTACAGAGAGCCGGCACGGACTCGATTGGCCGAATGGCCTCCTTCTGTGCCATTATGAATCCAGACTCGCCAATCATCGGAAATAGCTTCTCTCTATCTACCCTATCAGTTCCACTTAATATCATTAATACTCATTCATATCACTCCTTAAGCTTCTAAATTACAGTGATTACAACACTAGTGTTTGTAATCTCCCCTTGTAATTGATCCCTTGGACTCCATGTATCATTCTGTTAAATCTACGCTTCACTCTTAAATCCTAATGCTACCTTCCCATGGTTTGATACCCAGAACAGAAAACAATATTCCAGGTCTGGTCTATCCAGTGCTTTGTATAGCTGTAGCATAATTTCTCCCCCTTATAATGGCCCGTAATTTCCGATAGGAGGCTTCCTGCGTGCGGATGCCTCCTATCGCAAAAAAATATCTACGCACTTACATGAGGGCTCCCGAGGTCTGGACACTTCCATGCTGGGCCTCTCCTCAGTCGAAATCGGCAGGGCCCAGGAATCCCATGGGCACATGCGGTTTTCTAGCATCCCTGGGATCACGTGGTACAGGCAAACCAATGGGGGAAGGGAATCCCCCTTCATCCTTTTGACAGATAGGCATTTAATAGTATGAATGGAGATCACGCCAAAAAGACACTAAAACATTAAATAAATGTTAAAAAAAAAGCATAACCTTTTCAAAATTAGTAAAAATTACATTAAATTAAATATTTTAAACAAAAAGGTAATTTTTGAAAAAAATAATTGAAGTTTTTTACAGGCATAAAATAAACTTACCCTTTTTAAAAGTATTTTAAAATTATAAATGATTTAAAATCTTTTTCTTATACTTTTTTAAACTGTTATGCTGGAAAAAGCAGGCCTTACACTTGCTTTTACCAGGTGTAAGATTTCTAAGGGTTTTCAGCGGGCGGAGTTTGCAGAAAGCGGAACACTCCACCTGCAGAGACCCTTCTCCAGGGCAGGTGTCCGATCTCTCAAGAGAATTCTTGACAGATCGCAAATGCCGGTTTTCAGCGCATGCACTTCGCATGCCTGAAACCGGCATTTCCGGTGTTCCTACGTGTGTGTTCACAGCTCCTACACACCCGTAGGCATTGGAAAATACAAGCCATTGTAATCCTATAGGTATAAAGACCACCATTCAATTAAGCTTTTTGATTAAGTTCTGTGCCTGTCCATGACAATTTAATGGTAAATGGACACGTGGGCGTGGTGGCCAAGTGGTAAGGCGTCGGTCTTGTTAAACCATAGAGAGCTCATGTTTGACTCCCGTCCGTGTCTCATCTAGTTATGAATATTTCAGACGCTGCTTCCTGAATGGCACGTCCCTTGTCCAGCCGCTTGATTACTACAGGACATAGAAAGGCTAGCAGCAGACTAGCAGACAATTCAGATGGAATTTAATGCAGAGAGGTGTGAGGTGATACATTTTGGCAGAAGGAATAGCGAGAGGCAATATTCACATAATGGCACGTTTGTAAATAGTGTGCAGGGGCAGAGGAACCTGGGAGTTAATGTTCATAAGCCCCGGAAGGTGGCAGGGCATATTGAGAGAGTGGTAAACAAAGTGTATGTGATCTTGGGATACATAAATAGAGGTATTGAGCACAAAAGTAGAGAAGTTATGCTGAACCTTCAAAAAGCACTTCACTCTTTAATCCTAATGTTATCTTTCTAATGTGTGATGTCCAGAACTGGACACAATATTCCAGGTGTGGTCTAACCAGTGCTTTGCATAGCTAAAGCATAATTTCTCCCCCTTATATTGTAATCCTATAGTTAAAAAGAACATCATTCAATTAGCCTTTTTGATTATTTTCTGTACCTGTCCTTGGCAATTTTATGCTAAATGTACATGGACTCTTAAGTCTCTTTAGACATTCACTGGTTGCAGGTTTTCATCGTTTGGAATGTATTGTGATCTCTGTTTATCTACACTTCACTCTTTATGGTTAATACTTCCTTCCTAATGTGTGGTGCCCAGAACTGAACACAGTCTAACCAGCGCTTTGTATTGCTGTAGCTTAACTTCTCCCCTGATACTGTAGTTTTCTAGGTATAAATATCCGCATTGCATTAACCTTTTCTGATTATTTTCTGTACCTGTCCATTAAATTTTAATGACATCTGTACATGGACCCTTATGTCTCATTGGACCTCCACTGTTTATAGCCTCTCATCGTTTATCACTTCAAACTATCCTTTTTAGGGCCAAAGTCGATAATCTCACACTCGCCTCGTTTAAAAATAATTTGCTACAGTTTTGTGCAGTCAGTTAATCTAATATCTCTTTGTAATTTCATACTTCCATCTACGTTGTTTACAATGCCGCCTATATCGGCAAACTTGGATATCTGGTTGGGATCTGTGGCTTGTTAGGAAGATGGACATACATGGAATGAAGTGGAAAGTGATGTATTGCTACAAAATGGTCGTCATGGATTGACATTTTTGCAGACTGGCAGGGAGTTTGCTTTGTTGTTCCCCAAGCGTCATTTTGGGTCCATAACAGTTTTCCTTTATTATAAACAACATAGGGAGCAGCATTACACATTTTGCAGATGATACGAATCTTGAAAAAGAAGTAGATAATCAAGAGGCTACTTACAACGATCAGGCTGACAGAGCAAGGATGATGAAATGGGAAGATGAGCAGATGGAGTTCAATGTGGAGAAGTGTGAAGTGATGCACTTTGGGAGGACTAAAATGGAAAGGCTGTACTTTAAATGGCACAATATTGAAAAGTTTAAATGTGCAGCAAAACCTTCGAGTCCACATACACGAATCCTGAAAGGTGTCAGGGCAGGTTGAAAAGTTTCTTAAACGTTAAATTATTTAATTGGGTTTATAAATAATGGAATATAATATAAAAGCAAAGCGATCATGCAAGAATTTTATAAATCACTGGTAAATCCTCAGCTGAGATATTGTTGACAATTCTGAGCATCACCCTTCAGGAAAGATGTAAAGGGCTTAGAAAGGGAACTGAGGAAGTTTGCCAGGATGTTAACAGGGATGAGGAACATCAGTTATGAGGAGAGGTTGGAAAGGTTAGGACTGTTCTCCTTGAAACAGAGAATGTTAAGAGGAGCAAAGGCTTGGGTAGCAACAACAGCCCGGCTGTTGTGCTGATGACTTGTGCTACAGAACTAGCCTAGCCTCCTGCCAAGCTGTTCCAGTAGAGCTACACCTATCCAGACACCTATCCGACAATGTGGAAAATTGCCCAGGTATGTGCTCTCCACAAAAAGAAAGACAAATGAAACATTCTGTAGCCGCATGCAACGAGACCTGGATGACAATCAGGGTTGGGCTAATGAATGACTGGTAACATTTGCGCCACACAAGTGCCAGGCAATGACTATCTCCAATAAGCGAGAGTCTAACCACCGCCACTTGACATTCAATGGCATTACCATCGCCGAACCCCCCATCAACATCCAGGGGTCACCATTGACCAGAAACTTAACTGCAGCACCATATAAATACTGTGGCAACAAGAGCATGTCAGATGCTAGGTATTTTGCGGCGAGTATCTCACCTCCTGACTCCCCAAAGCCTTTCCACCATCTACAAGGCACAAGTAAGGAGCATGATGGAATACTCTCCACTTGCCTGGATGAGTGCATCTCCAACAACACTCAAGAAGCTCGACACCATCCATCCAGGACAAAGCAACACGCTTGATTGGCATCCCATCCAACACCTTAAACATTCATTCCCTCCACCACCGGCGTTTCATCTACATGATGCACTGCAACAACTCGCCAAGTCTTCTTCCACAGCAACTCCCAAACCAGCGAGCTCTACGACCTAGAAGGACAAGGGCAGGAGGCGTGTGGGAACAATATCACCACCAAGTTCCCCTCCAAGTCACACACATTCCTGACTTGGAAGTTTATCGCCGTTCCTTCATCATCGCTAGGTCAAAATCGTGGACATCCGTACCGAGCAGGAACTTCACAACACGGAGTGCAGTGGTTCAAGAATGCGGCTCACCACCACCTTGTCAAGCACAATTAGGGTTGGGCAATAAATGCTGGATTTGCCAGCGATGCCCAGATCCCGTGAATGAATAAAAAAAACGAATAGAGTTTTACAAGATGATGTGAGGTTTGATAGAGAAAAACGATTCCCTCTGGCGAGTGGGTAAAGAACTAATGATATTTGCAAGCTTTACATATCAGTAAATCCGCAGGCAATTTATCGCATCAAAGACTGAGTTTTATGCCCAAAGCTTAACTTCTCCCGATAGCTTGTCCGACTCTCGCCTCGGCAAAATCACCGACTGAAGAGATTCTCAGTAAACTTCCTCATATTTACAATCAGATCAATGACAACAGAACTTCCCGATGCCGGTCTTCAATCCCGGGTTATGATCCCACCAGATTTCCTCTCTGAACATAGCGACCTTTCTCCAGTCCCAGTTAGTGCAGTGATTATTCGAATTCTCTCTCTCCACCTTCCTGCGATAAAGCTCAATCATATAAACTTTTAATATACACTTGATTCATCTTAATAAGAGAATCTGTTACAGGAAAACAATGGGACTATTTTTGTGAGTGTAAATATATTTTATTTGAACATATTTACAAATTGCTTGAGGTACTTACCTTAATATTCAATAGCACTTTTGATTGACCCTATTTATAGAGGCTATACTCACTCACAATACCTGCTGCCAACTCCAACTCCGCCCACAGGTACACAGCACTGATGGAGCGTTACCAGGGGTGGAAAGCTCTCTCCAGGTAACATCACAAAGGAGACAGGAGACAATCACACATCAGCCAGTAACGATGTCACAAAGCAGCCAGAGACCCTCCCCCTCGAAGTGTTCCAGGGTCACATGACCATGTTCTGCTCCTAGTGCGCAGTCTCACTGGGCATGATCACATGTTGTGCTACCAGTCCTGTTTCCGACCACGCCCCAATTTACTCTGACTCGAGGTTGGGAGCACAGCCTCCAGAATGACCCCTTAAGCATTCTCCCTCCCATCATCCCAATGCGAAGTCCCACTATTTAATGGACCCCATGTCCAACACTTGTTTATAAATGTTACCGTACCCCTTCTCTATATCAGGCAGCGTGTCTGCCTCCTGCTTTGGCATTGAGAGGCAGTTTGAGGTAATATTGCTGAGAGGAGGCAGTGATATTGCAACTACCTCTGTGTTATTAAAGTAGTGTACTCGCTTTAACAATAAGGAGTATCAGAGACAACATTTGGGGGGATCATCAGTAGTATCAAGTGGTTTAATCATCGGGCTAGGAACAGCATGGGTAAGATATAGGGTGAAGTTCCGTTAACACTGTACCATCAGACACTTGCAGAGCAGGTACAGAATGGGTTAGACACAGTGTAAAGCTTTATCTACACCGTGTAATCTAACCATCCATGGGCAGGTAAAGCATGGGTTTATTCCAGAGTAAAGCTCAATCTGCATTTTCCCGTCAAACACTCCCACTGCATGTAAAGGACGGGTTAGACACAAAGTAAAGCTTCCTCTACACTGCCCCATCATACAGTCCCATGGCTGGCACAGGACGGGTTAGATACAAAGTAAAGCTCCCACTACACTGTCCCATCAAATACTCCCAAGAGAGGTAAAGCAATTGTTAGATACAGAGAAAAGCTCCCGCTACATTCTTCCATCAAACACTCCCAGGGCAGGTACAGCACGGGTTAGATACAGTATTAAGCTTCCTTTCGACTGTTCCGTCAAATATTCCCAGGGCAGGTACGGCAGGTGTTAAATACAGTGTAAATCTCGCTGTATTTAGGTTCGCCAAGCACAGTCAACTCAGTTACAGCATGTGCTCAATCCAGCGTAATACTCCTCAGACACTATCCAATGAAGCAAATTAATTCAGGTACAGCACGGTACGGTTGCAGGATAAAATTCCGTGTACATATAACTTTCAAGCTCTCCCAGGTGAGGTAGGGGCATGGTTCACACAGGAGTGAATAACCAGTCAAATTGCCGCATCAAAGGCCGAGCCTTATGGCAAATGTTGAACAGCTGACGATACCGGGTTCGACTCTCACCTCGGCAAAATCCTAGACTGATTGGATTCTCAGGAAATTTCCCCATTCCTGAAATCATTGCTGAAGCTTTCTGTTTTATCCCGTCTTTGATTCTCGGTGCCATGGTACCTCCAGATATATTGTGTGAAACCAATGATATTTCTCCGATCCCAGTTAGTGTAGTGAAGAATCGCCTCCTCTCTCTCTCCACAGTCCTGATATACTGCTGACTCCGAGGAACAACCAATATATAAAAATGATTCATGTGAATTCCATAAACTGTGATCAGAACACAATGGGACTAGTTTTGAGACTTGAATATATATAATTTGAATATATTTAGAGTTAATTACATTTGGTTGAATAACTTACTTTAATATTAACTTATTATTTCTGTCCTTGCCCCTATTTATAGGGGCTGTACTCACGAACAATATCGGCTGCCAACTTCAGCTGCACCCACAATAACTCACCACTGATGTGGCATAAACAGGGGCGGAAAACTGTCTCCAGATGATATCATAAACGAGCCAGGAGCCAATCATACAGCAGCCAGTAACAATGTCACAAAGTAGCGGAGCTCTGCCCAGTCGAGGTGTCGCAGGGTCACATGACCATGCTTTGTTCCTGGTGTGCAGTGTCACTGGGGATGAACACATGTTAATCATTCAGTCCCATCTCCGACCCGTTCCATCTACTTAAATTCCAGGCAAGGAGCAAAATCACGCAAAATTGCCACTTACTCATTCTCCCTCCCATCCTCCAAATATGAGGCCCCACTATTCAATGGCCCAAATGTCCACCTTTTGATTTATACACCTCAATCACTCACTCACAAATTATCAAGTATTGCGTCTCCCTCGTTTCTCGACAGTGAAATGCAGTTTTAGGCAATGGTGCATTGATGAAGGTACAACAACCACTTCATCTGTGTTCTAAAACTAGCCTATTCCCTGCAACAGGAAGAGGCGTCAGAGGCACATTTTAGGGTTCATCAGGGCTATAAATGGTTGGGGCCACATGAAGAATAATTGGAGGGGAAATCATGGGCAATAATAGTTAATGCTCCATCTACACTGCCCCATCAAACACTTGCAGTCTAGTTATGATATGACAGACATGCAAATTAAATCAACCGCTAGGCCATCCCATTAAACACTCCTAGGTCAGGAACAGCATGGCTTACATACAGTGTAAAACATATTTGAAGTGCCCATAAAACACTCCCACTTCAGGTCAAGCACAAGATAGTTACTGAGCAATGTTCCCTCTAAATTGCCCCATCAAACACTCCCAGGTTAGGTACAATATGGGGAAATAAAGAGCAAAGTTTCCTCAACACTGTCCCCCCTGAAACTCCCAGGGGAGGTAGACAGGTGTTAGATACAATGTAAATCTCACTGTATTATCGTTCATCAGGCACAGTAAACTCAGATACAGCATGTGACCAATGCAGTGTGCAGCTCCTCTAACACTACCCAATGAAGCACATCATCTCACGTAAGGCATTGTATGAATACAGGACAGAAATCCCTGTACATGTAAGCATGTAATCCGTTGAATGTGGAGGCTGGTGGGGTGAAAGGTGAGGGTAAGGGGAACCCTATCGTGGTTCTGGGAGGGAGGGGAAGAGGGGAGAGCAGATGTGCAGGAAATATAACTGACATGGTCAAGGGCCGTGTCAACCACAGCAGAGGGGACTCCTCAGTTGAGGAAAAAGGAAGACATGTCAGGAGCACTAGTAAAGAAGGTGGCATCTTCAGAACAGATGCGCCAGAGACGGAGACATTGGGAGAATGGAATAGAGTCCTTACAGGAAGCGGGGTTGGTGGAAGTGCAGTCCAGGTAGCTGTGGGTGTCAGTGGGCTTGTAGTGAATTTTTGTCAATAACCTAGCCCCAGTGATGGAGACAGAGAAGTCGAGGAAGGGAAGGGAAGTGTCGGCGATGGACCATGTGAAGGTAAGGGAAGGGTGGAAATTGGAAGCAAAGTGAATGAAATTTTGTAGTTCAGAGCGAGAGCAGGAAACAGCACTGATACAGTCATCAATGTACCAGAAAAAAAGCTAAGGGAGGGGACCTGAGTAGGACAGAGTAGAATGTTCCACATATCCTAAGAAAATGCAGGCATAGTTGGGACCCATGCAGGTTCCCATAGCAACACCTTTAATTTGGAGGAAGTGAGTAGAATCAAAGGAGAAGTTGTTCAATGTGAGAACCAGTTCAGCCAGGTGGTGGAGGGTGGTGGTGAATGGGGACTGGTTGGGCCTCTGTTCAAGAAGAAGTGGAACGCCCTCAGGCAACCCTGGTCGTTCATCGGGCACAGTGAACTCAGATACAGCATGTAACCAATGCAGATTGCAGCTCCTCTAACACTACCCAATGAAGCACACCATCTCAAGTAAGGCGTTGTATGAATACAGGACAGAAACCCCTGTACATGTAATCATCACACACTCCCAGGTGAGGAATGGGTGAGCTTTGCATCCCAGTGAATCCCCAGTCAAATTGCCGCATCAGATACCGAGCCTTTTGTCAGAAATTAAACAGCACCCAATAGATTGTTAGACACTCAACTTGAAAAAATCCTGCACTGATGGGATTCTTAGTGGAGCTCCTCGTCTTTCCAAACATGCATGATGCTTCCTGATTAATCCCGTCTTGTTCAATGAGAGTTTTGGTCCCATCAGATCTGTTCTGTGAAACCAGCGACCTTTCTCGAGTCACAGTTAGTGTGATGCTGATTCGATATTGCTCTCTCCACCTTCCTGAGATAATGCTCACTCCGAGAAAGTTTTAAAATCAAAATGATTCATTAAGTCTGGAATCTGTTACACAAAATCAATGGGACTATTTATGCGACTATCAATGTATTTAATTTGAATATATTTACCATTAATGGGAATTGGTTGAATGACTTACTTTAATATTAAATTGTTCTTTTCTTTCCTTGCCCCTATTTAAAGGGACTTAACTCACTCACAATATCAGCTGCCAAATCCAGCGCTGCACACAGTCATGCACCACTGATAGAGCATAACTAGGGGCGGAAACCTGTCATAAAAAGAGAAAATGCTGGAAATATTCAGCAGCTCAGGCAGTATCTCTGGATTTAGAAACAGAGCTAAAGGTCGATGATCCTTTGTCAGAACTGGAAAAACCTGGAGAATTAACAGATGTCAAGCACCGGTTAGGGCAGGGAAAGGGGGAGGGGAGCTGAGAACAAAAGGGAAGGTCTGTGATAGGATGGAAGGCAGGAAAAAATAAGAGACATTAAGAGAGATTAAGAGATGGTGCAAAGCAAAGCAGATCGTAATGGGACAAGTTAAGAAACAAAAGATGGCTCTAGATGAAGTGTAAAAGGCGCTGGCAGACTGAAAGACAGCTGCCATGTGGGAGAGAGAAAAAAAATTAAACCAATTGGAAAAAAAACGATAGGGGCCGAGGTTCTGGTCTGAAATTGCTGAACTCTAGTTTGAGTCCAGAAGGCTGTAAAGTGCTAATCGAAAGATGAGGTGCAGTTCCTCAAGCTTACATTGAGCTTCATTGGAACAGTGTAAGAGCCGAGGACGGAGAGGTCAGAGTGGGTGTGGAGCAGAGAATTAATGTGACCGGTGACCGCTAGCTCGCGGTCACCCTTAT
Organism: Somniosus microcephalus; assembly: GCF_052327205.1. Lineage (NCBI taxonomy): Eukaryota > Metazoa > Chordata > Chondrichthyes > Squaliformes > Somniosidae > Somniosus > Somniosus microcephalus. Next base: position 54,488,227 of record NW_028225180.1, on the reverse strand, counting down.
GGGCTGAATGGAAGTGTTCCGCAAAGTGTTCACCCAATCTGCGTTTGGTCTCCCCAATGTAGAGGAGATCGCATTGTGAGCTGTGAATACAGTGTACTAAATTGCGAGAAGCGCAAGTGAATCACTGTTTCACCTGGAAGAAGTGTTTTGGGCACTGGACAGTGGGAAGGGTGGAGGTAAAAGTTCATGTGTTGCGTCTCCTTTGCATCCACGGGATGTTCTGGGCGAAGGGGAAGGGGTGTTGGGGTGATAGAGGAGTGGACCAGGGTGTCACAGAGGGAGCAGTCCCTTCAGAATGCTGAAGGGGAGGTGAGAGGATGATGCGTTTGGTGGTGGGATCATGCTGGAGGTGGTGGAATTGTTGGTGGATGATCCATTGAATGTGGAGGCTGGTGGGGTGAAAGGTGAGGGCAAGGGGAACGCTATCGTGGTTCTGGGAGGGAGGGGAAGAGGGTAGAGCAGAAGTGCAGGAAATAGAACTGACACAGTCAAGGGCCGTGTCAACCACAGCAGAGGGGAATCCTCAGTTGAGGAAAAAGGAAGACATGTCAGAAGCACTAGTAAGGAAGGTGGTATCATCAGAGTGGATGCGCCTGAGATGGAGAAACTGGGAGAATGGAATAGAGTCCTTTCAGGAAGCGGGGTTGGTGGAAGTGCAGTCCAGGTAGCTGTGGGAGTCAGTCGGCTTGTAGTGAATATTTGTCAATAGCCGAGCCCCAGTGATGGAGAGAGAGAATTCGAGGAAGGGAAGGGAAGTTTCGGAGATGGACCACGTGAAGGTGAGGGAAGGGTCGAAATTGGAAGCAAAGTGAATGAAATTTTGTAGTTCAGGGCGGGAGCAAGAAACAGCACTGATACAGTCATCAATGTGCCAGAAAAAGAGCTAAGGGAAGGCACCTGAATAGGACTGGAACAAAGAATGTTCCACATATCCTAAGAAAATGCAGGCATAGTTGGGACGCATGCGGGTTCCCATAGCAACAGCTTTAATTTGGAGGAAGTGAGTGGAGTCAAAGGAGAAGTTGTTCATTGTGAGAACCAATTCAGCGAGGCGGTGGAGGGTGGTGGTGGATGGGAGCTGGTTGGTCCTCTGTTCAAGGAAGAAGTGGAGCGCCCGCAGACTACCCTGGTGGGGGATGGAGGTGTAGGGGGATTGTACGTCCATAGTGAAAATAAGATGGCTGGGGCCATGAAACTGGAAACTGTTAAAGTGGCGGAAGGTGTCGGAAGAGTCAAGGATGTAGGTGGGAAGAGACTGGGCAAGGGAAGAAAAAATAGCGTTGTGATATAAAGAGATAAGTTCCGTGATGCAAGAACAGGCTGGAACGATGGATCTACCAGGGCAGTCCTGTTTGTGGATCTTGGGAAGGAGGTAGAAGCGAGCTGGGTGGGGATCGGGAACTATGAGATTGGCTGCCGTGGGGGGAAGATCTCCAAGGGAGATGAAGACAGTGACGGTCTGGGAAACGTTGGCTTGATGTTCAGTAGTGGGGTCATAGTCCAGACGGAGGTAGGAGGAGGTTTCGGAGTGTTGGCGTTCATCCTCCATTCGGTAGAGGTCAGTTCGGCATAGAACAGAAGCACCACCCTTGTCAACAGGTTTAATGAAAATGTTGGGTTTGGATCTGTGAGAATGGAATGCAGCAATTTAGAGGGAGGTATGTTGGAGTGAGTGAAGGAAGCAGAGAAATTGAGACGGCCGATATCACGCCGGCAGTTTGCAATGAAAAGATCTAGAGCAGTTAAGAGGCCAGGGGAGGGGTGCAAGTAGAATGAGAATTCAAAAAACGGGAGAAAGGATCAGCTGTGTGGGGGCAAGAGTCCTGGCCAAAGAAGTGGGCACGGAGACAAAGGCGATGGAAAAGAGCTCAACATCGTGCTGAGCTCGAAATTCATTGAGATGGGGGCGTAAAGGGATGAAGCTCAGGCCTTTGCTAAGGACTGATCGTTCGGGGTCAGAGAGGGGAATGTCAGTGAGGATAGTGAAAACACAGCAGTGTGCGAGATTGGAAGAAGTGATGGAGTCAGAGGAAAGTAAAGGTGGTGTTTGTGTCCAAGATTTGTTGAAGCTATCTCCAGGTGACATCACGAAGGAGCCAATAGCCAATCACACAGCAGCCAGTAACAACGTTACAAAGCAGCCAGAGCCCCGTCCAGTCGAGGTGTCACAGGGTCACATGACCATGCCCAGCTCCTGGTGTGCAATCTCACTGGAGATGAACACATGTTGTACATTCAGTCCTGTATCCGAACCCATTCCCAGAGTACCTTCACCACGCAGACTACAGCGGTTCACCACCACATTCTCAAGGGCCAATAGGGACGGGCAATAATGCTGGCCTTGCCAGCGACGCCCACAGCCCATGAACGGAAAAATAATAGGCAGGGAGGACAAGCTCACAAAATTGACCCTTAGGAATTCACCCTACCATCCTCCAAATATGAGGACCCACTGTTCAATGGCCCAAATCTCCACCTTTTGGTTTATACACCCTGAAGTTTCCCATCCATAATATCAGGCAGTCTGTCTCCTCCTGCCTTGGCAGTGAAAGGCAGTTTGTGTTAATGGTGCTTGAATGATGATATAACAAACATCTCGGTGTTCTAAAATCAGTCTATTCCCTGTAACAGGAAGGGGCGACAGAGCCACATTGAAGCGATCATTAGGGCTGTTCATGGGTGTGGCAATTGGTGCCATAATTTGACTGGAAATCATGGGCGATAATACTTAGAGCTTCTTCTACATTGTCCCATCAAACACTCCTAGGTCAGGTACAGCATGGGTTAGACACAGTGTGAAGCATATTTAAACTGCCCATCAAACACTCTCAGATCAGGTTCAGCACGGGGTAGATATTATGTGAAGCTCCCTCTACACGATCCCATCAAACATACCAAGGATAGGTACAGAAATTGGTAATTACAGAGTAAAGGTCCCTCTACAAATTCCCATCATACACCCCCAGGGCAGGTATAGCACGGGTTAGAATCAGAGTAAATATCCCTCAACGCTGGCCTATTGATACAATGTAAATCTCTCTGTATAGTGGTTCATTAAGCCCAGTGAACTCAGACACAGCATGTGGACCATGCAGCGTACAGCTGTTCTTACTCTACCCAAGGCTGCTCACCATCTCAGGTACAGCATGCTATGAATACAGGGCAGAAATCCCTGTAGATGTAAGCAGCCCACACTCTCAAGTGATATATGGGCGATCTTTACATCCCAGTGAATTCACAGGCAAATTACCGCATCAGCTGCCGAGTCTTTTCTCAGATGCTGTTTAACCAGGGTGTAAACCTGTCGCCAAGCAACATTACAAATGAGCCAGGAGCCAATCACAGAGCAGCTAAGACAATTGTGACACAGCAGCTGGATCCACTCCAACATGAGTTTGTACTTCTTGCAATTTAGTGTACTGTATTCGCTGCTCAGGGTGCGGTCTCCTCTACACTGTGGAAACCAAACGCAGATTGGGTGACTAGTTTGTGGAACAACTCCATTCAGTCCGTAAGGTTGACCCTGGGCTTCCGGTCACCTGTCACTTTAATTCGCCGCTCCACTTCCCATCTGATCTCTCGGTCCTCTGCCTCTTACACTGTTGCAATGAAGCTCAATGTAAGCTCGAGGAACAGCACCTCATCTTTCGTTTCGGCCCTTTACAGCCTTCGGGACACAACATCGAGTTCAACAATTTCAGACTACAAGATCGGCCCCCATCTTTATGTTTAGCTCACATGGCAGCTGTTCATAATTCTGCCATTGCCATTTACACCGCATCTAGACTAACTTTTTAGTTATTTAACTTGTCCCATTACCATCTCCTTGACGTGCACCATCATCAATTTTATCTAATAATCTCTCCTGTCTTCCATTCTATCACAGACCTTCCCTTTTGTTCTTTCCTCCCCTCCTCCCTTTCCCTGCCCATACACTTGCTTAAAATGCTGTTAAATCTCTAAATTTTTCCAGTTCTGATGAAGTGCCACGACCTGAAACGTTAACAGTGCTTCTCTCTCTACAGATGCTCCCTGACCTGCTGAGTGTTTCCAGCATTTTCTGTTTATATTTCAGATTTCCAGCATCTGCAGTGTTTTGCTTTTGTATCAGAATAGTGAAAGAATCCGCTCCTCACTGAGGGAGGTCATTCCTGTGTGACCCCGGTAGCAGCCAACCTTGCACCGCCTGGAGTCCCAAGTGTACGGATGACCTGTTGTAGATACAGGGCCTTTTATAAACTCATTTAGAATCAACTTAAATGGGCTTCGAGACGAGATCGCCATTGGCTGTATATTAACGGATGGTTCCAGTTCTATCGCTGCAGACTGCCTCAGTGATTTATTATTCAAGTGAAATTGCAGAATTCTGGAATTTGATTTGCTTTCCGACCATTTACATTGCGTTTATTTCTCAAAAGTTTATCAAAGTCGAGTGGAATCAGTTCAGCGGAGATGCAAAGGAAGATCTGAGCTTGCTGCGTGAATCCAGATCCGGGCTGGCCGTGCTCGTCTGCTTCCAGACTGAAGGAGCACTCCAGTGATGCGATTAGCATTGAGCGCACAAACTGTGTGCTTTGTTTTGGGAGTTAGTGAGAGTTAGTCAGCACTTGCACAATAACTTGATGTAGGAAAATTGTTAGCTTTAATTTCACAGTAATACTGTGTTCACGGTGAGTAGACGAACTATCTATGGCCAAATTGTTTGTAAATACAGCAGAAATTTTGAATTTGTTTTGCTAACGAGATGCATTGCAGTTAGTGTTTCACAGTATTCTCAGTACAATAGAAATGCTCTCTGGAGGAGTCCGTGTTCCATGTTTACGTGGAATGTGAGAGGTTGCAGTCACTCTTCCATTATTTGAAGGGACTGCTCCTCGATTTTTGGCTGCACTTCAGTCCCATGCTCCTGATCTCTGGTCTCCTGGTGCTGGGGCTCCTGGGCCTGGCCAAAGTGGCCATTAACTGGTCCAGACAGCGGGCGGCCGAGGGGGTTTATCGGCCTGACTGTCTGCCTCTCTTCCTTGGCCACATTCTCGCCCAGGTGGCCCTGGAGATGGAGCTGGCACGCTCGAGGCCTTCCGCGACCGGTGGACACCGCAAGGACTGGAGTGCATCATCACCCCCGGCAACAGCGTTTTAATTTAAGCTGTTAAGTCACCTTTAATTTTTTTTAAGTTACAATTTATTTGTTTATTGTTTCCACCAAAAGAGCTACAATAGAAATGCTGCCCTTGTATGATTAATTATTTGCACCAAATAGGCACGGTCTCTAAATTGTCAGAAAGCTCGTCCAACATCCAGTACTGGATGAACAGAAATTTCCTCCAACTAAATATTGGGAAAACCGAAGCCATTTAAAATCTTCTGGTGCTTGGACTTATTTCACAGATCAGCATTTGTTTATTTTTCATCAAACTCACAATTTATTAGTCCCTATCTTTACAACTTCCTGTGTTGATGCTCACTAAAGGACTAACAATGCTTTATACCTCCTACAAGTAATGTGGCTGAACTTCAGAAAGAGATTCCCAGCCATATATTCAATGTTAATTTTCAGGATTGAAATATATCATTTATAGAGGTAATAGGAACAACTCTTTTCCTTGTTTATGGATGCATTATATTGTTTGTTATGTTGTTCATGTTTGTGTTGAATTTGTCTCTGAAATCTCTCAGATGTTCACTTTATTTAACTTTCTTATCCAACTTCCCAAGTTATTCAAATGAAACTCGGTCGACGAAAAAAAGTATCCTCCACCTAAACTTGCACAATGTAGATCTGCTATTAATAAATCCGCATCAATCCGTCTAACCATCTGTGTGCTGGGTTCCTTGCTATAAAAAGCTATATTCATCCACAGCAACCTCACAGCATGAACGCGATTATTGTCCTTTGTATCTGCATCAAATCAATTCAAACAGCTCTGCCGTCAGCTATTTTTAAGCGAATAGTTTGTTTGTCACATTTTCTCCACAAATATTCATGAACCTTTTTTATTGCAAGAGACAGGTATTTTCTCAGTGCTTTTTTTCCCTAAAATTGCTTTGTAGCATTGGTAAGAAAACATGAAAGGGCGGACTAATAAATTCCTAATCAAAATTGACTGAGAAGGTTGTAAACGGCGCTATCCCATGTTTGTTTTGTTATGGGGGAAATGCAAAGTGGTGATTTTTCCACTGCAGGTCTTCTTTTACGATGGCGGGGATTGGTTCGGCTTTGCTCAGAGTGGCCGGGGATCATTGAATTCGGCGAAGAGAGTCTGGGACCAATTGATTCTGTCACTGAATTTCCATCAATCGAGGCCCCATTCAGACTCCAGGAGCTGTGCGCATATGTCCTGAATTTCTGGAACTTACCCGTTGCGCATAATGATTTGTCGAGAATGTTTTCTCTCTTTAAAGAGCCGGGAAAGAATCCTTCAGTAGCTTGCATGGTCTGTGGGATCTACAGCCCGAACCTCTGCAAGGATCCAGTGCCCCGTCTCACGGGAGCAGTCACAACCACCGAGGCCTAACTCATAGTTTTACTCCTATGCCCTTAACCCTATATGTTTAATTCTATAAAGAGTAATTTCAGAAATCTACTCATTTTTAATCAGTAGTATTTCTCTATTTGGATTTCCAGCTCCTACTCACTCCCTTAGTTTACCGGGAATTCAATGATCAGGTGTCACTTCATTTCTTTGCGATGGTTGTTATTTTCACCATGCTGTGATCCCCTGGTCTGCAGCAGCGGTCGCGGTATGTGGTTATAATGGAATGGACAGGGATTGGAAAGACTGTAATTCTATATTCGCCCTTCTGTCTGTTTCCTCTGACCCGCACAGCTGTTAGAGCGGGACGTATTTCCACTTCCAGGAGCACAGCCATTGGTCACTCTTAACCTCCTGGCCATAATTCCTCACAGATGATTCATCAAGTTCCCTCCAAAGTCTCCAGGGCTCTGGCATTATAATGTGGTACAAAACACACTACAATGCCTCGTGTTTAACTCATCTGTGCCCTTAATGTGAATCATTACAAGCCAGAATGGAGGGCAGTTACACCCTGATCTACACGGCTGCGATTGCTCCTGGGTGCTGTTTTCTCAACAGATCTGTTTTTGTCTATTCAGTAATATTCCATCACCAATCTAAAGTTGCATTCCCGAGGGACTGTGGCTTGGTATGGCTGCATTAGAGAAGGAGGGAGCCTGTCAGGTAAAGATGATAGAGAGATGGAGGAAAGGGAGAGTGGGACAGATGGATAGAATATCAGTGTCATTGAGAGAGCTGGTAGATCGGGAAAAGGGAGCAAAAAAATCCAATAGAGAGGGAGAAGTACGCAGAGTGATTGAGGAGGGAGGTGACAGGAGAGATGGAAGTCGACATAGAGAGAAATAGTAAAATCCAGATTTTTCTCCTACCCCATTTTGGCTTTCTAGGAATTACAGACTGTTTCTTTCGTGGCATCAGTGCGGCTCAAAGTGCTCAGTTAGGAAAGTATCCCTTATCCCTTCTTAACCACCATATCTACCTGTCCTGCTCCATTCCGGGATCTGGGGACATGCACTCCAGGTCCCTCTTTTCCTTTAAATAAGGAGCATAATGGGGGTGTGTGGGATTGCATCTCACCATAGAACCAGCCACACACTATCTCTTTCGATTTCCATTTTGGCAGATAACCAACGAGAAACAATTTCTAGCACTTGCTCCAGCACGATGCTGATGCCGTTGGCAGGCTGGATAATTTGAGATGTCCAGCTGTGACCTCACATCACTGGGCGGACTGACCCCTGGGTCTGTACCTGTGCACCTGCAGTTCCGCTTTTCCTAACCTGCCACTTACTGTCACTATGCACCGATTTAGTTCCGAGCACTGAAACTGGGATCGTCCCCGAGATCACATGCTGTCACTGAGCTGTTGGTGTACATTGTACCCACAATCTTATTCATATCTTGACATCTGTAGCACGGCTCATTCATACAGATGGCTTGAGATTTAATTCCATACCCGTGTTAGCTGTGCCTCAGTGGCAACACAATCACTTCTGAACGTTGTGTTATAACCCCTGTTAGACGCTGGTATTCATTGTCCCAAGCGATATATGTCAAGGGAGCAGATTAACTTTTAACCCTTTCACCTTACCTCCTCACTGAGGAACCGTCTGTGTTTTACCTCCCAGCCTATGTCTAGAAGTGAATGATGCCTAAAGTTGCTCGCTGAACTGTCTTTATCTCCCAATTCCGATTGAATATGAGTTCACCACACCGACCCTCAATAGGATCCCACAAGCAGCTGAGTGAATTTATTAACGCTTTCTTGCCAATTTTTCAAAGAAGTCAGAGAGTAAATCCTCAACTGATAATCGTTTATTGACTTCAAAATCATAACCATCATAAATTAAGCATTGAGTATACCAATAATTAGTAAATAAAAAAGATGTAGACGGGTCGCCTAGCAGTTTTAATAACACAGAATTAATAGGCAGACAATTAATAGAATGAATAAGATATATATTACAATCAGCTCCGTGCATCTTCATAATTCAGCATTAGCTGGGTCGCTGATTATCAAATTATAGTTGACATCAGTGTCTGAGATGACTGCAGGTTAGGTAGATTACGTTCGGATTGACTATTTGAGGATCTGATGAATTAACAGCATTAGATCGCCAGACTGTGCAATAGATTGGAGGAGAAACAGACCTTGGGCGTTAGAGCAAAACAGCCGAAACTGATTCGGCGGCTCATTGTGCGCTCGGCCGGATACTCTTTCCCATTGACTGTTGCTTTCACCGAATTGGCGGGTTATTGTGCACTTGCCCCGTTTCACTTTCTCATTGACTACCGTTTTCACCGATGAGATGTTAATCCAGGGCCTCCTGTGAATGTTCAAGTGGAACTAACAGATCCAACAGCATTGATACAAGACATGGGGAGCGTGGACCTCTATCCCTCAACTTGCTGCTCGAATGAGAAACTGGCGTCAGAAATCGATAGCCTCACAGAAAACGTTCAATATCCATTTCAATGATCCGAAACACCAGTTTTACTTCAGTTTGGTAAATCTTTCCCATTCATTCTCGAGCTGTGGGTGTCCCTGGTAAGGCCCCATTAATTACCCACTCAAATTGTCCTGAGAAGTTGCTGGTGGGCAGTCTTGCTGAACCGTTAACCTAGCTGTTTGCTACAATTGAGTGTCTCACTGGGGCACTTCAAAGACAGGTAATATAACAGTCAGCCACATTGGTAAGGGACTGGGGTCATATTCAGGCCAGTGCAGGTAGGGGCGACAGGTTTCCTTCCCAAAAAAACATTGGTGAATTGCGTTCCAAATAAAAATCGGGGAAATTAATTGATACTGATTTTTTTTGAAATTCCACTTTCTTTTAAACTGATTTTAAATTATCAAAATGCCATCTGAACTCATGTTCTCTCGGTTGTGAGCACGGCCTCTGGATAACTACACCAGTAACATAACCGCCACACTACCCTACCCTGATAGTTGAAATCTACTCCATTGAATGGACATTTATATTTATCTCATTGCAATGTGTGGGCTATGAGGGCTAATTTGTTGCTGGATTTACCTACATTACAAAAGTGACAATACCTCAAAAGTATGTGAATTGTGTTATGAGATGCAAGTTTTTTCCTCCTCCGTTTACCTGTTCCTCCCACTATATATGTATTATTCCCTAATTAATTTATGATGATTAATCTAACATTTCTGACTTGTGATATTTTCATTAAACCATACAGTCAGGTCCCTCGGCCCCTCGATCTATCAGTCTGTGCCCCAAGCAATATCGAACACAGGGTCATTATCGTGTGTGTGTTTGCTCATCTAATCAGGTCATTGCCAATTATAATGGATTATTGGTTCAAATCACTAGATCTTTGATGTCTAATGAATAAAGATGAATTTCGCTATTTATTATACCTGAGTGGGGAGAGAACGGAACAAACTGCACCTGTTGGGGAAATGTAAAATAAAACAGAGAAAAATATAATGTACAGCAGGTCCATCAGTAGCCTGGAAAATCGTTTCAATACAAAATAGTTACATCACAAGTAAAATGACCCGTAACATCAACTTTCTCTCCGTTCAACTTCTGACAATCTTGCCCTGTATTTAGATCAGTGTCTGTTTTTAGGCCCAGAGTGGTTCAGATTGTGGGACTTTACATGGGCCCTGTCCATTTACTGCAGTGCAGATTCCACTGGCTCACTGAACGTTCACAACTTGTTACTCTTTGATGCTTGGGTAAATTTGCCACTTCAACTTCTTTATTTGGCACTGTGCAGTACCTATGTGTAATGCCAGCTGTTTAGAAATTCACCCTTCAATGTGCGATTTACAGGAATAGCAAGGGAACAGATTCTGCACAAATTACATTGTTTCAGCAATTGTTTCCTCATTTTGGGGAGCCAGAAAAACATTGATAATTTCAGTCCAATTCCACGGGTGCACCAGCCACAGGAATCTCCCCAACAGGATAAACTTTCTGGGTGACTCCAGCCATTGGTCGCTATTGGATAGTTGGACCCATCCCACCTAAAAAGACACTGTTCCCATCCTCAACCCACACAGGTTCAATTCCCTGAAGGGCAACTGAGCGCTGGGACTGAGCAGGAAACCTGGGAAATTTTAACCTCAAACGCAGTAATACTGAGTGCAATTGTCAGTGTCCCACTTTGGCACAGACGGAGCCCAACCCTTGGCCCTTCCTGTCAGTGCATTTCCCCAGTGCCCCATTGGGGACATTGAGCCCCGGATATCCTGCAGAAGCAGCGCTGTGGGGGCCGGGCGGCTGAGTCCCGTGAACCTGTGGCTAGGAATCTGACATCACAACTGGAGATGACGCTCCAACAATGGTCACATAATGAGAGCAGTAATGTTTATAACTTAAAATGTTGATACTTCCACTGTCAGTCCGAGTCTGGGTTCCCGCAATGCCTCCACGTGTCTCTTTCCAGTTGAACTGAACTGATTCTCCCTCAACCTGAAAAAAATTAAAGATTACACAGGAAATGAACAGATTGAACAAATCTGTAAATAGCAGGAAGACTGGGATTAATATTTTAATAATAATTCCAGGCAGATATTACCGATAAAAGTGACTGAATCCCATTCATATTATATTTATTATATTAAACATTTACACAAACACTCACGTGACCCGCTCCAGACCCCTGCAGTTCAGTCTGGGGATCGGAGATGAGAAACAACAGTAATTAGTGTAAATCCCTAGAGATTAATAATAACACTATTACTGATACCAATAATAATGTACAGTGTCAGATATCCAGATATTATAAACACAATCTCACACAGTCTGGTACTTACCACAGTTCCTGCAGATTACACTCCGGTTTCCCCAGAGACGCAGACAGAAGTTTTACTCCTGAATCTCTCAATTTATTGTTACCCAGGTACAGAACCATCAGTGACCTGTTTGTACTGAGAGCGGAGGCGAGATTCCCGGTACACAAATCTGAGATACCGACATCCCATAGACTGGCGATCAGCAAGAGAAATAACAGGACTCAGGGTAAATATCCAGTGTTTTTTAATAACACTATTATTGACACTAATAATAATGTACAGTGTTTATTAATAACACTGCTACTGATACTAATAATAAAGTAGTGTTTATTAATAACACTGTTACTGAAACAAATAATGGTGTTCAGCATTTAATAATATCACTGTTACTGATACCATTGATACTGTTCAGCGTTTATTAATAGCACTGTTATTGACACTAATAATAATGTACAGTGTTTATTAATAATGCTATTACTGATACTGATAATAATGTTCAGCGTTTATCAATATAACTGTTACTGATACTAATAATAATGTTCAGTGCTAATTAATAACACTATTACTATTACTAATAATATTGCTCAGTGTTTATTAATAACACTCTTTCTGACAGTAAAACTAGTGTTCAGAGTTTTTTAATAACACTATTACTGATACTGATAATAGTGATCAGAGTTCATTAATAACACTATATCCGACAGTAATAATAGTGTTCAGTGTTTCTTAATAACACTATTATTGACAGTAAAACTAGTGCTCAGAGTTTATTAATAACACTATTCCTGATACTGATAATATTGTTCAGTCTATATTAATAACACTATTACTGATATTAATAATAATGTGCAGGGTTTATTAATAACAAAATTACCGATACTATTAATAATGTTCAGTGTTTATTAATAACAATTTTACTGATATTAATAATAAAGTACAGAGTTTATTAGTAAAACTATTACTGGCTCTAATGTTAATGTACAGAGACAGGGATCCAGTTATTATAAACACAATCTCACACAATCTGGTACTTACTCCAGTTCCTCGATTGTACAGTCCGGCATCCTCAGAGCTGCAGAAAGTAGTTTCACTCCTGAATCTCCCAGTTTATTGCCTCTCAGTCTAAACATAAGCAGACAGAGAGAAACAAATTCAATCAAACACCTGAACTGATACAATTTTCTCTCTCGGATATTTAAGGAAACACTGAAAATACTTTTCACAATGAATAACCCGGTTTTCCTGTCACTGACAATGAACGCCACTCTGTCCAACACCCCATATATTCAGGCGCAGTCAGTAAATTAATTTATTAAATAAAGTGTTGTCTGTGTGAAGCATTTAAATGTCCCTGAATGCAGGCTCATTCCCTAATGATCAGAATTACCCTCCTGGAGCTCAGTGACTAGGCCCCGTCATGTTTGGGGAAACTTGTCTAATTTCTGCTGCTCTTAAATCCCGGATATTAAGAGAAAGGGAGATTTTTCTGGAATTAAATGATAATGCGGTGATTTCCAGTTCTTTATACTCCATACATTTGATTAATCATTCCATTTCCTACACCCACTGACAGTCCGTTAACTGTCACTCGCCTCTACACATTGGGAAGAGTGTTGCATACTCTGACACACGGGCTGCTGCAGTTAGTCTCGGCCTACGTGAGTAACAGTGAGAAGAAACCTCTTCAATTGACATATCTCAGGCAGTGAGAAAAACAGGAGTAAATATGATTTATTGCAATTAATTTATCAGACTCTCAGTCATCTGTATTTGCTGATCCGATAGAGATTGTAAAATCCCTGCTTGTTCACAAGGATCAGTTCCAGATTCTCCAGACCTTAGGGAATTACTAACCAATCCTATTATTGGTCATATTTGTGTTGAATCTGATTCTATCTGGTTTTAACTGAACTGTTTGTTTCCCTTCATTACTAAGCAACAACACAATCCGTGACTGTTCTACAATTGCCAAAACAGTTACAGATACATAAACAGTTACCTCAACACCCGGCATTTGTACAGTACGGGTCCCAGCCGCTGGAGACCTTCACACTCAATGTTGCAGTTCATTACATTGAGGTGTTTTATTGTATCACAGAGTCCAATAACATGAGACAGAACCGCACAGTCAATTGGCGTCAACCTCAATCCACTAAATCCAAGTGTTTCCACAGAACCCACTGTGTTCCGAGCCAGTGCTTTATTCTGAGACTCAAACAGGTAGTGGAATGTGTTCAGGAGGTTCCTTTTACCAGTTTCACTCCCTGTGTCTCCAATCTGTCCTTCAACCTTCTCCTTCACCCAGTCAATCACTCGGCAGGTGGTTTGATGAAGAAATTGACCCAGAAACTCCTCCAGGGGCCAAGCTGACTGTGGGGAGGAGAGACCAGCAACAAAACGGAGAAATATCTCAAATCGCCCATCTTCCTTGCCTCATGGAGGAGTTTCCAGATGTCCTCGGGAGCTGGAGTCAGGAATTGTGCGAGTGCGGCTACAAACTCTTGGATGGTGAGGTGCGGGAATGTGTACACCACGTTCTGGGCAGAATCATCTCTCTCCAAAAGTTCCATCATGAACCCAGACAGAAACTGGGAAGGTTGCAGATTGTACTTGACCAAATCTCCATTACTAAAAACAATCTTCTTCTCAGAGACTCCTGTGAAGGCCATCTCCCCAATCTTCAGTAACACATCACGGGGGCGTTCAATCTCTCGACCGTGGTTTTTCAGAATGTTGTGAATATAGTAGGAATATAGTTGGGTGATGGTCTTGGGAACTCGCTGCTGATTCCTGTCCTTTTGTGTAAAGAAGGGACCCAGTGACAGACCGAGGATCCAGCAGTAGGAAGGGTTGTAGCACATGGTGTACAGGATCTCATTCTCCTCCACATGTTTGAAAACAGCTGCTGCCACCGTCTGATCTTCAAAAAACTTGTTGAAATACTCCTTCCTTTCTTCATCAACAAATCCCAGGATTTCAGCCCAGACACTGATCTCAGCCTTTTCCAATAAATGTAATGCAGTGGGGCAGTTGGTCACTAGCACTGAACATCCTGGGAGCAGCTTGTGCTGTATTAAACTGTACACAATGTCAGACACTTCACACCAGTCTTCGGGATCTGTGCACATGTGCTGAGGTTCTGTATTTCTCCGATTGTCAGCAAAATCGATGCTGTCCTTGAATTCATCCAAACCATCGAATATAAACAGCAATCCCTCTGGGTTCTTCCAGAGCTCTCCCACAATATACCCAAAGTAAGGATACAGATCCAGTATCAGATTCCTCAGGTTTATTCTACAGTTAATAGCGTTCAAATCTCGGAATTTAAAACTGAAAACGAATTGAAAATGTGTGTAAATTTCCCCCGTGGCCCAGTCATGTACAATCTTTTGTACCATTGTTGTTTTTCCAATCCCCGGGACTCCGCTCGCAGCTCCTGACCTCCCAGAATTGGATTTTCCCTGGGAAAAACTGCTGTGGAACAATTGATCTGTTCGGATTTTTTCCAGTTCTCTCTGGAGATGTTTCTCTCTCCACTCTTCATGGTCTCGGCCTCTTGCCAGGAGTTCATGTTCTACAAGTTTCCGATCTCGAACAGTAGAAATGACCGTTAGCTCAGCGTATCGATCAGCCAGCTGGAAAACCTTAACCTTCTCCTTTATTAGGATAGTGTTCACTCTCAGTATTTCAGTTTGTTCCCGGAGTGCTTCCTTGTGTTTCTGTTGAAGATCTTCAATTAGAACAGAGAGAAAGTGGTTCTCAATGTTAGTTCTATTGACATAAAGCAACTTCTCAATACCATTTCACTATTCATTGAAATACTGCGAGATTAAATTCACAGCTTCAATAGATATCCATGTAGAAATTAAACTCAGTTAATGGAAACCTCGCTTGAAAGTAAACAATGGCCCAGAAAATTTTCTAATCCTCATTTGACTCTAATATTTACTGAACATGGAGATTTCAAAAAAGGTGATATTTTCTGTGATAGTTAATACTATCCAGCCTTACCCTGTACTACAATAATCATGGGTGACTTTAATCTACATATACACTGGCCAAACCAAATTTGCAATAATACTGTGCTGGCCTTCATTGCAAGAGGATTTGAGTACAGGGGCAAGGATATCTTACTGCAGTTGTGCAGGGCTTTGGTGAGACCACACCTGGAGTACTGTGTGCAATTTCGGTCTCCTTAACAAAGAAAGGATATACTTGCTATAGAGGGAGTGCAGCGAAGGTTCACCAGGCTGATTCCTGTGTTGGCAGGACTGTCGTATGAGGAGAGATTGGGTCGACAGGGCCTCTATTCACTAGAGGTTCGAAGAATGACAGTTGATCTCATTGAAACGTATACAATTCTGAAAGGGCTAGACATACTGGATGCAGGGAGGATGCTTCCCCTTCCTGGGGGGTCTAGAACGAGGGGTCGCAGTCTCAGGATACTTGGTCGGACATTTAGGACTGAGATTAGGAGAAATTTCTTCACTCAGAGTGCTGTGAACCTGTGGAATTCCCTACCACAGATGTCTGTGGAGGCCAAGTCACTAAATATATTTAAGAAGGTGATAGATGATTTTCTATACACGAAAAGCATCAAGGGGTTTGGGGAGAGAGCGGGAATAAGGTATTGAGATTGAGGATCAGCCATGAACATATTGAATGGTGGAGCAGGCTCGAAGGGCCTTGCTCCTATTTTTCTATATTTCTATGTCTATGTTCATAGAATCATAGAAAGTTACAGCACAGAAGGAGGCCCTTTCAGCCCATCGTGTCCGTGCCAGACAACAAAGAGCTATACAGCCGAATCCCACTTCCCATCTCTTGCTCCATGTCCCTGCAGGTTAGAGCATCCCAAGTGCACATCCACGTACTTTTTAGATGTGGTTAGGGTTTCTGCCTCTACCCCCCTTTCAGGCAGTGAGTTCCAAACACCAACCACCCTCTGGGTGAAGAAATTTCCTTACAAATCCACTCTAAACCTTTCATCAATTACTTAAAATCTGTGCCCCTTGGTTTTGGCACCTCTGCTAAGGGAAATATGTCTTTTCTATACACTTTATCAAGGTCCCTCATAATTTTATATACCTGAATATGGTCTCCCCGCAGCCTCCTCTGTTCCAAGCAAAACAAACCCAGCCTATCCACTTTTTCCTCATAACTAAGATACTCTACTCCTGGCAACATCCTTGTAAATCTCCTCTGTACCCTCTGTAGTGTAATCACATCTTTCCTGTAATGTGGTGACCAGAACTGTAAGCAGTACTCTAGCTGAGGCCTAACTATTGTTTTATACAGTTGAAGCTCATGTACTGTATGCCATGGCTAGTAAATGTAAGAAATCACACAACACCAGGTTATAGTCCAACAGCTTTATTTGAAATCACAAGCTTTCGGAGCGCTGCCCCTTCTTCAGATGAAGTGGAGAAATGCATAAAGACACAGCTTATATAGTCAGAGAATCATGTCAGATGTTTACAGGTAACCTTTCCAACTGCCATTTATCGCACCTCGGCAGAGAGATAATCACAGCAGTCAAAGGTGTGAATGGTGTCCAAACAGGTCAGTCAGGGAAACATTACATCAAAGAACAATGAGGTGGGGTCACAAGGGGTCAAATATTGCAGATGCTGGGGTCTGTATGAAAAACAAAAAAACAGACAAAAAACATTTTTTTTTGGCTGGAAATCACAGCAGGTCCAGCCGCATCTGTGTAGAGAGAACAAGCCAATGTCGACTCGAGTCTGGATGACCCTGCATCAGGTGGGGTTACATGTAGCGTGACATGAACCCAAGATCTCGGTTAAGGCCGTCCTCATGGGTGCAGAACTTGGCTATCAGTTTCTGCTCGACGATTTTGCGTTGTCGTGTGTCTCGAAGGCCAGTTTCCCTGACTGACCTGTTTGGACACCATTCACACCTTTGACTGCTGTGATTATCTCTCTGCCGAGGTGCGATAAATGGCAGTTGGAAAGGTTACCTGTAAACATCTGACATGATTCTCTGACTATATAAGCTGTGCCTTTATGCATTTCTCCACTTCACCTGAAGAAGGGGCAGCGCTCCGAAAACTTGTGATTTCAAATAAAGCTGTTGGACTATAACCTGGTGTTGTGTGATTTCTTACATTTGTCCACCCCAGTCCAACTCCGGCATCTCCACACCATGGCTAATAAAGCCAAGCATTCCGTATGCCGACATAACCAACTTATCTACCTGGCCTGCTCATTTACAATCGCTTTCAAGGGCTTTTTTACATAGGCCATTGTCTAGAGCGGTGAGAGCAGAGTTTCAGTGAGTATTTAAACTCACTTTCACGGGCTTTTTTACAGAGTCTTCCCAATCTCACAGACCGGTGGCGGCATTCCAGAACGATGTCATGATTCAAAACGTGATGTGGGCAGGAGGGAGCAGCTGATTGGGAGAGTACTTTAAATACTCTATAGTTTGACAGTTAAGGTACTTAATTTATAAAATTTATAAGGTCTTAATTTTGTGGTTATAATTTCTAACGTCTCCGTTGTGTAGCAGGGAGTGATAGGAAAGAAGCACACTTGAGTATATCATTTAATTGTAGTATAATTGATGGTATTGATTTAATTTAAATTAATTAAAGGGTAATTCATGTCAGCAAAGCTCGGCCCCTTGGCATGCTCCTCCTGCAGTATGTGGGAAATCAGGGACACTTCCTGTGACTCTGACGACCATGTGTGTGGGAAGTGTGTCCAGCTGCAGCTACTGGCAGACGGCATTGCAGCGCTGGAGCTATGAATGGATACATGCTGGACCATTCGTGATGCTGAGGACATCATGGATATCACATTTAATCAGTTGGTCACACCGCAATAAAGGCTGCACAGGCAGGAAGGGAATGGGTGACCGCCAGTCAGAGTAGTAGGCGCAGGCAGTGCAAGGTTCCACTGTGGCCATCCAAACTCACAAACAAATATACCGCTTTGGAGAATGTTGGGGAGGATGGCTTATCGGGGGAAGGCAGCAACAACCAACTTCCTGGCACCATGGGTGTTTCTGCTGCACGGGATGAGAGGAAAACGTGCGGGAGAGCTATACTGATAGGGGATTCTATTGTAAGGGGAATAGATAGGCGTTTATGCGGCCGCAAACAAGACTCCAGGATGGTATGTTGCCTCCCTGGTGCAAGGGTCAAGGATGTCTTGGAGCGGCTGCAGGGCATTCTGGAGGGGGAGGGTAAACAGCCAGTTATGGTGGTGCATATAGGTACCAAAGATATAGGAAAAAAAGGGGGTGACATCCTTGAAGCTGAATATAGGGAGTTAGGAGGAAAATTAAAAAATAGGACGTCAAAGGTAGTTATCTCAGGATTGCTACCAGTGCCACGTGCTAGTCAGAGTAGAAACAGAAGGATATTTCAGGTGCATACGTGGCTAGAAGAATGGTGCAAGTGGGAGGGATTCAAATTCCTGGGACATTGGAACCGGTTCTAGGGGAGGTAGGACCAGTCAAAACAGGACGGTTTGCACCTGCGCAGGACCATGGCCGATGTCCTAGGTGAAGTGTTTGCTAGTGCTGTTGGGGAGGGTTTAAACTAAAATTGCAGGGGGTTGGGAACCTGTGCATGGAGACAGAGGAAAGGGAAGCAAGGATAGAAGCAAAAGAGATGAAGGAGAAAAGCAAAAGTGGAAGTCAGAGAAATCAAGGGTGTAAATCAAACATGGCCACAGTAAACAACAATTCTAAAATGTCTAAGAGTGTAAGAAAAACAAGCCTGAAGATTTTGTGTCTTAATGCGAGGAGCATTCGTTATTGGGTGGATGAATTAACTTCGCAAATAGATGTAAATGGATATGATATAATTGGGATTACGAAGACATGGCTCCAGCATGACCAAGGCTGGGAACTCAACATCGAGGGGTATTCAATATTCAGGAAGGTCAGGCAAAAATTAAAAGGCAGTGGGGTAGCATTGCTGGCAAAAGAGGAAATTAGCACAATAGCAATGAAGGATAATAGCTCTGATGATGTGGAATCTGTATGGGTAGAGCTGAGAAATACCAAGGGGCAGAAAATGTTAGTGGGGTTGTATTCAGACCCCCAAACAGTACTGCTGAGGTTGGGGATGGCATTAAATGGGAAATTAATGATGCATGCAATAAGGGCACAGCAATTATCATGGGTGACTTTAATCTACATATAGATTGGTCTAACCAAATTTGTAACAATACTGTGGAGGAGAAATCCCTAGAGTGTATACGGGATGGTTTCCTGCACCAATATATCGAGGAACCAACTAGAAATCTGGCCATCTTAGACTGGATATTATGTAATGAGAAAGGATTCATTAGCAATCTTGTTGTGCGAGGCCCCTTGGGGTGGAGCGATCATAATTGAATAGAATGTTTCATTAAAATGGAGAGTGAATTAGTTGACTCAGAGACGTGGGTACTGATTTTAAATAAAGGACACTACGATGGTATGAGGCGCGAGTTGGCTAGGATGGATTGGGGAATGCTTGTTAAAGAGTTGATGGTGAACAGGCAATGGCAAACATTTAAAGATCGCATGGATGAACTACATAATTTGTTCATCCGTGTTTGGCATAAATATAAAACAAAAAAAGGTGACTCAACATTGGCTAACAAGGGAAATTAGGAATAGCATAATATCCAAGGAGAGGACATATAAATTGGCCAGAAAAAGCAGCAAACCTGAGGAGTGGGAGCAGTTTAGGATTCAGCAAAGGAGGACAAAGGGATTAATTAAGAGGGGGAAAATAGAGTATTAGAGTAAGCTTCAGGGAACATAAATTCTGACTATAAAGGCTTCTATAGATATGTGAAGAGAAAAATGACTGGCAAATTCAAGCGTGGGTCCCTTGCAGTCAGAATCAGGGGAATTCATAATGGGGAACAAAGACATGGCAGGCCAATTAAATACCTGCTTTGGTTCTGTCTTTACAAAGAAGGACACAAATAAACTCCCAGAGATGTCGTGAAAATTTGGTCGAATGAGAGGGTGGAACTGAATGAAATCAGTATTTGTACGGAAATGGTGTTAGGGAAATTGACGGGATTGAAGGCCGATAAATCCCCAGGGCCTGATAATCTACATCCTAGGTTACTTAAGGAAGTGGCCCTAGAAATAGTAGGTGAATTGCTGGTCATCTTCCAAAATTCTATAGACTCTGAAAAAGTTCCCATGGATTGGAGGGTAGCTAATGTAACCCCACTATTTAGAAAAGGTGGTAGAGAAAAAACGGGGAATTATAGACCGGTAAGACTGACACCGATAGTGGGGAATATGCTAGAGCCCATTATAAAAGATGTAATAGCAGAGCACTGGGAAAACAGTGACTGGATCGGTGCAAGTCAAATGATTTACAAAAGGTAAACCGTGCTTGACTAATCTACTGCAATTTTTTGAGGATGTAACTGGTAGAATAGATAAAGGAGAACCAGTGGATGTGGTGTATTTGTACTTTCAGAAGAATTTCGATAAGGTCTCGCATAAGAGACTAGCGTGCAAAGTTAAAGCACATGGGATTGGGGGCCAGGTACTGACTTGGATAGAAAACTGGTGGGCTGACAGGAAGCAAAGAGTTGAATTAAACGGGTCTTTTTCCGCGTGGAAGGCAGTGATAAGTGGGGTACCACAGGGATCGGTGCTAGCACCACAGTTATTCGTAATATAGAATAATGATCTTGACGAGGGAAGTAGATGTAACATCTCCAAGCTTGCAGATGACACAAAGCTGGGTGGGCATGTTTGCTGTGAGGAGGATGCATAGAAACTCCAGTATGATTTGGACAGTTTGGGCGATTGGGCAGGTGCATGGCAGCTGCAATATAATATGTATACATGCGAGGTTATCCATTTTGGTGGCAAAAACAGAAAGGCAGATTATTATCTGAAAGGCGATAGATTGGGAAAATGGGAAGTGCAACGAATTGTGCACCAGTCACTGAAGTTAAGCATGCAGATGCAGCAGGCGGTTAAGAAGGCAAATGGCATGCTGGCCTTCATAGCGAGAGGATTCGAGTACAGGAGCAAGGATGTCTTGCTGCAGTTGTACAGGGCCATGGTGAGTCCACACCTTGAGTATTGTGTGCAGTTTTTGTCGCCTTATCTGAGGAAGGATGTTCTTGCCATGGAGGGAGTGCAGCGAAGATTCACCAGACTGATACCTGGGATGGCAGGAATGATGTCTGTAGAGAGCTTGGGTCGATTAGGCTTATACTCGCTAGAGTTTAGAAGGATGAGAGGGGATCTAATTGAAACTTATAAAATTCTAACAGGACCAGACAGGAAAGCTGTTCCCGATGGCGTTGGATTCCAGAACCATGTGTCACAGTCTAATGATAAGGGGTAAGCCATTTTGGACTGAGACGAGGAGAAGCCTCTTCACCCAGAGAGTGGTGAACCTGTGGAATTCCCTGTACAGAAGAGTGTTGTGGCCAATTCATTAAACATATTCAAGAAGGATTTAGATATATTTGTTCAGTATAAGGGAATGAAGGGGTATGTGGAGAAAGCAGGGACAGGGTACTGAATTTGGATGATCAGCCATGATCGCATTGAATTGTGGAGCAGGCTCTTGGGGACGAATGGCCTACTCCTGCTCCTATCTTCTATGTTTCTATGTTTCTATTCTGCCTTCAGGGATCTGTGGACATGCACCCCAAGTTCCCTTTGTACCTCTACACTACTCAATGTCCTACCATTTAATGTGTATTCCCTTTCCTTGTTAGCCCTCCCCAAATGCATTACCTCACACTTCTCCGGATTGAATTCCATTTGCCACTGTTCTGCCCACCTGAACAATATATTTATATATTCCTGCAGTCTACAACTTCCTTCTTCAGTGTCAACCACACAGTCGATTTTAGTTTTATCTTAAAACTTCTTAATCATACCACCTATATACAAGTCTAGATCATTGATATATAGCACAAAGATAAAGGGACCTAGTACTGAGTCCTGCGTAGCCCCACTGGAAACAGCTTCCAGTCACAAAAACACCCATCAACCATTACTCTCTGCTTTCTGCCTCCAAGCCAGTTTGGAATCCAACTTGACACTTTGCCCTGGATCCCGTGGGCTTTTAACTTCGTGATCAGTCTGCCATGTGGAAGCTTATCAAAAGCCTTGCTAAAGTCCATATACACTACATCAAACGGACTACCCTCATCTACCCTCCTTGTTACCTGCTCAAAAAATTCAATCAAGTTCGTCAGATACGACCTTTCCTTAACAAACCCGTGCTGACTATCCTTGATTAATCAGTGTCTTTCTGAATGAAGATTTATCCTGTCCTTCAGAATTCTTTCCAATAATATTCCCACCACCGAGGTTAGGCCGACTGGCCTGTAATAACTCTGTCTATCCTTTTCTCCCTTTATAAACAAGGGTACAACGTTAGCAGTCCTCCATTTCTCTGGCACCACACCTGAAGCCATAGAGGATTGGAAAATAATGGTCAGGGCCTCTGCTATTTCCTCTTTTGCTTTGCTTAACGGCCTGTGATAGATTTCATCCGGGCCTGAGGATTCATCCACTTTTAAAGCTGCCAAACCCCTTAATATTTCCTCTCTCATTATGTTTATTCCCTTTAGTATTTCACACTCCTCCTCCCTGATAGCAATGTCTGCTTCACCCCTCTCCTTTGTGAAAACGGACGCAAAGTATTCATTAAGCACCCTTCTGATGTTTGCCGCCTCCGCACACAGATTACCCGCATGAACCCTAATAGGCCCTATTCTTTCTTTAGTTATCCTCTTAATATATTTATAAAACCTCTTTGTGTTATCCCTGATTTTACTTGCCAAGAATTGTTCTTGCTCTCTCTTCACTTTCCTAATATCATTTTTAATTGCACCCCTGCATTTTCTGCACTCCTCTAAAGTTTCTGCAGTATTTAGCCCTCAGTATCTGTCATACGCCTCCCTTTCTTTCTTTATCCTATCCTGGATGTCCCTAGTCAACTAGATATGTCATTCCCACCTTTTTTCTTTAAGGGCACATATTTTGTCTGACCCTCCGGATATCCTCCTTGAATGCCTCCCACTGCTGTGACATTGATTTTCCTTCAAGTAGCTGCTTCCAGTCCACTATGGCTAAATCCCCACTGAGCTTAGCAAAATTTTGCTTTTCCCCCAATTTAGAAATGTTATTCCTGGTCTATCCTTGTCCTTTTCAATAAGTACCTTAAATCTAACTGAATTATTGTCACTAGCACCAAAATGATTCCACACTGATATTCCTTCTACCTGTCGATCTTCATTCCCTAAAACAATGTCCAGAACCGCTCTCTCCCTTGTTGGACTTACTACATACAGGCTAAAAATGTTCTGCTGAATGCATTTTAGGAATTCACACCCTCTATACCCTTCAGACTTTTTATCCCAGTTAATATTGGAGTAGTTGAAATCCCCTACTATTACTGCCGTACAATTTTTGCACTTCGCAGAAATTTGATGACATATTTGTTCTCCTACCTCCCTCTCAATGTTTGGGGGTCCACAGTACACTCCCAAGCAGTGTGATTGCCCTTTTTGTTTCTAACCCATATGGCACCATTTGATGACCCTTCCAACATATCATCCCTGCTCACAGCTGTAATAGTTTCTTTAATGAATATGTAAGATACGCAAATTTCAGCAAAAATCACGCAAGAAAACTGGATGAAATAAGACTGTTTATTGACCAAAGTAAGCTCGCAAAGAAAAACCTTTGATAAAAGGGCATACAAAATGGCCGCCAGGCCCCGTGATCAGTTTCTGAACCATTTTATTTCTGTTACTGCAAGCCAGACAGGCTTGTGGATTGAAGACAGTGAGCCCGCGAAAGCCAGTATCTGGGAACCGAAACTCAGAGGAACAGCATACATATTCAATGGATTACAAGTACAGGATGGGGCCCATCAAGATATGGGCGGACAATGCAAAATCAATCATACCCATTTATTGTACAAAGGAAAAACCGTTTAGCAGCCATCAAGGAAAATCTCCGGACCGATCAATATGTGAACCGAGCCACGGTGACAATGCAAAAGACATTGAAAGACATTATCGGCCAGGAAGGCCAGTTTAAGTTATCACCGGCTCTGTTACAAGACAAAGCGCCCCTGCAGAGATTTCTGCCCGCCAAAATTAATACAAAGACAGGACTATGATTTGGCGGGAGATAAGACTGTCCCAAAAGAGTATAACTATGGATTGAAAGTCCATCTAAGTTACTTCGGACTTCGGGTTACTTGAGCAACTTCGCTTGACTGAACGACGGCTGCTTCTTCAACTTCTTCAGACGGGGTCAGGATCGGCGCCTCTTCCACTTCGGCAGATGCAGAATCGATGAAAACGTTTTCGTCTTTTTAAAGACGGACGGTTTCGGTAAAAGGACAACGTGATCGGGGTTCAGCCAAACAAGGCTCGGCCACGACGAGAAGACGACGAGGGTGGCCCGGGTGCTGGGGTCGGGAGATCATCGACGACCCAGGCCGACGGAGAAGAAACCCTCTGGAGAACCGACCAGGCCGGAGACAAAAAGGACAGTCCGTGCCTGACACTCCCGTGTCTCAACATCCCATTGGGTTGTTGTTCTACTCCATGAACAAAAATCCACGACAGGCTTAGTGGATCTCAACCTTGATGAGCGCTCATCGAGGCTGTGTCTACCCCATCGCCTCGAGAGAGAGAGAGATAGAGAGAGAGAGAATATCGACTGCGCCAGAAGTTTCCAAATCCACGTGACGACGGAAAGCGGTGCCAAAAGGGCTGCGAACCCCCCCTTTCTCACGATTTCGAGAGTGGTGAGCATGATCCCAGGTTCCCCAGGTCGAAACTTAGTTTAGGTATAGGGGAGGGAGTTAAGGGAAATCGTAATGTGTTTCCCCTTTGACGATGTGTCGTGTGTTCCCCATTTCCATAGA
Source organism: Somniosus microcephalus (assembly GCF_052327205.1). Taxonomy (NCBI): domain Eukaryota; kingdom Metazoa; phylum Chordata; class Chondrichthyes; order Squaliformes; family Somniosidae; genus Somniosus; species Somniosus microcephalus. Next base: position 54,463,011 of record NW_028225180.1, on the reverse strand, counting down.
GTCAAGTTCATAAATTTGTGCATGATTGTAGTTACTTTAATCTGTGCCTATGACATGTATTTTGTAATGCTTCAGACTGTTTAAAAATAAAAGCATCCATTTCGTGCTATTCAGCCTCGTCTATTGAGTCCTTTTCTCTGCACTACTGTTCTCTGCATCTAAGTTCAAGGTCTAGAACCGTAGGGGGAGTGGGTCGAACCACTCAAGGGTAATTCTTGCACGAAGCCTGGCAGGAGGCCAGAACGGGCAAGAGAGCAGGAAAAAAACACCTACAGAAATGGCGACCACGGCAGGACCTTGGCAGCAGGAAAGTAGTGTGTTAGATCAAGATCTGAATAAACGAAATGTGATGGATGAAAGAATAGCAGATTATGTTTTCGGAAAAGTCAACCTCACAAAGCAATGGATATCTGATCTATTAAGGGATAGGCGCCCGCTAGACGCAGCCATCTGGTGGACAGCGGGTAGAGAGCATAAGAAATCTGTAGAAAAGTCGGTCTGGCTGATGTGCTACAAGAAGCAAGTCCAGCTTTTGGACCAGGTAGCTGCAGCACAGACAGTCCAGATCAACGGCTTGCTTAAAGACGTAGAGGAAAAGGTTGTGGGAGGTCAAAAACTGATTGAATCGCTTGACGCGCTGAATCAGGAACGCCGCTCCGTAATTCGCTGCCACGAAACCCGGGTAGAATATTTAAAATGTCAGGTCGTTGAGGCCAAGGCCAGTGAAGGTAGAATGAGAGAGAGGTGTTTCCGTCTAGCCAAACAAGTAGATGCCCAAGAGGAAAAGCTCCTGGGAGCCAGGGCAGCATACAAGATGGCCATGGAGGATAGATTTGAGAACACCGACCACAGCGCTTGCCGCCGGGAGCTAGAGGACCTGAGAAAGGCCCTAGCGAAGGCAAACGGGTTGGTGTGTCTCATAAATCCACCAGCGAGTCAGCTGTTGCTAGCCAAGGAATCCAAAAGACCGGTTCCACAAGAGGCAGTTGGGGTACCAACCCCCGAACCCTCTGCGCCTCCTGCCTATGAGGAGTCTTGGACTCCGGGACAGGAGACGGAGGCGGTAGAGAAAGAGAGCCCTGAGGTAGAGCAACCCCAGACAGTAGAGTCGGGGCCAGCGCCATTGTGTCCAACGAGGCACCGGAAGCTCGGTCCAAATGAAGAAAATGGCGATGACGGACCCCTTGAGAGTCAGATCATAATGCCTCATAGTGCACGACAGCTAAGAGAGATGATAAGTCACATCCCAAAACTCTCCGAGTCAGGAGATCCCTCCGTGCATTTCAGGGACGTGGAGCAGACCGCAGCAGTCAATGACTGCGACGGGGTTGAGCAGTCTAAAATGCTGCTGTTCTCCCAGGACAGTTCGCTCCTCCAGTGTCTCCCTGACGAGAGCAAGAGACGGCACAGGGAATATGAGTTGTTACGGGATGAGATTCTGGAGATCATGGGAGAGGGGGACGGAACTCCGTTCCTCCGTTTAGAAAAGACAGTGCAGCTAGAGGGAGAACCCCCACGGGTTTTCGCCGACAGGTTGTGGCCAGTGTATCGGCGCAGCTGACCGGGCGGACCGGCCCGGGCCGGGCTGGATGGCTTCGATGGCTGGTGGCAGGTTGTTTGCCAGTAGTGAGGGAACAGGCCAAAGCATGGTTTGACCCCACCAACGCCCTCTCCACGGAGGAACTAGTACTACATCAGCTCACGATCAGTTATAGGAACAACAAGGGCAAGAAAATGCCTGTTGTAAAAGGAAAGGTGCATGAGGTATGGCCCGCAGTAAAAGGGAATGGCGCCAGGAGGGAAATCGCCCTCCCCAAGCCAATAGCAGTTGTTACGGGTGTGGGAAGGAGGGTCATTGGCGCAAGGACTGTAGGAATCCATGGAACAATAAGAGGGAGAGAGCGTTCGCCGCAGCCCAAGATCAAGCCCAAGCCCGAGTCGCCAACGGCCCGAGAGTTTACCCAACACCAGCACAACCACAAGTGCAGGCCGCTGCCCCAACACCAGTCCAGAACCCAACCGTAGCCTCTGCCCCGACTAAAGGGGGTGGTGCGGTTGTGGACCCCGCTGCGATCGAGTCAGTCTTGGAGACTATGCGGTCTCTGATGACCTGGCAGGGGAGGGTAGCGGTTGCTGACAGCCCTATCGCCCCCGAGACCCCAGCCGAAACACCTAAATGACTGACGCCCACGCAGCCCATCTACTTGTGTCCGCTCCGCTATGATGCTTGGAGAAGACCTGTGGTGGAGATGGAGGTGGAGAAACAAAGGGGTAGCTACCTGTTGGATACGGGGGCTTCGTATACCGTGATCCACACGGACAAACCTTTTGCCTCACCTCTGTCCGCCCAGGCTCCATATTTAGTAATGTGTTTCACAGGTAAAGAACAGGCTGGCGCGTACTCCCTCCCGCTCTCCATTCAGTTGGGAGCACTCCACACCACATGGACGTGCATCCTATTGAAGTGGAATGAGGGGGGGGGGAAAGGCATCCTCGGGGCTGAATTCTTGGTGGAACAAGGGATCCTCGTGGACCTGAGAAATCACTGTCTCTGGGGAGCCGAGGGCGGTTTAGGTAAGGTAGTCGTAATCCCGGGGAAGGAAGAAAAGGGGACCCTGTGCACTATGAAGCCGTCAGGAGGTTACGATCTCGAGCTCATGATAACAAACGTCCCAACGGACTTGCAGGCGTGTGTGTCAGAAAATCTGACCGCGTTCACCACCCACAAGCACGACTGCGGGAGAGTCACTGGGTTCGAAGTCAGCGTAGACGGGGACCCCATGATCCGACCCCAAAAGCAGTATAATTTCCCCAAGGAGGCAGAACCCGACATGGAGACAGCAATATCTTCATTGGTACAGCAGGGCGTGTTGAGGACGATAGCCACCCACGTAAACTCCCCATTATGGCCGGTAAAGAAACCGGACAATTCGTGGAGAGCCACGGTGGACTACACAGTCCTCAATAGTAATATCCCGGCCTGCGCGCCCACGGTAGCAGCAGTTGCAGACTTAATAGGGAGTATTCCTGCATCGGCGACCACATTCACAGTGCTGGACATCTCGAACGGTTTTTGGTCCATTCCGCTGCGGCGGGAGGACCAGTACAAGTTTGCCTTCACATTGAAAGGGCAACAGTACACTTGGAACTGCTTACCACAGGGTTTTCACAACAGCCCCAGCATTTTCCATCAGTGCATGGTGGGGCGTTTGAAAGAGTTCAGCCAGCCCAACCAGATAGTGCAGTATGTGGACGACTTACTCCTGTTCACAGATACAAGGGAGCAGCACGGCCCACTGTTAGCCGAATTGTTGGAACTGTTAGAAAGGAAGGGTTTCAAAGTAAACCCAAAGAAAGCCCAGATCGGCCAGCAGGAAGTCAAATTCCTGGGTCTGGCCATCCGCGAGGGAGAAAGAGCCATAGATAAGGCCAGGCGGGAATCTATACAAGATCTGCCGATTCCCAACACAGTAACTGGTGTAAGGTCCTTTTTGTGATTGACCGGGTACTGCAGAGATTTCATCGAGGACTATGCTGCCACAGCGGCCCCGCTACTTCGACTCTTACACAAGGGAGTCGAGTGGTCTTGGGACAAGGGGTGGCAGGCGGCGTTCGAGAAGTTGAAAAGAGCTCAGCAGACCGCGCCAGCCCTAGGGGCCATAGATGGGGGAGAGGAGTTCTTTCTGGAGGTAGCCGCTAGTGGGGACAGCCTGAGCGCAGTGCTGCTCCAAGAGCGGCATGGCAGGCTAAGACCAGTCGTTTATTCCTCCAGGGTGCTCACGGATGTGGAGAGGAGTTTCAACAATTGCGAATGGCATCTCCTGGCCACGCATTGGGCTGTGAACAGATCAGTGATCTTCACAGGGACCTCTCCCATTACGCTCCTCACCCATCACACCCCCACGAAGATGCTTCTGGATGGGAGGATTAAGGATGGGACCGTAAGCAGCGCTCGGATTGCACGCTGGACCCTCCTCCTTTCCCAGATGGATCTAAAAGTTAAAGGCCTCTGCGCGCCAAGGCTCACAGCCAATATGGCATATCCCGGGACAGCCCACCAATGTTCTGTAGAAGGGGTATGGGAAGTTAACATAGGTTTACGGGCCGGGATACATCCCACAGGCCGCGAGATCTACGTAGACGGTTCTAGCACTGTAGCTGACAGCAAGCTACTCACAGGGTGTGGAGTTTATGACCCTGCGGCAAACATTGCCCTGGCAATTAAGCTCCCCAGCACTATGAGCGCGCAGCAGGCTGAACTGTCCACGGTGGCGTACGTGGTTACCCACCCCGAGATTTTCCCAACCCCATACACGATTTGCTCAGACAGCATGTTCACGTGCAATTCGTGTACAGAGTACCTCGCCATCTGGTCCCGACGCGGGTACACCTCCGCGGACGGACGGCGTTTAACAGTTAAGCCCTTGCTGGAGAAGATCCTAGCAGCTGTGTGGGAGAAAGGAGAGGTGTTCATCCATAAGGTGAAGGCTCACTCCACCACAGAACCCCGCAGTCAGGGCAACCAGCAGGCGGATGCGCTAGCCAGGGAGGGTGCCCGCAACGGCATTCTCTGGGACCCATACGAACCCGGACCCATGGCGGCGATCCAAGGCAGGGAGGGAATTCCCGGGAACACAGGGGTGACACCGCCCCCAGACCTAAAGACCGTCCAAACCCTGGATCCCGCCCTAAAAGCAGTCCTGAAAGCCATCACAGAGGGCAAACAGGTAGAAGGTCCGTACAGTACGGCAGCCCTCACAGTCAAAGAAGGTATGCTGTTCCGAGAGGAGAAGTGGGTTGTGCCGCAGCAGCACCGGAGGGAATTCCTGCAATTGGCCCACGAGGGTCCAGGAGCGGGACACCCCGGACCTGAGGTCACCTGGCAACGGGTGGAGCAGGCGCGATGGTGGCCGGGACTTCGGGACAATGTCCGCGAGTTCTGCGCAAGCTGTCTTGTGTGTGCTGCTAACAACCCAGACCCCCCCAAAAGGAAGGTGCCCATGGGGCACATCAGGAGGGTAGAGGGACCATGGCAGTCGATTCAGGTCGACTACATAGGGCCCCTGCCCGCCGCCCAGGGAGGCTATAAGTACTGCCTTGTCCTGGTAGATGTGTTCACCAAATGGGTAGAAGCCTTCCCGTGCAGAACAGCTATGGCACTGGGTAGTGCTGAGATCTTGATTCGGGATGTGTTCTCACGGTGGGGACTCCCCCGTTTTGTAGAGTCCGACCAGGGGAGTCAGTTCACCGGTAAGTAATGCAGAACGCCCTCATGCTCTTGGGCATTGAGGGAAAGTGGCACGTAGCATACAATCCCCAGTCATCCGGGATTGTTGAGCGTATGAATCGGACCCTCAAGGAAAAGCTGAGGAAAGAGACAATGGGCTCGCCCCAGAAATGGGCGGAGGTCCTGCCTTTAGTCCTCATGGGGATCCGAGCCAGCCAGTCCAAAAGCATGGGGTGTTCCCCGCACGAGTGAATGACTGGAAGGATCATGCGAACACCCACCCATGTACTAGCCCCGGTGCTCACTGAGGGCCAGCTCCGAGAGGTGAAACGGGACAAATTCGCCCAAACCCTCTTGGAACGCCTGAGACAGATTTATGGGCAGGCAGCTGGGAACATGGGAAGACAGCACCAGGGAAATAAACTGTTGTTGGAACCTCGGAAACAACAAGAGTGGGTAGTCGGAGACCAGGTCATGGTCCAAAACTATGCCAGGGTAGGGAGTTTTGAACCACTGTACATGGGGCCCTACAGCATTGTGGACAAGGCCAGCCCCATGGTTTATGCAGTGAAAACGCCCCGACGTACCAAATGGTTTCACATCAACCAGTGTAAACTATTTAAATCTGGTGCACAAGGGCCATCAAAGGGGACCAGATCGGAGAACAAAGATCCTCAGCCTGTAACAGAGTCACAGACCACACAGGCTGGTACCGTAGCCTGCATAAAGGGAGAGGCCATCCCATTGGAGTGGGAGGTCTCATCTTTTGAATGGGATTTAAGCAGGAGAGAGCACGAACAGCTCGACCCCGCCTTAGACCCAGTCATGGAGGAGGAAGAGTCAGAGGGCGACGATTCCGCCCTCGACTCAAGCTTGGGGGAGGTAGGGAATGGGGGCGGAGACCCACTACCTGTAGGGACAGGTGAGGTGGAGTCAGAAGCCACAGATCCCGACCCCGGGGGGGTGGAGCCTGAGGAAGGGGAACTGGAGCCGGCAGCTGTGGAGGAACCACAGGCTGTGACGGTAACAGTCCCAACCCCCGGTCCATCGGCCCCGGGAGCCCGACCCAAAGCAGCCCCTCGTAGGTTGGCTCGAGCGCCACAGCCCAGAAAATTTTGGCCAGATTCTCCCCATCCTTCCCAACCACGGTTTAGAGCAGCCCCAGGAAGGCATGGTCCCCGTTCAGCAGCGACAGGCTGCGGGGGATCAAAGCCAAAGATCAATGCAGCCCCACCGCAGGGTGTGGCACACGACAGGCCTCACAGGGATTCGGATAGCCGCCCCACGGAGGGCGGCGCTGTACATAAGTTAAGTTAGGTAATTATGGTCATAGTTTTAAGGAATGTAAAGTATATGGTGTTAAGAGTACAATTTTGAGGTCTGCCCGGTATGTGTGTTTGTTAGGGAGCAGGGTCCAGGAAACCGCGCGTCCAATTAATTTAGGCCAGCACCTATCGGGAGCCCGGCTACATCATTTTGTTGGTTGCAGAAACCTGGGATATGAAGGAAAAGGATTTTCATCGCGTTCATGACGATCGGGTGCGGGTGGGCCTACCGAGGCCGCACCAAGGACGTCATCATTTTCGGATGCTCCGGGGACACGGCCCCCATCGCAACAGATGGGATGGGGAAGCGAGAGGTTGAGGAAACCGCCACCTACTTCCACCAAGGGAGATGGCCAGGTTGGTTGGGAACAAATTCCACGGAATATTCCAGCAACTTCGATTTTGCCTACCAAGAGACTTCGTTAACATGCCCTCGAGTGAGGATCCTTGCGCCCAGAGTCAGCGTCACCGTGGGAAAGAGGATTTGTCTGGTGTGCAATGGGAACGTACCACTAAGGCGATGGTGGTGGCTACGAAAGCTGGGAAAGGACATGAAAAACTCTACGGTCGAGTGGCAGCGATTGGGTAATAATACCCATCGGACTATTACGGGAGCTCACGGACAATTACGTGTGTGTTGGGACAAATGGTGGGAACCAGATGAGGGAATATATGTCTGTATGTGGAGTTCGAGACACGTCTGCCCCAAGGGCGTGTCCATCTTCTTCCAGAGGCAGTGGCAGGATGAAGGGAAGGGGATGAGATGGGATGTTAGCACTCGAGCGTGCGGAGCCCCATACTCCCCTATTCCGGTGAACGCCACTGGACTCATCACCCACCCACGCAAGCCCCTGCCCACGCTTCCAGTAGCACTAGCCCAGAAAGGAGGGTGCCCAACCACCACCAAGGGACCCGGGAGCGGTTTAGTATTGGTACCCACCGGTCAGGTGCTGTACCAAGGGGTACACTACGCGGTGGCCTCAGTGATTTTAAATCTCACTGAGGTAAGATTGCCAGAGTGGTGTCCCAAAGAAACGGAACAATTATACCAGGTCCTGTTAACCCGTATGTTTAGACAATTTTACGAATTTGACTTTGCCGACATCGACAGAGACAAATTATACACCACACCGCCAGAAGTTTTGGATCAAGTCGGGAGGCAAAGAAGGGGTACTGTAAATGACATATTCACTGCTTTTAATACCGGGACATCTGTTGTCAATGCTGTAGATAACGTGGAGCTGCAGACACAGATCAACGGTTTAAAAGCCCAGTTGAGGAACATATTGACAGACGAAAATAAGGTAGTGGGTTCTGAGCTACATGAGGACCAGGCCATGACACTACACTTTAAGGACATAATTGCTGAGCTGGAGAAACACGCGAGAACCGTAAATGCACTCATTAAGGAGGATCGGAATGCGTCCGATCAAGCTGCGCAAAACGAGGCCTGTGTGCTGTACGGGGCGTGGTTACTGGGCGAGGGCCGCAGTAATCTCGAGGATTTAAAACAGGGTTTGGTCCCGTCCTGGATCAGCAACAAGCACTTGCAAGCGCTCCACCCTTTTGAGAATGCATTAAGCCCGTGCCAGCTCAGACTAGCCGCAGAAGCATACCCAGTCCCAGTGGACTGCGGACATTCAAATCATACTATTATGGGAATAGTAGTAAGAATGCCGGTGTTGGGTCCCGCAGCAAAGCCCGCCCCGGTGTACAGAGTAGAGAACATTGGAGTCATTCGGGGGGGCACACACATTCGTTACGCAGCGGTCCCGCCTTACGTCATCAGATGGGAGCGTACGCTGACAGGCACCGACCTCTCGGGATGTTGGAGCCGGGGAGCACACATCATCCTGTGTCCCCAGCACTTGAACGCCTTTCTGAAACCGCAGTGCGGGTTCAGAACTGCTAGCGCAAAGCCGGTGAATTGCACCATGGAGGCAATTGCAGAGGACCATGTGCCCCCACAGGTAGCATATACCGGGGGTGGGACATACTGCGTCACCACTGCAGCGCCTCAGTACCGATATGGACAACACGAGTGGTGTTCGGTCGGTGATAGCAGTTTCTGTTTCAAACCCATGGCCGAGGTTCAAGTGGCACAACAACGAATTGTCCCCATTCCTGCGCCCTCCACCGTTCACATCACTATCAAAGAGAATTTCACAGACTTACAACGATTTGTCGTGCATTTTGGTTATATCATTCCCCCTCTTCCCGGCCACCTCACCAAGATTTTAAAAGCCGTTATAATTTCACAGAAACATTTCTACACACTGCAGCAGAAGACTTTAGAGATAGGAAAAGACATATTGGACATAACCATCCCACCATGGTGGGACTTGTTCACCAACATAGAGGTCCCCGCCTGGATTAGAGTAGCATCCCATACCCTAGTAGTATGTCAGGTTTTGATTGTGATAATTTTGCTCTTCGTGCATTGCAAAAGAGGCAAACGCCTCCAGAGGCACGAGAACACAGGAGAATGGAGAGAACGCTATGTGCGAATGGGGGAAGCAGATACCCCACTCTAAGCTGCTAGTATAAGATTAAGCGTCCCTCCGTTTTAAAAATTTTTGTGATTGTTTTGTGTTATAAGGAAATAAGTATTGTTATGTTAGTAGTCGTTCTTAAGTTTTTTTGGATTAATAAAAGATGCATGCAGATGATGCCAGGGGGTATCAACCCCCGCACATCTGACAAGTGAATGTGTTATAGTTTAAAATACGCTGTCTATGATTGTCCAAATGTAAAAAAGGTAATCTTCGTTTTCTGCGGAAGTGGGAACTGCATGTGTCGTGAGGGTCATAGATAGCTAAGTGCCAGGAATGTTTGGATGTGGGGAATCAGGGAAAATTTGCTCATCAAGGATTATTGATACTTTAAGCAAACTATCAGTATCACAGGGGGGCCTGTAAGATTCGCAATTTTAAGCAAAAATCACGCAAGAAAACTGGATAAAATAAGACTGTTTATTGACCAAAGTAAGCTCGCACAGAAAAACCTTTGATAAAAGGGCATACAAAATGGCCGCCAGGCCCCGTGATCAGTTTCTGAACCATTTTATTTCTGTTACTGCAAGCCAGACAGGCTTGTGGATTGAAGACAGTGAGCCCGCGAAAGCTAGTATCTGGGAACCGAAGCTCAGAGGAACAGCATACATATTCAATGGATACAAGTACAGGATGGGGCTCATCAAGATATGGGCGGACAATGCAAAATCACTCATACCCATTTATTGTACAAAGGAAAAACCGTTTAGCAGCCATCAAGGAAAATCTCCGGACCGATCAATATGCGAACCGAGCCACGGTGACAATGCAAAAGACATTGAAAGACATTATCGGCCAGGAAGGCCAGTTTAAGTTATCACCGGCTCCGTTACAAGACAAAGCACCCCTGCAGAGATTTCTGCCCGCCAAAATTAATACAAAGACAGGACTATGATTTGGCGGGAGATAAGACTGTCCCAAAAGAGTATAACTATGGATTGAAAGTCCACCTAAGTTACTTCGGACTTCGGGTTACTTGAGCAACTTCGCTTGACTGAACGACGGCTGCTTCTTCAACTTCTTCAGACGGGGTCAGGATCGGCGCCTCTTCCACTTCGGCAGATGCAGAATCGATGAAAACGTTTTCGTCCTTTTAAAGACGGACGGTTTCGGTAAAAGGGTTCAGCCAATCAAGGCTCGGCCACGACGAGAAGACGACGAGGGTGGCCTGGGTGCTGAGGTCGGGAGATCATCGACGACCCAGGCCGACGGAGAAGAAACCCTCTGGAGAACCGACCAGATCGGAGACAAAAAGGACAGTCCGGGCCTGACACTCCCGTGTCTCAACATCCCATTGGGTTGTTGTTCTACTCCATGAACAAAAACCCACGACAGGCTTAGTGGATCTCAACCTTGACGAGCGCTCATTGAGGCTGTGTCTACCCCATCGCCTCGAGAAAGAGAGAGAGAGAGAATATCGACTGCGCCAGAAGTTTCCAAATCCACGTGACGACGGAAAGCGGTGCCAAAAGGGCTGCGAAACCCCCTTTCTCACGATTTCGAGAGTGGTGAGCATGATCCCAGGTTCCCCAGGTCGAAACTTAGTTTAGGTATAGGGGAGGGAGTTAAGGGAAATCGTAATGTGTTTCCCCTTTTACGATGTGCCGTGTGTTCCCCATTTCCATAGAGTCAAGTTAATAAATTTGTGCATGATTGTAGTTACTTTAATCTGTGCCTATGACATGTATTTTGTAATGCTTCAGACTGCTAAAAATAAAAGCATCCATTTCGTGCTATTCAGCCTGGTCTATTGAGTCCTTTTCTCTGCACTACTGTTCTCTGCATCTAAGTCCAAGGTCTAGAACCGTAGGGGGAGTGGGTCGAACCACTCAAGGGTAATTCTTGCACGAAGCCTGGCAGGAGGCCAGAACTGGCAAGAGAGCAGGAAAACAAACCCTACAAATATCGCGAACCCCTCCTTCTTTTTACGCCTCTCTCTATCCCATCTGAAAATCCTGCAAACAGGAATGTTGAGCTGACATACCTGCCCTTCTTTCAGCCACGTCCCTGTATTAGCTATAATATCATAGTCCCAATTATCTACCTGTGCCCTAAGATCATCTGCCTTGTTTGCTGTACTCCTTGCATGGAAGTATATAACATTTAGTAAAGGCAAACCTCCTTGTTGACTGCTTGATTCCTCTGTCCTTCCAATTTACTTTCTACGTTTTTGTTGTCCAATTCCAGTTTTTTTCCCTCCCTACAGACTCTATACTTATGTTTACATTCCCACGCCAAGCTAGTTTAAACCCTCCCCAACAGCATTAGCAACCCCTCCCCCCCGCCCCCGCGCCCCCAGCGAGGATATTGGTCCCAGCCCTGCTGCGGTGCAACCTGTCCAGCTTGTACAGGTCCCACCTCCCGCAGAAACGGCCCCAATGCCTCAGCAATCTAAAGCCCTCCCTCCTGCACCATCCTTCCAACCACGCATTCATCTGCACCGGGAGTAGTCCGGAGATTATTAGCTTTGAGGACCTGTTTTTTAATCTGACTCCTAGCTCCCTAAACTCTGCCTGCAGGACCTCATCCCTCTTTCTACCTATGTCATTGGTATCGATATGGACCACGACATCTGGCTGTTCACCCTGTCCCCCCAGAATGCTCTGCAGCAGTTCGGTGACATCCTTGACCCTGGCACCAGGGAGGCAACATACCATCCTGGAGTCATGCCTCCGGCTGCAGAAACGCCTGTATGCACCCCTCACTATTGAATCCCCAACGACTATTTCTCTTCCACTTTTTTCCTCCCCTCCCCCCTGTGCAGCGGAGCCACCCGTGATGCTGAGGACTTGGCTCTGAGTGCAGCCCTCAGAGTGACCATAGCCTCCACCAGTACTCAGAATAGAACACCGGTTGGAGAGTGAAATGCCCTCCGGAGCCTCCTGTAGTGCCTGCCTGGTCTTCTTCTGTCTGGTGGTCACCCATTTGCTCTCTGTCCGCTCTCTCTTAGGCTGCGGGGTGACCATCTCATTAAATGTGCTATCCACGTTGCTAACAGCCTTGTGGATGCACCACAATGACTCCAGTCGCCGCTCAAGCTCCGTAACCTGTCGCTTGAGGCATTGCAGCTGGGGATAGATACAGCATAAGAAGAAGAGTCATCCATGCAACGTGAAGCGTCCATAGTGTGTCAGACCATTGGCAGGTTATAGAGTGGGCACTGGGAGAGGGAAAGGCTGTGAATATACAGAAGCTCCACCGTTAGTGGGTCAGGCCTGGGTAGATTATCTGGGTTATTGTGCGCACTGAGAGAGGGATAGACTTTGAATGTAGAGAAGTTCCACCGTTAGTGCATCAGGTTCTAGGCAGGTTATCTGAGGTAGTGTGTGCGCTTGGAGAGGGACAGTCTGAATGTACAGAACTTCCACCGTTAGTGTGTCAGGTCCTGGGCAGGTAATCTGGGGGAGTGTGCGTACTGGGAGAGGGAAAGACTGTGAATGTACAAAAGTTCCACCGTTGGTGTGTGAGGCCCTGGGCAGGTTATCTGGGGTAGTGTGGGCACCGGGAGAGGGACAGACTGCGAATGAATAGAAGTTCAACCTTTAGTGTTTCAGACTTTGGGCATATTATCTCTGGTAGTGTGGGCTCTGGGGGAGGGACAGACTGTGAATGTACAGGACTTCCACTGTTCGTGTGTCAGGTACTTGGGCAGGTTAGCTGGGGTAGTGTGCGTACTGGGAGAGGGACAGACTGTGAATGGACACAAGTTCCACGTTAATGTGTCAGATCCTGGGCAGGTCATCTGGTGTAGTGTGGGCTCTGGGGGAAGGAGAGATTGTGAATGTACAGACCATCCGCTGTAAGTGTGTCAGGTCCCCGGAAGGTATTGTGTGCACTTCTAACCACCTAATCACAGGAAGAATGTTATTGAAATGGTGAAGGTGCAGAGAGATATACGATGATTATGTGCATCAGGAAGTAAGACAGAGTAAAGAGTGCGGTGTTAGATTTGTTTTATTTGGAAGAGACTTCGAGTAATGAAATATTGATCAGAATTTCTTACAGAATTCACAAAATTAATGCAGGAAAGTAAATCTCAATGAGCACAATTAGATAACAGAGAAAACATACACTAAGAAGCCAGGAGGGAGAATGGAGAGCAGGGTAACCTTTTTCACCAAAGGGTATTAGAGCGGGAGACCAGTTACCAGGGAGGGCAATAAGGGGCAGTGTAAGTGGGGACAAGAGACAATGGTGGTTTATCTGTGGATGCATTGAGAGGAGGGGCAGGTGGGTTCATCTCTAACAGGACAGACTTGTTCGGATCAAAGTGGTCTTTCGATCCCCTAAACATCCTCCTGTATTGTTTCAAAAAAATGCGAATAGTTTTGCCGTGATTTTACACTTAAATTGTTTTCTTCATATAACAGTCTCATCTTGAAAGCGATTAGAATCAGAAATAGAACTACCGCCCACTACACATGGTATTACATTAGGGAAGAAAAGATTGAGAGTTCCTATCAAGTGATAGAATAATTGCATTCCATTGGAGCATTTCTATATGAGTTTTCTATAATATAGTTCTGAAAATCAAAAATATGTTTCTGATAATCAGTAAATTGTCAATTAAAATCCTCCTAAATGAAAGGACGTTTCTTTCAGTACGACTAGATTCTCTGTGACTAGTTTTTCTGTTTCACTGCCAGTGGGAATCGGTCCAATCAATTTCTAATCACCCATAATATAACAGTTTCCTCATGTTCCTCCTCGTTAAATGTTTGATTGTGGAAACATCTGTACATCTTCAGGTTAGATTGAAAATGATCAGACGGTTCATGACGTCATGTACAATGGCAATACTAAACTTTTTCCCATTTCTCGACCACTGTTCCTACAGTTTGTGCTCGATGAGTAGCCCAGTGGCACAGGTAACTTCCATATCAGGTTCAGAGACTTTCGTTACAGTGTATAATGATCCTGCCAGGAGTTTATGGGGGTTTTACGGTATATCAGAATCCTGCCAGGTGTGTATGGTGTTTCACAGTGTATCAGGATCCTGCCTGGTGTGCATGGGGTGTCAGTGTATCAGGATCCTGCCAGGTGTTAATGGGGTTTCAAAGTGCATGAGGATCTTGCCAGGTGTGTATGGGGTGTCACAGTGTATCAGGATCCTGTCAGGTGTGTATGGGGTTTGACAGTTTATCAGGATCCTTCCAGGTGAGTATGGGGTTTCACAGTGTGTCAGGATCCTGTCAGGTTTGTATGGGGTTTCACAGTATATCGAGATTCTGCCAGGTGTGTATGGGGTTTAAACGGTTCTCAGGATCCTGCCTGTATGTATGGGGTTTCAGTGTATCAGGATCCTGCCAGGTGTGTATGGGGTTTCACATTGTATGAGGATCCTGCCAGGTGTGTATGGGGTTTGACAGTGCATCAGGATCCTGCCAGGTGTGTATTGGGTTTGATAGTGTATCAGGATCCTTCCAGGTGAGTATGGAGTTTCAGAGTGTATCAGGATCCTGGCAGGTGTGTATGGGGTTTCACAGTGTATCTGGATTCAGCCAGATGTGTATGGAGTTTAACAGTGTATCAGGATCCTGCCAGGCGTGTATGGAGCTGCACCATATATCAGCATCCTGCCAGGTGTGCATGTGGTCTCACAGTGTATCAGGATCCTGCCAGGTATGTATGGGGTTTCGCAGTGTATCAGGATCCTGCCAGGTTATAATTGGGTTTCATGGTGTATTAGGATAATGCCTGATGTGGATGGGGCTTCACAGTGTAATAGGATCCTTCAAGGTGTGTATAGTGTTAAACAGTGTATCAGGATACTGGCAGGTGTCTATGGGTGTTCACAGTGTATCAGGACCCGCCAGGTGTGTATAGTGTTTCACAGTGTCTCAGGGTCCTGCCAGATGTGTATGGGGTTTCACAGTGTATCGGGATCCTGCCAGGCATGTATGGAGTTTCACTGTGTATCGGGATCCTGCCAGGTGTGTATGCGGATTCACAGTTCATGAGGATCCTGTCAGATGTTTATGGCTTTTCACAGTGTATCAGGATCCTGCCAGGTGTTTACGGCATTTCACAGTGTATCATTATCCTGCCAGGTGTTTATAAGACTTCACAAATGATAGAGATCAGCAGCTAGATTAGTGAAATGATGCCACTTCTGCATATTTACAGGAAACGTCAGAAATGCACTGAAATGTAATTTGAACCGACACAGGCTAGTTTTGGATTGATGACAAATCTAAATGACGTTCAGTCTCATTTCTCCAGGTTTGAGCAGCTGATTCCCTGATTCTGACAACCGCTAAACAAAGGGCCACTGTCAAGCATTCTGATTCTCAGATGTGAAATAATAGTTTTTAAATCTTAATTTCCTCACTTACCTTTCAGTTGACTTGATATTTCAGATAAACCTCGTGCGATGTTCATGTAATCAAATGGATCAGAACGTGTTTAAATCAATTAACTTTGATGAAGTCAGATCTGTGTAATATTATAGCAAAGTCTTCAGTGATTAAATTAATATTTGAATTGCGTGTGATTTACTGTACCAAGTTCCTGTATTTCTTTTAGTATTTTGTCCAACATTGGTACCCCATGGCGCATTTTCACAAAGGATTCCCACATCACCCTTCGGGCCCCAGAGCCTTTCTCCATCACCAGATTTAGGAGAAGTTTGGAACTGTCCAACCTGTTTCCCTGCTCCACGAGATCAGTGACTTTCTGTAAAGAATAATAATGAAAATATTGAGAAGCGAAGTGAAAGATAAACACTGAGAATGAGGGGGAAATGATCTGCTCAGTGATGGGATCTCCCAATTGTTTTGAGCTGAGAAAGCAATCACTGGGCCGGGTAGTGACCCATTCTGAACATGGGCAGAATATTCTGTAAACATCTTGATCCACTATTAACGGCAAAGGCATGTGATGAATTATAGTTCGAGGAGAGAAAGGAATCACTGAGAATCTGCAGCAGTTTTAACGTGATTAGTTTTCTCTCTACATTCGTGTCCAACATGACATCAGGTTACTGATTGACGATATGATACACTCGTTTCTCACATGTTTTCCTGCTGCCCCACTTTGTGATTTAATTAGAAATAAAGCAGCAGCGAGACTGAACTCCAGTTACAGGGAAGGAGCGAATCCGAAGTGAGAGAAGCAGCTAGAAAACTGCCTGAGAAATTATCGCTGACGAATTGAAACAATCACTGTTGATGTATAGAGCCGGAGAATCGACCAATTAAAATAAAGATGAAAAATCGGGTCATTTGTTCCCTCGGTAATTGAAATGTCTGTCCCCCATTATATGACACATCTGCTGCCGGTATGAAACCTCGTTATCTGGGAACATATATCCAGCAGTATAGTCAGGACTTACTTCATCAAGGCTTAGATTGATAAAGTGCCTTTAAAGCAGAAAATATATCGTCAAAAGGCACTTCCAGAGGTGCTATCAGACAATGGACACAGAGACGGCGAGGCGCCAAGAACGATAGCGTGCTGGTTATGTTATTGGATGAGTAATCCAGAGATAATGGTTCAAATGAATTCGTGGTTGTTTCCTGA
The DNA here is from genome assembly GCF_052327205.1 of Somniosus microcephalus. NCBI lineage: Eukaryota > Metazoa > Chordata > Chondrichthyes > Squaliformes > Somniosidae > Somniosus > Somniosus microcephalus. Next base: position 54,446,386 of record NW_028225180.1, on the reverse strand, counting down.
ATTATAATTTATATTCAAATTTGAAATAATTCGAAATGATATTAGTAAAGATTGTCATAAAACCTGTTTCGGAATTTGTGGTCAATGGCGAAGCGATGGCACTCGCCACTGAACTTGAAGTAAGCTGCCCACAAAGGTCTAGTGATATCTGTGGCGTGAATTTCGCCTCTCCTGACGTTAGTTTGAATCCGCCGCCAAATCAATGGAATCCCCAGCATCCAGCAACAGATATATCATCAAGAGCCTAAGCAGCCAATCATATTGAAGAATTCTCAAAGACAGAAATCCAGCAGGTAAAATGCAGAGATTATAAATTACAATAAGGATCGTGACAGACACATAGGATTGAGAGAGAATCTGAAATATCATTAAAAAAATCTTTCAAAAAATTATTACCTTAAAAACAATGTTATGCTAAAAATATTAAAGTTATAAATTGACATTGCACTATTATAAATTGACATTCCACGATTATAAAATAACTTTTTCAGGGTCAGAAAGTTTGTTCATTTGTCAATACGACACTAAAAAGCCAATATTTTGTATTATATTTAAACAGCGATATTCCAGACGAATTGGGCAAGTGTTCACCAGGAACTAGATTTCAGTGTGATTTGAATTGATCGTCGGCTCCAGGGAGTTCCGCAGCGTGAACTGTGGAGAAGCTGTCAGCAGTTTCTGAATTTCCACGTCGATTGACGCATGCGCTGAATTTAGCAGTTGCTGTCACTTTCAGAGGAGGACTGGCGGCGAACGCTGAGAGTTTCGCCGTCATTACAATCGCAAAATGTGGCTGGGCCGATGCGTTTTAGTAGAAGGCTATCAGCTATGAATTTCTCTACAGCTGATTCCTTCTCGACACTCACAGTCTAGGCCTATGAGTGTTAAGGACGTAAGAGCATAAGAAATTGGAGCAGGAGTCGGCCACACGCCCCCTCGAGCCTGCTCCACTATTCAGTAAGATCATGGCTGATCATCGACCTCAACTCCACTTTCGCGCCCAATCTGCAAATTCCTCGATTCCCCCGGAGTCCAAAAATCTAACTATCTCAGCCTTGAGTATAATCAAAGGCTTTGCATCCGCTACTTTCTGGGAAAGACAATTCCAAAGATTCACAATCCTCTGAGTGAAGAAATTACTTCTCATCTCGGTCTTAAATGGCCTACCCCTTATCCTGAGAGTATGCCCCTAGTTCTAGACACTCCATCCAGGGGAAATAAGCTCTTGGCATCTACCCCGCCAATCCACTTCAGAATATTGTATGGTTCAATGAGATTAGCTCTCATTCCTCTAAACTGCAGAGTATCGGCCCATTCTACTCAATCTCTCATCATTGAGCAGCCCTCTCATCCAGAGAAGCAATCTAGTAAACTTTCGCTGCACTGCCTCCAAGGCAAGTATATTCTTCCTTAGATATGTACACCAAAACTGCACAAAACTCGAAGTGTCTTCTCACCAAGGCCCTGTACAATTGACTGCAATAGAACTGAATATCAGGCGCTGCGTACAACGGGCGGCCGAACTGATACCGCCCGCTTTGCACCACGGCCCAAGAAGAATTTCTAGGCCTCTTGACGGTATTAAGCTTTGAAGCAGGTAAAAGTCGGTTAATTTCCGGTAAACTACTGGACATACATAATTGGCATGTGCACTTCAACCTGCTGGAAGACAGATAGCACGGTTTTCGGTTTTGAATATGGCAGAGCTCATGCTTAGCCTTCATGAAGGTATTTCCAAAGCAAGACGCTGACATTCCGTACCTTCATCTATTAACCATAAAAGCACAAATACACTTCCAGTAGTGGTCAATGGATAATAATTTGTAAGCATATCCCGGGCTGATTTTCAGTCTTCCCAGCTTGTGGGCTGTCAAGTAATTTCATCAGCCCCACCTTCACTATACGGACAGCTCAGCTAACCCAGCACACACCGGAGACCGAATCTGGGCTTGAGATCCACTCTAAGATATTGCTTGTATCACCTTTCAATTTGTTTTACGGAAGGAATGACACAAACATTTAAACAAATGTATTTTGTGTCTTTCCCAAATATCCAGGATAATAAACTTTACCAAAATTCAATTGCATTACAAATTTAGAATAAAAACAATTCGCTCGGTTTGTTTGTGCAACCACAGGAACTAACGTCACTGATTCTGTTTGTGTTGCCTACATCACAACCTCTGAGATCAACGGGCGGATGAGGTGAGGATGAATTCTAGATTTCCATCTCTGTGTAGCTCAGTATAAGAAAAGACCTTGGGTCAGAATTTGTGGTGGGTGGTACGCTGTCACACCGCCATTGAAATGGCCCCCAATTTGCGAACTGTCAGTGTACGCATTGACAAATCATCCGCACGGCCAAAGAAAAAACAATTTCTGGCACAGCGTTGGGCTATTCATCCCCAAACTGCCCAGCAATTGCATGCAAACATGTTACAGTTAATGTAAACCGGCCCAGGGCGTGTTTGCATCAGTGTAAGGGGATGCCGCAGACATGTTGTAATAATTTACATCGGGGAAATCGAATAGTTTAATTGTATCTCGTTAGTTTTTGTTGTTTCTGCAAAGATTGGAGTTTTAATGATGTCAATAATAATTATCAGCAACATTATTTTTTTACTAACAGAACCAATATATAGTGACGTTGGTGGAAAGAAGCTAATTAGGAATTACATTCCAATCCTGCAAAGTAATTATAAATAAAATGATTACGGGATTCCCTTCTGAAATGATGTAAAATCTAATTATGTTTCCTGATTGGAGGACACAGCCCAGAATTGATTAATGATTTTTGTATTTATTTAAAAAAATATTTCTAGTCCGTTTGAAACACTGATGTTTCATTTCAGAATCAGCGTTGCTTCTTCTTCTGACGTCAAAATATCATGTTACATTAGCCCAGAACATTCAATTTTCGTTTGATTTTCAAATGTTATGGTTTGAAACTTATGTTTACTAGAAAACTGTTTCCACGCGGGATGCAGCAACAGAGAGGTCGATCTTGGCTTTGCACAATACTGTAAAAGGAGTGATAATGAGTGTGCAGTCCATTTTATATCTCCCCCGACGTTTAATTCCATTGACTTTAATGGGGAGATTTGTAACACGGGCTGCCGACTCGATATCACCCACATTGCACTGTCGCTAAAAGTCAGGATCTACCCCAATTTCTGATGTGTACACATACTGTTTCTCTTCAGTAAAGTCCGCCAATAATTTCCTTCCTTTCTTACTCTTCCCTGCAGTTAACATGGCGACGATTGCGATCCTGTCCCGGGGAAAGTGCGGTCTCTCCAAATACATCATCACCAGCTGGTGGCCATGGCAGCAGCGGATATGCTGGTCGTCATCACTGGCGTCATATTCAATCGGTTCATCGACAGTTACTTTCCCGGGAATTATCTGTCGCTTACTTCAGTATATCGGACCAAAACCTTCCTAGTTTATGTACCCAGAGACTGTGCTGTCTGGTTAACCGTCGCTTCCACTTTTGATCACCTTATAGTCAAATGTTGTCAGAAGCTGAAAAACAAATGTTGCACCAAGGACACGGCAGCTGCGATTATAGGCTCGGTGCTCGCTCTGAGCTGTTTAAAAAAACATCCCTTGATACTTTGTATATGAAAATCTGTATAGAATTAACAAAGTGCCCTGGTATTGCCAGATAAGGTCACGCTTTTATCCTTCACCCCTGTGGCAAGTGTTTTCTTATTTTGGTTGTATAGCGACTCATTTTCTGCCATTCTTTGCTATTTTGCTGCTCAATGCTCTGACCGCGAGATATATATTAATGCCCAGCAGAGTCGGCAGGGCACTGCGGGGCATCCCCAGTACTGAAAGTAACCCTGATCCTGAGATGGAGAACCACAGAAAATCCATCATTTTACTCTTCAGTATATCCGGCAATATTATACTGTTATGGCTGACGGACACGGTCCACTACTTGCATTACCAAATTAATACTACCTATTCATACACAGGTTACAATGACCCGGTTTATATCCTTCAGGAAACCGGATATATGCTCCTGTTATTGAGCTGCTGCAGAAACACATTTATTTATGCAGTGACCCAGAGTAAATCCAGAGAGGAGTTAAAGAAAATTGTGAAATATCCATTAAAAATGAATATTGAGCTTTAGATGATTAGAAACACTGGATTTGCTGGTATTACAATTCTACGTAGAAGAGCAGAACAAAAGGAACAGGGGCAGGCGTAGGCCCCTGGAGCCTGGTGCAGCATTCAAATACATCATGGCTGAAATTTTACATCAACTCCATCTTTCCCGCCATATTCAATTTCCCTTGATTCCCTCCGAGTCCAAAAGTCTATCGATCTCAGTCTTGAATATATGCAAAGACTGACCACCCACCGCCCTCTGCCGTCGAGAATTCCAAAGATTCACAACCCTCCGTGAACTCAGTCCGAAATGGCCGATCCCTTATTCTGAGACTGCGCCCCCTCTTTCTGATTACTGCATTTGTTCCAGAGACATATGAGCTTAGAGACCAGATTCACTCTCTCGAGTCATGTCCCAGATTAATTTGCCACAAATGTTGCAACGCCATGCTTTTTCGCTCGGCAGTTCATTTTATTAAAACCATGTTAATGACTATTACACTGCTCTGCTCACCGGCTTCCAACCTTGGCACACTCAGTAAACTTGAGCTCATCCAAACATTATGCTGCCGATATCCTGTCTCACACCAAGTCTTAATCAACATAGCACCCTGTGCTCGCTCACTTACATTTGCTCCCGGTTGGAAATCGCCTCGTTTAAAAAAAAATCATCAATTTGTTCTAATCCATCGACTGCTTCGCCCCTCCCAATCTGTGTCACTTCCAGCAGACCATTGCACATCCTTTCTTTTCGTTGTTCAACCATTGCTGACAGTGCCTTCAGCTGTCTAGGCCCTTAACTCTGGAATTGCCCCCCTAAAATTCACCGCTTCTCTACCTCTGTCCCCTCCTTTAAGACATTCCTTGAAACCTATCTCGTTGACAAAGCTGTTAGTCACTTGTGCAATTCCTTCCTATGTGGCCTTTTGTCAAATTGTGCTGGATAACAATCATCTGATTCGCCTTGGGATATGTTACTAAGTTCAATGCGCTATTTAAAGTAAAGTGTGGTTGTTATCCTTGTTCTTCAGCTATGTATCTGATTGTCAAGCTTTTGATTAGAACTGGCCGTTATTTACCTCCTGCCTGATTCCGAGGCTGAAATTGGTCTTCTGCAACAGGGCAAAACGGCCGACAGCGAATCGGCGGCCTGTGTTACCCGGCGCCCCATTCACTTTTCATGGGAATTGACGTCAAACTGTAAAACATCCTGCCGATTGGCTGTTGCCCCTTTGCGCTTTCATGGACGACCAATTTCATCTGCACTCGTTTAAAAAGTGGGTTATTATATTGTTCCTTTAAAAGCCTTCATTTTTTCTGGTGCGTTAAATTAAAGAAGCAACTATCTATAATGGTTGGAGTGAACTGCGACAAGCAGTCAAATACCAATGGAAAACAGCTACTACAGCTCTGTCGAAACCTGGGTCTGTACATTGTCAATGGTAGGTTCATAGGAGACCTCCTAGGAAGATCGACCTATTGCTCACCTCTTGGCTGCAGCACAGTAGACTATATGATTACAGACTTAGACCCATCCTCGTTCAGAGCATTCACAGTCAAACCACAAACAACACTGTCAGATCACAGTCAAATTACTATGTTCCTCAAAAAGACAGAAACAAACAACATAGAAACACAACCCAGTAAACTGTACAACACCAAAAAAATCGTACAGATGGGCCAAAAACGACACGGAAAAATACCAGAAAACAATTAGCAATGCATCAACTCAAGCTCTCTTAGACACCTTTCTGGATAACATATACACTCACAATAAAGAAGGCGTAAACCGGGCAGTTATTAAACTAAACAATATTTTTGATAATTTGGCAACAAATGCAAACTTGAAAGCTCGCAAGAACAAACCCAAAACAAAAAACTATGAAAAATGGTTTGACCAAGATTGCCATAACATGAGGAAAAAACTTAGAAAAATATCAAACCAAAAACACAGACATCCAGAAAACGAGGAATTACGCCTTACTTATTGTCAGACACTAACACAATACAGAAACACACTCAGAACCAAAAAAGAGCAATATATTAAGAATACACTCAGCTCCATGGAGGAATCCATTGATTCCAATTGTTTCTGGGAAAATTTGAAAACACTACACAAAAAACAACACGGCGATTTGGCCATTCAAAATGGGGACACATGGGTAAACCACTTTGAAAAATTATACCAGAAAAACACACTAAGACCAGAGCAACACCAAATTAGCAAAAAACTGGAAAAGCTAGAAATGGCCATAAAAGATATCCAAAACCCGCTAGACGCCATAATAACAGAAAAAGAACTTCTTGAAAAACTCAAGGACCTGCGACCAGGAAAAGCCTGTGGGACAGATGGCATACTAAACGAGATGATTAAACACACAGACAAAAAAATGAAACTAGCTATCCTAAAACTCTTCAACTTGGTTCTGAGTGTCGGTTATTTCCCTGATATCTGGAACAAAGGACTCATAACGCCCATATACAAAAGTGGGGACAAAATCGACCCAAACAACTATCGAGGCATCTGTGTAAACAGTAACCTGGGGAAGGTATTCTGTAGCATCATAAACAAAAGACTTATAAACTTCCTTGAGGAGCACAATGTCTTGAGTAAAAGCCAAATTGGATTCCTGCCAAACTATAGAACATCCGATCATATTTTCACCCTACAGACCCTAATTGACAAACACGTTCACCACAACAAAAGCAAAATCTACGCATGCTTTGTAGATTTCCAGAAAGCTTTCGACTCCATCTGGCATGACGGTTTATTCCTGAAACTTATCGAAAGCGGGGTAGGAGGGAAAACATATGATGTAATTAAATCAATGTATACAATCAACAAATGTGCAGTTAAAATTGGAGACAAACAAACAAAATACATCCCACAGGGGTGGGGGGTGACGCAGGGCTCGCCAATCTCACTGACACTCTTTAATATTTACATAAATGGATTGTCAAAACTACTTGAACAATCTACAGCACCCGGCCTCACCCTATATGAATCCAAGGTTAAATTCCTCCTCTATGCAGACGACCTGGTTCTGCTGTCACCAACTAAAGAGGGTCTACAGCAGAACCTGGACCTGCTGGAGTCGTACTGCCAGACTTGGGCCCTGACAATAAATCCCCAAAAAACCAAAGTCCTTGTATTCCAGCAAAGATCCAAACATCAGGGACCCAAAATAAATTTCACAGTAGTAACAACCAAAATTGAACAAACCACTAACTACACATACTTGGGCTTAAAAATCAGTTCTACGGGAAACTTCAAACTGGCTGTGAATGAACTGAAAGAGAAAGCAAGAAGGGCTTTCTATGCCATCAAAAAATCAATCCAAATAGAAATCACAATTAGCATTTGGCTCAAAATTTTCAAATCAGTAATTGAACCAATTGCACTCTATGGCAGTGAAGTATGGGGACCGCTAACTCAACAAGAATTCGCAAATTGGGACAAACACCCAATTGAGATCCTACATGCAGAATTCTGTAAAAGTATCCTCCGGACTCAAAGGAAAACAGTAAACAATGCATGCAGGGCGGAACTAGGCCAATATCCATTAATAATCACTATCCAAAAAAGAGCCACCAAATTTTGGAATCACCTACAAATGAGCAACCCCCAATGCTATCACTACGACGTCCTGAAATGCCAAGAGTTGACCATAAAGAAGAATACCCTCAGTCAACTAGTCCTGGGACTCAGTGAAGTAACTACTAACAATACTAACAATAACCAGCCCCAGGACAGTGACAGGGTAACACAAAGAATTCGACCCAACACAATCGTCGCTAAGCAAAAGGAAAAATATCTGACATATTGGGCAGAAACAACAAAAACCCAAAGCAAACTCAATTGCTACTTGGCCCTAAACAGACAATACAACATAGCTGATTACCTGACCATGGTAAAGGATAACAAACTGAGAAGAACCTTGACAAGGTACAGACTTAGCGAACATAGCCTAGCGATCGAAAAAGGCAGACACATGCAGACCAGGCTGCCAAGAGAAGACAGGATATGCTCTCACTGCAGTCAGGGAGTAGTGGAGACAGAGATGCACTTCCTCACAGCCTGTGGAAAATATCAGGACATCAGGGAGAATTTCTACCAAAAATATGCCCTGAATTCAGAAATCTGAATGACAACCAAAAACTCCCATTCCTACTGGGAGAGGAGAGAAGCTGTGTAACACTGGTGGCACACTATGTTAACAGCTTGCCATGAACAGAGGGACAACCTGTAAACTAAGAAATGAATATATATAAACAATGCAAATGTATATTTATACACTCAGGGATATACCTGTTTATACACTGTATGAATAGAACTGCGTTTATGTGCTCAACCATAAATGTATTTTGATGCTTTGGCAACATAAGATGTAACTTATCATGCCAATAAAGCGATTTGAATTGTGAATTGTGAATTGTGAATGCTAACAGCACAGCTTGCAGATCGAAACTGGAGCCTCGCAGCTCTGTGTGGGCCTCAGTACCACTCTGGTTGAGAGCAGCTAACTGCACACAGGCCAGGGATGGAGCCTGGGCCCTTCCCGCACTGTCTGGGGTTTAGTACCACACCGGGTTAGCACTGACCGGGAGTGGAGCCTGGGCCCTTCCCGCACTGTCTGGGGTTTAGTACCACACCGGGTAAGCACTGTCCAGGAGTGGAGCCTGGGCCCTTCCCGCACTGTCTGGGGTTTAGTACCACACCGGGTTAGCACTGATCGGGGATGGAGCCTGGGCCCTTCCCGCACTGTCTGGGGTTTAGTACCACACCGGGTTAGCACTGACCGGGGATGGAGCCTGGGCCCTTGCCGCACCGTCTGGGGTTTAGTACCACACCGGGTTAGCACTGACCGGGAGTGGAGCCTGGGCCCTTCCCGCACTGTCTGGGGTTTAGAACCACACTGGGTTAGCACTGACCGGGGATGGAGCCTGGGCCTATCCCGCACTGTCTGGGGTTTAGTAACACATCGGGTAAGCACTGGCCGGGGATGGAGCCTTTGCCCTTCCCGCACTGTCTGGGGTTTAATACCACACCGGGTTAGCACTGACCAGGGATGGAGCCTGGGCCCTTCCTGCACCATCTGGGGTTTAGTACCACACCGGATTAGCACTGACCGGGGATGGAGCCTTGGCCTTTCCCGCACTGTCTGGGGTTAATACCACACAGGGTTAGCACTGACCGGGGATGGAGCCTGGGCCTATCCCGCACTGTCTGGGGTTTAGTTCCACACCGGGTTAGCACTGACTTGGGATGGAGCCTCTGCCCTTCCCGCACTCACTGGGGTTTAGAACCACACCGGGTTAGCACTGAACAGGAATGCAGCCTGGGCCTATCCTGCACTGTCTGGGGTTTAGTAACACACCGGGTTAGCACTGGCCGGGGATGGAGCCTGAGCCCTTCCCGCACTGTCTGGGGTTTAGTACCACACCGGGTTAGCACTGACAGGGGGTGGAGCCTGGGCCCTCCCCGCACTGTCTGGGGTTTAGTACCACACTGGGTTAGCACTGACAGGGGGTGGAGCCTGGGCCCTCCCCGCACTGCCTGGGGTTTAGTACCACACCGGGTTAGCACTGACCAGGGATGGAGCCTGAACCCTTCCCGCACTGTCTGGGGTTTATTACCACACCGGGTTAGCACTGACCGGGGATGGAGCCTGGGCCCTTCCCGCACTGTCAGGTGTTTAATACCACACCGGGTTAGCACTGACCGGGGATGAAGCCTGGGACCTTCCCGCACTGTCTGGGGTTTAATACCACTCTGGGTTAGCACTGACCGGGGATGGAGCCTGGGCTCTTCCCGCACTGTCTGGGGTTTAGTACCACCCCGGGTTAGCACTGACCGGGGATGGAGCCTGGGCCCTTCCCGCAATGTCTGGGGTTTAGTACCACACTGGGTTAGCACTGACCGGGGATGGAGCCTGGGCCCTTCCTGCACCATCTGGGGTTTAGTACCACACTCGTTTAGCACTGACCGGGGATGGAGCCTGGGCTCTTCCCGCACTCTCTGGGGTTTAGTGCCACACCGGGTTAGCACTGACCGGGGATGGAGCCCGGGCCCTCCCCGCACTGTCTGGGGTTTAGTAGCACACGGTGTTAGCACTGACCGGGGATGGAGCCTGGGCCCTTCCCGCACTGTCTGTGGTTTAGTACCACAGCGGGTTAGCACTGACCGGGGATGGAACCATGGCCCTTTCTGCAGTTTCTGGGGTTTAGTACCACACCGGGTTAGCATTGACCGGGGATGGAGCCTGGGCCCTTCTCGCACTGTCTGGGGTTTAGTCCCACACTGGGTTAGCACTGACCGGGGATGGAGCCTGAACCCTTCCAGCACTGTCTGGGGCTTAGTACCACACCGGGTTAGCACTGACCTGGGATGGAACCATGGCCCTTCCTGCTGTTTGTGTTTGATCCAATCTAGGACCATATTCATCGGATCATAGAATCATAGTAAGTGATCGCGCAGAAGGAGGCCATTCGGCCCATCGTGTCTGTGCCGGCCGAACAGAGCTGTGCAGCCTAATCGCACTTTCCAGCTCTTGGGCCGGAGCCTTGCCGGTTACGGCAATTCAAGTGTTTGCATCGTCCCTCTCTTTTGTGAAGACAGATGCAAATTATTGACACATAGGTTAACTTTTTGAGCTCTAATAGGCCTTACTCTTTCCACAGTTATGGTCTTGTTCTTTATGTATTTATAAAACATCGTTGGGTTTTCCTAGATTTTGCTTGCCAATATTTTTCAGGCCCTCTTTTTGCTTACCTGCTTTCCTCTTTAACGGCAGCCCTACACAACAGGCCTTTAATAAAGCCTGGGCCCTTCCTGCTATTTGTGAGTCTTAGTAACACTTGGGGTGAGAACAGTCATCTCTGCAGATCGTAGATGGAATCTGGGCACTTTCTGCAAAATGTCCGTTTCTGTACCAAAATTAGCACTGGCCTGGAATGAAGCCTAGGCCGTTCATTGTCTGTGTGGGCCAGCACCTTATGTCTGAGATCGGCTAGTCCAGTGCAGACTGGAACCTGGCCCATTCCTGCTCTATGTGTTTGGCCCAGTACCTAATTCAACACAGGCCTCGAATGAAGACTGGGCACATCCTGCTCCACCTCAGACTTAGTGCCATATCGGGTGAGGTCAGCTAACAGCACAGGCTGTTGGTTGGATTGTGGGGCCTCCCAGCATTGTGTGGGGCTCAGCACCACATGGTTGACATCAGCTAACTGAGCACACATCGGGATGGAGCCTGCTCTGTCTGTCTCAGTAACACGCCAGGTGATATTAGAAAATTCAGCACAGATCTGTAATAAAGCCTGTGCCCAATCTGCACCACTTGTGGCCCAGTACCAAGCGGGAAGAGTTCAGTTAACTCTGCACTGCCTCTTCCTGGTCTGGGAAGGAGCTCATTACCACACAAGTTAACATTAGATAGCAGCACAGGCTGGGAAAGAAGCATAGGCCCTTCTTGGTCTTTTATCGACTCAGCACCACACCGGGTGAGGTGAGCTAACAGCACAGGCTGCGGACGGGCACCGGACCATCACAGCTCTGTGTGGGGCTCAGCACCATACCGGGTGAGATCAGTGAATAGCCCAGGCTGTGGGTGGACACTGGAGCCTCACAGCTCTGTGTGGGACTCAGCACCACACCGGGTGAGATCTGCTTAATTATCACTGATCGGGGCTATCATTTGGGGCCCTTCCGCTGGTGTGCGGCCCAGTACCAAATTCACCACAGGTCTTTAGCGAAGCCTGGGACCTTCCTGTTCTTTGTGAGACTCAGCATCACACAGGCTGTCATCAGATAACAACACAAGCCGGGGTTGGAAACTGGACACCTGGTGCTCTGTGAAAGTCTCAGTACCAGAACATCTGAGATAAGCCAACAGCGCAGGCTGGGGATAAAACTAAGGCACTCACTGCTCTAGTTAATTCACAGTAAAACAAAGAGTGAGATCAGCTACCTGTACAAGGCGGGGATGCAGGTCCGGCCCTTCCTGCTCTGTGAAAGTCTCAGTAACACAGAGGGTGAGATCAGTTACTTGTACAAGGCGGGGAAGGAGGTTCGGCCCTCCATGCTCTGTGAAAATCTCGGTAACACAGAGGGTGAGATCAGCTACCTGCACAAGGCGGGGATGGAACTAGGGCCCTCCCTGCTCTGTGAAAGTCTCAGTAACACAGAGGGTGTGATCAGCTACCTGTACAAGGCGGGGATGGAGGTCCGGCCCTCCCTGCTCTGTGAAAGTCTCAGTAACACAGAGGGTGAGATCAGTTACCTGTACAAGGCGGGGATGGAGGTCCGGCCCTCCCTGCTCTGTGAAAGTCTCAGTAACACAGAGAGTGAGATCAGCTACCTGTACAAGGCGGGGATGGAACTCTGGCCCTCCTTGCTCTGTGAAAGTCTCAGTAACACAGAGGGTGAGATCAGCTGCCTGTACAGGCGGGGATGGAACTCGGGCCCTCCCTGCTCTGTGAAAGTCTCAGTAACACAGAGGGTGAGATCAGCTACCTGTACAAGGCGGGGAGGAAGTCCGACCCTCCCTGCTCTGTGACAGTCTCAGTAACACAGAGAGTGAGATCAGCTACCTGAACAAGGCGGGGATGGAGGCCCGGCCCTCCCTGCTCTGTGAAAGTCTCAGTAACACGGAGGGTGAGATCAGAATCCTGTACAAGGCTGGGATGGAGGTCCTGCCCTCCCTGCTCTGTTAAAGTCTCGGTAACACAGAGGGTGAGATCAGCTACATGTACAAGGCGGGGATGGAGGTCCTGCCCTCCCTGCTCTGTGAAAGTCTCAGTAACACAGAGGGTGAGATCAGCTACCTGTACAAGGCGGGGATGGAGGTCCGGCCCTCCCTGCTCTGTGAAAGTCGCAGAAACACAGAGGGTGAGATCAGCTACCTGTACAAGGCGGGGATGGAGGTCCTGCCCTCCCTGCTCTGTGAAAGTCTCAGTAACACAGAGGTTGAGATCAGCTACCTGTACAAGGCGGGGATGGAACTCGGGCCCTCCCTGCTCTGTGAAAGTCTCAGTAACATAGAGGGTGAGACCAGCTACATATACAAGGTGGGGATGGTGGTCCGGCCCTTCTTCTCTGTAAAAGTCTCAGTAACAAAGAGAGTGAGATCAGCTACCTGTACAAGGTGGGATGGAGGACCGGCCCTTCTTCTCTGTAAAAGTCTCAGTAACAAAGAGAGTGAGATCAGCTACCTGTACAAGGCGGGGATGGATGTCCGGCCCTCCCTGCTCTGTGAAAGTCTCAGTAACACAGAGGGTGAGATCAGCTACCTGTGCAAGGCGGGGATGGAACTCGGGCCCTCCCTGCTCTGTGAAAGTCTCAGTAACACAGAGGTTGAGATCAGATACCTGTACAAGGCGGGGATGGCGGTCCGGCCCTCCCTGCTCTGTGAAAGTCTCAGTAACACAGAGGGTGAGATCAGCTACCTGTGCAAGGCGGGGATGGAACTCTAGACGTTCCTGCTCTGTGAAAGTCTCAGTAACACAGAGGGTAAGATCAGCTACCTGTACAAGGCAGGGATGGAACTCGGGCCCTCCCTGATATGTGAAAGTCTCAGTAACACAGAGGGTGAGATCAGCTACCTGTACAAGGCGGGGATGGAGGTCCGGCCCTCCCTGCGCTGTGAAAGCCTCAGTAACACATAGGGTGAGATCAGCTCCCTGTACAAGGCGGGGATGGAGGTCCGGCCCTCCCTGCTCTGTGAAAGTCTCAGTAACACGGAGGGTGAGATCAGATACCTGTACAAGGCTGGGATGGAGGTCCGGCCCTCCCTGCTCTGTGAAAGTCTCAGTAACACGGAGGGTGAGATCAGATACCTGTACAAGGCTGGAATGGAGGTCCGGCCCTTCCTGCTCTGTGAAAGACTCGGTAACACAGAGGATTAGATCAGCTTCCTGTACAAGGCGGGGATGGAACTCGGGCTCTCCCTGCTCTGTGAAAGTCTCAGTAACACAGAGGGTGAGATCAGCTACATGTACAAGCCGGGGATGGAAATCCTGCCCTCCCTGCTCTGTGAAAGTCTCGGTAACACAGAGGGTGAGATCAGCTACATGTACAAGGCGGGGATGGAGGTCCGGCCCTCCCTGCTCTGTGAAAGTCTCAGTAACACAGAGAGTGAGATCAGCTACCTGTACAAGGCGGGGATGGAACTCGGGCCCTCCCTGCTCTGTGAAAGTTTCAGTAACATAGAGGGTGAGACCAGCTACATGTACAAGGTGGGGATGGAACTCGGGCACTCCCTGCTCTGTGAAAGTCTCAGTAACATAGAGGGTGAGACCAGCTACATGTACAAGGCGGGGATGGACGTCCGGCCCGTCATGCACTGTGAAAGTCTCAGTAACAGAGAGGGTGAGATCAGCTACCTGTACAAGGTGGGGATGGATGTCCGGCCCTCCCTGCTCTGTGAAAGTCTCAGTAACACAGAGGGTGAGATCAGCTACCTGTGCAAGGCGGGGATGGAACTCTGGCCCTTCCTGCTCTGTGAAATTCCCAGTAACACAGAGGGTGAGATCAGCTACCTGTACAAGGCAGGGATGGAACTCGGGCCCGCCCTGCTCTGTGAAAGTCTCAGTAACACAGAGAGTGAGATCAGCTACCTGAACAAGGTGGGGATGGAGGTCCGGCCCTCCCTGATCTGTGAAAGTCTCAGTAACACAGAGGGTGAGATCAGCTACCTGTACAAGGCGGGTTGGATGTCCGGCCCTCCCTGCTCTGTGAAAGTCTCAGTAACACACAGGATGAGTTCAGCTACCTGTACAAGCCAGGGATGGAACTTGGGCCCTCCCTGCTCTGTGAAAGTCTCAGTAACACAGCGGGTGAGTTCAGCTACCTGTTCAAGGCGGGAATGGAGGTCCTGCCCTCCCTGCTCTGTGAAAGTCTCAGTAACACAGAGGGTGAGATCAGCTACCTGTACAAGGCGGGAATGGATGTCCGGCCCTTTCTGCTCTGTGAAATTCTCAGTAACACAGAGGGTGAGATCAGCTACTTTTACAAGGCGGGGATGGAGGTCCGGCAATCCCTGCTCTGTGAAAGTCTCAGTAACACAGAGGATCAGATCGGATAGTTCGGCACAGGACGGGGATCATGCCAGGGCCCCTCCTGCTCCATTTTGGCTATGTAACAAGCATTAATATCAACTAACAGCACATGGCATTGATGGAACCTTTTTTCCTTCCTGTTCTGTTTGGAGCTCAGTCCCATACAGAGTGAAATCAGGTAAATCAGCACTGTCAGTGGATCGAACCCAGGCCCTTTCTGCTCTGCTTGTGACTCCATACAACACCTAGTGAAATCGGTTAACTTAATATAGGAGGCAATTATGTCCTGGGCCTATCCTTCCCATGTTGGGCTCAGTACCACACTGAGTGAGATCATTAAGTCAGTACAGGTCGGGAATGGAGCTTGGGTCCTTCCTGCTCTGTGTGGGTCAGTAATTAAGCATGTATGAGAGATCCACACTGCACGTTAATATACACCTTTGAGTATGGCTAAAACCTGTTGTTCATTTGTGGTCCTCCTAAATAGGCCTCTTGATCTTTTCAGCACTGCAAATAAATTATGTCTTCACCATGAGTGTGTTTATTTCTGGTGTCCGAATTCATTCATTAATCAAACAGAAACTACTGTATTTCTATAAGCCAAACCTGGAAAGCCATGCAAATAGCAGTATACAAGCGGTTCAGTCCTGCTATATCATGTAAAGATAAAATAAATTACTCTGGCCAAATCGATTATCTTTGTATGGCGAGATATAATTTCATTTGAATGTAGGATTTTGCTACAAAAGACCAGAATTCATGACCCTTACAATAGACCATTACATGCCTCTACAACAGAGGAATTTCATCTGACTCCTGTCACTCTGCTATCAGAGGGTCATCATTATTATTGAGTACATCGTTTTGTTTTGCGACGATGCTGTGGTTGCATTAACACTTGCACCGTCCCCTCCAGTTTGCAGCTATTGCAATCAATTGGGAGGTAACCGAGTTTTCTGATGGAGAGCAGTACCGTGTACACAAACTGATCGCCTGCAGTGAGCATTAGGGTGTAGATTTATCTCAATTCTTCTTTTGGCACCTGAATCATCCATTCAAGCAGAAGTAATGTCAATGTGTGCCCTGACTTCTTACAGATAGCTTATATAATCAAGTTAGTTAATGCTCTTAACATAGAAGTTAAGGCAGATATACCCGTCCATTGGCCCATTGTGTCTGTGCCGGGAAAGTGTAGCCTGGTTCCAGCTCGACAAATAGCAACGAGTTTGCCTGTGAACGATCTGGGTTTCTGCCATTTGTGCAGAAGCAGCACACCCTCAAACCTGGAAGGGAACCTTAGACTTGAATGTTAACCAGTCTCACGTAAGATAAGTAACTCGCGTGTGTTGGCTTGAGAGACAGTGTGAAGCCAGAACAGACTACATTGGTCAGTTATTGTCTCTGGAAACGCTTAAATATGGTAATGTGTTTACACAGATATAGTCATCCGACAAAACAAAACCTTTCTTGTTAAGCAGGGCGGAAGTTGGGTTACTGTTATTGCAAAAATACTTTTCCTTCTGCGTTGTCACTCTTATTATCCTTAATAACATAGACGTATCATAATAACGTCTTGCTTCTTGTGCACGGAACTGTGTCATGTTCCACCTTGTAATTGAACAATAAGACAAGAGATAAATCTGTTTGTTTATTTCCCGAATTCGAACTCTACATCGGCCTCTATACTTGAGAATCCATTAACAGGGAATTGCAAATAATCCACTTGAAGAATCACACATAAAACAACGGAAAATAGGCAAAAATAATATTAAATAATCTTGTAAACGGAGCAAGGAAGAGATCAAGGTAAGACTGGAAGACTGGAGGGACCCGGATGTGAGGTCTCGGGCGGGGCCTCGCCCACAGCGAGTGAAAACTACCGACATGGCCAGAAGCTGGGATAGTTCTCCATAGAGCAGGGAATGTTCAGGGGAGATTTAATAGAGGAGTTCAAAATTATTGCGGGGTTTGAGTAAATAAGGACAGATTGTTTCCATTGGCAGGAGTGTCGGTAGGTTTAAGGTAATTGGCAAATGATCCAGAGAGGAGCCGCGAAGATGTTGTTTTATCATCTGGCGAGCTGTTATGATCTGGAATGCATTGCCTGAAAGGGTAATGGAAGCAGATTCGATAATTAAAAAGGAATATTGCATGTATACAGCTCCTTTCACGACCCCAAGACGTCCTAAAACGCTTTACAGCGAATTAAGGTCTTTTGAAGTGTGGACACTGTTGTAATGTAGGAAGCGAGACAGTCAACTTTTGCACAGCCAGCTTTAATAAATAACCATGAGATAATGACCAGGTAATCTGTTTTAGTGATGCTTGTTGAGGGATGAATATTGTCCAGGACATTGTGGAAACCTCCCCTGTGCTTCCTCGAAATATTGTTGTGCGATCTTTTAGGTCCACCTGAGAGGGTAGACGGGGCCTCGGGTTAATGTCCCATCCAAAAGATGGCATCTCCGACAGTGCAGCACACACTCAGTAGTGCATTGAGATGCCAGCATGTATATTGTGTTCAAATCTTTGGAGCGGGACTTTAACACATTGCCATCTGATGCAGAGGTGAGAGTGCTACCATAGAGCCACTGGTGACATCTTTGTAAAAAAAAGGGAATTGGATATATCCTTGAAAAGGAATGGGTTGCTGGGCAGTGGGGAAGAGCAGTGCGTTTGGACTAATTGGATTCCTATTTCAAAGAGCCGGGAGAGGCACGACAGGCCACATGATCTCCTTATGTGCTTTCTTATTCCATACTGCTTGTGTTGACCGTGATCTTCAGCCCATAATGTTATTTGAATGAAAGCTGAGGAAGGGCCTCCATAATTGTACAATAATCCGTCCTTTATGCGTGTGAGACTCCGGCAGTGGTGCAGGCCTGGGAGATCCCAGCAGTCAGATAGACAAGCACAAAGTGGTTAAGATAGTGCCGTGAGAATGTAATTAAAAGATAATAAGAAACAATGTAGGTCCAAGACATTATTCAGGGAAAAATATTAACGATTAATAAAGCGTTTTAATAATCCATGAAATCTAGTAGATAGATAGTAAGGATAAGCAAATATTAGCAGCAGAACACAAGGGAATCTTTGAAGGAGTGCTATGCAAGTGCGGCAGCGCAGAATGATTTTTTAAAAATGTAGTTACAGTGCTCAACCACATAATATGGGATTCTGGAATTCAGGGACTCAGAGATCGCGAATTAAAGGAATGGGAACTGACAGGAGTGAAGGTTTACTGACACTGCTGCAAGTTTCCTCAATTAGAGAAGATTCCTGAGGATCCAACAGCGACTGAAATAATCTCAGTTTATAAAATAAGGCCAGGAGAGGTCCAATGGGTGAGCACCTGTGAGAGGAGCAATGTTAAGGGGAATATATTGGTTTAAGGGATGATGTACCATCGTTAACTAACCTGCTGGAGTTTCTGAAACACATCACTGGCCTGTAGGGCTGGGGAAATGCAGTTGGAATAACACAGTCGGATTTTAACGAAGCAGCGGACAAGGTTACACATCTGCAAACGGTGAGGGATTATGGGACGGGTGGGACATCTGGCACTGTACAGAGAGCTAATTACAAAATGAAAGTTGTTTATCGACAAAGGGAAACCTGTAAGGGATGGGCGACTATTGAACCTCTGGAATCTTCCTTGTTACCAATTTATTTTGAATGTTTTGTATAATAGAATCACAACGGGGATGAGGGTATCTTAGAATTAAAAGCAATGAAAATGATTCCAACATAGTAACATAATAACACCATAGAAATTTACTGGGTGTGATAGGTCATGTGACCCATTCTCTCTGAACTGGATCATTTGAAACAAAAATCAAATACTTTCCACACTGTCTTCCTCTCTATCCACAGACATTTTTTTCACTGCTTCAATATTAATCTAATTTCCCTTTACTATTCCCTGAGGCAAAACATTCCATGTTCCAGCAACTTTTTCCATACAGAAGTTCCTGCTACCCTCTCTGCTCATTCCGTGTGACCATTTCAAGTCGATCAGCCTTTATTTCTAACTGCCAAACTAGATAGAATGATCCCTTCCTCTTCACTCTGCCAAAACTCTTCATAATTGTTAAATCCTCGATTGTATTCCCTCTTATCTTTCGCTACTCCAGTTCAAATAGTCGTAACATCTTGTCCCTCATCACCAGTAGATTTCTGATCCATGGCACTACCCTGGTGTATCTACACTGCCCGCTCTAAGTGGAGTTAATGTCCTTTCCACAACGAGGGACCGAAGCTGTACCTGGTGTTCTAACGGTGGCCATACCAGTATTGTGTAAAGATTCATCATCACTTGTTTATTCTAATGATCTTTGCCCATGTCTACAAAACATCAAATTCCTGTTGGCTTTATCATGGAATTACCTACCCGCAAAAGTGCTTTCTTGGAATTGAGTATTTGGATCCCTATCACTCACTATTCATCCACACCCTTCAGCTCCTTCCCATTGGGAGCATTCTTCCAATCCTTGACGGCTCTCTCACAATCAGGCGGGATCACCGATGAACAATTTGTAACTGATTCAAATTTGCTGGTAATTTTCAATTATAATTTGGAACAATCTGTAACCGCATAATAAACGGTAATTACTAAAGATTTTCTCTGACCGTCTGCAAATGTTCAGCCAAAAGCAGAATACTTAATATCGATTTTGTCATCTGAATTTTTGGCAGCTTTTTTTTTTACAGATACGTTGCATCACATGTAATAGCTAATAACTTTATGAAAAATCATTCATTTTAAATTCCTTTACTATTTTGTTTGGGAGACTGATTGAAACAGATTATCAATAATATTACACATGATGCTTTTTGTCGACAGCACAAAACACTAGCAGACTGCATCTTTGTGCTGAGTGAGAGACACCAGTCCAGGCACAATCGAGATTTAAAGTCAGTATCTGGGACAAAAGAGATGAAAGGTTACATCGATGAGCCATTTCCTCCATTCGAACACAGATCACGTGACAAGAGCCCGCTCCATTTGCCAATGGGGAATCGTGTTTGACAGAGAGATCCGCGCCTGCAATATTCTCATCAATCTGCCAGGAAAGTTACCAATATCGACGATCGCAACACCTTTGTTTGTTTTGACATCAAATTATACTTTATTGATGATTTTAAGGTGGCGCGCCCGATCCCAGTACCTGCAGTGTAAGGTGGATTCCTCTGTTTCCCAAATGACCGACTCCACTGCTGATCCTCATCATTGTTATCTTTGTTTCCTGAACTTGAAATATGATAAATTTGCAGGAATAGGTTACGTTCGCTCAGCGAAAAATGCGTGAAAAAGAAAGCAGTACAGACATCAAACGCATGCTACAAAATGGAAGAAATATTTACACAAGGAATCTCCCATTTTTCACATTACCAGAAAGAAGTGTGTTCTATGGTGGAAAAGGAGTTGAAAATGAGCTTCAGTTACGAGAAAGCTTTCGTTTGTGTTGATTCATTTGATCCACATTTTCTAAATAATCTCAGAATGATTTTCCAGGGAGATGTCACCACATTCTTCAGCTGTTCTCTGAATTTCCTCTGGGTCGCTGCATAAATACACGTGTTTGGACAGGAACACAAATACTTCAGCATGGCTCCGGTTTCTGTGGCAATATATCCAGGCTCTGTGCGGTCACCTCGGTAATAAGTGGTGTTTGTCAGTCTGGTCGTTACAAAACTCACGGCATTTGTTAGCCAGAGCAATATAAAACTGCCCGATATAGTGAAGAGTAAAATGATGGATTTTCTTCGGTTATTCAACTCCGTATCGCTGTGATTCTCACTCGTGTGACCCCGGAGTCCCTTGCGGGCTCTGCTGGCTGCTAAAATACTTCTGACGGTCAAAGAATTAAACAAGGCGATTAAAGTAAAAGGAAGCCAAACAACCCAGGCGCTGTGAAACCAGATGTATGCTATACCTAGAGATGAGGAAAAGAATGCTCCATTGGACCGGCAGCCCCACTGCGCCTTGTTCATTATTTGCTGAGGTTCATATGCAAACAAAACGGGGATGTCCTTTAAAAATATTAGGACCGAGAATGTTATTATAACCGCGGCCGCAGTTCTCCCGCTGCAATACTTTGCTTTAAACTTCTGGCAGCAGATAACTACAAATCGGTCAAATGTGAAGCTCACGATGAACCAAACAGATAAATCGAGTGTGACAGCAGTCATGCATAGATTGAACTTACACACGGGAGTGTGGGACAGGAATGAAAGTGGGAAATGATAACTGAAAATATAATATACTATTACATTGAAGATCATGACCAGTAGATCTGCTGTTGCCATGGCTACCATGTAGACAGAGATACACTTGGAAAGGCCACAGTTTCCTCGGGAGGGAATCACCATTGTCACCAAGTTCGCTGTAAGAGAGAGGAGAAAAATAATATTCCAGTGTCTAATTGAAATATATATGGAGATTCCTGTTTAGAACATTTAACTCCATTCAGTGTGACTACCAAAACGGAGCAGTGTGAGAACAGGATTAGTGTAGGAGGCATTACCTCGGAAACCCACCCACACATTTTAATGGGCTGCTGCAGGGGGTGACAAAATGGTTCGAAACTCCGTTAAAAATTCTTGTGTTGGAGCTTCAAAGAGCATTGTAACAACAGCAACATTACCAGATTAAGGTGAACGCAGAAAGTGTGGGCAGACGGTTCACGAGTTGATTGCAGTCATTACCGACTGTGCTAAAATCCGAAAAACGTGTTCCCTTAACAGCAGGCTGTTTGACCAGGGATGCCGGTAATATCGATTAACAACAAACAGATTACAGTGGCTCACCGGGGACACCGACGGCAGCGAGAATTGGGTAGTAAATCTCTTTTATCAGCAGAATAGATGGGCGGCCCATTTTCTCTGAGAATATCTGAATTCTGTCGGAGCTAAAGGACTCAGACTGGCGCACGGCTCAGGCAATGGAAGGGAACATATATTTATTCACACATCAATCCTCCAAGGAGTCAATCAGGTGAAATTATAATTAGCATTAGTTACAGTCATTTAACAAATAGACTCAGGCAAGTTTTTTTTTGCCTGATACGTCAAATTAACAGAAATGTTTGAAATTGTTATTGAAAATTTTCAGGTAGAAAGTAAAATCTCCCGGTACTGCTGCTGACCCTATTGCCACAGGAGTAGTGAAGGCAGCTCCCCTTGCAATACGCATGCTAATCCTGCGCTTGATTCAATCCTAGTGCTCCAACTCCTTCAGAACAGGCTGTGCACCAAATCTTGCAATGTTGTTGATGAACCCAGTCCTGCAGCATTAACATTAACGGTGTTCCTCCTGTAGTTGTAGTACAGAAACACTTATACTAGAGGCGAGCGTGCTCCTTCAATACGAGTGGCACCCTGCACTTAAACTTGTAGTGATAGTACTCTTCTGGTAATTGTGGCAGGCTACATTTAAACAAGAACCGACCGCCCTCCTCTGGTATTTGAGGGAACCCTACATTTATACTCATCTTTAACTACACTTACACCACCGGCGACCCTGCTTCTCATGTACTAGTGGTACCACTTTACATACACTAGATGTGACCATGCACCTCTTTTACTAGATACCATACAGTTACACCAGATGTGACATTGCTCTTCCACTGCTACAGCTGATTCTATGCGTTTTCGAGGCCCTACTCTTGTTGCACTGATGGTGACCCAACCACTGCAGTACTGGTGATGACTGCTTTTGCAGCACTGGCGGTATTGCTGGGACATATGTTCTGACCAGTTTTGCAGCACGAGTGATGCACGTACTGGGGGATAAAAGTAACAACATAAGAAATAGGAGCAGGAGTCGGCCATTCGGCCCTTCGATACTGCTCTGCCATTCAATAAGATCATGGCTGGTCTTCTATCTCAACTCCACCTTCCTGCAGGATCCCCATATCCCATGATTCCCTTAATGTCCAAAAACTCTATCGATCTCTGTCTTGAATATATTCAACGACCGAGCACTCACGGCCCACTGTGATAAAGCATTCCAAAGATTTACAACACTTTCAGTAAAGAAATGGAAGACCACTTACTCTGAGACTGTGACGTCTAGTTCTTGATTCCCCAGCCAGGGGAAACATCGTCCCAGCAACTACCCTGTCAAACCCCTTGAGAATTATATACGTTTCAATGAGATCACCTCTCATTCTTCTATACTCTAGGGAATATAAGCCTAGTCTACTCAATCTGGGATAGGACAGTCCTCTGTCTCAGCAATCAGTCTATCAAACCTTCATTGCAATCTATCTAAGGCAAGTATATCCATCCTTAGGTAAGGAGAACGTAAACTGCACACAGTACGCCTGGTTTGGTCTCATGGAGGCCCTGTATAATTGCAGTAACACTTCTTTACTCGTACTTTTGTAATAAAGGATAACATACCATTTGCTTTCCCAAATTGCTTTCTGCCTCTTCAGTGTAAATTTCTGTGACACTTTTACAAGGATTCCCATATCCCTGCGAATAACAATATTTCCCAATCTCTGACCAGATAAAAACATTTTGCGTTTCCATTTTTCCTACCAAGTGGATAATTTCACACGTCTCTACATTATATTCCATCTACCATGCTCTTGCCCAGTCAACCTGTCTATATCCTTTTGCAGCCTGTTTGCGTCATCCTCACAAATTACTTTGTTTCCAAAGCAAAATTGGATGCACTACATTAATTCTCCTCATCTAATAATCATTGCGATAGATTGTAAATATCTGAGGCCCAAGCACTAATTCTAGTTACACCCTGCCAATCCGAAAAAGGCCCGTTATTCCTAATCTCTGTTTCCTGCCCATTAACCAACCCTCTGTCAATGCTAATATATTACCCCAAACACATGAGCCCTAATTTTGCATAACAACTTCTTGCGTTGCACCTTATTGAATACTTTCTGTAAATCCAAATACACTACATCCACTGGTGGCCCCTTATCTACTATGCTTGCTACAACCTCAAAAAAATCTATCAGATTTGGCAAAATCGATTTCCCTTTCATAAAGCAGTGTTGGCTCTGCCCGATCATATTATGATTTTCAAAGTGGTCTGTTACACATCCCTAATAATTGATTCTAGCATTTTCCCTGCAATTGTTCTCAGGCTAACTGGCCTGTAGTTCCATGTTTTCTCTCTCCCTCCTTTCTTGAATAGCAGTATTGCATTTGCTAACATCGAATCTGCGGGGACCATTCTAGAATGTAGGGAATTTTGGATGACCCATTACAATACAACCACTCTCTCTGTAGTCTGCTCTTTTAAAACCCCAGGATGTAGGCCATCAGGTCCAGGGGATCTGTTGGCATTTAATCCGATTAATTTCTACAGTACTATTTCTTTACTGATATACAATCCTTTAGCTCATTATTGTTAGACTCGTGGTTCGCCACTATATCCAGTTCAGGTACGGTACGAGATGCATGCAGATTAAAATTACCTCTACACTGTCACACGAAACACACCCAGGTCAAGTACAGCATAGGTCAGATATAGAGTAAAGGTCTGTCTGCGCAGTCCCATCCAACACAACCAGGTTAGGTACAGTATGCAATAAGTACTGAGTAAAGGTCCCAAAAAACACGCACAATTGAGGTAGGATGCCTATGCCGTCCCATCAAACTATTCCAGGTCAGGTACAGCATGGGTTAAATACAAATAAAGTTCCCTCCACAAATACGCACCATACAATCCCAGGGCAGGTACAGCACGGGTTAGAAACAGGCTAAAGCTCCCTCAACGTTATCACATCAAAAACTCTGAGTGCAGATAGGCAGCAGTCAGATACAGTGTAAGTCTCTTTGTATAGTTATTCATCAAGCAGGTTGAACTCACGTACTTCATTCGGCCAATGCAGCGTACAGCTCCTCTGACACTAATGAAGTACACCATCTCACAGCATTTTATGAATAGAGGACAGTAATCCCTGCCCATGTAAGCATCCCGCACACCCAGGTGAGGAAAGGACTAGCTTTACATCCCAATAAATCCCCACTCAAATTACCGCATCAAATGCCAAGCCTTTTACCACAAAATAAAAAACAGCCAATAGGTTGTTAGACACTGAACTTGAAAGAAATCCTGTACTAATGGGATTCTCAGTGTAGCTCCTCGCCCTTCCAATCATTGATGAGACTTCACGTTCCATCCCCTCTTTATCAATGGGAGTGTTGGCCTCACCACATCTGCTCTGTAAAACGAGCGAGCTTTCCCGAGTCCCAGTTAGTGTGGAGCTGATTCGAGATTGCTCTCTCCACCTTCCTGAGATAATGCTCACAGCAAGAACCTTTCAGTATAAAAATTATATATATATTTATTCTAGAATCTGTTACTCCGAAACAATGGGACTGATTTTGCGACTAGGTACATATTGAATTTGAATATATTTCCATTTAATGACATTTGGTTGATTTACTTACTTTCGAATTAAATTGTTCTTTTCATTCCTTGCCCAATTTTATAGGGGTTATACTCACTCACAATACCGGCTGCCAACTCCAGCTCCGCCCTCAGTAGCACACCACTTATGGTGTTAGCCACGTTTGGACTAATTTTCCCGTGAGGCTTTTATACATGAACAGAATGACTATTCGTTGTGAATTATGAATTGTTTCTATAAATGTTGGATATATGACCAATGTTGCAGCACTGTTTATATACTTTCTGCAGGACCACACTACTGACCATACTTTTGTAGCACTAGAGGTATAACTACTGTAGTGACAACAGCGCTGATAATACTTTTGTAGAAATGTAGAAAAATAGCAACAGGGCTAGGGCATTTAACCCTGTTCCACCATTCAATGAGATCATGGCTGATTGCTAACCTAACACCATATAGCCGTCTTTGTCCCATATACCTTAATACCTTTAGTTAATACAAATCTATCAATCACAGGTTCAAAATGAACAATTGACACATTGATGCGCCAAATAATGGCCTGAATCCGTGAGGTTAAATCTTAAAACTAAAAGCTTTTAATAATTCAACTTAATTGTCATTGTACAATGCACAAGTACATGAACAACGAAATGTGATCTTGCAAGCTCCCATGAGTCCAGTACAAATAACATTAAACGTAAATAGCACCGTCCTGGGAGAAGCAAAGCCACTGCATCTGTGCGCGCCACCATTCCATTTCCACCATTCCTCCTGTCCAACAATCTTCAGCCCAATGCCCGGGCCTGCTCAACAGCCACCCCTCTCGGGCTTCTTCCGTGACCTTCTCACCAACTGCCTCTCCTTGGGGCTCCTTCTGTGAACTTCTGCACCTGGTCTTCCCTGATGGTCACCCCTCCAGGTACTAACCAGGACTGGCTCTAGTTTAGCTTCAAAGCCTTGCCAGTGACCCTATCCCTAGTCCCAGGAACTTTTTTAAGTAAGAACATGGCATCAAGTTAACACAGGGCAACCATCATTCATCACCGACCCAGCCCTTATGAGTAAGACCCAGCTCATATAATTAAGACTCACACCAATCAGGAGGATCCAGAGGGAAGGGGCGAGGGAGGAGCATTAGTGGTTACACCGGTAGAACATTCCAGGCATTAACAAGTACAACAACAACAACAACAATACAAATGCCAGAACACAGAGTTATTTCATCACATTCACTCCCTGCTATAGATTCAGTCTGTCAGGAGGTCTAATAATCCTCTGGGAACGATGCAACTCTTGCTGAGGCTCCTCGCAGAGTACTAACTCTGGTTCAGTCGAATTCCCAGAATCATCAGTATTTTCCACACTGAGAGTTTGTGTCTCTGAAGGTCCAATACCACGATTGAAAACTCTACTCTCAGAGTCGAACTCTTTTCGAGCTCCAGCAGGTGCAAGATCTTTAATAGAGACCGTATCCTGTCGCCCATCCGGATATTAAATATATGCATACTGGGGATTAGCATGGAGGAGTTGTATTTCCTCCACCAGTGGATCAGTCTTGTGGCCTCTCACATGTCTGCGCAACAACACAGGGCCCGTGGTCGTCAACCATGTGAGTAACATTACTCCATCAGTAGCTTTTCTTGGAAAACTAAACATCCTTTCATGAGGGGTGACATTCGTTGCTGTACACAAAAAAGACCTTAAGAATGCAGCACGTCTGGCAGGACATCCTGCCAGCGAGAGGTCGGCAGGCCTCGTGACTTCAGAGACAGTACGATAGCCTTCCACACTGTTGCATTTTCTTTCTCGACCTGCCCATTACCACGAGGGTTATAGCTAGTAGTTCTACTCGTTGCAATCCCTTTCGATAGCAGAAACTGTCGCAATTCTTCGCTCATAAAGGAAGAACCCCTATCACTATGTATATAGTTAGGCATGCCAAACAAGGAAAACGGTTGGCAGAGGCATATAATTGCAACAGCACTAGTCACATCCGGACAGGGGATAACAAAAGGGAACCGAGAGTACTCGTCTATAATATTAACAAAATAGACATTACGGTCGCTCGATGGAAGGGGACCTTTAAAATCGAGACTCAAACGCTCAAATGGTCGAGTTGCTTTAATAAGATGAGCTGGCTCGGATGGCTTATAGAAGCGGGGTTTGCATTCAGCACAAACACGGCAGTTTCTGGTCATTGTCCTCACCTCCTCAATAGATTAGGGTAGATTGTGGGACTTAATGAAGTGGTTCATTCTGGTAACGCCAGCGTGGCAGAGTGCGTCGTGGAGACTTTGAAGCTTATCTATACCTAGATTAGCACATACTCCTCGTTACAAAGCATCCGATGGCTCATTAAATGCTCCAGGCCTGTACTGAATATCATAGTCATATGTTGACCGTTCTATTCGCCATCTTAAAATCTTATCATTTTTGATCTTGCCTCTCTGCTTAGTATGGAACATAAAGGCCACAGATCGCTGGTCAGTAAT
This sequence comes from Somniosus microcephalus, assembly GCF_052327205.1. Lineage (NCBI taxonomy): Eukaryota > Metazoa > Chordata > Chondrichthyes > Squaliformes > Somniosidae > Somniosus > Somniosus microcephalus. The sequence goes on along the minus strand of NW_028225180.1, from coordinate 54,418,323 downwards.
GAGCATAAAACGTTGGCCAGCGAGATAATGTCTCCAATACCTGACTGCTTCGATAATCGCCTGTGCCTCCTTTTCCACTGAAGAATGTCGAACTACTGCTCCTTGCAATGTAGGAGAGAAGAAAGCTACTGGTCAACCAGCTTGGTTAAGAGTTGCTGCCAACGCAAAACCAGATGCATCAATTTCCACTTGAAAAGGGATCTTCTCATTCACAGCACATACCATTGCCTTCTCAATGTCCCGTTTGATAATAAGGAAAGCCTCCTGAGCTTCCGCCGATAGCGGAAAAGATGTCGACTTAATAAGAGGTCGGACTTTATCTGAGTAGTTAGCCACGCACTGGGCATAGCACAAGAAGAATCCCAGACACCTTCTTAAAGCTTTTACAGTGTGAGGTAAAGGTAATTCCTTAAGTGGGCATAATCTTTCAGGGTCTGGCCCGATTACTCCAGTCTCCACAACGCAACCAAGAATACACAAACTTGTAGTATTGAAGGTACACTTGTTTTCGTTATAGGTCAGGTTTAACCTCTTTGCAGTCGCTAGAAACTTTGCGAGATTTTGATCATGCTCCCGTTGGTCGCGCCCACAGATAGTGACATTGTCCAGGTACGGGAATGTTGCTTCCAATGCATATTCATCCACCATACGATCCATCTCCCGTTGGAAGACGGATACCCCATTCGTCACTCCAAAGGGCACCCTAAGGAATTGGTACAGGCGCCCATTAGCTTCGAAGGCCGTATAAGGTCGGTCTTCTATTTTAATGGGTAGTTGATGGTAGGCAGACTTTAAATCAATGGTGGAGAACACGCGGTACTGAGCTATCATGTTCACCATCTCAGAAATACGAGGCAAAGGATAGGTGTCTAATTGTGTATACAAGTTTATAGTCTGGCTATAATCGACCACAAGTATTTTCTTTTCATTAGTTTAAACCACCACCATCTGGGCACACCATGGGCTATTACTGTGCTCGATGATTCCCTCCCGTTGAAGCCTTTCCACTTCCTCTTTTATAAATGTTTTATCTTCTGAACTATACCATCGATTCTTAGTCGCTATAGGACTACAATTAGGAGAAAGGTTCATGAACAAAGAAGGCGGACTTATTTTTAAAGTAGAAAGGCCGCAGACTGTGAGCGGAGGCTGGGATCCACCATACTTAAGGGTGACACTTGCATGCTGACAATGGAAGTCCAAGCCTAAAATTAAGTTCACACACAACTGAGGTAATATGAGGAGTTTAAAATCCTTATACTCCGTATCATTAATGGTCAATGTGACTTTACAATATCCAGTTACCTCCGTAGTAAAGGACTTGGACGCCATCAAGATTTCACTTCGGGTAGGATACACCTTCAATTAACAGGAGTTAACAAGGTTGGGGTGTATAAATCTTTCAGTACTGCCACAGTCTATCAAACACCCAGTAGGCTGACCATTAATCTTGATGTCCATCATAGATTTCGATAAAGAACACGGTATGGTCTGGTCAGCCGTAATCGAGGCGAGAGTAAAACGATAGGCGGCGGCAGAAAAGACATCGGGTACAGGATTACCCTTACACACTTTACTAAAATGTCCCCGTTTCCTACATTTAAAACAGGTAGCCTCTCTGGCTGGGCATCTTTGCCTGGGGTGTTTAGATTGGCCACAAAAATAACACTTAGACACGTGGGGTACAGCCGCAACAATATGATTGAGTGGAGGCTCCATTGGTGTTACGGATGCCTCCATACTCAGAACACACGAGGCTGAGAAAGACGCATGGGCTGATGCAAAAACTTCTAAATTCTTCTGGCATACTTCTAACGATCGGGTAGTAGCGACGACCATTTTTAAAACTAACGAGTCATTCTCGAGATGTCTCTGTCTAATATAATTAGATCGGAGGCCAGATATGAAAGAATCGTGGATGGCCTCTTCCTGATACAATATGGCAGAGACAGCCTTGTAGTTGCAATCCTTAGCCAAAGCATTGAGGTCCTGCAGGAAATCGTCCAGAGATTCCTCGGGTAATTGCCTGCAAGTAGACAAAAGATACCTGGCGTGTACTTCGTTAACCGACTTAAGGTACTGGGCCTTAAGGGCTGCGAGGGCCTCTTCATATGTAGTAATATCTTTAATTATCGAGTAAGTTTGATGACTTACCATGTTGGTTAGGAGACCCAACTTGTTAACCGTCGAATCAAATGATGCGGTGAAGTTTTCAAAACATCGAAGCCATTGCATAAATTTCTTTGACGCGTCTGCCTAATGGGGATCGATATCCAGACGCTCTGGTTTCAAAAATCGATCCATCTTCCAAAAGTTGTTAATTAATAAAATTGATGTGCCAAATAACGGCCTGAATCCGGGAGGTTAAAGCTTAAAACTAAAGGCTTTTATTAAGTAATAACATGGCATCAAGTTAACACAGGGCAACCATCATTCATCACCGACCCAGCCCTTATGATTAAGATTCAGCTCTTATACTTAAGACTCACACCAATCAGGAGGATCCAGAGGGGCGGGGCTAGGGAGGAGCATTAATGGTTACACCGGTAGAACATTCCAGACATTAACAAGTACAGCAACAGCAACAACAATACAAATGCCAGAACACAGAGTTATTTCATCACACACATTGAAACAATTGAAACTGCCATTTGCAGAAGAGAGTTCCAAACTTTTACCATCACTTTGCGTTTAAGAATGTTTCCTAACTTCACTCATGAAAGGCTGTCGGGGGTTTGCACAGGCGTGTTTGGTCGGTTAGCTTTGCCTCTGACTACCTTCTTTGAGCGGTTCGAGTCGCTTGCCCCCTGGGTTCTGGACACCAGACTTAGATACAGGCAGCAATACAGAAAATCGAGTAGACAAGTGGTTTGGTGTAAAAGAACCAAGATTTTATTGAACTGAAAAATTATAACGATCTTACACGAGAAAATTACTGGTACAGCACATTACAGACATAAAATGTTTATACTTAAAGGGAATGGGGAACACACGGCACAATCGAGGGAAAACAACTATATTAGCAATCTCCTTAATTCCCACCCCTATACCTAATTAGATTAGAATATGAGGGGCCAGAACTCCATGCTCACCATTGCAACAACGGGCTACACTTAAAAAAAAGTTGAATGTTTTGAGTTCACTCCTTGTGCACTCTGTGGCCTGCCGACGTCACGTGGTTCCAGTGCGCTGCAAGGGTGCTGTCCAGGTAAAATACCCCAATAATTAAGTCTCTGCCTGGGTATTTTACCTCGCAGGACGGGCTCTTCTACAGTTGATGTTCTTCCTTGGTTGATCCTGTTAGGTAGAATGAACTGGGCTGAGGGCCCGTTTATTCAAAGCCCCACGCAGTCTTCTTCATACAACCCATCCTTGTTGTAATCTGGCAGCGAGTTGAGAGGCAGGAGGCAGGAGAGAAGTGGCAAGAGAGAGAGTGGCTTCCTGATGGGCCCATAGTTATACCCCCATCGGGAGCCCTTATCTGCATGGCAAATCAGTCCAGTCCTTTGTCTGATTTGGGTGAGCTCGTTTAAATGTTTAATAATATTTATAAAAATGAACTGTAGAGTGATAGTCGTTATGTCTAAAGTAGCCTGGAAACCCTGGCCTTTGTTAAAGACAAGTTGTGAATTGCTTCCATTCAGGCTTAATGTCTCTGGTGAGCGGTTCCCGATTTAAAATGCAGAAAGCCTCATGGCTTGATGGAGCCCATTCCAACTTAATGACTGGAATGTACAGTCTTTTGTTCATTTTATCAGTCCTTACAAAGTCTTTGATTAGTTTAAAACTTGAACTCCTTGACCTGCTTGTGTTGCAGAACCTTTGTTTTAAAATCCCATTTAGCCTGGTCACGAGGTTTACCGCAGCCATTTTGGGAACCCTGGTTTTAAAATCAAGTCCATCCAGGGTCCCTTTTGATTAATAACTTCGGGGAATGTTGGAATTTTGAGAACTTTTCAAGGCCTGGCTCTAATTTTTAGGCTATTTCCCCTAGTCCTAAATTCCCAACCTGCAAAAATAGTTTCTCTATCTACACTACCAGTTCCCCTGAATAGCTTGAAAACGTAGATCAATTCACTTCTTGTTCTTCAAAATTTCAGGGAATACAACCCTAAATTTGTGTAATCTCTTCTCGCAATTTAACTCTTGAAGGCAAGCATTCTATTAGATGTTTTGATTATTTCTTGTGCCTGACCATGAGAATTTAATGATCTATGTACATGGAGCTCTAAGCCTCTTTGGACCTCCACTGCTTCCAGCTATTTGTCATTTTCGACATGCTCACGTCTATTCCTTTTAGACCCAAAGTGGATGATCTCACACTTGCCTACATTGAAATCAATTTGCCACAGTTTCCCCATTCTCTTATTGTATTTGCATCTCTTTGTAATGTTATGCATCCTTCGACACACCTATATTTGGTAAATTTGACAAATTGTATATGTGGTCCTCCCAGGTGCGGGGAGAGTGCTCCTCCCAGGTACAGGGCGAGCCTTCCTCCCAGGTGCGGGCAAGTGGTCCACCCATGTGCGGGTGAGCGGTCATCCCAGGTGAGGGACGAGCCTCCCTCCCAGTTGTGGGTGAGCAGTCCTTCCAGGTGAGGGGGGAACCTCCCTCCCAGTTGCGGGTGAGTGCTCCTCCCTGGTGCAGGGTGAGCAGTCCTCCCAGGTGAGGGGCGAGCCTCCCTCCCTGGTACAGGGCGAGTGTCTGTCCCAGGTGCGGGGTGAGCGATCCTCCCAGGTGCGGGGCGAGAGACTGTCCCAGGTGCAGGGCGAGCGTGTGTCCCAGGTGCGGAGTGAGCTGTCCACCCAGGTGCAGGGCGAGTTGACCTCCCAGGTTCAGCGCGAGTGCTTGTCCCAGCTACGGGAAAAATGGTCCTCCCAGGTGCGGGGTGAGTGGTCTCTGCAGGTGCAGGGAAAGCGGTCCTCCCAGGTGCAGGTGAGCAGTCCTCCCAGGTGCGGGGCAAGCCTCCCTCCCAGGTGCAGGGCGAGCGTCTGTCCCAGGTGCGGGACAAGCCTCCCGATCAGCAGCTGGGTGAGCGGTCCTCCCAGGTGAGGGCCGAGCCTCCCTTCCAGGAGCTGGGTGAGCAGTCACTGCAGGTGCAGGGCGAGTGTCTGCCCCAGGTGCAGGGTGAGTTGTCCTCCCAGGTGAAGGGCGAGCGCTACACCGAAGTGCAGGAAAAGCCTCACTCCCAGGTGCAGGGTGTGCAGTCTTCCGAGGTGTGGGGTGAGTGGTCCTCCCAGGTGCAGGGTGAGTGGTCCTCTAAGGTGCAGGTGAGCACTCCTCCTAGGTGTTGGGTGAGCGGTCCTCCCAGGTGCGGGGCAGGTGGTCCTCCCATGTGCGGGGTGAGAGGGGCCTCTCAGGTGCGGGGCGAGCAGCCCCCCCCAGGTGCAGAGTGAGAGTTGCCTCTGAGGTGTGGGGTGAGAGGCTCCTCTCAGGTGCGGGGCGATAGGGGCCTCTCAGGTGAGGGGCAAGCGATCATCCCAGGTGCAGGGTGAGCGGTCCTACCAGGTGAGGGGAGAGTGGTCCTCCCAGGTGCAGGGTGAGCGGTCCTACCAGCTGCAGGGCGAGCATCCTTCACAGGTGCAGGGCGAGCGGTCCTCACAGGTGTGGGGCCAGCGACTGTCCCAGGTGCAGTTCGAGTCTCCCTGCCAGGTGAGGGGCGAGCTTTCCTCCAAGGTGCGGGGCGAGCCTTGCTCCCAGGTGGGGGGCAAGCGATCCTCCCAGGTGTGGGGAGTGTCTCCCTCCCAGGTGCGGGGCGAGGTTTCCTCCCAGGTGCGGAGCGAGCCCCCCTCCCAGTTGTGGGGCGAGAGGTCCTCCCAGGTGCAGGGCGGCTTGCACTCCTCCCAGTTGCAGGGCGAGTAGCCCTCGCAGGTGCATGGTGAACGTTTGTCCCATGTGCGGGGCGAGTTGTCCTCCCAGTTGAGGAGCGAGCATCCTTCGAAGGTGCTGGGCCAGCGGTCCTCCCAGGTGCGGGGAGAGCAGTCCTCCCAGGTGCTGGTTGAGTGGACCTCAGAGGTTCAGGGCGAGCGTCTGTCCCAGGTGCGGGGCGAGCAGTCCCCCCAAGAGCGGGGTGAGAAGTCCTCCCAGGTGAATGGTGAGTGGTCCTCACAAGTTCAGGGCGAGCATCTGTCTCAGGTGCGGGGCGAGCGGTCCTCCCAGGTGAGGTGTGAGCGGTCCTCGCAGGTGCATGGTGAGCACTGCTCCCAGGTGCAGGGCGAGTCTCCCTCCCAGGTGTTGGGCGAGCGTCCCTCCCAGGTGCAGGGCGAGGGGTCATCGCAGGTGCGGGACGAGCGTCCTTCACAGGTGCAGGGCGAGTGGTCTTTGCAGGTGTGGGGCGAGCCCTCATCCCAGGCGAGGTGTAGCTGCCCTCCCAGGTGCGAGGCGAGCCTCCCTCCCAGTTGTGAGGTGAGCCTCCCTCCCAGGAGTGGGGCGAGCCACCCTCCCAGGTGCCGGGCAAGCCTCCCTGCCAGGTGCGGAGCGATCGGACCACCCAGGTGCAGGGCGAGCCTCCCTCTCAGGTGCAGGGCGAGCCTCCCTGCCTGGTAAGCGGCGAGCATTCCTACCAGGTGGGGGGCGACAGGAAATCGAAATATAGAAGATAGGAGCAGGAGTAGGCCATTCGGCTCCTTGAGCCTGCTCCGCCATTCACTGAGATCATGACTGATCATCTAAATTCAGTACCCTGTCCCTGCCTTCTCCCCATATCCCTTGATCCCTTTAGCCTTAAGAAATATATCTAACTCCTTCTTGAATATATTTCATGAATTGGCCTCAACTGCCTTCTGTGGTAGAGAATTCCACAGGTTCACCACTCTCTGGGTGAAGAAATTCCTCCTCATCTCTGTCCTAAATGGCTTACCCCTTATCCTTAGACTGTGACCCCTGGTTCTGGGCTCACCCGCCATCGGGAACATCTTTCCTGCATCTATTCTGTCTAGTCCTGTTAGATTTTTATAAAGTTCAATGAGATCCCCTCTCATTCTTCGAAACTTCAGCAAGAATAAGACTAACCGACCCAATCTCTCCTCATACGTCATTCCTGCCATCCCAGGTATCAGTCTGGTGAATCTTCGCTGCACCGCCTCCCTGGCAAGAAAATCCTTCCTCAGATAAGGCGACCAAAACTGCACAGAATACGTAAGGTGTGGTCTCACCAAGGCCCTGTACAACTGCAGCAAGACATCCTTGTTCCTGCACTCGAACCCTCTCGATACGAAGGCCAACAGACCATTTTGTTTCTTACCCGCCTGCTGCACCTGCATGCTTAACTTCAGTGACTGGTGCACAAGGCCACCCAGGTCTCGTTGCACTTCCCCTTCTCCCAATCTATTGCCATTCAGATAACAATCTGCCTTCCTGTTGTTGCCACCAAAGTGGATAACCTCGCATTTATCCACATTATAGTGCATTTGCCACGCATCTGCCCAATCACCCAACCTGTCCATATCATACTGGAGTTTCTCTGCATCCTGCTCACAGCACACACGCCCACCCAGCTTTGTGTCATCTGCAAACGTGGAGATATTACATCTAGTTTCCTCGTCTACATCATTAATAAATATTGTGAATAGCTGGGGTCCTAGGACTGTCCATGCAGTACCCCACTAGTCACTGCCTGCCACTCGGAAAAAGACTTGTTTATTTCATCCCCTTGCTTCCTATCTGACAACCAGTTCTCTATCCAAGTCAGTACATTGCCCCCAATCCCATGTGCCTTAACTTTACATGCTAATCTCTTATGCGGGACCTTATCAAAAGCCTTCTGAAAGTCCAAATGCACCACATCCACTGGTTTTCCCTTACTTATTCTACCAGTTACATTCTCAAAAAATTCCAGTAGATTAATCAAGCACGATTTACCTTTTGTAAATCCATGTTGACTTTGTCCGATCCTGTCACTGTTTTCCAAGTGCTGCTCTACTATTGCATCTTTTATAATGGGCTCTTGCATTTTCCCCACTACCGATGTCCGGCTTACCGGTATATAACCCCTGTTAACTCTCTACCATCTTTTTTGAATAGTGTGGTAACATTAGCTACCCTCCAATCCATGGGAACTGTTCCAGAATCTATAGAATTTTCGAAGATGACCAGCAATGCATCTACTATTTCTAGGGCCACTTCCATAATACCCTAGGATGTAGAATATCAGGACCTGGGGATCTATCGGCCTTCAATCCCATCAGTTTCCTTAACACCATTTCCCTACAAATACTGATTTCATTAAATTCCTCCCTCTCATTTGAGCCTCTGTTCTCCGACATCTCTGGGAGGTTATTTGTGTCCTCCATTGTGAAGACAGCACCAAAGTATGTATTTAATTGGTCTGCCATTTCTTTGTTCCCCATTGTAAATTCCCCTGATTCTGACTGCAAGGGACATATGCTTGACTTCACCAATCTTTTTCTCTTCACATATCTATTGAAGCTTTTACAGTCAGTTTTTATGTTCCCTGCAAGCTTACTCTCATATTCTGTTTCCCCCTCATAATTAATCCATTTGTCCTCCTTTGCTGAATGCTAAACTGCTCCCAATCCTCAGGTTTACTGCTTTTTCTGGCCAATTTATATGTCCTCTCCTTCGAACTTATGCTATCCATAATTTCCCTTGTTAGCCACGGTTGAGTCATTTTTTTGCTTTTTTTTAATGCAAAACAGGATCAACAAATTCTGTAGTTCATCCACGCGATCTTCAAATGCTTGCCATTGCCGATCCACCGTCAACCCTTTGAGTACCATTCCCCAATCAATCCTACACAACTCACACCTCATACCATCGAAGTTTCTTTTATTTAAATTCAGGACGCTAAGCTCTGAGTCAACTACTTCACTCTCCATCTTAATGAAAAATTATTTCATATTATGATTGCTCCCCCCGAAGAGGCCTCACACAACAAGATTGCAAATTTTTCCTTTCTCATTACATAATACCCAGTAAAAAATGACCTGATCTCTAGTTGGTTCCTCGACATATTGGTTCAGGAAACCATCCCGTACACACTCCAGGAATTCTTCCTCCATAGTATTTTTACTAATTTGGTTAGATCAATCTATATGTAGATTAAAGTCACTCATGATAAGTGCTGTGCCCTTATTGCACACATCTCTAATTCCCCATTTAATGTCATCCCCATTCTCTGCATTACTGTTTGGGTGTCTGTACACAACTCCCACTAACGTTTTCTGCCCCTTTATATTTCTCAGCACAAACCATACAGATTCCACATCATCAGAGCTAATATCATTCCTTACAATTTTGTTAATCTCCTCTTTAACCAGCAAAGCTACCCAACCTCCATTTCCTTTTTGCCTGTCTTTCCTGAATATTTAATACCCTTGGATGTTGAGTTCACATATTGGTCAACCTGGAGCCATGTTTCCATAAGCCGAAGGGCCTCCCAGGTGAGGGGCGAGCAGCCCTCCCAGGTGTGGGGCAAGCATCCCTCCCAGGTGCAGGGCGTGCCTCCCTTCCAGTTGCATTGCGAGCCTCCCTGCCAAGTGAGGGGTGAGCTGTCATCTCAGGTGCGCAGCGAGCCTCACTCCTAGGTGCAGGGCGAGCCTCCCTGCCAGGTGAGGGGCGATTGGTCCTCCCAGGTGCGGTGCGAGCCTCCCTCCCAGGTGAGAGGTGAGCGGCCTATCCTGCTGTGGGGCGAGCGTGTTTCCCAGGTGCAGGGTGAGCAGTCCTCCCAGGAGTCGGGCGAGCGGTCCTCTCAGGTTCAGGGCAACTAGTCCTCCCAGGTGCAGGACGAGCGGTCCTCGCAGGTGCAGGGAGAGCATCTGTCCCAGGTGTGGGGTGAACACCCCTCCCAGGTGCGATTTGAGCGGTCCTCCCGTATGCAGGGCAAGCCTCCCTCACATGTGCGGGGCAGAGCCTCCCTCCCAGGTGCGGGGTGAGCATCCCTCCCAGGTAAGGTGCACGCAGGTGCATGGCGAGCTTTATTCACAGGTGCGGGCGAGCGGCCCTCACAGGTGCGGGGCGAGCATCCCTCCCAGGTGCGGGGTGAGGAGTCGTTCCAGGTGCGGGGTGAACCTCACTCCCAGGTGCAGGGAGAGCCGTCCTCCCAGGTGCAGGGCGAGCCTCCCTGCCAGGTGTGGAGCGAGCGACCCTCCCAGTTGAGGGTTGACCAGTCAGCCCAGGTGTGGGGCGAGAGGTGCCTCTCAGTTGCGGGGCAAGAGGTGCCACCCGGGTGAGGGCCAGCAGTCCTCGCAGGTGTGGCACGAGCCTCTCTTCCAGGTGCTGGGCGAGCGGTCCTTCCAGGTGCAGGGTGAGTGTTCCTCCCAGATGCGGGGCGAGAGTGGCCTCCCAGGTGAGGGGCGAGCATTCCTCATAGGTGCGGGCTGAGCGGTCCTCCCAGGTGTGGGGTATGCAGCCATCCCAGGTGTGGAGCGAGCAGTCCTCCCAACTGTTGGGCGAGAGTGGCCTCCCAGTTGCAGGGTGAGTGGTCCTCCCAGGTGTGGGGCGAGCGGTCCTCCTAGATGCTGGGCAAGTGGTCCTCCCAGGTGTGGGGCGAGCTGTCCTCCCAGGTGCGGGGCAAGAATGGCCTCCCAGCTGCGGAGCAAATGGTTCTCCCGGGTGCGGGGCAAGTGTTTCTCCCAGATGTGGGGCAAGCAGGCCTCCCAGGTGCCATGTGAGCAGTCATCCCAGGTGCAGGGCGAGCGGTCTTCCCAGGTGCGGGGAGAGCAGTCCTCCCATGTGCGGGGCGAGCTGTCCTCCCAGGTGTGGTTCATCTACCTGGAAGCCTCTGGTGGTCAGCCTGGGTTTAATCTACTTTTTCCTCCTCTTCCACCTCTTGTGGCTCATGAGTATAACCCTCTGGCACAATTGTTGGTCATAATGGCTGTTGTCTCATGAACGCCAGATTGTGGCGAATGCAGCAAATCGTCATGAATTTGGACACCTTCTCGTCCTAGAACTGCAGGGCACTTCCTTACAGGAAATGGCATCGAAATCTATTCTTGAGGATCCCAATGCTCTGCTCAATGATATTCCTTGTGGCTCGGTGTCTCTCATTGTGTCAGTGCTTAGCTGGTGTCTGGGGTTTCGCAGGCGAATCAAAAGCCATTACATCAGAGGGTATCCCTTGCCACCTGCTAGCAAGCCATGCACACTGCGTTGGGTTTCAAAGATCTGTGGGACGGATTACTGTCTCATTATAATTAAACCGTGGCCGTGCCCTGGTAGCAGGCATTCACCCGCATGATGCGTTACAGGTGGTCACAGACAAGCTGTACATTGAGGGAATTGAATCCTTTCCTGTTCGTGAACACCTCCGAGTTTAAATGAGGGGCTCGCATGACCACATGAGTACTGTCAATGGCTCCCTGGACAATGGGGAATCCAGCAAGCCAATCAAATCCTTGTGCCCTCTGCCTCTAGTCTTCTCTGCATATAGGGAATGATACCTCGGTGCTGACATTGGCCTCCCTTATGTAGAAGTGCACAGAGGATTTTGAGCTGTGACTTTTATCACCTATGGCATCCGGGAAGGTTGCAGTAGCATAAACTGTAAGAGCTACTGTGACCTTGACTGCCACAGGCAATGCAGTCCTGGTTGTCTTGAGACATCTGCGTCTTGCTTCCAGGAGGCCACAGTTCCCTGTAATGACCTGCTTGGTAATCTCCTCTCGCACTGGTGCTGGGTCATGTGAATGAAGGAGTAATGCTCTCTGGGTGGATAGGTCTATCTGCTGAGAGCCCTCATTGCTCTCCCGACTCTCCAGCCTGAAGCAGCTGGTGCAGCTCTGTCCAGCCTCATTTCCTCCTCCAAATCGTCATGCAGAGCAACGCACACCCCTATCAAGGTGCCCATGACCAACCAATCTCTCTCTCCAGGTGACTCCTGTGAGGTGACAAATGAGGTAGAGTAGCACAGCACTGGATTCTGTGCGAAGTCCTGATAGAATATCCAGTCAAACATCGATAGTGTGCTGGTCTTGACAAATTATCTCAGAAGGTCTCCCAACGTGTCTCAAAAGCGCCCTTCAGAAGGAGTGCAGTTATTCGATATCAATCAGCAAGTGAACATTGAAAGCTAAGGATGGCTTTAAGTAGCGCTCTACAGATTCAGCAAGGAGTTTGTCACTCTTGTTTAGCTAATCGATGTTAGGAGTGGACATAAGTTAACCCAAATTCACCAAAATGGCGTGCAGCTTCCTTAATGCATGCTAGCAGGCAATTAAATTATCAACCTGCCTCTTTCTGCTCCTCCAGGCTGCCATTCCGAGCGCTGGCTTCAACTGCTTTCTGGAGATGGCGTCTTACGCTAAATGCAGACGTTGCAAATTAAGACCCAATCTTGGGAACATCTTTACCTCTTTCATACCTAAACTATTTGTTCGAAAATTGCGTCAGTAGAATCTAGCAACCAGACAGACATGTCACAGTGTAATTCTTGCACCAAGGACAGAACTTCGTACCTTATTCAATGTTTCCAGTCACAACTGTAGTCATGTTTACCCCAAGCTTGGTGTCACTAATGCCTAATTTGGAGAGATACAGACAGACAAAGAACGAGAAACACGCCAGGCTCGTAGAAACAGTAGAAAGAACAGACTGACAGACAATAAACAGCGAAATTGCAGGTTTTATTCCTGGCATTCCCATTCCTTCCATGGAAGATCAGAATAACACAAGGGGGAAGTGATTAGTTGATGCTTTCCTTTTTCTGGAGATTCTGGCAACGTTACGGTGGGAGGTCCGCCAATACCCAGGAAGCTCTAGGTGACAGTCGCTGAGGGGGTGTAATTGGGGAGCATTTTGCCAGTTTCTGGAGCGAGAAATAAACTTTGGATTGCAGAGCTTCAATCGGATTGGAATTGTCTTTAATTTTGGGACCGACCCCCTAACCTGCCCACGAAACATGATATGCTAATCATGTGACTAACGCCTGCTTTAGGATCTTGCTCCCGAATTCGGGATCAATTGGGTGAAGCAGGCGCAGTGTATGCTCCCTTCAGTATGCAATAGCCCAACGAGTGGTTCGTAAATTGATCTCGGAAGGCCCCCCACAGAAGGTAAGTAAAATGTTTTTTTGACTTCCCTTAATGTGGGGTCTGGTGGAACACGACTGTGATCTGGGATCACACTCTTACCATTATCCTCCCTGCGTTCCACGAATTATCAGCCGAATTTTCCTGTGTCTCAAACAACGTGTTGCATCAGCCGATTGGCATCTGAAGCACACAGATTTTAAGCGGAGAAAACCTGAAGCCCAATGTTCAGTAAGCTTCGGGCCCACATCATTCAGCTTGTGGAACGCACTTCACGATGGTTTCCGGAAATAGACCAATTTATCCCGCAGATTGGACAATGGGAACGAAAATCGGGCGGTATTAATGAAGGGCGTCTGACCTGCATCATCAATAACAATAACTTGCATTTCTATAGTGTGTTTAACGTAACGATTATCAAAACAAATTGACACCATGAAGGATAAGGAGTTATTGTGACAGATGAAGAAACGGTTCTTCAAAGAGGTAGGGTGTAAGCAGCATCTTAAGGAAGAAGAAAGAGATAGCGAGTTGTACAGGTTTAGAGACGGTTTTCCGTGGATTGGGGCCTAGGCGCCTGAAGGCACGGCTACCAAATTTGGAGTGATAAAATACAGGGATGCGCAAGAGGCCAGAATTGGAGGAACCCGGAGATTTCTGAGGGTTGTATGGCTGGAAAAGGTTACAGAGATAGGGAGGGGAGAAGCCTTGGAGAGATTTGGAAACAAGAGGGAGAATTTTCAAAATGAGGCATTGCGGGGCCAGGAGTTGCTGTAGGTCAGAGCGCTCAGGGGCTGGAGTGCGAACGGGACTTGGTGCGAGTTTGAATGCCCCGTCAGAATGTTGGATGAGCAGAAGTTTACCGAGGGTACAAGGAGGAAGGCCGGCCAGGAGAGCATTGGAATAGTCCAGACTCGAGGTAATAAAAGCATGATGAGGGAGTGAACACCTGTTTTAGGCCCCTACCTTTAACTGAAAAGCTATCACACAGTACCAGAAATAGATGGGTGCGACTGAATGCTGCTCTCTGAGTCTAGAAATTACTGTTTGCGATATTATTAGCCTAACTCTAAATTGTAATATTTAAATGAAATCCCTCCATACCATTTTAATGGTGGCTTTTAACGTTTTGAGCATAAGAACATAATAAATAGGAGCAGGAGTAGGCCACTTGGCCCCTCGAGCCTGCTCCGCCATTCAGTAAGATCGTGGCTGATTTGGGGCTCAAAGCCACTTCCTTGCCTGCTCCCCATTACCCTTCACTCCCTTATCTTGCAAAAATCTGTCTATCTCCACCTTAAATGTATTTAATGGCCCAGCATCCACGGCTCCCTCGGCAAAGAATTTCACAGATTTGCGGCCCTGTGAGAAAATAAATTCCCCCTCATCTCTGTTCTAAAATGGCGAACCTTTATTCTGAAACTATGCCCCCGAGTTCTATGTTTCCCCACTTGGGGAAACATCCTCTCTGCATTTACCTTGTCGAGCCCCCTCAGTATCTTACATGTTTCATCACCTTTCATTCTTCTAAATTCCAATGAGTATAGGCCCAACCTGCTCAACCTTTCTTCATAAGTCAACCCCCTCATCTCAGCAAAGAGCCGAGTGAATCGTCTCTGAACTGCCTCCAATGCAAGTATATCCTTCCTTAATTAAAAAGACACCAAAGCTGTACGCAGTACTCAAGGTGTGGTCTCACCGATACCCTGTACGGTTGTAGCAATACTTCCCTGCTATTATAGTCCAACCCCTTGCAATAAAGGCCAACATTCCAGTTGTGTTTTTGATTACTTTCTGTACCTGCATGCTAACTTTTTGTGTTTCATGCACAGGGACTCCAAGTTTCCTCTGAACTGTAGCATTTTGTAATCACTCTGCATTTAAATAATAATTTGCTTTTTATTTTTCCTGCCAAAGTGGATATCCTCGCACATTACCACCTGATACACCATCTGCCAAGTGTTTGTCCACTCACTTAGCCTGTCTATATCCCTTTGCAGATTCTTTGAGTTCTCTGCACAACTTGCTTTCCCTCCCATCTTTGTATCATCCGTAACCTTGGTTACATTACCCTTGGTCCCTTCATCCAAGTCATTAATGCAGATTGTAAATATTTGAGGCCCCAGCAACGATCCCTGTGGCACCCCATTAGTTACCGTTTGCCAACCGGAAAATGTCCCATTTATCCTGACTCTCCACCTTCTGTTATTTAGCCAATTCTCTATCCTTGCTAAAATATTACACCTAACTCCGTGAGCTCTTATCTTATGCAGCAATTTTTATGAGGCACCTTATCGAATGCCTTCTGGAAATCCACATCCACTGACTCACCTTTATCCACCCTGCTCGTTACATTCTCAAAGAACTCCAGCAAAGTTGTTAGTCATGATATTCCTTTCATAAAACCATGCTGACTCTGCTTGACTGCATTGTGAATTTCCAGATGTTCTGCTACTGCTTCCTTAATGACGGACTCCAGCATTTTCCCAATGACAGATGTTGAGCTAACTGGTCTAAGGTTACCTGCTTTCTGTCTCCCTCCTTTCTTAAATAGGGGTGTTACATTTGCGGTTTTACAATCCATTGTGACCTCTCCAGAGTCCAGGGAATTTTGGTAGATTGCACCCAATGCATCCACTATCTCTGCAGCCACTTATTTTAAGACCTTGTGATGCAGGCCATCTGGTCCAGGGGACCTGACGTCTTTTAGACCCATTAATTTACCAATTACTTTCCCCTTAGTGATAGAGATTGTCTTTAGTTCCTCCCTCCCTGTGACCCCTTGATTAGCCATTATTGGGCTGTTGTTAGTGTCTTCTAACATGAAGACAGATACAAAATATTTGTTCAGTCTCTGCCATTTCCCTGTTCCCTATTATTAATTCCCTATTATCATGCTCTAAGGGACCAACGTTTACTTTAGCTACTGTCTACCTTTTCATTTATCTGTAGAAGCTCTTTCTTACTGCTTCAATATTTCTTGCCTGTTTACTCTCATAATTCATCTCTCTCTTTATTATTTTTTTAGTCATCATTTGCTGGTTTTTAAAAATTTCCCAATCTTCTGGACTCCCACCAATCTTGGCAACATTGTATGCCTTCCTTTTCAATTTGTTACCATCCTTTACTTCCTTAGTTAGCCACGGATAGTGCTCCCTTCTCTTAAAATCTTTCTTTCGAACTGCAATATATTTTTGTTGATAGTTATGAAATAATTCCTTAAATGTCCGCCACTGCATTTCAACTGTCTTATCTTTTAATTTATTTTTCCCGTCCAATTTAACCAGTTCTGCCCATATGCCATTGTTATTGCCTTTGTTAAAATCAGGACACTGGTTTCAGGTGCAACTCTCTCACCCTCCAAATGAATTTCAATCTCAACCATGTTATGATCACTCTTTCCTAGAAGATCCGATACTATGAGATCCTTTAGAAATTCTGTCTCATTACACTGTACCAGTTAAAAATAGCCTGCTTCCTGGTTGGTTCCATTATATACTGTTCTAGGAAAACATCCTGGATACACTCGATGAACTCCTCCTCAGGGCATCCATGGCCAATTTGATTTGTCCAATCAATATGGAGATCAAAATCACCCATGATTATTACTGTACCTTTTTTACAGGCCCCCATTATTCGTTGATTTATACTCTGTCCAACAGTATTGCTACTGTTCAGGGGCCTGTAGACTACGCCCACCAAAGACTTTTTCTCATTATTATTTTTTATCTCCACCCAAACCGATTCTACATCTTGATCATCTGAACCAATATCACTTCTCACCACTGCACTGATCCCATCCTTTACCAACATATCCACCCAAACTCCTTTACTTTCTGTCTATCCTTCCGAATTGTCAAATGCCCTGGAATGTTCAGTTCCAAGCCCTGGTCACCTTGCAACCACATCTCTGTAATGGCGATCAGATCACACCCATTTGTATCTATTTGGGCTGTCAACTCATCTATCTTGTTACGAATGCTGCGTGCATTAAGATATAAAGCTTTTAACTTTGTCTTTTTATCATTTCTCCTTGTTTTGACCCCATTTTCTGTTGCACTCTTATCTTTAAAAATTCTGTCCCTTCCTGTCACACTCTGGTGATTATTTCCCCCATCTCTATCCTGCACTATAGTTTTCTCATTTCTCTTTGACTTTTTAAATTCCCGCTCACCTGGACTCTCCCCCCCCCCCCCCACTACTATTTAGTTTAAAGCCCTCTCTACAGCCCTAGTTATTCGATTCGCCAGGACTCTAGCCCCAGTGTGGTTCAAGTGAAGCCTGTCCAAACGGAACAGCTCCCGCTTATCCCAGTACTGGTGCCAGTGCCCCACAAAACGAAACCAATTTCTCCCACACCAGTGGTTGAGCCACTCATTCATTTCTCTGAGTTATTTACTCTATGCAAATTCGCTCGTGGCTCAGGCAGTAATCCAAAGATTCTTACGTTTGTGGTTCTGCTTTCTAAATTAGCAGGTGAAGTTGTTTGAAATGAGTGAGTTAACCATTCCGATACCAAAACTGTACAGCAAAACATAGGAGAGAAAGATCGGGCTAATCTTAACCTTCTTTCAACAGAGAGTAAAATGTGGTGCAGTTGAAATGGAGCGCGAAAACAGAACCCGCTCTTTTACCGCCAGACCGGTTTTGTTAAATTCCCTCTCCTGGTGCCTTACCACATATTTTCATGACGAACGCCAGTGCCATGTTACTCCTTGTGAATAACTGTTGACTCGCTGGGTGATTCCTACCAAATTACCCAGCACCGTTCCATTTCCACAACCTGCCTGAAGAGCCCAATCATTTCCCTGTAGATTCCTGTGTCTCTGTGAGTTGGAGGTCACCGCATGTGATCTTTGAGGAAGAATGCAATCTGTGACATTCCTCCTCTTTAGAGGAGGTGTTCACCGATTTAAAATGGAAATAACATTTTCCAATCAGGCAACTGCTGAGTGCAAGACCGCTCCCCAGGCTTTGAGCCAAGAATCGGAAATCTGCTCCAGTTCCTTATAACCCGTGACAAACCCGTGATATTGGATATAGGGATATGGGCACAACACGTGCACCATTTAGATTCTGCATATCCCATTCCATACATCAGTCCGTTTAGACAGCTGATTGCGAAGGCACACACAGTAGGGATGTCCCAGGTTCTAGACTGGCCTAGAATTCGTTGGGAGGGCGAACGGGAAAATGATTACCGCTCTTGGAGGCAATGTTACCGTAAGCCGGCAGTCGTGAAACTGATGGAATGGGGTGAACGCGGGTTTTGCACCCCGCCTGAGTTTACTCTCATTGAAACCAAAGGAGAGATATATAGAGGGGGCGGGTGGGGAGGATATCAATCTGGCTTTCCCCAGAACCTGTCAGTTTCCCGCCTAGCCTGTTATGTTAAAATTACCCCAGTGCGAGGATGTGTGTGTGGGGGAAAGTCCAGCTCCAGCTATGAGTGAACACTCACCGGACAGACTTAGAAATATCGAGTTGACATCTCATTGCCCGACTGATCGTTTACCACCAACAAGTGACGAAGCTCATCAGAGGTGAAAGGTGAGGTAGGGGGATTGGCAGGAAGTAGGAAGAAAATAAGATCATCTTAAGTCAAGAATAATATAGCGCCATTGGCAGTTTATTTCAGTCATTTAAACAACACGTTCGTTACTGCATCAGAGGTCAACAAGGTTGTTCACTACAGAAAGTCCAACGAATCATGTTGGTAACTGTTGTATTATAGGGTAATTTTTTCCCAATATAAACCTTTGTGAAGCCTCTCAAATTTATCTATATTCTGTTAATTTATGAGCTGGTTTTTCAGGTAGGCTTTTAGCTTCACACGCGTCGTTCGATAGAAAAAATGACGTAATTCATTTATGAACTGGATTTAGCCACCACTGCACCAAATAGTCGTTTTGCTGAATCATAGAATCACAGAATGATACAGCACAGAAAGAGGCCATTCGGTCCATCGAGCCTGTGCCGACTTTCTGAATGAACGATCCAATTACACCCAGTTCCCTGCTCAATCCCCATAGACCTGCATTTCTTTCCCTTTTAAGTTAATATCCACTTGCTTTTCAAAGTTACTATTGAATCTGCTTCCACCATCCTTTCAGGCAGTGTGTTCCAGATCATAACAACTCGCTGTGTAAATACACTTCTCCTCATCTCCCCTCTTGCTCTTTTTCCAATTACATTAAATGTGTATCCCCTGGTTACCGACTCTTCTCTCAGTGGAAATAGCTTCTTCTAAGTTATTCTATCAAAACGTCTCATAATTTTGAACACCTCTATTAAAACTCCCTTATCCTTCCCTGCTCTAAGGAGAATAACCCCACATAACTGAAACAGCTCATCCCTGCTAACATTCGAGCAAATCTCCTCTGCATCACCTCCCAAGTGTGGTGCTCAGATTTGGACACAATGTTCCAGTGGGCGCCTAGTCAATGATTTACAAAGATTCAGCATAACTTCCGTGCTTTAGTACGCTGTGCCTCTATTTACAAAGGAAAATTCTTCCATATGCTGTTAGTAGCTCCATCAGCTTGTCCTGCCATTTTCAAAGTTGCGTGCAACTGAACTCCCAGGTCTCTCAGTTCCTGCACCCCCTTTAAAATTGGACTACTTAGTTTATAAATACTCTCCTCGTTCTTCCTTTTAAAATGCATCAATTCACACTGCACTGCATTAAATTTCATCTGTAATGTGTCCCATTGTACGATCTCCATGTGTACCATTGAAAACCTTTCTATAACGGTGGTGGCATCAGACTGTTGTAGGTTGGACCTTGGGGATTGGCGTTTGACAGGGACTGTCATGATCAGTCCGCTCATGGGAAGGCTGTGAAGGAAAAGCGAATTTTTGGAAAATAGTAAATAAATAAACAGACCAATAACTAAATAAGCAAACATCCAAGCTGAGGTAAATGATGATAATTTCTTTCTCATAATGTGTGAAATTCCTCGATAAATGAGAATTGCGCCATACTAATGGGCTAGAATTTACTTTAACAGTAATGGTGAGGCTGTTATTTATTCACAATTCAGACAGCTACTTCGAGCCAGCACAGATACGCTTTTCAACGCGAAAAACTAGAGTTACTGTCCGAGATCCACTGCTATTCTCTAAGCTGCTCGAAAAAGGCATCTGCTGTCTGGTTTTCCATTGAAATGTACTGAGCTGCGTGAATTTCCTGTACTTGCACGGTAGAGAGGGACTAATATCGCCACAGCAAGCTAGGGATTGTCCATATCAGTCTAAGTAGCATTTTCAAATGTGTGCTCATTTTTAATTACTGCCAAATTAACTTGTACGAATGTGCAGTCTCATTCCTTCTTATTTTAATTGTTGATGGAGGTTATTTTAAAAATTAAAAATTTAAACCAATTAGTTTATCTTTCTTTCTGTCCCTTTTCTCTCTCTGTCTGAATCCAATCTTTCTTTCATTTTCTTTATTTCGCTTTCAATACCTGATTGACGTTGAATACACTATTCTAACTTAGACTTCCTGCTTCAGAATCTGCACTGTTCGATCTTCAATCATTAAATATGATTGATGAAGAAGACACACAGTTGCTTGCTCATTTCACACAGGTCGTATAGGCCCTATAGAGTGCGCCACAGCATTTAAATTTCTTACTGCAGCTTCCGGTACAAGCGGTCATAGACATTACATGGACATGGGCAAGTCTAACAACTGGTGGTCGCCGATCGTCTGCTGGCTTCAGTTAATCCTGGCACAATATTTCTCATTACCATATCTTTGGGAGGTGAATACCAATTTCTGAACTTTTACAGTCAATTATCAGCAGAGCCAAGAAAATTGCTTGGTAATTTAGCCTTATAACTACAAACATTATTGACATGTATTTTTGAGTGCTTCCACAGCTACTTGCCTACGAAAATGGAAACAGCAATTGATGCCAACTGCTGCAGCATTGCCAGCAGGTAGAGAACGAGATACAAAACTGAAATGGTATATCTGTGGAACAGTGGCAAGAACATGCTCAGGGCAATCAGAAATAACAAGACTTGAGGCAACGAGAACTGTCACACATACAGCGACAGCACAATTCAAGGAGAATCTCAAATCGAAGTGTAAAAATTAGCCAAATTTGGAGCAAGGAAGAATTTTGCAAGTAAAATTGATCTCCACCAGTAGAGCTGAACGAGACTTCACTGGACGAGAAAATCGGGAAGAGTGTAATGCAGACTAATTCCAGCCCCATTGCCTCAATATTAGGCGACCTCCCACAGGGCATCAAGAGTACGTCTTCAGCTGAAAGCTTATTTCAATGTGGGGGAGGGAATTTATGGACCAGGGCGTGGAACTATTATTCAGCCTCCATTTGCAAGTCTGAATTATTTCGTTTGATATAAAAACTGACCGCAATTTTGGAAGTCTAGACGAACAATTCATTGAAGCTTCTCTTCACTCCAGGCTGAGGAGGGAGCAGCGGCAAAACACAGGCGCTACAGCGCCGCCACAGGCCGGCTGGTGTAATTAAAGCATGACGTCTGCACGTTACAAACATGAACAGATGGGAATATAACTGGAAATGTTATAGTAGGTTGTGCACATAGAATGTACGAATAGGCTGAAGATTGCTTTAATCTATGCAGTGCCAATTAATAGAATCATAGAATGATACAGCACAGAAGGAGGCCATTCGGCCCATTGTGCCCGTACTTGCTCCTTGAAAGAAATAACCAATTAGACACACACCCTGCCCTTTCCCCACAGTCCCGCATTTTTTCATTCAAGTATTTATCCAATTCCCTTTTGAAAGTTATTTTTGAATCTGTTTCCACCACCTTTTCAGGCACTGCATTCCAGATCATAACAACTCGCTGTGTAAAAAACCAATTCTCCCCATCTCGCCGCTGGTTCTGTTCCCAATTATCTTCAATCTGTGCCCTCTGGTTACCAACCCTCTGCCACTGGTATCAGATTTTTCTTATCTACTCTATATAAAAAAATAACTCACAGGATCCATGTAATAAATGTTTTTGTTAAGTATTTGGAGATTTTAAGCATGTTTGTTTTGTATCTCTAAACATTGATTAACTTCAAGCTTGTTTCCTTTAAATATGGCTTCACAGGATATCCCTTCATCCCATTGAAACGCTGAATTGACGCTGTATTGTGGTTACACTTCATAAGATGGAAATCCAAACTGGTCTTAGAACACCTCTTAATGGGATTTCTCAACGCTTCTCTCTCATGCTGGTCCACCGATTGGTTTTCTTACATCTGTGTGTGCCTGGGAAATGGAAAGTGACGCAAAGCTGTACTGTGAAGGGCAATCTCAACTGTTAAATGTGTGAAATTATTTAATTGTGCCATCAACCATAACACGGCCAGAGGGAGTGCTGATTTAAAACTGTTATTCATTTATAAAGGGAGTTATGCTAACCCTGTATAAAGCAGCACTTAGGCTTCAGCTAGAGGACTCAAGCCAATACTGGGCACCACACTTTCGGAAGAATGTCATAGCCTTAGAGAGGGCGCAGGTGAGATTTTATAGAAAGGTGCCTGGGATGAAAAACTTCAGTTACGTGGATAGATTAGACAAACTGGGATTGTTGTCCTTAGAGCAAAGAATTTTAAGGGGAAATTTGAAAGAAATCTTCAAAATGATGAAAGCATTTGCTAGCTAAAATAAGGAGAAACTGGTTGCAGTGGCAGAGCGGTCAGTATCCAGAGACACACACTTAAGGTAACTGGAAAATTAACCAAAGGCGATGTGAGGACAAATACTGTGCAACGAGTTAATATAATCTGGAATGCACTGTCTGAAAGGGCGGGGGGTGCAGATTCTATAATACCTTTCCAAACAGAATTGGATAAATATAGTCTGTACTTGCAGCGAATGTAATGGGCCACGAATCGCAGATACAACCAGAAGGCAGAGAATTAGCGGGGTCCTAGCCTCGATGTAAATGTAAAAGAGGATCAGATTGGCTACGCCAAGAAGGGTACTGAATGCACTCAGCACCAGACAGGTCACCACGTTTGAAGATTAAGCAAAAGATTACTAAAATAATGAATTTGGCAGATCTTCACAATGCCAGTTTTTTTCTGGCCACAGAATCTAATTCAAAGTATCCATCTTATGACATTAATTGGCCCAGTAATTCGGGTCGCGGGCTTCCCGTGGGTGTGATCCCCCAACCTGCACTTACCTAGCGCGCCGGCCGTTGAGCTGTTAGGCCCGTGGAATTCCGATCCTGGGCCTGCTCCAACTGCCGGCGCGCAGTGCTTGCATATCCCAGGGGCACAGTTAGTTCGATGCATCCCCTGGGATCACGTGGGCCATGGGGATCCAATTGGAGCAGGGAATGCTTCATTCATAAGTTTGACAGGAAGTGCTGTCAAACTTAGAAATACTACGAGCCCCAAAAGTCACTAAATCTTCCAATACATTTTAAAACCATCAGTTTTATAAATAAATTATAAATTACGTGAAATAACTATTTTAAACAATAATTTAAGTTTTTGAAAAAAATAATTTTATTTTCTAACGGGACTAAAAATAAACTTACCTTTCTTTAAAGTATTTAAAAATAATAAACCTGTGGAAAAAATTTCTTAATTTTAATTAATTGACCACTTACCTTGTAAAAAGCAGGCCTTCTGAAGACTTACCCTCCCGGGATAACATGCAAAAAAGATGCAAGTTTGATGCACACGCGCAGCCTCTCCCACGCATGCGTTTGACCTCTGAACCCTTGCTTTCTGGGGAGCGTTGCTGCCGGTTTCCCGCGCATGCGCAGTGCATACAGGAATCCGGCACTTCCATTGGGCTTACCTACCCCGTGCATACTCACCCGTGGAGACCCGAATTTCTGGGCCATTAATTGAGTTCCAAATACCATACGAACCGGATTTATTGCAAAACAATAGTATCATAGAATCTTGCAGCACACAAGGCGGCCTTTCCATAATATCTGTGCCGGTTCTTTGAAAGAGCTGTCAGATAAGAGTATTTTCTTTTCTTTCTGATAATAAAATTTGACCTAGTATGGCAGCATATGTAGTTGGCATAAAAGACACATTTATTTCAATCCAATTTGTAGAGGAAATCGTTTTTCTCTTTTGGATTTCGCAGTGAGCAGTGTGAGTAGTGGGAAACTCCGCGGATCAGGGGTAGGGTCACATGAACAAACAATGAAACAATGGCATAAAAAAATCTCTTCTGACAGTCATTAGGAAGACAGGAACATAGGAACAGGAGTAGGCCATTCAGCCCCTCGAAACTATTCTGCCAATCTATTAGATCATTTCTGATCTTAAGTTTAACTCCCTCTATCCGTTTTGGGTCCCAAGAGCCTTAATACGCTTGCCTAGTTAAAGTGCAATGAGAGCAAGTGTGTGGAATTAGATAATTTAATCAACTTAAACACCTCAGTTGGATGACCGATTAATCTTCTATGTTCGAGGGAATACAAGTTTAGTCTATGCAACCCATCCTCATCTAAAAATAAATTTAACCCCAGTATCATTCTGGTGAATTATAACAACAGTCTTAAATTCTGAAGCATTATTTTCTGGCTGATTATTCACAGATCATCAAATGTTGAATACGTTATCAATAAATAAATAACGCTCTCGATACATCCAATTTTAAATGTATCTGGCCGCAGATATTAATGTTACTTCCTTTACCTTCGGAATTCTTTTTCGTCTGACACACCATTTGTTTGCTATTTTAACGGGAATGTTATTCCCTTTAAAATAGTTGATGCTTCTGATAAAATAGCGACAATCAGAAGAATATTAAAGCAAGGCGCTACAGTTCAATGCATACAATTGCAACAAAAAGTCTAACATCTCATCTAATCTATTCTAACAAGATTTAAATTCCTCCAAACAGTTTCTACTACAGACATTGGACAGAAACTCACCGACAGCCCGCCACACCACTGTGTTCTGTCAGCTCCTGCCACCGATCTCGGACTCAGAATTAAAGCCATCCAGATTATTATGAGAACAATTCCCAACAGATTCTGCATAACCTAAAAGAGAACATGTACCGCACTGTGGAAACAAAGCTAACACGTATAAAACAATACAAAATACAACAGTGTGTGAGAGCGAGAGAGAGGGGATGTAGTGAAAGAGAGGGGTGAGAGATAGAGAGGAAGAGGTGGAGAGAGAGAGTGATCAGGGTAAGAGACAAGTAAAACATTGTTGAAAGCTGACCGAGGTGATTCGATTACCAAATTGTTAAAATGTTTTAAGATCATTTAAATGGTCAAGGTGTCCCAGCATTCTTTCTGTTAGAAGGTTTACTGTTAGAGCCGATGTGGGAGAAAGGGAACCGTGAATCTTGCCTTTATGTAGGAACCATAAACAGTTTACAGTTTGAAAACTCAAGGACACAAATTGATAAAAACCCAGGTCGGGAAAAAGGCTGATAAGAGATTAATTGCCAAGACGCTGTATACCATGGTAAAAGATAAAAATTGACCTACATACTGCCTTATAAACAAAGATTGTAGAACAAAGGCAAAGTCTGAAAAATGACCTAGACATTCCTCTCTGGGGGTGACACAATATGGGCGCTATCGGAGTGGCGGCCCACTTTTAAGCATCACCTGATATTCAGCCATATTGACTGCGATAGAACTGAATCTGATACCACCCGTTTTGCGCAACCTCCTGAGACGAATTTCTAGGATAAGCGGGGTAAACTCCAAAAAACGTGGCCTCAGCAGAACATGCAACCAAGTAATACGTAGGCACAGACCAAGCTTTTACAAGGCACAAGTAAGTAGTTTGATGGAATATTCTCCACTTGCATGGATGGGTGCAGCTCCAACAGCACTCAGCAAGCTCAATACCATCCAGGACAAAGCAGCCCGCTTGGCTGACACCTCATTCACCACCTTAAACTTTCATTCCCTCCACCACAAGCATACCGTGGCTGCAGTCAGTACAATCTACAGGATGCACTGGGGCAACTCGCCAAGGTTTCTTCGGCAGCACCTCCCAAACTTGTGAACTCTCCAAGTAGAAGGACAAGGACAGCAGACGCATGGGAACACCACCACCTCCAAGTTCCCCGACAAGTCACACACCATCCCGACTTAGAGTTATATCGCTGATCCTTCATCTTCGCTGTATCAAAATCCTGGAACTCCCTCCCTAACAGCACTGTGGGAGTACTTGCACCACACGGACTGCAGCAGCTCAAGACGGTGGCTCACCACCACAAGGGCAGTTAGGGATGGACAATAAATGCTGGCCTTGCCAGTGACGCACACATCCCAGAAAGAATATTTAAAAAATAGAACCCGGTTGCCCCCAAGGGTTCTCGATTTGGTCAGGAGACACGCACCCACACAGAAGGCCTGGAGTGATGGAGCTGGTCGCCTGGGAAACACGACCTGGGTGGTACTCTTGGGGGTGGGATGCTCACTGGGTCAGTTGGAAGCCCGCAGACATGCAGGCAATCTAGAGCGGATAGTGATCACTCCGGCCCGGGGAATCATGTTGCTTAAATTACAATAACAACAGAAATGCTGGAAACTCAGCAGGTCAGGCAGCATCTGTGGTGAGAGAAAAAGAATTAACGAATGTGGATGTCATCTTGTCATTTACTATAACACTGTAGAACAGTTATAAAGAGCTTAATACAGTTATTGTTCAATATAATAAAGTTTCATTTTTATAAAAAAACACACTCCTGCAAGAATCATGAGCTGAGGTATCTTCACTGGACTAACAACCCTTTTTTATGACAATAACCATGGAGGAAATTCTGCAGCATAAATATGACTGTGGACCACCTTAAACATTCACTCCGTCCACCACCGCGGCTGCAGTGTGTATCAGAATGTACTGCAGCAACTCGCCAACGCTTCTTCAACAGCTCCGCCCAAACCCGTGAACTCCAGAACCCAAAAGGACAACGGCAGCAGGTGCATGGGTACACCATCAACTCCCGTCTAAGTCACACACCACCTGGACATGGGCAGATATCTGCCGTTCCTTCATCGTCACTGGGTCAAAACTCTTGAGATCCTTGGCTGACAGAACTTTGGGAGCACCTTCACCATATGGATGGCAGCTGTTCAACAAGAAGGCGAACCATGACTTACTCAAGGGGAAATGGTCTGGGAAATAAATGCTGACCTTGCTAGCGAGGACTATATCTCCAGCATTAAATTTAAAAAGAATAGCTCATAAATATACTCAGGAAAATATTTCCAGGTTGGTAGTCCCAGCAAAATTCTACATGTAATCACACTTTTGCTATGAGTAGTAACGGGAACTAACCTCCATCAGCTAATTGATGATGTCCCTACACTTCCAGCTCAAACCCATTTTACTCAAGGTATGTTGAAAGTAAAATATTGCATGTTGGAACTGTGATCTATTTGAGAAGTAATAAATGAATAAAATAAATGGGTGTTCATCTTACACCCAGATCTTTCGCCTTCCCCACCTGAATTAATGGAATGTTTACTCTTCTGGTTGGTGAATGAGTCCGGGAGCCTCCCCGTCTCACCAGGGCTTCCCTTGTACCGGATTGTGGTAACTATTGGAACTGATGACGCTTTCTTCTATGCCCAGTGAAGTTGCCATGTTCCAAATAAGAACCAAATTAGTAACAATACTGTGGAGGAGGAATTCCTGGAGTGTTTACGGGATGATTTCCTGGACCAATATGTTGAGGAACCAACCAGAGATCAGGCCATCTTAGACTGGGTATTATGTAACGAGAAAGGATTAATTAGCAATCTTGTTGTACGAGGCCCCTTGGGTTGGAGCGATCATAATATGATCGAATTCTTCATTAAGATGGAGAATTAAGTAGTTGACTCAGAGACTAGGGACCTTAATTTAAATAAAGGAAACTACGATGGTCTGAGGAGCGAGTTGGGTAGGATTGATTGGGGAATGGCACTCAAAGGGCTGGCGGTGGATAGGCAATGACAAATATTCAAAGACCGAATGGATGAGCTACAGAAATTGTTCATCCCAGTTTGGCATAAAAATAAAACAAAAAAGGTGACTCAACCGTGGCTAACAATGGAAATTAGGGATAGCATAAGATCCAAGGAGAGCACATATAAATTGGCCACAAAAAGCAATAATCCTGAGGATTGGGAGCAGTTTAGAATTCAACAAAGGAGGACAAAGGGAATAATTAAGAAAGGGAAAATAGAATATGAGAGTACGCTTTCAGGGAACATAAAAACTGACTGTAAAAGCTTTTATAGATATGTGAAGAGAAAAAGATTGGTGAAGTCAAGCATAGGTCCCTTGCAGTCAGAATCAGGGGAATTTATAATGGGGAACAAAGAAATGGCAGTCCAACTAATTACATATTTTGATTCTGTCTTCATAAAGGAGGACAAAAATAACCTCCCAAAGATGACGGGGAACATAGGGTCTGATGAAAGGGTGGAACTGAAAGAAATCAGTATTTGTAGGGAAATGGTGTTGGGAAAATTGATGGGGCTGAAGGCCGATAAATCCCCAGGGCCTGATAATTTACATCTCAGGGTACTTAAGGAAGTGGCCCTAGAAATATTAGATGCATTGCTGGTCATCTTCCAGAACTCGATAGACTCTGGAACAGTACCCATGGATTGCAGGGTAGCTAATGTTACCCCACTATTCAAAAAAGGTGGTAGAGAAAAAGCGGTGAATTATAGACCGGTAAGCCTGACATCGGTAGAGGGGAAAATGCTAGAGTCCACTGTAAAATATATAATAGCAGAGCACTTGGAAAGCAGTGACTGGATCGGACAAAGTCAACATGGATTTAGAAAAGGTAAATCATGCTTGACTAATCTACTGGAATTTTTTGAGGATGTAACTGGTAAAATAGATAAGGGAGAACCAGTGGATGTGGTGTATTTGGACTTTCAAAAGGCTTTTGATAAGGTCCCGCATAAGAGATTAGCGTGCAAAATTAAGGCACATGGGATTGGAGGCAAGGTATTGGCTTGGATTGAGAACTGGTTGGCGAACAGAAAGCAAAGAGTTGGAATAAATGGGTCGTTTTCCGAGTGGCAGGCTGTGACTAGTGGGGTACCACAAGGATCTGTCCTAGGACCCCAGCTGTTCACAATATATATTAATGATCTGGACGAGGGAATTGGATGTAATATCTCCAAATTTGCAGACGACACAAAGCTGGGTGGGAGGGTATGCTGTGAGGAGGATGTCGTGAAACTCCAGTACGATTTGGACAGGTTAGGTGATTGGGCAGAAACATGGCAAGTGCACTATAATGTGGATAAATGTGAGGTTCTCCACTTTGGTGGCAAAAGCAGGAAGGCAGATTATTATTTGAATGGCAACAGATTGGGAGAAGGGGAAGTGCAAAGTGACCTGGGTGTTGTTGTGCATCAGTCGCTGAAGGTAAGCATGCAGGTGAGCAGGCAGTTAAGAAGGCAAATGCTATGTTGGGCTTCCTAGCAAGAGGGTTCGAGTACAGGAACAAGGATGTCTTGATACATTTGTACAGGGCCTTGGTGAGACCGCACCTTGAGTATTGTGTGCAGTTTTGGTCGCCTTACCTGAGGAAGGACGTCTTGCCATGGATGGAGTGCAGCGAAGATTCACCAGGCTGAAACCTGGGATGGCAGGAATGACGTATGAGGAGAGATTGTGTCGATTGGGGTAATACTCACTGGAGTTTAGAAGATTGAGAGGGGATCTCATCGAAACCTATAAAATTCTGTCAGGCCTGGACAGACTAGATGCAGGAAGGAATGTTTCTGATGGCCGGGGAGTCCAGAACCAGGGGTCACAGTCTAAGGATAAGGGGTAAGCCATTTAGGACTGAAATGAGGAGGAATTTCTTCACCCAGAGAGAGGTGAACCTGTGGAATTCTCTGCCACAGAGGGCGGTGGAGGCCTGTTCATTAAATATATTCAGGAAAGACTTGGATATATTTCTTAAGGCTAAAGGTATCAAGGGATATGGGGAGAAGGCAGGGACAGGGCACTGAATTTTGATGACCAGCCATGATCTCATTGAATGGCGGAGCAGGCTCGAAGGGCCGAATGGCCTACTCTTACTCCTATCTTCTATGTTTCTATGGTCAGTCGACCCTTAGTGAATAAGAAGGTGGTTCCACAGACATTAGAATGCCAACATTTCACTTAATAGTGACTAAACAACACCCTTTATAACATTATAATCAGGCAATGGAAATTTGTGACATGTTAGCCATCCTGGCACCGAATCTATAACAATTTTCCAGTCATTCAATTTATTTCGATTGAACCGATCAATTTGACACGTTCATGTCATGTTCATAAGGTTCTTTCCCTTGAAACTTCATGACTGCTTCGTTTTCACGAATCACATGTTGTGGATTTTAATATTTCAGTGAAAAAAAACGAAAAGAAACTAAACGTCTGAAGGAAGTTTTCTACCCAGTCATGAAATTTAATCGGGCAAATTGATTTGGCAAAATCGATGACGGTATTTTTCCTGCGGTAATGAAGCGCTTTGTTCTGCCTGATATTCGACCTGAAATCGCAAGCATCTTTTTATCATTAATTTCCTTATAATTACAATCCATAATAAATTTCCAAGCACAACTAGGCAATTCTTGCAATCCAGCATAGCGCAAATCTTCCCACTTAATTTTCATCCCGTTCTCTATATTTATAACAATAAAGCACTGACCAAATATATATTACTGGGGGGAGCCTGGCTTTGCCAGGGCTGTTTTGGTCCAGGCGGTTTAAATCGAGTGCGAGGCTTTGGGGCCTCTCTGTGTCCCTCTGTGAATCTGCTGCCAGGCAACATTTTAAATCGAGTCCCAGGCTTTTGGGCCCTGTCTGTGTCCCTGTCTCAATCTGCTGCCGGGCAACATTTCTACCTTTTAATACCTTGAAAGATGAAAGTGAAAATGCTTGTAAAAGGATTTTTGTAAATCTTATGTTATTTTTAAAAGAGAAACTAACTTTTTCAAAGCTGAATGATCAAAGTAGTTTGAGCTGGAAGCTGAAGTAATGGCAGTGAAACAATGGCTGCCAGATCCCCGAGATGAAAACGATTAGTCCCGCCCACACACACACACACCGATTGGCCAACCATCAGGGGAACGTACTGTAGGATTGGTCAATCGTGACGGCACAGGATTGGTCGAACCTTGACGTCAGTCAATCAATGCTAGCAGATAAGGGCCTAGAAATTCGGTATGGCCCCGCCAGGTCTTTTGCGCCCGAAATTTAGTGCTCGCCAGGATTCCCGTAGCGCCCGCCTAAAATTCAGTTGCAACGGGCCATGACGGCGGCGGGCGCTATTGCAGGGTTTGGCCGCCTCGCTAGGGGCGTTAAATGTCACTTTCAGGCGTTCAGCTCCCGCTGCGGCACCCGATGCGGTGCGGCAGGCTGGGGTACTGCAGGCCTCCTCCTTCTCTTAAGGACGAGCTGCCTACAGCCGTCAGATCACCGGTGGATTCCCCCGGCAAATGAGCCCGGCACCACGGAGAAGTGCCGGGCTCGCGGGACACAGACATCAGTGCCGCGGTGGGGTGGTGCAGGAGTCCGGGGAGGGAGGTGCGGGCAGGTGGCTGCCGGGAAAGCGACCGGCCGCTGCTCCACCTTTATGCACCGGCCTTTCGGAGCTGCAAGACTCCGTTTCACAAACGCTGTTTGCGGCTGCCACGGGCGAGGCGGCCGCAACTGAATTTGGCCATCGGGCCGGAATAGCATTGCAACCGGGGCACTGCGCACACCGATGACGTCATCGGTGCCGGCACAGCGCTACCGGCTATTGCCGATGTTAGGGTCCATCTGAATTTCGCGCGGTAAAAAACTTTAGGCGCAAACCACTTTATAGCCAATAAGTGGGCGCAAACGCAACTGAATTTCTAGGCCCATGAGTTTAATTTTGAAGGTTTTTTGCATAAGGCGAGAACAATTTTCGTCCGACCGAAAAGTAAATACGCTTACCAGCGTCCCGGAAGCGTAAGCTTTCTTCGGAGGTAACGCGTGCGTAGGTACGCCGTATAACTTTCGAGCGCAATAGCCGGACAGACGCACACCCGAGGACAGACAGAAAGACAGGCAGAAGGACAGACAGAAGGACAGACAGAAGGACAGACAGAAGGACAGACAGAAGGACAGACAGACAGATCGACTCCTTTATAAATATAGATAAATGTATGAGGTTACATTGCTCATTGAACTAAAATGAAATGTAGTTACATCAAAGTAAAAATGAGCGTGTTTTTTCAGCTGAATGCTAAGACGTAGTTTTAATTCTGCATTGTGTAAAATGCAAATTGAATAATCAGTTTTAAAAAATAATCTTACGGGACATGTGCCCTGTGTTTGCCGAACAGACACAGATTTCGGTGCAAATAGCTTCACTCTCCTTTAATTTCAAAAAGCAACATTACCTCAAGCAGGCATTGTAATTTACTTCTGTCGTTGCAATGCACATTGCTGCAATAATCAGATAGAGAAATACATTGCATAGAAGTTACAGAAAACAGGCGAGTAGCCTAACGGGCCCCTGTCCGTGTTTAATGTTGAAACGAGCAAATTACAGCAAAACTAAATTTGAGCGAAAATAACTGGTTTGAAACCTGATAACTACGTTCAGTTTATCTACATCTGATCCATACATTCAGTCTCTGGCGCAGATTCGATGGTCCGAATGGCCTCCTTCTGTGCTGTACTATTCTATGATTCTATAAGCAGTTGTGAAGTTTACAGCCACAGCTCGGAATTCCAATCCATAATTATTAGCGCAGGAAATTCTTAACAATTCACATGAGGCTTTTCCATCTGATCTCCTGGACTGCTATTGATCGACGGAGGGGGCCGCAGGGGGGGTTTGCTGCTCATGTTTTCTTCATTGGCCCTTTCTTTTTTACCTGGCATTGTGCCTCTACCAGGAGATTACAGGGCTGCTGGGGTGGGAGGTGAGGGCGTGCGATGATGCTCCGGCCAGCGTGGTGTGGGGAAAGCTTGACGGAGCATCTGGTCTTTTCCTGCACACACATTTTGTGTGTTTGTGTGATATTGTATATTATGGTTGGATTGCATTTGAGGACAGGACCTCAACTGACAATTTTGGACTGAAGATATCCATTAATCTGATAACACGCCGTAATATTTATGCAGGTAAATTTGTCCCTATTCTATTAACGTTGGGGCAATTTTAACTTTGACCGATGGCTTAAAACCGACGATATCGAATGTGCTGTTTTCAGCCCTCGCCAGATTTTCCCTTCAATGGATCTCAATGGAAAGGAACATCTGGCGGGCGTGTAATGGGCAGCTAATTACACATCGCCCATTTTACACCATCGCCCAGGAATTAAATTGCCCCCATTGATCGCAACAAATGTCATGTCTCTGGTAAAATGAATCACATGGACAATGTGAAGTCGGCTCAATTACGTGTGAGTATCGGTCACCGATCGGGACTCTGTGTCCTCCTTCAGAGCTCGCCAGCCTTTCTGATGGGACACTTGAGTAAAACTGCGGGGTGTGTCTGATAGAACCGGATAGCGGGAGGGCGGGGGGGCGGTGGAGTTTGGCCCTCTTCCCTCACTGGCTTCTCAAAGCAACAGTCCAAACATGTTATCTTCTCTGCAGCTGTTTTCGTCAGTTCAGTTCCGTGAAGAACAGCTGATATTTGTAGAATAGAATGCGGGAATGCTGACCTGTTATGTGAGTCTGGATGTTACACTTGGTCCTATAAGTGGAGAGACGCTTCCTGTGTCCGTACTGATGGTTACTTTATCGGAAGGTTCAACGTTTGAAGTGAAGGAATAGGCACGAACATTGGACAGTAGGTTTTCAGTAATCACTGATTAGTCAATTATCCCAAAACAATCTCCAGTCGATAATTTCAAGCTTGTTCATTGTCTCATGAAACCAAGTACCAAAAAAAAATTAATCCGTTGAATTCTTTTATTAATTTTAGGCAAGTGGGCGTCGCTGGAAATGTTGACATGTAAAGTTAAAGCATATGGGATTGGGGCAAGGCATTGACTTGGATAGAGAACTGGTTGGCAGACAGGAAGCAAAGAGTTGGAATAAATGGGTCTTTTTCCGAGTGGCAGGCACTGACTTGTGAGGTACCGCAGGGATTGGTCCTTGCATCCCAGCTATTCACAATATATATTTATGATCCAGATGAGGGAACAATATGTAATATCTCCAAATGTGCAGACGACACAAAGCTGGGTGGGCGTGTGTGCTGTGAGGAGGGTGCTGAGAAATTCCAGTATGATTTGGACAGGTTGGGTGATTGGGCAAAAGCATGGCAGATGCAATAAAATGTGGATAAATGCGAGGTGATCCACTTCGGTGGCAAAAACAGGAAGGCAGATTATTATAGATTATTATCTGAACGGCAATAGATTGGGAGAAGGGGAAGTGCAACGAGACCTGGGTGTCCTTGTGCACCAATCGCTGAAGGTAAGCATGCAGGTGCAGCAGGCGTTTAAGAAGGCAAATGGTATGTTGGCCTTCGTAGCGAGATGGTTTGAGTACAGGAACAAGGATGTCTTGCTACAGTTATACAGGGCCTTGGTGAGACAACACCTTGAGTATTGTGTGCAGTTTTGGTCGCCTTATCCGAGGAAGGATGTTCTTGCCATGGTGGGAGTGCAGCGATGTTTCACCAGACTGATACCTGGGTTGGCAGGAATGATGTATGAGGAGAGATTGGGTCGAATGGGCTTATACACGCTGGAGTTTAGAAGAATGAGAGGGGATCTCATTGAAACTAATAAAATTCTAACAGGACTAGACAGACTAGATGCAGGAAGGATGTTCCCAATGGCGGGGCAGTCCAGAACCAGAGGTCACAGTCTAAAGGTAAGGGGTACGCCATTTAGGACAGAGATGAGGAGGGATTTCTTCATCCAGAGAGTGGTGAATCTGTGGAATTCTCTACCACAGAAGGCAGTTGAGGCTAATTCATTAAATATATTCAAGAATTAGTTATATATATTTCTTAAGGCTAAACGGATCAAGGGATATGGGGAGAAGGCAGGGACAGGTTACTGAGCTTGAATGATCAGCCATGATCTCATTGAATGATGGCGCAGGCTCGAGGGGCCGTATGGCCTACTCCTGCTCCTATCTTCTATATTTCTATATTTCTATGGCATTTAATGCCAATCCCTAGTTGTCCTGGATACAGCTGACAGGCTCGCTAGTTCACTTCAGAGGGGCCGTTAGGACTCAGCCACTGGGGTAAGGAATGTAGATTTCATTCTCTAAAAGATGTCAGTGAACCAGTTGTGTTTTCACAACAAACCAACAGCTTTGTGATTGGTT
The DNA here is from genome assembly GCF_052327205.1 of Somniosus microcephalus. NCBI lineage: Eukaryota > Metazoa > Chordata > Chondrichthyes > Squaliformes > Somniosidae > Somniosus > Somniosus microcephalus. Next base: position 54,383,049 of record NW_028225180.1, on the reverse strand, counting down.
TTACTGTTGCCAGCCTTTTATTTCCGGAACTTTTCCGAAACCAAATTCAATTTCTCAAGCTGGCAAGGTGGGATTTCAGCTCACTGTCTCTGGATTATTACTCGAAGACTCCAAGTCAATAGTCCAGTAGAATTAGCATGACATTACCATACCCGAGCAAATTGGCTGAATTGTGATATTATTCATCAAACACCAAAACTCGTGGTCCCTGTTGACTGAACTTATAATATTGTGAAATTATGATTTTTGAATTATGTGTATATAAATCCTAAGCACATTCTCAATACACGGGTTAACGATTCAGCGAGACATAGGGAGCAGGGGAACTTTTGGAGATTGCATATAACAGGTTTTGCCTCCATCCTACTAATGATCTAGAACAGAACTGTGATGTCTGAGGTCTGTTCCTACTCAGACCGCGGGCTGACGGTGCAATTATCTTTGTCGGTGTCAATGCAGATTTGGAAATTTGCACAGATTAATACAAACACTTGTCAGAAATGTAGTTGGAGACGATTAATTTATTTACCTTTCGGGCCTGGACGGAAGGAGGAAATCAGGGCATTGAATTCCCTTCTCTCCCTCTTTAGTGTCAGCCACGGCTCAGGTGGTAGCTCCCTCGCCTCTGAATCAGAAGGTTATTGGTTCAAGTCCCACTCCAGAGACTTGAGCACAAAAATCTAGGCTGACACTCCAGTAGAGTGCTGCACTGTCGGAGGTGCCATCCTTCAGATGATACATAGGCTACATAGAATATACGGTGAAAAAATAGGCCATTCGGCCCAACCAGTCCATGCCGGCATTTATACACTGCTCGAAACTCCTCCCGTCTTTCTTCATCGAATTCTGTCAGCACAATCTCTATTCCCTTCTCCCTCATATGCTTGTCTTGCCTCCCCTTAAAAGCATCTATGTTATTTGCCTCAACTACTCATGGTGGTAGCGAGTTCCACATTCTCACGACTCTTTGGGTAAAGTAGTTTCTTTTGAATTCCCTATTTGATTTCTTTGTGACTATCTTATATTGATGGCCTCCAGTTATGCTCTTCCCCATAAGTGGAAACAATATTAAGAGGATACGTTAGCCCGAGGCCCCGTCATCCCTCTCAAGTGGATGTTACATATACCTAAGCATTATTATGAACAAGAGCAGGGGAGATATCTCCGTGCCCTGGTCAATATTTATTCCTCAATCAACATCACTGTAAACAGATTATCAGATCATTATCATTACTATATGTGGGAATTTGCTGTGTGGATATTGGCTGCAGCCATCCCTACATTACAATAGTGATTACACATAAAAAAAACATTTATTGGATGTAAAGCACTTTAGGACGTCCGGTGATTGTGAAAGGCGCTATATAAATGCAAACCTTTCTCTTTGTTACCATTTTTCTGCCCGGGCTGTTGTTGGAAGTTGGTTTCTCGCAGCCTGATTTCAGATGGTCGGTTATCTCAATGTATGTCAGCGATATGGACTGTCCAGCAAGCTGTCACTGCTTTCCACTTCGGCAGCTCAAGTGGGTCAAGTGGAGAATATCACAGTGCGGGGGCATCTCTGAGATATTCATCATTGTATCATAATGTTTAGATTAGCTATTGAGAAGGACAATGAGCAATACAGAATTTTTTAAAAAATTAACTGGAGGAGGGCTATTTTCAGCGAATTGAGGAGGGATCTGTTCCAGGTAAACTGGAGTCAAAGACTGGCAGGCAGAAATATAATGGATCAATGGGCGGCCTTTAAAGAGGAGATGGTTCGTGTACAATCTAGGTACAATCCCATAAGGGGGAAAGGGAGGGCAACCAAAGCCAGTGCTCGCTGGATGATGAAGGAATTGGAGTAGGATGAAGCATAAAACAGGGCGATAGACAGATTCCAGTTTGATAATGTAAGCGAGATTCAGGCTGAGTATAAAAAGCAAAGAGGAGAAGTGAAAAAGGAAATAAAAGAGGGAAAGTGACAGGACGAGAATAGATTGGCAGCTAACATAAAATGGAATCCAGCGGTCTCCTAATGGCATAATTACAGAAAAAAAATTATGTCATATGAGCGGCGGGGACAATTGGGCAAAAATGTGGATCTATTGGTAGAGGCAGAAGGCATTGCTGAGTTACTAAATGAGTACTATGCATCAGTGTTTAACAGCAAGAGGACTTTGCCAAAGCTACGGTAAACACAAAATTTGTTGGGATACTGGATGAGCTATTATAGATCAAGAGAATGTATTAGAAAGGCTGGCTGCAGTTAAAATGTATATGTCACCGGGTCTGGATGGGATCCATCCTAGGTTGCTGATGGAAGTAAGGAAGCAATTGCTGCGTTGCTGGCCACAATCTTCCAATCCTCTTTAAATATGTAGAATCACACAATCATGTAAATTTACGGCACGGAAGGAGGCCATTCGGCTCATCGCTTCTGTGAGATCGAAAAAGAGCTATCCAGCCTAATCCCACTTTACAGCTCTTGGTCCGTAGCCGTGTAGGTTACAGCACTTCAAGTGCATATCCAAGTATTTTAATGTGTGATGAACATTTCTGCCCCTACCACCCTTTCAGGCAGTGAGTTCCAGACTCCCACCACCAACCGAGTGTAAAGTAGCCAAGATGATAAAAGCAGGGTGGGAAAGCAAGTTTTGCTGAAGACTCAAAGAATCTGTAAAGGGATATAGATAGGCTAAGTTAGTAGGCAAACATTTGGCAGATGGAGTATGTAGGAAAGTGCGAGGTTATCCACTTTGGCAGGAAAAATCCAAAAGCTAATTATTATTTAAATGGAGAGAGATTACATAATGCTACAGTTAAGAGGAACCTGTGGGTCCTTGTGCATGAAACACAAAAAGTTAGCATGCAGGTGCAACAAGTAATCAAAAGGCAACTGGGAGTGATAGCCTAGATTTTGCGCTGAAGTGGGAATCTAGCCCTCAAGCTTCTAAATGAACGGTGTCTATGCAATCACTGTCCAAATTCTGACTCTTAGTTATCGAGAACGCGAAATAAACGACCTCTCCCTTTTTAACAGATGCAACACGCGGCCAATGCGCCTCTCGATTGGTCCAGTACGCTGTAGGTAGATAATGGTGGAGTTCAAGGCGTTAGCACTCTGGCACTGATGCAATACTTGCGCATTAGTTTTGTTAATTAGATTTCATAACAGAATGTGACAGATATCTGCTGGGACGGGCACGATCGGCCGAATGGCCTCCATTTATGCTGCACCATTCTCTGATTCCTGGGATGGTGGCTCTGTCGTATGAGAAGAGATTGAGTAAACTAGGCCAGTATTCTGTTGAATTCAGAAGAATGAGAGGGGATCTCATTGAAGTATACAAAATTATTACAGGGCTTGATAGGGTAGATGTTGGGAGAATGTTTCCCTTGGATGGGGAGTGCAGAACCAGGGCCCACGACCTCAAGATAAAGGGCAGGACATTCAGGACTGAGATGAGAAGAAAATTCTTCATACAGAGGAAGGTGAGTGTTTGGAATTCTCTACCCCAGAGGGCTGTGGAGGCTCAGGCATTGGCTATATTGAAAACAGAAGTCGATAGATTTCTGACTGGTAAGGACATCAAGGGATATGGCGATAGGGCCAGTGAATGGAGTTGAGGCAGAAGATCAGCCATGATCTCATTGAATGGCGGAGCAGGCTCGAAGGGCCGAATGGCCTACTCCTGCTCCTATTGCTTATGTTCTTAGTTCTTATTCCATTTAGTTGGGGAAAGATGCTGTCTGTGCCCGAGTGGTGGACGGTATACAGGGACGTTTTTATCAAATAATTCTCTGCCTGTGAGAACGAGAAATTTCTAGTTTCCTGTTCTCACCTCCACTCGTTACATTGGAACAATCAATAAATCATCAGGGTTCAGGTGGTGATCGACAAAGTGAATCAAAGATGGCGGGACAAGCACGCCCGCATGAAATTATCTGGGTCAGGCCTGTGCTTTGCAGCAGTTTCTGCACATTGTCAATAGCAACCCAGCCACAGCCAGTGCTATCAGCAGCTGCAAATCCGTTGGAGGTTTGCAATTTGAGTTAAGGTTGTCCACTCTATTAGTGGGAGAATTGTCCCGCACAAGAACAGCAAAGAGTGGGAAGGTTATTATTTTTTGCTCATTTCTGTGGATTTGAGTCAGTTTGGTTTCTTTTGAGACTCTGCAAGGTTTTCTGATAATTGGCAATTTTGATCTGATGACTTAGTTTGAGCCCATTTTCGAAGTTGGGTCGCTGTGGTTTGATCTGAACTGTGCGCCAATCTGTAAACCGAGTGCAGACCAGTTAAGGTAACGTCAGTTGTTGGGCAAACGCTTCAAATCAATAACCCGAGCTAAAATTAGTGAGCATTTAGAAATGCACAGATTAATTTAAGGGCTGTCTGCGCTTGTAATTTGGCCCAATTTTGTGGACGTTACAAAGATGGGTGGGTACGTAAGTTGTGAGGAGGGTGCAAAAAATCTGCAAAGCTATAGTATAATGTGGAAATTGCGAGGTTATCCACTTTGGCAGAAAAAAAAAATGAAACTGTTATTTAAATTGATAGAGACTACAAAATGCTGCAGTTCAGAGGGACCTGGGGTTCCTTGTGCATGAAACACCAAAAGTTAGCATGCAGGTACAGCAAATAATCAAAAAGGCAACTGATGGCCTTTATTTCATGGTGTTGGAGTATTAAAGCAGCGAATTCCTGCTACAACTGTACAGGGTATTGGTGAGAAACACATTGAATGTTGCGTACAGTTTTGGTTTCCTTATTTAAGGAAGAATATATTTGCATTGGAACAAGTTCAGAGACGATTCAAACGGTTGATTCCAGTGATGAGGGCTTGGACTTAAGCAGAATGGTTGAGCAGGTTGGGCCTATACTCATTGGAATTTAGAAGAATGAGAGGTGATCTTTTTGAAACATATGAGAACTGAGCGTCCTCGACAAGGTAGATGCAGAGAGTATGTTTTCCCTCGTATGGAAATCTAGAACTCGGTGGCATAGTTTCAGAATTAAGGGTCGCCCTTTTAGAACTGAGATGAGGAGGAATTTCTTCTCTCAAAGGGTCATAAATCTGTGGAATTCTCTGCAGCAGAGAGCCGTGGAGGCTGGACCATTAAATACATTTAAGGTGGAGATAGACAGATTTTTGCAAAACAGGGGAGTGAAGGGTTATGAGGAGCGGGCTGGGAAGTGACTTTGTGCACAAGATCCTCCATGATCTTATTGAATGGCAGAGCAGGCTCGAGGGGTCAAGTGTTCTTATGCAAGGATTTAATAAAGTCAAGTCCTGTTCAAAAAGTAACCTATTGCATCAATGGAGGGGATGAAGTAAAGACATAGTATGAATTGTTATCAGGTGTTTGATAAGGTTTTCCACAAGAGGCGTGTTAGGAACATACGAGAAATGGCGGCCAGGAAGCGACCTTCTGGTACATCCAGCCTGTCCCGTACCATTGTGATGCCTACATAATAATATAAGAACATAAGAAATAGGAGCAGGAGTCGGCCATTCGGCCCTCGAACCAGCTCCGCCATTCAATGAGATCATGGCTGATCTTCTACCTCATCTCCACTTTCATGAACTGCCACATATCCCTTGATTCCCTTAATTTTCAAAACTCTATCGATCTCTGTCTTGCATATACTCAACGACGAGTCTCCACAGCCCTCTGGGGTAGAGAATTCCAAAGATTCACCACCCTCTGTGTGAAGAATTTTCTCATCTCAGTTCCAAATGGCTGACCCCTTATTCTGAGCCTGTGGCCCTTAGTTCTAGACTCCCTAGCCAGGGGAAACATCCTCCTTGCATCGACTGGCCAATATTCTCTGGAGTTCCTTGTCAAGCCCTGTAAGAATTTTAAATGTTTCAATGAGCTCCCCTCTCATTCTTCTAAACTCCAGAGAATATAGGCCTGGTAGATTCCATCTGTCCTGATCGGGCAACCAACGCCGCCCCCCACCTCTGCCGTCACATGAACCAGTCTGTTGAACCTTCGTTGCTCTACATCTTTGGCAACTATATGCTTCATTTGGTAAGGATGCCAAAACTGTACACAATACTCCAGGTGTGATCTCACTGGGCCCTCTATAATTGCAGAAAGACGTCTTTACTCTTACACTCAAATTCTCTTGTAAAAAATTCCAACTTAGCATTTGCTCTTCTAATTGCTTGCTGTACTTGCATGTTAACTGTCAGGGATTCTTGTAAAAGGACACAAAGGTCCCTCTGAACGCCAACATTTCCCAATCTCTCACCAATTAAAAAATACTCATCTTTTCTGTTTTTGCTACCAAATATGTAACTTCACATTTCTCCACATTATGTTCCATTTGCCATTTTCTTTCCCATTCACTTAGCCTATCTATATCCCCTTGAAGCATCTTTGCATCCTCCACACAACTTACATTCCCACCCAGCTTTGTATCATCAGCAAACTTGAATATATATCCCCTCATGCCTCGTGCATCCCATTATATAAACGCGCTTCCACAACCGAAACCACGTGATCTACTGGAAGAGGGGAAAAACAGATTAAAACCTAGGTTCATGAGTGGGTAAAAAAATCGGGATAATTCCTCTCGGACCCCTTTATGGGATAAAAATTAGTCCATGAGATTACACTGTCCCGGATTAACGTTACCAAGTATATTCCCGTTGTTTGAGGTGACCTCTGCACCAGCCCACAGCACATCTAGCCCTCGCTTAATGGAATTCAGTGACTCGACATCCACCGCAAAGGCAAGCAGTCTGTTCCACAGGTCCACTAGTCTTTGATAAAATAAGTATATCCTGAAATCGTAGATCTGGCAGGATACAACTCGAGAATGTGACACCTGGATCACCCTAACCAAATTGAATCATTTTGTCCAGAAAAATGATATTTAATCCCATCATCTTATAAATCTTAATCAATTCACCACTAAGTCTACTCTTCTCCAAAGTGTACAGACCAATCTCTTTGAGCCTATCATGTTAACTAAGGTGCGTCAAACAGAGTATCAGTAGTTTGGCCCTCCTCTCCAATTATTCTATCCCCAAGTTCGCCCATCATGCGAGGGATCCAAAATTTGTCACATTTTCTAACTGAGGCTTGACCAATACCTTGCACAAGAACAAAATGTTTCGCTTCTTTTTATAGTTAATTGTCCTGTAACTGCACCCGAGAAAAAAATCAGACTTTTTGTTCAGAAAAGATGTAGCAGCGTGAATACGACGGTGGTTGATTAACAAGTACCAAAACGTTAGTTTCAATTAATGTTGGTTAGAGCGAGAAAAGTTGGAGATTGGTTCGAAGTGTACCATAGGAAAGCAGTTTTGTGCATTGCGTCTGTAGATGATGTAAGTTTGGAAATAGCAAGAATAATCTCGAAATGTACTTACAACACAAAAGGAGTTTGTTAATCAGCGATCTGGACTGTCATCAACTTCAGGAAAATAGCTTGGAGCACTGGGTATAGAGATGGTAGATGCTGTTAAATGTGGATAAGTGTGACATAATAGATTTTGTCAGTAATGATCGCATATATTTAATGGAACAGTACTAAATAATGACACTGAACAGAGAAATCAAAAGTTCAAAGACACAATCCCTTCGAAATATCCATACAGGTAGGTAAAATAATGAAAAAAAAGACCAACAGCATTTTGGATTTAGGAATATACGAAAAGGATGAGGCCATTTAACCCCTGATGCCCTTTCCACCATTCCATTAGATATTGTCTGACCTGTATCTTAACTCCATCCAATCGCCTTGGCTCTTTAACACTTAATACCATTGCGAACAAAAATCTATTAATCTCAGTATTACGTTTTGAATTGATCCCCAGCATCAACAGATTTTGGGGGGAGCGTGTTCCAAACTTCCACTGTCCTCTGGGTGAAGACTTGCTTCCTAACATCAATCCTGAACCGGCCTTGTTTTAATTTTAACGTTATGCCCCCTATTTCTGTATCCCCAACAGATTATTATTTTTTTATTTCTAGCTTCCTTATCAAATAGGTTAAGTGCCCTAAAAATCTCAATTAGCTCACCCTTCATCATCTTCTATATTTTAGGGTCGTAGAGTCCGAGGGTCAGCGCAGGTGCAAGCTGAATACAAGTCTTCAGATTATGACAATGAGGAAGGGGAGAGGGCGGGGCTTAAGTCATTGGGGAATCTCCAAATGTAACAGTGCGGGGACATGGAGAGCAGCCATTGCTGGTGATGCTGCAGCTATATTTGGATATATACATGTGGAATCAAGCGGGAGCATTCCCATTGTGATGGAATCCCAACCTGCACCAAAATGTGCAGCTGCTGAAAATACTGGTTGTGGTTCGGTTGCTATTGACAATATGCAGAACCTGCTACAAACACAGGCCTGACCCAGATAATGGCATGCGTACGTGCATGTCCCGCTGTCTTCGATGCACATTTAGATTACCACCTAAACCGAGCTGCGTTATTGAATCGTCTGATGCACGGAGTGAATGTGAGAACAGTAAACAAAAAAAAATAACATTTAGTCTCTCTTGCAGTAATGTACGTATTGGGTAACAATATCCCGCTGAAACTGTCTACCACTTGATGATGGTCAACATTATTTCCACAACTAAACATATCACATTTTGTTACAAAAACTAAAGAAAACTAATATTGTGGGAGTATCAGAGTGCTGACCCGTTTACCTCTATCTAGAGTGTATTCAGCCCAGAGAGCGGTCGATTATCTGCATATTTTATCCATTGTAAAGGGAGAAGTCGTTTACTCTGCAGAATTGTACAACAGTGGGTCAACGCTGCATATTCAGGTCATTCATATAAAAATCAGCTTTCCATTTTTAGTGCGGGTACCTAATGCTTCCCTTGAAATGTTTAACATTCCGACAAAATAACCATCACAGCAATATTATTAGGGCACATGGAGGGGTTGACAATTGCCCTGGGCGGGAATGGAAAACAGGTGGTATCACATTGGTCACTGTAATATGTTGCGCCCGATATTCATTCCCATTGAATTCAATGGAACTGATAATCATGCGTCTCCTTATAGCAATCCTGAAATGGGATTCCGCCTGTTTTCCTTCACCTCACATGTCGTATTTCGCCCCGAAGCGTCTCTCCTCTGATAGGACTAAGCGTAATTTCCAAACTCACATTACAGGTCAGTATTCCCACAATATTTCTTTCAAATACATGTTGTTCTTCTCTGAATTGAACTGCTTGGAACAGTTCTAGAGACGATAAAGGGATTGGACTTATGCTGTGAGATGCTAGTGACCCAAGGAATGTTAAGAAGTTACAACATAAAAGCAGGCCAGCCAGCACAATGAGTCCGAGTCACATTACCAGTGAACATGAACCAAACCGTTCCCGAACACGAGCCAATCACTAACTCCCGTTACCTCCGGCAGTATTACCCAAGTGTCCGATCATGAAGACTGTCGGGTTCTCAAACAGGACACAGAGCACCGAGCGGGGATTGAAAATCACGGGTAAGTTATGCCGACTTCATTCTGAACATTCAATTAATTTCTATCGAAGAGGCATGGCTGTTGTTGGGAACAATGGGAGTAATTTTAACTCTGAGTGATGGTATATAATGAGCGATATGGAATTAGGCGACAGTTACACGCCGCAACGCTTTCATTTAAATCCATTGAGGGTAAAATCTGGCGAGCCGTATTAAAGCCTATTTGATATCATCCGTTTTGCGCCGTCACTCAAACTTAAATATATACGTAAAAATGTGTTAAGCTTATCTGTATAAATAGTACAGCATCTTCTCGGATTGTTACATATCTTCCATCTAAAAGTTTTCGTGACGCTCATGTCTTAAATGTAATCCAAAGATTGCACACAATGGCCCAGAAATTCGGGTCGGAGGCTTCCCACGGGTGCAAGCCCCCGACCCGCACTTACATACTGTGCCGGCCGTGGAGCTGTGGGCCCGCGTGTGATTCCGATCCTTGGCCTACTCCAACTACCGGCGCGCAGTGCTTGCGTATCCCAGGGGCGCAGTTAGTTCGATGCGTCTCCTGGGATCACATCGGCCATGAGGAGCCAATGGTAGCAGGGGATGCTTCATTCATATGTTTGACAGGACCTGTCAAACCTATAAGTACTATAAGCCTAAAATTTCACTAAATCTTCAAATACATTTTTTAAAAAATCACATCTTTAAAATAAACTATAAATTAAATGAAATAACTGATTTAAATAATAATTTAAATTTTTGAAAAAATTAATTACATTTTCTAACGGGGCTAAAAATAAACTTACCTTTCTTTAAAGTATTTAAAAATACTAAACCTGTGGACAAAATGAATTAATTTTAATTAATTCGCCACTTACCTTGTAAAAAGCAGGCCTTGCACCTACTTGTTAAAAGTGTAACTGCTGGAGACTTACCCTCCCGGGAAAACCTGCAAAAGAAATGTAAGTCCGATGCGCACGTTCAGAGGAATGGAATTGCCGGTTTTCTCCGCATGTGCAGTGTGTGCATGAAACCGGCACATCCATTGGGCTTACAGGTGAGTACCCCATGCGTACTCACCCGTGGAGACCCGAATTTCTGGGCCCCTGTGTACTGATAAGAATTCTCTGTGCTAACACTCATATATAGAAATCCCGAGCTGTGGTTGAACAGTTCACAAACGGCTGTATACTGAATATAAGTACAGAGTTTTAAACAAGATCCTCTTAAATTGTGTTTTCGGTTAATTTCCCGCTTTGATGATAAATGCCAGCAGTGACTCGTTAGGCCGATTGGTCTGTTATATTGTGCTCTAACTTCTACGTGATTCTATTTCTATATTTGGTTGTTGGATGATTGTTGTTTGGAACGTCAGAAGTAAATTAAAATGACTGCTTGAGGCAATGTTGCATTTTGAAATTAGAAGAGAGTGAAGCTATTTGCACCGAAATCTCTCTCTCCGGCAAACAGAAGGATCTTATCCCGCCAGTTTATTTGTAACATCTGTTTATTCAATTTCTACTTCACGCAGTCAGTCCAATGAGTCCGAGACACAATATGAGTGAATATGAACCAGACCAAGTACATATTCAATTTGTACTTAATACAAAGAAGAATTAAAACAATTGTCTTAACTTGTATACGTTTAACTGAATTAAGACATTAATTTTTACTTTGATGCAGTTATGTTACTTTTTATTTGAACGGACAGTGCAATCTCATACATCAATAATATTAAGGTTTTTTAAAAGTTTATTATTATAATGATAGGCAACATGATGTAACTCTCTTGGAAGATTAACCTAAATATGCCCCGGGAAACAATGGCCCAGAAATTCTGGTCGGGGGCTTCCCGTGGGTGGAAGCCCCCGACCTGTACTTATCTTGCGCGCCAGCCGTTGAGGTGTGGGCCTCCGTGGAATTCTGATCCTGGGCCTGCTCCAACTGCCGGCGCACAGTGCTTGCATATCCCAGGGACGCAGTTAGTTCGATGCATCCCCTGGGATCACGTGGGCCATGGGGAGCCAATCGGAGCAGGGAATGCTTCATTCATAAGTTTGACAGGAAGTGCTGTCAAACTTATAAATACTACGAGCCCCAAAACATCATTAAATTCCGAAACTTCCTCAATGCGTCCAGGCTGCGCAGAGTTGCAGTCTCAGGCCTCCAGGCGGACAAAATCGGAAAGGCCCACGGAACTCAGGAACACAGGCTGTTCGGAGGCGTCACTGGGATCACATGAGCCTGGATGCCCAATCACAAGGGAGGATTCCATTGCAGTCATTTATGAAGGGAATCCCCTAATGACATGGAATGGATTCTCCAAATAATTGCACAATTTACTCAATTGTAATAAATATAAATAAACTGAATTGCAATGTTATTCATAAGGTCCTTCATTGCACCAAATACAAGAAAAAATCATTTTTGATAAATAATTTTAAATGTCTTAATCCGGGTCAATATTGCATAACCTTATTTAAAGTGTATGTGAATAATTTTTTGATTTTTAATTGTGTAATTTGAGGCTTTGTTCTACCCTTACACTTATGAAAGCAGGCCCTGTTCCTGCTTTTACCAGTATTAGGAGTTTGGTGGGCAATTGCTGGGCAGTTGTTGGGCAAATAGCCCAACTCTGGGCCAGTGATATTGATTTTACAGTTGGTGCTGCTGATCTATGAAGGCGCAGCTTGAGAGATCGCAATTTCCGGATGCGGAAAACTAGATGTTTTGGGGCCTTCCAAATGGATTAGCACGGTGTACGCTGAACATATACCATTACGGAGACCACAATTTCAAGGCCAATAAATTCTACATGACGATTTATTTAAGTTTGTTCCTGATAGAGAAGGTTATTTGATTATTGCTCCTTGTCCGAAGTTTGATAGTCTGGGAGCACACGAACAAAAGGATGCGATTGAGCCACTCCAGCCTGTTTTTCTATTCAATTAGATCATGGCTGATCTTTACCTCAACTCCATTTTCCTCCCTTGATTCCAAATATCCATTAATAATCTTACCCAACAATAATGTAGCTATCTCACTCTTGAAAATTTCATTTGACCTAACCTCGGCAGCTACTTGGTGGAAGAGTTGAGATTGCCATTGTCCTCTGTGTGAAGAAGTGCTTCCTTCCATCACCCCTGGAACTATAAATCTCTAATTTGAAGGTTGTGCCCAGTAATTCTGGACTCGCCCACCAGAGAAAATTATGTTCTCTCTATCTATCACGTCAAATCCTTTAATCTTTCTATACACCACAATCAGATCACCTGTTCATCTTTTACATTCAAGCGATTACAAGACTAGTCTATAAGAACTCTCCAAATAATTTACACCATTTTTGCCCCGGTATAATTCGGGTGAACCTGTGCTGCAACCCATCTAACGTCAATATATCCTTCCTGCGGTGTGGTGCTAGGATCTGTGAGCAGTAATTCAGTTATTTTCTGCCCAGATATTTAAACTGTAGCATAACTTGCATCCCTTTTTATTCTGGCTCCCTTGAGATAAAATCTAACACGGCATAAATTATCAATATTTCTACATAGAATTAAATATTACACATGATTACAGAAGAGAAACAGGCGAATTTGGCACGACTGGCCTGTGTAGGTGTTTATGCTCTACACGAGGCACCTCCCACCCGACTTAATGTAAACCCAATAGTCTATTCCTAGTTCTTTCTCATTCATGTACTTATCGAGCTTTCTGTTAAAAGCATCGATGGCATTGCCTGAACGACTCATTATTTATTAAATTCCGCATTCTAACAACTCTCTGGCTAAATAAGATTCTCCTGAATTCCTTTTGGATTTATTAGTGAATATGTTATATTTATGTCTATTAGTTTTGGACTCCTTAAATGTGAAAAAAATTCTTCTCAACGTCTACTCTATCAAATCCTTGAATACGTTTAAAGACATCAATTGTCAGACTCAGCATCATTAATTTTCCAATACAGTTACCACTTAAAGTTAGTATAGGTTGCCGCCAAATTGTTATATTATTATCTCCAGAATGCTAGAAAAGGGTTAACACTATTAATTTAAGAGTGTGTTCACCAGCAGTAATGTTAGAGTACAGTACTCATCAGTAACGTCAGAGTATGGATACCACATGTAATGTTAGGGAAGATGCACCCCCAGTAAAATTGGAGTAAGGTCAACAGCACTAATGTTAGATTCGGTCGCCATCAGTCTTAGAGACAATGGCCCAGAAATTCGGGTCGGAGGTTTCCCACGGGTGCAAGCCCGCGATCTGCACTTACCTAGCGCGACGGCCGTTGAGCTGTGGGCCCCCGTGGAATTCCAATCTGCGGCCTGCTCCAGCTGCCGACGCGCAGTGCTTGCATATCCCAGGGGCGCAGTTAGTTCGATGCATCCCCTGGGATCACGTGGGCCATGGGCAGCCAATCAGAGCAGGGAATGCCCATTCATAAGTTTGACAGGAAGTTCTGTCAAGACTTATAAATGCTACGGCCCCAAAATAGCACTAAATCTTCAAATACATTTTTAAATGTTCACATTTTTTAAAAAAACTATTAATTACATAAAATAACTATTTTAAACAATAATTTAAATTTTTGAAAAAAATAATTTTATTTTCTAACGGGGCTAAAAATATACTAACCTTGCTTTAAAGTATTTTAAAATAAGTTAGCTGTGTAATGTTAGAGTAGAATCACTACAACATATGATAGGGTAGAGTCAGCAGCATTCATGTTATAGTAGAATCACCTCTAGTAATGTTACCGTAGAGTCACCACCAGTACTGACAGAGTATGGTCACCACCAGTAATGTTAGATTAGGGTCAGCACCAGTACTTGTAGAGCAGAGTCACCACCAGTAATTCTACAGAATGTTCATCTCCAGTAATGTTAGTGTTCGTTCAACATCAGTAATGTTAGAGGAGAGTAATCACCAGTAATGATAGTGTAGAGTCACCACCGGTAATGTGAGAGTAGTGTCCCCATCAGTAATATAAGTGTAGTGTCTCCACCATTAATGTTAGAGTAGGGTTACCACCTTTACTGCTTGGGTAGGGTCACCACCAATAATGTTACAGTAGGGTCACATCCAGTAACGTTAGCGGTGGGTCACCACCAGTAATGTTAGAGTAGGGTCACCACCTTTACTGTGAAGTTTGGGTCACCACCAATAATGTTACAGTAGGGTTCTTTCTCAAATCCCCTCTAAACCTCCCGCCCTTTACCTTGAATCTATGCCCCCTAGTTATTGACCCTTCTACTAAGGGAAAAAGCTCCTCAGTATCCATCCTATCTATGCCCCTCATAATTTTGTACACCTCAATCATGTCCCCCCTCAGCCTCCTCTGCTCCAAGGAAAACAAACCCAATCTGCCCAGTCTTTCTTCATAGCTGAAGCGCTCCAGCCCTGGTAACATCCTGGTGAATCTCCTCTGCACCCTCTCCAAAGCGATCACATCCTTCCTGTAGTGTGGCGACCAGAACTGCACACAGTATTCCAGCTGTGGCCTAACCAATGTTTTATACAGCTCCATCATAACCTCCTTGCTCTCATATTCTATGCCTTGGCTAATGAAGGCTAGTATCCCATATGCCTTTTTTACCACCTTGTCCACCTTTTCCGCCGCCTTCAGGAATCTGTGTACTTGCACACCCAGATCCCTCTGCACCTCCGTCTTGCCTAGGGTCTTACCATTCATTGTGTATTCCCTTGCCTTGTTAGTCCCCCCAAAGTGCATCACCTCGCACTTTTCCGGGTTAAATTCCATTTGCCACTGTTCCGCCCATCTGACCAACCCATCTATATCGTCCTGCAGACTGAGGCTACCCTCCTCGCTATTTACCACCCTACCAATTTTTGTATCATCCGCGAACTTACTGATCATACCTTTTACATTCATATCCAAGTCATTAATGTAGACCACAAACAGCAAGGGACCCAGCACCGATCCCTGTGGCACCCCACTGGCCACAGGCTTCCAGTCACATAAACAACCTTCGACCATCACCCTCTGCCTTCTGCCACTAAGCCAGTTTTGTATCCAATGTGCCAAGGCACCCTGGACTCCATGGGCTCTTACCTTCTTGACCAGTCTCCTGTGTGGGACTTTATCGAAGGCCTTACTGAAATCCATGTATACCACATCCACTGCGTTACCCTCAGCCACACACCTAGTCACCCCCTCAAAAAATTCAATCAAATTAGTCAGACATGATCTCCCCTTGACAAAGCCATGTTGACTATCCCTGATTAATCCTTGTCTCTCCAAGTGGAGACTAATTTTGTCCCTTGAATTTTTTCTATTAATTTTCCTACCACTGATGTTAGGCTCACTGGCTTGTAGTTCCCCAGTTTTTCCCTACTTCCCTTCCTGAATAATGGTACTACATTAGCGGTTCTCCAGTCCTCTGGCACATCCCCTGTGGCCAGAGAGGTCCTGAATATATGTGTTAGAGCCCCCGCAATCTCTTCCTTTGCCTCACATAGCAGCCTGGGATACATTTCATCCGGGTCTGGGGATTTATCCATTTTTAGGCCTGCTAAAACCGCCAATAACTCCTCCCTCTCGATGTTAATATGTTCGAGCATATCACAGTCCCCTGCCCTATTTCTATGTCTACATCGTCCTCCTCCATAGTGAAAACAGATGCAAAAAATTCATTTAGAACCCCTCCTACATCTTCCGGCTCCACACACAGATTGCCACTTTTGTCCCTAATGGGCCCTATTTTTTCCCTAGCAATCCTCTTACCCTTAATATACTTATAAAACATCTTAGGATTTTCCTTTATTTTGCTCGCCAGTGTTATTTCATGGCCCCTCCTTGATAGGGGAATATATCGTAAGTGGAACAGATAGACTTTTTGGTGGCCGCAGACGTGACTCCAGGATGTTATGTTGCCTCCCTGGTGCCAGGGTCAAAAATGTCACTGAAAGGCTGCAGGGCATTCGGAAGGGGGTGGGCAAGCAGTCAAAGGTCGTGGTTCACATTGGTACCAACGATATGGGTAGAAAGAGGGATGACGTCCTGCAACAAGAATATAGGGAATATAGATAGCAGATTAAAAAGCAGGACCTCAAAGTTTGTAATTTCTGGATTACTCCCAGTGCCACGTGCTAGTGAGTATAGGAATAGGAGGTTAAAGCAGATGAATGCGCGGCTCAATAGTTGGTGCAGGAGGGAGGGCTTTAGTTTCCTGGATCACTGCGGCTGCTTCTGGGGAAGGTGGGACCTGTACAAGTCAGACAGCTTGCACCTGAACCGGAACGGGACCAACATCCTTGTGGGGAGATTTGCTGGTACTGTTGGGGGGCGGGGTTACACTAACTTGGCAGGGGGTGGGACACGGAGTGGATCTATAGTAAAGGGTGATGCACAGCCAAAAATAGGGGGGAAAACAAGTCAGCCTGTAAGGCAGATCAAATATGTAACGGCACAATGGAGTATGGGATGGCTGGATGGCATTTATTTTAATGAAAGAAGTCTTGCGAATGAGGCAGATGAATTGAAGGTGTTGATGATCAGATGGGAGTATGAAATTGTTGCTATCACAGCGACATGTTTGAGGGAGGGGCAGGACTGGCAGCTCAACATTCCAGGGTATAGAATCTTCAGGCGAGACAGACGGGGGTGTAAAATAGCAGGGGTGTCGCAATATTAGTCAATGAGTCAATTACTGCTGTAAGGAGGGATGATATATTAGCAGGTTCCTCTAATGAGGCCATATGGGTAGAACTTAACAAAAAAAGTGGCAAGCGCTTTGCTGGGAGTGTACTTTTGGCCCCCAACAGTCAGGGGCAGATAGAGGAACAGATATGTAGGCATATCTCAGAGAAGTGTAGAAATAATAGGGTAATAAAGTATGTGAATTCAATTTCCCCAATATTAACTGGGATAATCAGAGCTTGAAAGGCTTAGAGGGTGCAGAATTTTTAAAGTGCATCCACGAGAGCTGATTGAGCAAGCATGTAGAAAGTCCTTCAAGAGAGGTGGCGGTACTGGACCTAATTCTAGGGAATGTAGCCAGGCAAGTGGTAGAAGTGTCAGTAGGAGAGCATTTTGGTGACAGTGACAATAATTCGGTGAGATTTAAGGCAGTCATGGAAAAGGAGAAAGGTGGACCGGAAATAAAGCTTCTAAATTGGGGGAAGGCCGATTTTAATATGATGAGGCAGGATCCGGCCAAAATACTTGTAGGAAAATCCACATCAGTGCACTGGAAGTCGTTCAGAAAGGAAATAAAGCGAGTACAACGCCCACATGTTCCCGTAAAGGTCAAGGGTGGGACCAACAAACCCAGGGAACCCTGGATATCATCAAGGGATATACAGGAATGGATTAGGGAAAAAAAGGAGTCATTTGGCAGATACAATGGACTAATAATAGTGGAAGCTCTGGAGGAGCATAGAAAGTGTAGAGGGGTACTTAAAAAATAAATTAGGAGAGCGAAGAGGGGGCATGAAAAAACATTGGTGGGCAAAATAAAGGAAAATCCCAAGGTGTTTTATAAGTATATTAAGGGGACGAGGATAACCAGGGAAAGAATTGGGCCCATGAGGGATCAAATTTGCAATCGGTGGGTAGAGCTGGAAGATGAAGGTGAAGTATTAAATTAATATTATGCATCTTTCTTCACTATGGAGAAGGGTGATGTAAGCATAGAATGGAGGAGATGGCAAGGGATCTGACACAAATTTTCAGAACCTCTCTGGCTACAGGAGAGGTGCCAGTGGACTGGAGAACAGCTGAAGCAGTACCATTGTTCAAGAAGGTTAGTAGGGATAAAGCAGGAAATTTCATGCTCGTGAGCATAACATCAGTGGTAGGGAAATTATTGTAAAAAATTCTGAGAGTCAAAATTAGCCTCCACTTGGAGAGGGAGGGTTTAATCAGGGATTGTCTGCAGGGCTTTGTCAGGGGGAGATCATGTCTGACCAAGTTGATTGAATTTTTCGAGTGGGTGACTAGGTGTGTAGATGAGTGAAGTGCAGTTGATGTAGCCTACACGGACTTCAGTAGGCTTTTGACAAAGCCTCATATGGGAGACTGGTCTAGAAGGTAACAGCCCATGGGTTCCAAGGCAATTTGGTAAATTGGATCCAAAATTGGCTTAGTGGCAGGCGGCAGAGGGTGATGGTCGAAGGTTGTTTTTGTGACTGGAAACCTGTGTCCAGTGGTGTACTGCAGGCATCAGTGCTAGGTCCTTTGCTGATTGTCGTGTACATTAATGATTTAGATATGAATGTAGGAGGTATGATCAGTAAGTTCGCAGATTACACGAAAATTAATGGAGTGGTAAATAGCGAGGAGGGAAGCCTCAGGCTGCAGGATGAGATAGACGGGATGGTTAGGTGGGCAAAACAGTGGCAAATGGAATTTAAGCCTGAAAATTGTGAGGTGATGCATTTTGGGAGGACTAACAAGGCAAGGGAATACACGATGAATGAGAGGATCCTAGGAAGGACAGAGGATCAGAGGGACCTTGGTGTGCATGTACATAGATCTCTGAAGGCAGCAGGACTGTTAGTTAAGTTGGTTAAAAAGGCGTATTTGATACTTGCCTTCATTAGCCGGGGCATAGAATATAAGAGCAGGGAGGTTATGATGGAGCTGTACAAAACGCTAGTGAGGCCACAGCTGGAATACTGTGTGCAGCTCTGGTCGCCACACTATAGGAAGGGTATGATTGCATTGGAGAGGGTGCAGAGGTGATTCACCAGGATGTTACCTGGGCTGGAGCGTTTCAGCTATAACGAGAGGCTGTGGTTGTTTTCCTTAGAGCAGAGCAGGCTGAGGTGGGACATGAGTGAGGTGTACAAAATTATGAGGGGCCTAGGTAGGGCAGATAGAAGGGAACATTTCCCCTTAGTAGAGGGGTCAATAACCAGGGTGCATAGTTTCAAGTTAAGGGGTCAGGGCGTTTAGAGGGGATCTGTGGAAAAACTTTTTCATTCAGAGGCTGGTTGGAATCTGGAACTCACTGCCTGAAAGGTTGGTAGAGGCAGAAACCCTCACAACATTTAAGATGCATTTGGATGTGTACTTGAAACGTCATAGCATAAAAGGCTAGAGACCAAGTGCAGGAATATGGGATTAGAATAGACAGGGTCTGATGGCCGGCGCGGACATGATGGGCCAAAGGGCCTGTTTCTGTGCTGTATAGCTCTATGGGGGAAATATTCAGTTTTGACCCGTTTGGGGTGCTAGATTTGGCGGTGCGCAAAGATTAGCGCCAGGCACAAGTTCTCACCACCTCGAGCGATATTGGGTTGCATCGCCCCTGGAAGTAATTGTGGCGCAAAATCAGGCACTGCACAGTGTTCTTAACGCGCTAACCCGGCGGTGCAAAGCAATTTCTCTGCAGGCGGGCGCAGCACAGGTGCCGGCAATTATTGAATTCACCCAGACACGCTGGCGCTGGCCAGCTCTTAAAGGGCTGGTTTGATTCACTTCTGCAGCCACACTCTGCACCTTGTAGGCCTCAAAATCGGCGGTAACCTACCTGTGGCGGCCAAAACTTCACCCACATGGAGAGGGCTAGGCAGAGAGCGCAGTGCTTCACCGAGGGGGTATTGGATGCTCTGGTTGACGCAGTGGAGCGCCGGCGAGCTGTGCTGTACCCGCAGAATGGCAGGAGGCCTCATCAAACCGAGTACCGCAGAGGTTGGAGGGAGGTGTCCCAAAGAGTCACCGCCAGCAGCATGGTTCCGAAGACTCCTGTGCAATGCAGGAAGAAGTTCAACGACCTCACTCGGGTCGTCAGGGTGAGTGACTTTTCCAGAATCATCTTCATCCCTCCATCTGCACCTCACTTTATGGCGGGAGGGTCTGCAAAGCCCCAATGGCCAGCTGTCATCCAGAACCCATGGCCATTTCTGGAAACACACACGCACATTCAGCTCAGTGCATCATGTAAGGGCTATTCGACCATGGGAGGCATGTGCTGCCAGATCAGGGCAGCATGTTTCATCACACCCCGTCCTTTCTCTTGCAGGGCAAGCTGGTGAGTAACCGCAGACAGCAGCTTCAGACCGGAGGAGGCCGGCCTCACTTGCAGACCCTTACGAGGCCACCAGATCGTCGCAAGCTGGATGACTGGCCCCGTCGCCTCTGGAGGTGCCGATCCCATTGTGGACAGTGATGGCAAGGCCATGACCTTTTTGACCTCTCTCCTTCCGGTTGGTCCCCACACCAGCATGCTTTTTCACTTTCAACCCAATTCAGAGCATTACAACACTCATGCATCCCTTGCTGCCACCCTGTCCTTTCGCTAAAGCCACTCTTGAACCTCCCTGCTTTCAGATGCTGCATCACCAGCTCGGGAGGCGGGCCCACAAGCTGCCATGGCGACTGACTCCAGAGGCGATGAGGAGAAGGAAGCCGGAACATCCGCTCAACCCTCAGGTGAGCCAGCCCATCTCCAGACTGGGGAGACTCCTTCCCTGGAGTGGAGCGGGGGGGAATGCTCTGAGGAGGACCCAGCTCCAGGAACCAGCGACCTGCAGCAATGCAAGGGGGGTAGGGAAGCTCGGGGGCCATCTCTCCAGAGGGCGAGTCAGGCCATGAGCCCTGCTGCACAAAACACAGAGGAGGTGCGTGCCCTCGCTGAAATGAGCGCCCAGGCTGGGCTGAGGCACACTGAGCTCATGGCTGCAGTGGGAAGGATGCCCGAATCCATTGAGACACTGGCACGGAGTGTCCAAGACTTCAGCACAGCACAGACAGCGAGTATGCAGGACTTCAACGCAGCACTTGCAAGGACTGTGCAGGAATTCAGCGAAGCACTGGCAAGGGTTGTCCAGGGCTTCCACGAAGCAATGGCACCTGCCACGCAAGTGCTGAGTGCTGCCACGCTGTCACTCGCTGGCCTCATGCAGAAGCAGATTGAGGCCACGCGAGCACTGATTGCTTCCACCCTCGCTGGATCGGGCAGGATTCCCCGGGGCCCTTGCAGCACCACAGCAAGCCAGCAATCTGTGCACCAGCCGATTGCTGCGCATGCTACGGTGCTGGCCCATCAGAGTGCCAGTGTTTCGGCCGACCTGGGAGCTGCTGTCCGCTCTCAGGATGACAGCATTCCTGATGCCACCACTGGCACTTCTCCACTGCAGTTGCCACCACCTGCAGGACAGACTGCTTCCGCCCATGCAGAGTTGGAGCAGTCAGGAACCGGACCCTCCATGCCCAGAGCTCGTCCATGCCGTCCCTCAGGGGCATCTGCGGTATCAGACAGTCAGCAGGCCTCCACCAGCCTTGTTGCAGCCACTGGGGTCCCATTACGGAGGAGCTGCAGGGCGGGAAGGGGCCAATGCCGAAAGGGAAGCAGATCATCATCGAGGGGGAAAAAGTAGAAGGTGCTGCTGAATCGTGTTATTTGTTTCATTCAAGGCAGAGAATGCTGGGCTGAATGTTAGTTATGTTTTGGACAGTCTCCCGGTTGTGAGAGTAAACTTATGTGGCAGTCTGTATTTTTAGCTTTCTGTTGCCATTGCTTTGTCAGGCGGGAAGGAAGCACATTTTGTACAATAAACAACTTTCTTTATTCACAATGGCCATATCTGTTCTTTGGACAAATTTTGCCCTTGACCGGCTTAGGGGTAGCAGAATGGTTCCATTCATGTTCTTGGAATGGCAGCAAGCATTCCCTGAGAGGGGCCTAGAGGTGACTTGCTAGAAACCTCTGACGGACGGCCCTAGCAGTTTGTTCCTCCCTCCTGTCTTGGTGCTGCTGCTCCTCCTCCTCCTCCTCCTCCTCCTCCTCCTCCTCTGCTGGTGCTTCAATGTCTGGTGGCATTGGCTGGGTCCTGAGGATTGCCAGGTTATGCAGCATGCAACACACAACGACAAAGTGGGAGACTCGCTCAGGTGAGTACTGAAGGACTCCTCCAGAATGGTCCAGACAGCGGAACCTTTGATTCAGCACGTCGAATGTGTGCTCCACGACGTTCCTGGTCGCTTGATGGCTCTCATTGTATCCTTCTTCAGCAGGGGTGCTGGGCGAAAGGACCGGGGTCATTAGCCTGGGGCACAGAGGATAGTCCTTGTCCCCGAGAAGCCAGCCTCCTGGGTGAGCTGGGACCTCGAAAAGGTCTGCCACGGAAGTCTGGCGCAGGATGAAGGCGTCGTGGCTACTGCCTGGAAACTGGGCATTCACAGCGAGTATCAGCTTTCGGTGGTCATAGACCAGCTGCACATTCAAAGAATGGAACCCCTTTCAGTTGCAGTAATCCTCCGCATTCTCTAGAGGCGCTCGCAAAGCCACATGCGTGCAGTCAATGGCGCCCTGCATCATTGGGGAAGCCCACAATCGTTGCAAAGCCCGCTGCGCACTCTCGCTGCTTGTCCGGGGTCATTGGGAAGGAGATGTACTGCTGTCTCCTTCTAAAGAGGGCATTAGTCACATGATGGATGCAGCAATGCACTGCGAACTGTGAGATGTTGGCAATGTCTCCAGTAGTGGCCTGAAAGGAGCCGCTTGCATAGAAGTTTAGAGCAACAGTGATCTTCAGAGCCACCGACAGAGATGTCCTGCACCTTAGTTGAGGCTGCAAATCTGGCTGAAGCAGGTGGCAGAGCTCAGTGACCACCTCCTTACTGAAGCGTAGCCTTCAGAAACACTGCTCCTCTGACAGGTTGATAAATGTAAACTGTTTGCAGAAAACCCTGGCAGCGTAAGGTCTCGTGGGGCGACGTCTGTAGGCCCTCCTCCGTCTGGCCATGCCTGCCACTATATCCCTGCTTCTCTGTGCCCTGTCCAAAAGATTGAGAAGCACGACGTTCGCATCCAATGCAGCCCCCATAGTAAAAGTGCACTGAAAGTTATTCCAGCTGAGAAGCTCACCAACTGCAAAGTGATGTTCAGAAGGCTAAAGTTCCTCTGCCAGCGCTGGCTCACTGCAGAAATGGCTCTCCGTTTGTCTCTGAGCAACTCTCTCTCTCTTTCCAAGTAGTTGTGGTCCAAAAATGGCTACCAAGATTAATCCACAACAGTCCCATTTATATAGCGCCCCGTGAGCCCGACAGCAACTGGGAAACATTCCAGGTAACCTGTCCTTATTAGCGCCAGGCTGAACGCAGGGGGGGCGCCACTGAATTTCTGGTCCGGGGTGCCCCAAAGGCTTTGCACACTGAAATGACGTCATGATCTGCGTGCGCTGGTGAGCGGGCACTAATTTTAGTGCTGGCGCAAAATGTCCGCACAACATGGGAAGAGGCGCAGGGCTCACTGCGCCCGGGAACAAGTTTGTTAGCGCCCCACTTCTCGGCCTCTTTAGGCGCTAATGGGTGGTGCAGCCAACCGAATTTTTCCCCCTATGACTCTATGAAATGGAGTGCTACGACAGGGGAGCTGACGATTCGTCACAACCTGTCCTCTTCAGCGATTACCCTCCACCTTAACAATTACTTCCAATCAATTCAATTCAATTCAATTCAAATCGCTTTATTGTATTGATAAGGTACATCTTATGTTGCCAAAGCATCAAAATACATTCATGGTTGAACACATAAATGCAGATCTATTCATACAGTGTATAAACAGATATATCCTTGAGTGTATAAATATACATTCGCGTAATTTATATGTACTCTTTTCTTAGGTTTACTGGTTGTCCCTCTGTTTATGGCAAGCTGTAACATAGTGTGCCGCTAGTGTTACACAGTTCCTCTCTTCCCCTAGTAGGTATGGGAGTTTTTGGTCGTCATTCAAATTTCTGAATTCAGGGCATATTTGTGAGAAATTTTGGTAGAAATTCTCCCTGATGCCCTGATATTTTCCACAGGCTGTGAGGAAGTGCATCTCTGTCTCCACCACTCCCTGACTGCAGTGAGAGCATATCCTGTCCTCTCTTGGCAGCCTGGTCTGCCTGTCTCTGCCTTTTTCGATCGCCAGGCTATGTTCACTAAGTCTGTACCTTGTCAAGGTTTTTCTCAGTTTGTTACCCTTTACCATGGTCAGGTACTCAGCCATGTTGTATTTTCTGTTTATGGCCAAGTAGCAATTGAGTTTGCTTTGGGTTTTTGTTGTTTCTGCCCAGTATGACAGGTATTTTTCCTTTTGCTTAGTGACAATTGTGTTGGGTCGAATTCTCTGTGCTGCGATGTCACTGTCCTGGGGCTGGTTATTGTTAATAGTGTTAGTGGTTGCTTCACTGAGTCCCAGGACTAGTTGACTGAGGGTGTTCTTCTTCATGGTCCTCTCTTGGCATTTCAAGGCTTCGTAATGATAGCAGTGGGGGTTGCTCAATTTTATGTGTTTCCAAAATTTGGTGGCTCTTTTTTGGAGAGTAATTATTAGTGGAAATTGGCCTAGTTCTGCCCTGCATGCATTGTTTACGGTTTTCCTTTGAGTCCGGAGGATACTTTTACAGAATTCTGCATGTAGGATCTCAATTGGGTGTTTGTCCCATTTTGCAAATTCTTGTTGTGTTAGCCATCCCCACACGTCACTGCCATAGAGTGCAATTGGTTCAATTACTGATTTGAAAATTTTGAGCCAAATGCTAATTGGGATTTCTATTTGGATTGATCTTTTAATGGCATAGAAAGCCCTTCTAGCTTTCTCTTTCAGTTCATTCACAGCCAGTTTGAAATTTCCCGTACAGCTGATTTTTATGCCCAAGTATGTGTAGTTAGTGGTTTGTTCGATTTTTGTTGTTCCTACTGTGAGATTTATTTTGGGTCCCTGATGTCTGGATCTTTGCTGGAACACGAGGACTTTGGTTTTTTGGAGGTTTATTGTCAGGGCCCAGGTCTGACAGACCGACTCCAGCAGATCCAGGTTCTGCTGTAGACGCTCCTTAATTGGTGACAGCAGAACCAGGTCGTCTGCATAAAGGAGGAATTTAACCTTGGATTCATATAGTGTGAGGCCGGGTGCTGTAGATTGTTCAAGTAGCTTTGCCAATTCATTTATGTAAATATTAAAGAGTGTCGGTGAGATTGGTGAGCCCTGTGTCACCCCCTGCCCCTGTGGGAAGTATTTTGTTTGTTTGTCTCCAATTTTAGCTGCACATTTGTTGTTTGTATACATTGATTTAATTACATCATATGTTTTTCCCCCTACCCCGCTTTCGATAAGTTTCAGGAATAGACCATCGTGCCAGATGGAATCGAAAGCCTTCTGGAAATCTATAAAGCATGCGTAGATTTTGCTTTTGTTTTGATGAACGTGTTTGTCAATTAGGGTCTGTAGGTTGAAGATATGATCTGATGTTCTATAGTTTGGCAGGAATCCAATTTGGCTTTTACTCAAGACATTGTGCTCCTCAAGGAAGTTTACAAGTCTTTTGTTTATGATACTACAGAAAACCTTCCCCAGGTTATTGTTTACACAGATGCCTCGATAGTTATTTGGGTCATCTTTCTCCCCACTTTTGTATATGGGCGTTATGAGTCCTTTGTTCCAGATATCAGGGAAGTAACCGACACTCAGAACCAAGCTGAAGAGTTTCAGTATAGCCAATCTCATTTTATCGACCGTGTGTTTAATCATCTCGCTTAGGATGCCGCCTGCCTCGCAAACTTTTCCTGGTCGCAGGTCCTTGAGTTTTTCAATTAGCTCTTTTTCAGATATTATGGTGTCTATCGGGTTTTGGTTATCTTTTATGGCAGATTCTAGCTTTGCCAGTTTTTTGCATATTTGGTATTGCTCTGGGCTTAGTGTGTTTTTCTGGTATAATTTTTCAAAATGGTTTTCCCATGTGTCTCCGTTTTGAATGGCCAATTCATCGTGTTGTTTTTTGTGTAATGTATTCCAGTTGTCCCAGAAACAATTGGAATCAATGGATTCCTCAATGGAGATGAGTGTATTCTTAATATACTGCTCTTTCTTCGTTCTGAGTGTGCTTTTGTATTGTGTTAGTGCCTGACAATAAGTAAAGCGTAATTCCTCGTTTTCTGGTTGTCTGTGTTTTTGGTTTGATATTTTCCTGAGCTTTTTCCTCATGTTCTGGCAATCGGAGTCAAACCATTTTTCATAGTTTTTTGTTTTGAGTTTGTCCTTTCGAACTTTCAAGTTTGACATTGATGCCAAATTATCAAAAATATTATTGAGGTTATTCACTGCCCGGTTTATGCCGTCTTTATTGTGTGTGTATGTATTTTCCAGAAAGGTGTCCAAGAGAGCTTGAGTTGTTTGGTTGCTAATTGCTTTCTGGTATTTTTCCGTGCTGTTTTTGGCCCATCTGTAAGATTTTTTAATGTTGTACAGTTTACTGGGTTGTGTTTCTGTGTTGGTTGTTTCTGTCCTTTCAAGATATGCAGTAATTTGACTGTGGTCTGACAGTGTTGTTTGTGGTTTGACTGTGAATGTTCTGAAAGAAGATAGGTCTAGATCTGTAATCATATAGTCTAGGGTGCTGAAGCCAAGAGGTGAGCAATAGGTGGATCTTCCTAGGAAGTCTCCCAATAACCTAACATTGACAATGTACAGGCCCAGGCTTCGACAGAGCTGCAGTAGCTGTTTTCCATTAGCATTTGTCTGTTTGTCGCAGTTATGCCTGTGTGGATGGGAAGGGAGATCAAAATGGTTATTCCCAAATATGTAATTATTCCCGTGATTATTGGTGAAGTCTGGTTCTTCTCCCGTTCTTGAGTTGAGGTCCCCACATATCAACACATTTCCCTTGGCCTGGAATTGGATAATCTCCCTTTCTATGTTGGAGAAGGTGTCCTCTTTGAAGTACGGGGATTCTGTCGGGGGGATATAGAGTGTGCAAATGAAAACATCTTTCATGCTGGAGATGACGCCCCTCTTAATTTTGAGCCATAAGTGGTTTTCGCCCTTTTCCACAAATTCAATGCAACTCCTAAGTTCTGCTTTGATCCAAATCAGTATGCCTCCAGATTCTCTGCCCTGGGTTACTCCTGGCAATTTATTGGAGGGGACCACCAGCTCTGTGTACCCAATGGGACAGCCAGTGTGTCCTTCTCCTCTACACCAGGTTTCCTGTAAAAAGATAATATCTAGATTTTTAATCTCATCTAGGAACTCTGGGGTCTCACTCTTCATGCCAAGCATAGAAGAGCATAGGCCTTGGATATTCCAGGTTGAGATATATAAGGATTTCATGTTAAAATTGATTTTTTTCTTTTTTTTTTTCCTGAGCTGAGCTTCGGATCCCAGATCGTCTCCATCTCAAAGACTGTGTAACTTCACCCAGCTACCGCCCACCCCCCCTTCTGCCACTAAAACCCTCCAGGCTTTGCCACCTCCAGACCTGGTTTGTCGAATACTATCCTGTCCCGACTCCTATCTTCCACCCTCCATAAACTGCTCACCCGAAACAATGCTGCCCATAACCGAACTCGCACCAGGTCCTATTCACATATCACCCTCTGTTCCTTGAACTACTTTGGATCCTGTTCCAGCAACGTCCAAACTTTAGATTTCTCATTCTCCTGCTCAAATCCCTCCATGGCCTCGCCGCTCCCAATCTGTGTAACCTCCTCCAGCCCTACGACCCTCCTAGAACTCATTCTCTGGCCTTATTTGTGTCCACCACTTCCTTCCCCCACCCCAATCATTGGAGGCCGTGCCTTTAGCTGTCTCGGCCCAAAACTCTGGAAGCACCTCCCTAAGCCGCTCCATTTCTCTCCTTTATGATTCTCCTTAGAACCTACCTCTGATCACGCTTTAGTTCACCTGTCCTCA
The DNA here is from genome assembly GCF_052327205.1 of Somniosus microcephalus. NCBI lineage: Eukaryota > Metazoa > Chordata > Chondrichthyes > Squaliformes > Somniosidae > Somniosus > Somniosus microcephalus. The sequence goes on along the minus strand of NW_028225180.1, from coordinate 54,354,959 downwards.
TGGCTCCTTCTTTCGTTCGCTATCCTATTTTGTCTGATCAAGGTCATGTGACGTGCCTTGGGGTATTTGAATATGTTAAATGCGCTACATAAATTAGCGTTGTTGTTGTTGTAATGAGCAGTCCTTCCTGGCCAGTTCCCTCACCCACACATATCTAGATTGTTCGGTGCATTTACAATGATGAGTGGGGTTGGGATGTGGTGATGATTCTTTTGTCATAACCAATCCATCATGACCAATCCGGTCACTCACATGTATTTAGGTGGATCGGTCCATTTACAATGATCCGTGGGGTTGGGTTGTACTGATTCCTTTAGTGGTACTGAACCGCTGATCATCACAATCTCCTGGTTCAGCACAGGAAAGGAAACTCACCACGATTCACAAAGCGTTCATCATCAATCAGCACTGGGGCAGAGAGTGTCACAGCTCAGTGACTTTTCTCAACTAATGGGCCCTCAACTGCTCCCTACAGACTTCACCATGTCAAGTTGTACTCAATATGCACTGTACAGATGATGGAATGTATTGGCTCCGAGCGGAGTTGCTCTAATGGAAAAAACGAGAGGGAGGAATGTGACGCCTCAGTTTAATGTCCCACTGTCAAGATTATCTAATAGCTGATGGAGAATAAACGCCTGATTGACCAACGGGGCAATGATAGTCCTGACCATAAATGGGAGCGTGATGGGAAGGTTCCAGATGTGGAGAGCACTGCACCCTTTGGATGAGGCCAGCTCCAGCTCGTGCTGTTATGCTGAATATCCGAATGTTCCTTATAAAGAGTGCACACCCTTCACCTGCCAGGGGGAAAGAATGTGTTTACACTAAAACCACGCCCGGTGGTTAGAAAACAGAGAGCCCCCGTTTATTGGTCAACCACATGTAGTGAGAAAACGGACCCAATTCAGTCACTAGAACCCAGTCCACTGCCAGTGGACCATAATACTCAGAGCAAAGCACCGTGAGGTTTCCGGCAATCCATACAATAAAATGAAATAAACATTGAATGGGCGGCTGTCAGGCTGGGAGGATGTGGTGAGTGGATCAAAGAAAGTCTCTCAACTACTAATCTTACTATACAATGGCTACTGAAAGGCAGGCGATGATCAGTGAACTTTCCAGAGCAGCCAAGGTAACATGGGTCAGTGCCCCATGTAAAAGTGCGCTATTATAACCATTTTCAGCTTCGCCAACTCCCGGGCAGCATTGCATTGATCACCAGACAGCTGGATAGCAAAGTGCAGGAGGCGCATCAATACCCTTCACCCCACCCCATCCTTTCCCGACAGGCCTTCCTTCAATAAGACTGACATGTTGGAAACCAGTGGAAGACTCACATGACGCGTATTGTCTGCTGTTGCCCCTGTTATCCCCCACATTAAGGACCACATTCTGGCTCCTGGCTTACATTGCAGATAAATCCACGGGGAGCGGCTTCACTCTCTTCACTTTCACCTGAAAGGGGAAACAACCAATCACCAAATCTAAGGAACTGCGCCTCAGTCCCACAAGAAACGTGTTGGAGAGCATCAGCCAATCAGGTCAGAACCACCTGGTGCCAAAAGCCCATTGAGGAGAGGGGAGAGGCTGGGGTGAAAGGGATTATAATTGTAGGAATCGGGAGGGGCACCGGGGGTTATCAAAGGAGGAATGCACACAGAATGCTTTCCTCTCATTTTTAGCATAATTAGATAAAGGTAAATAACTTGGGCAAGGTGGGGTGTCCCGGCGAGATAGACATAATCCATAAAGGATACAGAGCCCACTGGGAAAAATTCTACAAATATTTACACGGTTTATACCAGAAATGAGAGTTTATAACTATCAGGAAAAATTGATAATGCTGGGGCTTTTTTCTCTAGAAAATTGAAGGCTGATGGGTTACCCGACAGAGGTCTTAAAAACTATGAGGATTTTTGATAGGGTAGATGTAGACAAGATGTTTCCACTTGCGGGAGTATCCTAAACTAGGCACCGCATTGGATATTCACTAATAAATCCAACAGGGAATTCAGGAGAAACGTCTTTACTCAGAGAGTTGGAGCATTTGGAACCCGTTACTATAGGCAGAGTCAAAATGGTTTTATGAAAGGGCAATCGTGTTTGACAAATTTATTAGTGTTTTTTTGAGGATGTAACTAGCAGGATAGATAAAGGGGAACCAATGGATGTAGTATATCTGGATTTCCAAAAAGCATTCGATAAGGTGCCACATAAAAGGTTATTACACAAGATTAGGGCTCATTGGTTTGGGGATAATATATTAGCATGGATAGAGGATTGGTTAATGGACAGAAAGCAGAGTAGGGATAAACCGATCTTTTTCAGGTTGGCAGGCTGTGACTAGTGGGCTGCCGCAAGGATCAGTGTTCGGGCCTCAGCTATTTACAATCTATATTAATGACGTGGATGAAGGGACCGAGTGTAATGTATCCAAGTTTGCTGATGGTACAGAGCTAGGTGGGACAGTAAGCTGCGAGGAGAACACAAAAAGTCTGCAAACGGATATAGATAGACTGAATGAGTGGGAAGTAAGATGACAGATGTAGGGAAATGTGAGGTTATTCACTTTATTAGGAAGAAGATCAAAACTGAATATTTTTTAACTGGTGAGAAACTTTCAATTGTTGGTGCTCAGAGAGATTTGGGTGTCCTCATGCAAGAATCACAGAAAGCTAGCTTGCAGGTAGAGCAAGCAATCAGGAAGGCAAACGGCATGTTGTCCTTTATTGCAAGGGGGTTTGGAGTATAAGAGTAAGGAAGTCTTGCTACAATTGAACAGGGCCATGGTGAGAAAACACCTGGAGTACTGTGCACAGTTTTGGTCTCCGTATCTAAGGAAGGATATACTTGCCTTGGAGGCGGTACAACAAAGGTAAACTAGATTGATTCCTAGGATGAGAGGGCTGTCCTATGATGTGAGATTGTGTAGAATGGGCTTATACTCTCTGGAGTTTAAAAGATTGAGAGGTGATCTCATTGAAACATACAAGATTCTGAAGTAGATTGACAAGGTCGATGCTAAGAGATTGAGTCCCCTGCCTGGAGTGTCTAGAGCTAGGGGGCATAGTCTCAGGATAAGGGGTCGGCCATTTAAGACTGAGATGAGGATGAATTTCATCACTGAGAGGGTTGTGAATCTGCGCAATTCTCTGCCCCAGAGGGCTGTGCATGCAGAGTCTTTACGTATATTCCACGCTGAGATAGATAGATTTTTGGATTCTAGGGGAATCCAGGGATATGGAGATCCGGTGGGAAGGTGGAGTTGAAGTGGATGTTCAGCAATGACCTTATTGAATAACGGAGCAGGCTCGAGAGGTCGTATGGCCTATACCGCCTCTTACCTCTATTTTCTTATGTTCCCACATGAAATAATTGAGTTAAATAGCTTAGATGCATTTAAGTGCAAGCTAGATAAGTACATGAGGGAGAAAGGAGAAAAAAAGATATGCTGATAGCTTTACATGAAGTAGGGTTTGAGTTTGCTCGTGTGGAACATAATCACTGGCCTGAATCAGTGGGGCCGAATCACCTGTTTCTGTGCTGTAGATTCTATGTAGTTATTTGTAGATAGAGAATCTGGTTGTTTTCCGAGGGGAGCCTCTCTAGTTGTGGAGGAGAGCTCCATGATAGCCGGACTGGTTTATACTTCAGATGTCTCTGATCTTATTCCTGTTCCAGTGCCCCCTCTGACCTGTGGTCACATGTATCTGACAGCTGGCACTGGGCTCTCCAGGGCGACTTCTTCCTGAAGCGAGTCTCCAGCTGCCTGCTTGCCCTGCTGCTCCTCATAATTTCCCTCTTCCTGCTTTCCATAGACAAAGGTACAGGGGAAGGTCGAAGTGAACCCCACAGCACCGGTGGTGATGGAGAAACCGTTTGCAAGCTGGTGAAAGTTAGTAAAAGGCCCAAAACATGGACTCTTCAGAAATAAAGTTTTCCCAAGTACACAATCCTAATAAAGTGATTCCAATAGGAATCGGTCCTGACAACCACCACCGAGCAACAAGCAGCGTGTCTTTGGTGGGGAGGTTTGTGAGTCGGAATACGGACAGTAGAGGGGGTAATTCCAGTAGTTTTAACTCCCATTTGCATCCTGCTGGCAGAGCGGTTGCTGGAAATTTTGGTCCGTCAGAAAATCAGCAGCAGGCATTTCCACCGCATGTTCTGAATGGGCCACCTCTTGTGTAATTGTCATGCATCACCAGTATTTTAGGAGCGCGGTATCACCTGATGGAAGTACAGTGGTTGCACCAGCACCGGTGGAGCGTGGTCACCTCGAGGGTAAATATAGTGGTATGAGTAATACCGAAGTAGCACGGCCACATCTCATGTAAGTGTAGGTGCTACGAGTACAGGAGGAGCACGGCAACCTCCAGTGAAAGTGCTGGAGCATCACCAGTGCCGGAGGAGCATGGTCACCTTTAATGTAGGGAGAGGGATGGAGTTGGTGGCTATGAAACGGGGTTTGTGGCGGGAACTGAAGTCAATGGCTTCGGTCTTCCCAACATTAATTTGGAGGAGAATTCTACTCATACAGTGCTGGATGTCGGACAAGCAGTGTGACAATTTCGAGCCATTGGAGGTGTGGGGAGATGTGGTGGTGAGGTACAGCTGGGTGCCCTCAGCATACATGTGCCCCATCCGAAATCACATCATCAGTTTCCACATTTACACCTCTCTCGACCCCTCCACCTTTCCTAAATTGTCACACTGCTTGTCCGACAAACATTACTGGATGAGTAGAAATTTTCTCCAACAAAGTATATGGAAGACAAAAGTCATTTTCCTTGGTCTCCCCCAGGAAGACCGTTCCCTAGCACTGGACTCCATCCCTCACCCTGGCAAATGTCTGAGTCTGATCCAGACTGTTTCTAACCCTGGTAACATATTTGACCCCGAGATGAGCTTCCAACCACAATTCTGCACCGTCACTGAGACAGTCTATTTCCACCTCTAGAACATCCCCGTCCAAGCCCCTGTCTCAGCCCAGCTCCGGCTGAAACCCTTATCCAAGCCCTTGTTACCTCCTGACTTGTCTGTTCCAGTGCACCCCTGGCCGGTCTCCCACATTTTACTTTCCGTTAACTTGAGGTCGTCCAAAATGCTGCTGCCCGTCTCCTAACTCGCACTAAGCCCTGTTCACACATTGTCCTTGTGCTCGCTGACCAAAAGTGGCTCTTGGTTAAGAAATGAATCGATTCTAAAATTCTCATTCTTATTCTCAACTCTCCCTATGGCCTAGCCGCTCCCTATCTATGCAATCACCTCAAGCCCCACAGCCCCCGAGATATCTGTGCTTATCCAAATCCGGCCTCTTGAGCTTCGCTGATTTTAACTGCTCAAACATTGCGAATTGGTGTCAATACTTGTTGGATAATGTTCATGAGAAGCGCGTTGGCAAGTTTTACTACGTTAAAGGCACTGCAAAAAAATCAAGTAGCTGTTGTTGTTAAGTGTAAGCTTACCACTATTACCATTGATTTAGCATCATTGCTAGTGTAAGTGTAAGGAACCACGAGTACAGGACGAGCTCATTAACCACTCGTGTAAGTGTAGGAGTAACACTTGTACCAGAGGAACAGGTACACTTCTAGTGTATGTTTAGGTTACCACAGGTACTGAAGGAGCACGGCCACTACCAATGTAAATGTAGGAGTACCACTAGTACCCGAGGAGCACTGTTATTTCTAGTGTATGTGTAGTGTACAACAGGTAATGAAGGAGCATGGTCACTTCAAGTGTAAATGTAGGATTACCACAAGTACCGGTGGTGCAATGTTAACTCTAGTGTATGTGCAGGGTAGAACAGGTACTGAAGGAGCACGGTCACTACTAGTGTAAATGTAGGATTACCACTAGTACCTGAGGTGCAATGTTAAGTCTAGTGTAATTGTAGGGGTACCACTAATACAAGCGTAACATGGACACCTAGTTTAAGTGTAGCCGTACTACTTGAACCGGAGGAGCATGGATACCTCTTGTGTAAGTGTAGGATTACCACTAGTTTAGGAGGAGCACGGTCAACACTAGTGTAGGAGGAGCACAGTCACCTCTAGTGAAGGAGGAGCACGGTCACCACTAGTGTAGGATGAGCACAGTCACCACTAGTGAAGGAGGATCATGGTCACCACTAGTGTAGGAGGAGCCCGGTCAACACTAGTGTAGGAGGAGCACAGTCACCACTAGTGTAGGAGGAGCACGGTCACCACTAGTGTAGGAGGAGCCCAGACAACACTAGTGTTAGTGACGGGGTTCCACTAGTGTAGAAGGAGCATGGCCAACACTAGTGTTAGTGTAGGGGTACCACTAGTTTAGGAGGAGCACGGTCAACACTGGTGTTAGGGTAGGGGTTCCACTAGTGTAGGAGGAGCACAGTCACCTCTAGTGTAGGACGAACAAGGTCAAAACTAGGATTAGTGTACGGGTACAACTTGTGTCGGAGGAGAACGGTCAACACTAGTGTAAGAGGAGCATGGTCAACACTAGTGTTAGTTTAGGGGTACCACTAGTGTAGGAGGAGCACGGTCACCTCTAGTGTTAATTTAGGGTACCACTAGTGTAGGAGAACATGGTCACCTCTAGTATAACTGCAGGGTTACCACAAGTGTAGGAGGAGCAAGGTAACCACGAATGTAATTTTATTGATACGTCTATTTCTGGAGCAGCATGCAACAATCTAGTCTAAATGTAGGGTTACCTCTAGTGTAAGTGTACATTAACACTGGTACAAGATGAGCACTGTCACCTCTAGTGTAACTGTAGGGATACCACTAGTACAGGAGGCGAATGCTCATCCCTAGTATAAGTGTATGTACAATAAGTACAAGGGGAGAAAAATCACCTATAGTGTCTTTGTCTGTGTCGGTTACCTGAGCAAGTACGATCACATATAGTGCAAGTGCCACATTTTGAGCAGCAAATTCACATCAAGTGTATGTTTTGGGGGCCACAAGTATGAGAGGAGCACGGTTACATCTGCTGTAAGTGTAGTGGTACCACTAGGACCGCAGGAGCATTGTCAATCCTAATGCAAATGTAGAGGTACTACTGGTACCCGTGGAACACGGCCACCTCCAGTATAACTTCAGTGATACCAGCAGTACCGGAATAGCAGGTTCACCTTTAGTGCAAATGTAGTGTACCAATAATACCACAGATAGAGCAGAGCGGACCTAGGAGTGGAACAGCGAGCGCGGATGCAGTTCAAACAGGCGGCAGTGAGCGAGGTGAGCCCCGACCAAAGCGGACATAGGAGTGGAACAGCAAGCACGGCAGCAGTTTAAAAGCGGCGGCAGTGAGGTGAGGCCCGAACAAAGCGGACCTAGGAGTGGAACAGCGAGCACGGCGGCATTGAGGTGAGGCTTACCAATTCAACAGCGGGGGACAGAGGTAAAAAGTAATCAAAGTGTGACGTCACCAGGAAGAAGGTTAGTGATTGGGTGGTGAGTATTTCTCTCTTTTATAAACTTGAACTCTGGTTTATAGTTTCTAAGGTGTCTCAGGTGTAGCGGGGACTGTTGGGAAACCATTTAACTGTTGTGTAATTAGTGGGATTGATTGATTCAATTTAAATTCAATTAATTAAATGGTAAGTCATGGCAGGACAGCCCGGCCACGTGATATGCTCCTCCTGCGATATCTGGGAACTCAGGGACATTCCCTGTGTCCCTGACAACTACATGTGCAGGAAGTCCATCCAGCTGCAGCTACTGACAGACTGCGTTGCGGTGCTGGAGCTGCGATTGGAAGCATACAGGAGCGTTCGCGATGCTCAGGACATCGTGAATAGCACGTTTACAGAGTTGGACACAATGCAGGTAGAATTTGGACAGGAAGAAAGGGAACGGGTGACCAATAGGCAGAGAACTAGGCACATGCAGGTAGTGCAGGGGTCCCCTGTGGCCATCCCCCTCTCCAACTTTGAGGAAAAAGGGGGGTAGAGCTATAGTAATAGGGGATTCTATTGTAAGGGGGATTAGATAGGCGTTTCTGATGCCGCAAATGAGACTCCAGGATGGTGTGTTGCCTCCCTGTTGCAATTCTCAAGGATGTCTCTAAGCTGCTGCAGAACATCTTGGAAGGGGAGTCTAAACAGCCAGTTGTTGTGGTGCATATAGGCACCAACGATATAGGTAAAAAGCGGGATGAGGTCCTAAAAGCGGAATATAGGGAGTTAGGAGGTAAATTAAAAAACAGGACCTCAAAGGCAGTAATCTCAGGATTGCTACCAGTGCCATCTGCTAGGCAGTGTAGAAATAGAAGGATACTTCAGATGAATACGTGGCTAGAGGAATGGTGCCAGGGGGAGGGATTCAAGTTCCTGGGACATTGGAACCAGTTCTGGGGGAGGTGGGACCAGTTCAAACCGGATGGTTTGCACCTGGGCAGGGCTGGAACCGATATCCTAGGGGGAGTGTTTGCTAGTGCTGTGGGGGAGGGTTTAAACTAAAATGGATGGGGGTTGGACACCTGAGCAGGCAGACACAGGAAAGGGAAACAAGGATAAAAGCAAAAGATAGGAAGGAGAAAAACAAAAGTGGCAGTCAGAGAAATCAACGGTTTAAATCAAAAGTGTCCACAGTAAATAATAATTCTAATAGGTCTAAGAGCGTTAAAACAAACCTGAAGGCATTGTGTCTTAATGCGAGGAGCATTTGTAATAAGGTGGATGAATTGGCTGTGCAAATAGAAGTAAACGAATATGATTTGGTTGGGATTAAGGAAACATGGCTCAAGGATGGCCAAGACTGGGAACTCAACATCCAGGGGTTTTCGATATTCAGGAAAGATAGGCAAAAAGGAAAGCGAGGTGGGGTAGCATTACTGGTTAAAGAAGGGTTTAACACAATTGTAATGAAGGATATTAGCTCTGATGATGTGGAATCTGTATGGATAGAATTGAGAAATACTAAGGGGCAAAAAACGTTAGTGGGAGTGGTATATAGACCTTGAAACAGTAAGGCGGAGGTTGGGGATGGCATTAAAAGTGAAATTAAAGAAGCGTGCAATAAGGGCACAGCAGTGATCATGGGTGACTTTAATCTACATATGGATTGGGCTAAGCAAATTAGTAACAATACAGTGGAGGAGGAATTCCTGGAGTGTTTACGGGATGGTTTCCTGGACCAATATGTCGAGGAACCAACCAGAGATCAGGCCATCTTAGACTTGGTATTATGTAACGAGAAAGGATTAATTAGCAATCTTGTTGTACGAGGCCCCTTAGGTCGGAGCGATCATGATATGATCAAATTCTTCATTAAGATGGAGAATGATGTAGTTTACTCAGAGACTAGGGTCCTCAAATTAAATAAGAGAAACTATGATGGTCTCAGGAGCGAGTTGGGTAGGATTGATTAGGGAATGGCACTCAAAGGGTTGACGGTGGATAGGCAATGGCAAACATTCAAAGACCGAATGGATGAGCTACAGAATTTGTTCATCCCATTTGGCATAAAAATAAAACAAAAAAGTTGACTCAACCGTGGCTAACAAGGGAAATTAGGGATAGCATAAGATCCAAGGAGAGGACATATAAATTGGCCAGAAAAAGCAATAATCCTGAGGGTTGGGAGCAGTTTAGGATTCAACAAAGGAGGACAAAGGGAATAATTAAGAAAGGGAAAATAGAATATGAGAGTAAGCTAGCTTGGAACATAAACACTGACTGTAAAAGCTTTTATAGATATGTGAAGAGAAAAAGATTGGTGATGTCAAGTGTAGGTCCCTTGCAGTCAGAATCAGGGGAATTTAGAATGGGGAACAAAGAATTGGCAGACCAACTAAATACATATTTTGGTTCTGTCTTCACAAAGGAGGACGCAAATAACCTCCCAGAGATGCCGGGGAACATAGGGTCTGATGAAAGGGTGGAATTGAAATAAATCAGTATTTGTAGGGAAATGGTGTTAGGAACATTGATGGGACAGAAGGTCGATAAATCCCCAGGGTCTGATAATCTACATCCTAGGGTAATTAAGGAAGCGCCCCAAAATTGAAGATGTCACGGGGCCGTGCATTCACGGGGCCGTTTTGCTAGGGTTTCGGTATTGGACGCAAGCAAATGAAACCTCTCCAAGGACTCGAGACCGGGTAGAACTCGAAAGATGCTTCCTGGAGACTCTAGAACATAGGAAACAGGATAACACTCAAAAGGAGATTCAGTTGAGACTCGAAAACACAGAGACATGGTAACGCTCGAAAGGAGATTCACTTGAGACTCGAAATCACACAGACTAGAGAGAGCTGCTACTTGCAGGCAGGCAAACCCAGGACTGAGCATAGAGGACAGGAAACAGGAAGCTTAAATACAGGACAGAGGGAATATGAGGCCAACACCTACTAGTGGAGAGGCTTTTCCACCACTGCCTCCCCAAATTGGCCTCCATTCCAGGAGAGGGAGAGAGGGGAGAGAAGCAGCAAACAACACCAACCATCCACTGCTTGGAAGGAGGGAAGGTTAATATCTTCTACTGAACATCTGCAGGTGGGTGTCATTTGGTGCATTCTCCAAAAGACTTTTTATTTTAGGTGGGGGGAGGAAAGAAGACCGGCCGGAACACAAAGGGGTGCCTGTGTGTGTGTGTGGCTCTTGTAGAATACTAGTCCACACACACCACTAATAAGCACCCCTTCTATTGCCTGGCCTGGGACAGCTGGAGCTGCCTAGGTGAAGTCTTTAAATTAATTAATACATCATTAAGACCTGGTGTAGGGCTGCGCATGGGCATCTCCAGCTTTCCCAGGCGAAGACATTTTCTCCCCCTGCCAGAAGACCACCAACAGGGACTTTGTTTTTCCATCGGAGAGTGCACCCCTGCGGACACCCACCCACTTACCATCCTGAGTGGCGACCCTGCCTTTGCGGCCTCCCTCCTTCCCACCCCCCTCTCTCTCTCTCTTTGTCTCTCTCTTTGTCTCTCTCAAGAGGCACCTCTTTACCACCTACTATTTAATTGCCACTTGAGCAGAGGGGAGAAAGCCACTCTCCCAATTCCAATCTATAAGGGGAGAGGTGTGCCTGTAATTTAACAGCTCCCTCTGCTCAAGGGAGGACTTTAAAAACCGGAGGCCATTAACATCTTAATGCCTGTGATTTGGGGTGGGTGTAGCCCTTCATAAAATCCACCCCATAATGGCGACTGCATCTTCGCCGGTGGCGGGGCCAGCCAGGACTTATGCGAGAGTGGCAGCCACAGCCACAGCTGCTCCCGCTTCTTCTGCTGCCCCGTCACCTTTTAAACTGATAACAAAATAGCTTGGGGTGAAGAGCTACACCCACCCCACAATGACCATTGCGGCGTGTGTTAAGGCCATGGCTGGGGTTGTTGGCACTTCAGCCATCCTCGCCACCTCAGAAATGTATGGGAAGACTGTGTTCTTCCTGGGGTCGGAGCGGGCGGTGTCCCTTGCCGCTGCCAAGGGGCTCACCGTGGGCGGGACCTTCCTGCCGGTGGATCCACTCGAGGCCACTGCACGGCAGATCGTTATTTCCAACGTCCCGCCCTATATTCCTGGTGAGCTCCTCCTCCCCCACTTGCGCAAACTTGGGGAGGTGAGGTTGGGGATCGCACCTATCCCACTCGGCTGCCGGGAAGCCAGCCTTTGGCATGTCTTCTCCTTCCGGCGGCAGGCCTTTGTTCAGCTGGTGCGGGAGGAGGACACCGACGGGGCATTTGTCATCCTCCATGAGGGGACCGCCTATTGCGCCTATTGGATGGCGGAATGTGTGCGGTGCCACGCCTGCAAGGAGGTGGGGCACATCCGGAAAAATTGCCCCGCCTCCAAGGCCACCGGATCGTCTGGTGCGGCCGAGGCTGGCGCTGCTGCCGCTCCTCTCCCTGGGTCTGGCCGCGCCCACCGAACAACCGATGCGCGGTCGACGCCGGATGCCGATGCCATCAAGGCCTCTGGCGGGGGCGGAGTGCACCAGGTGGAAGAAAGGTGCGGGGAAATACCAAACACCTTATGGTGGGTCCCCCAGTGAAGGGCCGGCCCTTGAACCTGGAGCCCCTGACACCCGCGCTCATCGTGCAGTTGGTCGGGGCAGACGAGCGTGGGAGGGATCTCATGCCCGAGCCTGTGGTCGCGACGGACGAGGCGGAAACGTTAATACCTGTGGCCGGGCATGGGCCCGAGGAATCCGACAAACCTGCTCCACTGGAGGGAGACGGGGAGGAGGCCCCTGCAGACATGGAGGTCTCCCTCGCTCCCTCCGCGCGAAAAAGAATGCGTGACCCCCTAGAGGAGGAGGAGGACCGGGAGGAGGATGGTCCCTTCGAATTGGGGGAGTTGTCGCCCTCCGCGGGAACAGTGCCCCCCCCCCACTGTCACCATCACCAGTGATTGGTAGGAGTCACCTGTCCCTCGGGAGGCTGAGGCTGATGAGTCTGTCCGGCACGTGCCTCCCAGGGATGGGGATGAGACCCTGCCCGTGGGGGGGTTCGCGGAACAAACCGCGGCAGAAATCGATATTTTATCTGCCCCATTACCCCTCGCCGGGTCGGGCGGCCTGGGGTCTGTGTCGGGTGAGCTGGAAGAAACTGAGCTCGCCCAATTCGACCCGGACATTTCCCAGGGGCTGCTCGACCTGGTTGAAATTTTAGTCCAGGACAACCCATCCGCTGGCTCGGAGGCTGGTGGCGAGGAGGAGGAAGGCCCCCTGACTGTGCCTCCGGCGGCGGACGTCCTGGTTAATTTCAATTTGTTTTCTCCCCGATTTCTCCGGGCGTTCTGGCGTCTGGGGCGGAGGGGGACTTTGAACCGTTGCCGTCTTCTGGCCCGGCGTCCCCGGAGGAGACCAGGGAGGAGTCCTCTGCCACCGATCCTGGGGGTGAGATACGGGTGGAGGTGGGGCCGGCCGACGCAGCCGAGCCGTTCGCTGCGTACTGCATGACGGACGGGTTGGCCGCTGGTGGCGAACCCCCGGAGGAGGACGGGGACTCGGTGATGGGTGCGGAGGACGAGTTGGATTCCATCGCCGACGAGGCGATGGATGACCTCATGCCCCTCGCCGAGTCTCCCCTCATTCCCACCAGGGAACTCTGGGATTTTGTGGCCGTGTGCCAGGATCATCAAAACAAGACCCGGCTGGCCCTCGCCAGGTGGTCGGAGCTGGCGGTGCTCATCGGGATGTTCCGCGCCGCCGTCAAGGCCATGGGCGCGGCCGCGGACGTGAGTCTGCTCGAGCTGCTTCGGCTCAGTTCGTTCCTCACTGGGCTGCTGAGGGAGTGGCGGTCGACTAGCGGCTGCGCTCCCTCCTCCCGTTAGGTGTAGTTAGAGGTTGCACTATGCTTCTGATATGAAGGTAACCATAGCCAGCCTCAACATCAACGGCAGCAGGGAGGCTCGCCGCAGATCTAATAACCTTTCGGTCCTTCGGGACGGGAAGTGTGCGGTGTGCTTCCTGCAAAAACCCACACCATTCCGGGTGACGAGGCCACATGGCTCCTGGAGTGGCAAGGAGGGGTCAGCATGAATCACCTCTCCAGCGTTCCCAGTGGGATGGCTATCTTGCTGGCCCCGCATTTTCAGCCGGAGATCTTCGGTGTCAAGGAGCACGTGCCGGGCCGCTTGTTCCAGGCCACTGTTCGACTGGGGGGCGTGCCGCTAGATCTAGTGAACGTGTATGCCCCTCAGGCCACTTTGCAGCAAGTGCTCTTATTTGAAGAAGTTTCCGCTCTTCTGGGCTCCATCAACGTCGGCGAGTGCGTCATCCTCGGGGGGGATTTTAACTGCACCCTCGAGGCGAGGGACCGTCCGGGTCCCCCATGATGCCCAGTGGCGATGGAGAAGTTGAGGGACCTGGTCGGGTCCTTCGACTTGGTGGATATCTGGGGAAATCTTCATCCCGACTCCAGCGCCTTCACTAGCGTGAGGTCTGGAGGAGTAGGGTCCAGTATCGACCGCCTCTACATTTCCCGGGCGTACGTCTCCTGCATTCCAGCGGCTTCCATGCGGCCGGTGCCATGCACGGACCACAACCTGGTGTGGGCGGATCTCGTTCCACTGCGTGCGCTGGGGGGGTCCGCGTACTGGCACATTAACAAATTGCTGCTGGAGGATGCGCGGTTCCGGGATTCGTTTCGTCGGTTCTGGGCCGACTGGAGCAGGAAGTAGGGGGGCTTCCACTCCTTGTGGCTATGGTGGGACGTGGGCAAGGCTCACGTCCATCCCTTCTGTCAGGAGTACGCAAAGGGGTCGACCAAGATGCGGGAGGCCCGGGTCGGATGGTTGGAGAAGGAGGTGCTGGACCTGGAGGCCCGTCTCGGTCAAGTCGTCGAGGACCCGACCCTGCGGAATGTGTACGAAGAGAAGAAGGGCGCACTGAAGGCCCTGCAGCTCGTTGGGTCCCGAGGCGCGCACGTGAGGCCGCGGATCCAGTTCCTGCGGGACATGGACCGCGGCTTCCCCTTCTTCTACTCGCTGGAAAAAAGACGGGGGGTCCGTAAGAAGCTCTTGGGGCTGCTGACCGACGACGGATCTCTGGTCTCGGTTCCATAGGGAATCAGCGCGGAGACCCGCGCCTATTACGGGGCTCTGTTCTCTCCGGATCCATCCAGCGTGGATGCGCGCAGAGTTTTGTGGGAGGATCTGCCGTAGTTGGCCTGGAGGGCGCCAAAAAATTGGATGCTCCTCTGAGTCTGGAGGAGCTGACCGGCGCCCTCCGCCAGCTCTCCAGGGGAAAGTCCCCGGGGCTGGATGGGCTGACCGTGGAATTCCACAGGGCGTTCTGGGACGTCTTGGGGGGCGACTATGCGCGGGTCCTGGGGGACAGGTTGAAGACCGGGGATATGCCCCTCTCTTAGCGCAGGGCGGTAATTGTCCTGCTGCCTAAGAGGGGCAATCTCCGCCTCCTTAAGAACTGGCGCCCGGTCTCCCTCCTCAGCACGGACTATAAAATTATTGCCAGGGCCATGTCTGCTCGCCTTGGCGCCGTGCTGGCCCACATGATCCACACCGACCAGTCCTACACGGTCCCGGGCCGGACTATCCACGATAACATCCATCTGGTCCGGGACCTGTTCCACCATTCCCAGAGGGCTGGTCTGTCGGTCGCCTGCCTTTCCCTGGAGCAGGAGAAGGCATTCGACAGGGTGGATCACGAGTATCTCTTCGGGACTCTGGGACTCTGCACGCATTCGGGTTCGGGATGCATTTTGTCGCCCGGATCCGACTTCTGTACGCTGCTGCAGATTGTCTGATTAAAGTTAACAGGTCCTTGACGGCGCCCCTTCGCTTCGGGAAAGGTGTGCGTCGGGGATGCCCCATGTCCGGTCAGTTATATGCCATTTGCATAGAGCCTTTCCTGTGCCTCTTGCGGAAGAGGTTGATGGGACTGGCTCTGCAAGGGCCGGGCTTGGAGGTGGTCCTCTCAGCTTACGCCAATGACGTGCTCCTCATGGTCACGGATCCCGCTGACTTGCGGAGGATGCGGGAATTCCAGCAGATTTATCGGATGCATCCTCCACCAAGATCAACTGGGAGAAATGTTCCGGTCTCCTGGTGGGTCAGTGGCGGGTGGACTCCCTGCTGGAGGAGTTCAGGCCCTTCTTCTGGAGGACCACGCACCTCCTCTGCTTGGGAGTCTACCTCAGCCCTGCCGAGGATGCCTGGCCGGCGAACTGGCAAGAGTTGGAGGCCAAAGTCACCACTCGCATAGGACGCTGGACAGGACTGCTCCGAGTGTTGTCCTACAGGGGTCGAGCATTGGTCATAAACCAACTGCTGGCCACCATGTTGTGGTACCGCTTGGTCACTGTGATCCCTCACCCTGCGTTTGTCGCCAAGATACAGAAGAAGCTCATCGACTTCTTCTGGGGCAAAAGGATGCACTGGGTTTCTGCCGCTGTTCTGAGTCTCCCGCTTAGGGAGGGCGGTCAGGCACTGGTGTGCCTTCGCACCCAATCTGTGACTTTCAGTCTTCAGATGCTGCAGAGATCCCTGTACGTCGAGAATCCTCCGAGATGGTGTGCGCTGGCGACGTATTTTTTCCGCCAGCTGCACGGCCTCAATTACGACATGCAGATCCTGTTTGTGAAAGTGGGCGGCACGTGTGCCAGCCTGCGGGAGCTGCCTGTCTTCTACCAGGAACTGCTATGGGTTTGGAACTATGTCGCTTCCAGGCGGAACTCTCCCCTGTCAGGAATGGCGACTGTCCTTTGGGAGCCGCTGTTCAGGAATCCGCACCTCCACATCCGCGGGTTCAGGTGGCTGGCGGAACGCAGGGCTGTGCCTGGCAAGGTGACTAGAGTCGGGGACCTGCTCAATGGCGGAGGAGCGGGCTGGATGGCGCCGGAGGAGTTGGCGTGGCGCATGTCTTGGGCCAATGTTCGGCTCGCGATCAAAGCCATCGAGTCGATGAAAGCGAAACTGTGCCGCGGCGCCACAAGGTATATCGAGGCGGTTCAAGAGCGTCGGGCGATCCCGTCCGAGCTTTCCCCCGTTCGGACGGAATTCCTTATTGGCGCCCAGCCCCGAAACTCCCCTCGGGAACAAGCCTCACAACTTGAGCCGTCTCTAGGAAATACCCTCCGTGCCTTTTCATTCCGCATGGAGGTGTTTCCTGTACGTGCTGCTCCTGCACACTTTCCACTTTGTCGTCTTTGCTTGCCACCTGGACACGCTGTGGCATGCTGCCTTGCCTTCCAGCAGAGGCGGAGGTCCCCAGTGGAGGGCTCTCTATGTGGGAGTACTCCCTTGTTCTTTTGGGGACTTGGCCTGGAGGGTGTTGCACGGAGCAGTCCCATGCAATATATCTTTAAGTAGGTTCACGGACTCCCAGGCCGCCTGTTTGTTCTGCGGCCTGGAGGAGTCCGTTTTTCACAATTACACGGAGTGTGAGAGGTTGCAGCCCCTCTTCCATTATTTGAAGGGGCTGCTCCTCGATTTTTGGTTGCACTTCAATCCCACGCTCTTGATCTACGGTCACCCGGTGTGGAGGGGAGCGGGCAGGTTGGAGGACCTCCTCGTGGGTCTGCTCCTGGACCTGGATAACAAAGCCATGAATTGGTCCAGGCAGCGGGCGGTCGAGGGGGTCATCCAGCCAGATTGCCTCCCTCTCTTCCACAGCAATGATCGCGCCCTGGTGGCCCTGGAGATGGAGCACGCGGTGTCCGCCGGCATGCTCGAGGACATCCATGACCGCTGGGCACTGCGGGGACTGGAGTGCATAATTGATTTGGATAACCCAATTCTAATTTAATTTGTTAACGTTTATTTAAAGTTTTATTAGTTACAGTGTATTTGTTTATTTTTGATTGGTCCTACCAAAAGAGGAACAACTTTATTCATTCTCTTCCTTGCTCTCTGTGCTGCTGGTTCATCCTGAAGGAAAGTGGAAAGTGGTGGTCTCCTTGACCAGGGAGTGGAGGAGAAGGAGAAACCCCAGACCACCACTACCACAACAGCTACAGCAACTACAACTGAGGTGCCTGGAGAGAGAGGACAGAGGGAAAAGGAGGCCTACACTTGCTAGAGGAGAGGCCTTTCCACCACTGCCTCCCCAAATTGGCCTCCATTCCGGGAGAAGGACAGAGGGGAGAGAAGCAGCAATCAGCACCCACCATCAACTGCTTGGAAGGAGGGAAGGCTAACATCTTCTACTGAACATCTGCAGGTGGGTGTCATTTGGTGCATTCTCCAAAAGACTTTTTATTGTAGGTGGGGGGAGGAAAGAAGACCGGCCAGAACACAAGGGGTGTCTGTGTGTGAGTGTGGTTCTACACCACACACACCACTAATAAGCACCCCTTCTATTGCCTGGCCTGGGACAGCTGGAGCTGCCTAGGTGAAGCCTTTAAATTAATTAATACATCGTTAAGACCTGGTGTAGCACTGAGCCTGGGCCTCTCCAGCTTTCTCAGGCGAAGAGATCTTCTCCCCCTGCCAGAAGACCACCAACAGAGACTTTGTTTATCCATCGGGGAGTGCACCCCTGCTGACACCCACCGACCTACCATCCTGATTGGTGACCCTGCCTTTGCGGCCTCCCTCCTTCCCACCCCCTCACTCTCTCTCATTGTCTCTCTCTTTGTCTCTCTCAAGAGGCACCTCTTTTCCACCTACTATTTAATTGCCACTTGAGCAGAGGGGAGAAGGCCCCTCTCCCAATTCCAATCTATAAGGGGAGAGGTGTGCCTTTAATTTAACAGCTCCCTCTGCTCAAGGGAGGATTTCAAATAACTGGAGGCCATTAACATCTAAAGGCCTGTGAATTGGGGTGGGTGTAGCCCTTTATAAAAACTACCCCATAATGGCGACTGCATCTTCGCCGGTGGCGGGGCCAACGAGGACTTATGCGGAAGTGGCAGCCACAGCCAAAGCTGCTCCTGCTTCTTCTGCAGCCCCGTCACCTTTTAAACTGATAACAAAAAAGCTTGGGGTGAAGAGCTACACCCACCCCACAATGACCATTGAGGCGTGTGATAAGGCCATGGCTGGGGTTGTCGGCCCTTCAGCCATCCTCGCCGCCTCAAAAATGTATGGGAAGGCTGTGTTCTTCCTGGGGTCGGAGCGGGTGGTGGCCCTGGCCGTTGCCAAGGGGCTCACCGTGGGCGGGACCTTCCTGCCTGTGGATACTCTTGAGGCCACCACGCGGAGGATCGTTATTTCCAACATCCCACCCTATATTCCTGGTGAGCACCTCCTCCCCCACTTGCGCCAACTTGGGGAGGTGAGGTCGGGGATTGCACCTATCCCACTTGGCTGCTGGGAAGCCAGCCTTCGGCACGTCTTCTTCTTCCGGCGCCAGCTTTTTATTCAGCTGGCGCGGGAGGAGGACACCGACGGGGCTTTCGTCGTCCTCCGCGAGTGGACTGCCTATCGCGTCTTCTGGACATCAGATGGTGTGCGGTGCCACGCCTGCAAGGAGGTGGGGGACATCAGAAAAATCTGCCCCGCCTCCAAGGCCGCCAGATCGTCTCCCCCCCTTGGTCTGTCCGCCTGTCAGGAGCCACTGATGTGCGGTCGACGTCGGAGGCCGATGCCACCAGGGCCTCCGGCGGGGGGAGGGAGCCCGTCCGGGAGGAAGGAAGTCACGGCATAAGACGAAACACCTCAGGGCGGGTCCTCCCGCGGAGGGCCAACCCGTTAACTTAGAGCCCCTGACACACGCGCTCCTCGCGGAGTTGGTCGGGGCAGACGAGGGTGGGAGGGGCCTCGTGCCCGAGCCTGTGACTGCAACCGCCATAGCGGAAACGGCGATACCTGCGGCCGGGCTCAGGCCCGATGAACCCGAAAAACCTGCTCTGCCAGAGGGAGCAGAGGAGGGGGCCCCTGCACACATGGAGGTCTCCCTCGCTCCCTCCACATTAAAAAGAAGGCGCGACCCTCTGGAAGAGGAAGGGGACCGGGAGGAGTAAGGTCCCTCCGAGCAGTGGGAGTTGTCGCCCACCGCGGGTACTGCGCCCCACCCCCCCGCTGTCACCATCACCGGCGATTGGCAGGGGTCGCCTGTCCCTCGGGAGGCTGAGGCAGATGTGTCTGTCCAGCACGTGCCTCCCGGGGATGGGGATGAGACCGTAACCGTGGGAGGGTTCGCGGAACAACCCGCGGTGGATATAGACATTTTATCTGTACTGTTACCCCTCGCCGGGTCGGGCGGCCTGGGGTCTGGGTCGGGCGAGTTCGAGGAAAGTGAGCTCGCCCAAAGCGACCCGGACATTTCCCAGGGGCTGCTCAACCTGTTTGTAATTTTAGTCCAGGACACCCCATCCGCTTGGTTGGAGACTGGTGGCGAGGAGGAGGAAGGGCCCCTGCCTGTACCTCTGACGCCGGACATCCTGGAGGAATTTCAATTTGTTTCCTCCCCGATTTCTCCGGGCATTCTGGCGTCTGGGGCAGAGGGGGACTCCGAACCGCCGTCGTCTTCTGGACTGGCGCCCCCGGAGGAGCCCAGGGAGGAAACCTCTGCCACCGATCCTGGGGGTGGGATCCGGGTGGAGGCGGGGCCGGCAAATGCAGCCGAACCGTTCGCTGCGCACTGTGTGATGGAGAGGTCGGCCGCTGGTGGTGACCCCCCGGAGGAGGGTGGGGACTCGGTGATGGGCGTGGAGGACGAGTTGGATTCCATCGCCGATGAGACAATGGATGACCTCGTGGCCCTCGCCGAGTCTCCTCTCATTCCTGTCAGGGAACTCCGGGATTTTGTGGCCGTGTGCCTGGGTCATCAAAACAAGACCCAGCTGGCCCTCGCCAGGTGGTCGGAGCTGGCGCTGCTCATCGGGTCGGTCCGCGCCGCCGTCAAGACCATGGGCGCAGACGCGGATGTGAGCCCGCTCGAGCTGCGTCAACTCAGGTCGTTCCTCACTGGGCTGCTGAGGGAGTGGCAGTCGACTTGCGGCTGCGCTCCCTCCTCCCGTTAGGTGTAGGTAGAGGTTGCACTATGCTTCTGATATGAAGATAACCATAGCCACCCTCAACATCAACGGCAGCAGGGAGGCTCGCCGCAGATTTTATAACCTTTCGGTCCTTCGGTATGGGAAGTATGTGGTGTGCTTCCTGCAAGAAACCCACACCGTTCCGGGAGACGAGGCCATGTGGCTCCTGGAGTGGCAAGGAGGGTTCAGCATGAGTCATCTCTCCAGCGTTTCCAGTGGGGTGGCTATCTTGCTGGCTCTGCATTTTCAGCCAGAGATCTTGGTGGTCAAGGAGCACTAGCCGGGCCACTTGCTCCAGGTCACTGTTCACCTGGGGGGCAAGCCGCTCCATCTAGTGAACGTGTACACCCCTCAGGCAGCAAGTGCGCTTCTTTGAGGAATTATCCGCTCTTCTGGGCTCCATCGATGTGGGCGAGTGCGTCATCCTCGGGGGGGATTTTAGCTGTAACCGTCCGGGTCCCCCATGATGCCCGGCGGCAATGGAGAAGTTGAGGTACCTGCTCGGGTCCTTCGAATTGGTGGACGTCTGGCGAAATCTTCATCCTGACTCCAGCGCCTTCACTAGCATGAGGTCTGGAGGAGGAGGGTACAGAACCGACCGCCTCTACATTTACCAGGCATACGTCTCCTGTGTTCCGGCGGCTTCCATGCGGCCGGTGCCGTGCATGGACCACCAACTGGTGTGGGCGGAGCTTGCCCCGCTGTGCACGCGGGGGGTTCCGCGTATTGGCACTTTAACAACCTGCTGCTGGAGGACGTGCTTTTCTGGGATTCGTTTCGTCGGTTATGGGCCGACTGGAGAAGGAAGCAGGGGGGCTTCCCCTCCTTGAGGCTATGGTGGGACGTGGGCAAGGCTCACGTCCGTCTCTTCTGTCAGGAGTACGCAAAGGGGTCGACCAAGAGGCGGGAGGCCCGGGTCGGGCGGATGAAGAAGGAGGTGCTCGACCTGGAATCCCATCTCGGTCAAGTCGTCGAGGGCCCGGCCCTGCGGAAGGTGTACGAAGAGAAGAAGGGTGCGCTGAAGGACCTGCAGCTCGTCGGGTCCCGAGGCGCGTACGTGAGGTCGCGGATCCAGTTCCTGCGGGACCTGGACCGCGGCTCCCCCTTCTTCTACTCGCTGGAAAAAAGACGGGGCGTCCGTAAGCAGCTCGTGGGGCTGCTGGCCGACGATGGATCTCTGGTCTCGGATCCAGAGGGAATCAGCGTGGAGACCCGTGCCTATTACGGGGCTCGGTTCTCTCCGGATCCGTCCAGCGAGGATGCGCGCAGAGTTTTGTGGGAGGACGTGCCGAAGGTCGGCCTGGAGGGTGCCGAAAAATTGGATGCTCCTCTGAGTCTGGAGGAGCTGACCGGCGCCTTCCGCCAGCCCTCCAGGGGAAAGTCCCCGGGGATGGACGGGCTGACCGTGGAGTTCCACAGGGCATTCTGGGACGTCTTGGGGGGCAACTACGTGAGGGTCCTGGGGGAAAGTTTGGCGACCGGGGAGATGCCCCTCTCTTGGCGCAGGGCAGTTATTGTCCTGCTGCCTAAGAGGGGCGATCTCCGCCTCCTTAAGAACTGGCGGCCGGTCTCCCTCCTCAGCGCGGACTATAAATGTTTTGCCAGGGCCATGTCTGCTCGCCTTGGCGCCGTGCTGGCCCACATGATCCACCCCGACCAGTCCTATACGGTCCCGGGCCGGACTATCCACAATAACATCCATCTGGTCCGGGACCTGGTCCACCATTCCCAGAGGGCTGGTCTGTCGGTCGCCTTCCTTTCCCTGGATCAGGAGAAGGTGTTCGACAGGGTGGATCACGAGTATATCTTCGGGACTCTCCGCGCATTCGGGTTTGGGACGCATTTTGTCGCCCGGATCCGACTCCTGTACGCTGCCGCAGAGTGTCTGATTAAAGTTAACGGGTCCTTGACGGCGTCCCTTCGCTTCGGGAGCGGGGTGCATCAGGGATGCCCCATGTCCGGTCAGTTATACACCATTTGCGTAGAGCCCTTCCTGCGCCTCTTGTGGAATAGGTTGACGGGACTGGCTCTGCAAGGGCCGGGCGTGGAGGTGGTCCTCTCGGCTTATGCCGATGATGTGCTCCTCACGGTCATGGATCCCGCTGACTTGCGGAGGATGCGGGAATGCCAGCCGATTTACTCGGATGCATCCTCCGCCTAGATCAACTGGGAGAAATGTTCCGGACTCCTTGTGGGTCAGTGGCGGGTGGACTCCCTGCCGGTGGAGTTCAGGCCCTTCGCCTGGAGCACCACACACCTCCTCCACTTGGGAGTCTACCTCAGCCCTGCCGAGGACGCCTGGCCGGCGAACTGGCAAGAGTTGGCGGCCAAAGTCACCACTCGCTTAGGATGCTGGACAGGACTGCTCCGAGTGTTGTCCTACAGGGGTCCAGCGTTGATCATAAACCAACTGGTGGCCGCCATGTTGTGGTTCCGGTTGGTCACTCTGATCCCTCATCCTGCGTTTGTCGGCAAGATACAAAAGAATCTCATCGACTTCTTCTGGGGCAAAAGGATGCACTGGATCTCTGCCGCGGTTCTGAGTCTCCCGCTTAAGGAGAGCGGTCAGGCGCTGGTGTGCCTTCGCACCCAGGCTGCGACTTTCCATCTTCAGACGCTGCAGAGATACCTGTACGTCGAGAATCCTCCGAGATAGTGTGCGCTGGCGACGTATTTTTTTTCGCCAGCTGCACGGCCTCAATTACGACATGCAGCTCCTGTTCGTGAAAGTGGGCGGCACGCATGCCAGACTGAGGGAGCTGCCTGTCTTCTACCAGGAACTGCTATGGGTTTGGAACTACGTCGCTTCCAGGCAGAGCTCTCCCCCGTCAGGAATGGCGGCTGTCCTTCGGGAGCCGCCATTCAGGAATCCGCACCTCCACGTCCGTGGGTTCGGGTGGCTGGCGGAATGCAGGGCTGTGCCTGGCAAGGTGACTAGAGTCGGGGACCTGCTCGATGGCGGAGGAGCAGGCTGGATGGCGCCGGAGGAGTTGGCGCGGCGCATGTCTTAGTCCAACGCCCGGCTCGCGGTCAAAGCCATCGAGTCGATGAAAGCGAAACTGCGCCCTGGCGCCACAAGGTGTATCGAGGTGGCTCAAGCGCATGGGGCGATCCCGTCTGAGCTTTCCCCCATTCGAACGGAGTTCCTTATCGGCGCCCAGCCCCGAAACTCCCCACGGGAACCGGCGCCTCACAACTTGAGCCATCTCGAGGAAATACCCTCCGTGCCTTTTCATTCCGCACGGAGGTGTTTCCTGTATGGCCTGCTCCTGCACACTTTCCCCTTTGTCATCGTCGCCTGCCGTCCGGACAAGCCGTGGCGTGCCGTCTTGCCTTCTGGCAGAGGCGCAGGTCCCCAATGGAGGGCTCTTTGTGCGGGAGTCCTCCCTTGTTCTATTAGGGACTTGGCCTGGAGGGTGTTGCACGGAGCAGTTCCGTGCAATATATTTTTAAGTAGGTTCATGGACTCCCAGGCCGCCTGTTTGTTCTGCGGCCTGGAGGAGTCCGTTTTTCACATTTACACGGAGTGTGAGAGGTTGCAGCCCCTCTTCCATTATTTGAAGGTGCTGCTCCTCCATTTTTGGTTGCACTTCAGTACCACGCTCTTGATCTAAGGTCACCCGGTGCGGAGGTTAACGGGCAGTTTGGAGGATCTCCTCGTGGGTCTGCTCCTGGGCCTGGCTATGAAAGCCATCAATTGGTCCAGGCAGCGGGCGGTCGAGGTGGTCGTCCAGCCAGATTGCCTCCCTCTCTTCCGCGGCCATGTTCACGCCCTGGTGGCCCTGGAGATGGAGCGCGCGGTGTCCGCCGGCACGCTCGAGGACTTCCGTGACCGGTGGGTGCTGCGGGGACTGGAGTGCATAATTGATTTGGATAACCAAATTCTAATTTGATGTGTTAACGTTTATTTAAAGTTCTATTAGTTACAGTTTATTTGTTTGTTTTTGATTGGTTCTACCAAAAGAAGAGGAACAACTTTATTAACTAGCCTAATTACTCTGATGAGATAAATTACTCGAGAAACAGGTGAGGAGAGGGGCCCAGAAGGAACGGCAGCAGTGCACCGAGGCCTCAAAAACCGCTCTCAGGCGGCGAGCAGAGGGAAATGCCACTGAAGCCGTTACAGTAGATGCATTGCTGGTCATCTTCCAGAACTCGATTGACTCTGGAACAGTATCCATGGATTGGATGTTAGCTAATGTTACACCACTATTCAAAAAAGGTGGTTGAGTAAAAGCCTGACATCGGTAGTTGAGAAAATGCTAGTGTCCAAAATAAAATATGTAATAGCAGAGCACTTGGAAAGCAGTGACAGTATCGGACAAAGTCAACATGGATTTACAAAAGGTAAATCATGCTTGAATAATCTACTGGAAAATTTTGAGGATGTAACTGGTAAAATAGATAAGGGAGAACCAGTGGATGTGGTGTATTTGGACTTTCAGAAGGCTTTCGATAAGGTCCCACATGAGAGGTTAGCGTGCAAAATTAAGGCACATGGGATTGGGGGCAAGGTATTGACTTGGATAGAGAACTGGTTGGCGGACAGAAAGCAAAGAGTTGGAATAAATGGGTCGTTTTCTGAGTGGCAGGCAGAGACTAGTGGGGTACCACAAGGATCGGTTCTGGGATCCCAGCTGTTCACAATATCTATTAATGATGTGGACAAGGGAATTGGATGTAATTTCTCCAATTCTGCAGACGACACAAAGCTGGGTGGGAGGGTATGCTGTGAGGAGGATGTCGTGAAACTCCAGTACGATTTGGACAGGTTGGATGATTGGGCAGAAACATGGCAAATGCACTATGATGTGGATAAATGTGAGGTTATCCACTTTGGTGGCAAAAACAGGAAGGCAAATTATTATTTGAATGGCAATAGATTGAGAGATGCGGAAGTGCAAAGAGACCTGGGTGTTCTTGTGCACCAGTCGCTGAACGTAAGCATGCAGGTGCAGCAGATGGTTAAAAAGGCAAATGGTATGTTGACCTTCGTAGCAAGAGGGTTCGAGTACAGGAACAAGGATGTCTTGCTAAAGTTGTACAGGGCCTTGGTGAGACTGCACCTTGAGTATTGTGTGCAGTTTTGGTCGCCTTATCTGAGGAAGGGCGTTCTTGCCATGGAAGGAGTGCAGCGAAGATTCACCAGGCTGATACCTGGGATGGCAGAAAAGACGTATGAGGAGAGATTGTGTCGATTGGGCTTATGCTTACAGGAATTTAGAAGATTGAGAGGGGATCTCATCGAAACCTATAAAATTCTATCAGGCCTGGACAGACTAGATCCA
Source organism: Somniosus microcephalus (assembly GCF_052327205.1). Taxonomy (NCBI): domain Eukaryota; kingdom Metazoa; phylum Chordata; class Chondrichthyes; order Squaliformes; family Somniosidae; genus Somniosus; species Somniosus microcephalus. Next base: position 54,329,287 of record NW_028225180.1, on the reverse strand, counting down.
GGAAGGATGTTTCTGAAGGCCGGGGAGTCCAGAACCAGGGGACATAGTCTAAGGATAAGGGGTAAGCCATTTAGGACTGAAATGAGGAGGAATTTCTTCACCCAGAGAGTGGTGAACCTGTGGAATTCTCTGCCACAGAGGGCGGTGGAGGCCAGTTCATTAAATATATTCAACAAAGTGTTGGATATATCTCTTAATGCTAAAGGGATCAAGGGATATGGGGAGAAGGCAGGAACAGGTTACTTTATTGGGATGATCAGCTATGATCTCATTGAATGCTGGAGCTGGCTCGAAGGGCCGAATGGCCTACTCCTGCTCCTATCTTCTATGCTTCTATGTTTCTATGTAAGTGTAGGGGTCCGACTAGCACCGGAGGACAAGGTTCACCATTGGTGTAAATTTATTGATACCACTTTTACTGGAGGCGCTTGCAGAAATCTAGTGTAAGTGTAGTAGTAACACTGGGACAGGAGGGGCACGGTCACATGTAGTGTCAGTGTAGGTGTAGCACTGGGACAGGAGCTGCACGGTCACATCTAGTGTCAGTTTAGGGGTAGCTCTGGGAAAGGAGCGGCATGGTAACATATATTGTCAGTGTAGCTGTAGCACTGGGACACGAGGGGCACGGTCACATCTAGTGTCAGTGTAGGGGTAAAACTGGGACAGGATGGGCATTGTTACATCTAGCGTCAGTGTAGTGGTAACGCTGGGAAAGGAGGGACACGGTCACAACAATGTAATGTAGGGGTAACACTGGGACAGGAGAGGCATGATCACATCTAGTTTCAGTGTAGAGGTAGTACTGGCACAGGAGGGGCGCAGTCACATCTAGTTTCAGTGTAGGTGTAGCACTGGGACAGGAGGGGCACGGTCACATCTAGTGTCAGTGTAGGTGTAGCACTGGGGCAGGAGGGGCACTGTCATATCTAGTGTCAGTGTAGGTGTAGCAATGGGACAGGAGGGGCACGGTCACATCGAGTGTCAGTGTAGGGGTAACAGTGTGACAGGAGGGTCACGGTCACATCGAGTGTCAGTGTAGGGGTAACACTGGGACAAGAGGGGCACGGTCACATCTTGTGTCAGTGTAGGTGTAGCAATGGGACAGGAGGGACACAGTCACACCTAGTGTCAGTGTAGGGGTAACACTGGGACACGAGGGACACGATCACATCTAGTGTCAGTGTAGGGGCAACACTGGGACAGGAGGGACACAGTAACATCTAGAGTCAGTGTAGGGGTAACACTGGGACAGAAGGGGCACGGTCACATCAAGTGTCAGTGTAGGGGTAACACTGGGACAGAAGTGGCACGGTCACATCAAGTGTCAGTGTAGGGGTAACACTGGGACAGAAGGGGCACGGTCACATCTTGTGTCAGTGTAGGGGTAACACTGGGACAGGATGGGCACGGTCACATGTTGTGCCAGTGTAGGGGTAACACTGGGACAGGAGGGGCACAGTCGCATCTAGTACCAGTGTAGGGGTAACTCTGGGACAGGAGGGACACGGTCACATCTAGCGTCAGTGTAGGGGTAACACAGGGACAGGAGGGGCACGGTCACATCTACTGTCAGTGTACGTGTAGCACTGGGACACGTGGGGCACAGTCACATCTAGTATCAGTGTTGGGGTAACACTGGGACAGGAGGGACACGGTCACATCTAGTGTCAGTGTAGGGGTAACACTGGGACAGGAGGGGCACGGTCACATCTAGTGTCAGTGTAGGGGTAACACTGGGACAGGAGGGACACGGTCACATCTAGTGTCAGTGTAGGGGTAACACTGGGACAGGAGGGACACGGTCACATCTAGTGTCAGTGTAGGGGTAACACTGGGACAGGAGGGGCATGGTCACATCTAATGTCAGTGTAGGGGTAACACTGGGACAGGAGGGGCACAGTCACATCGAGTGTCAGTGTAGGGTTAGCAGTGAGATGTGAGGGACACGGTTACATCTCGTGTCCGCGTAGTGGTTACATTGGGACAGAAAGGATACAGTAACCTCTAGTGTCAGTGTAGTGATAGCACTGATACAGGAGGTACACGGTCACATCTAGTGTCAGTGTAGGGGATACACTGGGACAGGAGGGACACAGTCAAATCTAGTGTTAGAGTAGGGGTAACAATGGGACAGGAGGGGCACAGTTACAGCTATTTTAGCTGTAGGGACCCACTGGGACAGGAGGGACACTGTCCCAACTACTGTCAGTTTAGGTGTAATTCTGGGACTTGTGGGACACGTCACATCTAGTGTCAGTGTAGGGTTAACACTGGGAGAGGAGGGACACGGTCACATCTCGTGTAAGTTTAGGGATAGCACTGGGTCAGGAAGGGCACCCTTTACAACTAGTGTATGAGGGTGGACCACTGTCAATATTAGTGTCAGTGTAGTGCGCCCACTATTAACATAGCAGCACGTTCAACTCAAGTAATGTACTAGTACTTGAGGAGCACAGTCACATCTTGCGTAATTGCACGGTGCCAGTAGTACAGGAGGAGGACTGTCATCTATAACCTAAATGTAGGGTACCACTAGTACAGGAGGCGCACTGTCAACTATAATGTAAATGTAGAATACCACTAGTACAGGAGAAGAACTGTCCCTCTAATCTAAATGTAGAGTGCCACTAGTACGGGAGGAGCACTGTCACCTCTAATGCTGCCAGACTGGGTTCATCATCAGTATTACAGGATTTGTTTTACTGCCTGTTCTGAAGGAGTTGGTGTGCTAGGAATGAATCAATGGCATGGTCATGATGAATATTGTCTCCGGAATTGCCTTCACCAGGCCTGTAGGACTAGGACCGGCACTGATACTGGGAGATTGCACTTCCTACTCGTAAACAACGTTTTAATTGTGTATTTTTAAAAATTGTCCAATAACAATTTCACAGATTACTCTGAATCTGACGAATCAAGTAAAAATCAACTTAACTGTGTCTATTACATCAATGACTGTAACTAATTCTAATTATGATTTAACCTGATTGGTTCGCTGGAGGATTGATTTGTCGATAAACATAGGTTCCCTTCCATTGCCTCAGCCATGCGGCAGTCAGAGTCTTTCATCTCCTACAGAATTCATCCATTCTGACAGGAAATGGGGCAATCAACTATTACGCTGATCAAAGGTATTTACTGTCCATTTCTCGCGGCCGCCGGTGTCCCCGGTGAGCCTTTGTAAGCTCTTTTTTGTAAATCAGGGTTAACTATATCCATGTATATACAGCCTGTTTGATAAGGTAACGGGTTTTCTAGATGGCAGCATTACACACTCGGTAGTAACTGGAACCAAACCCTGAACCACGTGTCCTCACTTACCGCATTCCCCTTAAACGATAACCTCGCTGATGTTACAATGTTCTTCGAAGCTACAACACAAGTATTTTTAGTGGATTTCCGGACCGTCTTGTCACTCCGTGCAGAGTGAGCGCTGTAGCAGTTCACTAAAATGTGTGGGGCGGATTCCCAGGTAATGGCTCCAATACTAACCCTGTTCTCATACTGCTCCGTGTTGATAATCATACTGAATGGAGTAAAATGTTCTCAACAGGTATCTCCAGATCTATTTCATCAGATGCTGGAACATTATTTCTCTCCTCTCTCTTACAGCGACGTTGGTGACAATGGTGATTCTCTCCCGAGGAAACTGCGGCCTTTCCAAGTGTATCTCTGTCTACATGGTGGCCATGGCAACAGCAGATCTACTGGTGATGATCTTCAGTGTAATAGAGTATTATATTTTCATAAATCACTTTCCACGTTCATTCATCTCCCACACTCCCTTGTGTAAGTTCATTTTATACATGGCTGCGGTCACCCTCGATTTATCTGTTCACCGTCTCCTTCACATTTGACCGATTAGTAGTTATCTGCTGCCAGAAGTTTAACGCAAAGTATTGCACCGAGAGAACTGCGGCTGCAGTTATAACAACGTTCACGGTTCTAATCGTTTTAAAGGCCATCCCCATTTTGTTTGCATTTTAAGCTGAACAAATAATTAACAATGTGCAGTGGGGCTGCCGAAACAGTGTGGTTTTTTTTCCTCACGTCTGGGTGTTGCCTACCTTTGGTTTCACAGCGCCTGGTTAGTTTGGCTTCCATTATTTTAATTGCCTTGTTTAATTATTTGACAGCCAGACGTATTTTGTGGACAGTAGAGCCCGCAGGTGCCTCCGGGGCCACAGGATTGTGAATCAGAGCGATCCAGAAATGGAGAGCCGAAGGAAATCCATCATTTTATTGCTCAGTGTATCGGGCAGTTTTATATTGCTGTGGCTGACAACTGCCGCGATTTTGGTAACAACCAGACTGACAAACCCCACTCATTACCGAAATGACAGCACAGAATCTGAATCTTCTTCTTAAGCAGTCCAACGGAACCGAACATGACTTGCTTCCACATTAAACATGAAATCTCAGGTGACTGATGAGTCCAATGCGGAACCTACAGTCTCTGTCACAGGTGGGGCAGATGGTGGTTGAAGGGGCGGGTGGGTGAGTTGCTTGGGATAACGTGCGCTCCTTCCACTGTTTATGCTTGGCTTCCGCTTGCTCCTGGCAAAGAGACTCGAGGTGTTTAGCACCTTCCCGGATGCTTCTCCTCCACTTTTTGCGGTCTTGGGCCAGGGATTCCCAGGTGTCGGTGGGGATGTTACACTTTTTCAAAGAGGCTTTGAGGGTGTCCTTGAAGCATTTCCTCTGCCGACCTGGGGCTCTCGTGCCATGTCAGAGCTCTGAGTAGAGCACTTGTTTTGGGAATCTTGTATCGGGCATGCGGACGATGTGACCCATCCATCGGAGCTGACCGAGTGTGGTCCAAACTTCAATGCTGGGGATGTTGGCCTGAGTGAGAACACTGACGTTGGTGTGCCTATCCTGCAAATGGATTTGCAGGATCTTGCGGAGGCAGCATTGGTGGTACCTCTCCAGTGCTTTCAGGTTCCTGCTGTACATGGTCCAAGTCTCTGAGGCATACAGGAGGACTGGTATTACTACTGTTCTGTAGACCATGAGATTGGTGCCAGTTTGCGGTCCTGGTCTTTAAACACTCTCTTCCTCAGGCAACTGATGGCGGCACTGGCACATTGAAGGCAGTGTTAGATTTCATCGTCGACATCGGCCCTTCTTGACAGTAGGCTCCCGAGGTATGGAAAGTTGTCCACGTTGTCCAAGGCCTTGTCATCGATTTTGATAATTGGGGGGCAGTCCTGTGTGGCGGGGGCAGGTTGCTAGAGGGCCTTTGTCTTACGGGTGTTTAGTCTAAGGCCCATGCTCTCGTATGCTTCAGTGAAGGTGCTAATGATGATTTGGTGTTCGACCTCTGAGTGTGCGCAGACGCAAGCGTCGCCTGCATACTGTAATTCGACAACATGGGAAGGGAAACCTTAGATGTGGACTGGAGCTGACAGAGGTTGAACAGTTTCCCGTTTGTTCTGTAAATTTGCTCCACTCCAGCGGGGAGCTTACTGGGGGTGAGATGGAGCATTGCCGCAAGGAAGATTGAGAAGGGCGTTGGTGTGATGACAGAGCCTTGCTTGACCCCGGTCTGTACATGAATTGCGTCTGTGGTGGAACTGTTTGTCAGGATCACGGCTTCCAAGTTGTCATGAAGGAGGCGGAGGATGGTGACAAACTATTGAGGGCACTCGAATTTGAGGAGGACACTGCATAATCCCTCCTGGTTGACAGTGTCTACGGCATTTGTGAGGTCAAAGAAGGACATGTACATTGGTTGGTGCTGTTCCCAGCATTTCTCCTGTAATTGGTGCGTGGTGTAGATCATGTCCATTGTGCCTCTTCGTGGGTGGAATCTGCATTGCTACTCTGGGAAGAGCTCCTCAGCCACTGGGAGAAGTCAATTGAGGAGGATTCTTGCGTTGACTTTGCCTGTGGCAGACAGCAGGGAAACTCTTCTGTGATTACCACAATCGGACTTGTCACCTTTCTTGAAGATGGTCACAATTACAGCGTCTCTGAGATCCCATGGCATGCTCTCTTCCTTCCAGATAAATGAGTTCCTGAATCCGCGCTAGTAGTGCTGCTCCACCTTGCTTTAGTTTCCCGGCAGGGATTCCATCTGCTCCTGAGGCCTTGTTGTTCTTCAGTTGTCGGATGGCCTTTTCAACCTCATGCCGGGCTGGGGTTGTGCTAAAATTGTGGTGGGTAGCATGCTGCGGGATGGAGTTGAGGACACTCGCATTGAAGATACCATCTCCATTAAGGAGATCTTCGAAGTGCTCCTACCAGCGGGCAGTAACTGCCTCCCTGTCCTTGATGAGTACCTCTCCATTCTTGGCCCACAGTGGGGTAGGATCTTGGATGCTTGTGCCATAGGCGGTCATGACTGCGCTAAAGAATCCATGCACGTCATGGTTGTTGGCTAGCTGCTGGATCCCCTGCTCTTTCTCCACCCACCACCTATACGGTGTTCTGGTCTGTCACTGATGGGGTTGTCCATGAGGGTCCTGGCGTTCCAGGTCCTGAACTTCATTTTAAAGGGTGGAAAATGCTTATGTGTGAATTCCTTTAACGGGGGATGGCAGTTGCACACCAGCTACCACACGGGCTTGACAGAGCAAAGTCTTGTTCCAATGGCAAGGGGATCCAAGACCATTGGAGACCAGGCTCTGATACAATGGTCTAGCATACACACAAAAACATACTGCTACTGTCCTCCTCCCTCCTTCTCGGGAAGGAGAAAAGACCCTGGATATATCGCCTCTGAAACCAGAACAATGTTGAAGTGTTTGAGTTGCTTTCAACAACCTTGCATTTATGCAGCAATGCAAAGGAAATTCAGAGAAGAGCTGAAGAAGGTGGTAAAATCCCCCTGGACACGCATTCTGAGATTAGTTAGAACATGAGAATAAAAAGAATCAATCAGACGAAAGCTTCGTCATAACTAAAGCTCAATATCAACTCAGTTTCCACCGTGAATGTCCTTCTTCTTGATAATGTGAGACATGGGAGAATTCTTGTGTGATCATTTCTTCCATTTTGCAGCATGCGTTTGATGGCTTCAGTACTTAATTTTTCACGCTTATTTCGTTGAGTAAACATAACCTGTCCCTGCAAATTTATCTTATTTCAATTTCAGGGATCAAAGATTACCGTCCAGTAATTCCTGTCCCAACGCGTGAGTATGGTTGGGGTACTCACGCGTCTGGCCGGAGGAAATGCCAGATTTCAGCATGCACAGCGCATGCAGGGAAAACAGGAATTTCCTGCCCTCTGAATGAAGGGGTTCAGAGGCAGAACACGCGCGACTGCACAGGCAGCGCGTGCGCAGTAAAATTCCTTTTTTTTCAGTGTTGCGCACGTGTAAATGCCTCCGGTCTTTACGTGTGGAAAAACAAGACGTAAGTATTTAGATTTTCAGGTAAGTGGGCTTTTAGTACAATGTAGAATTTTTTTTCCCACAGGTTTGTTATTTTTAATGAATTTACAGGATGGTAAGTTTAGTTTTAGACCCTATTTTAATAAAATCTTTTTTTTTCAAAAGATTGATTAATTGATTAAAACATTTTTTTAAACTTATTTATAGCTATTATAATCAGTGGGATGTTTTATAAAATGTTATTTAAAGTTGAAGTAGTGTTTTGGCAGCCCATACTTTTCATGAGTTTGACAGCTGTTACTTTGAAAACGAGAAAATAATTGTCTGTAGAGAGAGAGGAGGAGAGTGCCTATAGTTGTTTTTATTGCAGTCTCAAAGAACCCAGTACAGAAATAAAATTAAAAAAATTAAAAATTACCTAGTACAGGTAGAATGGGTCAAATTATTAACTCACGCCCAGTAAATTTCTATGGTTTTATAGTTTTATCTCTGTTGGTATCATTTTAATTTTTTTAACATACATTCATCCCCGTTGAGCTTATATTGAACAAAAGATTAAAAATAAACTGATTCCAAGGAAGATCCCAGAGGTTCAGTAGTCACCAGTCTCTTACAGTTTCCCATTTGTCAATAACCTAACTTCATTTTGTAATGAGCTGCCTTTGCAGTGCCAGGTCTCCCAACCCATCCCATAATTCCGCACCGTTTGTAAATGTGAAACCTTATCCACTGCTTCGCTAAAATCCGACTGGGTCATTCCAACAGCATTTCCGCTGCCCTGCAGGCCAGTGATGTGTTTCAGAAACTCCAGCAGGTTAGTTAAAGATGTAACATCGTCCCTCAGACCAATATAATTCACTCTTACTGTGCTCCTTTCCCAGGTGCTCACGCATTGGATCTCTCCTGGCCTTATCGTAAACACTGGGATTATTTCAATCGCTGTTGGATCGTTACAAAACTTCTCTAATTGAGGAAATTTGTACCAGTGTCAGTAAACCTTCACTCCTGTCAGTCCCCATTCCTTTATCTCCCGTTATCTGGGTCCCTGGATTCCAGATTGCCATTTTATATCGTTGAACAATATTTCAAAACCCTTTGCTCTCTGTCGCTCATACAAGCCCTCTTTCAATGATTCATTTGTGTTCTACTTCGAATATTTACCAAACAGTCTTGGCTAATCCTTACTATCTACCTGCTATATTTTTGGATAGTTAAATACCTTTTACTTTATCGTCAATATTGCTCCCTACATCATTACTTCTACCCACGGTGTCTCCTATTTTCATTTAAATTGACAAATATATTTTAATTCCACACTCACTAGCACTTTCTTAATTACTTTCCACTTGCCTACTCCAGCGCTGGGACACCCCAAACATGCCCCACGGTCGGATTCTCACCCGCACAGCGGGCGGATTATCAGATAATTATGGAAGGGCTTCCTTAGCTTTCAATCCTAAGAACAATAGAACATAAGAAATAGGAGCAAGAGTAGATCATTTGGCCCTTCGAGCCTGCTCCGCCATTCAATAAGGTCATGGCTGATGTTGTACCTCATCTCCACTTTCCTGATCTTTCTCCATCTCCCTTGATTCCCTTAATATTCAAAGATCTAACGACCTTTCTCTTGAATATACTCAAAGACTGAGCCTCCACAGCCATCTGGGGGAGAGAATTCCAAAGATTCACCACCCTCTGAGTGAAGACATTTCTGCTCATCTCAGTCCTAAATGGACAGCCCTTTATGCTGAAACTGTGACGCCCTGGTGCTATACTCTCCAGCCAGGGGAAACCTCTTCCCTGCATGTACCCTGTCAAGCCCTGTAAGAATTTTGTATGCTTCAATGAGATCACCTCTCTCTTCGAAACTCGAGAGAATATAGGCCTAGTCTACTCAATCGGTCCTCATAGGACAACACCCGATCCCAGGAACCGGTCTGGTGAACCTTCGTTGCACTCCCTCTATGGTAAATATATCCTTCAGTAGGTAAGGAGACAACAACTTTACACAATACTCCCGGTGTGGTCTCACCAGGCTCCTATATAATTGCAGGAAGATGTCTTGATTCGTATTCTCAAATCCTCTTGTAAAAAAGGCCATCATATCTTTTGCTTTCCTAATTGCTGCACCTGCATGTTAAATGTCAGTGATTCGTTTACAAGGATACCCATCTCCCTCTGAGCACCAACATTTCTCAATCTCGCACCATTTAAAAAATACTCTGCTTTTCTGTTTTTCCTACCAAAGTGAATAACTTCACAGTTCTAGACATTATATCCCAGTTGCCATGTTCTTGCCCACTCACTTAGCCTGTCTGTATGCACTTGATGCCTCTTTGCATCCTCTTCACAATTACATTCCCACCTAGCTTTGCATCATCAGTAAGTTTGGATGTATTATATTTGGTCCCCTCATCCAAATAATTGATGTAGATTGTGAATAGCTGTGGCCCAAGCATTCATCCTTGCGGTACCCCACTAGTTACAGCCTGCCAACCCGAAAATTACAGTTTATTGCTACTCTCCGTTTTCAGTCGGTTAACCAATCCTCAATCCATGCGAGAATATTATCCCCAATCCCACGAGCCCTCATTTGGTTGATTAACCTCTTGTGTGGCAGCTTATCGAATGCCTTATGTAAATACAAATACACCACATCCACTGGTACCCCCAATCTATTGTACTAGTTACAACCTATAAAACTCCTACAGATTTGTCAAAGACGTTTTCCTTTTCATAAATCCGTGTTGAGTCTGCCCAATCCTACTATTATTTTCTAAGAGCCCTGTTACCACGTCCTTAATAATAGGTTCTAGCATTTCCACTACTACTGATGTCAGGCGAACTGGACTGTAGTTCCCTGTTTGCTCTCTCCCTCCTTTCTTAAATAGTGGGGTTACATTTGCTAACTTACAATCCGTGGAACCATTCTAGAATCTAAGGTATATTGCAAAATTGCAAGCAATGCATCCACTTTGTCAATCGCGAACCCCTTTCAAAACCCTAGGATGTAGGCCATCAGATCCAGTGGATTTATCTGCTTTCCATTCCATTAATTTCTCCAGTACAATTTTTTTACTAATCATGATTTCTTTCTGCTCTTCATTCTTGCTCGACCCTTGGTTGTCCATTATTTCTGGGAAGTTTTTTGCGCCTTTTTCTGTGAAGACAAAGTCTTTGTTTACTTTTTCTGCCAATTTCTTCATTCCCCATTATAATTTCTCCTCTCCCAGTCTGCACGGGAACAACATTTACTTTCGCTAATCTTTGCCTTTTTTCATATCTATAGAAGCTTTAACAGACTGTTTTTAAGTCTCTCACTAGTTTACTCTCATATTCTATTTTCCCTTTCTTCCTAAATGTCTTGGTCCTCCTTTGCTGAATTCTAAAATCCTCCCAATCCTCAAGCTTATTACTCTTTTTGGCAGCATTAAATGCCTTTTCCTTAGAACTAATGCTATCATTAACTTCTCTTGTTAGCCACGGTTGGACCACTTTTCCTGTGGGGTTTTTTGTATTAAAGGAATGTATATGTTTTGTAAATTATGTATTAATTATTTAAATGTTAGCCATTGCTCCTCCACTTTTTAATGTATTTTCCCTATCTACCTTAGCCAACCCGACCCTCATACCTATGTAGTTTGCTTTGTTTAGATTTAAGACACTAGTTTCGTATTTAACTATGTCACTTTTAATCTCAATATAAAATTCTATAATATTATTGTCACTCTTCCCTAAGTGCCCCTTTACTGCAAGGTTATTAATTTACCATTTCTCGTTGCATAGTACAAGATCTAAGTTCCTGTTCTCTAGTTGGTTCCTCAACATACTGATCTAGAAAACTATCCTGCATACAGCCCCTTGCTGTTTCTGAGCTCCTCCCAAACTAATTCTACTTCTTGATTTTCAGAGCTAAGAACCTTTCTCTCTACTGTCTATCCCATCCTTTATTATCAGGGCTAACCCTGCTCCTTTTTCAGTTTGCCTATCTCTTCTAAAGGTTATATATCCTGCAATATTAGTTGCCAACTTTGGCCACTTTGCATCCATGTCTCCATTATGGCTAATCGAACAAACCTGTTAACCTCTATATGCGTTATTAATTCACCTATATTCCTGTGAATGCATCGCGCATTCAGATATAATGCCTTTAGCTTTGACTTATTTTTCTTTGTTCCCTGCTGTCACCTTAGTCACTGATGCCTTTTTACCTTTGTTATTCTCTGTCCCTTCCTGACCCACTCTGTTTATGTTTACTCAAAATTCTACTCTGTTCTAGTGCCTTGACATTTCACTGCTTTTAAATGTACTCTTTCCTGAATCCTCCCGCCCACCACCCCCCCTTCATTAGTTTAATTCCATTGACATTAATGGGCGGATAACGCAAGTGGCATAGAATCATGGAATCAGAAAGCACACAAGGAGACCATCCAGCCTATCATGCCTCTTCCGGCTCTTTGATGGGTATCCAATTATTCCAACTCCACTGCTCTTTCCCCAAAGCCCAGCAAACCTTGCCTTTTCAAGTAAATATCCAGTTCTCTTTTAAAGTTACTGGCCCAGAAATTCGGGTCCCAGCGCCTGAGTACGCACGAGGTACTCACGCGTGGACCTGATGGAAGTGCCGGTTTCTTGCATGCACTACGCATGCGTGGGAAGCCGGCACTTCCGATCCTTTGAACGAAGAGGTTCAGAGGTCGAACGCGTGTCCGCGGGAGTCTGCGTGTGCGCTTTGAACTTACGTTTTCTTTACAGGTTTTTCCGTGAGGGTAAGTCTTTAGATTTTAGAAATGCAAAAACCAGGCGTAAGGACTGCATTTTAAAAGGTAAGTGGTCAATTAATTAAAATTAAAATATCTTTTCCACAGGTTTATTATTTTTAAATAGTTTAAAGCAAAGTAAGTTTATTTTTAGCCCCTTTTTTTATAAAATTACTTTTTTCAAAAATTTTAATTATTGTTTAAAATAGTTATTTAATGTAATTTATAGTTTGTTTAAAAAGTGTGATGTCTTTTTTAAATTTATTTGAAGGTTAACTACTGTTTTGGGCCCTCGTCTTTCTGTCAATCTTATGAATGGAGCATTCCCTCCTCCGATTGGATGCCCATGGCTCACGTGATCCCAGGGGGATGCATCGCACTAACTACGCCCCTGAGTCATGCATGCACAGCGCGCAGGGAGCTGAACCAGGCCACAGAGAGGAATTCCACGGGGCCCTACAGCTCAACTGCTGGCACGCAAGGTAAGTGTAGGTCGGGGGCTTACACCCGCGGGAAGCCCCCGACCCGAACTTCTGGGCCACTTAAAGTTGTCAGCAGAGGCTCTCGCCTATGAATCAGATGGCAGTGGGCTAAAGACCCGCTCCAGAGACTTGAACACAAGATCTAGGTTGACATTCCAATGCAGTACTGAGGGAATGCTGCACTTCGGAGGTGCCGTCTTTCAGATGGGACGTTAAACCGAGGCCCTGTCCGGAGGATGTAATAGATCCCACAGCACTATTTGAAAGAAGAGACCTGGACAATATTCATCCCTCAAACAACATCCCTGGTTATCATCTCATGGTTATTGGTGAGACCTGGCTGTGTACAATGGGCTGTCCTGCCTTCTACATGACAACAGTGTCTAAACATCTAAAGTACGTCATTGGCAGTAAAGCGCTATAGGATTTCTTGGATCTTGCAAAGAGCTGTATACATGCAATATTGATTTTTTATTATTGAATTCGCTTCCATGACTCTTTCAGGCCATCCATTCCGGATTATAACAGTTTGCTACATAAAATAACATCTCCTCATCTCCTCCCTGGATCATTGTCCACTTGCCTTAAATATGCGTCCTCTGATTACTGACCCTCCTGCCAGAGAAAACAATCTCTCCTTATTTATTCAAAACACCTCATAATTTTGAACATCTCTGTTAAATCTCCCCTGAACATTCTGTGCTCTATGGAGAACTGCCCCAGCCTCTGGCCATATCGGCAGTTTTCACATCTTTCACTCGCTGTGGGCGAGGGCCTGCCTGAGAGCTCACATCCGGGTATCTCTAGGCATACCTTGATCTCTTCCATGCTCAGTTTAGAAGATTATTCCTTGTTTTTTTCTAATAATAAACAATTTAAGAATCAGCAAAGCACATTTTAAAAATGTTAAAAAATTCCCTTTTTGAAAGGATCCAAACTCTTCATTTACCGATTTGTTCAAATCCCTTTTCATTTCATTTCACTGATCGGTATTTATGAGCTGAAATATTTTATTAACTCAAAGTGGGGCTGTCTCCGTCTATTGATATGTCCGACTCTTTCCGCTCTCCTTCTCATCACAGCCCCACTCTCCTAGTTCCCCTTCTTTCTGTCGGACCACACACTCTGCCAGATCCCAGTCTCACGGTATCCCAAACTCTGCCAGATCCCAGTCCCAAGCGATCCCACACTCTGCCAGTTCCCATTCACACGGTACCCGCACTCTGCCAGAACCCAGTCCCATGGGTTCCCGCACTCTGCCAGATCCCAGTCCCACGGGTTCCCGCACTCTGCCAGATTCCAGTCCCACGGGTTCCTGCGCTCTCCCAGATCCCAGTCCCATGGTAGCCCACACTCTGCCAGATCCCAATCCCACGGGTTCCCACACTCTGCCAGATCCCAGTCCCACGGGTTCCCGCACTCTGCCAGATTCCAGTCCCACGGGTTCCTGCGCTCTGCCAGGTCCCAGTCCCATGGTAGCCCACACTCTGCCAGATCCCAGTACCACGGGTTCCCGCACTCTGCCAGATCCCAGTCCCATGGGTTCCCGCACTCTGCCAGATCCCAGTACCACGGGTTCCCGCACTCTGCCAGATTCCAGTCCCACGGGTTACTGCGCTCTCCCAGATCCCAGTCCCATGGTAGCCCACACTCTGCCAGATCCCAATCCCACGGGTTCCCACACTCTGCCAGATCCCAGTCCCACGGGTTCCCGCACTCTGCCAGATTCCAGTCCCACGGGTTCCTGCGCTCTGCCAGGTCCCAGTCCCATGGTAGCCCACACTCTGCCAGATCCCAGTCTCATGGGTTCCCGCACTCTGCCAGATTCCAGTCCCACGGGTTCCTGCACTCTGCCAGATCCCAGTCCCATGGTAGCCCACACTCTGGCAGATCCCAATCTCACGGGTTCCCACACTCTGCCAGATCCCAGTCTTAGGGGTTCCTGCACTCTTCCAGATCCCAGTCCCATGGGTCCCACATTCTGCCAGATCCCAGTCTCATGGGTTCCCGTACGCTGTCAGATCCCAGTCCCACGGGTCCCACACTCTGCCACATCCCAGTCTCACGAGTTCCCGCACTCTGCCAGATCCCAGTCCCACGGGTTCCCACACTCTGCCAGATGCCAGTCCTACGGGTTCCCACACTCTGCCAGATTCCAGTCCCACGGGTTGCCGCCCTCTGCCACACCCCAGTCTCATCGGTTCCCGCACTCAGCCAGATCCCAGTCCCACAGGCCCCCGCAATCTGTCAATTTCCAGTCCCACGGGTTCCCGCACTCTTCCAGTTTCCAGTCCCATGGGTTCCCGCACTCTGCCAGGTTCTGATCTCCCTTTGTTCAAGCATGGCCCCATGAATATCAGAGGAGTAGAGTTCAAATGAAATCTATTATTGTTGTCACAATAACTGTTGGGTTTACATCATTTGGGCTGTGTGGTCAGTTCTGGTAAGCTAATCATGGAAGGTATATTTCTGCACTTTTTTAGATCACACCGCTCTGTACCAGAGATTCCAGGAATTCAGAATTCCAGTTTTGAATAAATGATAGAGAATTCTGCTTTCTATCTTTAGTAAAGAGGACACCTCCACCTGATCTAATGCCAGTTTTAATGTAACGAGGAGAATGCACAAATTACTCAAATTCTTCACTGTTGCAAGGTCTGTAAGTTAAAAATATGAAATTAGGAATAAGAAAGGGCACTGAGCGGAAAATTTCAGCTCACTGGGTAACTGTATTCTGTGTGTTATTTACTGAATTACCAGGAGGTTCATTGGGCACAAACCAATTTATCTGATTCTGAAGTTGTCAACGATATTATCGAAAGTTTCTGACTTGACAAACATAACCTTCTGTAAATGAACTGCAACGTCCATGTGCTGTGTAGCACAGGCAAAGGGAAACTGATGAACCTCAATCTGAGGAGTTTAGCAGTCAAGATATACAGCGAAGAAAGCAAGAAAATTATCTTTAAAGATGGGAAGATTAGCAAAAAGCATGCCTTTAAATCGAATACTCCTGTCACTACATATACTGCAGTTTAGGAGGCAATAACAGGAACGTTATTTTGGTAAGTTGCTGATTTATCCTAATCCTCCTCCCAGTTGTTAATGGGATAATCTGCCGTGCCTGTCCCTACTGTAACAAATGAAAAGCAGGCAACCCAGTTATATGCACTCTTTTGAATTACGAACAGAGGAATTATGTTGTGTTAAGTTGAAGGGGGCCTACACAGCATCAAATGCATGGAATCTCCTGTGTTGCGAATTCAAATATTTTCTCACGTCGTGGAGGTCTCATTGTTGAAAAGTTGGATTTTATTATCCTGAAAAATAAAAGCTGAGGAATCAGATGAATCCTTCATTCACTCCTTTACCTCCTCACTAACGAATTGGACTAAAGAGGAGTAGGGGCGGGGTTATGCTGCATTGCAGAATTGATAGCTAAAAGGACTGACGTGTACTGTGACATCTCTGGATTCTGGGAGTTGTAGTCCACCCGGGACAGAGACTCAAACGAACTTGTGCATTATGGGTGACCGGTATTGGGCTGAGCTTCTTGATCCCAAAATTTTAGCTAAATATAAGGATCCGGCTCCAGAAAGAGATGCAAGATTGTGGTGAAACTACAGGAAGCATTTCTCACAGATAATTGCTGATAAACCCCTAATGTTTAGTTTCAATTCCAATTTTAAATGATTATTATGAATTTATTACCTTTACTAATGTATTGGAATGATTGGATATAGTGCATGATGCGCATCAGTTGAACCACTAGCAATAATAAAATAATATCTATAGTTTTCTGATTGACTCCAATTTAAATGAAAGGAAATTAAAAACCCTTTCAAACTTACTTAAATGTTGGTGCGAACTGGTTAGAAAAGTCTCGTCGAGTGTTCACGTGAATGTGTGTCTTTCTCTGCAGTCTGAGCTCTTCACTGTGAACCCACATCTCCCAAATCTACTTCAAGATCCCACATCCGCTTCCCACAATCAGTTTCTCCACTTTCTTAGTGCAGCATTTGCTAAATTTACAACCTACACTGCGACTTACTATGAACAATGGAACGGGGATCATAGAATCATAGAATCCGGGAATTATAGAGTACAGAGGGAGGCCATTAGACCATTGTGCCCGGGCAGACTCTTTGAAAGAGAGAACCAACAAGTCCCACTCCTCTGCTACCTATAGTTTTTCATTTATTTTTACCTCAGGTCCCCGCTGGTTTTTGTGCCAATTATCTTAAATCTGTGTCCACTGGTTACCGAGCAAACGGCCCCGGAAACAATTTCGTCGACTTTACTTTAACAAAACCCTGCCCTATTTGTGTTCAGCTTGGTGCTCCACTGAATTATTTACCTAACAATTATCTTAAGCATTTTTTTTTCTGTTATCAATTTTGAATTTAATTTTGGCTTCAATTTTGCTAACAGGTCCATCATGTAGTACTTTGTCAAACGCCTTTTTAAAGTCCATATACACAACATTAACTGTACTAACATCATCAACCCTTTCAGTTAATTCATGAAAGGACTCGATAAATTTAGTAAAACATGATTCCCCCTTAAAATACCCGTGCTGGCTTTCATTGATTTACCCAAATTTTCCAAAGTTTCGGTCGGATTATTGTCTCTAAATGTTTCTGCACGACGTTAGCCTGACTGGCATGTAGTTGCCAGATTTATCCCTCTCCCCTTTTTTGAACGGGGTGTAATACTTGCGATCCACCACTACCCTGTCAGCACTCTGATATTTAAGGAGGATTGGAAGATTTTGTGACACCAGAGCCTTTGCAATTCCAACCCTTACTTCCCTCAGCTACCTAGGATACAGACCATTTGGAACAGGTGACTTTTGTACTTGGAGCGCTACCGACCTTTCAATTACCTCAATTTTATTTCTGTTTTTCCCATCCAATTTCTCAACTATCGCCAACTTTACTGTAACATTGGCAGCATCCTTTTATTTAGTAAAGACAAATGCAAAGTATTCATTTAGTAACTAAGCCATGCCCCCTGCCTGCACAAGGAGATCTCCTTTTTCGTCAGTAATCGGCCGCATCCTTGAGATTGCCACGTTCCAGGACGATCCCAGCACCACCTGCCTCTTCGCACGCTGTCGATGGCGACTAACTTACTATCCTCCTGAACTCACGGTGGCTGCGGGCTGACTATCACAGAATCACAGAATCACAGAATCTACAGTGCAGATAGAGGCCATTTCGGCCCATCGAGCCTGCACCGACACATATCCCACCCTATCCCCGTAACCCCACGTATTTAATCCTCTAACACTAAGGGTCAATTTATCATAGCCAAATCAACCTAACCTGCACATCTTTGGACTGTGGGAGGAATCCGGAGCACCCGGAGAAAACCCACGCAGACACAGGGAGAATGTGCAAACTCCACACAGACAGTCGCCCGAGGTCAGATTTGAACCCGGGTCCCTGGTGCTGTGAGGCAATAGTGCTAACCACTATGCCACCGTGCCCTATCTCCTGGAACATGTGGTCGAGAAAATTCCAGCCGCTCCTCAAGCTCAGAAACTCTGAGTTTAAGTTCGAGTAGATGTAGGCACGTCATGGACACGTGATTATCATGGGCAGGTGAAACGTCCTGGAGTTCCAACATGTCTCAGGAATATCCACTGTTGTTATCAATGTAAGTTGCAGCATCTAAATTCCACAGTGACAGAAATCACGATGGAAGCTTTAAGAGATTTTGGAAATAAAATTCCATTAAGTTAAATTAAACGAATGTTCATAAAACTAAATTTAATTTGCAATAAATGAAATGGAATTAGATTAAATTAATTACGTTAATTGACCGGGGAAAATGACACCTGATCACTGAGAAAGTCCAAGCATTCTGAAACCGACACTGATCGGCGGTAGCATTTCCTGTTTTAAGACAATCAGACTGTGACCTCACTTCCTGCGGCCCATCGTGAAGAGCGCCACAGTCTGGAGTAGGGGGCTCCTGATGACGTGGCCGGAGCTTCAAAAGTGGTCCTGGTTCGTCACACTTCTGTCACTAACAGCCAATGGATGCAACGCTCAGGCCATTCTGTGACGTTTCACCAAATATTCAGGATCTCCTGCATCTTTAACTCCTTGCAGATTGTTTGTTCAGCAGCTTTCTTTACCTTTTTCAATTCAGGGAGAATAAATAAATCTCTAATATTTGTGCCTAATATTTTTTCTTGATCATTAGACTTGTGGACATCAGCGCTGGGAATTGATTTTCTTAACATTAATATAAATCAAGATGCATTTAATTCCAGCTGAGGTAAAGATCCCTTTACTATCTTCTAGCAATGAATTGAACAAAACGCAGATTCTGATGTTAAGGGCTTCGGTCAGACTCAGGACGGAGCTCTGTAGTCCTCCACTAACAGTCTAAAACCACAGAACCATCTGCACTGTTATACAAACACATCCAACGCGATCATCGTGCCGATACGTGATGGAGAAACATAGAAACATAGAAGATAGGAGCAGGAGTAGGCCATTCGGCCCTTCGAGCCTGCTCCGCCATTCGATGAGATCATGGCTGATCATCCAAATTCAGTACGCTGTCCCTGCCTTCTCCCCATATCCCTTGGTCCCTTTAGCATTACGAAATATATCCAAATCTTTCTTGAATATACTTAATGAACTGGCCTCCACCGCCCTCTGTGGCAGAGAATTCCACAGGTTCACCACTCTCTGGGTGAAGAAATTCCTCCTCATTTCAGTCCTAAATGGCTTACCCCTTATCCTTAGACTGTGACCCCTGGTTCAGGACTCCCGGCCATCAGAACCATGCTTCCTGCATCTAGCCTGTCCAGGCCTGACTGAATTTTATAGGTTTCGATGAGATCCCCTCTCAATCTTCTAAACTCCAGGGAGTATAAGCCCATTCAACAAAATCTCTCCTCATACGTCATTCCTGCCACCCCAGGTATCAGCCTGGTGAATCTTCGCTGCACTCCTTCCATGGCAAGGGCGTCCTTCCTCAGGTAAGGCGACCAAAACTGCACACAATACTCAAGGTGCGGTCTCACCAAGGCCCTGTACAACTGCAGCAAGACATCTTTGTTCTTGAACTCGAACCCTCTTGCTACGAAGGCCAACATACCATTTGCCTTCTTAACCGCCTGCTGCACCTGCATACTTACCTTCTGCGACTGGTGCAAAAGAACACCCAGGTCTCTTTGCACTTCCCCTTCTCCCAATCTACTGCCATTCAAATAATAATCTGCCTTCCTGTTTTTGCCACCAAAGTGGATAACCTCACATTTATCCACATTATAGTGCATTTGCCATGTTTCTGCCCAATCATCCAACCTGTCCAAATCGTACTGGAGTTTCACGACATCCTCCTCACGGCATAACCTCCCACCCAGCTTTGTGTCGTCTGCAAATTTTGAGATATTACATCCAATTCCCTCGTCCAGATCATTAATATATATTGTGAACAGCTGGGGTCCTTGGACCGATCCTTGCGGTACCCTACTAGTCACTGCCTGCCACTCGGAAAATGACCCGTTTATTCCAACTCTTTGCTTTCTGTCCGCCAACCAGTTCTCTATCCAAGTCAATACCTTGCCCCCAATCCCATGTGCCTCAATTTTGCACGCTAATCTCTTATGCGGGACCTTATCGAAAGCCTTCTGAAAGTCCAAATACACCACATCCACTGGTTCTCCCTTATCTATTTTACCAGTTACATCCTCAAAAAATTCCCGTAGATTAGTCAAGCATGATTTACCTTTTGTAAATCCATGTTGACTTTGTCCGATCCAGTCACTGCTTTCTAAGTGCTCTGCTATTACATCTTTTATAATGGACCCTAGCATTTTCCCCACTACCGATGTCAAGCTTACCGGTCTATAATTCCCTGCCTTTTCTCTACCACTTTTTTTGAATAGTGGGGTAACATTAGCTACCCACCAATCTATGGGTACCGTTCCAGAGTCTATCGAGTTCTGGAAGATGACCAGCAATGCATCTACTATTTCTCGGGCCACTTCCTTAAGTACCCTGGGATGTAGATTATCAGGCCCTGGGGATTTATTGGCCTTCAGTCCCATCAATTTTCCTAACACCATTTCCATACAAATACTGATTTCTTTCAGTTCCACCCTTTCATCAGACCCTATGTTCCCCGGCATCTCTGGGAGGTTATTTGTGTCCTCCTTTGTGAAGACAGAACCAAAATATGTATTTAGTTGGTCTGCCATTTCTTTGTTCCCCATTATAAATTCCCCCGATTCTGACTGCAAGGGACCTATGCTTGACTTCACCAATCTTTTTCTCTTCACATATCTATAAAAGCTTTTACAGTCAGTTTTTATGTTCCCTGCAAGCTTACTCTCATATTCTATTTTCCCTTTCTTAATTAATCCCTTTGTCCTCCTTTGTTGAATCCTAAACTGATCCCAATCCTCAGGATTATTGCTTTTTCTGGCCAATTTACATGCCCTCTCCTTGGACCTTATGCTATGCCTAATTTCCCTTGTTAGCCACGGTTGGGTCACCTTTTTTGTTTTATTTTTATGCCAAACTGGGATTAACAAATTCTGTTGTTCATCCATTCGGTCTTTGAATGTTTGCCAATGCCTATCCACTGTCAACACTTTGAGTGCCATTCCCCAATCAATCCTACCCAACTCGCTCCTCAGACCATCGTAGTTTCCTTTATTTAAATTGAGGACCCTAGTCTCCGAGTCAACCACTTAATTCTTCATCTTAATGAAGAATTCAATCATATTATGATCGCTCCAACCCAAGGGGCCTCGTACAACAAGTTTGCTAATTAATCCTTTCTCATTACATAATACCCAGTCTAAGATGGCCTGATCTCTGGTTGGTTCCTCGACATATTGGTCCAGGAAGCCATCCCGTAAACACTCCAGGAATTCCTCCTCCACAGTATTGTTACTAATTTGGTTGGCCCAATCTATATGTAGATTATAGTCACCCATGATGACTACTGTGCCCTTATTGCACGCTTCTTTAATTTCCCTTTTAATGCCATCCCCAACATCCGCCTTACTGTTTGGAGGTCTATAAACCACTCCCACTAACTTCGCGTTAGTTACACCACTAAATTTTAAGTCTGCCTTTCGATCCAATTATGCAATACATTTTTAATAACATTTAAATCTGTTACTGAGTCTAAAGATTTATGAGAGACTAGCTTTCGTTTAAAGAACTAAAAGTTGACCCACAATCCAAACACTGCCACTGCCCAATTGACTCTGACTGTAAAGAGTCTTGAAACAATTGCTGGCCGCTTCAAAAGTGTCGGTATTTTATCAATTACCAATCGGAAATAGGATATTCGTCAATAATTCCGTGATTTGACTGTACTTTCCTTCGTTTTAGTGAATTCTATCGATTGGCAGCAGCCTATTTTACACCCAACCAATTTTCTTTTTTATTATCGTCAATGAAAAAGGAAATTCGGTGGGGTGTGTGACAGGCGGACAGTCCACTGCTGCCAGATTTATGCCCAGGCTGAAATTTAAAATGATCTTAGTTTCAAAATATTCAGATTCCATTAATCCCAAATGGACTGAAAACAACAGGCATACAGTGGATGGAAGGCACCGCGATAAAATTACAATCCGACTGTTAAAAAAAAAATGCATGCTGGCAATTCAGTTTAAAATTAAAATAAACCAACAGAACAATTAATATCTCCGGCGCCCATCAATCGCTGAAGATCTGTAAAGATCGAGCTGACACAGAGCTGCCTGTTTATATGTGTAACCCGGTAAACTGAATAGAACAGCGGAAACAGTCAGAGACAGTGCTCTGACTCTCTTACACATCCTGCAGTGTGAACAGTGGATTTACCCAGTTCGAGGGACAGCCTCTCCTCGACATCTTTCAACCTGCAAAACATATACTGCAGAATAAATTGGAAAACATTTTCAACTGAGGCACTGAAATTAGCGGGCGGACAAAATGCTGGTTAATTGGCTCAAATACTCATCTGAAGCCGTTACAGCGAGAAGCGCTCTCAAACCCGGATCCCCAGTGTTGCTGGACGGCGCTCGCAATACACCACCTTGCACTGGGGGTACCCGTTCAACACCAATTGGCAAAGGGGATGGGCATATTACATATTTCTTTTAGCGCACCAACACAAACAGCGGATTATTCCATGTAAATATCTGAGAGTCCTGGTTAATGATCCTTGCCTGAAATGCCCCGATTACAAATTGTTATTTCTTACACTGTTACCAGGTTACAGGGTCGCTGATTCATGTTAATAACAGGCAAATTCACCATCAGACATTTAGTAACAGCGAGTAACAATTTATTTATTGTTGCTGGACAGACTTGAACTAATTCTCAATAATCGAGAAGTCAGAAAAAGACAGGTAAAACGAGGCAACACCAGTAAACATTCAAAAAAATGGTGAAACATCCCAACACTATGAAGGGGACAGCGGCACCGCTCCTTATTCCCAGGAGAAGGGGTGAAGCGGCCCTTGCAGCTGCAATCAGTCCAAGTAACATTTCCACCAAACCTGTGAGAAAAAAGTAACTGGACTGAGAGTTGTAAACAGCAAAATCTTTCCCTAAAACTGGTGACTGATCCGGTCAAAATATGATAGAACTGATTACAATCCTTGCTGGATCAGATAATAAACCCATTGATCAACTATTGTATTAAACTATTAAAATTCACTTCTTCACTGACATGTTTACTTAAAGGAGAATGTCCTCGTTTGTGATGAGACACTTGGACAAAGGACTGTGGAAACCCACAGTCCTTGTTGGCGTTAAATGCTACAAAGGGCTCCAAATATACTCGCGTACCTGTGAGTTTTTACAACAATCCTTAGGTTAGCAGAGAGAACCCCAGCCGAAGCTGGAACAAGAGCTAGAACGGAATTCCAATGTCCCAACTGAAGCTTTAGTTCGGCTTTGTTTTATGTTTAACCAATCTTAGAATCAGTGTCCAGGGAGATTTGAGCAGCTTCTTCAGCTCTTCTCGGAATTTCCTCTGGGTCGCTGCATAAATGCACGTGTTCGGGCAGGAACTCAAAAGCTTCAGCAGATCTCCGGTTTCAGTGGCGATATAGGCTGGGCTTGTGCGGTCGCCTCGGTAGTAAATGATGTTCGACATTCTGGTAGTTACAAAATTCACGGCAGCTGTCAGCCACAGCAATATAAAACTGCCCGATATAGTGAAGAGCAAAATGATGGATCTCCTTCGGTTCTCCATCTCTGGATCACAGTGGTTCTCACTGCTCTGACCCCGGAGTCCCCTGCGGGCTCTGCTGGCCACTAAAATACGTCTGACGGTAAAACAATTAAACAAGCCCATTACAGTAAAGGGAAGCCAAACGCGCCACACGGTGTGAAACCAGAGATACGCTACACCTTCAGCTGAGGAAAAAAAAGCAACACTTGACTGACAGCCCCACTGAACCTTGTTAATTATTTGCTGAGGTTCAAATGCAAAAAAAACGACAATGCCTTTTAAAAAAATTAGGACCGAGAACGTTGTTATAACCGTGGCGGCAATTCTCTCAGTGCAATACTTTACTTTAAATTTCTGGCAGCAGATAACTATAAATCGGTCAAATGTGAAGGAGACGGTGAACCAAACAGATAAATCGAAGGTGACAACATTCATTTATAGATTGAACTTACACACAGGAGTCTGGGACAGGAATGAAAGTGGAAAGTGATAACTGAGAATATAATACACCATTACATTGAAGATCATGACCAGTAGATCTGCTGTTGCCATGGCCACCATGTAGACAGAGATACACTTGGAAAGGCCGCAGTTTCCTCGGGAAAGAATCACAATTGTCACCAAGTTCGCTGCAACAAAGAGAGAGGAGAGAAATAATGTTCCAATTTCTGATTGAAATAAATATGGAGATCTCTGTTGAGAGCCTTTTACTCCAGTCAGTGGGATTATCAACACGGAGCAGTGTGAGAACAGGATTAGTATTGGAGCCATTGCCTGTGAAACCCACCCACACATTTTAATGAGCTGCTGCAGCGCTCACTCTGCACGGGGTGACAAGACGGTCATGAGATCCTCTAATATCCTCGTGTTGGGACCTCAAAAACATTGTAACATCAGCAATGTTATGGTATTAAGGGAAACGTGGAAAGTGTGGACACGCGGTTCACTGTATCATGCTGACATCTGTAAACCTGTTACCTTATCCAACATGCGACATGAACAGTGAGACAGTTGACACCGATTAACAGCAAGTAGGTTACAGAGGCTCACCAGGGACACCGAAAGCTGCGAGAATCGGGTAGTAAATCTCTTTTATCAGCAGTGTAGCTGGTCGCCCCATTTTCTGTAAGAATGGATGAATTCTGTTGGAGCTGAAAGACTCTGACTGGCGCATGTCTGAGACAATGGAAGGGAAGCTATATTTATCCACCCATCAATCCGCAAGGGAGTCAATCAGGTTAAATCATAATTGGCATTAGTTACAGTCATTTAACAAATAGACTGTTAAAGTTGTTTTTTTCTTACTGCTACGTCAGTTTAAGTGAAATATGTGAAATTGTTATTGAACAGTTTCAAAAACATGCACAATACAAACATTATTTAAAAATGGAAACTGGAATCACCCAATACTGGAGCTGACCCTATTCCAGCAGGACTGGTGGAAGCAGCTACACTGGCAGCCATCGCCCTGA
This sequence comes from Somniosus microcephalus, assembly GCF_052327205.1. NCBI lineage: Eukaryota > Metazoa > Chordata > Chondrichthyes > Squaliformes > Somniosidae > Somniosus > Somniosus microcephalus. The sequence continues at coordinate 54,304,029 of NW_028225180.1, read as the reverse complement.
CCCTGCCCTTTACTGACTACTAGTGCTCCAACTCCTCCAGAACAGGCGCTGAAACAAATCCTGCAATATATGAAACAGTCCTGCAGCTTTAGAGATGACCATGTTCCAACGGTACTTGTATTTCCCAAACTTACAAGACACGTTATTACTAGACGATACCGTGCTCTTCCAGTACTAGTGATATCCTACACTTACACTAGAGTTGACCGTGCTCCACCTGTACTATTTCTATCCTGCATTTACAGTAGAGTTGCATGTGCTCCTCCGTTACTCGTGATAGCCTATATGTGCACCGGGGTGATCTCGCTCCTGTGGTAATCGAGGTTCACTAAACATACAGAAGAGTGGACCATGCTTCTTCACCACTTGTCTTACTTCTACACTTATACTAGCGGTGCCAGTGCTTCTCCACTACTAGTATTACCCTACCCTTACAGTATAGCTGAATGTGCGTCTCCGGCATTATAGGTATCCTACACTTACAATAGAACTGACCGTGCTTCTCCGATATTAGTGGCAACCTATACTTTCACTAGAGTTAACCATCCTCCTCTTGTACTAGTAGTTCCACTGCACGTACAATGTGGTTCAGAGGCAAGGCTCTGATTTTCATATTATAAAAAAATAGAAGCACTGAAAGAGGTGAAGAAGATATTTAAAGGTTTTACACCTGAAAGGAGAGTTTATACCTGTCAAGAAAGATTGAACAATCCATGGCTTTTTTCTCTAAAAAGAGTGCTGACGGGCGACCTGATAGAATTCTTTAAAATTATGAATGGGTTTGTTAGGGTAAACGAGGCGAAGACATTCCCACTTGTGATGAGAATAAAACTAGTGGCCATGAATATAAGATAGGCACTAATACATCCAACAGGGAGTCCAGGAGAAACCTATTCAACAAGAGACTGGTTAGAATGTGGAATTCGCTACTACAAGGATTATTTGTGGCTAGTGACATCGATACATTGAAGGGGAAGCTCGGTAATACATAGGAAAGAAAGGATTTGAAAGAGATGCTGATAGTTTCAGGTGAGTGAAGTGTGAGGGGTCTCGTGTGGAGCTTAAACACCGACATGGATCAGTGAGGCCATATGGTCTGTTCCTGTCTGCCCATTCTGTATAAACCTATATAAACAATATCACAAACAATCTTTGGAACAGGCTTCCTGGAAAGACCGTGGAAGCAGTTAAAAATAACGAACTCAAATGAAAATTAGAGAGGTTTCTTTCAGAAAGTAACATTTTGGGAAATGGTATATGAATAATTTGAGACATTACCTAAGTGTGCAAGCTTCGGATCAACTGATGACTTTGAACCCATGGTGCACACTGCGCTGCATCACTGGGGATTTACTCTTGTCTTTACTGGGTCTGTTGTAGTTAAATTGATAGAGATCGATTGCAATGATTAGTAAACAACTGTATTAATGTAACATGCGACTAGCAGGATGGAAGAAGGTGAACTAAATGAACTGTGGTCATTTTGCCACTAGCAGTTCCTATGTTTCTTTGTCCTTTGGCCCCTCCTATTTCTCATTTATATGCTGCCCTCCAGCGACATCATCACCAGTGAAGGGAGTAGATTTGGATTTTGACAAAGTTTTCGATAAGTTTCCACACTAAGGGGGAAGAATTCAGTATCGCCCCACTTGGGACGCCATTATTGGCCGTGCGCAAAGTTTAGCACTTGGCACTAATTATCACCCCCGACGGCAAACTTGGCTTTTATCGCCCCTGGAGGTGATTGGAGCGCTACATCAGGCGCTTCACACCTGTCTTAAGGAGCAAAGGCCAGCAGCGAAGCGCTACCTCAGAGTGCTGATGAAGCAAGGAAGGGCAAATCAAAACGAACCTGCAAAGTGCTGCTCAGTACCCAAAACCCCTTCACAAAGCATTTGAATCTCTCCAGAAGTCTCTCTCTCTCTCTCAGAATGCGTGGTGCAAAAATGTTAGCAACAAAAAAAGGCAGGAAGTGGTCACCTTTCTGACTGCAAAACGCTCCCCTCAACTTGTTGTTGCTTGTGGCAGGCGGTAATGCAGGGGGCGCCACTCAATATTCAGTCCCGGGTACTACCGGGGCATTGTGCACCCGACTGATGCCATGATCTGCCGGCGGAGGAGATCATGGTGGTAAAGTTTAGCGCCGCTGCAAAATGTCTCGTTAATGTCGCGAGCGACACAAATATCACCGCGCCCGGGCACTAGTTGCTTTGCGCCACATTAGCGCCCTCTTAAGGTGCTAACGGGAGGCGCAAACAACTGACTTGTTCCCCCTAAAGGATATTACGCAAAATTTGAGCTCATGAGATTGTTGGTAACATATCAGCATGGGCTGAGAATTGGTTAACCGACAGAAAACAGTGAGTAGGAATAAACAGGTAATTGCGGGTTAGCAGGCTGTAACTAATGCAAGGATCAGTGCTTGGGCCTCAGCTACTTACAACCTATATTAATGACTTAAACGAAGGGACCTATTGGAATGTATCCAAGTTTGTTGATGATGCAAAGCTAGGTGGAAAAATAAGTTGTGAGGGGGACACAAAGAGGCTGCAAACGGACACAGAGAGTTTCAATGACTGAGCAAGAATATGGCAGATGGAATATAACATGGAGAATTATAAAGTTATCCACTTTGGAAGGAAACATAGAAAAACAGATTATTTTTTAAATGGTGAGAGATTGGGAAACGTTGTTGTTCCGAGGGACATGGGTGCCTTCAACACGAACCATAGAAAGTTAACATGCAGGTACAGCAATACATTAGGAAAGCAGAAGTTGTGTTAGCCTTTATTACAAAATAATAAGAGTATAAGAGTAAAGACGTCTTACTGCAATTATATAGGGCCTTGGTAAGACCACACCTCGATTACTGTGTACAGTTTTGGTCTCGTTACGTAAGAGAGGACATACTTGACTTAGAACGAGTGCATGGTGCTTCATTAGACTGGTTCCTGGGATGGGGGATTGCCCTATGAAGAGCTATTAAGTAAACAGGGCCTATATTCACTATAGTTTAGAAGAATGAGAGGTGTTTTCACTGAAACGTTTAAAATTCTTAATGGTCTTGACAGGGTAGATGCTGGGAAAATGTTTCCCCTGGCTGTGGAGTCTGAAGCTAGGTGTCGCAGTCTTAGAATAATGGGTCGGCCACATAGGACTGAGATGAGGAGACGTTTCTTCACTCAAAGGGTTGTGAAACTTTGGAATTTTCTACCCCAGAGGGCAGTCGATGCTCAGTGATTGACTATATTTAAGACAGAGATACATAGGTTCTTGGAAACTCTTGGAAAGGCGAGGTCATCCACTGAGAATGCCATCAGTACAGGATTTGTTCAAGCGAATGAGTCTAACAAGCTATTGGGTGCCGCTTAATTTCTGGCAAAAGGCTTGCCATTTGATGCGGCAATTTGACTGTGCATTCACTGGTATACAAAGCTAGTCCATACCTCACCTGGGAGTGCGTGATGCAGGGAGGAGGTCCAGCATCTCGTGAAGTGGTGCGCCGATAACAACCGGGCCCTTAACATCAAGAAAACCAAGGAAATCATTGTGGACTTCAGGAAATCTAAAGGCGGAAGTCACACCCCCATCCACATCCATGGGGCTGTGGTGGAATGGGTGGACAGCTTTAAGTTCCTCGGAGTCCGCATCACGGAAGACCTCTCCTGGTCCCTCAACACCTCCTCTTTGGTGAAGAAGGCCCAACAGCGCCTATATTTCCAAAGGATGCTGAAGGGATGTAACCTGTCACCCCTGATGCTCTCTAACTTTTACCGCTGGAGAATAAAGAGCATCCTGACAAACTGTATCACAGTGTGGTATGGCAGCTGTAGCTCCTATGACCGGAAAGCCCTGCAGCGGGCAGTCAAAACTGCCCAACGCTTTACCGGCACCCGGCTACCGACCATAGAGAACATCTACTAGAAACGCTGTTTACGGAGGTCATTGACCATCATCAAAGACCCTACCCACCCCAGCCACAGTTTGTTCGCCCCCCTGCCATCTGGGAGACGCTACAAATGCATTTGCACCAGAAGGACCAGATTTAGGAACAGCTTCTTTCCCAGGGCTGTCATCCTACTGAACTCTACAAATAAACTCTAAAGCCTGCACATCTGCCAATGCACTTTATTATGTTTATGTTTATGTAATTCAAGCCAAATTCATGTTGAATGTTAAGTGTCTTAATCAAAATGTACACTCTCGGGAGCCGCAAGCCTACATTTCGTTGTACTGCACTTGTGCACTAACAATGACAATAAAGTTGATTATGATTATGATTATGATTATGATATATACAAGGATTTCGGTCTTGTATTCATACCATGCTGTATGCGCGATGGTATGCATCACTCTGCGTGGTTGACGAATATACAGTGAGATTTACACAGTATCTAAACCCCTGTCTATCTCATCTGAGAGTGTTTGATTGAACAGTGTCAAGGTACCTTTACTTTGTATCGGAACTGTGTTGATCCTCACCCGTGAGTATTTTCTGGGACAGTTTCGAGGCAGTTTTATTCTGTATCTGACCCGTGCTTTTCAAGACTTGGGAGTGTTTTATGGGAGTTTGTAAAATGAATTTTACTCGGTAGTTAATGTATACTGTACCAAACTTGGATGGGGCTGCTCAAAGAGAGATTTACTCTGTATCTAACCAATGTTGTAACTGACCTGGGCGGGTTTGAAGGGGCAGTGTAGAGGGGGCTTTATTAGTATCAGCCCCGTGCTGGACATGACGTGCGAGTGTTTGTTGCGACATTTTAAAGTGTGCTCTACAGTGTATCTAACCCATTCCGTACATGATTAGGGAGTGGCTGATGGGACAGTTTAGATGTAGTTTTGGTCTGCATCTATCTCGTGCGTCATCTGAATTGGGAGTATTTGATGGGTCAATGTAGACGGAGCTATATCTATTATCACCCATGATTTCTCCTTCAAATATTGCTACAATGGCCCCACACACTCATAGCCCTGATGATCCCTACAGTGTGCCTCTGACGCCTCTTCCTGTTACAGGGAATAGACTGGTTTTAGAACACAGAGGTGCTTGTTATATCTTCATTCAAGCGCCAATGCTTCAAACTGCTTTACCCTGCCAAGGCAGGAGTGAGACACACTGCCGGATTTATACGAGGGCGTCTTTGTGGTGCATAAATCAAATCAGGAACAGAAGAGCAAGTGAATAGTGGGTATTCATATTTGGAGGATGGGAGAAGAATGCGTAAGGGGCAATTATGCGCGGTTCTGCTCCCTGCCTGGTATATGAGTACATGTATACGGGTTGGAAACAGGACTGAATGTCCAGCAAGTGTTCATCCCCACTGGGACTGCACACCAGTAACAGAGCATGGTCATGTGATCCTGTGACAGTTCGACTGGGCGGAGCTCCGGATGCTTAGTGACATTGCTACTGGCTGCTGTGTGATTGGCTCCTGGCTCCTTTGTGATGTCACATTTTGACAGGTTCCGCCCCTGTTTACGCTCCATCAGTGGTGAGTTACTGTGGGCTGAGCTGGAGTTGGCAGCAGATATTGGGAGTGAGTATAACCCCTATAAAGAGTGGCAAAGAAAGAAACGAAAAATTTAATAATAAAGTGAGTAATTCAACCAAATGTCAACACTTTTAATAGTTTTATTATTCATTACTGGGATGTGGGCTTCGCTGGCAAGGCCATCATTTATTGCTTATCCCTAATTGCTCTTGAGAAGGTGGTGGTGAGCCGCTCTCTTGAGCTACTGCAGTCCGTGTGCAGAAGCTACTCCCACAGTGCTTTATGAGAGAGGGAGTTCCAGGATGTTGACCCAGCGACGATGAAGGAATGGCGATATATTTCCAAGTTAGGATGGTGTGTAACTTGGAGGGTAACTTGCAGGTGATGGTGCTCCCATGCGCCTGCTGCCCTTGTACTTCTAGGTGGTAGAGGTCGTGGGTTGGGAGTTGCTGCCGAAGATGCCTTGGCAAGTTGCTGCAGTCCAACTTGTAGATGGTGCACACTGCAGTCATGTTGTGCTGGTGGTAGAGGGATTGAATGTTTAAGGTGGTGGATGGGGTGCTATTCAAGCGGGCTGCTTTGTCCTGGATGGTGTCGAGCTTCTTGAATGTTGTTGGAGCTGCTCTCTTCTATGCAATTGGAGAATATTCCATCACAATCCTGTCCATCATTGGCCCAAGTTCTATTGAGGTCTGGAGCCGAGTTGTCCTGGTGGAACCCAAACTGAGCATCGGTTAGCAGGTTATTGGTGAGCAAGTGTTGCTTGATAGCACTGTCGACGACACCTTCCATCACTTTGCTGATGAATGAGGATAGACTGCTGGGGCGGTAATTGGCCGGATTGGATTTTTCCTGCTTTTTGTGGACAGGACATACCTGGGCAGTTTTCCAAATTTCCGGGTCGATGCCAGTGTTGTAGCTGTACTGGAACAGCTTGGCTGGAGGCACGGCTAGTTCTGGAGCACAAGTTTTCAGCATGACAGCTGGGATGTTATCGGGCCCATAGCCTTTGCTGTATCCAGTACACTCAGCAGTTTCTTGATATCACGTGGAGTGAATCGAATTGGCTGAAAACTGGCTTCTGTGATGGTGGGGACCTCAGGAGGAGGCCGATATGGCTCATCCACTCGGCCCTTCTGGCTGAAGATGGTTGCAAACACTTCAGCCTTGTCTTTTCCACTTGCATATTGGGCTCCAACATCATTGAGATTGTGGATATTCATGGAGCCTCCTCCTCCCATTAGTTGTTTAATTGCCCACCACCATTCATGACTGGATGTGGCAGGACTGCAGTGCTTTGATCTGATCCCTTAATTGTGTGATCGCTTTGCTCTGTCTATAGCATGCTGCTACTGCTGTTTAGCATGCATGATTGATATGCCGGGCCATGAGGCTAGAGATTGTGGTGGAATGCAATTCTGCTGCTGCTGATGGCCTACAGCGCCTCATGGATGCCCAGTTTTGAGCAGCTGGCACTGTTCTCAATCTGTCCCATTTAGCACGGTGGTAGTGCCACACAACACAATGGAGGGTGTCCTCAGTGTGAAGACCAGATTTCGTCTCCACAAGGACTGTGGTCAATGCTGTCATGGACAGATGCATCTGCGACAGGTAGGTTGGTGAGGACGAGTTCAAGTAGATGTATCCTTCGTGGTAGTTATCTCACCAACTGTTGCAGTCCTAGTCAGGCAGCTACATCCTTCAGGACTCGGCCAGCTCGCGCAGTAGATGTGCTACCGAGCCATTCTAGGTGATGGGCATTCAAATTCCCCACATTCTGGGCCATTGCAGCGCTCAGATCTTCTTTGGAGTGGTGTCCAACTTCATGGGGCCTGAAGTCAATGTTGAGGTCTCCCAGGGCCACGCCCTCACGACTGTTTACCACCTCTGGAGGGTCTGTTCTGCTGGTGGGACAGGACATACCTAGGTGATTGGGATGGAGGAATCTGGGACAGTGGCTGGAAGGCACGAGTCTGTCAGTATCATTATGTCTGGCTGTTGATTGACTAATCTCTTGGACAGCTCTCCCAATTTTGGCACCTATCATTACAGGATTTATTCAATGTTAGAGTGTAACAAGCTATTAGGTGAAGTTTAATTTCTGGTAAAAGGTTCAGCATTTGAGGTGAATAGTTTGATTGTGGAATTACTGGTATGTAAAGCTAGCCCATACATCATGAGGGCGTGAATGATGCATACAAGATGATTTCCCTGAAAATGTATCAATACCACGCTATACATGAGATGGCGTGCTTCATTGGGTAGTGTCAGAGGAGTTGTACGCTGCATTAACCACATGCCGTATGTGATAAAGCAGGAAGCTTTAGCAAAGATTATAAAGTCGAGGAGCTCCACTGAGAATCCCATCAGTTCAGGACTATTTCCAGGTCAGAGCCTAACAAGCTATTGTGTGCCTTGGGCCAGGCCTGAGATGGCAGCAGATATTGTGAGTGAGGGGCAAGGAAAGCAAAGAAAAAAAATAATATTAAAGTAAGTAATTCAACCAAATGTAATTAAGTGCAACTTTATTCAAATTAGATTTAAAAAATAAAATCAAAAATTGGCCCATTTTATTCTGATTATAAGAACATAAGGATTAGGTTCAGGAGTAGGCCATATGGCACCTCGAGACTGCTCCACCATTGAATAAGATCTTGCATGATCTTCGACCTCATCTCCACTTTCCTGCCCAATCCCCGTATCCCTTGATTCCCTTAGAGTCCAAAATCTGTCGATCTCAGCCTTGAATATACTGAACGACTGAGCATCCACAGCTCTCTGGGGTAGAGAATTCCAAACATTCAAAACCCTCACTGAAAACAATGCTCCTCATCTCAGTCTTAAATGGCCGACCCATTATCTTAAGACTCTGACCCCTAGTCCTAGACCCTCCAGCCAGGAACAACAGCCTCTCAGCACTTACCTTTCATGGATTTCAACATCGTATGTTTCAATTGGATCACCTCTCACACCTCTAAACTCCAGAGAGTGTAGGCTCATTCTACTCAATCTCTCCTCATAGATCAACCATCTCATCCCAGGAATCAATCTAGTGAAGCTTCATTGTCTCTCAGCATCCTCCCATTAACAGTATATTCCCTTGCCTTGTTTCCCCTCCCCAAATGCATTACCTCACACTTTTTCGAATTGACTTCCATTTGCCACTGTTTTGCCCAAATGACCGATTCCTCCTGCAGCCTAAAGCTTCCATTCTCACTCTCAACCACACGGCCAATTTTTATGTCATCTGCAAATTTATTTGTCTTTTCTTTATCATTAAAATCTAAATCATTAATATATACTACAAAAAGTAAGGGACCGAGAACTGAGCCCTGTGGAAGCCCAATGGAAACAGCCTTCCAGTCGCAAAGACTCGCCTCAAACATTACACTTTGCTTCCTGCCACTGAGCCAATTTTGGATTCAATTTGCCACTCTCCCTTGGATCCCATGGGCTTTTACATTTTTGATCAGCCTGCTATGTGGGAACTTGGTAAAAGCCTTGCTAAAATCCATGTAGACTACACAACCGAACTGCCTTCATCGAACCTTCTTCTGACCTCCTCAAAGAATTCAACCAATTAGTCAGACACGACCTTCCCTTTACAAAACCATGCTGACTGTCCATGATTAATCTGTGTCATTCTAAATGAAGATTTAAACTGTCCCTCAGAATTGATTCCAGTAATTTGCCCACCACCGAGATGAAACTAACTGGCCTGTAATTACTCAGTTTATCCCTTCCTCCTTTTGTAATCAATGTTACAACATTAGCAATTCTCCAATCCAGTGGCACCATTCCTGTAGCCAGGGAGGAATGGAAAATGATGGTCAGAGTCTCCGCAATTTACTCCCTTGCTTCTTTTAAAAGCCTCGGGTATATTTCATCCGGCCCTGGTGATTTATCTACTTTAAGTGATGCTAAAACCCCTTCATACTTCTTCTCTTACTGTGTTTATCCCGTCCAAGATTTCACTATTTCCTCATTAACTTCAATGTCGGCATCGTCCTCCTCTTTTGTGAATACAGCTGTAAAGTATGCATTAATACCTTACCCACATCCTCCAGCTCTGCACATAGCTCACTATTTTGGTCCCAGATAGTCCCTACAATTTCCTTAGTTATCCTCTTGCTTTTTATGTAATTTTAAAGGATCTTTGGGTTTTCTTTGAATCTAATTGCCAGCAATTTTCATGCCCCCTTTTCGCTTTCCTGATTTCCTTCCTAATTTCACCCCTACACTTTCTCTAGTCTTCTAGGCTTTCTGCAGTATTGACTTCACAATATCTGAAATAGGTTTCCTGTTTTTGTGTTATGTTAACCTGTATGCACCTTGTCATCCAGACGGCTCTAAGTTTAGCAGTTCTACACTTTTTCCTTGTGGAAACATATTTACCCTGAACTACATGTATCTCCCTCTTGAATGCCTCCCACTGCTCTGACACTGGTTTACCTTCAAGTAACTGTTTCCAGTCCACTTTTACTAAATCACTTCTCAACCTAGTCAAATTGTCCGTCCCCCAATTTAGAAACCTTACTCATGTTTTTTCTTTGCCCTTATCCATAATTATGCTAAAACTACCGAAATAATGATCACGACCACAGAAATGTTCTCGCACTGATGCTCCTTCCACCTGCCCAGCTTCATTCCCTAAAACTAAACTTTGAACTGCTCCCTCCCCCCACCCTCTTTTTAGGCTTGCTATGTATGGCTAAAAAAAGTTCCCCAGAATGCATTTTTAATTGATTCCGTGCCCTCCACATCTTTTACACTGGTAATATCCCAGTTAAAAGTGGGGTAATTGAAATGCCACACGATTAATCTCCTATTGTTTTTGCACTTGTCAGAAATGTACCTACAAATTTGCTCCTCGATCTCCATTGGGCTGTTTGGGGTTCTATAGTACACTCCCAGCAGTGTGACTGCCCCTTTTTTGTTCTTTATTTTAATAAATATGTACTCATTTGATGATCCTTCGAACATATCATCCCTCCTCACAGCTGTAATTGTCTCTTTAATAAATATTGCGCCCCACCCTCCTTTTGTACAGCTCTCTCTATCTCGTCTGAAGACCCTGTAACCAGGAATGTTGAGCTGTCAGTCCTGAACTTCTTTCAGCCATGTCTCAGTAATAACCAAAATATCACACTCCCACGTGGTTAGCTATGCCTTTACTTCATCTCCCTTATTTCCTAGACTCCTTGCATTAAAGTAAACGCCATTACGCATTGCCAAACTGCATTTGTCTATTTCCTAGCCCTTGTTTCCTCTGCCTTCCAAAATCGCTTACTAATTTACTGCCTTCCATTTCCAGCTTTGCTTCTCTCCCTTCTGAAAATATTCTCAGGTTCCCATCCCCATGCCAAGCTAGTTTAAACCCTCACAACAGCACTAGCAACCCCGCCCGAGGGGATATTGTTCCTGGCTCTGTTGATGTGCAAGCCGTCTGGCATGTACAGTTTCCAACTACCCCAGAAATATTCCAATGCCTTAGGAATCTAAAGCCGTCCCTTCTGCACCACCTCTCCACCCAATAAAATATTTTTCAAAAAAGCACCGGTCAACTGTTCAACTGCCACCAGATTAATCAGCTCAGCTTCTAACCAGTGAGGGAGAGTGTCAGTGGGACATAGAGACCAAATTCCCATTCGCCATTGAACGGCTTTGTACGTGAACACTTAACACAAACAATTCCATATTGTTTATGGAATTAATATGAATCATTTTTATATTAACCGTTTCATGGAGTCAGCAGTATCTCAGGAAGGTGGAGAGAGAGAGAAGTTGAAGCATCACCACATGAACTGGGACTGGAGAATTGACATTGGGTTCGCAGAACAGATCTGGTGGTACCAGGACACTTAGTGTCAAAGACTGGACAAAACAGAATGCTTCAGCAATGATTGGAAGGATGAGGAACTTTACTGAGAATCCAATCAGTCCAGGATTTTGCCGAGGTGAGAGTCGAACCCGCTATCGGCAGCTGCTCAACATTTGCCATAAGGCTCGGCCTCTAATGTGGCAATGTGACTGGGGATTCACTCGTGTGTGAATCTTGCCCATAGCTCACCTGGGAGAGCTTGAAAATTACATAAACGTGGGATTTTATCCTGTAACCGTACTGTGCTGTACCTGAGTTAGTTTGCTTCATTGGATAGTGCCAGAGGAGCTTTACGCTGCATTGTCCACATGCTGTATCTGGGTTGAAAGCCCTTGCGGAACCAAAATATAGCAAGAATTACACTGTATTTAACCCCTGCGATACCTGCCCTGGTAGTAGGGGCAGTAGAAAGGAAGCTTAATACAATATCTCACCCGGGCTGTACCTATCCTGAGTGCATATGGTGGGCAGTGTAGAGGGAGCTTTACTCTGTATCTAGCCCGTCCTATACCTGCCCTGCGAGTGTTTGATGGGACCGTGTAGATGGCACTTTACTCTGTATCTATCCCGTCCTGTACCTGCCCTGGAGTGTTTGATGGGAGATTGTAGAAGGAGCTTTACTCTGAATCTAACCCGTGCTGTACCTGCCCAGGGAGGGTTTGATATTACAGTGTAGAGGGAGCATTACTCTGGTGAGATTCTAAACAATTATTTTGGAGCGGTCTTCACGTTGCAAAGCAGTAAACACATCCCAATAATAATAGATAATCAAGGTGCTATAGGGAGCGAGGAACTTAAAACAATCTCTATCACTAGAGAAAAAGTATTAGGCAAACTAATGGGTCTAAAGGCCGAAAAGTCCGCGGGACGCGATTGCTTGCATCCTAGGGTCTTAAAAGAAGTGGCTGCAGATATAGTGGATGCGTTGTTTTTAACCTACCAAAATTCCCTGGATTCTGGAGAAGTCCCAGCGGATTGGAAAACCACAAATGTAACGCCACTATTCAAGAAAGGAGGGAGACAGGAATCATGAAAATATAGGCCAGATAGCCTAATATCTGTCTTTGTGTAAAGGATGGAATCCATTATTAAGGAGGTAATAGCAGGACATTTATAAAATCATAAGACAATCAAGCAGAGTCAACATGGTTTTATGAAAGAGAAATCATGTTGACAAATTTGCTAGAGCTCTTTGAGGATGTAACAAACAGGGTGGATAAAGGGGAAACATTAGATGTAGAGTATTTGGATTTCAAGAAGGCATTCGATAAGGTGCCACATAAAAGGTTACTGCACAAGATAAGAGCACATGGGGTTGCGGGTAATATATTGGCATGGATAAGGGATTGGCTAACTAAAAGAAAACAGAGAGTCGGGATTAATGGGTATTTTTCTGGTTGGCAATCAGTAACTAGTGTGGTGCCACAGGGATCAGTGCTGGGGCCTCAACTATTTAAAATCTATATTAATGCCTTTGATGAAGGGACCGAGTGTACTGTAACCAAATTTGCTGATGACACAAAGATAGGTTGGTTAGCAAGTTTTGAGGAGGACACAAAGGCCGAGAAATTCGGTGGGGTTAGCGCCCAATTAGAGGCGTTAGAGGGCCTTGCACCGGAATTACAGCCGCGATCGAAATTGCGTTGGGCCCTACCATCGGCGTTAGCCGGTAGCGCTGCGCCGGCACCGATGACGTCATCGGTGTGCGCAGCATCCCGGTTGCCGTGGTAACGCGGCCGGACGCCCAAATTCAGTTGCGGCCGCCTCGCCCGTGGCAGCCGCAACCAACGATTGTTCAACGGGATGTTGCAGCACGTAGCGCCGGCGCATTAAGGTGGAGCGGCGGCCGGCCGCTTTCCCGGTGGCCGCCTGCCCTCACCTCCCTCCCCGGACTCCTCCACCACCCCCCCGTGGCACTGATGTGTGTGGCCTGCGAGCCCGGCACTTCTCCGAGGTGCCGGGCTCATTTGTTGGGCGAATCGACCGGTCAGCGGTCGGCTGCAGGCAGCTCCTCCTTAACAGAAGGAGGAGGCCTGCAGTGCCCCAGCCTGCCGCACCGCATCGGGTGCCGCAGCGGGGGATTAGCACCGCAAACCTGCATTCAGCGCATATAGCGAGGCGCTGAAACCCTCCATTAGCGCCCACAGCCGTCTGGGCGCAGGGCAGCTGAATTTTTGGCGGGCGCAGCGGCAATTATCGCGGGCGCAAAATTTCGGGTGCAAAAGCCCTGGCGGAGGCAAACCTAATTTCCAGGCCAAAGTGTCTGCAAATAAGTATACATAGGTTAACTGAGTGGGAAAACATTGGCAGATAGAGTATATTGTGGGAAAATTTGAGGTTATCGATTTTGGAAGGAAGATTGAAAAAACAAATTATTATTTAAATGGAGTGAGACTACAAAATGCTGCGGTACAAAGGGATCTGAGAACCTAGTACATGAAACACAAAAAGTTAGCATGCAGGTACAGCAAGTAATTAGGAACGCTAATGCAATGTTGGCATTTATTGCAAGGGATATGGAGTATAAAAGTAAATAAGTTTTGATGCAACTTTACAGGGCACTCGTGAGACCGCACCTGGAGTACTGCATACAGTTTTGGTCTCCATATTTAAGGAAGGATGTACTTGCATTGGAGGCAGTGCAGAGAAGGATCACTAGGTTGATTCCTGGGATGAAGGGGTTGACATATCATGGAAGGTTGAGCAGGTTGTGCCTATACACATTGAAGTTTAGAAGAATGAGCGGTGAACTTATTGAAACATATAAGATTCTGAGGGGGATTGATAGGGTGGATGCTAAAAGAATGTTTCCCCTAGTGTGCTTATCTAGAACTAGAGGCCATAGTTTCAGAATAAAGGGTCGCCCATTAAAGATGGAGATGAGGAGGAACTTTGCCTCTCCGAGGGTCATGAACCTTTGGAATACTCTGCCCTCGAGGGTTGTGGAGGCGGAGTCATTAAATATATTTAATGCGGAGATTGGCAGACATTTGAACTACAAGGGCATCAAGGGGTATGGGGAGAGAGCGGGAAAGTGGTGTTGAGGCCAATATTGGATCAGCCATGATCTTATTGAAAGGCAGAGCAGGCGTGAGGGTCCGATTGGCCTACTCCTGCACCTGTTCGTTTTGTTTTTTTATATTTTCCTTATGTATGTACCTCGTGCTTTACCTGCCCCGGGAGTGTTTGATGGGACAGTGTAGATGGAGCTTTACTCTTTATCTAACCCATCCTCTACCTGTCCTCGGAGTGTTTGAGCGGAGATTGTAGATCGATCTTTACTCTGAATCTAACCACTTCTGATACAGAACAATGGGTATTATCCCGTTTTCAGATGATACACTTGGAAACGTAAATGATAATGATGAGGATAGACATAGGCTTCAGGATGATATAGCAAGGATGGTGTGATGGGAAGAAGCATGGCAGAGAAGTGCGGAGAAGTGTAAGTGATGCACTTTGGGATGACTAAAATGGAAAGACAGTGTGCTATAAATGGCTCAGTGACAGGAAGCCAATGGTGAAAGTGAATGGATGTTTTTTCAGACTGTAGGCGAGGGCAGGGGGGTAATAGCTGTCCATGGTGTTCATCAAGCGGCACTTTGGGTCTTCAACTTTTCACCACATTTATTAATAACTTATTGTACAAAAATTCATCCACTTTGGAACCAAGTAAGATAACTCGGAGTATTTTATAAATGATGGGAAGCTATTAACTTGAGGAGCAAAGAGGTTTGTGAGTCCCAGTTCACAAATAATTAAAAACTAGTATACATGTACAAAAATGTGTTTGATAAGGTCCTGCATAAGAGGAAAGTAGCTGAACTTGATGCTCGTGGAATTGAAGGCAAATTATTGTCCTGGTTAGGAAATTGGTTGAGTGACAGCATTCAGAGTGTACAGGTGATGGGCAGCTCCTTCAGTTGACAGGATATGACTCGTGGTGTCCCGAAGTTGCTGTGTTGGGGCCTCACCTATTCATGTATTTATTAACGCCTTAGATGATGAGATTGAGAGCCACACATCGAAGTTGGATGATGACACAGATAGGCGGCATTGTAAGCAGTTCAGACGGAAGCATAAAATTACATAGAGATATTAATAGGTTAAGTGAATGGGCAAAATTGTGGCAACTGAATTTAAGTATTGAGGAAGGTTGTATTAGCTTTGGAGATATTAACATGAACTTATAGGGGAGATATAAAGAAACAATTTCTGATGGTTGGGAAGTCTAGGACTAGGGGACAAAACCTCAAAAATTAGAGCCAGGTGTGAAGTTAGGAAACAATTGGACATGCAAAGGGTGGTTAAAATTTGGAAATTCCTTTGGCAAATGGTAGTTTTTCAGAGGTGAGGTGAAAGTGAGTGCCCGTGACATGAAGGCAGCATTTGACCAAGTTTGGCATCAAGGGACAATAGTAAAATTGAAATCGATGCTAATCAGGGGTAAAACTCTTCACTTGCTGGAGTCATACCGAGCACAAAGAAAGATGGTTGTGGCTGCTGGAGTCCAATCATTTCAGCCCCAGGACAGCGCTGCAGGAGATCCTCAGGGCAGTGTCCTAGGACCAATCATCTTCCACTGCTTCATCAATGACCTTCCCTCCATCATAAGGTCATAAGTGGGAACGTTCACTGATGAATGCACAGTGTTCAGTTCCATTCGCAAATCTTCAGAAAATGAAGCAGTCCATGCCCGCATGCAGCAAGACCTGGACGACATTCAGGGTTGGGCTGCTAAGTGGTAAGTAATATTCGTGCCACACAAGAGCCAGGCAATGGCTATCTCCAACAAGCAAAAGTCTAAACACCGTATCTTGAAATTCAATGTGATTACCATCGCCCACTCCCTGACCATCTACTTACTGGGGGTTACCATTGACCAGAATCAAAAGTGGACAAGCCACATAAATACTATGGCTACAAGAGCAGGTCAGAGGCTGGCTACTCTGCAGCATGTGGCTCACCTCCTGACTCCCCAAAGCCTTTCCATCATCTACAAGGCACAAGTCAGGAGTATGATGGAATACTCTCAACTTGCCGGGGCGAGTGCTGCTCCAACCACACACAAGAAGCTCGACACCATCCAGGACAAAGCAGCCCGCTTGATTGGCACACTATCCACCACCATAAACGTTCACTCACTGCACCAACCACGCTCCTGCAGTGTGTACCATCTACAAGATGGCAACTCGCCAATGCTTCTTCGAAAGCACCTCCCTAGGGCAGTAGGCAAATGGGAACACCATCACCTCCAAGATCCCCTCCAAGTCACATATGATCCTGAATTGGAAATATATCACCGTTCCTTCATTGTTGCCGAGATGAAATCCTGGAACTCCCTTCCTAACAGCAATATGGGAGTACCTTCACCACATGGACTGCAGGGGTTCAAGAAGGTGGCAACCACCACGCTCTCAAGGGGCATTAGGAATAGGAATTCAATGCTGGCCTTGCCAGCAAACCCAAATCACGAGAATAAAGAAAAGAAGAATTATTGATGAAGATTAAAAAAATAATTCGTTATATTTTAATTTTTTCTTTTGTCGCTTGTATCTCTGACTCTCCTAATTGCATCTTTCTTTTCACTCTTTATTTCGCTTTCTGTGCTTGATTTGTCACTGAATTCACTATTCTAATTTACACCTCCTGTATCATATGCTGAGAGCCTCAGTAAGGGTTCTTTAATCTGATTGTCTGAGGAGATGCACAGTTGCTTGATCTCTTCACCCGGGTCCCAGATCCCCTGTAGAGGGCGCTACGCTGTTTTCGATTTCTAATCACCGCAACTTCCAGAGCAAAAACCCGGAGAAAATCTGTGGGCAAGAGGAAGTGTAATGAATGGCGAACACCATTAGTTCACTGCTGGCTGCAAATTCCATGCCACAATTTAAGACAGATGACCAAAACTGTAGTCAATGTTATAGGTTTTAAGGGGCGTCTTAAAGGAGGAGAGAGGTGGAGAGCTTTAGGGAGGTAATGCCAGACTTTAAGGACTAGACAGCTGGGGCCAACAATGGAGGGCGGAAGAATATGGACGATGTACAAGAGGCCAGAGTAGGGGCAACGCAGATTTCTCAGAGACATTAAAAAGCAACCTCACCATCTCTACTTCTGTAAGGATGTAACTGCACATTACAGGACTTGTAGAGCTGGGGGAGTTTACAGAGATAATGAGGAGCGAGTTAATGATGGAGAATTTTCAAATCGAGAAGTTTCTGACTGGGAGCCAGTGTAGATCAGAGCACAGGGTTGAACTGTGATTCGGAGTTAGTGTGAGTTAGGTTACAGGCAGCAGAGTTTTGGATGAGCTCATGTTTATGGAGAGTAGACGATGTGAGGCAGTTCAGGAGAGCTTTGGCAAAGAGAAGTCTGGAGGTGACAAAGATATGACTGAGGATTTTGTGCCAGATGTTGTGGAGCTGATTGATGTGACACAGCCTTAGTGATGGACAGGATCTGGGTCAGAAGCTCAGCTCAGGGTCCAACAGAACAGTGAGGTGGACAACAGTCGGATTCAACCTGAGATAATGGCCAGGGAGGGAGGATTGCATCAATGGCTAGTGAATGAAGTTTGTGCGGGGACCATAAACAATGGCTACAGTCTGCCGAATGTTTAATTGGAGGTAATTATTGTTCATCCAGGACTATCAGACACGCAGTTTGAAACACGGAGGCAATGGATTGGTTGAGAGAGGTGGTGATGAGCTAGAGTTCTGTGGCCTCAGCTTATATGTGGAATCTGACATTGTGTTATCGAATGATGTCGCCGAGCGCAGCATGTAAATGAAAAATAGGATGGGGGCGAGGAAAGTTCACTGGTAATGGTGCGGGATTGGGAAGACAAGGCATTGCATCATATTCACTGGATCTGACTGCATAGGTAAGAATGGAAGCAGGCAAGGGCTTTCCTACTGAGTTCAATAATGGAGAAATGAATTGGAGGTGGATGGTGGGGTCAACAGTGTCAAAAGGGGACGAATGAGGAGGGATAGTGCACCACATTCACACATAGGATGTCATTTTTTGACTTTGATAAATGCCATTTCAGTGCTGTGGTGGAGGCGGGAACCAGATTGGAGAGGTTCAAAAATGGAGTTGTGCGATAGATGTGCATGGATTTGGGAGAGGACAACATGTTCAAGGACTTCGGAGAGGAACAGGAGCTTGGAGATGGGCAGTAGTTTGTAAAGATAGAGTAGTCAGTGTGGATTTGTTAGGGGTGTTGATGACAGCAGATTTGGAAGGGTGGGAACAGAAATGGAGCAGAGGGAACCGTTCACAATATCAGCTAACATGTGGGCTAGGGAGGGAAGTGGATGTTCAGCAATTTAGTGCAGAAGAGGGTAGAGAGAGTCGGAGCTGTGTCTCATGGACAAGCTGAGCTCGGAGATGACATTACTAGAAATAGTGGAACATGGGAAATTGAGGAAAATACAGTAACTGTTCCTTAGAAATATAGTACAGAGGCATTTAGTGGAAACAGCAACTATTTAAATAGAAATAGAGGACTGGGAAATTTAGGGGAACACAGTAACAGTTTAAATAGCAATAGAGAACAGGGTAAGTAAGTAAAACATAGTAACTGTTTAATTAGAACCAGAGGACACAGGAAGTAAGGGGAACACAGTAACTGTTTAGTCAGATATAGCGGACAGGACGATTTCGGGAACAGAACAACTGTTTATATAGAAATAGAGGACTGGGGAATTTAAGGAGCACAGTGACTGTTTAATTGGAAACAGAGAACAGGAGAAGAAAGGGGAACACTGTAACTATTAAATAAGAAATAGAGGTAAGAAATAAGGGACTTAAAATAATCTAAAATAGACTGGATAGTAATTGTTTAAAGGGCAGAGAGGGGGAACAATTTCTGAAGTGTGTTCAGGAGAACTTTCTTGATCAATAAGTTTCTGGCTCAACAAGGAAGGAGGCATTGCTTGAGGATGATAGCAAAATACTGCAGATGTTGGAAATCCGTTATTGAGGCATTGCTTGATCTGGTTCAGGGGAATGAGGTGTGTCAAGTGGAGCAAGTGTCAGTAGGGGAACATTTAGGGAACAGTGATCATAGAATCATAAGATATAGATTAGCTATGGAATGGGACAAGGAGCAATCTAGAGTGAAATACTTAATTGGTGGAATGCCCCTTTCAGTGGGTTGAGAACGGAACTGGCCTAAGTCAATTAGAATCACAAATTTGCACTCAAAACTATAACCGAACAAGTGGCTGCCTTTAAAGGAGAGATGGTTTGAGTACTGTCAAGGTACATTCACTGGAGAGGAAAAGGTGGCGCAACAAAAGCCAGAGCTCCCTGGATGAAGAAACAGATAGAAAGGAACATGAAGCAGAAGAAAGGGGCGTATGACAGATGTCTAGTTGAGTATCCAAGTGAGAACCAGGTTGAATATAGAAAGCTCAGAGGAGAAGTGAAAAAGGAAAGAAGAGGGGCAACGAGAGAGTATGAGAATACACTGGCAGCTAACATAAAATGGAATCCAAAAGTCTTCTATAGGCATACTAATAATAAACTGGTAGTAGGAGCAAGGGTGGGGCCGATTAGGGACCAAAACGGACACCTACACATGGAGGCAGAGGGCATGGCTGAGGTACTAAATAAATACTTTGCATCTGTCTTTACCAAGGAAGAAGCTGCTGCCAAAGTCATAGTGAAAGAGGAGGTAGTTGAGATACTGGATGGGATAAAAATTTATAAAGAGGAGGTACTAGAAAGGCTGGCTTTTCTTAAAGTAGATAAGTCATCATGACTGGCAGGGATGCATCCTAGAATGCTAAGGGAAGTAAAGGTGGAAATTACAGAGGTACTGGCCATAATCTTCCAATATTCTGTGGTGCCAGAGGACTGGAGAATTGCAATTGTTACACCCCTTGTTCAAAGAACGGTGTAAGGATAAACCCAGCAACTACAGGCCAGTCAGATTACCTCGGTAGAGCGGAAGCTTTTAGAAATGACAATCTGGGACAAAATTAACAGTCAGCTGGACAAGTGTGAATTAAGGAAAGCCAGCTCGGATTTGTTAAGAGCAAACGGTGCTTAGCTAACTTGCTTGTGTCTTTTGATGAGATAACAGAGTGTGTTGATGAGGGCAATGCAGTTTATGTGGTGTACATGGACTTCAAAAAGGCATTTGATAAGTTTCCACAAAATAGGATTGCCAGCAAAGTTAATCCCCATGGAATAAATGGGACAGTGGCAGCATGGCTACGAAATTCGTTAAGTCACAGGAAACAGAGTCGAGGTGAATGGTTGTTTATCGGACTGGAGGAAGGTACACAGTGGTGTTCCCCAGCAGTCAGTATCAGGACAACGGCTTTATTTGATACTAGCTGGAGTGCCCGGAGGTGCCGAGGGTTTTTTGAGGGCATGTTGTTATGAAACAAGTACAAATAATTTTTATATATATAAATGAGTTTGTCTGTCTGTGTGGGAAGGAGAGAGAGAGAGAGACTGGGGGGGAGAGAGGCTCGGGGATCGAGAGAGCGACTGGGGAGAGAGAGCGACTGTGGGAGAAGAGAGCGACCGCTGGGGGGAAGAGAGTGACTGGGGGGGAGAAGAGAGCGACTGGGGGGGAAGAGAGTGACTGGGGGGGAGAAGAGAGTGACTGGGGGGAGGAGAGAGTGACTGGGGGGGGAGTGTGCGTGACTGGGGGAGAGAGAACGCGACTGGGGGGGAGGAGCAACTGGGGGGAAGAGAGCGACTGGGGGGAGAGAGCGACTTAGGGGAAGAGAGAGAGAGGCTGGGGGGAGAAGAGAGGCGGGGGAATAGAGAGTGAGAGACTGGGGGGAGAAGAGGGAGACTGTGGGGAGAGAGTGAGAGAGAGACTGGGGGGGAGAGAGAGAGAGAGAGACTTGGGGGAGAGAGAGAGAGATAGACTGGGGGGTGGGAGAGTGTGAGAGAGACTGGGGGGGAGAGAGAAAGAGAGAGAGAGAGAGTGGGGAGAGAGAGAGAGAGGGGGAAGGAAGAGAGAGAGAGAGATGGGGGGAGAGAGAGAGGGGGGGAAGGAGAGAGAGAGAGAGACCGGGGGAGAGAGAGAGAGGGGGGAAGGAGAGAGAGATCCGCCACTCCCACTGGTCAATGTGTTGCGGGCCGACCCCTGATGAGCGCCCGATCAGCTGAGCACGAGCCCCGCGTGCGGCGTAGCGCCTCAGGCCCGGCCGGGCTCTCAGGCCATGGTGGGGAAGGAGATGAGAGCCTCCGCTCCTCCGGTTGATGTGTTGCGGGCCAACCCCTGATGAGCGCCTGATCCGCTGAGCCGGAGGCCGCGCCCCATGCGCAGCGTAGCACCTCAGGCCCGGCCGGGCTCTCGGGCTGTGGGTGGGAAGGAGAGAGAGAGCCGCCACTCCTCTGGTCGATGTGTTGCGGGCCGATCCCTGATGAGCGCCCGATCAGCTGAGCCCGAGCCCCGCGGTGACCCCAACTCACCTCCCGCTAGGCTCCATCCTGCCCCGCCAGCCTTTACCAAAATGGCGGCAATGGCTATGCTTGGCTCCACCCCGCCAGCCTTTACCAAGATGGCGGCGATCGCGGGCCGCTGGTTTGGAATCCGTCTCAACGGGACGGGCAGTGCCTCGCTCGGGCGTGGCTGGCGAGGAGAGGCCGAGGCTTCGAGGCCTGAGGCCTGCAGGCAGCTCATCCACCACCGAGGGGGGGGAAAGCCCGAGTCCCTTTACAAATCGATTTTTTTTTCTTTTAAAAACCAACTTCTTTTTTTGCTGGAAATCTATATTTATCATGTCAATACTAATGAATCACCAATTTCCTCACATCTATTACCATTTTTTGAGCTTGAGGCCTGGCAGGTGTTTAATGGCCGCCACTCACCTCAGCTCAGCTCCCGCTCAGCAGGTTGAACAATTAGGCCCTGCCCACAAACGCCATGAAACGCCCCCCAATTGGTCAACCATCACGTCACTCAACGCTAATGAACGGATTTTGTCCTTTTTTTGAAAGTTTTTTGTATACTGTCCGAAACAATTTTTATCTGACCAAAAATTAAATACGCCTATTAGACTCCCCTAATGATAAGTTTTCTTTTGATATAACATATGTGCAGGCATGCTTTACAACTTTTGAGGCGGTGGCGTAATGGTTATGTCACTTAGACTAATAAACCAGAGGCTCAGTCAAATGCTCTGAGGATATGGGTTCAAATCCCACCACAACAGCTGGTGGAAGTTAAACTCAATTCAATTTAATTCTGGAATTAAATGTTAGTCTTAGTCATGGCGACCATGATAACATTGTCGATTGTTGCAAAAACCCATCTGGTTCACTAATGTCCTTTCGGGAAGGAAATCTGCCGTCTTTACCTGGTCTGGCCTACATGTGACTCCTGACCCACAGCAATGTGGTTGACTCTTAATGCCCTCTGAAATGGCCTAGCAAGCCACTCAGTTGTAAACAACCACTACGAAAAACAACACTGCAGCAGTTCAAGAAGGCGGCACACCACCATCTTCTCAAGGGCAATTAGGGATGGGCACTAAATGCAGGCCTAGCCAGCCAGCGATGCCCACATCCCAGCAATGAATTAAAAGAAAAAGAAAAAATTGTATAGACAGACAGACAAACCAACCGCTTTTTATATATACTTGCTGAAGTGTCCGGCGGTGCCGAGGGTTTTTTGAGGGCATGTTGTTGTTGGAAGAGAGAGAGAGACTGGGGGGAGATGAGAGAGACTGGGGGGAGAAGAGAGAGACTGGGGGGAGATGAGAGAGACTGGGGGGGAGAAGAGGGAGACTGGGGGGAGAAGAGAGAGATGGTGGGGGGAAGAGAGAGAGAGAGACTGCTGGATTAGTTTGGGATTAGCCTGGAGAGAGAGGGGGGGGAAGGAGCACCTCAGGCCTGGCCCAATCGACCCCTGCGAAGGAAGGAAGGAAGGAGAAGGCGAGCTCTCCCTCCCTGTCCCACCCCCTCACTCTTTCCCTCCCTCACCCTCTCTCTCCCTGCCCCATCTCTCCCTGCTTTACTCTCTCTCCCTCCCTCCCCCTCTCCTCTCCCTCCCAGCCCCTCTCCTCACCACTCTCCCTCCCTCCCCTCTCCCTCCGTCCCTCCCTCCTCCCCTCTCCCTCCCTCCCTCCCCCTGTCTCCGAAGCAAGCCCGGGTTTCCTCATCGTTAATGCGGCGGGCCTTTGGACCCGGTTGGCTGGGCGGCAGATGAACACCTTTCGCTGTGGTGGGGGGGAGAGAGAGACGCCGCTGCTCACATGCTCACTTCCCTCTTCCCCCAGGCTTTCGGGCTGCACAGGGAAGAGAGGGTGAGACGCCGCCACTCAGCTGCTCGCTTCCCACTTCCCCTGGGCTTTCGGGCTGCGTGGGGAAGAGAGAGAGAGAGACTGGGGTGGAGAGCGAGACGCCACCGCTCACCTGCTCACTTCTGTCTTCCCCCGGGCTTTCAGGCTGTGCGGGGAAGAGAGAGAGAGAGACTGGGGGGGAGAGTGAGACGCCGCCGCTCACCTGCTCGCTTCCCTCTTCCCCCGGGCTTTCGGGCTGCGCGGGGAAGAGAGAGAGAGAGACTGCTGGGGAGAGTGAGATGCCGCCGGTTGCCAGGGTAATGCTCCCCCCTTCCCCCCCCTCCTGAGCGGCTAAAGGCTGTGAGAGAGGCCTGGGCCCGGTTGCCAGGGTAACCCTCCTCGCCCGCCCTCCTGAGTGGCTACAGACTGTGAGAGAGGCCCAGGCCCGGTTTCCGGGGAAAACCTTCTTCCCCCTCACCCCCGCTTTCCTGAGTGGCTACAGGCAGTGAGAGAGGCCCAGGCCCGGGCCTGGTTGCCGGGGAAATCCTTCCCCACCTCAACTCGCTCCCAAAATCCCCTCCACGCACACACAAAGTGAGAAAAATAAATCAAGAGATAGGAATCAAGATGGCCACCGCCAGGGAAACCCTTCCCCACCTCAGCTCGCTCCCAAAATCCCCTCCACACACACACAAAGTGGGAAAAATAAATCAAGAGTTAGGAATTAAGATGGCCACCACTCACCTCAGCTCAGAAGGATTGGGCCCGCCCACTCACGCAGTGACACGCCCCCCATGATGCACTGATTGGTCAACCATCAGGTTAATCCCCTGTACGATTGGTCAACCATCACGTCACTCAACGCTAATGAGCGGAATGTTGCCATTTTTTAAACTTTTTTGCATACTGTCGGAAAAATTTTTGTCTGACCAAACAGTAAATATGCCTATTAGACTCCCGTAATGATAAGCTTTCTTTTGATATAACATATGTGTAAGGTACGCTCTATAACTTTTGATTGTATAGCCAGACAGACAGAAAGGCAAACGGACAGAAGGACAAACAGACAGAAAGACAAACAGACAGACAGACAG